>NW_026908523.1:358937-1558937 GCF_028858725.1 Colius striatus | reverse complement strand
GGGGAAGAGACAAAAAGAAAAAAAGCAAGAAACAGAGGCCATGGCCAAGTCAGGGGACAGTAGGAGTCTCAGCTCTGTTCTGTGTGACGTGTGTGTGAGTTGTACTTCATTTGTGTTTACATTTCTTTGGCTAATTCTTCTCAAAATAAATAGTTTTTAAGTTGGATGTAAGCTCAAACCCATCTACTAAGTATTGCCTTTGTCATCTATTTCATATGGTTTCAGAGTTTTCAAAATCTTGAAGAAAGAAACTTTGTCTTTCTTGGCAAGAAAATGAAGCCACCATCAATTCTGGAAACAGCACCACTTCTTGAAGATCTGGAAAGGGTAAT
This sequence comes from Colius striatus, assembly GCF_028858725.1. Classification (NCBI taxonomy): domain Eukaryota; kingdom Metazoa; phylum Chordata; class Aves; order Coliiformes; family Coliidae; genus Colius; species Colius striatus. Next base: position 1,558,605 of record NW_026908523.1, on the reverse strand, counting down.
GCTAATGTAATACATTACATTTAGTGTTTTAAGGCTAGTATCATACCTTAACTTTCAGATACTAAATACTATAGTAGCTAATTTTGATTGAGGAATGTGTAGGAGGTTGTTCATACGGTTGAGTAAATTATGCTTCAGAGAGACTGTAGAATTGTACAGTTTCATCTGATCTATCAACCACTGCTACAAATGACGGCATTTGAATTAGATGTAAGAATTTAACTCCTCATCCCAGAAGAACTCTTATCATATTGTGTGTTAAGGAAATGTATTATGCAGTGGGTCAAAGGCTTTTAAATTGCTCAGTGCTTTGTGTTGCCTTGTTGGTGTTTCAAGCACACGATTTTCAGGTAGAACTCTTTCTTTCTCTTTCTGTAGGAACTTACTTGGAAAAAAAGTTGTAGGCCCTAACTCCACTGAATCTTACTGTTGGCCACCAATAGCTCAAGGATGTGATGTAGTTGCCATCTCATATCAGGGAAATAATCCTTTCTTGTATATCCCACCAATTCTTACACTTTTGCAGTCGAGCAGTTGCTACAAACCTTGAGAAACAGGAGTGGAGGATGTATATATTAGAGTACTGCAGGTTTTGTGTTCTAAGGTGCAAATGTCAATGCATGATCCAAAAGGTAGTGCATGTTGAGAATGGGTGCATCTGATGTCATCTTAGAGTATCTTCATGATGCTTCCCAGGTTATTTAGGCCATCTGCTTAGACATTGACAGAGATGGACTGCATGAGTGTGGGAGTCTGTAACTTATTTATCAAGTAATATCTAACAAGTGGTTAATGTCATATCACTTTGATACTCGATGAAGCTTGATTTTTAAGGGGGTGTTACATAGTGAAATGGAAATGTCTGGTTTGATTTTTAAAACATTGTCATTCATTTTCTAATGCATTAGATCACAGAAACATAGACTTACTGAGGCTGTAAGGGACCACTGAAAGGCCTGTTTTGCGGATTTTAGTTTTGCCCTAAATTCTGAAATAGTACAATGACTAAGATTCTAAACAGTTGTCTCATGCTCTACTGTAACTGTTTTGTACATACACACCTAGCCACTAGCACTTATCTTGTGTCCTGGGTGGAAGGAGGCACAACTTGTTTTTGAGCTACTGAAAACATACCAGAGATGCTCCAGACAGCTTCATCCAATGTTGTTAATACTTGGGCAGAACAAAGAAGCAGCTAAAAGTGTGAAAATCTGAGGAAGTAAGATTACTTCTGTCGTCTGAATGACACTTGAATGCAATGTGGGCTGTCTTAGTTGTTTGTGACCAGAATGTTCAGAATGTTTTTGTGGTTGTTGATTGAGTGGCAGAACTACAAGTGAGTTTTCCAAAGACAGAGCTAGTAAAATGCTTGTTTGACTGCTCTGTGCCACGCAGTGCAGAAATTAATTTGACCTAATATTTTGAGAAAGCTACTGTATATCCTGAGGTGTCTTCTCATGGAACTTCCAGTCAGTGTGGTATAGAGCTGAAGAATTGTATAAAATGTTCCAAGTATGATCTGAATTCTTCAATGACTCAAAACATAATCATTTGGGGATTGAGAATGTTGGGAAGTCTCTAAGACCAGACATTCTGAGCATGACATGAAACTGGAAAAACATCACTTTTTGTGAAAAGTCTAGTGATTTGGCAGCACTGCAAATGTCCATGTTTTGGGCCTTTTTTTAAGACTATCTGAGGTAGTGCACTGTGCTTATGGAGTGTGAAACTTCTTCAGTGGTACTTCAGTGAGAAACTTCAACACTGACAAATCATCAAAAATTACATGTATAAGAAAATACCGATGTGAGATTTTGATTGTGATGGGTTTTAATTTTGCTTCTGGAAGCTGTCAGAAATTCACACCCTTTGTGAGAATTGTATATTGTACATTATAAGTTTAACAGAAGATTTAGGATTTACCAATGTTCTTTGGCATATAACAATGCTTCGTGCTTCTTAGAAGAAGAAATACACAGTAAAGCATGTCTAGATTACATGAATTACCAGCCCTCTGGTTTGTATCCACCTTTAGGTTGTACAGCCTTGTATGGACAGTGAAAGAACCGCTGTGTTACTCAAAATACTGGCTTTTACCCACAGTAATCTTCAGAAGGTGCTGACATTCACTGATTCAGGAGATGAGGCAGAAATGGTTCATCGGGTGAGCATCATTTGACACAGGTAAGTGGGGTTTTTAATTATTAAGATATAACAAACTAAAATATCTTGACTTGTAAGAATAAAGGAGGTTTGTGAATTTGTAATTTAACTACTTCTGCTAAAAATAGCCCAAACCCTGCCCTTCTGCCAGCTAGAAGAAAGGCTGACAGGAATGTCTGACACAGAATGCATTCATGATGACATTTTGAACTATGTTCTGTCTCATTTGGATAAATCCCAATATGGTTCCTCCCCACAGTTACAGCTGTGGATATTGGGTCCCTCCTTCGGGACACGGCCTGCTCTGGCCATAGTGATAAAGAAGGAAATCACTGCCCCTGGCTCGGGGCCAACAATGAAGTGAATCGCTGCCCCTGGACTGGGGCCAGCTTTAGCAAAATGAGTCTCTACCGCTGCTGCAGGGTCTTTAAAGAAATGCAAACAAATCTCAGCTTCACCAATTCTCTCCATAGAATGCAGGGAGGTCTCTGTTCCAGCACACCTCCTCCTCTCTTTCATCACTGACCTTGGAGTCCGCGTGGTTGTTTCTCTCACTGTTCCTACTCCTTGCACCACTGTGGAGAGTGTTGCTCAAGTATGGCTGAAAGAAAGAGGTCATAGCAATGTTAACCTAATAGAAATGTCTTAAATAGAAAAAAGGTTAGCCCAAGGGCGCATTGTCCTTGAGATAAGGGACTGCTTGCAGCTGCATGTAGACAGGATATAAAAAGAGGATGTATTAACCACAAAAATGTAGAGCAAGATGTTTCTTAAGAGGAGTTGACATTTAGACAAATAGCCAATGATGAGCTTAGCTTTGGCAATATGTATCAGGCTGAGTATTGATGCTATAAAAGAGTGGTGTCTTTGCAAATAAAGTGAGATTTGCTGATCATCCTTGTTGGTCGTGTTGCGTTTCTCCCGCCGTCTCCGACAAATGGTGACCTCGACGTGATACACGGGGGACGTGATATACCAACGTGATACACGAACGATGTGATACAAGATTGGCAACCACGGCGGAGCGGCGAAGGAGCTCGGGTCCTAGCAGCGAGGATGGCAACTAAGCACCAGAAAACAGAAGGAAGGGGTGGTGCCTTGCCCTGGGTGATCGTACAGACGAGCCCGGCCGATACGTGCTGCCGAGACCTTGTGGGGCTGCAACAGCGCTGACGACTTCTGAAAATGGAAAGGCAAGCAGCATATGATTTATTTACTTGCTCTTTAAAGAAGCGACAGGTTAAGGGAATAGATTTGGAAAAGGATCTCCCTGGGCTTTTAGCTTATGGGTATGCTAAGGGTTGTTTTCAGAACCCACATACTGTTCATGAGTTAAGTGAATGGCGAAAGTTTGGGGATAAACTCTGGGAAGCTACCCTGGAGGACGATGAGATAGCTGAAAAGTTAGGGAAGCTTTGGAGGATAGTGCGCAATGAGTTGTTGCAACATCAGGCAGAAAAGAAGGCTGCTGAGCACACATCAGCAGCACAGAGTAAGAACAAAAACTATGAGCATGACTGGTTCCAATCCACCTCGCTGGCTCCTACCGTCTCAAAAGTAATGCTCAACCCCCCGCGTGTAGAAAATGGGGTGCGGGAGCCATGTGAGTCATCGGCCCCTCCCGGGGCACGAGAGTGCTGGCCTAAAGAGCCCCCGCCTCTGCCCCCCCCACTTAGTGAGCCTGTCCCTGGGGCAGAGAGTGAACTGGCAGAGGCACCGACAGTAGTGCCGGGAGAGGTGCCGGGAGAAGCGCCTGGAGCAGCACCGAGAGTGGTGTCGGGAGCGGAGCTGAGGCGGATGATAACGAGAAAAAAGCAAAAGGTTCTTCTCTACACAAGAGTACTTACAAAGTCAGAGAGGCGAAGGGGCTCAGAGCAGAGCCCCAGCCGGAGAGCTGCTTCCCATTCGAGCCCAACCCGCTGAGTTACCCCTGGGACGACTCGCAGGGGAATGCCGAGCGGGCGGAGTCGGGCGGGGATGCAGCGCAGGATGATCAGAGGAGAGTGGGGGAGCGCGACCCCGTGTTAGACTGGGCACCATCGGGCATGTGAGGGGAGACCAAGAAAACACGGGAGAGAGTAACAGCGGCTGCCCCACCGGTGCCGGGGCCAGCACGGAGTGAGCCAGACCCCCCCGCCCCTTCCATCCGCAGCCACCGCCGCGCAGCCGCTTCCCGCGCCCGGTCGGTGTCTCCGGAGCCCCCCCACACACACCGCGGCGACACCGCCGGCCCCGGCCCTCACGGACCGCTGGGCTCGTCCTTTCCATCCTCAGTCCCTTGCCTCAACGAGTGTAAAAACTGTTGGTCGTGATGTTATGCATTTTGCTGTAAATGTGATGATGAATACTGGTTTTCTTACAGTGGAAACTCTCTAAGTTGTTTTAGGTGTCAGGAATGGAACTTGGAAGAACAGAACATTTTGGCATTGAGAAGCTAAAAGGTGGTTTATGTTGATGCTTCAAATGATTGTAGTAAATAGTTTTAGGCAATTTCAACAACCCAAGCAAAACATGTGGCTTACACTGGCCAAAGCAATCAATCAGTCTACAATATGTTTATCAATGGCCACTCCAGATAATCCTTTTTCTGCCTGTTTGGTGGGAGTTCCATCAGATGTGGCACAATGGCCTGTACCAAATGCATTAAAACCAAATCCCTTAGTTAAGGGTAATGGCAAAGTTGACAGCTGGGATTTGATCATTTCACGGTTGCCAATAATGACAACAGAGCCACAGGAGTTAGAATTATTTGGATCTATAAAGATGGATTTTTGTGTTATGTTTAATTTTACCGGCAATATCAAAACATTTGGGACAGAATGTGGATCCCATCCTGGGCGTGTATAAGAACACAACATCTTGGTGCAATTATACTTCACCAAAAAGATCCAGGTCTAGTCTTGTGCCTGTACAGTTACCAAAGGGAATTTTTCTGATCTGTGGGGACCAGGCATGGCCTGGAATACCCTCGAGATTACAAAGGGGACCACGCAGTTTGGGACAACTGACGATCTTGATGCCTAATCACACAATGATTTAGAAACATCATTGTCCAAAACAATTTGTGCATGCATTTACTGGCGAATGTGATGACCATGTTACCTTTGGTCTCCCTCAACAGTAATAGCAACTAGTATATTTGCTCCAGGTGTAGGAGTATCTGCTTTATTGACTCAGCTATGCAAATTAGGATAGTGGCCTAGCAAACAAAGTAACCAAACCTCAATGACATCAGAAGACTTGATTAGTAATGTAAGTAGTATCAGCCATACAACTTTGCAACATAGACCTGCTAGAGATTTTACCTTTAGCACAAGTATAATAACTTTGTTTGTCAGCTGTGCTTTTTTTTCAGTGTATAAGAAGCAGCTTACCAGGCATGAGTTGCTAAAACTAATGTGCAAATTGTCCTTGAGCTGCTCTCTACTGTGAGAAACGAAGAAGCAAAAATACCTACACAAGGAGCAAGGAGGAAGCTGAGGCAGCGTGTGAAACTGCAAGGCTTCTCGCAGAAAACTACAGCTGGCTTTTAGAGAAAGGACCAATTAGAAGTACTATAAACACGCTGGCTTTGCTGCTGATTGTAAGGGTCTGATGCTTGTTAGTAAAATTTGAGTTATAGGCTGCCCGCAGGGGTCATGGACATACCAGCTATCCCCATGCACTGAGCCACGGTATCCCTCACACTAGTCTTAGGGAGGGGGAGACCATGGGGTGTAGAAGATATAACGGTCTACTGAGTCTCTCTTGCAGATTGACGTGTTTCTCGGAGTGCTCACCGTGATGCAGATCAAGATGGAGTCACTCAGCTATTGGCAAGATTGAATAATGAAGTGGAACACGACCACCACCTGATCATATCTTCCTGCAATTGACTCAGCTAGCATGTGTGCTGGGCAGACACGTTATGTATCAGCCCGTGCCACAGGACACTGGAGTCATGGAGCATAGGGAACGGGAGATGTGGTAGGCATCCGGAAGATCTCGGGTTGTAACGTGAGAGGTGAAAGGTACAGAAGAGGTGGGCACAGGGTGGAGTGAGAGGAGGTGCTGGTGGTAGCAGATATAAGCACATGGTGTAAACAAAGGGCCAGCCTATATAAGTAGAAGCATAGAACAGTTTATGAAGCAATGGGGAGTTAAACATGTAGCAGGGATTCCCCATTGCCCCACAGGACAGGCCATCATAGAAAGAGCTAATGGGACTCTAAAAAGATATCTTGGTAAATATGGGGATGTTAAAGACCCACATATGAAATTGTGAAAGGCCTTATTTGTTATGAACCACCTGTGTGTGTTTGGGGAACAGAAGCTACCACCTGTAATAATACATCATAATCCAAAGGCACAAAAGGAAAGAAAGAAAGAAATATGGGTTAAATATCGTGACCCTAAAACAGGGATATGGCAGCCTCCGGCCAAAGTATTATACTGGGGACGTGGGTATTTGTGTGTTGATTCTCCCACAGGATCCATTTGGGTGCCAGCCAGGTGGACAAGAGCTGTCCTTGAAGCTGCGGAGATCCAACCATCTGACGAAAAAGGACAGGAAGAGATTGAAGAATACATACACCCTCGTCTTGTGGTCATTGGAGGACTGGCTAACAATCAAAAGACTGAAGGTTATATAACAAAAAGACAGTGAATTTAATGAATAATGAGGTGTTTTGTTATAACCATAGCTTTTAGTATAACTATAATTGCTAACAGCCTGACGCATTTTAATCAGCCTAGAGATAATATTTGGATAACCTTTGCTAATCGAACTGGTCAATCATCTCTTTGTCTTAGTTTCGGAGGGGTTACTAATCCTTTTTAAAACATGTTTGGTAGGATTGCCCGTGTGGAATCTGGAGGAACTTTGTGGACTAGTAGATGATAACACCTTGTGTAATAGAATGAGGCTGAATGCAATTAGGATGGGAAACGTCAATGTGAGATGATTAAGTCCCTTAATACCACATTAGCCTCACCCCCTGAGGAAATAGACCTGTTTGGAAGTGCCAATGCAAGCTTCGGTACTAATGTAACTGGGGGAAAAATTGGATAAGTTCTAGGCCACAGGCTATCCATAACTATAATAGGAATCAAAAATACTGGGCCACCTTAGACTCTTCTTTGAAGTCAGAAACAGTATTTAAGCAATTGCATTCCAGCTGTAATGTTTCTAGTATTACATCACCGAAGAAATTGCCCACGGGTATATTTTTAATCTGTGGAGAAAGGGTCTGGAACGGAATAACAGTAAATCCCCCGGGTGGACCCTGTTCTTTGGGGAAATTCTCTTTATTCCACCCTTACTTAACCACGCTAATGCAGCTTACTGACCATAATAATACCTGTCGCAAAAAATGTAGTTATTATCAGTTTGATTGTACTGATATTGGTCCCCCACGATTTTAGAGTGAGTGGGATTGAAGATAGCTCCCACAGGAAAGCAGCTGCAAATGTGACACCGTGCTGGCTGATAGACTGCATGGGGACCTACTTACTACTGTAGCTGGGGTCTGCCTTCCTGCTTTCTTGTAGCTCCCATACTCAGTGGCATAACTTAACAGACAAAATGTATTTTTTCAATGGATGATGAGGAGGAAAAGTGTGGTATTGAAGATAGCTCTGACAGGAAAGGAACTGCAAATGTGACACCGTGCTGGCTGATAGACTGCATGGGGACCTACTTACTACTGTAGCTGGGGTCTGCCTTCCTGCTTTTTTGTAGCTCCCATATTCAGTGGCATAACTTAACAGACAAAATGTATTTTTTTCAATGGGAGCTGAACAGAAAAAGTGTGGTATTGAAGATAGCTCCCACAGGAAAGCAGCTGTAAAATGTGACACCATGCTGGCTGGTAGACTGCATGGGGACCTACTTACTACTGTAGCTGGGGTCTGCCTTCCTGCTTTCTTGTAGTTCCCATACTCAGCGGTATACCTTAACAGACAAAATGTTCAGCTCCCATTGAAAAAATACATTTTGTCTGTTAAGTTATGCCACTGAATATGGGAGCTACAAAAAAGCAGGAAGGCAGACCCCAGCTACAGTAGTAAGTAGGTCCCCATGCAGTCTATCAGCCAGCACGGTGTCACATTTGCAGTTCCTTTCCTGTCAGAGCTATCTTCAATACCACACTTTTTCTGTTCAGCTCCCATTGAAAAAATACATGTGTCTATTAAGGTATACCACTGAGTATGGGAACTACAAGAAAGCAGGAAGGCAGACCCCAGCTACAGTAGTAAGTAGGTCCCCATGCAGTCTATCAGCCAGCACGGTGTCACATTTGCAGCTGCTTTCCTGTGGGAGCTATCTTCAATACCACAGTTTTTTCCTCAGCTCCCTTTGAAAAAATACATGTGTATGTTAAGTTATGCCACTGAGTATGGGAGCTACAAGAAAGCAGGAAGGCAGAACCTGTCGCGAAGTTTTCGGCTCTTGACCTGAAAAACCCAGGCTTGAAGCCTAAAACCCAGGCGCGAAGGCCTGAAACCCAGGCACAAAGCCTGAGACCCAGGCACAAAGCCTGAAACCCAGGCACGAAGGCCTGAAAAACCCAGGCACGAAGGCCTGAAAAACCCAGGCACAAAGGCCTGAAAAACCCAGGCACAAAGGCCTGAAAAACCCAGGCACGAAGCCTGAAACCCAGGCACGAAGGCCTGAAACCCAGGCACAAAAGCCTGAAAAACCCAGGCACAAAGGCCTGAAAAACCCAGGCACGAAGGCCTGAAACCCAGGCACAAAAGCCTGAAAAACCCAGGCACGAAGCCTACTTCATGCGGCGATCAACCCTGGGTCCGATTCTCAGCTGGGTGGGAAGAAATCAGTCCTACTCAATGTGAGTGATAGCAGAAATCTTCTTCTTCATTGAGAGCAGGCTCTAACTTATATACACAGCAGCTTCAAAGCTAGCTCAACAACAGCAGCTAATAGATTACATTCTTATGCTCATCCTACTTGCGGTTTCTGCCATAAGCAAGCTCCCTCACATTTTCCCATCTTGTTTTTCCCCCGTAGTTGTTTTCCACCTTGGGCTGTTACCTCGTTAGCTGAAAACAGCCCGACCTTGAAGGAAGAGAAAGCGGCCTGCTGTCTGCGTGACAGCAACTGCTTTAACCATGGCTCTGACTCTGGTCTTGATTGTGCATTAAATTCATATAACTGGAACTCAGATTGCCTTGCCCCATCGGGCCTAACATTATACCCTGGGATCCATGTCCATGCTCCCTTAACCACTCCTCGACAAGACCCCAGCTACAGTAGTAAGTAGGTCCCCATGCAGTCTATCAGCCAGCACGGTGTCACATTTGCAGCCCCTTTCCTGTGGGACCTATCTTCAATACCACACTTTTTATCCTCAGCTCCCATTGAAAAAATACATGTGTCTCTTAAGTTATGCCACTGAGTATGGGAGCTACAAGAAAGCAGGAAGGCAGACCCCAGCTACAGTAGTAAGTAGGTCCCCATGCAGTCTATCAGCCAGCACGGTGTCACATTTGCAGCTGCTTTCCTTTGGGAGCTATCTTCAATACCACAGTTTTTATTCTCAGCTCCCATTGAAAAAATACATTTTGTCTGTTAAGTTATACCGCTGAGTATGGGAGCTACAAGAAAGCAGGAAGGCAGACCCCAGCTACAGTAGTAAGTAGGTCCCCATGCAGTGTATCAGCCAGCACGATGTCACATTTCCAGCTGCTTCCCTGTGGGAGCTATCTTCAATACCACACTTTTTCTGTTCAGCTCCCATTGAAAAAATACATGTGTCTGTTAAGCTATACCACTGAGTATGGGAGCTACAAGAAAGCAGGAAGGCAGACCCTGCCGCGAAGTTTTCGGCTCCTGGCCTGAAAAACCCAGACTTGAAGCCTGAAACCCAGGCACGAAGGCCTGAAACCCAGGCACAAAGCCTGAAACCCAGGCACGAAGGCCTGAAACCCAGGCACGAAGCCTGAAACCCAGGCACAAAAGCCTGAAAAACCCAGGCACGAAGCCTACTTCATGCGGCGATCAACCCAGGGTCCGATTCTCAGCTGGGTGGGAAGAAATCAGTCCTACTCAATGTGAGTGATAGCAGAAATCTTCTTCTTCATTGAGAGCAGGCTCTAACTTATATACACAGCAGCTTCAAAGCTAGCTCAACAACAGCAGCTAATAGATTACATTCTTATGCTCATCCTACTTGCGGTTTCTGCCATAAGCAAGCTCCCTCACATTTTCCCATCTTGTTTTTCCCCCGTAGTTGTTTTCCACCTTGGGCTGTTACCTCGTTAGCTGAGAACAGCCCGACCTTGAAGGAAGAGAAAGCGGCCTGCTGTCTGCGTGACAGCAACTGCTTTAACCATGGCTCTGACTCTGGTCTTGATTGTGCATTAAATTCATATAACTGGAACTCAGATTGCCTTGCCCCATCGGGCCTACCATTATACCCTGGGATCCATGTCCGTTCTCCCTTAACCACTCCTCGACAAGACCCCAGCTACAGTAGTAAGTAGGTCCCCATGCAGTGTATCAGCCAGCACGATGTCACATTTGCAGCTCCTTTCCTGTGCGAGCTATCTTCAATACCACACTTTTTATCCTTAGATTCCATTGAAAAAATACATGTGTCTGTTAAGTTATGCCAAAGAGTATGGGAGCTACAAGAAAGCAGAAGGCAGACCCCAGCTACAGTAGTACGTAGGTCCCCATGCAGTCTATCAGCCAGCACGGTGTCACGTTTGCAGCCCCTTTCCTGTGGGAGCTATCTTCAATACCACACTTTTTCTCCTCAGCTCCCATTGAAAAAAATACATTTTGTCTGTTAAGTTATGCCACTGAGTATGGGAGCTACAAGAAAGCAGGAAGGCAGACCCCAGCTACAGTAGTAAGTAGGTCCCCATGAAGTCTATCAGCCAGCACAGAGTAACATTTGCAGCTCCTTTCCTGTGGGAGCTATCTTCAATACCACAGTTTTTATACTCAGCTCCCATGGAAAAAATACATGTGTATGTTAAGTTATGCCACTGAGTATGGGAGCTACAAGAAAGCAGGAAGGCAGACCCCAGCTACAGTAGTAAGTAGGTCCCCATGCAGTCTATCAGCCAGCTCGGTGTCACATTTGCAGCTGCTTTCCTGTGGGAGCTATCTTCAATACCACACTTTTTATCCTCAGCTCCCATTGAAAAAATACATGTGTCTGTTAAGTTATGCCACTGAGTATGGGAGCTACAAGAAAGCAGGAAGGCAGACCCCAGCTACAGTAGTAAGTAGGTCCCCATGCAGTCTATCAGCCAGCTCGGTGTCACATTTGCAGCTGCTTTCCTGTGGGAGCTATCTTCAATACCACACTTTTTATCCTCAGCTCCCATTGAAAAAATACATGTGTCTGTTAAGTTATGCCACTGAGTATGGGAGCTACAAGAAAGCAGGAAGGCAGACCCCAGCTACAGTAGTAAGTAGGTCCCCATGCAGTCTATCAGCCAGCACGGTGTCACATTTGCAGTTCCTTTCCTGTCAGAGCTATCTTCAATACCACACTTTTCCTCCTCATCATCCATTGAAAAAATACATTTTGTCTGTTAAGTTATGCCACTGAGTATGGGAGCTACAAGAAAGCAGGAAGGCAGACCCCAGCTACAGTAGTAAGTAGATCCGCATGCACTCTATCAGCCAGCACAGTGTCACATTTGCAGCTCCCTTCCTGTGGGAGCTATCTTCAATACCACACTTTTTCTCCTCATCACCCATTGAAAAAATACATGTGTCTGTTAAGTTATGCCACAGAGTATGGGAGCTACAAGAAAGCAGGAAGGCAGACCCCAGCTACAGTAGTAAGTAGGTCCCCATGCAGTCTATCAGCCAGCACAGTGTCACATTTGCAGCTGCATTTCCATGGGAACTATCTCCAGTTACACTCCCATTGACTCCTCAACTCCCATTGAAAAAATACAAACTGTAGGTAGAAGTTATACCACTGAGTATGGGAGCCAGAAGAAAGCAGGAAGGCACACCCCAGCTACAGTAGGAAGTAGGTCCCCATGCACTCTATCAGCCAGCACGGTGTCACATTTGCAGCTCCTTTCCTATGGGAGCTATCTTCAATACCATAGTTTTAATCCTCAGCTCCCATTGAAAAAATACATGTGTTTGTTAAGTTATGCCACTGAGTATGGGAGCTACAAGAAAGCAGGAAGGCAGACCCCAGCTACAGTAGTAAGTAGGTCCCCATGCAGTCTACCAGCCAGCATGGTGTCACATTTGCAGTTCCTTTCCTGTGGGAGCTATCTTCAATACCACAGTTTTTCTATTCAACTCCCATTGAAAAAATACATGTGTCTGTTAAGGTATACCACTGAATATGGGAGCTACAAGAAAGCAGAAAGGCAGACCCCAGCTACAGTAGTAAGTAGGTCCCCATGCAGTCTATCAGCCAGCATGGTGTCACATTTGCAGTTCCTTTCCTGTGGGAGCTATCTTCAATACCACACTTTTTATCCTCAGCTCCCATTGAAAAAATACATGTGTCTGTTAAGGTATGCCACTGAGTATGGGAGCTACAAGAAAGCAGGAAGGCAGACCCCAGCTACAGTAGTAAGTAGGTCCCCATGCAGTCTATCAGCCAGCACGGTGCACATGTGCAGCTGCTTTCCTTTGGGAGCTATCTTCAATCCCACTCACTCTAAAATCGTGGGGGACCAATATCAGTACAATCAAACTGATAATAACTACATTTTTTGCGACAGGTATTATTATGGTCAGTAAGCTGCATTAGCGTGGTTAAGTAAGGGTGGAATAAAGAGAATTTCCCCAAAGAACAGGGTCCACCCGGGGCATTTACTGTTATTCCGTTCCAGACCCTTTCTCCACAGATTAAAAATATACCCGTGGGCAATTTCTTCGGTGATGTAATACTAGAAACATTACAGCTGGAATGCAATTGCTTAAATACTGTTTCTGACTTCAAAGAAGAGTCTAAGGTGGCCCAGTATTTTTGATTCCTATTATAGTTATGGATAGCCTGTGGCCTAGAACTTATCCAATTTTTCCCCCAGTTACATTAGTACCGAAGCTTGCATTGGCACTTCCAAACAGGTCTATTTCCTCAGGGGGTGAGGCTAATGTGGTATTAAGGGACTTAATCATCTCACATTGACGTTTCCCATCCTAATTGCATTCAGCCTCATTCTATTACACAAGGTGTTATCATCTACTAGTCCACAAAGTTCCTCCAGATTCCACACAGGCAATCCTACCAAACATGTTTTAAAAAGGATTAGTAACCCCTCCGAAACTAAGACAAAGAGATGATTGACCAGTTCGATTAGCAAAGGTTATCCAAATATTATCTCTAGGCTGATTAAAATGCGTCAAGCTGTTAGCAATTATAGTTATACTAAAAGCTATGGTTATAACAAAACACCTCATTATTCATTAAATTCACTGTCTTTTTGTTATATAACCTTCAGTCTTTTGATTGTTAGCCAGTCCTCCAATGACCACAAGACGAGGGTGTATGTATTCTTCAATCTCTTCCTGTCCTTTTTCGTCAGATGGTTGCATCTCCGCAGCTTCAAGGACAGCTCTTGTCCACCTGGCTGGCACCCAAATGGATCCTGTGGGAGAATCAACACACAAATACCCACGTCCCCAGTATAATACTTTGGCCGGAGGCTGCCATATCCCTGTTTTAGGGTCACGATATTTAACCCATATTTCTTTCTTTCTTTCCTTTTGTGCCTTTGGATTATGATGTATTATTACAGGTGGTAGCTTCTGTTCCCCAAACACACACAGGTGGTTCATAACAAATAAGGCCTTTCACAATTTCATATGTGGGTCTTTAACATCCCCATATTTGCCAAGATATCTTTTTAGAGTCCCATTAGCTCTTTCTATGATGGCCTGTCCTGTGGGGCAATGGGGAATCCCTGCTACATGTTTAACTCCCCATTGCTTCATAAACTGTTCTATGCTTCTACTTATATAGGCTGGCCCTTTGTTTACACCATGTGCTTATATCTGCTACCACCAGCACCTCCTCTCACTCCACCCTGTGCCCACCTCTTCTGTACCTTTCACCTCTCACGTTACAACCCGAGATCTTCCGGATGCCTACCACATCTCCCGTTCCCTATGCTCCATGACTCCAGTGTCCTGTGGCACGGGCTGATACATAACGTGTCTGCCCAGCACACATGCTAGCTGAGTCAATTGCAGGAAGATATGATCAGGTGGTGGTCGTGTTCCACTTCATTATTCAATCTTGCCAATAGCTGAGTGACTCCACCTTGATCTGCATCACGGTGAGCACTCCGAGAAACACGTCAATCTGCAAGAGAGACTCAATAGACCGTTATATCTTCTACACCCCATGCTCTCCCCCTCCCTAAGACTAGTGTGAGGGATACCGTGGCTCAATGCATGGGGATAGCTGGTATGTCCATGACCCCTGCGGGCAGCCTATAACTCAAATTTTACTAACAAGCATCAGACCCTTACAATCAGCAGCAAAGCCAGCGTGTTTATAGTACTTCTAATTGGTCCTTTCTCTAAAAGCCAGCTGTAGTTTTCTGCGAGAAGCCTTGCAGTTTCACACGCTGCCTCAGCTTCCTCCTTGCTCCTTGTGTAGGTATTTTTGCTTCTTCGTTTCTCACAGTAGAGAGCAGCTCAAGGACAATTTGCACATTAGTTTTAGCAACTCATGCCTGGTAAGCTGCTTCTTATACACTGAAAAAAAAGCACAGCTGACAAACAAAGTTATTATACTTGTGCTAAAGGTAAAATCTCTAGCAGGTCTATGTTGCAAAGTTGTATGGCTGATACTACTTACATTACTAATCAAGTCTTCTGATGTCATTGAGGTTTGGTTACTTTGTTTGCTAGGCCACTATCCTAATTTGCATAGCTGAGTCAATAAAGCAGATACTCCTACACCTGGAGCAAATATACTAGTTGCTATTACTGTTGAGGGAGACCAAAGGTAACATAGTCATCACATTCAACAGTAAATGCATGCACAAATTGTTTTGGACAATGATGTTTCTAAATCATTGTGTGATTAGGCATCAAGATCGTCAGTTGTCCCAAACTGCGTGGTCCCCTTTGTAATCTCGAGGGTATTCCAGGCCATGCCTGGTCCCCACAGATCAGAAAAATTCCCTTTGGTAACTGTACAGGCACAAGACTAGACCTGGGTCTTTTTGGTGAAGTATAATTGCACCAAGATGTTGTGTTCTTATACACGCCCAGGATGGGATCCACATTCTGTCCCAAATGTTTTGATATTGCCGGTAAAATTAAACATAACACAAAAATCCATCTTTATAGATCCAAATAATTCTAACTCCTGTGGCTCTGTTGTCATTATTGGCAACCGTGAAATGATCAAATCCCAGCTGTCAACTTTGCCATTACCCTTAACTAAGGGATTTGGTTTTAATGCATTTGGTACAGGCCATTGTGCCACATCTGATGGAACTCCCACCAAACAGGCAGAAAAAGGATTATCTGGAGTGGCCATTGATAAACATATTGTAGACTGATTGATTGCTTTGGCCAGTGTAAGCCACATGTTTTGCTTGGGTTGTTGAAATTGCCTAAAACTATTTACTACAATCATTTGAAGCATCAACATAAACCACCTTTTAGCTTCTCAATGCCAAAATGTTCTGTTCTTCCAAGTTCCATTCCTGACACCTAAAACAACTTAGAGAGTTTCCACTGTAAGAAAACCAGTATTCATCATCACATTTACAGCAAAATGCATAACATCACGACCAACAGTTTTTACACTCGTTGAGGCAAGGGACTGAGGATGGAAAGGACGAGCCCAGCGGTCCGTGAGGGCCGGGGCCGGCGGTGTCGCTGCGATGTGTGTGGGGGGCTCCGGAGACAGCGACCGGGCGCGGGAAGCGGCTGCGCGGCGGCGGCTGCGGATGGAAGGGGCGGGGGGGTCTGGCTCACTCCGTGCTGGCCCCGGCGCCGGCGGCGCAGCCGCTGTTACTCTCTCCCGTGTTTTCTTTGTCTCCCCTCGCGTGCCCGATGGTGCCCAGTCTAACACGGGGTCGCGCTCCCCCACTCTCCTCTGATCATCCTGCGCTGCACCCCGGCCCGACTCCGCCCGCTCGGCATTCCCCTGCGAGTCGTCCCAGGGGTAACTCGGCGGGCTGGGCTCGAATGGGAAGCAGCTCTCCCGCGGGGGCTCTGCTCTGAAGCCCCTTCGCCTCTCTGACTTTGTAAGTACTCTTGTGTAGAGAAGAACCTTTTTCTTTTTTCTCGGTATCATCCGCCTCAGCTCCGCTCCTGACACTACTCTCGGTGCTGCTCCAGGCGCTGCTCTCGGCACCTCTCCCGGCACTACTGTCGGTGCCTCTGCCAGTTCACTCTCTGCCCCAGGGACAGGCTCACTAAGTGGGGGGGGCAGAGGCGGGGGCTCTTTAGGCCGGCACTCTCATTCCCCGGGAGGGGCCGATGACTCACATGGCTCCCGCACCCCATTTTCTACACGCGGGGGGTTGAGCATTACTTTTGAGACGGTAGGAGCCAGCGAGGTGGATTGGAACCAGTCATGCTCATAGTTTTTGTTCTTACTCTGTGCTGCTGATGCGTGCTCAGCAGCCTTCTTTTCTGCCTGATGTTGCAACAACTCATTGCGCACTATCCTCCAAAGCTTCCCTAACTTTTCAGCTATCTCATCGTCCTCCAGGGTAGCTTCCCAGAGTTTATCCCCAAACTTTCGCCATACACTTAACTCATGAACAGTATGTGGGTTCTGAAAACAACCCTTAGCATACCCATAAGCTAAAAGCCCAGGGAGATGCTTTTCCAAATCTATTCCCTTAACCTGTCGCTTCTTTAAAGAGCAAGTAAATAAATCATATGCTGCTTGCCTTTCCATTTTCAGAAGTCGTCAGCGCTGTTGCAGCCCCACAAGGTCTCGGCAGCACGTATCGGCCGGGCTCGTCTGTACGATCACCCAGGGCACGGCACCACCCCTTCCTTCTGTTTTCTGGTGCTTAGTTGCCATCCTCGCTGCTAGGACCCGAGCTCCTTCGCCGCTCCGCCGTGGTTGCCAATCTTGTATCACATCGTTCGTGTATCACGTTGGTATATCACGTCCCCCGTGTATCACGTCGAGGTCACCATTTGTCGGAGACGGCGGGAGAAATGCAACACGACCAACAAGGATGATCAGCAAATCTCACTTTATTTGCAAAGACACCACTCTTTTATAGCATCAATACTCAGCCTGATACATATTGCCAAAGCTAAGCTCATCATTGGCTATTTGTCTAAATGTCAACTCCTCTTAAGAAACATCTTGCTCTACATTTTTGTGGTTAATACATCCTCTTTTTATATCCTGTCTACATGCAGCTGCAAGCAGTCCCTTATCTCAAGGACAATGCGCCCTTGGGCTAACCTTTTTTCTATTTAAGACATTTCTATTAGGTTAACATTGCTATGACCTCTTTCTTTCAGCCATACTTGAGCAACACTCTCCACAGTGGTGCAAGGAGTAGGAACAGTGAGAGAAACAACCACGCGGACTCCAAGGTCAGTGATGAAAGAGAGGAGGAGGTGTGCTGGAACAGAGACCTCCCTGCATTCTATGGAGAGAATTGGTGAAGCTGAGATTTGTTTGCATTTCTTTAAAGACCCTACAGCAGCGGTAGAGACTCATTTTGCTAAAGCTGGCCCCAGTCCAGGGGCAGCGATTCACTTCATTGTTGGCCCCGAGCCAGGGGCAGTGATTTCCTTCTTTATCACTATGGCCAGAGCAGGCCGTGTCCCGAAGGAGGGACCCAATATCCACAGCTGTAACTGTGGGGAGGAACCATATTGGGATTTATCAAAATGAGACAGAACATAGTTCAAAATGTCATCATGAATGCATTCTGTGTCAGACATTCCTGTCAGCCTTTCTTCTAGCTGGCAGAAGGGCAGGGTTTGGGCTATTTTTAGCAGAAGTAGTTAAATTACAAATTCACAAACCTCCTTTATTCTTAGAAGTCAAGATATTTTAGTTTGTTATATCTTAATAATTAAAAACCCCACTTACCTGTGTCAAATGATGCTCACCTGATGAACCATTTCTGCCTCATCTCCTGAATCAGTGAATGTCAGCACCTTCTGAAGATTACTGTGGGTAAAAGCCAGTATTTTGAGTAACACAGCGGTTCTTTCACTGTCCATACAAGGCTGTACAACCTAAAGGTGGATACAAACCAGAGGGCTGGTAATTCATGTAATCTAGACATGCTTTACTGTGTATTTCTTCTTTTAAGAAGCACGAAGCATTGTTATATGCCAAAGAACATTGGTAAATCCTAAATCTTCTGTTAAACTTATAATGTACAATATACAACTCTCACAAAGGGTGTGAATTTCTGACAGCTTCCAGAAGCAAAATTAAAACCCATCACAATCAAAATCTCACATCGGTATTTTCTTACACGTGTGATTTTTGATGATTTGTCAGTGTTGAAGTTTCTCACTGAAGTACCACTGAAGAAGTTTCACACTCCATAAGCACAGTGCACTACCTCAGATAGTCTTAAAAAAAGGCCCAAAACATGGACATTTGCAGTGCTGCCAAATCACTAGACTTTTCACAAAAAGTGATGTTTTTCCAGTTTCATGTCATGCTCAGAATGTCTGGTCTTAGAGACTTCCCAACATTTTCAATCCCCAAATGATTATGTTTTGAGTCATTGAAGAATTCAGATCATACTTGGAACATTTTATACAATTCTTCAGCTCTATACCACACTGACTGGAAGTTCCATGAGAAGACACCTCAGGATATACAGTAGCTTTCTCAAAATATTAGGTCAAATTAATTTCTGCACTGCGTGGCACAGAGCAGTCAAACAAGCATTTTACTAGCTCTGTCTTTGGAAAACTCACTTGTAGTTCTGCCACTCAATCAACAACCACAAAAACATTCTGAACATTCTGGTCACAAACAACTAAGACAGCCCACATTGCATTCAAGTGTCATTCAGACGACAGAAGTAATCTTACTTCCTCAGATTTTCACACTTTTAGCTGCTTCTTTGTTCTGCCCAAGTATTAACAACATTGGATGAAGCTGTCTGGAGCATCTCTGGTATGTTTTCAGTAGCTCAAAAACAAGTTGTGCCTCCTTCCACCCAGGACACAAGATAAGTGCTAGTGGCTAGGTGTGTATGGACAAAAGAGTTACAGTAGAGCATGAGACAACTGTTTAGAATCTTAGTCATTGTACTATTTCAGAATTTAGGGCAAAACTAAAATCCGCAAAACAGGCCTTTCAGTGGTCCCTTACAGCCTCAGTAAGTCTATGTTTCTGTGATCTAATGCATTAGAAAATGAATGACAATGTTTTAAAAATCAAACCAGACATTTCCATTTCACTATGTAACACCCCCTTAAAAATCAAGCTTCATCGAGTATCAAAGTGATATGACATTAACCACTTGTTAGATATTACTTGATAAATAAGTTACAGACTCCCACACTCATGCAGTCCATCTCTGTCAATGTCTAAGCAGATGGCCTAAATAACCTGGGAAGCATCATGAAGATACTCTAAGACTACATCAGATGCACCCATTCTCAACATGCACTACCTTTTGGATCATGCATTGACATTTGCACCTTAGAACACAAAACCTGCAGTACTCTAATATATACATCCTCCACTCCTGTTTCTCAAGGTTTGTAGCAACTGCTCGACTGCAAAAGTGTAAGAATTGGTGGGATATACAAGAAAGGATTATTTCCCTGATATGAGATGGCAACTACATCACATCCTTGAGCTATTGGTGGCCAACAGTAAGATTCAGTGGAGTTAGGGCCTACAACTTTTTTTCCAAGTAAGTTCCTACAGAAAGAGAAAGAAAGAGTTCTACCTGAAAATCATGTGCTTGAAACACCAACAAGGCAACACAAAGCACTGAGCAATTTAAAAGCCTTTGACCCACTGCATAATACATTTCCTTAACACACAATATGATAAGAGTTCTTCTGGGATGAGGAGTTAAATTCTTACATCTAATTCAAATGCCGTCATTTGTAGCAGTGGTTGATAGATCAGATGAAACTGTACAATTCTACAGTCTCTCTGAAGCATAATTTACTCAACCGTATGAACAACCTCCTACACATTCCTCAATCAAAATTAGCTACTATAGTATTTAGTATCTGAAAGTTAAGGTATGATACTAGTCTTATAAACACTAAATGTAATGTATTACATTAGCATTACCCTTTCCAGATCTTCAAGAAGTGGTGCTGTTTCCAGAATTGATGGTGGCTTCATTTTCTTGCCAAGAAAGACAAAGTTTCTTTCTTCAAGATTTTGAAAACTCTGAAACCATATGAAATAGATGACAAAGGCAATACTTAGTAGATGGGTTTGAGCTTACATCCAACTTAAAAACTATTTATTTTGAGAAGAATTAGCCAAAGAAATGTAAACACAAATGAAGTACAACTCACACACACGTCACACAGAACAGAGCTGAGACTCCTACTGTCCCCTGACTTGGCCATTGCCTCTGTTTCTTGCTTTTTTTCTTTTTGTCTCTTCCCCTGCATTTTTTTTGCCCTTCATATTTTCACAGAGGCACCATCAACTTTGCTGGCTTGCTGACCTTTGGTCTGGTCTTGTTGCTGATGTGGCTGGATTCAGTCCCTGATGTCCCTCCACAGAGTCCCTCCACAATGACCACTCTTGTAGCCTCAACACTACCCACACCTTCCACATATGACACACGTTTGCAGAGGTTTAAATGGAAGTTATATCCTGGAATTACCTGTTGCTCATTTTCAGTTCTATGTGTGTTCAAAGGATCAGAATTTAAGCACTGCTGAAGCCTGAGAAATATACAAATATTAAATTCAATGTAAATGCAAAAGGAAAGTGTAATCGATAAATATCACCAATATTTCTAAAATGGCATGAAACAGTTCACCTACAAAATATCTCTGATGTATTACCTATGCCAACAAAAACCCTCAAATATGAAAGAAGAAATCAAAAAGTACCATTTTGGATGTAAAATTTACTATTAGGTTTTAGGTATCTGAAAATAACCCAAAGGTTTTTTTAACCAAGACAATTGGTGGGTTCCTCAACTTCAGAAGAAAATCAGATGGGACTGCAGGAAAAAGGTGTCTTAAAGTTGCAAAACCATGAAACAATGTATCTTTGCAACAGTTAAAACTTGAATTAAAAACACCCCTCAGCTTGTTTACATATGCAGCAAGTGATTTGCAGCATAATAAAAGCCTTGCACAAGTCAACTCAGTCAGATTTCATTCAGCTGGAAAACTTTATCAATCACACTAAGAATAAAAGAAGGCAACTGAATATGCTGAGTGTGCAGAAACGTACTGCCTCATCACAGCCTTGTTTTCAAGCTACTGTTTAGAAAGAATTGCTATTTTTACTGTGGTCTGGATAAGTATCAGCAGCTTCTAATTGCCTCCTTCCCCATTACCATGTGCACACATCTTGTCTTACCCTCTGCCCTTTTAGCTGTCTAAGAAGAGTAACTGGAAACATACTACAGCTCCTAATTATCTGGCTACACAATTGGTTCAAATATGTAACATACTGTACCATACCTGTCTGTGTGAACTGCTGGATTTTCCTTGAAAGGCAATCCTGGGATTGTTTTGACAATCTATCAAGAAAAGACAAACCCTTTTCTGGCAGTAAAATACTGTTTAAGAGCAAAATTTTAGAAAAAAAAGATTACTGAGCTCAAGGTGGTTTTCTTACCTAACCGAATTTTCTTCAATAAGAATCAAGCATGCAACAAGAACATCAACCACACAGGAGAATCAGTTCATGTTCACAGCTCAAGCTATAGCTTCTGGCAGCTCTTTCTTTGAAGAATCCGCCCCTGTATTCCCCCAACAACTACCAAAAGCTGGCCACACAAAACCACTACACATCTTCACAGCACTAGAGCAAGTGAGCACAAAAGGAGACACGACCTGTTCAAAGTCCATCGTTGCAATCTAAAAAACCAAAACCACCAGAACCACAAACTTGAAGGACAACGTTCTCTTTTAACTAGATCAAGAGTTAGTCCCAGATTTGTTACATGAAAGGACGTGATAGCTGACTACAGTATTCCTAATCTGCCTTACAGATGCTGCACTTAATTCATTCTGACATTTGAATAGAAAATCTAACACTTACAGATGTGGTAGTTTCACTGTCATCTGTGTTGGAGCTTTGTCGTGTCTTTTCAAGAACAGAACCAGATACAGCAAGATCTAGAAAGACAATTTTAAAAGATGCAGAAACACGTTTGTGATTATCTGAATCTATGAAAGGCCAGTGTTTTTACAGATGGTTGCAACTGACTTCTTTCTCTGCTTGTCTCATTTTCTAATGGCAAAAAGAACAACCAAAAGACAGTTGTATTTACATAAAGATATGCAAATGAACCGAGTGAACAAGGACAGAGGATATTTATAGTGATTCCAGTCTGTTTTAAACAAGACAACTCACAGAAAACATTCAAGTTACCTCTGTGTAGAGAAATCCCTCTAAACTCAAATCAAACAGTAAGGTATCACTGATCAATGCTACAAGTTATTTCAACAGTATCTAATGCTTTTCAGCATATCAACAAATGACCCTGCAACTCACCCTTTGTCTTATCAAGTACAAAATGCTTTAGAATATTCCTGCATCTGCTGATTTGATTGCTCTTTGTAAAGTCTGATACATAGGCAGTGTTTGTTAGGATACCTTTTGTTCCACTTGTTGGATTCCAACTGATACAGTAGTTCAATATATCCAGGTAAAGACAAATGATGCACTGCATGAATGATTGCTGCCAACACACACGGTTCCCACTTGTTTCAGGATCTGTTGATACCTTCTGCTGGAGCAGCACTGTCCTCAAATCAAGTGCAGGATTAACAACTTTCATTGGAAGAGAGACAAGATTTAATGATGTTTGGGTCTCCTGATAATCTGCTGAACTCACTGCATTCTCTTCAGCTTGCTCAAAATGAGCAAAGCTGCTTAAGACGAGATCATCATTAATGCATACCTAAAAAACCCAAGTCTTTGACTGACCAGAATCAACAAGCAAGTCACCATCACATACTGCTTTAGAATTTATTTGAAGCTGGAGACAACAGGAAGACATATGCAGTATGTACAAATGCTTTCTGAAGAGTACTCATTCCAGGGCAGGAAAGTTGGTCATATCTTCCTCTATGTTCTCCAAACAGGTGTTACTTACCAGTTTCATGCTTTTGCCTAAAATTCTGTGCTCAGTTTTCTATGAGCTTTCAACATTTTTAGAAAAACTATCTTAGTTTTATGTCCCTTTGATTCAGAGTGCATCCAAACCTGGCAGGAAAAAACTATATTCAACTTAAAAGTTCTTACTGGCTCAGAGAGAAGTGACACTTGCCAACTGTGATTCTGAACAGAGAAGGTATTCAAATTAAGATGTAATCCAAGTTATTGTCTACAGTGAAGACCACAGCTCTAATGTTAAAAGTCTTGGTAAAATACTCCAAATGGCAGCAGTTTTCAAACTAATTTGTTTTTGTCTACTACGCAGCTGCTTAAGTCTGACCGTAGCTGCAGCAGAGATTTAGCATGAGCTAAATTTAGCTCTACACCAGCACTTGAGCTCTCCACTGAAAACCACACAAACCTGAAAGAGAAAGAACAAGACCGTACGTTCTTCTAAATGGAGTGAATTACACTCAGGTTTGTTTAGAAGCGAGACTACAGTACTTATTATACGGCCTCAACTTGCTTTTAAAACACAGGCATTACAAATTATGCCGTTCTGAAGGTTACAGATAGGAAGACACAACTCACACTGATACCATGAGCTGGTTTTATACGTGACAATTTTGTTTTGAAAAAGCATCCTGGATACTTCAGCCCCAAACCAATGCAAAGACTCTTGCTATCTACACAACATAACGGTGCTTTTACCTGTCCTTCTTCTACCGTGACTGGTTTTACCTCATCCACATCTTTGTAAGGTGTGTGGTAGAGCTGATTCATTTCAGCAGTCAGGTTTTTATGTTCTATTTCATCGACTGTGTAAGGCTCACATCCTTCCATAGGAACCCAGAAGCAACCCGGACTTTCAACCTAGGGCAAGGAGTACATAACAAAACCAGGTAATATTAGATTTAAAAACATCCCATTATTTGAGCAGAAGCTATCTGAGCAAAACGAAACTTAATCTTTAGTGAGGCCTGTTAAAAAGTACTGGGGCTGGATACTGAGCATACAGAATGTCAACAAGCAAAACAGCTTTCAACTTCAAGTCATCAGGTCATTAAATGACTTCTCAGCTTTCAAGTTTCTTCAGCACTGTAATTAACGGCACATACAATCTAAAAGGTATTGCTATTGTCTAAACAGTTTGTTAAACCAAACACTGTGTGCAGTTCAGAGACATAAGGCTTCCCTGTTGTTTTCAAGAACTATGTATGAAAACACACAACACACAACAAACCCCATCAACGGGCTTTTCTTCATGCTCAAGAGTCTACAGGACAGTTGCTTTCTTTATAATAGAGTCATAGCTTTCTGCTTAGCCTTTGTAACCAGTTCTATCCCAGTCTCTCCTCTGATCTGGGTCTCCTGCTCTTAGGGGTTAATCCCAGTTCAACACCACACAGCTGCTTCCTAACTCTCCTGCAGTGGGATGATTAACAGAACTGGAAGGATTAAAGTGAGAAAACTCCTAGGTTGATGGGTGAAATAGGTAAACACCTCAAGGGGTAAAACAAAAGCTAGGTGTAGAAGCAAAGCAAAATGAGGAATACATCGTTTCCCATTGGTGGCCAGATGTTTATGCATCTCCTGGAAGGCTTCAGCGTGTATTAACACTGACTTGGGAACGTCTCTACTTATTGAATTTTGAGAACAATATTGAGAACAACATCCTATGGTATGGAACGTCCCTTGGGCAGCTGGGGTTAGCTATCCTAGCTATATTCTGGGAAAGGGACTTTTCCCTGATGCCTTGTGGAACTGAGTAGAATCTAGCACTATACTGCACTGTATTTAAGATTACGGTGCACAGCTTCCAGTTTAGATTTTAGCTGCATCCCTACTGACCACTGTTGAGATTAAACAAGTATAAACACCCCTCAAAAGCCCCTCCAAATGAGCCCAAAACCTCCCCAAATGACCCAAAAACCCCCAAATGATCCAAAAACTCCCCTAAATGGCCCCATACCCCCCCAAATGACCCAAACCTCCTCCAAATGAGCCCAAGACCCCCTCAAATGAGCCCAAGACCCCCCTAAATGAGCCTGAAACCTCCTAAAATGACCCCAAACCCCCCGAAATGGCCCCAAAAGCCCCCCACATGAGCCCAAAACCTCCCCAAATGACCCCAACTCCCTCCAAATGAGCCCCAAAACCCCCCAAATGATCCCAAAACCCCTCAAAATGGCCCAAACTCTCTCCAAATGACCCAGAACTGCCCCAAATGAGCCCAAGACCCCCCCCAAATCCCCCCAAATGAGGCCCAAACCCCCCTAAATGAACCTAAAACCTCCTCAAATGACCCAAAATCCCCAAAAATGGTCCCAAAAGCCCCCCACATGAGCCCAAAACCTCCCCAAATGACCCCAACTCCCTCCAAATGAGCCCCAACTCCCTCCAAATGAGCCCAAGAGCGGTGTCCTAGCCAGCAGCACACCTGACAGGTACAACATTGGGCTTGTTATTCCCTATCCCTCCCTTGTTTCCCCATTGATCAGGTACTCCAAGGTTTACAACTTCTCCAGGCACCTACAATCCCCTCAGGGGATGGCTGGTTTTTGTACATTATGACCCATTCCCCACAGGCCTGAGATTTAAAACTCTAGTTAACGCTACAAACGAGCAGGTAACTGTCTTATGGTCAGTGCACTGATTTACACCACACAGACACAGACAGCAGTCGAAACTCCTTGTCTTAAGTTCTAATTCTGCAAAAGCAACATCAATATTTCTTACACCCAGGGCATCATGGCAAGGGGACGTCCCCTCCGCCCAAAAAACAACCCCTCCCCAAGCCAAGAGGCAAAGGGCAAAGGGCACAAAACCCCCCAAATGACCCAAGATGCCCCCAAATAAACCCCAACCCCTCCAAATGAGCCTAAAATCCCCCCAAATGAGCCCAAAATCCCCCTAAATGAGCCTGAAACCTCCTCAAATGACCCAAAACCCCCCAAAATGGCCCCAAAAGCCCCCCACATGAGCCCAAAACCTCCCCAAATGACCCCAAAACCCCCAAATGATCCCAAAACTCCCCCAAATGAGCCCAAGACTCCCCCAAATGAGCCCAAACGCCCCCAAATGAGCCCCAAATCCCCCCAAATGAGCCCCAACCCCCCTAAATGAATGTAAAACCTCCTCAAATGACCCAAAACCCCCCAAAAATGGCCCCAAAAGCCCCCCAAATGAGCTCAAAACCTCCCCAAATGACCCAAAAACCCCCAAATGATCCCAAAACTCCCCTAAATGGCCCCATACCCCCCAAATGAGCCCAAACACCCCCAAATGAGCCCCAAATCCCCCCAAATGAGCCCAAGACCCCCCTAAATGAACCTGAAACCTCCTCAAATGACCCAAAACCCCCCAAAAATGGCCCCAAAAGGCCCCCACATAAGCCCAAAACCTCCCCAAATGATCCAAAAACCCCCAAATGATCCCAAAACTCCCCCAAATGAGCCCAAGACCCCCCCAAATGAGCCCCAAATCCTCCCAAATGTGCCCCAAACCCCCCAAATGAACCTAAAACCTCCTCAAATGACCCAAAACCCCCCAAAATGGTCCCAAAAGCCCTCCACATGAGCCCAAATCCTCCCTAAATGACCCAAACTCCCCCCAAATGAACCCAATCCCCCCCAAATAACCTCAATCCCCCCCAAAGGACTCCAAGCCCCCCCAAGTGACCCCATATCCCCTCAATCGACCCTAAAACCCCCCAAACCCCCACAGACCCCCTCAAATGCTCCCAGACCACCCCAAACAACCCCACACCACCCCCCAAAAGCCCCCAAGACCGCCCCAACTCACCTCCCCCCTCTCTCGATGAGTTTCTGCTTCCCTGTGGCACCTCAGACCCCACCCCGGATGATGGGGGGCTGTCCCTGATACCCCCCAAAGACGTAGGGAGGGTGGGGGAGGGGAAAAGAGCGTGGGGGGTGGTCAAGCCGAAGCCCACCCACTTTTTGGGGGGGTAGGTGGGGTTTAGGGGGGCTCCACCCCCCCGATGGTCCAATAACTCCCCCTCCCACCCCCAAAATGTCCCTCGGGGTAAGCTGGGAGGGGAATTGGGGCGGGGGGGGTCTCCCCATGAGCTCAGACCCCCCTCAAATGACCTCAAAATCCCCTCAAATGAGCCCAAAACCCACCCAAATGGCCCCAATCCCCACTCAAATGACACCACCCCCCCCCCAAATGAGCACAAAATCCCACAAATGAGCCCAAAACGCCCCCAAATGGCCCCCAACCCCCCCAAATGAACCCCAAACCCCCACAAATGAGCCCAAAACCTCCCAAATGAGCCCAAACCCCACAAAATGAACCCAAGACCCCACAAAATGAACCCCAAGCCCCCAAATGACCCAAAACTCCGCAAAATGTGCCCAAAACGCCCCCAAATGGCCCCAACCCCCCCAAATAAACCCCAAATCCACTCAAATTAGCCCAAAACCAACCGAATGACCCCAAACCCCACAAAATGAACCCAAACCCCCACGAAATGAGCCCCAAGCCCCCAAATGACCCAAAACTCCACAAAATGTGCCCAAAATGCCCCCAAATGGCCCCAAAGCCCCCCAAATGAGCCCAAAACCTCCCAAATGAACCCAAACCCCACGAAATGAACCCAAGCCCCCACAAAATGAGCCCCAAGCCCTCAAAATGACCCAAAACTCCGCAAAATGTGCCCAAAACCACCCAAAATGAGCCCAAAACGCCTCAAATGGCCCGAAAACCCAACCAAAATGGGGGTTTCGAGTCACAAAATGAGGGCGGGTTGGTCACAGGTTCAGTTTGAGGCGAGAACGGCCGTTTTAGGGGCAAAACCGCTGCTGTGAGGTGGGAAAAGGAGCTCGTGGGAGGTACAAATCACCCAACACGGCGGCTGTGCGGACGCCGCCATGTTGTACGGACGCCGTTACGGTGAAGGGGGCGGGTGCTGTGCGGGCGCCGCCATGTTGTACGGACGCCGTTACGGTGAATGGGGCGGGTGCTGTGCGGACGCCGCCATGTTGTACGGACGCCGTTACGGTGAAGGGGGCGGGTGCTGTGCGGACGCCGCCATGTTGTACGGACGCCGTTACGGTGAAGGGGGCGGGTGCTGTGGGGGCGCCGCCATGTTGGGTGAGGACAGAGGCGGCCGCCATTTTGTGCCGAGCGCGCGTTTTCCCGCTTCCGCCCAGCTGAGGGGAGGGAGAAGGCGGAGGAAAAGCGGCTTTTGACGCCAAAAGCGAGGGCGAGGTACAGCGGGGAGGGGCACGGGGAGGAGGAGGGACGCGAGAGGGAGCCGGAGAAAGGTGTTGGGAGCCGCGGGGCTGGCAGGAACGGGGAGGGAATGGTTTAAATTGCTCCGTTTTACCCCAAAAAGCGGCGGGTTGTTGACCTTAGAGGGACCGTTTTACCCTCAGAGATTAAATTTCCCCTCACATCTTCGTTTTATACCTCAAATGATTCCTATTTTCGCCCTCAAAGCGGCGGTTTTGCCCTAAACCAGTGGTTTTTGCCTCAGAA
This sequence comes from Colius striatus, assembly GCF_028858725.1. Lineage (NCBI taxonomy): Eukaryota > Metazoa > Chordata > Aves > Coliiformes > Coliidae > Colius > Colius striatus. Next base: position 1,529,710 of record NW_026908523.1, on the reverse strand, counting down.
AGGCACTTTTCCCGCCTCAAAGGGATTTTTCCCCTATCAGATTAACTTAATTTGCCTCAAAGCAGCTATTTTCCCAAAAAAAAAGCTGGTTTTCCCCACAGAACAGTGATTTTCCTGCCTTAAAGGGATTTTTTCCCCCTCAGATAACTCAGTTTTTCTCAAAGCAGCGATTTTCACCCAAAAAAGCAATTTTTCCCCTCAAAGAGGCGCTTTTCCCACTTAAAAAGAATTTCTACCCCCTCAGATGAACTTAATTTGCCTCAAGGCTGTGATTTTTACCCTAAAACATAGGCTTTTTTCCCCTCAAAATGTGACTTTCCCCTGTTATAAATGAGCACAATGGGCCATTTAAGCCAATTAAAACCAATTTATTAACACAGAAAAGAAAAAGCAAAGCACAGCGCTGGGCGACAGGGGGAGTCACCGCTCCACCAACTGCGCAACGAGAGTCGTTCTGTTCCTCCTTTTATACTCTCTTCCACGTCACCCCTCTAGCGTCCTTCCGCGCATGTCCACCCAGTTGCTAGGGGTCGTTTTCTGCCTCTGGCTGATCGTTGATGAAGGCCCCAGTAGTCTTCCTTGGTGTCCTTTGCTTAAGTCTGAAACTCGGAACAACTTGTAGTTGATTAGTTCAGTAATGTTTATCTTTTGCGGTTTCTCAACTTCGTAAACTATCACAAGGTTGCTAGCCCTTGGTTAACTATTTACAATATATTCTTTCCTGTTTCTAGTGAACAAAAAGTCATGTTCCCATCACAATCCCCCCTTTTTCTATTTCACTCTTTTTGTTCACTGAACCTGGTGAGCTCCTTTCTGCTGAGCTCCAAGTAGTCCTCTGCGTTTTCACTGTTTAGTGGTTCATATCTTGCTCTAACTAGCATAAGGTGAGCAGCCTCCAATCTTCCCTTCACTATGTTTATCAATTTGTTAAATATACAAGGCCCAAAGGTTAATATCAAGATAAATAATATTAGAGGTCCTGCTATAGTGGACAAAAGCGTTGTGAGCCAAGGAGAGTGGTTGAACCATGATTCATACCAACCCTGTTGTGCTTCCCTTTCCTTTTTACGTTTTTCCAATTGCTTCCTGAGCTCAGCCATGGTATCTATCACTATTCCAGTGTGATCTGCATATGTGCAACATTCCTCTCGTAAGGCTACACACAACCCTCCTTGTTGTAAAAACAATAAATCTAAACCCCTCCTATTCTGGAGCACTACTTCTGATAAGGACCTTACTGATTTGACTAGCCCATCTATCGCCTTTTCGATTCTACTCGAATCTTCATCTACTGAGGCTCTTAAGTTTATCATACCTTTTTGTTGGTTTATTAAGGCAGCTGCTCCTGTTCCTATTCCCAATATTCACAAAAAAAAATTCCCCAGGGTAGTTGCAATATGCCTTCCCTGGATTTGATGCTGGGCACATATAGAACCCTACCTTATTCTTACAGGGCTGAGTCTGGATAATGTCACACAGCTGACATTTAAAAGAGGGGGCCCCCGAAGTTGTAGTTTTTGCAATGACCCGTTGATCTTCCCATCTGATAAGTGACCATTTAAAGGGTTCATGGCTTGGTACATTGTCTCCTAGTGCTGTCCTGATCAATGACCATATCATCCACATCCACATTAAAGTTAAGTAAAATCCACTGCCAGTGTGGGTATGGTTAATTAGTCTGCCCAATTTTCCCATCCTTCTAACCCGAATCCTCTCGCCCCTTTGGTCATTGCCTGTAAGCTCCATGGGGTTCCGTCCTTTCACCAAGTATCCCTCTGCCTCGCTCGTCAACTAGTTTGCTGCTAGTTACGAGGGTTATTATCTTCTTGGCAGCAAGGATCCTTTTGGGGATGGAACTTACATTCCTCTCGCTCTTTGAGAGAGTTCACAGGGAGTTGCACCTGCAGCTGTTGGTTCGCCCACGGCTTGACCCTCGCGGGGGCCGAGAGGCCGGTTAGAACAGTATTGCCAAATTCAAATAAGAGGCCCCAATCCCGGCTTTGAGGCCTCGGATTGAGGTTATGCCCAAACTATCCCTCCCAGTACGGTTGGTAAGTATGGGCCCTCCCTTTTTCTGACAGTGGATTTATCACAACTTCTTACAAGTTTTAACTTGTACCAATTTTATAACAAAAGTTCAGCAAGCTAAATAATTAACAAAAATGCAAAAGTTAGCTGTTAAAAATTCAAGCTCGGTAAATAGGGACACAAAGTCAATGATAGCTTTCGCTGGATTCTTTCCTGGTTTGCTGGTGACAGTCTTTCCCACTACTTAAGGGGCAGGGATTTATAATCGTACCGTCTTTCCTTCCTCCAAGTCTATGAGCTTTGTCCGGACGTCCCTGGTGTAACCTTAGTTAATACCAGCTTTAGGTCGTCTGTTGGTGTCTTTACTTTCCACTGAGGAGCCGGACACTCTGGGAAGTTGGAAGGGTCTACTGGCCCCTTTATTCGGCTTGCATGAGTCCACCCTTTCTCGGCTGTTCTTATGGCGGTGTCTGTGGTGAGCAGTGTTAAATAGGGCCCTTCCCACTTCGGTACTAGTGGGTTTTCCTTCCAACTTCTGACTAACACCCAATCTCCGGGCTGCACCTGATGTAATACAAGATCCAAAGGAGGTCTTTGGGTCCACATTCCTTTTTCCCATAAACTTCTCCTATACTTTGCCAAAATAATTAAATAACGATTCAAATTTTCGTCATTAATATTGGGGTTTGTTTGTACCTTTTCTAAATTATAAGGCATTCCATATAACATCTCAAAGGGAGATAACCCCGTATCTGCTCGTGGTTGTGTTCTAATGTTCAATAGGGCCAGTGGTATACATTTTACCCATGATAATTTAGTTTCTAACATCAGTTTAGTTAATTGTTTCTTTATTTCTCCATTCATCCTTTCTACCCGCCCTGAGCTCTGAGGATGATATGGGGTATGTCTTTCCCACTTTATTCCCAACGCATTAGCTAAATCCTGAGTTATTTTCGAGGTAAAGTGCGGGCCTTGATCTGAGTCTATGGTTTCGGGTACCCCATATCTCGGTATTACTTCTTCAAGCAAAATTTTTACTACAGTTTGGGCAGTCTCTCTCGTAGTTGGGAATGCTTCCACATAGTGTGTGAGATGATCCACCATCACCAAAAGGTATCTTATTCGCCCCACTTTAGGTAGTTCTGTAAAGTCAATTTGTAGGCTTGAAAATGGTCTTTTAGCTAAGGGTCGACCTCCGGGAGGTAATTTCCTCAAGTTACTCCGATTAACTCGTAAACAGGTAGGACAACTTTTGGTGATGTGTTTGGCAATGTCGTGCAACCCAATAGTCATATATTTGGTTGCAAAATGATCTGCTAGTCCTTGAGCTCCCCAGTGTGTACCTTGGTGTAGTTTATACATAATTCTTTGGGCTACTGCTTTGGGCAATATTTCCCGCCCATCCTGGGTTATCCATTTTCCATTGTCCTTAGACAATTCCAATTTCTTTAACTTGTCCTCTTCTTCGGAGGTGAAGACTAATTCCGTGTCCTCCGTTAATCTATCCTGCCTCTTCGGGTTTTCCCTTAAAAGCATTTCTCTAGCTGCTGCTCGCTTAGCTTCCCGATCTGCTGCATTATTCCCCCTAGTTTTGAGGTCCGTTCCTGTTTGATGGCCTTTTAGGTGTACTACTGCTATTCTTTTGGGTCCCCTCAGGGCTTGCAATACTTCAATTATCAATTGCTGGTGAACTAACCCCTTCCCTTGTGAGTTAATTAATCCTCGTTCTTCCCATAATTTTCCAAAGGTGTGTACTACCCCAAACCCATATTTGGAATCAGTATATATCGTTCCCTCCTTCCCCTTCAAAAGTTTTAAAGCTCGAAGGATGGCATACAGTTCACAGGCTTGTGCTGACCAGGACTTATCCAAAGCCCCTGATTCCACTACTTGTAAGTTTGTGCCCCTTATGATAGCGTAACCTGATTGACGTTTTCCTTCTACCACCCGGGAGGATCCATCTACAAATAACTTTTCTCCTTCATCTAATTCTTCTTCTTCTAAGTCAGGCCTAATTTTAGTTTGTTCTTCAATAGTTATCAAACAATTATGTGTCAAAGGTGTTTCTTCTACATTCCCAAACAAAAAGGTAGCTGGATTTTGAATAGCAGTTGTTTCTAAGGTAAAATTTGGTGCTTCTAATAAAATTCCCTCATATTTTAGGAGCCTAGTGTCTGATATCCATTTGTCTGCCTTTTGCTGCATAACGCTCCTGATATTATGGGGAGAATAAACCTTGAGATTGCTATTAAAGGTAATTTTCCTAGCCTCTTCGACTAATAACGCGCACCCAGCTAACATTTGCAGACACGCAGGCCATCCTCTGCTTACGGGGTCCAAAAGTTTCGATAGATACGCTACAGGTTTCCTCTTATCTGCCCATTCTTGGGCTAGTACTCCAAAAACTATTCCTTCCTCTATATTAACAAATAAGTAAAAAGGTCTTTTTAAATCAGGGAGGCTTAAAACTGGGGCATGCATCAGACTCTCCGTTAGTTCCCTCAGTTTTTCTGTGTCCTCCTGAGTCCATTTCATCCACCCATCCTGAGTCAGCTTTTGGTATAAGAACCTGGCCTTACTACTATAATTCTCAATCCATTGTCTACAATATCCTGTTAAACCCAAAATTTGTCTAATTTGTCTCTTGTTTTTAGGTATTGGCAATGATAGAATAGCCTGCACTCTTTCTGGGTCTATTCTTTTCTCACCTCGTTTTAAATAGTGCCCTAAATATTTTACTTCTTCTTCCACAAACTGTAGTTTGGCTCTTGAAACCTTTAATCCTTTAAGTCCCAAAAAATTTAAAAGTTTTATACTTTCTTTTCTTACTGCTTCTTCATCTTTTCCTGCTATTAATAAGTCATCTACATATTGTATCAAGGTTATCCCAGGTTCAGTTTGGTAATCCTCCAATATTTGTTCCAAAGCCTGCCCAAATAAATTAGGGGATTCTGTAAAACCTTGGGGTAACACCGTCCATCTAAGTTGTTGTTTCCTCCCTGTCTCTGGGTCTTCCCATTCAAAGGCAAAGTAATCTCTACTCACTTCATCTAAAGGACAAGCCCAAAAGGCATCCTTTAAGTCGATTACACTGTACCAGTGATTGTCCGGGCTCAGTTTACTCAATAACGTATAGGGATTAGCCACTACTGGGAACCTGGCTATTGTTCTCTTGTTTATTTCTCTTAAGTCATGTACTAAACGATAAGACCCGTTTGGTTTCTTTACCGGTAAAATTGGAGTATTATAAGGGGACATACAGGGCTCCAGTAATCCCTGTTTGATTAGCCGGTCGATTTCTGGTTTCAGCCCTTTTCTCCCTTCCAAAGACATTGGGTATTGTTTTATTCTTACTGGCATCTCTGGATTTCTAATAGTGACCTTGAAGGGAGTAATTTCTAATCTTCCAGCGTTGTCAGGATTATACCATACTTCAGGGTTGATCCTTTCCTCATCTTCCAATCTCAAGGGGCACAACTTAATTTGGATTTCCTGTTCCACCACTGTGATTTGAATACCTAATTCTACAATCATATCCCTTCCTAATAGGTTATAATCTGATTCGGGTACTAATAAAAAGTCCCCAATGCCCATTTTGGAGTCTGATTCTACCATTACCTCTTTTATTATCTTAACTTCAAAAGGTTCTCCTTTTGCTCCCACTACTGTGGCAGTTTCTCTAGATAATTTACACCCTTTAGGTAATGACTGGAGTGTAGACCTTTCAGCTCCAGTGTCAACCAGGAAAGTAATATCCTGGCCCTGGGGACCCACCTTCAATTTTATCAAGGGCTCTCTTCGATGTTTCTGGGTCCCCAAAAGGTAGAGCCCCTGACCCCCCTAATCCTCCTTAAACTCCTTCTCATCCCTGATCCGCATCCGACATTCCTTCTTAAAGTGTCCCTTTTTCCCGCAATAAAAACACACCTTCAAGTTTTGTTTATCTTGTCCATTCCACCTGGATTCCCTTTTGTCTTGCTTGGGTTTCCTATCCATCTCCCGGCTTTCACGCATTGCAGCCACCATTATTCGGGCTTGTTTCTTATCTCGCTCTTCCTCCCTTCTCACATATACCTTTTGGGCCTCTCTTAGCAATTCATCTAGCTCCCTATCTTGCCAATCCTCTAATTTTTGTATTTTCTTTCTAATGTCTTCCCAGGATTTGGAAACAAAGTGTACTTTCAGTACTGCCTGTCCCATTTGTCCATCCGGATCCATTCCTGAATACAACTGAAAGTTCTTTCTTAGTCTCTCCAGCCATTCAGTGGGGGTCTCATCTTTTTTTTGTCTTTCGTTAAAAGCTTTGTTAATATTCTGTCCCCTTGGAACAGACTCCCTGATCCCTTGCACAATTATTGTTCTGAGATCTTGCATATGCACTCTATGGGCCGGATTCTGATGGTCCCAATTAGGGTTTTGTAACGGCCATTTTGTATCTGCTGCCGGCCCTTGCGCGTGCTGCGTATCCCAGATGCGCATTCCTTCCCTTCTGATCATATTTTTCTCTTCTGCTGTAAATAAGATGTTCAATATAGATTGCAGTTCTTCCCAAGTGTACATGCTGGGTCCCAAAAATTGATCTACCCGCTCGGCTACTCCAAGTGGATCTTCCAAAAGGGATCCCATTTCTTTCTTAAAATCCCTAACATCCCCCGAACTTAGAGGCACCGATATAAACCCTATGCCAGGTTGGGGTCCCCCCATAGGCATCTCTCTTAAGGGATATAAACCCTTCCTGGTCCGGCTTCGGGTTACCGGTCCTGTATATTCGGGTTCGTCTGAATCTGAATCTGTCCCTGCTGGTGCGCTCGGAGGAGCCACTGCTGCCTGTACTTGGGGTGGGGGTACATAGGGTGGAGGTGCCACTAAAGCGTCATCTGGTTTACTTCCCTTTTTCTTACTCTTATTCCCTTTTGGTATTTCGGAGAGCTTAAACAGAAATACCTCCGGTCTCTCCACCCACACCCTAGCGTAATGACTCTCTTCTTGGGTACAGGGGGGTATTTTGCTATTCACCCAAATATTTAAGGCTTGTCTTACCCAAAGTTCTGAGGAACCGAATATAGGCCAAAACACCCTTTTAGAAATTTCCTTCCCTCCCCATACTTCAACGCAATATTGAATCATTTTGGCCTTATCCTTGTCCTGCGTGCCTGGAAAATGTCGCCAGTTTTCTAACACAAACCCTAAAGGGCTTTCCCTAGGTACTGGAGGGAGTTTTACCTCGGCAGGGGGCTTACTCTTCCCCTGTCCCATTCTTCCGGAGTGCTTTCTTTCCGCGCTCCGGGATCCCACAGGGGCTTGCCCTTCCCCTGTCTTATTCTTCCGGAGTGCCTTCTTTCACACAATTCCTTTCGCTTCCCCTGGTTCGTGGCCCAAGCCCTCGCGGGTCTGTGGGAACCGCACTACTGAGGGTCCGCACTCACTTGGAGAGTCTGGCTGCCAGCTCTCCTCTCATGCACATCACACAGTCGCACTCCGGGATCCCAACCCCCGCCCGGACGGATCCCGTATTACTCACGCGCCCTGGACCGTCGTCCCGCGTCTTCGTCCGGACTTTGTGCACAAAACTTTTAAGGGGGTTCCCCGGGCCCTTAATTCTTCCGGAGTGCCTTAATCGCACTCCGGGATCCCCTTTGCTTTCTCTTTTCTTTCTTTTTTTTTTTTGGGGTTCGTCGGTCGGGGTCGAGGGTGGATTTCAAGCACCGGGGCCACCAAATTGGTGGGGCGCCCCCCCTAGTGACTGAGAATCCTCCCCTACGGCCTCCGATCCGAGTCACGGCACCAAGCTGTTATAAATGAGCACAATGGGCCATTTAAGCCAATTAAAACCAATTTATTAACACAGAAAAGAAAAAGCAAAGCACAGCGCTGGGCGACAGGGGGAGTCACCGCTCCACCAACTGCGCAACGAGAGTCGTTCTGTTCCTCCTTTTATACTCTCTTCCACGTCACCCCTCTAGCGTCCTTCCGCGCATGTCCACCCAGTTGCTAGGGGTCGTTTTCTGCCTCTGGCTGATCGTTGATGAAGGCCCCAGTAGTCTTCCTTGGTGTCCTTTGCTTAAGTCTGAAACTCGGAACAACTTGTAGTTGATTAGTTCAGTAATGTTTATCTTTTGCGGTTTCTCAACTTCGTAAACTATCACAAGGTTGCTAGCCCTTGGTTAACTATTTACAATATATTCTTTCCTGTTTCTAGTGAACAAAAAGTCATGTTCCCATCACACCCCCACATAAAGTGGCTTTTTCCCTCACACAAAGCCTGGGATCAACTTCATTTGCCTCAAAACAGCGATTTTCACCCCAAAAAGCAGTTTTTCGCCTCAGAAAGGCAATTTTCCCTTTTTAAAGGGACTTTTGTCCCCTCATATTAACTCAATTTGCCTCAAAGCAGCGCTTTCCCCCCTAAAAAAGCTGATTTTAACCTTAAAAGGCACTTTTCCCCCTCAGATGAGCTAATTTTGCCTCAAAGCAGCGATCCCCCCCCCCGCAAAAAAGCAGTTTTTACCCTCAAAAAGGCAATTTTCCCGCCTCAAAAGGATTTCTCCCCCCTCAGATGAACTTAATTTGCCTCAAAGCAGTGATTTTTACCCTAAACCAGAGGTTTTTCCCCTCAAAATGTGACTTTCCCCCACACAAACTGGATTTTTTTTCTCAAACAAAGCCTGGGATCAACCTCATTTGCCTCAAAGCAGCTTTTTTCACCCCAAAAAGCAGATTATTTCCTCAGGCGCTTTTCCCGCTTCAAAGGGATTTTTCCCTCCTCGGGTGAGTCTAATCTGCCTCAAAGCAGCAATTTTCACCCCAAAAATCATTTTTCCCCCTCAGAAAGGAACTTTTCATCCTCAGATGAGCCTAATTTGCCTCAAAGCAGCGATTTTCACCCCAAAAAGCAGATTTTTTCCTCAGAAAGACGCTTTTCCCACTTCAAAGGGATTTTTCCCTCCTCGTGTGAGTCTAATCTGCCTCAAAGCAGCAATTTTCACCCCAAAAATCATTTTTCCCCCTCAGAAAGGAACTTTTCCTCCTCAGGTGAGCCTAATTTGCCTCAAAGCAGCGATTTTCACTCCATAAAAGCAGTTTATCCCTTCAGAATTGCACTTTTCCCGTCTCAAAGGGACTTTTCACCCCTCAAATGAACTTAATTTGCATCAAAGCAGTGATTTTTACCCTTAAACAGAGCTTTTTCCCCTCAAAATGTGACTTTCCCTTACATAAAGTGTCTTTTTCCTTCATATAAAGCCTGGGATCAACTTCATTTGCCACAAAGCAGCGATTTTCACCCCAAAAAAGCAGTTTTTCCCCTCAGGCGCTTTTCCCACCTTGAAGGGACTTTTCTCCCCTCAGATCAACTTAATTTACCTCAAAGCAGTGATTTTTCCCCCCAAAAAGCACTTTTCCCCCTCAAAACGTGACTGTCCTCTGCACAAAGTGGCTTTTTCCCTCACACAAAGCCTCGGGTCAACTCAGTTTTCCTCAAAGCAGCGATTTTCACCCAGAAAGCGGTTTTCCCTCTCAGAAAGGCGCTTTTCCCGCCTCAGATCAACTTAGTTTGCCTCAAAGAAGTGATTCTTACCCCAAAACAGTTTTTTCCCCTCAAAAAATGTGAGGCAGCCGGAGCCTGGCAACCAGCTGGGCCTGTGGGGTTTGGCCTCACAGGGGGCTGCGGCCTGAGGGAGCCTCTGGGTCAGGCACAAGCAGCTCTGTCCATGTCCTGTCTGTTCTCCGCCTGTGAGCTGTGTGTTGTCTCAGTGCCCCACAGAGAGCACAGACACACTGAGGCACAGACAGTGCTGCTGGGTGGGGGAAATGAGCCGTCAGTGCCCTTGGCTGGCCGTGGGGGGCTGACAGCTTGAGCAAGGGCGAGACACGGAGTGGTGTGAGGGGGATCCCTCTGCTCTCAGCAGGGGCTGGGGCTGTGCAGGCTCACAGGGGACGGCCACAAAGGGGCAGGAACAGGGTGCTGGGCAGCAGGCAGGGGCACAGCCCGGCTGCCCTGGCTCTGCTCTCACCCACAGCCCGTCCTCTGGCCTCACAGCCCTTGCTCAGTGTTCCCTGAGGGCAGCAGAAATGCTGAGGGCTTCTGACATCCAAGAACACTCCCTGTTGTGGTGACAGGAAGGAGCTGGACAAAGCCCAGAACCCCAGAAGTGCCCCATGCCCAGAGGCAGCAGATGTCCAACAGCAGCTCCATCACCCGCTTCCTCCTCCTGCCCTTTGCAGACAGGCGGCAGCTGCAGCTCTGCACTTTGGGCTCTTGCTGAGCATCTCCCTGGGCATCTCCTTGGGCATCACCCTGGCTGCCCTCCTGGCCAACAGCCTCATCAGCAGCACTGTGGCCTGTGACCACCACCTCCACAGCTCCATCTGCTTTACCAACAGCAAGGCCAATTAGGCTGGTGCGTTCAGTAGCCTTAATTCCCGCTGATCAGCATTCTCAACAGTGTGTTTTAAAGAGGCCAGCAATACATCATAGTGGGGGGCAGACTTCTCTGCTGTATCTGCAACTGACGCAACGGCAGCCACAACTTCACACAGGACACTTTGGGATGGAAAAGCTTCTCTAACGTTCCCTTGGCTTCCAGGGGTGTTTTTGGACAATATCTGACTTTATTCTGGAGGATATTTACAGGGTTGCTAGATACAGAAGAACATCAGCTGCACTTGGGCTTGGCAGGATTTGCTCGTGTCTGCCTCTGTAGAGACTTGCAGAGCCATCCGGGACATGGCTGGTAGTCCAGCCACTGAGCAAATCCTCTTTCCACCAGCGCTCTGTTTACTGAGACCACCTACAGGGAGGTGAGAAAAAAGCACATCAGAACACCAGCAGGAAACGTCAGCAAGTTCCTCATGAACAAGAGAAAGCCCCTAATCCTGGACGCTGAGCTGCGGCAGTGGGTATGTCACACACGTACCCCGTCAAGCTCCACAGCTGAATTGGGGGCAGCCCCGTGGTAGGGTCGTAACTGGTGATGTGAAACACAGGGAAACATCAGCATGAGGCCGTTCTGGTCTGAGTCATGGAGAATGTAAGGCTGAACATTCCCTACAGTTCAGCTACTCCATCTTGGGGCGGGCTGGAGCAAATGTCGCTACTGCCAGCAGGCAGCTGGGACACCGCGCAGGCCACTTTGCTCTAGTCGCTGCAGCCCGTGCCCTGGCTGGGATTAGTGATGCCCTTGAGCGTTGCATCAAACCAAAGGAAGCTGACTGACTGTCCCAGGTGAGCCCTGGGTCTGCTGGACAAGCGGACACCGTGGGCTCTCTCAGCCCAGGCAGGGGCCCTTCCTCCCTGCCCACATCAGGAACAGGAGGGAGCGCTCATCCCTTGCCAGCCACAGTCCTGAGTGGTGCTGGGGCTACAGCAGGAAGATCTCAGCACCCAGATGTCTCCACGGGATCCAGGCAATCAGCCCTGCCTCTGGGCTCAGGGCTGCCCCGGGGCTCAGGGCCTGAGGGCTCCTGTGGCCACAGCAGGCGGGTGGGACCCTCAGCATGGGGCTGCTGGGCCTCAGGCGCAGGCTGTGTGCAGGGCCAGGAGGGGCTGGGTGCTGCCCATGGCGCTTTGGTCCCTGAGCGCAGGGGCAGCTCCCGGCTGCGCTCGCAGCTGCCGCCGCTGCCCCGTCCCTCTCCCGTCCCAGCGCCTGCCCGCACCGATGGAGCCCGAGGCCACGCACGGGCTGCAGCATGAGGGACACTCTGTGTGACTGTGGGCACAGTCCCTGCTGTGACCAGCACTCCCGAGTGTGCTGAGCTTGGAGAGAAGCTCCACACTCAGCCCAGAGCTGGGGGAGGCCATTGGAAGTGTGCAGGGGGTGTAGGTTGGTGCTTTAACTGGGGCACCAAGCCCATTTCTAACGCCAGCAGAGCCAGCTGCAGCTGCCCCAGGGTGTGAAATCCTGGTCCAACATCCATCCCGAGTTCTTCTTTGATGGTGATGGGGTGTAGCAAGAAACAACATTTTTGCCCCAGTGCAAAGACTGGTGCTGATCTGCAAAGCAGCCACTGTGATGGGGGCCCAGTCAGCTGGTGTCTGGGAATTCAGGTTCTGGTTAGTCCCACCGGTGAGTCGTGGATGGTGGCACGTAGTGAGAAATCACGCTGAAGTGCAGTTTCTCACCAAAGAAAAAAGGGGTAACTCTTCTCTTGCTCCTTTTCCAGTCTACTGAGTTCTGTTGTGCTGCTGGCAGCAGTGAAGCTGACACTAATAAAACACACCAGAAAGACACTGGAATCCTTGCTTATTATGTCTCCAGTTGTTGCAAACCAGAAGGAAATGTCATGGTGTAAACTGAACAGCTCTCCTCAGCGACTCACTAGATGGCTCAGGAGATGAAAGTCAGTCCTTGCTAAAAGCCCTTGTCCATTCTTACCCCACACAGTGGAAGGATTCCAGCAGGCTCTGGGGATAAACTGTCTCCATGCAGAAGGTGATTCCTATTCCTAGTTCTGTGCATAAGGAAGTGGGATCAAGTCTTTTGAAGCTTCATGCTCTGTAGACCCCTCACTCAGCACCCGGGAGCCGACCCGACCAATCACTCCGGACCGGCAGCCGAAAACTGGGACCCCATCAGAGAGCTCCTTCAGCTGCTCCCCAGCTGGGTACTGGGCATGACGTCAGGATGGGATCGAATTCCTGCTGGCCAGCCTGGGTCAGCTGCCCAGGCTGTAGCCCTTCCTGGAATTCACTCTCTCCCAGCCCAAACCAGGGCACTTTCACAGGTGGAAAAACAGGCTGTTATAAATAAAGTCGTGTTTTTGAGTCAATCAATCCATTTTATTAAAGTTAACAAATTAAAGCAAGCTGTAATTAGGCAAAACCAGCGCTGAGTGACCGGGGGAAGCTCAGCTCCGCCAGCGGCACACCGCTCGACTTTCCGTATGTGCTTATATATGTTCTCCACTCGTTCACGCGCTGGGACACCCTGACGAGTTGGCTCCTGGTTGGCCAGTCGACAGTGTCCACGCGCTGTCCACACGCATCTGCCAGCTCCAGATTGGTGGAAGATGTTACTGGGTTTCACTGGGCGCTCCTGCCTCTGGAGTTCTGTTATCTGTTGCACCATCCGGGCGCTGGCTTAACTACTATTACAAGGTTTTACCAAACATAATCAAACTTGCACAAACGCAGTTACTGCTTACAACAATATGCATAATAGAATTGAATCCTACTCGATTTGTTCAACACGAACAATTTTGACCGTCACTTATTACAGGGCCTTTTGCTTTTTCTTTTGATGAACACTACGTCAGTAACTCTCCACTTCAAAGGTTCCAGTGCACAGGTATTGCTGCACTTCTGCAGCACCGGTGCAGAGGCCAAGGAACTGTCAAACACAACAGGAAACTCATACAATCTTACAAAGTCCAACAACACTGTGTCCAAAGACACTGCTACAGCTACAGCTTCTACTGACTACTGCCTAAGCACTACTGCTGAGAACCTCCAGGGAAGGCGAGGGGCAGGACCCAGCCGTGCTCAGAGTCCTGCTGCTTAAGCCACTTTTCCCTGCAGAGACTGCAGGAGCTGCTGGATCCAATTAACGAAATCCAGCAGCTTCTGGAGTGGGAATGAGCAGGACTCAGTCCCTGCTGCTGTTGCCAGGGCTGAGCCTTGTGATGGCCTCTGTGGCCGGGCGAGTGTCGCAGCACTTCCTCCTGAGCGAATCCGTGACTGGACCCAGTTGAAGAAGTGCTGGGTGGAGGTGTAGACCCCAGGCTGCTTTGGTCTGGCACAGCCTTTCCCCCAGCTGGTCAGGCCCACGAGCCAGAAGAAGTTGGCGTGTGGAGCTCTGCAGACGAGCGGGCCCCCGCTGTCACCCTGCAGCACAGGACAGAGGGTGAGGGGGGTGTTGGGGAGCCCCAGCAGTGTGAGGGTGATGCTGGGAAGCCCCAGCAGGGTGAGGGGGGTGTTGGGGAGCCCCAGCAGGGTGAGGGGAGTGTTGGGGAGCCCCAGCAGCCCCACGTGGGCCAGGGCTGCGGGTGCTGCCGGGGCTGGCCCGTGGCTGCTCCTACCTGGCAGGTGTCGATGCCGCCCCGCGGGTAGCCAGCACACAGGTTGTAGCTGCGCACGGCCCCTCCGTACCACTCGCTGCTGTTGCAGAGCTTGACATTGATGAGGCGGACCTTGGCCTCCTGCAGCACGTCGGATGTTTCTGCAGCTGTGAGCATGGCGAAGAATTAGCCCCCAGCAGCTCTGGGCCACTTCCCCTCCCCTATCTGGGCAGAGCCCTTCCCTGAGCCTTGGCTTTGCACCCCCAAAGAGGCACTCGATCCTTGTCTGATTTTAGGCCATGGCTCAGAATCATAGAATCCCAGATGCTGGGGTTGGAAGGGACCTCTAAACATCATCTAGTCTGACCCCTCTGCTCAAGCAGATTCCTCTAGATCAGGTCACACGGGAACGTGTCCAGGAGGGTTTGGAAGACCTCCAAGGAAGGAGCCTCCACGCCCTCCCTGGGCAGCCAGGGCCAGGGCTCCCTCATCCAAAGAGCAAAAAACCATCCCGGGTCCTGCAGCCTTTCCTGACGGGAAAGTCCCCTCAGCATGGCGGCAGCCTGAGGTAGCTCAGGCCCCTGCCTGCAGCCTGAGCCCGGCCCTCGGGCAGCCCGAGCCGTCTCCCCAGGCTCGCCCCAGGCACACAGGCGCTTTCCCGGGGGCACTCACAGCCTTCCGCGGTGTAGCCCCAGCCAGCGACGCGGCAGTCTGTGAGCTGCGACACCACCACGTCGGAGAAGTGAGTCACACAGGCCAGCTGCACGTAGTCGCTGCACTGCACGGGCTCGTCCAGCTCCAGCAGGGCGATGTCGTTCTCGAAGGCGCCGCTGCGGTAGCTCTCGTGGATCAGCAGCCGCTTGCTCTTGCGCACTTGGGCCTCGGGGCCCAGCTCAGACAGCCGGGTGGCCCCGAACACCATGCGCCACGTCGGGACGTTCCTGGGGGGCAGATGGGGAGCAGAGGGCTCAGAGGGAGCCCAGCAGTTCCCTGCCTCCAGCTCGCCGAGGGAGAGGCCAGGTGCCCCGCGAGCCCCGGGCTGCAGGAACGGCACCAGCCCAGCCCGTGCCGAGCACGGGACGGGAACTCTGCCAGTGCTGGGGGCACGGCCCTGCCCTGCTCCTACTCACCTGTACTTGTCAAAGCAGTGTCCTGCGGTCAGGACCCACCGGGGATGGATGAGGGAGCCTCCGCAGATGTGCCCGCTGCCCGCTGCCCCGGGAAGCTGGATGCTGACGATCCAGGGCCAGGCTCCCGGGGAGGCATCGCTGCCGCCCACGACGCGCAACACCCCGTGGTGCTCAGCCAAGGGCCGGGTCCCGCAGCTTCTCCTGTCACCAGAAAGTCACGAGTGTCCTGCTGGAGGGCTGGCTGCTGCTGGGGCTGCAGGGCAGCCGTCTGCCCTCCCCACCGGGCAGCGCACGGACAGCGGGGCCGGGGAACCCTGCGCCCCGGCTTCTGCCTTTGCCCCGCAGACGAGCGGTGCCAGCAGCCCAGCTCCCAGCTCCTGGGCTTTGGGAAGCTGTGGCAGGGCCATGGGGAACCAGTGAAGCCCATCATCTCATCGAATCACACAGTCACAGAATGGTGGGGGTTGGAAGGGACCTTTAGAGATCATCCGGTCCAACCCCCCTGCAGAAGCAGCTCCCACCTTGATCAGGTCACACAGGAGGATCTTGAAGCCCTCCAAGGAAGGAGCCTCCACACCCTCCCTGGGCAGCCTGGGCCAGGGCTCCCTCACCTCACAGAAAAAACTGCTGCCCCAACCTCCTGACACCCACCCTTTAGATGTTTGTAACTATTAAGAAGATGCCCCCTCAGCCTCCTCTTTTCTGCCCAAGCTCCCTCCCAGAGCCACTTACCCACAGCTTTGCACTGAGGCACTCACAGGCCAGCAGCACAGGCCCAGCAGGACCAGGACAATCAGAACTTTCATCACGCTGACAGCACGTGGCAGCTCCAAGAGCCAAGGGCACGTGGCAGCTCCAAGAGCCAAGGGCACGTCACCCCCAGCGCTGTGTCTGATGCCGTAGTGCTGATAGTGCCTGGAAAGCCTCGGCCGGGGCGCTGATGTCACAGAGCTGCTGCTTCCAGGGGGATTCTGTGTGGGGCACCACGAGGGGCCCGAGCTGGGGGGAGGCAGAAGCAGGGGTGGACACCTGAGGTCACACCACGCTCAAAAAGCCCCTTTTCCTCCTCTTTGCTCTTGGTCAAAATTGGTTTGGGAGCAGCATGACTTGTCAGAGAGCCGAGATCTGGGTTGTAGCCGCAACCCCAAATCTCCAGGGTGCTGTTTGGCTGCGCACAAGGGCCAAAGGCCTGTGTGTGTACTGCCTGCAGGAGGGAAATGCCACTTGGCTTTCCCTGGCTCTCGGTACTACCTCCTGTCCTCTCAGGATCCAGCATTTGGTCAGCAGAGAGCCTCAGCAAAGTTGTTTCACCTTAACTGCGGTGGGATGAGGACGAGGCACAGGAGGGGGTCCTGTTCTCAGGGACTTGTAAGGGTTACTGGGTAGCTGAGTAGTTGTCGTGTGCAGTGTTCAGCGGCTTCACCGCCCCAGAGCTCCAGTAAGTTCAGTCAGTGGTGGCTACAGAGTGATGTCACTTGACTAGCCAGCAGCTATGTTGGGTGACTTGGACCCTGGTCTTTTTGGATTGCAGTGGGAACTCAGGCAGCTGACACAGCCCCTGTATTTACATGCTCACTGACTCACAGCGTCAGTAAGCACCAGGGGACATCCCACTAGGCTCATCCCAAAGCAGCCTCCATTGCTCCTTCCCTTGATGAAAAGCTGAGCCTTCCTTTTCTGGTAAATAAGCCAGTCATTGCATGGTTACTGAGCCCCTCTCACGTGCTGGCAGAATTTGCAAGCCTGGGACCTAGGACTTGCCTGACAGATGGGACAGTTTCCCTGGCTCTTGGTCTAAATGGTCTTCGTGGTGTTCTGAGGAAAAGGAACAAGAGCTCAGTGACACCTCGACGAGCAGGAAGAGCTTATGGTTACATCTTCCTCTGTCAAGTGCCCTCAGCTCAGTCTCTGCTCCCAGGTCTCAAGGGTCACCCCCAGACACAGGGCAGTGCCAGAGTGCCAGAAGCTGCTCTGCTGTCCCTCTGTGCTCTTGACCAAGGTCTTGTCTGCAGAGGCTGAAGGAAAGCAAAGAGGTGGGCAGCTGCTGCTGAGCTCTGATGTTTGGTACCTTACGGTGTGCACAGGTTTCTGAAGGTCTTGCAAGGAGGCCAGTGCTGAGGTGAAAGTGACTTTCCAGCCTAGGCCCCTTTTTGGGCTGAGACAAAGGCGACCATTGCTCTGCATCAGCTTTGCTCCTCATGGGTTGTGTTTCCTCTTTGGGCACGTTCTTGCCCCTGTAGACTGTTTTCCTGGTGGAAAGCCTGACCTGTCTCGCCTGCTCTGCTTGTGTGGACGAGTCACTGAGGCTGCACAAGTGGCCTGCTGAACTGTGACAGGAAGGACGCTGTTTCAAGGGACATTTTGAGTGCAGCTGGCTCCACATCTCCACCTGGCCCTTGGGATGCCCAGGAAACAAAAACACCAGCACCACCATTTTGCACCCTAAATGTGCACATGAATCATTCAAGTTCCTTTAGACACAACAGTGTCCAAAGTCTTGGAGTCTCTGAAGCGTGCCAAGGCGTGTCTCCCTTGCCCCAGAGAGATCAACTTCATCAGAAGGAAATCTAGGCTGTAAGAGGTGGTTTTCCAGTGCTCAGTGCTCACTGCACAGGACAGCTGCCACCCAGCTTGCAGAAGAAAGGGCACAGTGCAAAGCAAGCAGAATCAAACTTGATTGTGCTGTATATGAAGGAAACCTAAAATGCAGGTTCTGTGTGCTGAACACAAGAGTGTTCTGTGGGAGGTGGAACTGAAAATGCTGTGTGCCTGTCTGAAGGGAATCCCTTCAGGGCCAGTGCACGTCCAATTCCCTGCACTAGATCATTGCCACTAGCAAAAGCTTCTCACAGGGACAACTGTCCAGTGCTGCCTCTGTGCCTGGGGGCCCTCAGCAGAAGAGCATTTCTTCTCTGCACAACAGTGTGCTCTGACCACAGATGGGATTTTTAAAGCACAGCAAGTGTCAAGTTCAGGTTGAAGTCTTCCAACCCATCCAAGCAATTTGGGTATTTGGGCGCAATGGGCAGAGGAGCAGGAGAGCCAACTGTTCCTGCTTAGCAGAGCGATGGGGAGTAAGAAACAACAAGGATTGTTCTAACCAATGATGAAACTCAGGTAGTTCCAGCAGAATGAGCTGTCTGAGAAGGCTTCCAGGTGGTGTTCACTGAAGTCAAGGAGCTCACAGATGTACAGGAACTAGGGGGGTGCTGGGTTTGCTGATTCTCTACAATTCTATTGGTAGCAAAACTGAGTGATGGTGTTTCAATGACGCAGCTGCCTGTTCTTTCCTGCTCTTCTCCAGCCCAGTGTTTCCTCACTAACCCAGCATCTGGAAGAGCAAACAATGGGTGCTTTAAAAGTCTCCCTCTCACTGCAGTGGTGACAAGTTTCTGTTGATCTCCTAAGGACTTTACTTTGGGTTTGGTTTGACAGTTTGGCCACCTGGACTTGAGAATTCTCCCTCCCTTTTCCACCCGCCTTTTCACATTTGTTGCCTGGGATTCTCCCTTTACAGTTCTTGCTGGCCATTTATCCAGACTCTGTGCTCTGCACTTGAAACAACCAGCAGATGATTTCTGATGGAACCTGAGGCTCTCTGCACCGGCCTGATGCAAAGGCAATTTGCATCAAAACTCCTCCAAAATCCTTTTTTTTTCTCTCAGAATTGCACCAAAACCTCATTTTATCCCTCACAACTCCCCCAAAGCCCACTTTTTCCCCTAAAAAAGATTCCAAAACTCCACTTTTTCCCTCAAGATGGCACTTTTTTACCCAGCAGCTCCCAAAAATCCCACTTTTTCCCTCAGAATAGCACCCAAAACCCACTTTTCCTCAGAAAATACCTCCAAAACCTCACTTTTTCACTCAGAACTCCACCAAAACACCACTATTTCCCTCAAAACTGCACCAAAACCCCGCTTCTTCCTCACAAAGTTCCCCAAAACTGCACTTCTCCCCTCAAAACTCCACCAAACCCCACTTTTTCCCCTCAAAACTGCACCAAAACCCCATTTTCCCCCTCAAAACACCACCCAAACTCCACTTTTACCCTCAGAATTTCCCCAAAACCCCACTTTTCCCCTCAAAACCCCACAAAAAAACTTGTTTTTCCAAACATCCACCCAAACCCCACTTTTTCCCTTTAAAAATTTACCAAAACCCCACTTTTTCCCTCAAAACTCCACCCAAATCCCACCTTTTCCCCTCAGAATTGCACCAAAACCTCATTTGATCCCAGAACTCCACTGCTTTTGGCCCTCAGAAATGTACTCCATCCCCACTTTTCCTCTCAAAACTTCCAAACTACACTTTTCCTTGCAAAGCTGCACCAAAACCCATTTTTTCTCCTAAAACTCCAACAAAACCTCACTTTTGCTCTCAGAAATAAATAAAAACTCTACTTTTTCCCTCAGAATTGCTCAAAAACACCGCTTTTCCTCTATCAAATTCCACCCAAATCCCAACTGTTTTCCTTTAAAATGCCACCCAAACCTCACTTTTCCCCTCAGATTTGCCCCCACACCTCATGTTATCCCTCAGAAATCCCACAAACTCCCTCCCTCAGCACCCAACCCCCTCCCCCAGAACCCAAACCCCCTCCCCCAGCACTCAAACCCCCTCCCCCAGCACCCAAACCCCCTCCCCCAGCACCCAAACCCCCTCCCCCAGCACCCAGAGCACTCCCCAGCACCCAGCCCCCCTCCAAAACTCCTTCCCCAGCACCAAAACCCCCTCCCCAGCACCAAAACCCCCTCCCAAACTCCCTCCCTCAGCATCCAGACCCCCTCCCTATCCCCCTCCCGAGCACCCAAATCCCCTCCCCAGCACCCAAATCCCCTCCCTAGCTCCCAGGGCCCTCCTCAGCACCCAAACTCCCTCCCTCAGCACCCAAATCCCCTCCCAAACTCCTTCCCCAGCACCCAACTCCCCTTCCCCAGCACCCCTCCAAAACTCCTTCCTCAGCACCCAAACCCCCTCCCCAGCACCCTGAGCCCTCCCCATCCCCACCCCCCATCCCCCCCCCCAATACCCCATTAACCCCTTCTGTGTCGCCGCGCTCCCCAGACGTGGACGAGTGTTCGGGCCCCCCCCGCTGCCAGCCCGGCCGCTGCCTCAACACCGCGGGCTCGTTCCGCTGCCTGTGCCCCCCCGGCCTGGCCCCGCCGCTGCCGACGCCCCCCCGCTGCCTCCCCCGCGCCTGAGCCGCCCCCCGCCGTATTTATTGTGTAGATAAAGAGATTTAAGGCGGGGGGAGGGGGGGGGCCCTCGGGATGATGGCGTGGGGGGGGGGGGCACCTATGTGTGTGTCCCCCCTTGGCACCCGCTGTGCTCCCCCCTCTCAGTGTTGGGGGGTCGCGGGGGGAAGTTTGGGGGACCCCCCACCCCAACACACACTGTTACAGAATAAAGGTTTTGTATAAAATGAGGGGGGTTTGTTTCGCACCCCCCTCCGTGAGAAATGGACGGGCCGAGGGGAGGGGCGGGGCCTGGCGCTGAGGGGAAAAGGGGCGGCTTTGGGTCTAAAGGCGGGAAAAAGGGGGTTTGAGGGGAAAAATGGAGGTTTAGAGGGGAAAATGGGAGGTTTTGGGGTCTAACGGGATAAAAGAGGGGTTTTGAGGGGAAAAGGAGGGTTCTGAGGGGAAAAATTGAGGTTTTGAGGGGAAAATAGGAGGTTTTGGGCTCTAAAGGGATGAAAGAGGTTTTGAGGGGGAAAAAGGGGGGGTTGAGGGGAAAAGTTGAGGTGTTGAGGGGAAAAATTGAGGTTTTGAGGGGAAAAAGGGGGGTTTTGAGGGGAAAAAGGGATAAAAGGGGGGGTTCAGTCGAAAAGGGGGGTTTTGAGGGGATAAAAGGGGTTTTGAGGAGAAAATGGGAGGTTTTGTGGTCTGAAGGGATAAAAGAGGGGGTTTGAAGGGAAAAAGGGGGGATTGAGGGGAAAAACGGAGGTTTTGAGGGGATAAAGAGGGGTTTAGGGGTCTTAAGAGTTAAAAGAGGAGTTTTTGAGAGGAAAGAAGGGGTTTTAGTAGGAAAAAGGGAGGTTTTGAGTAGAAAAAGGAGAGATTTGGGGATCTTAAGTGTCCTGGTTTAGGCCCATCAGGGAACAAAGACCACAATTAGCCTCCAGTATGGAAGAGGCTGAGAATTGCTCAAGGGCAGGGAGAGCTTAATTGCCGCTTAAGGTTCAGGACAAAGCAGACCAGGCCACTCGGTTTGGGGAAGAAAACAGAGAAACAATTTAATGCGAAGTCAACTGAAACATACCCCCAAAAACCCAAAACATAACCAAAATGAAACAACACAGAGCAATACATCAATGAAGAGTCCAACCAGCCTTTTTAGGAACACCTTCTTGCCACCCCTCCCCTCTTCCCGGGCTCAGAGCCCTGATCCCGGGGCTTTTACCTTGTCCCCCCCTGAACGGTTCGGGGGGGGCAGGCAATGGGGGTCTCAGTTAGTCTGTTCCCGATAGCTTCTGCCGTTTGTCCCTCCTCAGGACGGGTGAACTCCACACCAGTCCTCCCTGCGAGTCCGTGGGGTAACTCACACGCATGGCAGCCCTGCACGGGCTGCTCCGATGCCCACTGACTCCAAAGGCTGCAGCTCGTCTCTGCCTCTCGTGTGGGGCTGCTCTGCGGCGTGCAGGCTCTCCAGCACGGCCTGGGCCATGGCCCCTCCCCACACAGTCCCTCTCCCGTCCGGGCTCACTCACACGGAGCTGCTGGGAACTCTCGCTCCTGCCATGGATCTCCATAGGCTGCAGGGGCACAGCTGCATTCTCGCCACGGCTTGCAGAGGGGTCTCTGGTCTGTTGCTTCTCCTTCCTTCCTCCTTCTCTGGCTGAAGGGTCCGCGTGGTCGCCTCCATCTCGTGTCACTCTTACACCTCCTGCCTCGCATTCCAAATTCCCGTCCCCTAAATAATGATCGCAGAGGCGCCAGATTGGCCCAGCCGGGCCGGAGGTGGGTGTGAACCCAGGAGCCGGGGGAGAGTCCGCAAACTCTTTACCGGGTCTCCACTGCAACCCGCTCCCCCTGTTACTAAGCCAAAAGCTGCTCCTTGCTAAACCAGAACACAAATAAACAAAACCTCTACTTTTTCCCTCAGAATTGCTCAAAAACCCCTCTTTTCCTCTATCAAATTCCACCTAAATCCCAACTGTTTTCCCTCAAAATGCCACCCACACCTCACTTTTCCCCTCAGATTTGCCCCCACACCTCATGTTATCCCTCACAACTCCCACAAACCCTCACTTTTCCCCTCTAAATCCCAACAGAAAACAGCTTGTTCCTTCAAACCTCCACCCAAACCCCCACTTTGGACCTCAGATAGTTACCAAAACCTTCCTTTTTTTCCTCACAACTCCACCCAGACCTCACACTTTCCCCTCAGGATTTCCCCAAAAGCTCACTTTTCCTCTCAAAACTCTACCAAATCAAACACTTTTCCCCACAGAAATACCCTCAAAACCCCACTTTTTCCGCCTCAGAAAACCACCAAAACCCCCACTTTTCCCCTCAGACATGCCCAAAAACCTCCTTTCATCCCTCACAACTCCACTGAAACCACACGTTTTCTCTCAGAATTGCGCCAAAACCTTATTTGATCCCTCAGAACCCCCCCAAACCCTACTTTTCTTCTCAAAACTCTACCAAAACCCCACTTTTTGCCACGTAAGTTCCCCAAAAACTGTCAGGTCTTTCTCCTGGAGCTGCTCTCCAGCAGATCCCCCCCAGCCTGTGCTGGTGCTGGGCTTGTTCCTCCCCAGCTGCAGGACTCTGCCCTTGCCCTTGGTGCCCCTCAGCAGGTTCCTCTGTGCCCAGCTCTAATAAGTTCATGCCAAGTGTCTTCTCCAGTTCAAGTCAGAAAAAGGGTTTTTTCTAAGCAGAATTTGTCATTTCTGGGGCAGGGGCATCTGTAGAAATAAGCCACTGAAAGTGAGCCAGCTGAAAATGAAGCCACTGGATAAAAACTGTGCAGTTGGCTCGTGCCTGAGGGAAGGCAGAGCACTGCTACTGGCTATTTGCAAAGTCCTTTTGTTACTGAGACTTGCCAAATCCACTTCTCTCCTTGTGAAACAACAGGTTCTGTTCCAGATACACTCCAGATGATATTCCAGATGGCTAGTTCAATGCAGATGTTCAGCTGTGAAGCTGCAGCTGCCAAAGGTATTTACTGCAACAAGTAACTCCAGCACCGAGGTGGATCTAATGTCAGTCCCTGCCAAACAGGAGCTTTTGAGCCCTACTTTGTCATGCTACTGTACTGCAGTGCTAAAGCCGCCCACTGGAGTCTGACAAGAGCTAATGACGAGATACAGGATTGATTCATTCCAATAGTTTTCCAGGCAAACAAGACATGTGAAGCAGCACACTGTGAAACGGAAACAAGGGTGATGGAGAACATCTGAGGGGAGAAGGAGTCCCCTGAGCTCTGACAGGAAAAGGAGATACTGGAGAGCGAGAGATGCAAACAAGGGAATAGAGAAGCCTACTGATAGAAGTCAACCAGCTCGCTGAGGAACAAGAAAGGCAGCATCAGCTCTGTGAAGCAAAGGCACTGTAGAGCTGTGTGACTGGAGTGACTGATGAAAGGCACCATCAGAACTGCCATATGGCTGGTTTCTCAGTGGCAGAGGTCTGTTTTCACTTGAGGCTGCTGCAGAGCTGTGAAAGCCCCTCTTCTTCTCCAAGAGAAGGGGAGGAAGTTCCTGAGTTCTCGCTGTCATCTTTTTGAAGTTCCTCTTCACATTTGCCTGGACATTAGTTTGGGAAACACCAGGGGATTTTTCTGACACAACTGAAAAGACTGCTTGTGGCATAGGCCTGGATTGTGAGACGGCACTTGGAGATGCCCAAAGCGTGGGGATGCCTCACACACACAACTGGGCACCTCACACACACAAATCCTTGGAGGGGACAAGCAGGAGGTGGGCAAATGCTGCCCTTGTGTTGGTCTGAGCAGGCTGGGAGGGGATGGGCTTGCAGGGCCCCCACCCTCTGCGACCCCTCAGGCCCCACAGGAGTGGAGGCCCCTCAGTGGCTGCTGCAGGACAGTTGGGGGGATAAGGAGAGCAAAATCCCCCTTGTGCAAACTGGTGGCCCCCGAGGGCTGGGGCTTCCCTTGAGCCCCCTGGCTGAGCCCATCTCCCTGCTCTCCCCCGGGGGAATCACCCCCCACACTCTCCTCCCCAGAAGGGTTTTACCCCCTTTAGGAGCCCTGGCCAGCAGCACACGCGGTGCTGCACCGCGGGGACGGGCCCTGGCACGTGCTTCCCACGCACCCGCAGCCACTGTGGGATTTGCTGGCACTGCCCCAACACCTCTGTCCTCACACAGCGCCCAGACAGGTCTCTTTCTTTGCTGTCCCCTCGGCCTTGGGGGCGTCTCCACTGGATGGTGCTGCTGAGAAAACCCAGTGCGGGCAATGAGGAGGCTGGGGGTGGGATCCCAGGGATGCTGCAGGACTCGCCGTAGCCCACAGCCGGGGCCAGGACAGCAAATCCAGCAGCAGCAGCAGACCCCAAACTGTGTCCTGCTTCCCCCCGAACCCTCACCAAGGATATGGGGCTGGTAGAGCCCAAATTAAAGATTGGATTCTGCTTTTAGCCCCATGATGACATCCCTGACACCTCCTCCCTGCCCCCTGCCATCCATTAACAGAGACCAGCGAGGAGCCCCCCTCCGCGGCCGAGGGGGCTGAGCCCCCAGGTCCTGGGGCTGGGTGTCCAGCCAGGGCTGGGCTGCTGAGGTGACCCCTTCCTGCAGGGCAGAGGGAGGGGAGCCAGGCCGTGCTGCAGGGACACCAGGAGGCAACGGGGCCTTTTGCTTTTTCTTTTGCATTTAATTTTGATGAACACTGTGTCAGTAACTCTCCACTTCAAAGGTTCCAGTGCACAGGTATTGCTGCACTTCTGCAGCACCGGTGCAGAGGCCAAGGAACTGTCAAACACAACAGGAAACTCATACAATCTTACAAAGTCCAACAACACTGTGTCCAAAGACACTGCTACAGCTACAGCTTCTACTGACTACTGCCTAAGCACTACTGCTGAGAACCTCCAGGGAAGGCGAGGGGCAGGACCCAGCCGTGCTCAGAGTCCTGCTGCTTAAGCCACTTTTCCCTGCAGAGACTGCAGGAGCTGCTGGATCCAATTAACGAAATCCAGCAGCTTCTGGAGTGGGAATGAGCAGGACTCAGTCCCTGCTGCTGTTGCCAGGGCTGAGCCTTGTGATGGCCTCTGTGGCCGGGCGAGTGTCGCAGCACTTCCTCCTGAGCGAATCCGTGACTGGACCCAGTTGAAGAAGTGCTGGGTGGAGGTGTAGACCCCAGGCTGCTTTGCTCTGGCACAGCCTTTCCCCCAGCTGGTCAGGCCCACGAGCCAGAAGAAGTTGGCGTGTGGAGCTCTGCAGACGAGCGGGCCCCCGCTGTCACCCTGCAGCACAGGACAGAGGGTGAGGGGGGTGTTGGGGAGCCCCAGCAGTGTGAGGGTGATGCTGGGAAGCCCCAGCAGGGTGAGGGGGGTGTTGGGGAGCCCCAGCAGGGTGAGGGGAGTGTTGGGGAGCCCCAGCAGCCCCACGTGGGCCAGGGCTGCGGGTGCTGCCAGGGCTGGCCCGTGGCTGCTCCTACCTGGCAGGTGTCGATGCCGCCCCGCGGGTAGCCAGCACACAGGTTGTAGCTGCGCACGGCCCCTCCGTACCACTCGCTGCTGTTGCAGAGCTTGACATTGATGAGGCGGACCTTGGCCTCCTGCAGCACGTCGGATGTTTCTGCAGCTGTGAGCATGGCAAAGAATTAGCCCCCAGCAGCTCTGGGCCACTTCCCCTCCCCTGTCTGGCCAGAGCCCTTCCCTGAGCCTTGGCTTTGCACCCCCAAAGAGGCACTCGACCCTTGTCTGATTTTAGGCCATGGCTCAGAATCATAGAATCCCAGATGCTGGGGTTGGAAGGGACCTCTAAACATTATCTAGTCTGACCCCTCTGCTCAAGCAGATTCCTCTAGATCAGGTCACACGGGAACGTGTCCAGGAGGGTTTGCAAGACCTCCAAGGAAGGAGCCTCCACGCCCTCCCTGGGCAGCCAGGGCCAGGGCTCCCTCATCTAAAGAGCAAAAAACCATCCCAGGTCCTGCAGCCTTTCCTGACGGGAAAGTCCCCTCAGCATGGCGGCAGCCTGAGGTAGCTCAGGCCCCTGCCTGCAGCCTGAGCCCGGCCCTCGGGCAGCCCGAGCCGTCTCCCCAGGCTCGCCCCAGGCACACAGGCGCTTTCCCGGGGGCACTCACAGCCTTCTGCGGTGTATCCCCAGCCAGCGACGCGGCAGTCTGTGAGCTGCGACACCACCACGTCGGAGAAGTGAGTCACACAGGCCAGCTGCACGTAGTCGCTGCACTGCACGGGCTCGTCCAGCTCCAGCAGGGCGATGTCGTTCTCGAAGGCGCCGCTGCGGTAGCTCTCGTGGATCAGCAGCCGCTTGCTCTTGCGCACTTGGGCCTCGGGGCCCAGCTCAGACAGCCGGGTGGCCCCGAACACCATGCGCCACGTCGGGACATTCCTGGGGGGCAGATGGGGAGCAGAGGGCTCAGAGGGAGCCCAGCAGTTCCCTGCCTCCAGCTCGCCGAGGGAGAGGCCAGGTGCCCCGCGAGCCCCGAGCTGCAGGAATGGCACCAGCCCAGCCCGTGCCGAGCACGGGACGGGAACTCTGCCAGTGCTGGGGGCACGGCCCTGCCCTGCTCCTACTCACCTGTACTTGTCAAAGCAGTGTCCTGCGGTCAGGACCCACCGGGGATGGATGAGGGAGCCTCCGCAGATGTGCCCGCTGCCCGCTGCCCCGGGAAGCTGGATGCTGACGATCCAGGGCCAGGCTCCCGGGGAGGCATCGCTGCCGCCCACGACGCGCAACACCCCGTGGTGCTCAGCCAAGGGCCGGGTCCCGCAGCTTCTCCTGTCACCAGAAAGTCACGAGTGTCCTGCTGGAGGGCTGGCTGCTGCTGGGGCTGCAGGGCAGCCGTCTGCCCTCCCCACCGGGCAGCGCACGGACAGCGGGGCCGGGGAACCCTGCGCCCCGGCTTCTGCCTTTGCCCCGCAGACGAGTGGTGCCAGCAGCCCGGCTCCCAGCTCCTGGGCTTTGGGAAGCTGTGGCAGGGTCATGGGGAACCAGTGAAGCCCATCATCTCATCGAATCACACAGTCACAGAATGGTGGGGGTTGGAAGGGACCTTTAGAGATCATCCGGTCCAACCCCCCTGCAGAAGCAGCTCCCACCTTGATCAGGTCACACAGGAGGATCTTGAAGCCCTCCAAGGAAGGAGCCTCCACACCCTCCCTGGGCAGCCTGGGCCAGGGCTCCCTCACCTCACAGAAAAAACTGCTGCCCCAACCTCCTTACGCCCACCCTTTAGATGTTTGTAACTATTAAGAAGATGCCCCCTCAGCCTCCTCTTTTCTGCCCAAGCTCCCTCCCAGAGCCACTTACCCACAGCTTTGCACTGAGGCACTCACAGGCCAGCAGCACAGGCCCAGCAGGACCAGGACAATCAGAACTTTCATCACGCTGACAGCACGTGGCAGCTCCAAGAGCCAAGGGCACGTCACCCCCAGCGCTGTGTCTGATGCCGTAGTGCTGATAGTGCCTGGAAAGCCTCGGCCGGGGCGCTGATGTCACAGAGCTGCTGGTTCCAGGGGGATTCTGTGTGGGGCACCACGAGGGGCCCGAGCTGGGGGGAGGCAGAAGCAGGGGTGGACACCTGAGGTCACACCACGCTCAAAAAGCCCCTTTTCCTCCTCTTTGCTCTTGGTCAAAATTGGTTTGGGAGCAGCATGACTTGTCAGAGAGCCGAGATCTGGGTTGTAGCCGCAACCCCAAATCTCCAGGGTGCTGTTTGGCTGCGCACAAGGGCCAAAGGCCTGTGTGTGTACTGCCTGCAGGAGGGAAATGCCACTTGGCTTTCCCTGGCTCTCGGTACCACCTCCTGTCCTCTCAGGATCCAGCATTTGGTCAGCAGAGAGCCTCAGCAAAGTTGTTTCACCTTAACTGCGGTGGGATGAGGACGAGGCACAGGAGGGGGTCCTGTTCTCAGGGACTTGTAAGGGTTACTGGGTAGCTGAGTAGTTGTCGTGTGCAGTGTTCAGCGGCTTCACCGCCCCAGAGCTCCAGTAAGTTCAGTCAGTGGTGGCTACAGAGTGATGTCACTTGACTAGCCAACAGCTATGTTGGGTGACTTGGACCCTGGTCTTTTTGGATTGCAGTGGGAACTCAGGCAGCTGACACAGCCCCTGTATTTACATGCTCACTGACTCACAGCGTCAGTAAGCACCAGGGGACATCCCACTAGGCTCATCCCAAAGCAGCCTCCATTGCTCCTTCCCTTGATGAAAAGCTGAGCCTTCCTTTTCTGGTAAATAAGCCAGTCATTGCACGGTTACTGAGCCCCTCTCACTTGCTGGCAGAATTTGCAAGCCTGGGACCTAGGACTTCCCTGAGAGATGTGACAGTTTCCCTGGCTCTCTCATCACAAGGGTGATGGAGAACATCTGAGGGGAGAAGGAGTCCCCTGACCTCTGACAGGAAAAGGAGATACTGGAGAGAGAGAGATGCAAACAAGGGAATAGAGAAACGTACTGATAGAAGTCAACCAGCTCGCTGAGGAACAAGAAAGGCAGCATCAGCTCTGTGAAGCAAAGGCACTGTAGAGCTTTGTGACTGGAGTGACTGATGAAAGGCACCATCAGAACTGCCATATGGCTGGTTTCTCAGTGGCAGAGGCCTGTTTTCACTTGAGGCTGCTGCAGAGCTGTGAAAGCCCCTCTTCTTCTCCAAGAGAAGGGGAGGAAGTTCCTGAGTTCTCGCTGTCATCTTTTTGAAGTTACAGCCTGCTTAGGAACAGCACGTGAGTCTCCTTCTCTGGAGACATTCCAAACCCACCTGGACGAGTTCCTGTGTGACCTACTCTAGGTGGTCCTGCTCTGGCAGAGGGGTTGAACTAGATGATCTTTTGAGGTCCCTTCCAAACCTTAAGGTGCTGTGATTGTGCTGAATGCTCCCTGCCTCTGGGCAGCCCAGAAGCCAGTAGCCTGGACCTGCGTTCCCCACAGAGGGACACACGGACGCTCACAGGCCGGGCCTTTGTTCAAACAACCGTTTACTCAACTACTTCTTCAAACAAGCAACTATGTACAAGGTCAAGCTCCCAGAGACACCTCAGGGAGCGAGAGCAATCGCTAATGGGAAGTGCTGAGTCTCTCTTGCCAGGCTCCTGGCAATGGCCCCTTCAGCTGCATCGGCTCCCACTCCCCTCAGCTCTCTGCCTCAAGACCTCTTTCATCCTCACGGAAGAGCCGTCTTGTGAGCCGATCTTGCAGCTGCTCACAGTCACGCAGTGCCTCGGCGTGGGCAGCCGTATCGTCTGTCAGGTGCTGGAAGAGGTTGATGGGTTTGGCCTCTCGGAAGGCAGGAGGCAAGACGATCTCCTCGGGCACGTTGTGGTTGCCAAAAAAGAAGTGGTTGAGGCGCTTCTCCTCCACTCTGCGGCGCAGGTACCGCATGATTTCCTTCAGGTGCGGCAGCAGATACCTCCTGCGCCAGTCTGACAGGGGAGTGGTGGTCAGGAGGTGCATCACAACCGTCTTGATGATATAGGTGGAAAAGCCCGTTCCTGGCACCATGCGAGCGCAGAGCTGCAGGCAGTTGAGGTGGTAGCTGCCAGGCGGGGCGTTCCTGGCCACGTGCCTGAAGAACTTGGCCTCTGCCACAGCGCAGGTCTCAGGCCACGTCGTGCTTGGGGTGAAGAAACCTGCTGCAGTCTGGCTGCTCACAAAGATGTCTGAGTCACCTTGCTGCACGCCAAAAAGCAGCTTGACAAAGAGAGGTCCTCGGGAGGCGTTTGACAGCTTCAGCTTGCAGGAGTGTCTGGAGAGCTGCAGCTGCATCCGGTAGCGGCGAGACTGAGGCAGCTCCCCCCAGGCTGACATCACCAAGTTCTGGAACCAGAGGGCAGTTTTATGAACATCGAGGTAAGGGCCAGTGCAGAGGGTGTCGAGGACACTGGGACCCTGATTCCTCCTCCATGGCTCCTCAGGGTAGTGGAGGAAGCACGGCGCGTCTCCTGCCGGCTCCTCTGCGCTGCAGGTGCACTCCGGGGACACACGGACGCAGAAGTTCTTTCCCGGCAGTTCGTGTGCAAAGTCTGGCTCCAGGTGGAAGGAGTAGCCATGGGGGGCCTTCAGGGGCACGAGCATGCGGTATGTGACGTCGCTGTCGCAAGGATTCCAGCCTTCGAAGGCGCTGCCCACGCCGATGGCTGGCTGCAGCTCCGGGGAGGAACTGTTGGCCAAGTGCCCTTGCAATAAACGGAGGAGATCACCCAGCAGCTCCTGCACCGTGCTGCTGGTGTAGCACAGACTGAGCACTGTCCACTGGATGCGCCTCTCATAAATCAAAGCGTGGTGCCTCTCTTCGACAGTTTCTCCTTCGCTTTCTACCTCCTGGCAGTGTGTGTCACTGCCTGAGCTCTCCTCACTGCTGCTGTCGTCTGTGTCAGGGCTCCTTCTCCTGGTCCACCAGTACAGTCCCAAGAGCAGGACCAGGACTGCAGCAACGATCAGGTCTTCCCAGGAAATGACGGGCTGCCTCGGCTGCCTCAGCGGCACCAGGAAACTGGAGTTGATGCCACT
This sequence comes from Colius striatus, assembly GCF_028858725.1. Lineage (NCBI taxonomy): Eukaryota > Metazoa > Chordata > Aves > Coliiformes > Coliidae > Colius > Colius striatus. The sequence continues at coordinate 1,498,894 of NW_026908523.1, read as the reverse complement.
CAAATATTTGAGCCACTCAAATATTTCTCTCGCCTGCTGGATCAGCTGCTCTTCTGTCGGCTTCAACACGGCCTCGTTCATCCTGGCGTAACACTGCTGTGCCTCTAGGATGAAGAGCGACAGCAGATTGGCGAAAAAGCGCACGAGCGCCATGATCTGCAGGGAGAGAGAGCGAATGGGTTCAGTGGGGTGGGAGGGAGGGAGCTGGCAGCGGGGAAAACAGGGGCCAGGAGCGGGGGCCGGTTGGAGAGGGGCCGAGGCAGGCGGGAGGCACAAGGGCTGTGCCAGCCCTGCCGGCGGCTGGGCCCTGGGTGCCGGGGCAGAGCGCAGCCTGCCGCCGTCCCCCTCCTCCTGCCGCCTGCGCGCTCACCGCTGTCCCATCGCGTACTGGGCCCGTGCTGCCCCTGGTGCCCCTTTATAGCCGCCCCCCGCTGGCACGGCCTCTGATGTCACAGACACCCCACAGCTGCCCCCCACACCCACAGAGGACTGACCCATCCTGACCTCTACTCAGTACAATCAGAGGCTGACAAACTGGGCGACCGCGAGAGGCACAAACTGGGCGACCGTGGTGTTCCTTTTGGAAGCCATAGCACCGAGGAGAAAAGAGAACCGAGGGTCTCTTGAAAGAACATTGGAATGGTCTGTGTCATAAATGCAGCCCTTCAGTACCCGTGAGTATAAGGTTGGCACTGTGACGTTAATAAAGCGATGTAACTCCTGTGAACGGTGTGTCAAATGGGCCTGTTCACAGCAGCTTGTAGATTCCCCGTCACTTCACATGGATTGAATCTTTTTCAGTACAAAACCAGGGTTTCTTTTGTAGTCTGGACGTATTTCAGACACATTATTGCATGTACATGACTGGTATTGCCTAAGAGAGTGTGAGTGGTGAATCCCCAAACAAGGCATGCAGAAGAACTGTGGGGAAGGATTTCTTCCCTGTGAGGCTGCCCAGATGGGTTGTGGAGTCTCCTTCTCTGGAGACATTCAGGGCCCACCTGGGTGAGTTCCTGTGGGATGGGTAGGTCACTGTTGGACAGACACAGCTGAGCCATGTGAAAGAGAATGCTCAACATGAAGAATATGGTAAGTAAGGAATGGAGTGAAGTGCCAGAGGCACGGAGTTGCTGACATTGGTGGTTGTCGTGGTTTGGCCCAGCCAGCCCAGCAGCACCACGACAGTCTCTTGCTCGGAGCCTCCATCCACCCCCACCCTTGTTAGGATGGCAGAGGCCCAGCGAAATGGGAGTAAAAAGATCACCAAGGTTGTTGTGGATGGAGACAAGGGCAGGGAGGGCACGCTGCCAGTTACAGTTCTGGGTAAAACAGACTCCAGTGCTCGACTGAGAGAGGAAAGGAGGAAAGGTTATTCTACAAGAAACAGAATGGAATAAAAGCAAAAAGGGAGCAGGATGGTGAGAAAATTACAACCAGAGCTTTAAGATCTCCCTCCCCCAGCCCTCCTTTCTTCCCAGGCCCAGCTCACTGCTCCCCAGATCTCTCCCTCCTCCCCCCTCAGCGGCTCAGGGGAGCAGGGAATGGGAGATGTGCTCAGTCTCTCATAGATGGGCTCTGCCACTTCTCTCTGCTCAGATGAGGACAACTCCTGGCATTCTTCCCTGCTCCAACACGGGGTCCCTCCCCCGGGACACAGTCCTTATCCAACTTCTCTAGTGTGGGTTGCTCCCAACAGCCGCGGCTTCTGCCCATACAGGGTCCATCACACGGGACACAGTCCTTGGGGAATGTCTCTGGTGTGGATTCTTCACCAGGGTTGCAGTTTCTGCAGTTACAGGGTCCCTCTCTCGGGACAAGGCCTCTTCTGGGCATAAGTTGAATGAGCTGCTTTGTCATGGGTTCCTCCCCACAGTTACAGCTGTGGATATTGGGTCCCTTCCTCGGGACACAGCCGGCTCCTGCCATAGTCACTGTCCCTGGCTCGGGGCCTTTAATGAAGTGAATCGCTGCCCCTGGTCCAGGGTCAGCTTTAGCAAAATGAGTCTCTGCCCCTGATGCAGGGTCTTTAAAGAAATGAAAATAAACCTCAGCGTCACCAGGTCTCTCCATAGAATGCCGGGGAGTCTCTGCTGCAGCACACCTCCTCCTCTCTTTCATCACTGACCTTGGAGTCCATATGGTTGTTCCTCTCACTGTTCCTACTCCTTGCAGCAGTTCCACCAGCCAGAAGAAGAAGAAAGGGCAGAAGAAGGAAGAAGATGGAGGAAGAAACTTCCTCTGCCTTCTTAAAAAGTGATGGTGGAGGCATCTCATTGGCTCAGCCCCAGCAGTGGGTCTGGCTCAGAGCAGGGGAGAGTTGTGAGCAACTTCTTACAGGAGCCACCTTTACAGCCCCTTCCCCCTTACCAGAAAAGGCTGTCATGGCAAACCATGACACCCGCTCAGCCTTTGTGCTGTGTTCCACTAAAGACAGTGTTTCCATCAAGCCAGCATGATGAGAAAGCTGTAAGCCAGTACCTTAGAGCTTCTTCCTAGATGATGTGCATCTTACCTAGGAAGTATTTGGTTGAGAAATAATGTTGAGCAAGTTCTTACCACAAAAGTCATTGGAGGATGTGTTTATTTACACAGCCACAGCAGGTGGGCTGGTCTTTAAAGAAAGGCAACATTGCAGGAGCTGTACCTGCTATGGCTCAGCCTGGTGTGCTGCACATTTGGTGGGAGGTAAGAGAAACCAAAACATGAACCAGTTGATGTTTAACATAGTGCAGACTCATCTGGGAGAGAAGATTTAGCGGCTTGTTATCACCAGATTGAACAGGAATTGTTTTACAAATGACCTAACCAAAAAGAGAACATGCCTAGTTCTTGGCCAGGTGTGAAATCCACTTGACCAGGCCCACGCCACTGTTTGTGGAGCTCTATGAAATCAATGATAGCCTCATGTTGGCAGCTGGAATGCTGTGTGTGTACTTCACAGCAACACACAGAGTCACAGAAAGAATGGACGTGAAATAAGGGAATCTGTCAGTAGCTGAGCTGATGCTCTTCACATCTAAAGGAATTCTCACATTCACTTGAAAGGCAACAGTCACCTGGCAATGATGATGTCACAGTGTCATCACCCAGGAGCAATGATATCACCTGAGAATGATGATACCACAGTGCCAGCACCTGGCAACGAATGTGTCCCCTAACAGCAGTGGTGTCAGCTGAGAATGATGACATCACAGTGCCCAGGAGAGTATAAAAGGGGGGTCCTCCCAGGTCCTGCTGCCAGATTTGGCCTGGGCAGCCACCTGAGAGGAAGCTCTTGATGGGGCTGAGGGAGGAAGGCAAGCCAGAGGCTGGAGGTTCGCAGCTGCTCCTGGCTAAGCCACTTTCCAAGCTCATCTGAGGGACAAGGAATCTTCTTCAGCTGCAGAGCAGGAGCCAGAACACAGGACTGCCTTCTGGAGGGGCATTGCAGAGCTCACCATCCTCATCCCCTGTGGAGCAAGGGGCAGCAGCCGTAAGCAATAGGGGTCCTGATGCTTTGGAGCACTCACTGCCAGGCGTGGGATGGATTCTTGTCCCCAAGGTCGATCAGGCCTGGGGCATTTGGCCACTCAGGGAAGCCCCAGAGATGGCTCTAGGTTGAGGGAGAAGAGAGGCTTGTGCATCTCGTGGGAGGCATGAGCAGCCCGTGGGACCAGGAGGCAGGTCTGCTCACATGCTCAGGGAGTAGCCGATCGCCAGCACTGGGGTCAGGAAGGAATTTTCCCCTGGGGCACGTTGGCACAGGTCCCCAGGGGTTTTTTGCCTTCCTCTGCAGCATTCAGCATGACTGCTTAAGTGTCAGGGCTCCTTTGGTCCATTTGGGCTGGGCTACTGCCCGCTGTCGTGCACCACCAAGGCAGCCTCTCGTGCCCTCCAGCTGACAGGAGGAAGGCTTTTTTTCCCCAAGGTGGACTAGCAAGTGTCCCTGGGTTTTTTTTTTTTTTGCCTTCCTCTGCAGCACTGAGCATAGCCTTTAGCTCCTTTGAGCCATTTTTTGGCAAGTACCTACATCTGCTGCTCCACAACAGTGGCCCTGGTGCCCACATCCAGGGGGAGGAAGCTTTCTATACACTTCTTGTGGGCCATCCTCAGGGCTTGCTTCTCATCTGCTGTGGCACTGAGCACAGCCCCTTGTCAGGGCTCCTCTGGCCCATTTTGGTTTCTTGCCTGCTGCTCTTGCACCTCCAGCCTCTTCTCCAGCCTGGAGAACACTCTTGTGCATTTTGCACTTTCTGGCCTCCATCCTAAAATCATTTGCAGCAAAACTGTGTGCTGGGCAATATTTTCTCTCTTCTCTGTCAAACCTCCTCATTGCTTTTGGATGGTGATGGTCTCTCGGCCATGCTGGAAGCCTTCATGTTCCAGGGGCATCTGGTGGTGTTGCTCTCAGCTTCAGATGCTTTGGGCCCAAGACTTGCTGGGCTGAGTCTTGCTGGAGAGCTCCCATGCTTGCTGCTGGCAGGGGAGCAGGCTGCAAAGGGAAGCAAGCCCAGCTGGATCTCCCATTCAGAGCCTGCCCACCTGCTTGGTGGCATGCAGCACCTTGCAGCCTGGCATAACTGTGTCTGCTCTGACTTCCACCACTCCCTTTCACATCCTGGGCTCTTACCAAGCTTCTTTTGCTGTGTTTGAGGTCCTGCCCGGTGGCAGAGACCACATGGCATCAGTCAGCAGCTGGGAGGAATGTGCCTCTTAACCAGGAGATGAGATCTGAGTGTATCCCTGCTTTCTCTTTTGCTTTGGAATATTCCTTGATCACTATCATCTGACTTTCACCATCTGGAATGCACCAAGCCAAAGCAGCTCTGCTAGCAATGTGCATACCCATCTGCATGGCAGCTCTCCTCATCTGCTTGTGCTGCTTAGGGACAGAAAAGATGTGAAGGAAGATTTTTTGGTGTCTCTTTCATTGCACCTGACCTGTGAGAAGTGAGATGAAGAAACATGGTGTTGATTGGAGAGAGCTGGGCTTCCTCCCCAGAAAAACTGGCCATCACTGCAGTTTGTTGGAGTCTATTAACTGACAACCTCCATCCCTTTGGTTTGGGAGTCATTGTTGAAGCTTGATGGTGGGTCTGGAACAATGACAGGATCTTCAGCCAAGCACCCAGGGAAGGGAAATGTACTGTGTGAGGAGGATTTGTTCTATGAGTGAAGCTGCCTCATCATCCACAGACTTTTCTCATCAGTTTTTGCCTGTTTAAAAAGCTCAGGCTGGGATAAAAGTTGAACATTTAAGGTACCAGATTTCTCTGGCACTGCTGATCCTTTCCATTGGCACCATTTCCTTTCTATACCATGGACTTACACTGGGTAAGGATCTCATTGGTTTAGTTTCAGCTATATTCTGGCCATAAGTTTGTAGTGGATGGGGATTTTTGCCCTTCCTTTGGTGCTCAGTTGAGCATTTCAGAAGGTACAAGATTTCTCTGGCACAGCTGATCCTTTCTTTCCATGTACCATGGGTTTATGCTGGGTAAGTATTGTATGAGTTGAGTTGCAGGTATGTTCTAGCCATAGGTTTGTAGTGGACGTGGGGACTTTTGTCCAGGTGCTCCCTGGAGTTCAGGAGTTGGTCAAGGACTGAGGTAAGTGCCTCTGCATCACAGCATTTCCCTTCTCAGGTGTCAGCTTCCTCTCTGAGAATGCTCTGCTCTACAAAAGCTGCCTGTGTTTACCAAGTCTTGGCTCCTCCTTTAGCAAGTACTTATCCTGGGCTTCATATTAAGAAGACAGAGCCTGGCTCTTCTCAGTGCTGCCAAGTGGCAGAAAAGGCGTCAGGCAGAAACTGAAACACGGGATATTTGGTCTCAACAGAACGTTTTGCTGCTGTGGTTGAACAAAAGAAAGTGCAGGGACAAAAAGGAGGCGAGTTGCTGAGCGAGGCTTTGGAGTCATCTCTTTGGAGAGATTTGAGACCTGACTGGACATGGCCCTGGGCAACCTGCTGCAGTTGGCCTTGCTTTGAGCAGGAGGGTTGGGCTCCAGTCTGTGGAGGTCCCTTCCCACCTCCTCTGCTCTAGGAGTTTGTGGTTGCCATTGTGGTTTGTCATCAGGCCAACAGGAGACCTGTGCTCCATTGTGCTGGGTTTCTTTTGTCAAAAGCCACCCTGTGCTCATAGGAGATTCTTTTTGCTCTGCCTGCTGTCAAAAAGCTGCAGAGTCCAGCAGTAGCAGCTCCTCCTTCCATGCCATTAGTTTGAAGCCTCCTCAGAGAAGCAGGTGAGTATGCTCAATTACAAGCTAGCAATGTCTAAGGAAGGTCTGGTGAGCCACAGCTGTGGACTGATGCAGAGTCCTGAACCAAAGCCTCCCACTGAAGAAGTAAAGCATAGCAAGGGAGAAGGCTCCTTCTCCCAAGACCCAGAGTTCTCAGTCTAGCTCTGAAGGAAGTAGCCAGCACCCTTGAAACCTTCATGGCACAGAGAGGAAACAATGACTTCTGGCTTCAGTGCAAGAGCCAAGGACAGACACCTGTGCAGTGCTTCACTTGGAAAGCCACTGCAGATGGTTCAGTGAAAGGCCTGCTTGAACCTGCAGAATAACCCAGGTGCCACTTGAAATGATGCCAGCTTGTCCTAGGTGACACTGAAAAGCGTGACAGCCCGTGGATGCCAGCACAGAACTTCTTTCCAGGACACCACAGATCCCAGCACAGCTGCTGCAGCGCTGCCATCTCCCTGTGCCCATTCCCACAGCTTTATTCCCCCTCTCTTGCTTTCCTTCCTACTTATTCCTTGGAGCCAGAGAGTAATTAACTGACCTTGACTAAGTGTTCTCCATTAGAATTCGTTTTCCAGGAAGTCTGAGCAAAGCCCAGTGAGATGGACTTTGGGTAAAAATGGACATGACCACACCGGACAAACTTTCCTGCCCTGTTTTCATGCAGTTGGAAGTGTGATGCTTTGCTGGTGAGGTGTTGGTGACAACAATGGGTCTTTCACCACAGTAACTGATTTTCCAGTGCAAATGAGCCCAGGGCAGCAGTGTGCTCCCAGCAGGGAGGAATGCAAGGAAAACAGGGGTGTGATTCACTGTTCCTACTTAAAGAAGGTTTTCTTCTGGTTTGATGGGGCACATTCTACAGAGCTTTGGAGTCTTTAAACCTTTTTGTCTTATCCTCTTGCGTAGTTCAGATACAGGACAAGAATGGCAAAGCACTGGGCAATATACTCATTTCTTTCTCTTTGCCAAGCTTTTGTTGTATGTTTCTTGGCTTTTCATATGCAAGCAAGGCTCAAGGGTAGGACTGGCTTTCATGACAATAATTCCTTGGACAGAAAGTAAGGTTTCAACAAGAAGAGCACCTTGGTTTTCTCATTTCCCTGGCAGGATGCCATTTGTGGCAGTGGGATTTCTGACACTCATGAGTAAGGAGACTGCTGTCCTGCTGCAGTTGCATGTTTTGGAGAGAGTAAACTTCTCCCTGGGAGCCTGTCTGCAGCACAGCAGTGTTCCTCCACAGTCCTGATGGAGACAGACTTCTGTTTTGGAAAGACACAGAAATGCATCAACACCTGTGCAGCAAGGTCTTGGAGGGGGCAGCAAAATCATACTGAGTGGCTAAAACAAAGCAGAGGAGCTCTGTGCCTTCATTTTGCCTTCAAAATTCACCAAACCAGGTCTTCAGGAAAAGAAACAGACTGCAGGGATATTTCTTTAGTTTCAGACTGAAACAGAGATCTGAACACCACACTTGGAGGGTCCCAGAGTGTGTGAGAAGGTTTGGACTGAGAGTCACAGGGAACAACGAAAACTCTTGTTTTTTAAACCAGTCTGGCTGCTGTGACATCAACTGTAGCCTGGCTTCTGTGACATCAACTGTGGCAAGCAGAAGAGGTCACCTGCCCTCCCTTGCCTAACAGGTGAGTAAAGGTGTAAAGGGCTGACAGAATGGTTGTGCTTAGTCTTAGATGCAATCTATGAACTGTAAAGCTACTGTCCAAACTCAACAAGGAGCAAAGGTAAGTTCACTTTGTTCTTTTGAAACTCTAACATGTGGATTCTTTGGGTGTTGGTGTCTATTTTCCCTTTTCACCTTTAAGTGCTCACGCCAACCCCACATTTTATGCAGTAGGAGTTAAAGACATTGGCATTCTGGGCATTCCCTTGGCAAGTACCAATCACCAGGTTCTTAACAAGAAGAAGACTCAACAGATCCATGGCCAGCTTGGATTGACAGTGCTACAGCTGCCAACAGCTGCATACAGCACAGCAACAGCTTCTGGTCAGATCAATACCTTCAGTCACTGGAAACAAACTCCAGCATCTGTTTCAGAGTGTGCCCGTCTGGTGGGGTTCCAGGAGAACTCCCAGAAAGCCTGCACAAGGCACGCTGAAATCTGGGGCATGATTCACCACCTTCCAGTTGATTTCGATGGACATCCCTTCAGATGGCCATGGCCCTTGTCCCCTCTGAGCTCTTACAGGGCATCAGTCTCCAGAACACACTTGGAGGGAACAAGGAAATCGCCTTCAGCCAAGAGCCTTTGCATGTTTCTATTCTGGAGCTTGTACTCGCTGCCCTTCAGCTGTGTGGAAGCAGAGCAGCACCCCGCAGTGCAACCTCCCCTGCACTGTCTGTCCCTTCTTCCCCAGTAAGGGAAGGAATTCAAATGCCATTGAAACAAATGGAATGACAATTCCTTCCTTCTGGAAGAATTCCTTTCTACTACCCTTCTGATTTCATAGACTCAGGCTGTTATTTTTGACCTGCTTTCAGCCAGAAAGCTTTCTCCTCACATTTGATGTGACCCTCCATCCATTTCCAACTCTGAAGCAGTTCCTGGGGCACTCTGCCCTGCTGCTTTTTCTCTGCCTTTGAGGCTTGAAGACATTTCTCCAGCCACAGTCAAGGCTTTGCCCAGCTTCACCCCATGGATGAGCAGCTCTCCATCCCCTTCTGGCTGCAGATCCCCTTGCACAACTGCACCTTTCTGAAGACTGAAATAAAAATGCATCTTGTATTGATTGGCTGTTGTGTCAGTGTCTTTGACCTTCTTGTGGAAAGAGTTCCCTTGATAGACTGGGTCCTCTGGAGAATACCCTGTCCTGGGCTTTGTGTGCTGAAGGCTGCTCTTGGAATGCCATTCACTGTCTTCATTTTGCTTCCTCCTTCCTTCCTGACCTTAGAATAACAGACACAGGCACTATGTGATTCTTTCTATCCAGATCACTCAAAAAAAATAAACCCCATGTAGTTCCAACACAGAAACTGTCATTTGACTGGAAACCAGCAGCAGAACTGTTTGAATTCAGTGCTGCACTAGGTACATTCTGTTCTGACAAAACCGCCCTCTGGTAGGCAGAGCAGTCAGGTCAGGTACAGTGTGAGATGTGTACATGACCATAGGGTTTGTGCAGATGGGAAGAGCTAAAGCAATGGGTTCTCCAGACCCTTCATTGCTGCCATCCAGTGCAGCACGTTCATTAAACTTGAAGACACAGGAGACACTGCACTCCTCAGCAGCTTACACATAACCATCCCTCATGTCCTTGTTCATTGAGATCTCTGTATTTTACTGGAGTCTTTGGAAGTGTGGTTATACAGTGGTTGAGTTACTTCAGCTTTTCCCAAGAGCTGAAGGTTTTGAGATTGTTACAGTGGTCCTTAGGAGCAAAACACAAACCCCAACAGCAAAGCAAAAGGAGTGCATCACAGTCTTGACAGAACTGCATTCATGGAGCTTTTCTGTCTTGGTTCTGGTTTCAAAGCTTGGGGCTAATATTCCATGTGAGGCATATTGGGCTTTATACCTGTGAAACACATCAATACCATCTTCCCTTAGAGACACCAGAAAAGTTCACTGTCAATGAAATTAATTAGTTTGTATCCCTCATAAAAATGCATATCCTAAGTAGAGCTCATTCAACATGGACATAAATGACTTTCAATCTATCAAGGACTGTGCTTTTACTCAGATTATGACATTCTTTCATAGAATCATCATCATTCCCTTTAAAAACAACCCAACAACCTACTACCAATTCTCTACAAGAATTATGCTTTTCCAAGCTTCAAATCTCAGCTGTAACCTTAGGAGTGTTGACATCACACTGTAAGAAGTGGAGGAGAAGTCTGTATTGAGAGCAGAATATTTTCACATCCTCATTTTTTGTGAAGGATGCAAACTCTAGTGTTGAAGACATTGTTGATGTTAAGGTTTAGAGAAACATTAAAGATGAGAGGAGTTTTTTATGTGTCTGTGGGCGAAAGGGCCAGGTTACAAATGAAGATGATGGAAGATCAGAAGCTCTTCAGTGTTGTCTGATTTACCTTTTGGTTGCACTATGATAAAGACATGGCACATGGGCTTGCATCATGATGTGACAGAAACAGTGTGGTATCAGATTGCAGCACATGTTGCCATTCTGGCTCTGGAGTTCATCTGTAGACAGATCCTGTGGTGGGACCTGCTCTTTGCAGGTGGCTGTGAGATGAGATGCCAAATGACTGAAGCAGGACAACAAGACAGCAGAAGTTGTCTTCTTTTCAGTTTACCTGAGACTTGTTCTGGAGGGAAATCATCTTAAGGTAAATTGATCCATGGAGGCTCCAGTGTTCTGGAATCTCCTGTGGTAGTCAGCTCATCTTCCACAAAATCTTCTTTCCTGCATGGGTGGGTGCACGCCAGAAATCTCTGCCTGTTAAAAACCAAACAAGCAGCTTTCATTGTAAACAGTGTCAGCAGAAATAAGCGCAGTTCCTTATTAGAAATGGTGCTGATCATAAGCATGGAAAGGTGAAGTGGCCAGTCATTTTTGCTGCCGTTCCCCAGGGCTGTGGGTGCCTCTGGCATGGTGGGACCTGGCCCGTGGCAATGCCAGACTGCTCCTGGCTTAGTGGGAGGAGGAAGATGGGAACTGAGACACAATGGGGCAGGGAGGAGGCAGGGCAGGCACCGACTGAGAGTGGGCTGAGCAACCTCAGGGCCCAGGTTTGTGGTGAGAACCCGGGCTGGGTTCCTATTGCCCTTTGTCGGGACTGGAGACACCAGCAACACCAGCTGCAGCTTGGCAATGTGACCAGCCAGCCTGGACCCTGCTCTCACACACACTCATTGCTCCTGGAGGGCACAGCCAGGTCCCTTTCTGGCCTCTTACCTGAACAGCTCACCCCAGCGTCCATGCTGTGAACACAGTTGTTCTCACCCCATCCGCTGTGTGTACATTGGACAGGGCAGGCTCGGAGCCACGACACTGAATATCAATCAACCAAATGGGGCCAGATCCTGGACCGAAATTTCCGTGCCGAAAAGCTCGAACAGCAGACCCACATCCCAGCTGCTTGCAAACCACTGCAGCATCTTTCAAGTCCCAGTTGACACTACACACAGTTCCCCACTGTCCCTCGTGTTCCACCTCCACTCTCCCAGCGCAGCGGCTGCCGCCATCCACCAGCCTCAACTCTGCAGCCCTGAAACGCCAACACGGGGCTGGTCAGGAGAGCACCGAGCTCCAGACTACAGCTCTGGGGTTCCCCCCTGCCCAGGCAGAGGTAAAGGCACCTGAGGGACAGCCCTCCCCATCCTGGGCTGTCCCTGGGGCAGTCTGGGGGTCCCTTTTCTCCCCAGCTCTGCAAAGGGCTGAGGCTGCCCAGCAGCAGACCTGCTGTACCATTCACAGCCCCACAGCCTGCAGCACATCCCCACTAATTCAACCCCCCCTTTCCCATGTCCCCTCTCTCCTCCCCAGCACAGCAACCCCCGTATGGCCCCGTGCCCCAGCCCCACACCTCCCTCTCCCACCCACACAGGCACAGCATCCACTCCCTTGAGCACCTTCTGCCCCTCGTCCCAGCGGCACCCGTGAAGAAACCGAATTGCCAGAGGTATCCCGATGAGCACGCTGGTGCCCACTGGCCCTGGGCTGTGGGACAAGGGAGCCAGCACTTCCCCTGCACAGCTGCAGCCCGAGGAGCAGCCACAGCACCCGAGGCCACAGGAGTCCCTGCGTGCCCATCCTGAGCCTCCTGCCCCGCGGGCACAGCCCTGCTGCTCCCCACTCCCCGGCACGGCTCCCGCACCCTCGTGGGGCTGCTGCTGATGGGAGGGTGAGATCTCTGAGAGATGCCAACGCAGCTGCAGGAGCCAATCCAAGCAGCAGCACCTTTTGAGATGTGATCAGGAGCTCTCTCCCCTCTGACACAGCTCAGCCCGCCAATGAGCTTCTCCAGTGCCCTTCATGCCCATATATGAGGGACACCACGGTCCCAATGCAGGTGCCATGGCTGCTGCCATGGGGCAGAGTTATGGGCCGAGGCAGGCGCAGAGGGGAAATGGGTCTCCAGGCCCTCAACTGGGAGCACTGGGAGCACTGAGCATCCCCAGGGCTACACTCATCAGAGAACCCACAAGGGCAGTGTCCAGCAGCCCCGAGCTGTGGGGCTGCTCTGGCTCTGTGTCGGGGTGGAAAGGGAACAGCCCCTGCCCTGCTGCAGCCCCTGTGGGACAGCCCTGGGCTGGGGGCAGAGCTGCAGCCCCGGCCTGCAGGAACATCCCTCCTGGAGAGCCTCAGGACAGGGCCCCGGCAGGAGCCGCGCTGGGACACGTCCCCAGCCCGGCAGCAGGAGAGGCCCCAGCGTGTCCCCAACCGTCCCCGTGTCCCCCAGGGGCCGTTGTTCCCTGCAGGCAGATGCATCGGGAGCTGCAGCTGCAGCTGCACAAACCGCAGCCCCCGCGGCCTCGCAGCACTCGCTGCGCTTCCCCCACAGCGCCCGGCCAGGAAGCCTGAGGTTTCCTCCTGGCACCCAGCCCAGGCACAGCCCCACGGGCCCCGACACACCCCCAGCCCCACTGCTCCTGCCGGGGCTGCTCCTTCGGCCTCGCAGAGACGCCAATCGCAGCTCCTGGCCCCTGGGACGGCCTCGCTGCACATGGATGCTCCACACTCAGCCCCACGGCCATGGGGGGCACTGCAGGGATGTCACCTCACACCCATATACAGGCACCCCTGACATATTGTTCCCACTTTCTCACTCCCTTCTGCTGCAGCAACTTCTTCCCCTTCTCCAGTCCGTTCATCACAGAGGCCTTACCTCCATCACTCACTGGCCAGGCCTTGGGCAGCAGCCCGTCCAGCCCAGAGATGACTGGCCTGGCCCTGCCAGATACAGGGGAAGCTCTGGAAACACCTCCTGCTCAACAACAACCTGCAGCTGCTCAATAACTTGGGCAACTTCATCAACAGGTTGTGTGCCAGGCTGGCAGGGGGCTGCTCCTCATGCCCAGGCTGTGCTCTCCTCACACTCTGCTCCCCCCATTTCACAGAGCGAGCGTGTTTGTGTGTAAGTTCTTTGGTGGCATCATCCCTGACACGATCCAGACCCCAGATGACAAGAGGGTCTTGGTCCGTGTCACCCTTGAACTGCACCAGTGCCACCAGCTGCTGGAAAAAGCCCAGTAGATACCCAAAAATCTTGAGGCTGGTCACAAGAGCTTGGGGAGGAGTGGTGATCCCCCAGCGTGGTGATCAATGGCACAGAGTCGAGTTGGAGGCCTGTGGCCAGTGGAGTTCCACAGGGATGGGTTCTGGGGCCAGTCTTGTTCAACAGCTTCATCAACCACCTGGATGAGGGGACAGAGGGACCCTCAGCAAGTTCCCTGCTGGCACCAAACTGGGAGCACTGGCTGATTCCCCAGAGGCTGTGCTGCCATGCAGCAGGATCTCAATCAGCTGGAGAGTTGGGCAGAGAGGAACCTCCTGAGGTTCAACAGGGACAAGGGCAGAGTCCAGCAGCTGGGGAGGAACAACCCCCTGCACCAGGACAGGCTGGGGGTGACCTGCTGGAGAGGGAGCCCTGGCCCAGGCTGCACAGGGAGGGTGTGGAGGCTCCTTCCTTGGAGCTCTTCAAGACCCACCTGGACACTGTTCCCCTGTCACCCGATCTAGGTGGGACCTGCTTCTGCAGGGGAGTTGGGCTGGATGATCTCTACAGGTCCCTTCCAACCCCACCATGCCGTGATTCTCTGATACTCGTTAAATTACAGACGGTCTCATTAGCTACAAAATACATCTTTATTAAAACCAGAAACAGACTTGAACCCACAGAGGGGATGGAAGAACACAGAACCAGGCAGAAAAGAGGGCAGTGAGGAAAAGGCAGACACAGAAGAAGAGTGAAGCCTGGAAGGGAAACAAACACACAGCAAAAGCCCCAGCAGTGGCGAGACTGAGGTCTGGGCCCAAGAGGTCACGTGCTCGATGTTCTTGGTGCAAGCACAGAATGGAGCTGGATGCCTGAGCCGTGAGCAGGAGCTGCAGGCCCCAGCAGAGGCGACAGATGCTGCGCTGGTTCTCCACTGGGCCGTTCCTGGAGCACACCCCCAAGGCCATGAAGCCCCCGAGCAGCAGGTAGCCTGCGGGAGAGCAGAAGCATGGGGCAGGCAGCGCCCGGCCGGCTCAGCCGGGCTGACAGGAGCTGCTGAGCTGCACCCGCAGCGCTGCAGGGAAACCTGACGCCGGAGCCCACGTCTCTCAGAGCACCAGGGCAGCGGCTGCGGCAGCCACGGGGGCAGGAAGCCCCGGCTGCTCCGGCAGCACCTTGCAGCTCCAGGAGGAGACACACGCAGTGCAGAAACAGCCAGTCCAAAGGGCTCGGTGCCTACCTAGGAGGTACTGCCAGTAGGCTGCACATCTCCTGCAGGATCTTGAAGATCAGCTGCCGCAGGCTCTGTGAGAAACACCACCCTCGGAACAGCAACAAGGACCCGGCACTTTCCTGGCAGAGGAGATGGCAAGTTGAGGACAGGCAGTGGGCAGCCGTGGCTACCTGCCTCCAGCTGCTGAGCCCTTGCCCTGCAGAGCCAACGGGCACTGCCCACGCAGCCCTCCTTGTCCCCAGCTCACAGGGTGAAGGAGGTGACACCTGCTCAGCCTGTCCCCACAGAACAACAACCACAGGCCAAGGAAGTAAAGCAGGAACAGCTTAGCGTCAAAGCCTGGACACAGAGTGTGACCAGGCAGAGAGGAACCCCGGCATGGCTGGACAGGCCACATGGCCAGAGGGACAGGGAAGGGACAGAACCTGCCACAAGTGCCCCAGATTCCCCTGCTTTCTATCCCGTGGGCAAACACAGGCTTCTGTGAAAAGCTGCTGCAAGTATCCCCTGTGGGCTTTAGGAGGAGCTTCCATTTAAACATAAGGAACATATTTCCCTGTTAATGTGAGGGAGCCCTGGCCCAGGCTGCCCAGGGAGGGTGTGGAGGCTTCTTCTCAGCAGGTTTCTAAACCCACCTGCACACATTCCTGTGCCACTGACCAAGCAGAACCTGCCTTAGCAGGGGGTTGGGCTGAAGGATCTCTAAAGGTTCCTGACAAGCCCCATCATTCTGTGACTCTGTGGGGGGCAGCCAGGCCCTGCCTCCAGCTGCCACAGTCACGGCTGGACACGGCCTTCTCTGCAGAGCCCCACACAGCCCAACACAGCCACATCACTTCACAGGCATCACACAGTCACAGCATCATTTCAGCTGGGAGAGACCTTTCAGCTCCTGGAGTGCAGCCTCTGTCCCAGCCCCATCACCCACCAGCCCATTGCCCTCCATGCAACACCCACCCGGCTCTGAAACCCCTCCAGGGACGGTGACTCCAGCAGCTCCCTGGGCACCTGTTCCAAGGCCTACCAGCCCTATCAGCAAAGAAATTCCTCCTCACATCCAGCCTGAACCGCCCCTGGCACAACTTGAGGCTGTTTCCTCTTCCTCTATTGCTTGTTATCAGGGAGAATAGACTGACCCCCACCTCGCTGCAGCTTCCTTTCAGGTAGATGTAGAGAGTGAGAAGGTCTCCCCTGAGCCTTCTTTTCTCCAGGCTAAACAGCCCCAGTCCCCCCAGCCCTTCCTCATCTGAGACGTGCTCCAATTCCTTTCCTAGCTTGGTAGCTGCTTCTGGATCCTCTCCAGCACCTCCATGTCCTTCTTGTAGAGAGAGACCCTGAGCTGAGCACAGTATTGGAGGTGCAGCCTCTCCAAAGCCAAGCCCAGGGCAACGATCAGCTCCTTGCTCCTGCTGACAACATTGTTCCTGATCCAGGCCAGGATGCCCTTGGCCTTCTTGCCCACCCTGGATGACTGAATGCATCCAGCTGGGAAGCTGAAGCTCATTAGTGATGCTTCAGCAGCAGGATTTGGGTTAAAATTGGGCTTTCTGGGAAGAATGAAGCATTTCTTACAGCAGCCACAGCCCTGCTCTCTGTGCCCTTGCCCATTCACACCAGCTGCCCAACGGGAGCCAGAAACACAATAAAGGATGAAAAGGAAACAATCTCTTTGGGGATGGGTCTCACCTGTTTTCATTTCTTTTTCCTTCTTGGACATCTTGCCTGTCTCTTCCGTGACCTTGGCATCTCCCTTCTCACACAGGCAGAGAACCGAGGCGCCGGCGCTGGCCGCTTCCACCACCGCCCACAGGGCCCCTGAAACACAAACACAGAGCACGTCAACAACCAGCAACCTGCAGGATCTGGCTGTCTCCTAAAAGAGGACAAGGCTCTCAACTCAGCTCATGAAGAGAAAGAGGCTGGGCACAGTCAGACACCCCACTGGAATGGGGCTTGGAGAAGGTTTTCACAGCTCCAGCTGGAACACTGCACAGGGACTCACAAAGTTCACCCCCAGATGTTTCCAAACCCTCCTGGCTTCTCCTCTTTCTGTGAGCACCTTGGTTTTTGCAAGAGGCTGGTTTGGGAAGTGCCTCTGCTGGGGGCTGTTTCTGTGACTGATGGTGTGTGGTTTAGGGGAAGGGGATGGCTCTGAGCAGGAGGGTGCTGACAACACCCAGTGCGAGCCCAAAGCCTTGCACCTACCCAACAAATCACCAACACAACTCCTTTTGTCACCTTCCTGCCTGCCACAAGCATTCACAAGGGAGGATTAGACTTGCAAGTACAGATAAAACCCCAATGGAGGGAGTTCAGAGGGACACACAGAGGTGAGGGCAGGACACGTTCAACCACACCCAGTGGGAAGAGGAGCTGAGAGCTGTGCCCACCACATGAACCCAAGGAGCAGACAGCACTGACCAAGAGCCCCCTCCCACTGATGGCCCTCACAGGGCTTCCTGCTGGGAATTCAAAGCCCTTTATACTACTTTAAAACACCTGACTCAGATGAGAACATGTGGGGCAACCAACTGTTCACCACAGCTCTGTGTTTGCTTCTCCCAAACGTGCTCACACACCCGCGAGGGAGAAGCAGCAGCAGAGAGACTGAGCCAAAGTGGCAACCTTCCACCCCAAAAAGAACCCAGGCCAGAGGAGCCACCCCACAGCCCCGTGGCTCCCTCCTGAGCTGCAGCCACCGTCCCCTCCAGAGAGGTGGCTTCAGCAGCAATGCTCAAGTCAGCTGCTGGAGAGAGGGACCCGGCACTACCGATGCGATTCCAGGGGGGCTCCAGGAGCCCTTTGAGCTGTTGTCACCCCTCTCTGGGGCTGAACTTCCCTCCCCCTCCCCCGCCATGGGACCGCATCAAGCAGCGTTTAAACACAACAGCACGAAGGAAATAACGCGGGGCGGGGGAAGAGCGGGACACAAAGTGTTTGCGGTGAGCGAAGCGTGTCCCAGGCCGCTGCCAGCGCCGGGGCCGCCTCCCCCGGGACTCCCCGCCGCAGAACGGGGCCCAGCCCGGTCGTTCCCGGCTGCCCGGGGCTCGTCCCGCTCCGCCGCGGCTGCCCGGCTGCAGCGGGAGGCGGCGGCGGGGAAGCGGGAGCGGGTCAAACCCCGAACAGAAGAGCGGAGCGGGGCAGCGCCGGGGCGGGCCGCGGGCGGCAGCCCCCGCCGGGCCCGGGCCCCGCTCCCGCTTTCCCCCGCGGCACGGAGGGACGGCGCGGCCCCGCCTCCCCCCGCCCCGCTCCGCGCCGCCGCCGGGGCCCGAGGAGCCGCCGCGGAGCCGCGTTCGGCCGCCTCCCCCCCACCGGCGCCCGCGGGCGGCTCTCGGGCTCCCGGGGCCTCGCCGCCCGCCCCGGGCCCGCCGCCGCCTCCGCCCGGCCCCGCCTCACCGGACACCCCCGGCCCGCCGCGGAGCCCCCTCCCCGCCGCCCTCCCGCCGCCCCCCGGCCCGCCCGCGGCCCGCGCTCACCGCCGGCCACGCGCCCCCCATCCTGCGCTCGCTCGCCGCCCGGCGCTCAGCCGTGGGGAGCTCGGCCGCCTCCTCCTCGCCCGACACGGCCGGAGCCGCCTCCGCCGGGACCCCCGGGAGCAGCCGCCGGCGCCGCCCCCGCGCTGAGAGACCCCCGGCAGCGCGAGCGGCGGCGCGGGCTCCGCGCGGGGCACGCTGGGACTACGACTCCCGGCAGGCACCGCGGCTGCCGCCGGCGGCTTTGCGCGACAGCGAGGCGCGGGCGCTGACGGGAAATGGAGTCCGCGGGGCGGCCGCGGGGAAGCGGCGCCTGTCCCGCGGCTGCCGCTGCTCCCGCTCCCGCCCCGCAGCATCATCACCTCTGGGCACAGGCGTAAGAATCGCCCGAGGGTGGCGGCTGGAAGGGCCGTCACTAAAAAGAGTCACAGAACGGTGGCAGTTGGAAGCGACCCCTAAAGCTCATCCAGCCCAACCCCCATCTCAGGCGGGTCCCACCTAGATCAGGTCACACAGGAGCGTGTCCAGCTGGGCTTGGAAACCTGCCGAGAAGGAGCCTCCGCAGCCTCCCTGGGCAGCCCGGGCCAGGGCTCCCTCACCTCAGCAGGGAAATAGCTTTTGCTCATGTTTCAATGGGACATTTTGTGTTGCAGCTTCTTTCCATCAGCCCTTGTCCTGTCACTGGATACAACAGAACAAAAGTGCTGCCCCAGCCCCCTGACACCCACCACTGACATATTTGTCAGTATTAATGAGAACCCCCTGCAGTCTCCTCTTTCCTAAACAGCCCCAGGGCCCGCAGCCTTTCCTCCTCACACACATGTTCCATCCCCTCAGCATCTCAGTAGCCCTGTGTTGCCTCTCTCCAGCCCTTCCCTGTCTCTCGAGCTGGGGACTCTGCCCTTACTCCTGGTGACCCTCAGCAAGTTCCTCTCTGCCCAACTCTCAGCCTGTCCAGCTCTCACTGACTGGCAGCACAGACTCTGGGGAGTCAGCCAGTGCTCCCAGTTTGGTGCCATCAGGGAGCTCACTGAGGGTCCCTCTGTCCCCGCATGGGGTGCCTGTATGTGGGTGTGAGGTGACATCCCTGCAGTGCCCCCCATGGCCGTGGGGCTGAGTGTGGAGCATCCATGTGCAGCGAGGCCGTCCCAGGGGCCAGGAGCTGCGATTGGCGTCTCTGCGAGGCCGAAGGAGCAGCCCTGGCAGGAGCAGTGGGGCTGGGGGTGTGTCGGGGCCCCGCGGGGCTGTGCCTGGGCTGGGTGCCAGGAGGAAACCTCAGGCTTCCTGGCCAGGCGCTGTGGGGGAAGCACAGCGAGTGCTGCGAGGCCGCGGGGGCTGCGGTTTGTGCAGCTGCAGCTGCAGCTCCCGATGCATCTGCCTGCAGGGAACAACGGCCCCTGGGGCACACGGGGACGGTTGGGGACACGCTGGGGCCTCTCCTGCTGCCGGGCTGGGGACGTGTCCCAGCGCGGCTCCTGCCGGGGCCCTGTCCTGAGGCTCTCCAGGAGGGATGTTCCTGCAGGCCGGGGCTGCAGCTCTGCCCCCAGCCCAGGGCTGTCCCACAGGGGCTGCAGCAGGGCAGGGGCTGTTCCCTTTCCACCCCGACACAGAGCCAGTGCAGCCCCACAGCTCGGGGCTGCTGGACACTGCCCTTGTGGGTTCTCTGATGAGTGTAGCCCTGGGGATGCTCAGTGCTCCCAGTGCTCCCAGTTGAGGACCTGGAGACCCATTTCCCCTCTGCGCCTGCCTCAGCCCATAACTCTGCCCCATGGCAGCAGCCGTGGCACCTGCATTGGGACCGTGGTGTCCCTCATATATGGGCATGAAGGGCACTGGAGAAGCTCATTGGCGGGCTGAGCTGTGTCAGAGGGGAGAGAGCTCCTGATCTCATCTCAAAAGGTGCTGCTGCTTGGATTGGCTCCTGCAGCTGCGTTGGCATCTCTCAGAGATCTCACCCTCCCATCAGCAGCAGCCCCACGAGGGTGCGGGAGCCGTGCCGGGGAGTGGGGAGCAGCAGGGCTGTGCCCGCGGGGCAGGAGGCTCAGGATGGGCACGCAGGGACTCCTGTGGCCTCGGGTGCTGTGGCTGCTCCTCGGGCTGCAGCTGTGCAGGGGTAAGTGCTGGCTCCCTTGTCCCACAGCCAGGGCCAGTGGGCACCAGCGTACTCATCGGGATACCTCTGGCAATTCGGTTTCTTCACGGGTGCCGCTGGGACGAGGGGCAGAAGGTGCTCAAGGGAGTGGATGCTGTGCCTGTGTGGGTGGGAGAGGGAGGTGTGGGGCTGGGGCACGGGGCCATACGGGGGTTGCTGTGCTGGGGAGGAGAGAGGGGACATGGGAAAGGGGGGGTTGAATTAGTGGGGATGTGCTGCAGGCTGTGGGGCTGTGAATGGTACAGCAGGTCTGCTGCTGGGCAGCCTCAGCCCTTTGCAGAGCTGGGGAGAAAAGGGACCCCCAGACTGCCCCAGGGACAGCCCAGGATGGGGAGGGCTGTCCCTCAGGTGCCTTTACCTCTGCCTGGGCAAGGGGGACCTCAGAGCTGTAGTCTGGAGCTCAGTGCTCTCCTGACCAGCCCCGTGTTGGCGTTTCAGGGGCTGCAGAGTTCAGGCTGGTGGATGACGGCAGCCGCTGCGCTGGGAGAGTGGAGGTGGAACACGAGGGACAGTGGGGCACTGTGTGTGGTGTCATCTGGAACTTGAAAGATGCAGCAGTGGTTTGCAAGCAGCTGGGATGTGGGTCTTCTGTTCAAGCTTTTCGGCACGGAAATTTCGGTCCAGGATCTGGCCCCATTTGGTTGATTGATATTCAGTGTCGTGGCTCCGAGCCTGCCCTGTCCAATGTACACACAGCGGATGGGGTGAGCACAACTGTGTTCACAGCATGGACGCTGGGGTGAGCTGTTCAGGTAAGAGGCCAGAAAGGGACCTGGCTGTGCCCTCCAGGAGCAATGAGTGTGTGTGAGAGCAGGGTCCAGGCTGGCTGGTCACATTGCCAAGCTGCAGCTGGTGTTGCTGGTGTCTCCAGTCCTGAGAAAGGGCAATAGGAACCCAGCCCGGGTTCTCACCACAAACCTGGGCCCTGAGGTTGCTCAGCCCACTCTCAGTCGGTGCCTGCCCTGTCTCCTCCCTGCCCCATTGTGTCTCAGTTCCCATCTTCCTCCTCCCACTAAGCCAGGAGCAGTCTGGCATTGCCACGGGCCAGGTCCCACCATGCCAGAGGCACCCACAGCCCTGGGGAACGGCAGCAAAAATGACTGGCCACTTCACCTTTCCATGCTTATGATCAGCACCATTTCTAATAAGGAACTGCACTTATTTCTGCTGACACTGTTTACAATGAAAGCTGCTTGTTTGGTTTTTAACAGGCAGAGATTTCTGGCGTGCACCCACCCATGCAGGAAAGAAGATTTTGTGGAAGATGAGCTGACTACCACAGGAGATTCCAGAACACTGGAGCCTCCATGGATCAATTTACCTTAAGATGATTTCCCTCCAGAACAAGTCTCAGGTAAACTGAAAAGAAGACAACTTCTGCTGTCTTGTTGTCCTGCTTCAGTCATTCGGCATCTCATCTCACAGCCACCTGCAAAGAGCAGGTCCCACCACAGGATCTGTCTACAGATGAACTCCAGAGCCAGAATGGCAACATGTGCTGCAATCTGATACCACACTGTTTCTCTCACATCATGATGCAAGCCCATGTGCCAGGTCTTTATCATAGTGCAACAAAAAGGTAAATCAGACAATACTAAAGAGCTTCTGATCTTCCATCATCTTCATTTGTAACCTGGCCCTTTCGCCCACAGACACATAAAAAACTCCTCTCATCTTTAACGTTTCTCTAAACCTTAACATCAACAATGTCTTCAACACTAGAGTTTGCGTCCTTCACAAAAAATGGGGATGTGAAAATATTCTGCTCTCAATACAGACTTCTCCTCCACTTCTTACAGTGTGATGTCAACACTCCTAAGGTTACAGCTGAGATTTGAAGCTTGGAAAAGCATAATTCTCTTAGAGAATTGGTAGTAGGTTGTTGGGTTGTTTTTAAAGGGAATGATGATGATTCTATGAAAGAATGTCATAATCTGAGTAAAACCACAGTCCTTGATAGATTGAAAGTCATTTATGTCCATGTTGAATGAGCTCTACTTAGGATATGCATTTTTATGAGGGATACAAACTAATTGATTTCATTGACAGTGAACTTTTCTGGTGTCTCTAAGGGAAGATGTCATTGATGTGTTTCACAGGTATAAAGCCCAATATGCCCCACATGGAATATTAGCCCCAAGCTTTGAAACCAGAACCAAGACAGAAAAGCTCTATGAATGCAGTTCTGTCAAGACTGTGATGCACTCCTTTTGCTTTGCTGTTGGGGTTTGTGTTTTGCTCCTAAGGACCACTGTAACAATCTCAAAACCTTCAGCTCTTGGGAAAAGCTGAAGTAACTCAACCACTGTATAACCACACTTCCAAAGACTCCAGTAAAGTACAGAGATCTCAATGAACAAGGACATGAGGGATGGTTATGTGTAAGCTGCTGAGGAGTGCAGTGTCTCTTATGTCTTCAAGTAAAATTAACATTCTGCACTGGATGGCAGCAATGAAGGGTCTGGAGAACCCATTGCTTTAGCTCTTCCCATCTGCACAAACCCTATGGTCATGTACACATCTCACACTGTACCTGACCTGACTGCTCTGCCTACCAGAGGGCTGTTTTGTCAGAACAGAATGTACCTAGTGCAGCACTGAATTCAAACAGTTCTGCTGCTGGTTTCCAGTCAAATGACAGTTTCTGTGTTGGAACTACATGGGGTTTATTTTTTTTGAGTGATCTGGATAGAAAGAATCACATAGTGCCTGTGTCTGTTATTCTAAGGTCAGGAAGGAAGAGGGAAGCAAAATGAAGACAGTGAATGGCATTCCAAGAGCAGCCTTCAGCACACAAAGCCCAGGACAGGGTATTCTCCAGAGGACCCAGTCTATCAAGGGAACTCTTTCCACAAGAAGGTCAAAGACACTGACACAACAGCCAATCAATACAAGATGCATTTTTATTTCAATCTTCAGAAAGGTGCAGTTGTGCAAGGGGATCTGCAGCCAGAAGGGGATGGAGAGCTGCTCATCCATGGGGTGAAGCTGGGCAAAGCCTTGACTGTGGCTGGAGAAATGTCTTCAAGCCTCAAAGGCAGAGAAAAAGCAGCAGGGCAGAGTGCCCCAGGAACTGCTTCAGAGTTGGAAATGGATGGAGGGTCACATCAAATGTGAGGAGAAAGCTTTCTGGCTGAAAGCAGGTCAAAAATAACAGCCTGAGTCTATGAAATCAGAAGGGTAGTAGAAAGGAATTCTTCCAGAAGGAAGGAATTGTCATTCCATTTGTTTCAATGGCATTTGAATTCCTTCCCTTACTGGGGAAGAAGGGACAGACAGTGCAGGGGAGGTTGCACTGCGGGGTGCTGCTCTGCTTCCACACAGCTGAAGGGCAGCGAGTACAAGCTCCAGAATAGAAACGTGCAAAGGCTCTTGGCTGAAGGCGATTTCCTTGTTCCCTCCAAGTGTGTTCTGGAGACTGATCCCCTGTAAGAGCACAGAGGGGACAAGGGCCATGGCCATCTGAAGGGATGTCCATCGAAATCAACTGGAAGGTGGTGAATCATGCCCCAGATTTCAGCGTGCCTTGTACAGGCTTTCTGGGAGTTCTCCTGGAACCCCACCAGACGGGCACACTCTGAAACAGATGCTGGAGTTTGTTTCCAGTGACTGAAGGTATTGATCTGACCAGAAGCTGTTGCTGTGCTGTATGCAGCTGTTGGCAGCTGTAGCACGCTCAATCCAAGCTGGCCATGGATCTGTTGAGTCTTCTTCTTGTTAAGAACCTGGTGATTGGTACTTGCCAAGGGAATGCCCAGAATGCCAATGTCTTTAACTCCTACTGCATAAAATGTGGGGTTGGCGTGAGCACTTAAAGGTGAAAAGGGAAAATAGACACCAACACCCAAAGAATCCACATGTTAGAGTTTCAAAAGAACAAAGTGAACTTACCTTTGCTCCTGGTTGAGTTTGGACAGTAGCTTTACAGTTCATAGATTGCATCTAAGACTAAGCACAACCATTCTCACTGTCAGCCCTTTACACCTTTACTCACCTGTTAGGCAAGGGAGGGCAGGTGACCTCTTCTGCTTGCCACAGTTGATGTCACAGAAGCCAGGCTACAGCTGATGTCACAGCAGCCAGACTGGTTTAAAAAACAAGAGTTTTCGTTGTTCCCTGTGACTCTCAGTCCAAACCTTCTCACACACTCTGGGACCCTCCAAGTGTGATGTTCAGATCTCTGTTTCAGTCTGAAACTAAAGAAATATCCCTGTAGTCTGTTTCTTTTCCTGAAGACCTGATTTGGTGAATTTTGAAGGCAAAATGAGGGCACAGAGCTCCTCTGCTTTGTTTTAGCCACCCAGTGTGATTTTGCTGCCCCCTCCAAGACCTTGCTGCACAGGTGTTGATGCATTTCTGTGTCTTTCCAAAACAGAAGTCTGTCTCCATCAGGACTGTGGAGGAACACTGCTGTGCTGCAGACAGGCTCCCAGGGAGAAGTTTACTCTCTCCAAAACATGCAACTGCAGCAGGACAGCAGTCTCCTTACTCATGAGTGTCAGAAATCCCACTGCCACAAATGGCATCCTGCCAGGGAAATGAGAAAACCAAGGTGCTCTTCTTGTTGAAACCTTACTTTCTGCCCAAGGAATTATTGTCATGAAAGCCAGTCCTACCCTTGAGCCTTGCTTGCATATGAAAAGCCAAGAAACATACAACAAAAGCTTGGCAAAGAGAAAGAAATGAGTATATTGCCCAGTGCTTTGCCATTCTTGTCCTGTATCTGAACTATGCAAGAGGATAAGACAAAAAGGTTTAAAGACTCCAAAGCTCTGTAGAATGTGCCCCATCAAACCAGAAGAAAACCTTCTTTAAGTAGGAACAGTGAATCACACCCATGTTTTCCTTGCATTCCTCCCTGCTGGGAGCACACTGCTGCCCTGGGCTCATTTGCACTGGAAAACCAGTTACTGTGCTGAAAGACCCATTGTTGTCACCAACACCTCACCAGCAAAGCATCACACTTCCAACTGCATGAAAACAGGGCAGGAAAGTTTGTCCAGTGTGGTCATGTCCATTTTTACCCAAAGTCCATCTCACTGGGCTTTGCTCAGACTTCCTAGAAAACGAATTCTAATGGAGAACACTTAGTCAAGGTCAGTTAATTACTCTCTGGCTCCAAGGAATAAGTAGGAAGGAAAGCAAGAGAGGGGGAACAAAGCTGTGGGAATGGGCACAGGGAGATGGCAGCGCTGCAGCAGCTGTGCTGGGATCTGTGGTGTCCTGGAAAGAAGTTCTGTGCTGGCATCCACGGGCTGTCACGCTTTTCAGTGTCACCTAGGACAAGCTGGCATCATTTCAAGTGGCACCTGGGTTATTCTGCAGGTTCAAGCAGGCCTTTCACTGAACCATCTGCAGTGGCTTTCCAAGTGAAGCACTGCACAAGTGTCTGTCCTTGGCTCTTGCACTGAAGCCAGAAGTCATTGTTTCCTCTCTGTGCCATGAAGGTTTCAAGGGTGCTGGCTACTTCCTTCAGAGCTAGACTGAGAACTCTGGGTCTTGGGAGAAGGAGCCTTCTCCCTTGCTATGCTTTACTTCTTCAGTGGGAGGCTTTGGTTCAGGACTCTGCAGCAGTCCACAGCTGTGGCTCACCAGACCTTCCTTAGACATTGCTAGCTTGTAATTGAGCATACTCACCTGCTTCTCTGAGGAGGCTTCAAACTAATGGCCTGGAAGGAGGAGCTGCTACTGCTGGACTCTGCAGCTTTTTGACAGCAGGCAGAGCAAAAAGAATCTCCTATGAGCACAGGGTGGCTTTTGACAAAAGAAACCCAGCACAATGGAGCACAGGTCTCCTGTTGGCCTGATGACAAACCACAATGGCAACCACAAACTCCTAGAGCAGAGGAGGTGGGAAGGGACCTCCACAGACTGGAGCCCAACCCTCCTGCTCAAAGCAAGGCCAACTGCAGCAGGTTGCCCAGGGCCATGTCCAGTCAGGTCTCAAACCTCTCCAAAGAGATGACTCCAAAGCCTCGCTCAGCAACTCGCCTCCTTTTTGTCCCTGCACTTTCTTTTGTTCAACCACAGCAGCAAAACGTTCTGTTGAGACCAAATATCCCGTGTTTCAGTTTCTGCCTGACGCCTTTTCTGCCACTTGGCAGCACTGAGAAGAGCCAGGCTCTGTCTTCTTAATATGAAGCCCAGGATAAGTACTTGCTAAAGGAGGAGCCAAGACTTGGTAAACACAGGCAGCTTTTGTAGAGCAGAGCATTCTCAGAGAGGAAGCTGACACCTGAGAAGGGAAATGCTGTGATGCAGAGGCACTTACCTCAGTCCTTGACCAACTCCTGAACTCCAGGGAGCACCTGGACAAAAGTCCCCACGTCCACTACAAACCTATGGCTAGAACATACCTGCAACTCAACTCATACAATACTTACCCAGCATAAATCCATGGTACATGGAAAGAAAGGATCAGCTGCGCCAGAGAAATCTTGTACCTTCTGAAATGCTCAACTGAGCACCAAAGGAAGGGCAAAAATCCCCATCCACTACAAACTTATGGCCAGAATAGAGCTGGAACTAAACCAATGAGATCCTTACCCAGTGTAAGTCCATGGTATGGAAAGGAAATGGTGCCAATGGAAAGGATCAGCAGTGCCAGAGAAATCTGGTACCTTAAATGTTCAACTTTTATCCCAGCCTGAGCTTTTTAAACAGGCAAAAACTGATGAGAAAAGTGTGTGGATGATGAGGCAGCTTCACTCACAGAACAAATCCTCCTCACACAGTACATTTCCCTTCCCTGGGTGCTTGGCTGAAGATCCTGTCATTGTTCCAGACCCACCATCAAGCCAGGCTTCAACAATGACTCCCAAACCAAAGGGATGGAGGTTGTCAGTTAATAGACGCCAAAGAACTGCAGTGATGGCCAGTTTTTCTGGGGAGGAAGCCCAGCTCTCTCCAATCAACACCATGTTTCTTCATCTCACTTCTCACAGGTCAGGTGCAATGAAAGAGACGCCAAAAAAATCTTCCTTCACATCTTTTCTGTCCCTAAGCAGCACAAGCAGATGAGGAGAGCTGCCATGCAGATGGGTATGCACATTGCTAGCAGAGCTGCTTTGGCTTGGTGCATTCCAGATGGTGAAAGTCAGATGATAGTGATCAAGGAATATACCAAAGCAAAAGAGAAAGCAGGGATACACTCAGATCTCATCTCCTGGTTAAGAGGCACATTCCTCCCAGCTGCTGACTGATGCCATGTGGTCTCTGCCACCGGGCAGGACCTCAAACACAGCAAAAGAAGCTTGGTAAGAGCCCAGGATGTGAAAGGGAGTGGTGGAAGTCAGAGCAGACACAGTTATGCCAGGCTGCAAGGTGCTGCATGCCACCAAGCAGGTGGGCAGGCTCTGAATGGGAGATCCAGCTGGGCTTGCTTCCCTTTGCAGCCTGCTCCCCTGCCAGCAGCAAGCATGGGAGCTCTCCAGCAAGACTCAGCCCAGCAAGTCTTGGGCCCAAAGCATCTGAAGCTGAGAGCAACACCACCAGATGCCCCTGGAACATGAAGGCTTCCAGCATGGCCGAGAGACCATCCCCATCCAAAAGCAATGAGGAGGTTTGACAGAGAAGAGAGAAAACATTGCCCAGCACACAGTTTTGCTGTAAATTATTTTAGGATGGAGGCCAGAAGGTGCAAAATGCACAAGAGTGTTCTCCAGGCTGGAGGTGCAAGAGCAGCAGGCAAGAAACCAAAATGGGCCAGAGGAGCCCTGACAAGGGGCTGTGCTCAGTGCCACAGCAGACGAGAAGCAAGCCCCGAGGATGGCCCACAAGAAGTGTATAGAAAGCTTCCTCCCCCTGGATGTGGGCACCAGGGCCACTGTTGTGGAGCAGCAGATGTAGGTACTTGCCAAAAAATGGCTCAAAGGAGCTAAAGGCTATGCTCAGTGCTGCAGAGGAAGGCAAAAAAAACCCTCCAGGGACACTTGCTATTGCACCTTGGGGAAAAAAAGCCTTCCTCCTGTCAGCTGGAGGGCACGAGAGGCCGCCTTGGTGGTGCACGACAGCAGGCAGTAGCCCAGCCCAAATGGACCAAAGGAGCCCTGACACTTAAGCAGTCATGCTGAATGCTGCAGAGGAAGGCAAAAAACTCCTGGGGGCCTGTGCCAATGTGCCCCAGGGGAAAATTCCTTCCTGACCCCAGTGCTGGCGATCGGCTACTCCCTGAGCATGTGAGCAGACCTGCCCACGGGCAGGTCCCACGGGCTGCTCATGCCTCCCACGAGATGCACAAGCCTCTCTTCTCAACCTAGAGCCATCTCTGGGGCTTCCCTGAGTGGCCAAATGCCCCAGGCCTGATCGACCTTGGGGACAAGAATCCATCCCACGCCTGGCAGTGAGTGCTCCAAAGCATCAGGACCCCTATTGCTTACGGCTGCTGCCCCTTGCTCCACAGGGGATGAGGATGGTGAGCTCTGCAATGCCCCTCCAGAAGGCAGTCCTGTGTTCTGGCTCCTGCTCTGCAGCTGAAGAAGATTCCTTGTCCCTCAGATGAGCTTGGAAAGTGGCTTAGCCAGGAGCAGCTGCGAACCTCCAGCCTCTGGCTTGCCTTCCTCCCTCAGCCCCATCAAGAGCTTCCTCTCAGGTGGCTGCCCAGCCCAGATCTGGCAGCAGGACCTGGGAGGACCCCACTTTTATACTCTCCTGGGCACTGTGATGTCATCATTCTCAGCTGACACCACTGCTGTTAGGGGACACATTCGTTGCCATGTGCTGCCACTGTGGTAACATCATTCTCAGGTGATATCATTGCTCCTGGGTGATGACACTGTGACATCATCATTGCCAGGTGACTGTTGCCTTTCAAGTGAATGTGAGAATTCCTTTAGATGTGAAGAGCATCAGCTCAGCTACTGACAGATTCCCTTATTTCACGTCCATTCTTTCTGTGACTCTGTGTGTTGCTGTGAAGTACACACACAGCATTCCAGCTGCAAACATGAGGCTGTCACTGATGTCACAGAGCTCCACAAACAGTGGCCTGGGCCTGGGCCAAGAACTAGGCATGTTCTCTTTTTGGTTAGGTCATTTGTAAAACAATTCCTGTTCAATCTGGTGATAACAAGCCACTAAATCTTCTCTCCCAGATGAGTCTGCACTATGTTAAACATCAACTGGTTCATGTTTTGGTTTCTCTTACCTCCCACCAAATGTGCAGCACACCAGGCTGAGCCATAGCAGGTACAGCTCCTGCAATGTTGCCTTTCTTTAAAGACCAGCCCACCTGCTGTGGCTGTGTAAATAAACACATCCTCCAATGACTTTTGTGGTAAGAACTTGCTCAACATTATTTCTCAACCAAATACTTCATAGGTAAGATGCACATCATCTAGGAAGAAGCTCTAAGGTACTGACTTACAGCTTTCTCATCATGCTGGCTTGATGGAAACACTGTCTTTAGTGGAACACAGCACAAAGGCTGAGCGGGTGTCATGGTTTGCCATGACAGCCTTTTCTGGTAAGGGGGAAGGGGCTGTAAAGGTGGCTCCTGTAAGAAGTTGCTCACAACTCTCCCCTGCTCTGAGCCAGACCCACTGCTGGGGCTGAGCCAATGAGACGCCTCCACCATCACTTTTTAAGAAGGCAGAGGAAGTTTCTTCCTCCATCTTCTTCCTTCTTCTGCCCTTTCTTCTTCTTCTGGCTGGTGGAACTGCTGCAAGGAGTAGGAACAGTGAGAGGAACAACCATATGGACTCCAAGGTCAGTGATGAAAGAGAGGAGGAGGTGTGCTGCAGCAGAGACTCCCCGGCATTCTATGGAGAGACCTGGTGACGCTGAGGTTTATTTTCATTTCTTTAAAGACCCTGCATCAGGGGCAGAGACTCATTTTGCTAAAGCTGACCCTGGACCAGGGGCAGCGATTCACTTCATTAAAGGCCCCGAGCCAGGGACAGTGACTATGGCCGGAGCCGGCTGTGTCCCGAGGAAGGGACCCAATATCCACAGCTGTAACTGTGGGGAGGAACCCATGACAAAGCAGCTCATTCAACTTATGCCCAGAAGAGGCCTTGTCCCGAGAGAGGGACCCTGTAACTGCAGAAACTGCAACCGTGGTGAAGAATCCACACCAGAGACATTCACCAAGGACTGTGTCCCGTGTGAGGGACCCTGTGTGGGCAGAAGCCGCGGCTGTTGGGAGCAACCCACACTAGAGAAGTTGGATAAGGACTGTGTCCCGGGGGAGGGACCCCGTGTTGGAGCAGGGGAAGAATGCCAGGAGTTGTCCTCATCTGAGCAGAGAGAAGTGGCAGAGCCCATCTGTGAGAGAGTGAGCACATCCCCCATTCCCTGCCCCCCTGAGCCGCTGAGGGGGGAGGAGGGAGAGATCTGGGGAGCAGTGAGCTGGGCCTGGGAAGAAAGGAGGGCTGGGGGAGGGAGATCTTAAAGCTCTGGTTGTAATTTTCTCACCATCCTGCTCCCTTTTTGCTTTTATTCCGTTCTGTTTCTTGTAGAATAACCTTTCCTCCTTTCCTCTCTCAGTCAAGCACTGGAGTCTGTTTTACCCAGAACTGTAACTGGCAGCGAGCCCTCCCTGCCCTTGTCTCCATCCACAACAACCTTGGTGATCTTTTTACTCCCATTTCGCTGGGCCTCTGCCATCCTAACAAGGGTGGGGGTGGATGGAGGCTCCGAGCAAGAGACTGTCGTGGTGCTGCTGGGCTGGCTGGGCCAAACCACGACAACCACCAATGTCAGCAACCCCGTGCCTCTGGCACTTCATTCCTTACTTACCATATTCTTCATGTTGAGCATTCTCTTTCACATGGCTCAGCTGTGTCTGTCCAACAGTGACCTACCCATCCCACAGGAACTCACCCAGGTGGGCCCTAAATGTCTCCAGAGAAGGAGACTCCACAACCCATCTGGACAGCCTCACAGGGAAGAAATCCTTCCCAGCAGTTCTTCTGCATGCCTTGTTTGGGGATTCACCACTCACACTCTCTTAGGCAATACCAGTCATGTACATGCAATAATGTGTCTGAAATACGTCCAGACTACAAAAGAAACCCTGGTTTTGTACTGAAAAAGATTCAATCCATGTGAAGTGACGGGGAATCTACAAGCTGCTGTGAACAGGCCCATTTGACACACCGTTCACAGGAGTTACATCGCTTTATTAACGTCACAGTGCCAACCTTATACTCACGGGTACTGAAGGGCTGCATTTATGACACAGACCATTCCAATGTTCTTTCAAGAGACCCTCGGTTCTCTTTTCTCCTCAGTGCTATGGCTTCCAAAAGGAACACCACGGTCGCCCAGTTTGTGCCTCTCGCGGTCGCCCAGTTTGTCAGCCTCTGACTGTACTGAGTAGAGGTCAGGATGGGTCAGTCCTTTGCGGGTGTGGGGGGCAGCTGTGGGGTGTCTGTGACATCAGAGGCCGTGCCAGCGGGGGGCGGCTATAAAGGGGCACCAGGGGCAGCACGGGCCCAGTACGCGCTGGGACAGCGGTGAGCGCGCAGGCGGCAGGAGGAGGGGGACGGCGGCAGGCTGCGCTCTGCCCCGGCACCCAGGGCCCAGCCGCCGGCAGGGCTGGCACAGCCCTTGTGCCTCCCGCCTGCCTCGGCCCCTCTCCAACTGGCCCCCGCTCCTGGCCCCTGTTTTCCTCGCTGCCAGCTCCCTCCCTCCCAGCCCACTGAACCCATTCGCTCTCTCTCCCTGCAGATCATGGCGCTCGTGCGCTTCTTGGCCAATCTGCTGTCGCTCTTCATCCCAGAGGCACAGCAGTGTTACGCCAGGATGAACGAGGCCGTGTTGAAGCCGACAGAAGAGCAGCTGATCCAGCAGGCGAGAGAAATACATGAGATGCTGCTCATCAGCTCCAGTTTCCTGGTGCCGCCGCGGCAGCCGAGGCAGCCCGTCATTTCCTGGGAAGACCTGATCGTTGCTGCAGTCCTGGTCCTGCTCTTGGCACTGTACTGGTGGACCAGGAGAAGGAGCCCTGACACAGACGACAGCAGCAGTGAGGAGAGCTCAGGCAGTGACACACACTGCCAGGAGGTAGAAAGCGACGGAGAAACTGTTGAAGAGAGGCACCACGCTTTGATTTATGAGAGGCGCATCCAGTGGACAGTGCTCAGTCTGTGCTACACCAGCAGCACGGTGCAGGAGCTGCTGGATGACCTCCTCCGTTTATTGCAAGGGCGCTTGGCCAACAGTTCCTCCCCGGAGCTGCAGCCAGCCATCGGCGTGGGCAGCGCCTTCGAAGGCTGGAATCCTTGCGACAGCGACGTCACATACCGCATGCTCGTGCCCCTGAAGGCCCCCCATGGCTACTCCTTCCACCTGGAGCCAGACTTTGCACAGGAACTGCCGGGAAAGAACTTCTGCGTCCGTGTGTCCCCGGAGTGCACCTGCAGCGCAGAGGAGCCGGCAGGAGACGCGCCGTGCTTCCTCCACTACCCTGAGGAGCCACGGAGGAGGAATCAGGGTCCCAGTGTCCTCGACACCCTCTGCACTGGCCCTTACCTCGATGTTCATAAAACTGCCCTCTGGTTCCAGAACTTGGTGACGTCAGCCTGGGGGGAGCTGCCTCAGTCTCGCCGCTACCGGATGCAGCTGCAGCTCTCCAGACACTCCTGCAAGCTGAAGCTGTCAAATGCCGCCCGAGCACCTCTCTTTGTCGAGCTGCTTTTTGGAGTGCAGCAAGGTGACTCAGACATCTTTGTGAGCAGCCAGACTGCAGCAGGTTTCTTCACCCCACGCACGACGTGGCCTGAGACCTGCGCTGTGGCAGAGGCCAAGTTCTTCAGGCACGTGGCCAGGAACGCCCCGCCTGGCAGCTACCACCTCAACTGCCTGCAGCTCTGCGCTCGCATGGTGCCAGGAACGGGCTTTTCCACCTATATCATCAAGACGGTTGTGATGCACCTCCTGACCACCACTCCCCTGTCAGACTGGCGCAGGAGGTATCTGCTGCCGCGCCTGAAGGAAATCATGCGGTACCTGCGCCGCAGAGTGGAGGAGAAGCGCCTCAACCACTTCTTCTTTGGCAACCACAACGTGCCCGAGGAGATCGTCTTGCCTCCTGCCTTCCGAGAGGCCAAACCCATCAACCTCTTCCAGCACCTGACAGACGATACGGCTGCCCATGCCGAGGCACTGCGTGACTGTGAGCAGCTGCAAGATCGGCTCACAAGACGGCTCTTCCGTGAGGATGAAAGAGGTCTTGAGGCAGAGAGCTGAGGGGAGTGGGAGCCGATGCAGCTGAAGGGGCCATTGCCAGGAGCCTGGCAAGAGAGACTCAGCACTTCCCATTAGCGATTGCTCTCGCTCCCTGAGGTGTCTCTGGGAGCTTGACCTTGTACATAGTTGCTTGTTTGAAGAAGTAGTTGAGTAAACGGTTGTTTGAACAAAGGCCCGGCCTGTGAGCGTCCGTGTGTCCCTCTGTGGGGAACGCAGGTCCAGGCTACTGGCTTCTGGGCTGCCCAGAGGCAGGGAGCATTCAGCACAATCACAGCACCTTAAGGTTTGGAAGGGACCTCAAAAGATCATCTAGTTCAACCCCTCTGCCAGAGCAGGACCACCTAGAGTAGGTCACACAGGAACTCGTCCAGGTGGGTTTGGAATGTCTCCAGAGAAGGAGACTCACGTGCTGTTCCTAAGCAGGCTGTGACTCCATGGGAAGCCCACGATGGAGCTGCACATTGAAGAGCTGCAGCCTGTAGAAGGGTTCCCACGCTGGAACACTTTGCGAGGAGCTGCAGCCCATGGGAAGGGCTCACTTCAGAGAGTTCATTGCAGGGGTACAGCTGCATTCTTGCCACAGCTTGCAGAGGGGTCTCTGGTCTGGTGCTCCTCCTTCCTTCCTCCTTCTCTGACTGTGGGGTGCGTGTGGTCGCCTCCATCGTGTATCACTCTCACACCTCCTGCCAGCACTTCAAACTCCCGTCCCTAAATAGTCTGGCAGAGGCACCAGATTGGCCCAGCCGGGCCGGAGGTGGGTGTGAGCCCAGGAGCTGGGGAGAGGCTGAGAACTCTTTACTGGGTCTTCACTGCAACCCCCTCCTCCTGTTACCAAGCAAAAGCTGCTCCTTGCTAAGCCATGACAGAAGGCCAGAGCCCTTCTAGAATTAAATGTAGCCAGGGATGTTAAGGACAGGAATGAGGCATTTGTCAAGTACCTCAGCAGCAGAAGGATGGTGAGGGGGAACGTGGGCCCTCTGCTAAATGCTGATGGTGCTCTGGTGTCTGAGGATGCAGAGAAGGCTGAAGTACTGAATGCCTGAAAACACTGAAAGTACTGAAAACAGGGAGCAGCTGAGAAGAAGTAAAAGCAGGATATGTTTAACCACAGCTGTGCTGAGATTTGGCTTAAACTAAGTGTGAGCTTTAGCAATTAACCAATGAGCTCGTGCCAAGCAGCACATTGCTTTGCAGATGTAACCAGTAAATGTTATGTTACTGTCACCTGAATTCTGTACTATTGTATAAATATCAGTGTGTATGACTAATAAATGGGCTTTGAGCATTGAGCTTTGGACATTGACTCTACCTCCTTGAGGATATGTCTCTGACTCTGGAAGCTCCCACGCATCATCCAGCAGGTCAATCCTCAGCCTCTACTGATGCTCCTTCCCAGCTGCAGGACTCTGCCCTTGTCCTTGTTGAACCTCGTGAGGTTCCTCTCTGCCCAACTCTCCAGCTGGTTGAGATCCCGCTGAATGGCAGCACAGCCTCTGGGGAATCAGCCAGTGCTCCCAGTTTGGTGCCAGCAGGAAACTTGCTGAGGGTCCCTCTGTCCCCTCACCCAGGTGGTTGATGAAGACGTTGAACCAGACAGACCCCAGAACCCATCCCTGAGGAACTCCACTGACCCCAGCCTCCAACTCGACTCTGTGCCATCGATCCCCACCCTCTGGGCTCTGTCATTCAGCAGCTCTCCATCCACCTCACCGTCCACCCATCCAAGCTTTTTTTTTTTGCTTCCAAACCCTCCTCTGGGGGCCCAAACCCTCCCTTTTAGCTTCCAGTGCCTTGAGGCCTAAGCCCCCATGTAAATCTTTCAAACCTCACTTGGTGACCCAAACCCTAACTTTTCCTCCCAAAGCCCGATTTTCACCTTCTAAACCTTGGATTTAGATTTCAAATCGTCCTCTTCTAGGTCCAAACCATCACCTTTCTTTTCAAAGTCTCATTTTTGTGCTCAAACCCTCATTTCTTACCTTCCAAACACGCAATTTTAACCTCAAAAGGCTCATTTTGTGGCCTAGATGCTCATTTTTAGCTTCCAAAGCCTCCTTTTTGCTTTTTCTAACCTTATTGCTTGGAGCACAGTCCTCCAGTTTTTGATTCCAAAGTCTCACTTTGTGCCCCAAGTTGTTGTTTTTAACCTGTTCCTTTTCAGCTTTCAATCCCTCATTCTCGGGTCTCAACCTCAGTTATCAGCATCCAAGGCCTCGTTTTAGCTTTCTAACACACCTTGTTGGGTAAACCCCCTTGTTTTCGGGTTCCAAGGCCTCCCCTGGGAGGACACAAGCAGGAGCTGGGCAGATGCTGCCCTTGTGTGTCTCTGTGCCCGTGCGGCCGCTGCGTGCCGCGTCCCCTCACACCCCAGGCTGCACATGGGTAGTGCCTGGGGGTACCCAGGGAGGGCCTTGGGTGGCCGCCCCTGTGTCAGCGTGTGCCCGGCACCCCGTGTCCCGTCCCTGCCCACCACACAGCACACATCGGCCCCAGCCTCTCGCCCCCCGCCCTGCAGGGAGCCCTCAGCGCTGAGAAGGGCCCCTGAGCTCAGCCTTCTCCTCTGCAGGGCCGCAGCCTCTGCTGCCCACAGCCATGTGCCGGCCCCTCAGCACTCGGCCCCTCGGGGCCTGTGTCCAGCAGCTCCCGTCTCTCTGGCCCTGCCTCTGCCTCTGCCTGTGGCTCAGGGGCTTTGCAGCACAGGGCGGGAGGGGCCAGAGCCCGCCCTGAGGCGCCGCCGCCTCTGATTGGCTGCGGGGCTGTCACTGCCCTGCCTGGTCCCGCCCTCCCTGAGGCGCCGCCGCCTCTGATTGGCTGCGGGGCTGTCACCGCCCTGCCTGGTCCCGCCCTCCCTGAGGCGCCGCCGCCTCTGATGGGCCGCCGCTCACACGTCAATCAGGGCTGTGCCCGCCTGCTGCGCTGCCATTGGCTGCCCCGGGGCTGGGCGCTGAGGGAGCCTCTGGCTCAGGCCACAGCAGCTCTGGCTGGGATCTGTGTGCTGTGTCAGTGCCCCACAGAGAGCACAGACACACTGAGGCACAGACAGTGCTGCTGGGCGGGGAAATGAGCCGTCAGTGCCCTTGGCTGGCCCAGGAATGAACAGGGACGGCTGCCAGCCCCTGCCCAGGGCTACAGCTCCCACATGGCCCAGGAGCCAACATGGCTGGCTGGTAGCCAGTGCCCCAGGCCTACAGCTCCCACACGCCCCGGGGCCTCCTTCCTGCTGCCTGACCCTGCAGGGACACCAGCCCCTGGCCAGGCCCCCCTGACCCTGCAGCCCCATGGCCGCCTCCCCAGGGCTGCACAGGCCCAGCCCCAGGAGGAGCCAGAGGAGGAGGAGAAGGAAATATGGGGGAGGAGCAGGGCAGAGGGACAGAGCAGGAAAGGGATGGAGCTTAAGGAGACATGGAGTGCAGGAGGAAAAAGAGCAACAAGCAGCAGCAGAGAGGGACAGAGAGAGGATTGGAAGGGCAGAAAGGAGGATGGGGAATACACAGTCACAGGCTGGGAGAGGGACAGGGGGGCAGAGAGACAGAAAAGGCAGCAGAACAGTGGAGTGACAGAGAAATGGGACAGGGATTAGGACAGAAGGGAATAGGGAAGGAGAGAGAAAGGGAGAGACAGGGACAGAAGGCAGGGGCAGAGAAGAGAAGGAAGGGAAAGCATCCAGAGAGAGCGAGGAGCAGAGGGATGTGGATCAGCAGAAGGAGGCGCAGGAGGGTGGAACAGCGATGGGCTGAGAGAGTCAGAGGAAGAGATAAAAGGGGGTGAGGAGCAGGATGGAGGCCTGGAGAGAAGAGAGAAGAGAGAAGCTCCAACCAGCTGAGCAAGAGAGTTGGGCAGGAAAGTGGGGACAGGCTGTGGGGGAGAGGGAAAATAAGGCCAGGAATCACAACATGGTGATAGAAAAAGGCAAAGGACAGGGAGCAGGAGAGGAGAAAAAATAGCAACAGGATGTAGGACAGAAAAGGAGGGGTTAGAAAATACAGACAAGGAGTCTACAGAGAAAGAGAAAGAAAAACCAGTGGTGGGGTAAAGACAAAGGGAGGAAGTAACAGATGAGGGCAGGGAGCCAGAACCGATGGGGAGGGACCAAAGCCAGCAATTCTGGACAACTGCCCTCATTCCTTGAGCAGTGCCCAGGAGCTGCATTAGCAGGAGCCTCCAGAAATGTGGTGCCTGCAAAAGGCCTGTCCTGGGCCCAGCCCTGCACCCTGAGAGTGCTGCCGACCAGCACCTTGTCCAGTGGCCAGCCCTGGGGAAGGGAAATCACCCAGCCAGGCTTTGCTTTTGTGTGATGGTTTTGCTTTCAAAAAGCAACTGTCTATCCACGACTTCAATAACATTTGCTCTTGCTTCCTGGGGAAAGGGCAGTGTCCACAAAGCCTTCCAATAGGGCTAACATTGCATTTCAAAGAGAGCACAGCAGAATGAGAAAGAACTGGAATCCAATCCAAGACAGAAGAAGAGACACATCTTCTACCTACTGACCTTGAGACACTTGATCAGATCCCAGTGTGCAAGGAGTTCAGAGCAAAGGAGTTTCAGTGCGTGATCCCCACGGGCATCGTTGTGTGCAAACACATCAGGTGACCACTCCTCTACATTCTGCAAGAGGGGGAAGGAAAGAGAGTGAATGTGCTCATCCCTTGGACAATGACAGTTCCATCTCTGACACATCCACAAGGGCAGAATTAGAGTGCTGACACAGCTCCATCCCTTGGGCTACTTTTAACTTCTTCCAATCCACGTCACCAATGCAGAGTCCAAGTTACTCATCAGTGTTTGACAATTCACGCTGAAGAAGTTCCCATTGCAAACAAACAGCAGGGACCGACCCTGACAGCCTCGTTCCTTGCCCAGTGCTGACGACACAGAGCTCAGGATGCCTCTGGTGGAAGCACAGACTTCACCGAACCCTAACCAAGCCCAAACCTCCAGAGGTCCCTCCAGAGGTCCCTTCCCACCCCCACCATTCTGGCATTCTGGGACTCCTTGGAGCAGCTCTCTCGTCACGGTTCGGCACTCCCTGCCTTTCCTGTCAGGAGGAGCAGGCAGACAGGGCTGGGGCGCCCCAAGAACCCACCAAAGCTACAGACACGGCAGGGGCAGCCATCACCTTTGCAGCAGAGTGCTCTACGGCCAGTGGCTTGGGACAGAGAATTACAGTAGCAAAGGCCACAGGGAAATGCTTTGGATGAGCAACACACAGGGTGTGTGGGCACTCTCTGTGGACACTCTCTGTGTGCACTGGCTGTGCAGGATCTGAGCAGGGTCACGGCAATACGAGGTGGCAGCCACGTGCATGTCTCACCCATTCCAGCACCACAGGATGACAGCCTCCAAAGACTTGACAGGCTCCTGCCTACACTTCCCATGCCCCACGGAACAGGGCTCATCTATTCATTTAGCACTCATGCTCTGTGTTAAAGAGCACCCTGACACAGGTCCCGTTCCAGCACTCATTCCATGAAAGCCTGGTGGGGAGCAGACTTTGCTGAGCAGACAAAAACTGAGAGCAGAAACACTGAGGCCATATGAAAATGAGAGGGCAGCTGTCCCAGCCAGGGCAGCAGGACAAGCTGCAGACTGGCAAATATCACTCAGCCTCACCATCTTCTCCCTGCTTTTTCACACAAGGCACTCAGAGAGAAAATGGGGAGCTCTGCCAGAGACACATCAATTCTCTGCACTTGGACAGAGAGGCTGAGTTTGGCAGCTGCAGTGCAGGAAGAATTAAGTACTCTATGGGCAGCCTATGTGACTTGCACAAGTATTTGCATCCTTTGGTGTATTGCAGCTGTGCTCTTGTACAAGCACCTTGAAACATGGGCTTTGGCTGCTGCCCTGCTGCCTCCCTTCTGTGTCACTGTCTGTGTCCTACGATTGGGACTTTGATCACTACATTCTTCCAGTTCTAAAAGCATTTCTCTCTCCCCTGTTGCTGAGCCAAACATCCTGCCTGCACTAACAACAGCAGCCAAATGGCCAGCTCACACTTCAGCAAGCTCAAGGACATCTCCTGCTTTCCATCCACACAAATGTGCACTTGCTTTTGGGGAGGCACAATCCTCAGCTGGAGAAAACCAGGCAGTGACACTGCATTACAGTGTATGGTTTTAGGCAATCTGAACACCCCAAGCACAACACGTGGGTTACACTGGCCAAAGCAATCAATCAGTCTACAAAACGTTCATCAGTGGCCACTCCAGATAATCCTTTTCCTCCCTGTTTGGTGGGAGTTCCATCAGCTGTGGCACAATGGCCTGTACCAAATGCATTAAAAACAAATCCCTTAGTTCAGGGTAATGGCAAAGCTGACAGCGGGGATTTTCTCATTTCACGGTTGCCAACAATGGCAGCAGAGTCACACAAAAGCTGCGAGCAGGGGCTGGTTGCCCAGAGACTGAGCTGAGGGGCTGCAACTTGTGTGTGAGGAGGAAAGGCTGCAGGCCCTGGGGCTGCTGAGGCTGGAGAAGAGAAGGCTGAGCTCAGGGGCACCTCAGCAATGCTGCTCAGTCCCTGCAGGGTGGGTGTCAGGAGGCTGGGGCCAGTGTTTGGTGTGTGGGGGGCAGTGGCAGGACAAGGGGCAGCTGGCACACAGGCCGTGCCCCTGGCCCAGGAGGAGCAAGTCCTTCGGTGCTGAGCGGAGGGAGCCCTGGCCCAGGCTGCCCGGGAAGGGTGTGCAGGCTCCTTCTCGGGAGGTTTCCAACCCCAGCTGGACACGTTCCTGTGCCCCCTGAGCCAGGGGAAACTGCTTTGGCAGGGGGCTGGGCTGGATGATCTCAACAGGTCCCTTCCAGCCCCTGCCACTCTGTGTGATTCTGTGTCTAGCACTCTCCTCCCCTTCAACACCTTCAGCATGTGCTTTAGACACGACAGGCCAGAAATGGGCAGCACTGGTTGAATTGTGGTGACTGAGCTTTATTGTTTAAAGCAAAGCACTTTGCATCCATAAAAGAACACAGAACAGACCCAGTTGAGTTCACACAAAGGAGAACTGAGAGCTGCCAGCCACAGAAAATGGTTTTCACGTGGTGAACAACAGAAAGTCAAACGCACACCAAAGGGAAACAAATCCGAGCGTCAAGCCCGGTGCCTGAACCACTGCAGTGACACAAAAGAAACGGCTGGTGGGTTATGGATTTGCCACAGAGCACAGGGAGGATGGCACTGAAAGCTCCCTGGGATGGGCTCTGCTCAGGGCTCCCGCTGCACAGTCAGCCACGGGCCCAGAGACAAGATCGTCTCCTCCAGGCCCTGCGCAGCCGCTCCCGCAGGCTGGGTCTGGAGGAAGCTGCTTCCTCTGCAGCTCTCTGCAGGGAGAGATGGGTCTGAGCTGCCAGGTTGGACAACGACGAGCTGATGTCACTTGGCAGGTTTTGAAGGGCTGCAACAGAGAGGAACAGAGCTGAGATCAGAGCCTGGGTTCACCCCAGGAACCCCTCCTGCCAGGGCCAACCCCCAGCTCTTCCCAAAGCCCGGAGGGAGCCGGGGCTGGAAGGTGCTGCCCACCAACTCCCCCCGTGCCCCTGACACCTCTCTCTGCTCTCCCTGGCTGGGGCAGGGGCTGCAGCCTCTGCCCAGGGCCTTTCCTCCCCTCTGCCACCCCCCACTGACACCCCCTGCCCTCACTCACCCTCATGGATGACCTGCAGCTGCTCCTCCTGACCCTTCAGGTGCTGCCCGGCGAGCCCTGGGAACACACAGAGAGTCAGAGCTGCCCCACACCGGCCCCTCCGGCCCGGCCACACGCCCCCCTCCCCTTGGCAGGGCTGAGCCCAGGCTCTCCCCACAGCACTGGGCACTGGGGGCTGCACAGCCATGGGGCTGGGGCCGAGCTGCGATGGGGCAGGGAAGGACAGGGGCTGCGTCTCACCCAGGAACACGATGGCCGCCTCTTGTGTGGACTTGCGCTGGCTCCAGAGGCACCACACTCCCTGATGCACGTAGTCACTGGCTCTGCTGCTGCTGCACTTGGAGAGCTGCAGGGGGAGAGGAGACAAAGGGATGGGTTGGTGCCGACTGTGCCCCTGGCTGAGCGGTGTCTGTGCCCAGCGTGGGCTGCAGCAGTGGGCAGGGACACAGCGTGCCCAGGCTGGGGCTGGGCCTTGGGGCCATCCTTACCAGGCACTCGCCCACCGCCTCTGTCTTCCCGCTCTCCAGCAGCCAGCTGAGCCTCCTCTTCTTGAGGAAGGTGGCAGCTCGCAGCAGGGTGTCCCGAGAGGCCTGCAGGGACACAGAGAAGGGAGCTGGTACCGCTGCCCAGGGCGCAGGATCCGTGTCCCCTCGCCTGGGCAAAGCTCAGGGCTGTTCCTGGGCACGGGGACGTCCTGTGGGCGCAGACACAGGTCGGAGAGCCTCACCTCTGCCACCACCTTTCTCTCATCATGCAGGAGGCAGAGCAGTTGGATCAGGCTCTGCCGCACCTCTGCCTTCAGCTGCTTTCTTCCATCTTTGTTGACACAGTCCATCACGTGTTGGAAGAGCTCAAGGGAGAGCAGCTGCACATGGCTGGTGTCCTGGTGGGAAGGAAGAGGATAAGACCTCAGTCCTGGCTGCTGCAGGCCCACGTGGGCATGGGCCTGAAAACCCACACAGCACAAAGTTTCCTGGCAGCAGCCAGTGCCCGTGGTCACAGAATCTCAAGGGCTGGAAGGACCTGCAAAGCTCATCCAGGGCAATCCCCTGCCAGAGCAGCACCACCTAGAGCAGGGCACACAGAACTCATCACGCTGGGTTTGGGATGTCTCCAGAGAAGGAGCCTCCACAACCCATCTGGGCAGCCCCTGCCAGTGCTCCCTCACCTCAACAGGGAACAAGTTCTGCCTTGTGTTACTTTGGAACCTCTTCTATTCCAGTTTGTCCCTGTTGCCCCTTGTCCTGTCATTGGCCATCTCTGAGCACAGCCTGGCCTCAGCCTCCTCACACCCACCCTTGATGGATTTGTAACATCAATGAGGTCACCCCTCAGTCCAAGCTGCAGAGCCCCAGCTCCCTCAGCCTTTCCTCACAAGGCAGATGCTCCACTCCAGCATCTCTGTGGCCCTGCACTGAACTCTCTCCAGCAGCTCCCTGTCCTTCTGCAACTGAGGGGCCCAGAACTGGACACACTATTCCAGATGTGGTCTCATGAGGACAGATGGTGGGGGACACAAAGCCTTACGTGTTCAAAAAGTGGCCGGAGCCTCTCAGCCAGCTCCAGAGCAATGGCGCTGCAAAGTGGGCTGTTGGTAGCCTGGAGCATCTTTCTGAGCAGGAGCAGAGTCTTCTCAACCACTTCATCTGCATCCTCCAGTAGCTCCACGAGCTTTCTCTGCAGGATCCACATTCTCTTGGGCTGTGTGGAA
This sequence comes from Colius striatus, assembly GCF_028858725.1. Lineage (NCBI taxonomy): Eukaryota > Metazoa > Chordata > Aves > Coliiformes > Coliidae > Colius > Colius striatus. The sequence goes on along the minus strand of NW_026908523.1, from coordinate 1,456,131 downwards.
AAACGATGCTTGAGGTGAAGCCGTGAAAAGCTGCACAGCCCAAACTGCTGCAGCACTTGGACCCCACGCTGCTGCCTCGGGACCCAGAAGGCAAAGACCCGCCCCAAGGGACTTGAGGAAGCCACTGGGGAGGCAGGAGGGCTGACAGCAGCTGCCTGAGCTCCCAAAGCCCAGCCAAGCCCCAGCTGTGTGTCCCCCAGCACCCCTCACCCAGCCCCAGGCCCCCAGCACGGCTGCAGCCGCCTGCTCACCATCATGGCCCTGTTGCAGAGGGTGAGGAGGCCTCTGAGCACCAGGCACCGCATTGCGCTGCTCTCGCTCCCCAGGTACCTCAGGGCCAGCTGCAGGAAGCGTTCATCCAATGCCTTCACTCCAGGGCAGGGCAGGAGCTGAAACACAGCCAGCAGTGATGAGGGTGCCCGGCTCTGACCGGTCTCCCCCCCGCACCTCAGCCCAGCTGTCAGTCTCACCTCGACCAGGAACACCATGGCAGGGAACTCCCAGTACCGCTCCTCTCTGTCCAGCACCTCCAGCAGGCACAGAGCCATTTGATAAGTCACTGTACTCGAGATCTTGCGCATCTCTCTGGAGAGAAGGGGCAGGAAGACACCAGTAACCATGAGCAGGGTGGGCAAATCGCTCCCAGGACTGACTCCCCAGGGCTGGTCTTTTTTAATCCGGGGATTACGGGGAGTCCTCCATCTGCAGGGGGGAAAAGGGGGGAGAGCAGGGAGAGGGGGGCTCTCACCTGGCCAGTGACCCCATGGCATGCTGCCGGGACTCAGCACGGAGAAGAAATTCCCAGCCACACTTCTGCTGAAATTTCAACACCATGTCCTCATGGCCCAGGCGGCACAGCAGCTCTTGCACAGTGTGCAGCACAAACCTGTGTGCAGAGCAAAGCCCAGGTCACGCTGGGAGCCCTGGACACAGCTCCAGGGCCGCGGCAGGGATGGCAGGACTGGCGTGGGGCACCTGCTGGGGCTGAGGGGATTGCGGTCTTCCTGCTGGCATCCCTGCCAGAAGGCATCAACCTCCTTGGGCAGCTCCTCTGTGCAGGAGAAAATCTGGAAGACCAGAACCAGGAAGGTGGCAGGAAAATACAGCGACAAGGTTGGTGGGCACTCGGGCATGTGCAGGATCTCGTGCAGCACTCTGGTTGCCTGCAGGAAAGGAAACACCCCGAGACAGAGCTCAGTGCTGAGATGTCCCCGTGGCAGGGCCTGAGCCTGGGGGTGAGCTGAGGAGCGGGACAGAAACTCACAGCCAGGGCACAGATGTGGATGCTGTCCCCGTTGGACGTGGATGTTGTGTGCAGGGGCCAGTCCCGCAGCACGCAGAGCAGCTCCCACAGCACCTTATCTGGTCTTTGGCTGGTGGAGATCATCTGCTTCCAGATGGCTGCAGCAGCTCTGCAGGCACAGAGATCAGAGTCAGAAGGGGCTTGGCCACAGCACCATGGCCTGGGCAGCCGTGGGGGCTGGGGCTGGCTGCTAGCCCTGCCTCTGCCCACTGCCCCCAGCGAGGGGCAGAGAGGGAGCAGGGCAGGGGGCCAATGCAGGGGTCAGAGGGTCCTGAAAAGCCCTGTCTGCCTGGCAGCTCCACGGGCCGGGCTCTACAGCTGCTGAGCCCGGGGCTGTCAGGGCCCCGTTACCTGTCACACGACGGGACACAGCGCAGGAGGGTCACCACCATATCATGGGGGTCATCCAAGATCATCTTCAGAGGACACTTGTCCACTTGCTCAGCAGACACGTGGCTGGGCCTCTCCTCTCCTGTCAGGTCCCTGCCTGGAAGGGGCAAAGAGCGAGCTGAGGCAGAGCTGAGGGGAACACAGCCGAGCCCTGCGCTCCCCGGGCAGGGCCAGCCCCGGCACAGGGCTGCCCAGAGACGGCTGCAGTCTGGGGGTGTCCAGGGGATGGAGCCCGGCCCTGGGGAACAGCCCCAGCCCCTCTCTCCCTGGGGATGCCCAGCGGGGCTGGGACAGGGCACAGGCGGCTCCAGCGGCTGGATCTCCTGCAGCTCATCGGGCTGCCCTGCTGCAGCAGCCCCAGAGGCTTTCTCCTGCTCTTGCTCCTCTCCCTGCCAGGCCAGCCTGGGCACGCTGGGGCGTCTCTCCTCCATCCTGCTGAGGCCTGGCCTCGAGGGCTGGGGAGACACTGCGCAAAGCACGGCGGCCACGGGTCCGGAACAACGAGGGGTCTGCACAGGGCTCCTGGCAGCCGCGCTCTGTCCCGTCCTGTCCCGGCGCCTCCTCCGGGCGCTGTGGGGTGGCCACGGCAGCGCCAGCGCTACATCATGCCCGGGAGCCAAGGGCTCTGTGACATCATTGTGACGTGTTGCCACGGCCCCTGGGGCCCCGTTTCCCCCTCACACCGGGCCCAGCCCCGAAGCAGCTCCCTGAGCCGGCACCTCGGAGCCCTCCACGGCCCAGCAACAGCTCCCAGGCAGCAGAGGAACGGCGGGTCACGGCTGGGGGAGGCTTTGGGGGCAGCTCCAGGGACAGGTTTCTCAGGCATCCCCACGCTTTGGGCATCTCCAAGTGCCGTCTCACAATCCAGGCCTATGCCACAAGCAGTCTTTTCAGTTGTGTCAGAAAAATCCCCTGGTGTTTCCCAAACTAATGTCCAGGCAAATGTGAAAAGGAACTTCAAAAAGATGACAGCGAGAACTCAGGAACTTCCTCCCCTTCTCTTGGAGAAGAAGAGGGGCTTTCACAGCTCTGCAGCAGCCTCAAGTGAAAACAGGACTCTGCCACTGAGAAACCAGCCATATGGCAGTTCTGATGGTGCCTTTCATCGGTCACTCCAGTCACACAGCTCTACAGTGCCTTTGCTTCACAGAGCTGATGCTGCCTTTCTTGTTCCTCAGCAAGCTGGTTGACTTCTATCAGTACGTTTCTCTAGTCCCTTGTTTGCATCTCTCGCTCTCCAGTATCTCCTTTTCCTGTCAGAGGTCAGGGGACTCCTTCTCCCCTCAGATGTTCTCCATCACCCTTGTGATGAGAGAGCCAGGGAAACTGTCACATCTCTCAGGGAAGTCCTAGGTCCCAGGCTTGCAAATTCTGCCAGCAAGTGAGAGGGGCTCAGTAACCATGCAATGACTGGCTTATTTACCAGAAAAGGAAGGCTCAGCTTTTCATCAAGGGAAGGAGCAATGGAGGCTGCTTTGGGATGAGCCTAGTGGGATGTCCCCTGGTGCTTACTGACGCTGTGAGTCAGTGAGCATGTAAATACAGGGGCTGTGTCAGCTGCCTGAGTTCCCACTGCAATCCAAAAAGACCAGAGTCCAAGTCACCCAACATAGCTGTTGGCTAGTCAAGTGACATCAGTCTGTAGCCACCACTGACTGAACTTACTGGAGCTCTGGGGCGGTGAAGCCGCTGAACACTGCACACGACAACTACTCAGCTACCCAGTAACCCTTACAAGTCCCTGAGAACAGGACCCCCTCCTGTGCCTCGTCCTCATCCCACCGCAGTTAAGGTGAAACAACTTTGCTGAGGCTCTCTGCTGACCAAATGCTGGATCCTGAGAGGACAGGAGGTGGTACCGAGAGCCAGGGAAAGCCAAGTGGCATTTCCCTCCTGCAGGCAGTACACACACAGGCCTTTGGCCCTTGTGCGCAGCCAAACAGCACCCTGGAGATTTGGGGTTGCGGCTACAACCCAGATCTCGGCTCTCTGACAAGTCATGCTGCTCCCAAACCAATTTTGACCAAGAGCAAAGAGGAGGAAAAGGGCCTTTTTGAGCGTGGTGTGACCTCAGGTGTCCACCCCTGCTTCTGCCTCCCCCCAGCTCGGGCCCCTCGTGGTGCCCCACACAGAATCCCCCTGGAAGCAGCAGCTCTGTGACATCAGCGCCCCGGCCGAGGCTTTCCAGGCACTATCAGCACTACGGCATCAGACACAGCGCTGGGGGTGACGTGCCCTTGGCTCTTGGAGCTGCCACGTGCCCTTGGCTCTTGGAGCTGCCACGTGCTGTCAGCGTGATGAAAGTTCTGATTGTCCTGGTCCTGCTGGGCCTGTGCTGCTGGCCTGTGAGTGCCTCAGTGCAAAGCTGTGGGTAAGTGGCTCTGGGAGGGAGCTTGGGCAGAAAAGAGGAGGCTGAGGGGGCATCTTCTTAATAGTTACAAACATCTAAAGGGTGGGCGTCAGGAGGTTGGGGCAGCAGTTTTTTCTGTGAGGTGAGGGAGCCCTGGCCCAGGCTGCCCAGGGAGGGTGTGGAGGCTCCTTCCTTGGAGGGCTTCAAGACCCTCCTGTGTGACCTGATCAAGGTGGGAGCTGCTTCTGCAGGGGGGGTTGGACCGGATGATCTCTAAAGGTCCCTTCCAGCCCCCACCATTCTGTGACTGTGTGATTCGATGAGATGATGGGCTTCACTGGTTCCCCATGGCCCTGCCACAGCTTCCCAAAGCCCAGGAGCTGGGAGCTGGGCTGCTGGCACCACTCGTCTGCGGGGCAAAGGCAGAAGCCGGGGCGCAGGGTTCCCCGGCCCCGCTGTCCGTGCGCTGCCCGGTGGGGAGGGCAGACGGCTGCCCTGCAGCCCCAGCAGCAGCCAGCCCTCCAGCAGGACACTCGTGACTTTCTGGTGACAGGAGAAGCTGCGGGACCCGGCCCTTGGCTGAGCACCACGGGGTGTTGCGCGTCGTGGGCGGCAGCGATGCCTCCCCGGGAGCCTGGCCCTGGATCGTCAGCATCCAGCTTCCCGGGGCAGCGGGCAGCGGGCACATCTGCGGAGGCTCCCTCATCCATCCCCGGTGGGTCCTGACCGCAGGACACTGCTTTGACAAGTACAGGTGAGTAGGAGCAGGGCAGGGCCGTGCCCCCAGCACTGGCAGAGTTCCCGTCCCGTGCTCGGCACGGGCTGGGCTGGTGCCGTTCCTGCAGCCCGGGGCTCGCGGGGCACCTGGCCTCTCCCTCGGCGAGCTGGAGGCAGGGAACTGCTGGGCTCCCTCTGAGCCCTCTGCTCCCCATCTGACCCCCAGGAACGTCCCGACGTGGCGCATGGTGTTCGGGGCCACCCGGCTGTCTGAGCTGGGCCCCGAGGCCCAAGTGCGCAAGAGCAAGCGGCTGCTGATCCACGAGAGCTACCGCAGCGGCGCCTTCGAGAACGACATCGCCCTGCTGGAGCTGGACGAGCCCGTGCAGTGCAGCGACTACGTGCAGCTGGCCTGTGTGACTCACTTCTCCGACGTGGTGGTGTCGCAGCTCACAGACTGCCGCGTCGCTGGCTGGGGCTACACCGCGGAAGGCTGTGAGTGCCCCCGGGAAAGCGCCTGTGTGCCTGGGGCGAGCCTGGGGAGACGGCTCAGGCTGCCCGAGGGCCGGGCTCAGGCTGCAGGCAGGGGCCTGAGCTACCTCAGGCTGCCGCCATGCTGAGGGGACTTTCCCGTCAGGAAAGGCTGCAGGACCCGGGATGGTTTTTTGCTCTTTAGATGAGGGAGCCCTGGCCCTGGCTGCCCAGGGAGGGCGTGGAGGCTCCTTCCTTGGAGGTCTTGCAAACCCTCCTGGACACGTTCCCGTGTGACCTGATCTAGAGGAATCTGCTTGAGCAGAGGGGTCAGACTAGATGATGTTTAGAGGTCCCTTCCAACCCCAGCATCTGGGATTCTATGATTCTGAGCCATGGCCTAAAATCAGACAAGGGTCGAGTGCCTCTTTAGGGGTGCAAAGCCAAGGCTCAGGGAAGGGCTCTGCCCAGACAGGGGAGGGGAAGTGGCCCAGAGCTGCTGGGGGCTAATTCTTCGCCATGCTCACAGCTGCAGAAACATCCGACGTGCTGCAGGAGGCCAAGGTCCGCCTCATCAATGTCAAGCTCTGCAACAGCAGCGAGTGGTACGGAGGGGCCGTGCGCAGCTACAACCTGTGTGCTGGCTACCCGCGGGGCGGCATCGACACCTGCCAGGTAGGAGCAGCCACGGGCCAGCCCTGGCAGCACCCGCAGCCCTGGCCCACGTGGGGCTGCTGGGGCTCCCCAACACCCCCCTCACCCTGCTGGGGCTCCCCAACACCCCCCTCACCCTGCTGGGGCTTCCCAGCATCACCCTCACACTGCTGGGGCTCCCCAACACCCCCCTCACCCTCTGTCCTGTGCTGCAGGGTGACAGCGGGGGCCCGCTCGTCTGCAGAGCTCCACATGCCAACTTCTTCTGGCTCGTGGGCCTGACCAGCTGGGGGAAAGGCTGTGCCAGACCAAAGCAGCCTGGGGTCTACACCTCCACCCAGCACTTCTTCAACTGGGTCCAGTCACGGATTCGCTCAGGAGGAAGTGCTGCGACACTCGCCCGGCCACAGAGGCCATCACAAGGCTCAGCCCTGGCAACAGCAGCAGGGACTGAGTCCTGCTCATTCCCACTCCAGAAGCTGCTGGATTTCGTTAATTGGATCCAGCAGCTCCTGCAGTCTCTGCAGGGAAAAGTGGCTTAAGCAGCAGGACTCTGAGCACGGCTGGGTCCTGCCCCTCGCCTTCCCTGGAGGTTCTCAGCAGTAGTGCTTAGGCAGTAGTCAGTAGAAGCTGTAGCTGTAGCAGTGTCTTTGGACACAGTGTTGTTGGACTTTGTAAGATTGTATGAGTTTCCTGTTGTGTTTGACAGTTCCTTGGCCTCTGCACCGGTGCTGCAGAAGTGCAGCAATACCTGTGCACTGGAACCTTTGAAGTGGAGAGTTACTGACACAGTGTTCATCAAAATTAAATGCAAAAGAAAAAGCAAAAGGCCCCGTTGCCTCCTGGTGTCCCTGCAGCACGGCCTGGCTCCCCTCCCTCTGCCCTGCAGGAAGGGGTCACCTCACCAGCCCAGCCCTGGCTGGACACCCAGCCCCAGGACCTGGGGGCTCAGCCCCCTCGGCCGCGGAGGGGGGCTCCTCGCTGGTCTCTGTTAATGGATGGCAGGGGGCAGGGAGGAGGTGTCAGGGATGTCATCATGGGGCTAAAAGCAGAATCCAATCTTTAATTTGGGCTCTACCAGCCCCATATCCTTGGTGAGGGTTCGGGGGGAAGCAGGACACAGTTTGGGGTCTGCTGCTGCTGCTGGGTTTGCTGTCCTGGCCCCGGCTGTGGGCTACGGCGAGTCCTGCAGCATCCCTGGGATCCCACCCCCAGCCTCCTCATTGCCCGCACTGGGTTTTCTCAGCAGCACCATCCAGTGGAGACGCCCCGAAGGCCGAGGGGACAGCAAAGAAAGAGACCTGTCTGGGCGCTGTGTGAGGACAGAGGTGTTGGGGCAGTGCCAGCAAATCCCGCAGTGGCTGCGGGTGCGTGGGAAGCACGTGCCAGGGCCCGTCCCCGCGGTGCAGCACCGCGTGGGCTGCTGGCCAGGGCTCCTAAAGGGGGTAAAACCCTTCTGGGGAGGAGAGTGTGGGGGGGTGATTCCCCCGGGGGAGAGCAGGGAGATGGGCTCAGCCAGGGGGCTCAAGGGAAGCCCCAGCCCTCGGGGGCCACCAGTTTGCACAAGGGGGATTTTGCTCTCCTTATCCCCCCAACTGTCCTGCAGCAGCCACTGAGGGGCCTCCACTCCTGTGGGGCCTGAGGGGTCGCAGAGGGTGGGGGCCCTGCAAGCCCATCCCCTCCCAGCCTGCTCAGACCAACACAAGGGCAGCATTTGCCCACCTCCTGCTTGTCCCCTCCAAGGATTTGTGTGTGTGAGGTGTCCATTTGTGTGTGTGAGGCATCCCCACGCTTTGGGCATCTCCAAGTGCCGTCTCACAATCCAGGCCTATGCCACAAGCAGTCTTTTCAGTTGTGTCAGAAAAATCCTCTGGTGTTTCCCAAACTAATGTCCAGGCAAATGTGAAAAGGAACTTCAAAAAGATGACAGCGAGAACTCAGGAACTTCCTCCCCTTCTCTTGGAGAAGAAGAGGGGCTTTCACAGCTCTGCAGCAGCCTCAAGTGAAAACAGGCCTCTGCCACTGAGAAACCAGCCATATGGCAGTTCTGATGGTGCCTTTCATCAGTCACTCCAGTCACACAGCTCTACAGTGCCTTTGCTTCACAGAGCTGATGCTGCCTTTCTTGTTCCTCAGCGAGCTGGTTGACTTCTATCAGTACGTTTCTCTATTCCCTTGTTTGCATCTCTCGCTCTCCAGTATCTCCTTTTCCTGTCAGAGCTCAGGGGACTCCTTCTCCCCTCAGATGTTCTCCATCACCCTTGTTTCCGTTTCACAGTGTGCTGCTTCACATGTCTTGTTTGCCTGGAAAACTATTGGAATGAATCAATCCTGTATCTCGTCATTAGCTCTTGTAAGACTCCAGTGGGCGGCTTTAGCACTGCAGTACAGTAGCATGACAAAGTAGGGCTCAAAAGCTCCTGTTTGGCAGGGACTGACATTAGATCCACCTCGGTGCTGGAGTTACTTGTTGCAGCAAATACCTTTGGCAGCTGTAGCTTCACAGCTGAACATCTGCATTGAACTAGCCATCTGGAATATCATCTGGAATGTATCTGGAACAGAATCTGTTGTTTCAGAAGGAGAGAAGTGGATTTGGCAAGTCTCAGTAACAAAAGGACTTTGCAAATAGCCAGTAGCAGTCCTCTGCCTTCCCTCAGGCACGAGCCAACTGCACAGTTTTTATCCAGTGGCTTCATTTTCAGCTGGCTCACTTTCAGTGGCTTATTTCTACAGATGCCCCTGCCCCAGAAATGACAAATTCTGCTTAGAAAAAAACCTTTTTCTGACTTGAACTGGAGAAGACACTTGGCATGAACTTATTAGAGCTGGGCACAGAGGAACCTGCTGAGGGGCACCAAGGGCAAGGGCAGAGTCCTGCAGCTGGGGAGGAACAAGCCCAGCAGCAGCACAGGCTGAGGGGGACCTGCTGGAGAGCAGCTCCAGGAGAAAGACCTGACAGTGCTGTTGGGCAGCAAAGAACCATGAGCAGCAACATGGGCTCGTGGGCAAGAAGCCAATGGCAGCCTGGGGGCAGCAAGCAGAGTGTGGGCAGCAGGGCCAGGGAGGTTGTGCTGCACTTGATACATTCCTTTGTCATCTTTTCCTTTATTCTTGCTTTCCCTCATCCCCCTCTGACACGTGGGTTGTCCTTGTTTTGGGAGGAGAAGTGACTGATATCAACACCCCGCTGCCATCCCTCTTCTTCTTTTTAAAGCAGAGGTCAAAACGCAGAAAGTGACTCTGCTCTGCCTGGCTGGTTTGGGTTTGGGAGTCCTGCTGCCAAAAAGCATCACCTCCAGCAGAGTCATGAGTATCAAGCCATTTCTCTTCTGAGGTAGGACACATCTCATTCAGTCCCTGGGAACACGTGGGGCAAGTGATCATCTGTTCCCGTTGCCCCTGGATGAGTTACTGGGCACCTCATCCCCAAATTGCACCTCCTCCCCAAATTGCCTTTGCATCAGGCCGGTGCAGAGAGCCTCAGGCACTGAATTGGGTCGTTTTGGTGCATGTCGCCATAGACACATTCTGCAGTTATTTCTGCCACCACACAGCCAGGAGAAACAAGTCGTGGCGTGCAGCGTCTCGGGTTGGCTGCTGGTGCCTCCCTGGGAGCCCCACAGCACGTTACAACTTGGCAGTGGGGCTGCATTTCTATCCAGAGCCACACAACTGCTTTTACAAGAGCGGGGCGTGCGCCACAGCAGGAATCCCACATGGCCCTGGGCAGCTGTGGCTGAACGTGCCCACAAAGCACTTGAACAGACGCTGACTGAACGAGAGAGGGACCACGGGGCATCTGCCTTCTGAGTGAGTGTGCAACCCACATCTGTGTTCAGTGTTTCCAACGGGGATCGGGCAGCTCTGACACACGTGCAGCGTCATTTTGGGGCTTCTCCTGCGTCCCAGACTCAGCCTTTGTTCCGTGCCCGAGACTCGGCTGTGGGGCCGTGGGAAGGAGCCTTGCGTTGAGTCCCTTGGGGCTGGGGATGTGCTGGTGCCCGCACGGGATCTGGACCACGGTGTGATCCTGCGCTGTCCGTGCGGCCGCTTCAGAGCAGCGAGAGCGTGACGCTGAGCAGAGCAACGCCAGAGAGGTTCACAGGAATGGGATTTGGGTGCTTACAGGAACGCTGTGATGGGTGACAACAGGAGGATGGGCAGTCACCCAGCCCCAACAGAACGCCTGGGTCACTTGAGCAGATGTCACAGGATGAGATCCACTCGGTCTCAGTAGGTACAGCTGCACCTACTGACAGTTTCTCTGGCTATTGGGACTGCTCAAGCTTTAGCAACGCTTCAAGATGAGGATGCTGGCTTGCAAAATGCAGCAGCAGTACTTCAGCAGCACTCACTGGGTGGTTACCCGATGCAGGCTCCATCAGACACGCTCCTTTGCAGAACAGAGCCTCCGCAGATTGTTTCTGGCTGGCACAAGGACGGGGCTGTGAGGGCTGTGAAGGCACGTGCTGTGTGAATTTGAGTGAGCGCTGAGAGTCAATCCACAAGAGCCTGCAGGATCCGAAGGATCTGCCCCCGCTGAGGGGACAAGATCACTGCGCACCCAGTATGGATGATGCTTGATTCCAACTCATTGTTTACACCATGTGCTTTTATCTGCAGACACAAGTCATCCTTTCACTCCATCCCATGCCCACCTCTTCTGTAGCCTCCACCTCTGGCGTTCCAACCCGAGATCTTCCAGGTGCCTGCAACAGTCTTGAGGGGAAAAGTGGGGTTTGAGTACATTTCTGAGAAAGAAAAGTGGCATTTGGGTGGAGTTTTGAGGGCAAAGATGAGGTTTTGGGGCATTTCTGAGGGAAAAGGTGGGATTTGGGTGGTGTTCTGAGAGAAAAAGCAGGGTTTTGGTAAATTTCTGAGAGCAAAAGTGGGGTTTAGGTGGAGTTTGGATGGAAAAAGTGAGGTTTTGGAGTAATTCTGAGGGGAAAAGAGGGACTTTAGGGAAGATGTGAGGAGAAAAGGGGTTCTGTGTGAGTTTTGAAGGACCAAGTGGGGTTTTGGGGGAGTTCTGAGGGATCAAAAGAGGTTTTGGGGTAATTGTGAGGGAAAGCAATTGGGATTTGGGTGTAGTTTTGAGAGGAAAAGTGGGGTTTTGGAGCAATTCTGAGGGGCAAATTGGTTTTTTGGTTTATTTCTGAAAGGAGAAGTGGGGTTCTATTGGAGTTTTGGGAGAAAAAGTGGGGCTTTGGTGCAGTTTTGCAGGGGAAAGCTGGGATTGAGTACATTTGCGAGGGCAAAGAGCGGTGGAGTTCTGGGATAAAATGGGGTTTTGTTTCAGTTCTGAGAGAAAAAGTGTGGGTTTGTGTGGAGTTTGCAAGGAAAAAGTGTGTTTTTGTTGGGGTTTTGAGGGGAAAAGTGAGGGTTTAGGGGAGTTCTGAGAGATAAAATGAGGTTGGGGGCAACTCGGAAGTCAAGTGAGGTTTGGGTGGCGTTTTGAGTGGGAAAATGGGTTTTTGGGGAACTTAGGTGGCAAAAAGTGGGGTTTTGAGGGTATTTCTGTGGGGAAAAGTGTTTGATTTGGTAGAATTTTGAGAGGAAAAGTGAGCTTTTGGGGAAATCCTGAGGGGAAAGTGTGAGGTCTGGGTGGAGTTGTGAGGAAAAAAAGGAAGGTTTTGGTAACTATCTGAGGTCCAAAGTGGGGGTTTGGGTGGAGGTTTGAAGGAACAAGCTGTTTTCTGTTGGGATTTAGAGGGGAAAAGTGAGGGTTTGTGGGAGTTGTGAGGGATAACATGAGGTGTGGGGGCAAATCTGAGGGGAAAAGTGAGGTGTGGGTGGCATTTTGAGGGAAAACAGTTGGGATTTAGGTGGAATTTGATAGAGGAAAAGAGGGGTTTTTGAGCAATTCTGAGGGAAAAAGTAGAGGTTTTGTTTATTTGTGTTCTGGTTTAGCAAGGAGCAGCTTTTGGCTTAGTAACAGGGGGAGCGGGTTGCAGTGGAGACCCGGTAAAGAGTTTGCGGACTCTCCCTCGGCTCCTGGGTTCACACCCACCTCCGGCCCGGCTGGGCCAATCTGGCGCCTCTGCGATCATTATTTAGGGGACGGGAATTCGGAATGCGAGGCAGGAGGTGTAAGAGTGACACGAGATGGAGGCGACCACGCGGACCCTTCAGCCAGAGAAGGAGGAAGGAAGGAGAAGCAACAGACCAGAGACCCCTCTGCAAGCCGTGGCGAGAATGCAGCTGTGCCCCTGCAGCCTATGGAGATCCATGGCAGGACCGAGAGTTCCCAGCAGCTCCGTGTGAGTGAGCCCGGACGGGAGAGGGACTGTGTGGGGAGGGGCCATGGCCCAGGCCGTGCTGGAGAGCCTGCACGCCGCAGAGCAGCCCCACACGAGAGGCAGAGACGAGCTGCAGCCTTTGGAGTCAGTGGGCATCGGAGCAGCCCGTGCAGGGCTGCCATGCGTGTGAGTTACCCCACGGACTCGCAGGGAGGACTGGTGTGGAGTTCACCCGTCCTGAGGAGGGACAAATGGTAGAAGCTACTGGGAACAGACTAACTGAGACCCCCACTGCCTGCCCCCCCGAACCGTTCAGGGGGGGACAAGGTAAAAACCCCGGGATCAGGGCTCTGAGCCCGGGAAGAGGAGAGGGGTGGCAAGAAGGTGTTCCTAAAAAAGCTGGTTGGACTCTTCATTGATGTATTGCTCTGTGTTGTTTCATTTTGGTTATGTTTTGGGTTTTTGGGGGTATGTTTCAGTTGACTTCGCATTAAATTGTTTCTCTGTTTTCTTCCCCAAACCGAGTGGCCTGGTCTGCTTTGTCCTGAACCTTAAGCGGCAATTAAGCTCTCCCTGCCCTTGAGCAATTCTCAGCCTCTTCCATACTGGAGGCTAATTGTGGTCTTTGTTCCCTGATGGGCCTAAACCAGGACACTTAAGATCCCCAAATCTCTCCTTTTTCTACTCAAAACCTCCCTTTTTCCTACTAAAACCCCTTCTTTCCTCTCAAAAACTCCTCTTTTAACTCTTAAGACCCCTAAACCCCTCTTTATCCCCTCAAAACCTCCGTTTTTCCCCTCAATCCCCCCTTTTTCCCTTCAAACCCCCTCTTTTATCCCTTCAGACCACAAAACCTCCCATTTTCTCCTCAAAACCCCTTTTATCCCCTCAAAACCCCCCTTTTCGACTGAACCCCCCCTTTTATCCCTTAAGACCCCAAAATCCCCCTTTTCCCCCTCAAAACCTCAATTTTTCCCCTCAATCCCCCCCTTTTTCCCCCTCAAAACCTCCTTCATCCCTTTAGAGCCCAAAACCTCCTATTTTCCCCTCAAAACCTCAATTTTTCCCCTCAGAACCCTCCTTTTCCCCTCAAAACCCCTCTTTTATCCCTTCAAAACCCCCATATCTTTCATTTTCTTCTCAAAACCCCTTTTATCCCTTCAAAACCCCCCTTTTCGACTCAACCCCCCCTTTTATCCGTTAAGACCCCAAAATCTCAATTTTTCCTCAAAACCCCTCTTTTATCCCATTAGACCCCAAAACCTCCCATTTTCCCCTCAAAACCTCCATTTTTCCCCTCAAACCCCCTTTTTCCCGCCGTTAGACCCAAAGCCGCCCCTTTCCCCTCAGCGCCAGGCCCCGCCCCTCCCCTCGGCCCGTCCATTTCTCACGGGGGGGGGTGCGAAACAAACCCCCCTCATTTTATACAAAACCTTTATTCTGTAACAGTGTGTGTTGGGGTGGGGGGTCCCCCAAACTTCCCCCCGCGACCCCCCAACACTGAGAGGGGGGAGCACAGCGGGTGCCAAGGGGGGACACACACATAGGTACCCCCCCCCCCGCCATCATCCCGAGGGCCACAATGCCGCCCCCCCCCCCCCCTCCCCCCGCCTTAAATCTCTTTATCTACACAATAAATACGGCGGGGGGCGGCTCAGGCGTGGGGGAGGCAGCGGGGGGGCGTCGGCAGCGGCGGGGCCAGGCCGGGGGGGCACAGGCAGCGGAACGAGCCCGCGGTGTTGAGGCAGCGGCCGGGCTGGCAGCGGGGGGGGCCCGAACACTCGTCCACGTCTGGGGAGGGCGGCGGCACAGAAGGGGTTAATGGGGTATTGGGGGGGGGATGGGGGGTGGGGATGGCTCAGGGTGCTGGGGAGGGGGTTTGGGTGCTGAGGAAGGAGTTTTGGAGGGGGGCTGGGTGCTGGGGTGGGCTGGGTGCTAGGGAGGGGGTTTGGGTGCTGGGGGAGGGGGTTTGGGTGCTGGGGAAGGAGTTTTGGAGGGGGTTTGGGTGCTGAGGAGGGCTCTGTAAGCTACGGAGGGGGTTGGGTGCTGAGGAAGGGGATCAGGGTGCTGGGGAGGGGGAGTTGGGTGCTGGGGAGGGAGTTTGGGAGGGGGTTTGGATGCTGAGGGAGGGAGTTTGGGTGCTGAGGAGGGCCCTGGGAGCTAGCGAGGGGATTTGGGTGCTGGGGAGGGGATTTGGGTGCTCGGGAGGGGGATAGGGAGGGGGTTTGGATGCTGAGGGAGGGGGTTTGGGAGGGGGCCTGGGTGCTGGGGAGGGGGTTTGGGTGCTGGGAAGGAGTTTTGGAGGGGGGCTGGGTGCTGGGGAGGGCTCTGGGTGCTGAGGGAGGGGGTTTGGGTGCTGGGGAGGGGAATGGGTGCTGAGGGAGGGGGTTTGTGGGATTTCTGAGGGATAAAAAGGTGTGGGGGCAAATCTGAGGGGAAAAGTGAGGTTTGGGTGGCATTTTAAAGGAAAACAGTTGGGATTTGGGTGGAATTTGATAGAGGAAAAGCGGTGTTTTTGAGCAATTCTGAGGGAAAAAGTAGAGTTTTTGTTTATTTCTGAGAGCAAAAGTGAGGTTTTGTTGGAGTTTTAGGAGAAAAAATGGGTTTTGGTGCAGCTTTGCAGGGAAAAGTGTAGTTTGGAAGAGTTTTGAGGGGAAAAGTGGGGATGGAGTACATTTCTGAAGGCCAAAAGCAGTGGGGTTCTGGGATAAAATGAGGTTTTGGTGCAATTCTGAGGGGAAAAGATGGGATTTGGGTGGAGTTTTGAGGGGAAAAGTGGGGTTTTGGGGAAATTCTGAGGGTAAAAGTGGAGTTTGGGTGGTGTTTTGAGGGGGAAAATGGGGTTTTGGTGGAGTTTTGAGGGGAAAAGTGGGGTTTGGTTGAGTTTTGAGGGGAGAAGTGCAGTTTTGGGGAACTTTGTGAGGAAGAAGCGGGGTTTTGGTGCAGTTTTGAGGGAAATAGTGGTGTTTTGGTGGAGTTCTGAGTGAAAAAGTGAGGTTTTGGAGGTATTTTCCAAGGAAAAGTGGGTTTTGGGTGCTATTCTGAGGGAAAAAGTGGGATTTTTGGGAACTGCTGGGTAAAAAAGTGCCATCTTGAGGGAAAAAGTGGAGTTTTGGAATCGTTTTGAGGGGAAAAAGTGGGGTTTGGGGGAGTTCTGAGGGATAAAATGAGGTTTTGGTGCAATTCTGAGAGAAAAAAAAAGGATTTTGGAGGAGTTTTGATGCAAATTGCCTTTGCATCAGGCCAGTGTAGAGAGCCTCAGGTTCCATCAGAAATCATCTGCTGGTTGTTTCAAGTGCAGAGCACAGAGTCTGGATAAATGTCCAGCAAGAACTGTAAAGGGAGAATCCCAGGCAAGAAATGTGAAAAGGGGGGTGGAAAAGGGAGGGAGAATTCTCAAGTCCAGGTGGCCAAAATGTCAAACCAAAGCCAAAGTAAAGTCCTCAGGAGGTCAACAGAAACTTGTCACCACTGCAGTGAGAGGGAGACTTTTAAAGCACCCATTGTTTGCTCTTCCAGATGCTGGGTTAGTGAGGAAACACTGGGCTGGAGAAGAGCAGGAAAGAACAGGCAGCTGCGTCATTGAAACACCATCACTCAGTTTTGCTACCAATAGAATTGTAGAGAATCAGCAAACCCAGCACCCCCCCAGTTCCTGTACGTCTGTGAGCTCCTTGACTTCAGTGAACACCACCTGGAAGCCTTCTCAGACAGCTCATTCTGCTGGAACTACCTGAGTTTCATCATTGGTTAGAACAATCCTTGTTGTTTCTTACTCCCCATCCCTCTGCTAAGCAGGAACAGTTGGCTCTCCTGCTCCTCTGCCCATTGCGCCCAAATACCCAAATTGCTTGGATGGGTTGGAAGAATTCAACCTGAACTTGACACTTGGTGTGCTTTAAAAATCCCATCTGTGGTCAGAGCACACTGTTGTGCAGAGAAGAAATGCTCTTCTGCTGAGGGCCCCCAGGCACAGAGGCAGCACTGGACAGTTGTCCCTGTGAGAAGCTTTTGCTAGTGGCAATGATCTAGTGCAGGGAATTGGACGTGCACTGGCCCTGAAGGGATTCCCTTCAGACAGGCACACAGCATTTTCAGTTCCACCTCCCACAGAACACTCTTGTGTTCAGCACACAGAACCTGCATTTTAGGTTTCCTTCATATACAGCACAATCAAGTTTGATTCTGCTTGCTTTGCACTGTGCCCTTTCTTCTGCAAG
The DNA here is from genome assembly GCF_028858725.1 of Colius striatus. Classification (NCBI taxonomy): domain Eukaryota; kingdom Metazoa; phylum Chordata; class Aves; order Coliiformes; family Coliidae; genus Colius; species Colius striatus. Next base: position 1,439,784 of record NW_026908523.1, on the reverse strand, counting down.
CTGGGTGGCAGCTGTCCTGTGCAGTGAGCACTGAGCACTGGAAAACCACCTCTTACAGCCTAGATTTCCTTCTGATGAAGTTGATCTCTCTGGGGCAAGGGAGACACGCCTTGGCACGCTTCAGAGACTCCAAGACTTTGGACACTGTTGTGTCTAAAGGAACTTGAATGATTCATGTGCACATTTAGGGTGCAAAATGGTGGTGCTGGTGTTTTTGTTTCCTGGGCATCCCAAGGGCCAGGTGGAGATGTGGAGCCAGCTGCACTCAAAATGTCCCTTGAAACAGCGTCCTTCCTGTCACAGTTCAGCAGGCCACTTGTGCAGCCTCAGTGACTCGTCCACACAAGCAGAGCAGGCGAGACAGGTCAGGCTTTCCACCAGGAAAACAGTCTACAGGGGCAAGAACGTGCCCAAAGAGGAAACACAACCCATGAGGAGCAAAGCTGATGCAGAGCAATGGTCGCCTTTGTCTCAGCCCAAAAAGGGGCCTAGGCTGGAAAGTCACTTTCACCTCAGCACTGGCCTCCTTGCAAGACCTTCAGAAACCTGTGCACACCGTAAGGTACCAAACATCAGAGCTCAGCAGCAGCTGCCCACCTCTTTGCTTTCCTTCAGCCTCTGCAGACAAGACCTTGGTCAAGAGCACAGAGGGACAGCAGAGCAGCTTCTGGCACTCTGGCACTGCCCTGTGTCTGGGGGTGACCCTTGAGACCTGGGAGCAGAGACTGAGCTGAGGGCACTTGACAGAGGAAGATGTAACCATAAGCTCTTCCTGCTCGTCGAGGTGTCACTGAGCTCTTGTTCCTTTTCCTCAGAACACCACGAAGACCATTTAGACCAAGAGCCAGGGAAACTGTCCCATCTGTCAGGCAAGTCCTAGGTCCCAGGCTTGCAAATTCTGCCAGCACGTGAGAGGGGCTCAGTAACCATGCAATGACTGGCTTATTTACCAGAAAAGGAAGGCTCAGCTTTTCATCAAGGGAAGGAGCAATGGAGGCTGCTTTGAGATGAGCCTAGTGGGATGTCCCCTGGTGCTTACTGACGCTGTGAGTCAGTGAGCGTGTAAATACAGGGGCTGTGTCAGCTGCCTGAGTTCCCACTGCAATCCAAAAAGACCAGGGTCCAAGTCACCCAACATAGCTGTTGGCTAGTCAAGTGACATCAGTCTGTAGCCACCACTGACTGAACTTACTGGAGCTCTGGGGCGGTGAAGCCGCTGAACACTGCACACGACAACTACTCAGCTACCCAGTAACCCTTACAAGTCCCTGAGAACAGGACCCCCTCCTGTGCCTCGTCCTCATCCCACCGCAGTTAAGGTGAAACAACTTTGCTGAGGCTCTCTGCTGACCAAATGCTGGATCCTGAGAGGACAGGAGGTGGTACCGAGAGCCAGGGAAAGCCAAGTGGCATTTCCCTCCTGCAGGCAGTACACAGACAGGCCTTTGGCCCTTGTGCGCAGCCAAACAGCACCCTGGAGATTTGGGGTTGCGGCTACAACCCAGATCTCGGCTCTCTGACAAGTCATGCTGCTCCCAAACCAATTTTGACCAAGAGCAAAGAGGAGGAAAAGGGGCTTTTTGAGCGTGGTGTGACCTCAGGTGTCCACCCCTGCTTCTGCCTCCCCCCAGCTCGGGCCCCTCGTGGTGCCCCACACAGAATCCCCCTGGAAGCAGCAGCTCTGTGACATCAGCGCCCCGGCCGAGGCTTTCCAGGCACTATCAGCACTACGGCATCAGACACAGCGCTGGGGGTGACGTGCTCTTGGAGCTGCCACGTGCCCTTGGCTCTTGGAGCTGCCACGTGCTGTCAGCGTGATGAAAGTTCTGATTGTCCTGGTCCTGCTGGGCCTGTGCTGCTGGCCTGTGAGTGCCTCAGTGCAAAGCTGTGGGTAAGTGGCTCTGGGAGGGAGCTTGGGCAGAAAAGAGGAGGCTGAGGGGGCATCTTCTTAATAGTGACAAACATCTAAAGGGTGGGTGTCAGGAGGTTGGGGCAGCAGTTTTTTCTGTGAGGTGAGGGAGCCCTGGCCCAGGCTGCCCAGGGAGGGTGTGGAGGCTCCTTCCTTGGAGGGCTTCAAGATCCTCCTGTGTGACCTGATCAAGGTGGGAGCAGCCCCAGCAGCAGCCAGCCCTCCAGCAGGACACTCGTGACTTTCTGGTGACAGGAGAAGCTGCGGGACCCGGCCCTTGGCTGAGCACCACGGGGTGTTGCGCGTCGTGGGCGGCAGCGATGCCTCCCCGGGAGCCTGGCCCTGGATCGTCAGCATCCAGCTTCCCGGGGCAGCGGGCAGCGGGCACATCTGCGGAGGCTCCCTCATCCATCCCCGGTGGGTCCTGACCGCAGGACACTGCTTTGACAAGTACAGGTGAGTAGGAGCAGGGCAGGGCCGTGCCCCCAGCACTGGTATAGTTCCCGTCCCGTGCTCGGCACGGGCTGGGCTGGTGCCGTTCCTGCAGCCCGGGGCTCGCGGGGCACTTGGCCTCTCCCTCGGCGAGCTGGAGGCAGGGAACTGCTGGGCTCCCTCTGAGCCCTCTGCTCCCCATCTGCCCCCCAGGAACGTCCCGACGTGGCGCATGGTGTTCGGGGCCACCCGGCTATCTGAGCTGGGCCCCGAGGCCCAAGTGCGCAAGAGCAAGCGGCTGCTGATCCACGAGAGCTACCGCAGCGGCGCCTTCGAGAACGACATCGCCCTGCTGGAGCTGGACGAGCCCGTGCAGTGCAGCGACTACGTGCAGCTGGCCTGTGTGACTCACTTCTCCGACGTGGTGGTGTCGCAGCTCACAGACTGCCGCGTCGCTGGCTGGGGCTACACCGCAGAAGGCTGTGAGTGCCCCCGGGAAAGCGCCTGTGTGCCTGGGGCGAGCCTGGGGAGACGGCTCGGGCTGCCCGAGGGCCGGGCTCAGGCTGCAGGCAGGGGCCTGAGCTACCTCAGGCTGCCGCCATGCTGAGGGGACTTTCCCGTCAGGAAAGGCTGCAGGACCCGGGATGGTTTTTTGCTCTTTAGATGAGGGAGCCCTGGCCCTGGCTGCCCAGGGAGGGCGTGGAGGCTCCTTCCTTGGAGGTCTTGCAAACCCTCCTGGACACGTTCCCGTGTGACCTGATCTAGAGGAATCTGCTTGAGCAGAGGGGTCAGACTAGATGATGTTTAGAGGTCCCTTCCAACCCCAGCATCTGGGATTCTATGATTCTGAGCCATGGCCTAAAATCAGACAAGGGTCGAGTGCCTCTTTGGGGGTGCAAAGCCAAGGCTCAGGGAAGGGCTCTGCCCAGATAGGGGAGGGGAAGTGGCCCAGAGCTGCTGGGGGCTAATTCTTCGCCATGCTCACAGCTGCAGAAACATCCGACGTGCTGCAGGAGGCCAAGGTCCGCCTCATCAATGTCAAGCTCTGCAACAGCAGCGAGTGGTACGGAGGGGCCGTGCGCAGCTACAACCTGTGTGCTGGCTACCCGCGGGGCGGCATCGACACCTGCCAGGTAGGAGCAGCCACGGGCCAGCCCCGGCAGCACCCGCAGCCCTGGCCCACGTGGGGCTGCTGGGGCTCCCCAACACTCCCCTCACCCTGCTGGGGCTCCCCAACACCCCCCTCACCCTGCTGGGGCTTCCCAGCATCACCCTCACACTGCTGGGGCTCCCCAACACCCCCCTCACCCTCTGTCCTGTGCTGCAGGGTGACAGCGGGGGCCCGCTCGTCTGCAGAGCTCCACATGCCAACTTCTTCTGGCTCGTGGGCCTGACCAGCTGGGGGAAAGGCTGTGCCAGACCAAAGCAGCCTGGGGTCTACACCTCCACCCAGCACTTCTTCAACTGGGTCCAGTCACGGATTCGCTCAGGAGGAAGTGCTGCGACACTCGCCCGGCCACAGAGGCCATCACAAGGCTCAGCCCTGGCAACAGCAGCAGGGACTGAGTCCTGCTCATTCCCACTCCAGAAGCTGCTGGATTTCGTTAATTGGATCCAGCAGCTCCTGCAGTCTCTGCAGGGAAAAGTGGCTTAAGCAGCAGGACTCTGAGCACGGCTGGGTCCTGCCCCTCGCCTTCCCTGGAGGTTCTCAGCAGTAGTGCTTAGGCAGTAGTCAGTAGAAGCTGTAGCTGTAGCAGTGTCTTTGGACACAGTGTTGTTGGACTTTGTAAGATTGTATGAGTTTCCTGTTGTGTTTGACAGTTCATTGGCCTCTGCACCGGTGCTGCAGAAGTGCAGCAATACCTGTGCACTGGAACCTTTGAAGTGGAGAGTTACTGACGTAGTGTTCATCAAAAGAAAAAGCAAAAGGCCCTGTAATAAGTGACGGTCAAAATTGTTCGTGTTGAACAAATCGAGTAGGATTCAATTCTATTATGCATATTGTTGTAAGCAGTAACTGCGTTTGTGCAAGTTTGATTATGTTTGGTAAAACCTTGTAATAGTAGTTAAGCCAGCGCCCGGATGGTGCAACAGATAACAGAACTCCAGAGGCAGGAGCGCCCAGTGAAACCCAGTAACATCTTCCACCAATCTGGAGCTGGCAGATGCGTGTGGACAGCGCGTGGACACTGTCGACTGGCCAACCAGGAGCCAACTCGTCAGGGTGTCCCAGCACGTGAACGAGTGGATAACATATACAAGCACATACGGAAAGTCGAGCGGTGTGCCGCTGGCGGAGCTGAGCTTCCCCCGGTCACCCAGCGCTGGTTTTGCCTAATTACAGCTTGCTTTAATTTGTTAACTTTAATAAAATGGATTGATTGACTCAAAAACACGACTTTATTTATAACAGCCTATTTTTCCACCTGTGAAAGTGCCCTGGTTTGGGCTGGGAGAGAGTGAATTCCCGTGGGGAGCCAGGAAGGGTGACAGCCTGGGCAGCTGACCCAGGCTGGCCAGCAGGAATTTGATCCCATCCTGACATCATGCCCAGTACCCAGCTGGGGAGCAGCCGAAGGAGCTCTCTGATGGGGTCCCAGTTTTCGGCTGCCGGTCCGGAGTGATTGGTCGGGTCGGCTCCCGGGTGCTGAGTGAGGGGTCTACAGAGCATGAAGCTTCAAAAGACTTGATCCCACTTCCTTATGCACAGAACTAGGAATAGGAATCACCTTCTGCATGGAGACAGTTGTGGTAGTTTGAGCCTGGCTGGATGCCAGGTGCCCACCACACCGCTTTACCCCCCACCTCCTCAGCAAGCCAGGGAAGGGGAGAAAATAAGATGGGAATCTCGTGGGTTGAGATAAAAGCAGTTTAATAAATAAGCAGCAAAGCCGCGCGCGGGAAGCAAAGCAGAAGCAGATAAAGCTGTTACTCTCTACTTCCCATCAGCAGCGATGTCCGGCCGCCTCCCGAGAAGGAGGGCTGCGGTACGCGTAGCGGTTGCTTTGGGAAGGCCAGAAATGAATCTCGCCTCCCCTTCCTGCTCCTTTCCCCCAGTTTATATTACTGAGCTGACGTCATATGGTATGGAATATCTCCTTGGTCAGCCTGGGTCAGCTGTCCTGGCCATAGTCCCTCCCAAGATCATGCCCACTCACAGCTATTGGTGAAGGTGGGGGAAGGAATGCTGGAGGGACAGCCCTGATGTTGTGCAAGCCGTAGTCATAATATTGATATCAACAGTAAGCACAGCACTGCAGGAGCTGCTGTGGAAAATCACTACCGTCCCAGACCCACTACAACAGTTTATCCCCAGAGCCTGCTGGAATCCTTCCACTGTGTGGGGTAAGAATGGACAAGGGCTTTTAGCAAGGACTGACTTTCATCTCCTGAGCCATCTAGTGAGTCGTTGAGGAGAGCTGTTCAGTTTACACCATGACATTTCCTTCTGGTTTGCAACAACTGGAGACATAATAAGCAAGGATTCCAGTGTCTTTCTGGTGTGTTTTATTAGTGTCAGCTTCACCGCTGCCAGCAGCACAACAGAACTCAGTAGACTGGAAAAGGAGCAAGAGAAGAGTTACCCCTTTTTTCTTTGGTGAGAAACTGCACTTCAGCGTGATTTCTCACTACGTGCCACCATCCACGACTCACCGGTGGGACTAACCAGAACCTGAATTCCCAGACACCAGCTGACTGGGCCCCCATCACAGTGGCTGCTTTGCAGATCAGCACCAGTCTTTGCACTGGGGCAAAAATGTTGTTTCTTGCTACACCCCATCACCATCAAAGAAGAACTCGGGATGGATGTTGGACCAGGATTTCACACCCTGGGGCAGCTGCAGCTGGCTCTGCTGGCGTTAGAAATGGGCTTGGTGCCCCAGTTAAAGCACCAACCTACACCCCCTGCACACTTCCAATGGCCTCCCCCAGCTCTGGGCTGAGTGTGGAGCTTCTCTCCAAGCTCAGCACACTCGGGAGTGCTGGTCACAGCAGGGACTGTGCCCACAGTCACACAGAGTGTCCCTCATGCTGCAGCCCGTGCGTGGCCTCGGGCTCCATCGGTGCGGGAAGGCGCTGGGGCGAGAGAGGGACGGGGCAGCGGCGGCAGCTGCGAGCGCAGCCGGGAGCTGCCCCTGCGCTCAGGGACCAAAGCGCCACGGGCAGCACCCAGCCCCTCCTGGCCCTGCACACAGCCTGCGCCTGAGGCCCAGCAGCCCCATTCTGAGGGTCCCACCCGCCTGCTGTGGCCACAGGAGCCCTCAGGCCCTGAGCCCCGGGGCAGCCCCGAGCCCAGAGGCAGGGCTGATTGCCTGGATCCCGTGGAGACATCTGGGTGCTGAGATCTTCCTGCTGTAGCCCCAGCACCGCTCAGGACTGTGGCTGGCAAGGGATGAGCGCTCCCTCCTGTTCCTGATGTGGGCAGGGAGGAAGGGCCCCTGCCTGGGCTGAGAGAGCCCATGGTGTCCGTTTGTCCAGCAGACCCAGGGCTCACCTGGGACAGTCAGTCAGCTTCCTTTGGTTTGATGCAATGCTCAAGGGCATCACTAATCCCAGCCAGGGCACGGGCTGCGGCGACTAGAGCAAAGTGGCCTGCGCGGTGTCCCAGCTGCCTGCTGGCAGTAGCGACATTCGCTCCAGCCCGCCCCAAGATGGAGTAGCTGAACTGTAGGGAATGTTCAGCCTTACATTCTCCATGACTCAGACCAGAACGGCCTCATGCTGATGTTTCCCTGTGTTTCACATCACCAGTTACGACCCTACCACGGGGCTGCCCCTGATTCAGCTGTGGAGCTTGACGGGGTACGTGTGTGACATACCCACTGCCGCAGCTCCGTCAGCGTCCAGGATTAGGGGCTTTCTCTTGTTCATGAGGAACTTGCTGACGTTTCCTGCTGGTGTTCTGATGTGCTTTTTTCTCACCTCCCTGTAGGTGGTCTCAGTAAACAGAGCGCTGGTGGAAAGAGGATTTGCTCAGTGGCTGGACTACCAGCCATGTCCCGGATGGCTCTGCAAGTCTCTACAGAGGCAGACACGAGCAAATCCTGCCAAGCCCAACTGCAGATGATGTTCTTCTGTATCTAGCAACCCTGTAAATATCCTCCAGAATAAAGTCAGATATTGTCCAAAAACACCCCTGGAAGCCAAGGGAACGTTAGAGAAGCTTTTCCATCCCAAAGTGTCCCGTGTGAAGTTGTGGCTGCCGTTGCGTCAGTTGCAGATACAGCAGAGAAGTCTGCCCCCCACTATGATGTATTGCTGGCCTCTTTAAAACACACTGTTGAGAATGCTGATCAGCGGGAATTAAGGCTACTGAACGCACCAGCCTAATTGGCCTTGCTGTTGGTAAAGCAGATGGAGCTGTGGAGGTGGTGGTCACAGGCCACAGTGCTGCTGATGAGGCTGTTGGCCAGGAGGGCAGCCAGGGTGATGCCCAAGGAGATGCCCAGGGAGATGCTCAGCAAGAGCCCAAAGTGCAGAGCTGCAGCTGCCGCCTGTCTGCAAAGGGCAGGAGGAGGAAGCGGGTGATGGAGCTGCTGTTGGACATCTGCTGCCTCTGAGCATGGGGCACTTCTGGGGTTCTGGGCTTTGTCCAGCTCCTTCCTGTCACCACAACAGGGAGTGTTCTTGGATGTCAGAAGCCCTCAGCATTTCTGCTGCCCTCAGGGAACACTGAGCAAGGGCTGTGAGGCCAGAGGACGGGCTGTGGGTGAGAGCAGAGCCAGGGCAGCCGGGCTGTGCCCCTGCCTGGTGCCCAGCGCCCTGTTCCTGCCCCTTTGTGGCCGTCCCCTGTGAGCCTGCACAGCCCCAGCCCCTGCTGAGAGCAGAGGGATCCCCCTCACACCACTCTGTGTCTCGCCCTTGCTCAAGCTGTCAGCCCCCCACGGCCAGCCAAGGGCACTGACGGCTCATTTCCCCCACCCAGCAGCACTGTCTCTGCCTCAGTGTGTCTGTGCTCTCTGTGGGGCACTGAGACAACACACAGCTCACAGGCAGAGAACAGACAGGACATGGACAGAGCTGCTTGTGCCTGACCCAGAGGCACCCTCAGGCCACAGCCCCCTGTGAGGCCAAACCCCACAGGCCCAGCTGGTTGCCAGGCTCCGGCTGCCTCACATTTTTTGAGGGGAAAAAACTGTTTTGGGGTAAGAATCACTTCTTTGAGGCAAACTAAGTTGATCTGAGAGGGGAAAAATCCCTCTGAGGCGGGAAAAGCACCTTTCTGAGAGGGAAAACCGCTTTTTGGGTGAAAATCGCTGCTTTGAGGAAAACTGAGTTGACCCGAGGCTTTGTGTGAGGGAAAAAGCCACTTTGTGCAGAGGACAGTCACGTTTTGAGGGGGAAAAGTGCTTTTTAGGGGGAAAAATCACTGCTTTGAGGCAAATTAAGTTCATCTGAGGGGGGAGAAATCCTTTTGAGGCGGGAAAATTGCCTTTTTGAAGGTAAAAACTGCTTTTTTGCGGGGGGGGAATTGCTGCTTTGAGGCAAAATTAGCTCATCTGAGGGGGAAAAGTGCCTTTTAAGGTTAAAATCAGCTTTTTTAGGGGGGAAAGCGCTGCTTTGAGGCAAATTGAGTTAATATGAGGGGAGAAAAGTCCCTTTAAAAAGGGAAAATTGCCTTTCTGAGGCGAAAAACTGCTTTTTGGGGTGAAAAGCGCTGTTTTGAGGCAAATGAAGTTGATCCCAGGCTTTGTGTGAGGGAAAAAGCCACTTTATGTGGGGGAAAGTCACATTTTGAGGGGAAAAAAACCTATGTTTTAGGGTAAAAATCACAGCCTTGAGGCAAATTAAGTTCATCTGAGGGGGTAGAAATCCTTTTGAGGCGGGAAAAGCGCCTCTTTGAGGGGAAAAACTGCTTTTTTGGGTGAAAATCGCTGCTTTGAGGAAAACTGAGTTATCTGAGGGGGAAAAAAATCCCTTTAAGGCAGGAAAATCACTGTTCTGTGGGGAAAACCAGCTTTTTTTTTGGAAAATAGCTGCTTTGAGGCAAATTAAGTTAATCTGATAGGGGAAAAATCCCTTTGAGGCTGGAAAAGTGCCTTTCTGAGGCAAAAACCACAGGTTTAGGGCAAAACCGCCGCTTTGAGGGCGAAAATGGGAATCATTTGAGGTATAAAACGAAGGTGTGAGGGGAAATTTAATCTCTGAGGGCAAAACGGTCCCTCTAAGGTCAACAACCCGCCGCTTTTTGGGGTAAAACGGAGCAATTTAAACCATTCTCTCCCCGTTCCTGCCAGCCCCGCGGCTCCCAACACCTTTCTCCGGCTCCCTCTCGCGTCCCTCCTCCTCCCCGTGCCCCTCCCCGCTGTACCTCGTCCTCGCTTTTGGCGTCAAAAGCCGCTTTTTCTCCGCCTTCTCCCTCCCCTCAGCTGGGAGGAAGCGGGAAAACGCGCGCTCGGCACAAAATGGCGGCCGCCTCTGTCCTCACCCAACATGGCGGCGCCCTCACAGCACCCGCCCCCTTCACCGTAACGGCGTCCGTACAACATGGCGGCGCCCGCACAGCACCCGCCCCCTTCACCGTAACGGCGTCCGTACAACATGGCGGCGTCCGCACAGCCGCCGTGTTGGGTGCTTTGTACCTCCCACGAGCTCCTTTTCCCACCTCACAGCAGCGGTTTTGCCCCTAAAACGGCCGTTCTCGCCTCAAACTGAACCTGTGACCAACCCGCCCTCATTTTGTGACTCGAAACCCCCATTTTGGTTGGGTTTTCGGGCCATTTGAGGCGTTTTGGGCTCATTTTGGGTGGTTTTGGGCACATTTTGCGGAGTTTTGGGTCATTTTGAGGGCTTGGGGCTCATTTTGTGGGGGCTTGGATTCATTTTGTGGGGTTTGGGGTCATTTGGGAGGTTTTGGGCTCATTTGGGGGGCTTTGGGGCCATTTGGGGGCATTTTGGGCACATTTTGTGGAGTTTTGGGTCATTTGGGGGCTTGGGGCTCATTTCGTGGGGGTTTGGGTTCATTTTGTGGGGTTTGGGGTCATTCGGTTGGTTTTGGGCTAATTTGAGTGGATTTGGGGTTTATTTGGGGGGGTTGGGGCCATTTGGGGGCGTTTTGGGCACATTTTGCGGAGTTTTGGGTCATTTGGGGGCTTGGGGTTCATTTTGTGGGGTCTTGGGTTCATTTTGTGGGGTTTGGGCTCATTTGGGAGGTTTTGGGCTCATTTGTGGGGGTTTGGGGTTCATTTGGGGGGGTTGGGGGCCATTTGGGGGCGTTTTGGGCTCATTTGTGGGATTTTGTGCTCATTTGGGGGGGGTGGTGTCATTTGAGTGGGGATTGGGGCCATTTGGGTGGGTTTTGGGCTAATTTGGGGGGATTTTGAGGTCATTTGAGGGGGGTCTGAGCTCATGGGGAGACCCCCCCCGCCCCAATTCCCCTCCCAGCTTACCCCGAGGGACATTTTGGGGGTGGGAGGGGGAGTTATTGGACCATCGGGGGGGTGGAGCCCCCCTAAACCCCACCTACCCCCCAAAAAGTGGGTGGGCTTCGGCTTGACCACCCCCCACGCTCTTTTCCCCTCCCCCACCCTCCCTACGTCTTTGGGGGGTATAAGGGACAGCCCCCCATCATCCGGGGGGTCTGAGGTGCCACAGGGAAGCAGAAACTCATCGAGAGAGGGGGGAGGTGAGTTGGGGCGGTCTTGGGGGCTTTTGGGGGGTGGTCTGGGGTTGTTTGGGGTGGTCTGGGAGCATTTGAGGGGGTCTGTGGGGGTTTGGAGGGTTTTAGGGTCGATTGAGGGGCTATGGGGTCACTTGGGGGGGCTTGGAGTCCTTTGGGGGGGATTGAGGTTATTTGGGGGGGATTGGGTTCATTTGGGGGGAGTTTGGGTCATTTGGGGAGGATTTGGGCTCATGTGGAGGGCTTTTGGGACCATTGTGGGGGGTTTTGGGTCATTTGAGTAGGTTTTAGGTTCATTTGGGAGGATTTGGGGCTCATTTGGGAGGATTTGGGGCTCATTTGGGGGGGTCTTGGGCTCATTTGGGGGAGTTTTGGGATCATTTGGGGGTTTTTGGGTCATTTGGGGAGGTTTTGGGCTTATGTGGGGGCCTTTTGGGGCCATTTTTGGGGGGGTTTTGGGTCATTTGAGGAGGTTTCAGGTTCATTTAGGGGGGTTGGGCTCATTTGGGGGGGTCTTGGGCTCATTTGGGGGAGTTTTGGGATCATTTGGGGGTTTTTGGGTCATTTGGGGAGGTTTTGGGCTTATGTGGGGGCCTTTTGGGGCCATTTTGGGGGGGTTTTGGGTCATTTGAGGAGGTTTCAGGTTCATTTACGGGGGTTTGGGGCTCATTTGGGGGGATTTGGGGCTCATTTGGGGGGTCTTGGGCTCATTTGGGGGGTATGGGGCCATTTAGGGGAGTTTCAGGATCATTTGGGGGTTTTTGGGTCATTTGGGGAGGTTTTGGGCTCATTTGGGGGGCTTTTGGGGCCATTTTTGGGGGGGTTTGGGTCATTTGAGGAGGTTTTACGTTCATTTAGGGGGGATTTGGGGCTCATTTGGGGGCGTTTGGGCTCATTTGGGGGGCTCTTGGGCTCATTTGGGGGAGTTTTGGGATCATTTGAGGGTTTTGGGGTCATTTGGGGAGGTTTTGGGCTCATGTGGGGGGCTTTTGGGGCCATTTTGGGGGGTTTTGGGTCATTTGAGGAGGTTTCAGGCTCATTTAGGGGGATTTTGGGCTCATTTGGGGGGATTTTAGGCTCATTTGGAGGGTTTGGGGTTTATTTGGGGGCATCTTGGGTCATTTGGGGGGTTTTGTGCCCTTTGCCCTTTGCCTCTTGGCTTGGGGAGGGGTTGTTTTTTGGGGGGAGGGGACGTCCCCTTGCCATGATGCCCCGGGTGTAAGAAATATTGATGTTGCTTTTGCAGAATTAGAACTTAAGACAAGGAGTTTCGACTGCTGTCTGTGTCTGTGTGGTGTAAATCAGTGCACTGACCATAAGACAGTTACCTGCTCGTTTGTAGCGTTAACTAGAGTTTTAAATCTCAGGCCTGTGGGGAATGGGTCATAATGTACAAAAACCAGCCATCCCCTGAGGGGATTGTAGGTGCCTGGAGAAGTTGTAAACCTTGGAGTACCTGATCAATGGGGAAACAAGGGAGGGATAGGGAATAACAAGCCCAATGTTGTACCTGTCAGGTGTGCTGCTGGCTAGGACACCGCTCTTGGGCTCATTTGGAGGGAGTTGGGGCTCATTTGGAGGGAGTTGGGGTCATTTGGGGAGGTTTTGGGCTCATGTGGGGGGCTTTTGGGACCATTTTTGGGGATTTTGGGTCATTTGAGGAGGTTTTAGGTTCATTTAGGGGGGTTTGGGCCTCATTTGGGGGGATTTGGGGGGGTCTTGGGCTCATTTGGGGCAGTTCTGGGTCATTTGGAGAGAGTTTGGGCCATTTTGAGGGGTTTTGGGATCATTTGGGGGGTTTTGGGGCTCATTTGGAGGGAGTTGGGGTCATTTGGGGAGGTTTTGGGCTCATGTGGGGGGCTTTTGGGGCCATTTCGGGGGAGTTGGGGTCATTTTAGGAGGTTTCAGGCTCATTTAGGGGGGTCTTGGGCTCATTTGAGGGGGTCTTGGGCTCATTTGGAGGAGGTTTGGGTCATTTGGGGGGGTATGGGGCCATTTAGGGGAGTTTTTGGATCATTTGGGGGTTTTGGGGTCATTTGGGGAGGTTTTGGGCTCATTTGGAGGGGCTTTTGAGGGGTGTTTATACTTGTTTAATCTCAACAGTGGTCAGTAGGGATGCAGCTAAAATCTAAACTGGAAGCTGTGCAACGTAATCTTAAATACAGTGCAGTATAGTGCTAGATTCTACTCAGTTCCACAAGGCATCAGGGAAAAGTCCCTTTCCCAGAATATAGCTGGGATAGCTAACCCCAGCTGCCCAAGGGACGTTCCATACCATAGGATGTTGTTCTCAGCAATAAAACCTGTGGGGAAGGAGGAGAAAAGGGGAAGCCAAATTCAATAAGTAGAGACGTTCCCAAGTCAGTGTTAATACAGGCTGAAGCCTTCCAGGAGATGCATAAACATCTGGCCACCAGTGGGAAACGATGTATTCCTCATCTTGCTTTGCTTCTACACCTAGCTTTTGTTTTACCCCTTGAGGTGTTTACCTATTTCACCCATCAACCTAGGAGTTTTCTCACTTTAATCCTTCCAGTTCTGTTAATCATCCCACTACAGGAGAGTTAGGAAGCAGCTGTGTGGTGTTGAACTGGGATTAACCCCTAAGAGCAGGAGACCCAGATCAGAGGAGAGACTGGGATAGAACTGGTTACAAAGGCTAAGCAGAAAGCTATGACTCTATTATAAAGAAAGCAACTGTCCTGTAGACTCTTGAGCATGAAGAAAAGCCCGTTGATGGGGTTTGTTGTGTGTTGTGTGTTTTCATACATAGTTCTTGAAAACAATAGGGAAGCCTTATGTCTCTGAACTGCACACAGTGTTTGGTTTAACAAACTGTTTAGACAATAGCAATACCTTTTAGATTGTATGTGCCGTTAATTACAGTGCTGAAGAAACTTGAAAGCTGAGAAGTCATTTAATGACCTGATGACTTGAAGTTGAAAGCTGTTTTGCTTGTTGACATTCTGTATGCTCAGTATCCAGCCCCAGTACTTTTTAACAGGCCTCACTAAAGATTAAGTTTCGTTTTGCTCAGATAGCTTCTGCTCAAATAATGGGATGTTTTTAAATCTAATATTACCTGGTTTTGTTATGTACTCCTTGCCCTAGGTTGAAAGTCCGGGTTGCTTCTGGGTTCCTATGGAAGGATGTGAGCCTTACACAGTCGATGAAATAGAACATAAAAACCTGACTGCTGAAATGAATCAGCTCTACCACACACCTTACAAAGATGACGATGAGGTAAAACCAGTCATGGTAGAAGAAGGACAGGTAAAAGCACCGTTATGTTGTGTAGATAGCAAGAGTCTTTGCATTGGTTTGGGGCTGAAGTATCCAGGATGCTTTTTCAAAACAAAATTGTCACGTATAAAACCAGCTCATGGTATCAGTGTGAGTTGTGTCTTCCTATCTGTAACCTTCAGAACGGCATAATTTGTAATGCCTGTGTTTTAAAAGCAAGTTGAGGCCGTATAATAAGTACTGTAGTCTCGCTTCTAAACAAACCTGAGTGTAATTCACTCCATTTAGAAGAACGTACGGTCTTGTTCTTTCTCTTTCAGGTTTGTGTGGTTTTCAGTGGAGAGCTCAAGTGCTGGTGTAGAGCTAAATTTAGCTCATGCTAAATCTCTGCTGCAGCTACGGTCAGACTTAAGCAGCTGCCTAGTAGACAAAAACAAATTAGTTTGAAAACTGCTGCCATTTGGAGTATTTTACCAAGACTTTTAACATTAGAGCTGTGGTCTTCACTGTAGACAATAACTTGGATTACATCTTAATTTGAATACCTTCTCTGTTCAGAATCACAGTTGGCAAGTGTCACTTCTCTCTGAGCCAGTAAGAACTTTGAAGTTGAATATAGTTTTTTCCTGCCAGGTTTGGATGCACTCTGAATCAAAGGGACATAAAACTAAGATAGTTTTTCTAAAAATGTTGAAAGCTCATAGAAAACTGAGCACAGAATTTTAGGCAAAAGCATGAAACTGGTAAGTAACACCTGTTTGGAGAACATAGAGGAAGATATGACCAACTTTCCTGCCCTGGAATGAGTACTCTTGGGAAAGCATTTGTACATACTGCATATGTCTTCCTGTTGTTTCCAGCTTCAAGTAAATTCTAAAGCAGTATGTGATGGTGACTTGCTTGTTGATTCTGGTCAGTCAAATACTTGGGTTTTTTAGGTATGCGTTAATGATGATCTCGTCTTAAGCAGCTTTGCTCATTTTGAGCAAGCTGAAGGGAATGCAGTGAGTTCAGCAGATTATCAGGAGACCCAAACATCATTAAATCTTGTCTCTCTTCCAATGAAAGTTGTTAATCCTGCACTTGATTTGAGGACAGTGCTGCTCCAGCAGAAGGTATCAACAGATCCTGAAACAAGTGGGAACCGTGTGTGTTGGCAGCAATCATTCATGCAGTGCATCATTTGTCTTTAACTGGATATATTGAACTACTGTATCAGTTGGAATCCAACAAGTGGAACAAAAGGTATCCTAACAAACACTGCCTATGTATCAGACTTTACAAAGAGCAATCAAATCAGCAGATGCAGGAATATTCTAAAGCATTTTGTACTTGATAAGACAAAGGGTGAGTTGCAGGGTCATTTGTTGATATGCTGAAAAGCATTAGATACTGTTGAAATAACTTGTAGCATTGATCAGTGATACCTTACTGTTTGATTTGAGTTTAGAGGGATTTCTCTACACAGAGGTAACTTGAATGTTTTCTGTGAGTTGTCTTGTTTAAAACAGACTTGAATCACTATAAATATCCTCTGTCCTTGTTCACTCAGTTCATTTGCATATCTTTATGTAAATACAACTGTCTTTTGGTTGTTCTTTTTGCCATTAGAAAATGAGACAAGCAGAGAAAGAAGTCAGTTGCAACCAACTGTAAAAACACTGGCCTTATAGATTCAGATAATCACAAACGTGTTTCTGCATCTTTTAAAATTGTCTTTCTAGATCTTGCTGTATCTGGTTCTGTTCTTGAAAAGACACGACAAAGCTTCAACACAGATGACAGTGAAACTACCACATCTGTAAGTGTTAGATTTTCTATTCAAATGTCAAAATGAATTAAGTTAAGCATCTGTAAGGCAGATTAGGAATACTGTAGTCACCTATCATGTCCTTTTCTGTAACAAATCTGGGACTAACTCTTGATCTAGTTAAAAGAGAACATTGTCCTTCAAGTTTGTGGTTCTGCTGGTTTTGTTTTTTAGATTGCAACGATGGACTTTGAACAGGTTGTGTCTCCTTTTGTGCTCACTTGCTCTAGTGCTGTGAAGATGTGTAGTGGTTTTGTGTGGCCAGCTTTTGGTAGTTGTTGGGGGAATACAGGGGCGGATTCTTCAAAGAAAGAGCTGCCAGAAGCTATAGCTTGAGCTGTGAACATGAACTGATTCTCCTGTGTGGTTGATGTTCTTGTTGCATGCTTGATTCTTAATGAAGAAAATTCTGTTAGGTAAGAAAACCACCTTGAGCTCAGTAATCTTTTTTTTCTAAAATGTTGCTCTTCAACAGTATTTTACTGCCAGAAAAGGGTTTGTCTTTTCTTGATAGATTGTCAAAACAATCCCAGGATTGCCTTTCAAGGAAAATCCAGCAGTTCACACAGACAGGTATGGTACAGTATGTTACATATTTGAACCAATTGTGTAGCCAGATAATTAGGAGCTGTAGTATGTTTGCAGTTACTCTTCTTAGACAGCTAAAAGGGCAGAGGGTAAGACAAGATGTGTGCACATGGTATTGGGGAAGGAGGCAATTAGAAGTTGAGGAACCCACCAATTGTCTTGGTTGAAAAAACCTTTGGGTTATTTTCAGATACCTAAAACCTAATAGTAAATTTTACATCCAAAATGGTACTTTTTGATTTCTTCTTTCATATTTGAGGGTTTTTGTTGGCACAGGTAATACATCAGAGATATTTTGTAGGTGAACTGTTTCGTGCCATTTTAGAAATATTGGTGATATTTATCGATTACACTTTCCTTTTGCATTTACATTGAATTTAATATTTGTATATTTCTCAGGCTTCAGCAGTGCTTAAATTCTGATCCTTTGAACACACATAGAACTGAAAATGAGCAACAGGTAATTCCAGGATATAACTTCCATTTAACCTCTGCAAACGTGTGTCATATGTGGAAGGTGTGGGTAGTGTTGAGGCTACAAGAGTGGTCATTGTGGAGGGACTCTGTGGAGGGACATCAGGGACTGAATCCAGCCACATCAGCAACAAGACCAGACCAAAGCTCAGCAAGCCAGCAAAGTTGGTGGTGCCTCTGTGAAAACAGGAAGGGCAAAAAAAATGCAGGGGAAGAGACAAAAAGAAAAAAAGCAAGAAACAGAGGCAATGGCCAAGTCAGGGGACAGTAGGAGTCTCAGCACTGTTCTGTGTGACGTGTGTGTGAGTTGTACTTCATTTGTGTTTAGCATTTCTTTGGCTAATTCTTCTCAAAAAAAACAGTTTTTAAGTTGGATGTAAGCTCAAACCCATCTACTAAGTATTGCCTTTGTCATCTATTTCATATGTTTTCAGAGTTTTCAAAATCTTGAAGAAAGAAACTTTGTCTTTCTTGGCAAGAAAATGAAACCACCATCAATTCTGGAAACAGCACCACTTCTTGAAGATCTGGAAAGGGTAATGCTAATGTAATACATTACATTTAGTATTTTTAAGAATAGTATCATACCTTAACTTTCAGATACTAAATACTATAGTAGCTAATTTTGATTGAGGAATGTGTAGGAGGTTGTTCATACGGCTGAGAAAATTCTGCTTCAGAGAGACTGTAGAATTGTACAGTTTCATCTGATCGATCAACCACTGCTACAAATGATGGCATTTGAATTAGATGTAAGAATTTAACTCCTCATCCCAGAAGAACTCTTATCATATTGTGCGTTAAGGAAATGTATTATGCAGTGGGTCAAAGGCTTTTAAATTGCTCAGTGCTTTGTGTTGGCTTGTTGGTGTTTCAAGCACATGATTTTCAGGTAGAACTCTTTATTTCTCTTTCTGTAGGAACTTACTTGGAAAAAAGTTGTAGGCCCTAACTCCACTGAATCTTACTGTTGGCCACCAATAGCTCAAGGATGTGATGTAGTTGCCATCTCATATCAGGGAAATATTCCTTTCTTGTATATTCCATTAATTCTTACACTTTTGCAGTCGAGCAGTTGCTACAAACCTTGAGAAACAGGAGTGGAGGATGTATATATTAGAGTACTGCAGGTTTTGTGTTCTAAGGTGCAAATGTCAATGAATGATCCAAAAGGTAGTGCATGTTGAGAATGGGTGCATCTGATGTAGTCTTAGAGTGTCTTCATGATGCTTCCCAGGTTATTTAGGCCATCTGCTTAGACATTGACAGAGATGGACTGCATGAGTGTGGGAGTCTGTAACTTATTTATCAAGTAATATCTAACAAGTGGTTAATGTCATATCACTTTGATACTCGATGAAGCTTGATTTTTAAGGGGCTGTTACATAGTGAAATGGAAATGTCTGGTTTGATTTTTAAAACATTGTCATTCATTTTCTAATGCATTAGATCACAGAAACATAGACTTACTGAGGCTGTAAGGGACCACTGAAAATGGCTCACACAGCTCCAAGTAAGACAAGATGTTTCTGCTTCTATGAAACTTTTGGACCTTTCACCGTGTGTTGCTGCACATCCATTTGTCTCCAGCTTGGTGCACGGTTCCTCGGGCCTGTACCATCTGCATTTAAGAGGTGATATGGTGTTAAAAGCTTCTATTTGAAGCATTGAAAGGCCCGTTTTGCGGATTTTAGTTTTGCCCTAAATTCTGAAATAGTACAATGACTAAGATTCTAAACAGTTGTCTCATGCTATACTGTAACTCTTTTGTACATACACACCTAGCCACTAGCACTTATCTTGTGTCCTGGGTGGAAGAAGGCACAACTTGGTTTTGAGCTACTGAAAACATACCAGAGATGCTCCAGACAGCTTCATCCAATGTTGTTAATACTTGGGCAGAACAAAGAAGCAGCTAAAAGTGTGAAAATCCGAGGATGTAAGAATACTTCTGTCGTCTGAATGACACTTGAATGCAATGTAGGCTGTCTTAGTTGTTTGTGACCAGAATGTTCAGAATGTTTTTGTGGTTGTTGATTGAGTGGCAGAACTACAAGTGAGTTTTCCAAAGACAGAGCTAGTAAAATACTTGTTTGACTGCTCTGTGCCACACAGTGCAGAAATTAATTTGACCTAATATTTTGAGAAAGCTACTGTATATCCTGAGGTGTCTTCTCATGGAACTTCCAGTCAGTGTGGTATAGAGCTGAAGAATTGTATAAAATGTTACAAGTATGATCTGAATTCTTCAATGACTCAAAACATAATCATTTGGGGATTGAGAATGTTGGGAAGTCTCTAAGACCAGACATTCTGAGCATGACATGAAACTGGAAAAACATCACTTTTTGTGAAAAGTCTAGTGATTTGGCAGCACTGCAAATGTCCATGTTTTGGGGCTTTTTTTAAGACTATCTGAGGTAGTGCACTGTGCTTATGGAGTGTGAAACTTCTTCAGTGGTACTTCAGTGAGAAACTTCCACACTGACAACTCATCAAAAATCACACGTATAAGAAAATACCGATGTGAGATTTTGATTGTGATGGGTTTTAATTTTGCTTCTGGAAGCTGTCAGAAATTCACACCCTTTGTGAGAGTTGTATTTTGTACATTATAAGTTTAACAGAAGATTTAGGATTTACCAATGTTCTTTGGCATATAACAATGCTTCGTGCTTCTTAAAAGAAGAAATACACAGTAAAGCATGTCTAGATTACATGAATTACCAGCCCTCTGGTTTGTATCCACCTTTAGGTTGTACAGCCTTGTATGGACAGTGAAGGAACCGCTGTGTTACTCAAAATACTGGCTTTTACCCACAGTAATCTTCAGAAGGTGCTGACATTCACTGATTCAGGAGATGAGGCAGAAATGGTTCATCAGGTGAGCATCATTTGACACAGGTAAGTGGGGTTTTTAATTATTAAGTTATAACAAACTAAAATATCTTGACTTCTAAGAATAAAGGAGGTTTGTGAATTTGTAATTTAACTACTTCTGCTAAAAATAGCCCAAACCCTGCCCTTCTGCCAGCTAGAAGAAAGGCTGACAGGAATGTCTGACACAGAATGCATTCATGATGACATTTTTAACTATGTTCTGTCTCATTTTGATAAATCCCAATATGGTTCCTCCCCACAGTTACAGCTGTGGATATTGGGTCCCTCCTTCGGGACACGGCCTGCTCTGGCCATAGTGATAAAGAAGGAAATCACTGCCCCTGGCTCGGGGCCAACAATGAAGTGAATCGCTGCCCCTGGACTGGGGCCAGCTTTAGCAAAATGAGTCTCTACCGCTGCTGTAGGGTCTTTAAAGAAATGCAAACAAATCTCAGCTTCACCAATTCTCTCCATAGAATGCAGGGAGGTCTCTGTTCCAGCACACCTCCTCCTCTCTTTCATCACTGACCTTGGAGTCCGCATGGTTGTTTCTCTCACTGTTCCTACTCCTTGCACCACTGTGGAGAGTGTTGCTCAAGTATGGCTGAAAGAAAGAGGTCATAGCAATGTTAACCTAATAGAAATGTCTTAAATAGAAAAAAGGTTAGCCCAAGGGCGCATTGTCCTTGAGATAAGGGACTGCTTGCAGCTGCATGTAGACAGGATATAAAAAGAGGATGTATTAACCACAAAAATGTAGAGCAAGATGTTTCTTAAGAGGAGTTGACATTTAGACAAATAGCCAATGATGAGCTTAGCTTTGGCAATATGTATCAGGCTGAGTATTGATGCTATAAAAGAGTGGTGTCTTTGCAAATAAAGTGAGATTTGCTGATCATCCTTGTTGGTCGTGTTGCATTTCTCCCGCCGTCTCCGACAAATGGTGACCTCGACGTGATACACGGGGGACGTGATATACCGACGTGATACACGAACGACGTGATACAAGATTGGCAACCACGGCGGAGCGGAGAAGGAGCTCGGGTCCTAGCAGCGAGGACGGCAACTAAGCACCAGAAAACAGAAGGAAGGGGTGGTGCCGTGCCCTGGGTGATCGTACAGACGAGCCCGGCCGATACGTGCTGCCGAGACCTTGTGGGGCTGCAACAGCGCTGACGACTTCTGAAAATGGAAAGGCAAGCAGCATATGATTTATTTACTTGCTCTTTAAAGAAGCGACAGGTTAAGGGAATAGATTTGGAAAAGCATCTCCCTGGGCTTTTAGTCTATGGGCATGCTAAGGGTTGTTTTCAGAACCCACATACTGTTCATGAGTTAAGTGAATGGCGAAAGTTTGGGGATAAACTCTGGGAAGCTACCCTGGAGGACGATGAGATAGCTGAAAAGTTAGGGAAGCTTTGGAGGATAGTGCGCAATGAGTTGTTGCAACATCAGGCAGAAAAGAAGGCTGCTGAGCACACATCAGCAGCACAGAGTAAGAACAAAAACTATGAGCATGACTGGTTCCAATCCACCTCGCTGGCTCCTGCCGTCTCAAAAGTAATGCTCAACCCCCCGCGTGTAGAAAATGGGGTGCGGGAGCCGTGTGAGTCATCGGCCCCTCCCGGGGCACGAGAGTGCTGGCCTAAAGAGCCCCCGCCTCTGCCCCCCCCACTTAGTGAGCCTGTCCCTGGGGCAGAGAGTGAACTGGCAGAGGCACCGACAGTAGTGCCGGGAGAGGTGCCGAGAGCAGCGCCTGGAGCAGCACCGAGAGTGGTGTTGGGAGCGGCGCTGAGGCGGATGATACCGAGAAAAAAGAAAAAGGTTCTTCTCTACACAAGAGTATTTACAAAGTCAGAGAGGCGAAGGGGCTTCAGAGCAGAGCCCCCGCGGGAGAGCTGCTTCCCATTCGAGCCCAGCCCGCCGAGTTACCCCTGGGACGACTCACAGGGCAATGCCGAGCGGGCGGAGTCGGGCCGAGGTGCGGCGCAGGATGATCAGAGGAGAGTGGGGGAGCGCGACCCCGTGTTAGACTGGGCACCATCGGGCATGTGAGGGGAGACAAAGAAAACACGGGAGAGAGTAACAGCGGCTGCGCCGCCGGCGCCGGGGACGGCACGGAGTGAGCCAGACCCCCCCCGCCCCTTCCATCCGCAGCCGCCGCCGCGCAGCCGCTTCCCGCGCCCGGTCGGTGTCTCCGGAGCCCCCCCACACACACCGCGCCGACACCGCCGGCCCCGGCCCTCACGGACCGCTGGGCTCGTCCTTTCCATCCTCAATCCCTTGCCTCAACGAGTGTAAAAACTGTTGGTCGTGATGTTATGCATTTTGCTGTAAATGTGATGATGAATACTGGTTTTCTTACAGTGGAAACTCTCTAAGTCGTTTTAGGTGTCAGGAATGGAACTTGGAAGAACAGAACATTTTGGCATTGAGAAGCTAAAAGGTGGTTTATGTTGATGCTTCAAATGATTGTAGTAAATGGTTTTAGGCAATTTCAACAACCCAAGCAAAACATGTGGGTTACACTGGCCAAAGCAATCAATCAGTCTACAATATGTTTATCAATGGCCACTCCAGATAGTCCTTTTTCTGCCTGTTTGGTGGGAGTTCCATCAGATGTGGCACAATGGCCTGTACCAAATGCATTAAAAACAAATCCCTTAGTTAAGGGAAATGGCAAAGTTGACAGCTGGGATTTGATCATTTCACAGTTGCCAATAATGACAACAGAGCCACAGGAGTTAGAATTATTGGGATCTATAAAGATGGATTTTTATGTTATGTTTAATTTTACCAGCAATACCAAAACATTTGGGACAGAATGTGGATCCCATCCTGGGCGTGTATAAGAACACAACCTCTTGGTGCAATTATACTTCACCAAAAAGACCCAGGTCTAGTCTTGTGCCTGTACAGTTACCAAAGGGAATTTTTCTGATCTGTGGGGACCAGGCATGGCCTGGAATACCCTCGAGATTACAAAGGGGACCACGCAGTTTGGGACAACTGACGATCTTGATGCCTAATCACACAATGATTTAGAAACATCATTGTCCAAAACAATTTGTGCATGCATTTACTGGCAAATGTGATGACCATGTTACCTTTGGTCTCCCTCAGCAATAATAGCAACTAGTATATTTGCTCCAGGTGTAGGAGTATCTGCTTTATTGACTCAGCTATGCAAATTAGGATGCTGGCCTAGCAAACAAAGTAACCAAACCTTAATGACATTAGAAGGCTTGATTAGTAGTGTAAGTAGTATCAGCCATACAACTTTGCAACATAGACCTGCTAGAGATTTTACCTTTAGCACAAGTATAATAACTTTGTTTGTCAGCTGTGCTTTTTTTTCAGTGTATAAGAAGAAGCTTACCAGGCATGAGTTGCTAAAACTAATGTGCAGATTGTCCTTGAGCTGCTCTCTACTGTGAGAAACGAAGAAGCAAAAATACCTACACAAGGAGCAAGGAGGAAGCTGAGGCAGCGTGTGAAACTGCAAGGCTTCTCGCAGAAAACTACAGCTGGCTTTTAGAGAAAGGACCAATTAGAAGTACTATAAACACGCTGGCTTTGCTGCTGATTGTAAGGGTCTGATGCTTGTTAGTAAAATTTGAGTTATAGGCTGCCCGCAGGGGTCATGGACATACCAGCTATCCCCATGCACTGAGCCACGGTATCCCTCACACTAGTCTTAGGGAGGGGGAGAGCATGGGGTGTAGAAGATATAACGGTCTACTGAGTCTCTCTTGCAGATTGACGTGTTTCTCGGAGTGCTCACCGTGATGCAGATCAAGGTGGAGTCACTCAGCTATTGGCAAGATTGAATAATGAAGTGGAACACGACCATCACCTGATCATATCTTCCTGCAATTGGCTCAGCTAGCATGTGTGCTGGGCAGACACGTTATGTATCAGCCCGTGCCACAGGACACTGGAGTCATGGAGCATAGGGAACGGGAGATGTGGTAGGCATCCGGAAGATCTCGGGTTGTAACGTGAGAGGTGAAAGGTACAGAAGAGGTGGGCAGAGGGTGGAGTGAGAGGAGGTGCTGGTGGTAGCAGATATAAGCACATGGTGTAAACAAAGGGCCAGCCTATATAAGTAGAAGCATAGAACAGTTTATGAAGCAATGGGGAGTTAAACATGTAGCAGGGATTCCCCATTCCCCCACAGGACAGGCCATAATAGAAAGAGCTAATGGGACTTTAAAAAGATATCTTGGCAAATATGGGGATGTTAAAGACCCACATATGAAATTGTTAAAGGCCTTATTTGTTATGAACCACCTGTGTGTGTTTGGGGAACAGAAGCTACCACCTGTAATAATACATCATAATCCAAAGGCACAAAAGGAAAGAAAGAAAGAAATATGGGTTAAATATCGTGACCCTAAAACAGGGATATGGCAGCCTCCGGCCAAAGTATTATACTGGGGACGTGGGTATTTGTGTGTTGATTCTCCCACAGGATCCATTTGGGTGCCAGCCAGGTGGACAAGAGCTGTCCTTGAAGCTGCGGAGATGCAACCATCTGACGAAAAAGGACAGGAAGAGATTGAAGAATACATACACCCTCGTCTTGTGGTCATTGGAGGACTGGCTAACAATCAAAAGACTGAAGGTTATATAACAAAAAGACAGTGAACTTAATGAATAATGAGGTGTTTTGTTATAACCATAGCTTTTAGTATAACTATAATTGCTAACAGCTTGACGCATTTTAATCAGCCTAGAGATAATATTTGGATAACCGTTGCTAATCGAACTGGTCAATCATCTCTTTGTCTTAGTTTCGGAGGGGTTACTAATCCTTTTTAAAACATGTTTGGTAGGATTGCCCGTGTGGAATCTGGAGGAACTTTGTGGACTAGTAGATGATAACACCTTGTGTAATAGAATGAGGCTGAATGCAATTAGGATGGGAAACGTCAATGTGAGATGATTAAGTCCCTTAATACCACATTAGCCTCACCCCCTCAGGAAATAGACCTGTTTGGAAGTGCCAATGCAAGCTTCGGTACTAATGTAACTGGGGGAAAAATTGGATAAGTTCTAGGCCACAGGCTATCCATAACTATAATAGGAATCAAAAATACTGGGCCACCTTAGACTCTTCTTTGAAGTCAGAAACAGTATTTAAGCAATTGCATTCCAGCTGTAATGTTTCTAGTATTACATCACCGAAGAAATTGCCCACGGGTATATTTTTAATCTGTGGAGAAAGGGTCTGGAACGGAATACCAGTAAATCCCCCAGGTGGACCCTGTTCTTTGGGGAAATTCTCTTTATTCCACCCTTACTTAACCACGCTAATGCAGCTTACTGACCATAATAATACCTGTCACAAAAAATGTAGTTATTATCAGTTTGATTGTACTGATATTGGTCCCCCACGATTTTAGAGTGAGTGGGATTGAAGATAGCTCCCAAAGGAAAGCAGCTGCAAATGTGACACCGTGCTGGCTGATAGAGTGCATGGGGACCTACTTACTACTGTAGCTGGGGTCTGCCTTCCTGCTTTCTTGTAGCTCACATACTCAGTGGTATACCTTAACAGACACATGTATTTTTTCAATGGGAGCTGAGGAGAAAAAGTGTGGTATTGAAGATAGCTCTGACAGGAAAGGAACTGCAAATGTGACACCGTGCTGGCTGATAGACTGCATGGGGACCTACTTACTACTGTAGCTGGGGTCTGCCTTCCTGCTTTTTTGTAGCTCCCATACTCAGTGGCATAACTTAACAGACACATGTCATCATGAATGCATTCTGTGTCAGACATTCCTGTCAGCCTTTCTTCTAGCTGGCAGAAGGGCAGGGTTTGGGCTATTTTTAGCAGAAGTAGTTAAATTACAAATTCACAAACCTCCTTTATTCTTAGAAGTCAAGATATTTTAGTTTGTTATAACTTAATAATTAAAAACCCCACTTACCTGTGTAAAATGATGCTCACCTGATGAACCATTTCTGCCTCATCTCCTGAATTAGTGAATGTCAGCACCTTCTGAAGATTACTGTGGGTAAAAGCCAGTATTTTGAGTAACACAGCGGTTCTTTCACTGTCCATACAAGGCTGTACAACCTAAAGGTGGATACAAACCAGAGGGCTGGTAATTCATGTAATCTAGACATGCTTTACTGTGTATTCCTTCTTTTAAGAAGCACGAAGCATTGTTATATGCCAAAGAACATTGGTAAATCCTAAATCTTCTGTTAAACTTATAATGTACAATATACAATTCTCACAAAGGGTGTGAATTTCTGACAGCTTCCAGAAGCAAAATTAAAACCCATCACAATCAAAATCTCACATCGGTATTTTCTTATACGTGTGATTTTTGATGATTTGTCAGTGTTGAAGTTTCTCACTGAAGTACCACTGAAGAAGTTTCACACTCCATAAGCACAGTGCACTACCTCAGATAGTCTTAAAAAAAGCCCCAAAACATGGACATTTGCAGTGCTGCCAAATCACTAGACTTTTCACAAAAAGTGATGTTTTTCCAGTTTCATGTCATGCTCAGAATGTCTGGTCTTAGAGACTTCCCAACATTCTCAATCCCCAAATGATTATGTTTTGAGTCATTGAAGAATTCAGATCATACTTGGAACATTTTATACAATTGTTCAGCTCTATACCACACTGACTGGAAGTTCCATGAGAAGACACCTCAGGATATACAGTAGCTTTCTCAAAATATTAGGTCAAATTAATTTCTGCACTGCGTGGCACAGAGCAGTCAAACAAGCATTTTACTAGCTCTGTCTTTGGAAAACTCACTTGTAGTTCTGCCACTCAATCAACAACCACAAAAACATTCTGAACATTCTGGTCACAAACAACTAAGACAGCCTACATTGCATTCAAGTGTCATTAAGACGACAGAAGTATTCTTACTTCCTCAGATTTTCACACTTTTAGCTGCTTCTTTGTTCTGCCCAAGTATTAACATCATTGGATGAAGCTGTCTGGAGCATCTCTGGTATGTTTTCAGTAGCTCAAAAACAAGTTGTGCCTCCTTCCACCCAGGACACAAGATAAGTGCTAGTGGCTAGGTGTGTATGTACAAAAGAGTTACAGTAGAGCATGAGACAACTGTTTAGAATCTTAGTCATTGTACTATTTCAGAATTTAGGGCAAAACTAAAATCCGCAAAACAGGCCTTTCAGTGGTCCCTTACAGCCTCAGTGAGTCTATGTTTCTGTGATCTAATGCATTAGAAAATGAATGACAATGTTTTAAAAATCAAACCAGACATTTCCATTTCACTATGTAACAGCCCCTTAAAAATCAAGCTTCATCGAGTATCAAAGTGATATGACATTAACCACTTGTTAGATATTACTTGATAAATAAGTTACAGACTCCCACACTCATGCAGTCCATCTCTGTCAATGTCTAAGCAGATGGCCTAAATAACCTGGGAAGCATCATGAAGATACTCTAAGATGACATCAGATGCACCCATTCTCAACATGCACTACCTTTTGGATCATGCATTGACATTTGCACCTTAGAACACAAAACCTGCAGTACTCTAATATATACATCCTCCACTCCTGTTTCTCAAGGTTTGTAGCAACTGCTCAACTGCAAAAGTGTAAGAACTGGTGGAATATACAAGAAAGGATTATTTCCCTGACATGCGACGGTAACT
Source organism: Colius striatus (assembly GCF_028858725.1). Taxonomy (NCBI): domain Eukaryota; kingdom Metazoa; phylum Chordata; class Aves; order Coliiformes; family Coliidae; genus Colius; species Colius striatus. The sequence goes on along the minus strand of NW_026908523.1, from coordinate 1,412,164 downwards.
ACATCACATCCTTGAGCTATTGGTGGCCAACAGTAAGATTCAGTGGAGTTAGGGCCTACAACTTTTTTTCCAAGTAAGTTCCTACAGAAAGAGAAATAAAGAGTTCTACCTGAAAATCGTGTGCTTGAAACACCAACAAGGCAACACAAAGCACTGAGCAATTTAAAAGCCTTTGACCCACTGCATAATACATTTCCTTAACACACAATATGATAAGAGTTCTTCTGGGATGAGGAGTTAAATTCTTACATCTAATTCAAATGCCATCATTTGTAGCAGTGGTTGATGGATCAGAGGAAACTGTACAATTCTACAGTCTCTCTGAAGCATAATTTACTCAACCGTATGAACAACCTCCTACACATTCCTCAATCAAAATTAGCTACTATAGTATTTAGTATCTGAAAGTTAAGGTATGATACTAGTCTTAAAAATACTAAATGTAATGTATTACATTAGCATTACCCTTTCCAGATCTTCAAGAAGTGGTGCTGTTTCCAGAATTGATGGTGGCTTCATTTTCTTGCCAAGAAAGACAAAGTTTCTTTCTTCAAGATTTTGAAAACTCTGAAACCATATGAAATAGATGACAAAGGCAATACTTAGTAGATGGGTTTGAGCTTACATCCAACTTAAAAACTATTTATTTTGAGAAGAATTAGCCAAAGAAATGTAAACACAAATGAAGTACAACTCACACACACGTCACACAGAACAGAGCTGAGACTCCTACTGTCCCCTGACTTGGCCATTGCCTCTGTTTCTTGCTTTTTTTCTTTTTGTCTCTTCCCCTGCATTTTTTTTGCCCTTCATATTTTCACAGAGGCACCATCAACTTTGCTGGCTTGCTGACCTTTGGTCTGGTCTTGTTGCTGATGTGGCTGGATTCAGTCCCTGATGTCCCTCCACAGAGTCCCTCCACAATGACCACTCTTGTAGCCTCAACACTACCCACACCTTCCACATATATGACACACGTTTGCAGAGGTTAAATGGAAGTTGTATCCTGGGATTACCTGTTGCTCATTTTCAGTTCTATGTGTGTTCAGAGGATCAGAATTTAAGCACTGCTGAAGCCTGAGAAATATACAAATATTAAATTCAATGTAAATGCAAAAGGAAAGTGTAATCGATAAATATCACCAATATTTCTAAAATGGCACGAAACAGTTCACCTACAAAATATCTCTGATGTATTACCTGTGCCAACAAAAACCCTCAAATATGAAAGAAGAAATCAAAAAGTACCATTTTGGATGTAAAATTTACTATTAGGTTTTAGGTATCTGAAAATAACCCAAAGGGTTTTTTAACCAAGACAATTGGTGGGTTCCTCAACTTCAGAAGAAAATCAGATGGGACTGCAGGAAAAAGGTGTCTTAAAGTTGCAAAACCATGAAACAATGTATCTTTGCAACAGTTAAAACTTGAATTAAAAACACCCCTCAGGTTGTTTACATATGCAGCAAGTGATTTGCAGCATAATAAAAGCCTTGCACAAGTCAACTCAGTCAGATTTCATTCAGCTGGAAAACTTTATCAATCACACTAAGAATAAAAGAAGGCAACTGAATATGCTGAGTGTGCAGAAACGTACTGCCTCATCACAGCCTTGTTTTCAAGCTACTGTTTAGAAAGAATTGCTATTTTTACTGTGGTCTGGATAAGTATCAGCAGCTTCTAATTGCCTCCTTCCCCAATACCATGTGCACACATCTTGTCTTACCCTCTGCCCTTTTAGCTGTCTAAGAAGAGTAACTGCAAACATACTACAGCTCCTAATTATCTGGCTACACAATTGTTTCAAATATGTAACATACTGTACCATACCTGTCTGTGTGAACTGCTGGATTTTCCTTGAAAGGCAATCCTGGGATTGTTTTGACAATCTATCAAGAAAAGACAAACCCTTTTCTGGCAGTAAAATACTGTTTAAGAGCAACATTTTAGAAAAAAAAGATTACTGAGCTCAAGGTGGTTTTCTTACCTAACCGAATTTTCTTCAATAAGAATCAAGCATGCAACAAGAACATCAACCACACAGGAGAATCAGTTCATGCTCACAGCTCAAGCTATAGCTTCTGGCAGCTCTTTCTTTGAAGAATCCACCCCTGTATTCCCCCAACAACTACCAAAAGCTGGCCACACAAAACCACTACACATCTTCACAGCACTAGAGCAAGTGAGCACAAAAGGAGACACAACCTGTTCAAAGTCCATCGTTGCAATCTAAAACACCAAAACCACCAGAACCACAAACTTGAAGGACAACGTTCTCTTTTAACTAGATCAAGAGTTAGTCCCAGATTTGTTACATGAAAGGACGAGATAGCTGACTACAGTATTCCTAATCTGCCTTACAGATGCTTAACTTAATTCATTCTGACATTTGAATAGAAAATCTAACACTTACAGATGTGGTAGTTTCACTGTCATCTGTGTTGGAGCTTTGTCGTGTCTTTTCAAGAACAGAACCAGATACAGCAAGATCTAGAAAGACAATTTTAAAAGATGCAGAAACACGTTTGTGATTATCTGAATCTATAAGGCCAGTGTTTTTACAGTTGGTTGCAACTGACTTCTTTCTCTGCTTGTCTCATTTTCTAATGGCAAAAAGAACAACCAAAAGACAGTTGTATTTACATAAAGATATGCAAATGAACCGAGGGAACAAGGACAGAGGATATTTATAGTGATTCAAGTCTGTTTTAAACAAGACAACTCACAGAAAACATTCAAGTTACCTCTGTGTAGAGAAATCCCTCTAAACTCAAATCAAACAGTAAGGTATCACTGATCAATGCTACAAGTTATTTCAACAGTATCTAATGCTTTTCAGCATATCAACAAATGACCCTGCAACTCACCCTTTGTCTTATCAAGTACAAAATGCTTTAGAATATTCCTGCATCTGCTGATTTGATTGCTCTTTGTATAGTCTGATACATAGGCAGTGTTTGTTAGGATACCTTTTGTTCTGCTTGTTGGATTCCAGCTGATACAGTAGTTCAATATATCCAGGTAAAGACAAATGATGCACTGCATGAATGATTGCTGCCAACACACACGGTTCCCACTTGTTTCAGGATCTGTTGATACCTTCTGCTGGAGCAGCACTGTCCTCAAATCAAGTGCAGGATTAACAACTTTCATTGGAAGAGAGTCAAGATTTAATGATGTTTGGGTCTCCTGATAATCTGCTGAACTCACTGCATTCTCTTCAGCTTGCTCAAAATGAGCAAAGCTGCTGAAGACGAGATCATCATTAATGCATACCTAAAAAACCCAAGTATTTGACTGACCAGAATCAACAAGCAAGTCACCATCACATACTGCTTTAGAATTTATTTGAAGCTGGAGACAACAGGAAGACATATGCAGTATGTACAAATGCTTTCTGAAGAGTACTCATTCCAGGGCAGGAAAGTTGGTCATATCTTCCTCTATGTTCTCCAAACAGGTGTTACTTACCAGTTTCATGCTTTTGCCTAAAATTCTGTGCTCAGTTTTCTATGAGCTTTCAACATTTTTAGAAAAACTATCTTAGTTTTATGTCCCTTTGATTCAGAGTGCATCCAAACCTGGCAGGAAAAAACTATATTCAACTTAAAAGTTCTTACTGGCTCAGAGAGAAGTGACACTTGCCAACTGTGATTCTGAACAGAGAAGGTATTCAAATTAAGATGTAATCCAAGTTATTGTCTACAGTGAAGACCACAGCTCTAATGTTAAAAGTCTTGGTAAAATACTCCAAATGGCAGCAGTTTTCAAACACATTTATTTTTGTCTACTAGGCAGCTGCTTAAGTCTGACAGTAGCTGCAGCAGAGATTTAGCAGGAGTTACGTACTTTGGTAAGTGCAACGAGCTTTCTTCCTTTCTCCCAACTGTTTGGGAACTCAGCCTTATGCACATATGAACTTGTATTTATTTTCATAACACCATGCAACTGCCTTCTTGAAATATCTTGAAGTGTATCACAAAGAAGGACAAGAGTACAGTAAATTCACATAGTTGTTCATCTGAAGTACTTGGGGGACTTCATTTGCTTGTCAATACCTTCCAAAGCGGTTCACAAGTTTCCACCTCACAGAATTCATTCCAAAGTTCACAAACAACAGATTTAGAAAATAAATCTTCTAATAAGTTAATGATTGCACTTCTACTGTATATGGCAAATTACAAAATTCACTTGCAAATAACACTTTTCGGTCTTAAATTTGTCACAAAGTTATAACTTCTATAGCAGAGTGCACAAAGAGGTTTGTAGAGATAAAAATATCTTACCTTTTCACCTTTTATTGTCACATAAAGAAAACATCAGATGTGGTATCTTCTACAGCACATACTTTGGCTGCCATCTGGGTAGTAGCAAAACTGAGTGATGGTGTTTCAATGACGCAGCTGTCTGTTCTTTCCTGCTCTTCTCCAGCCCAGTGTTTCCTCACTAACCCAGCATCTGGAAGAGCAAACAATGGGTGTTTTAAAAGTCTCCCTCTCACTGCAGTGGTGACAAGTTTCTGTTGATCTCCTGGGGACTTGACTTTGGGTTTGGTTTGACATTTTGGCCACCTGGACTTGAGAATTCTCCCTCCCTTTTCCACCCGCCTTTTCACATTTGTTGCCTGGGATTCTCCCTTTACAGTTCTTGCTGGACATTTATCCAGACTCTGTGCTCTGCACTTGAAACAACCAGCAGATGATTTCTGATGGAACCTCAGGCTCTCTGCACTGGCCTGATGCAAAGGCAATTTGCATCAAAACTCCTCCAAAATCCTTTTTTTTCTCTCTCAGAATTGCACCAAAACCTCATTTTATCCCTCACAACTCCCCCAAACCCCACTTTTTCCCCTCAAAACACTTCCAAAACTCCACTTTTTCCCTCAAGATGGCACTTTTTTACCCAGCAGTTCCCAAAAATCCCACTTTTTCCCTCAGAATAGCACCCAAAACCCACTTTTCCTCTGAAAATACCTCCAAAACCTCACTTTTTCATTCAGAACTCCACCAAAACACCACTTTTTCCCCTCAAAACACCACCAAAACACTTGTTTCTCCACAAATCCACCCAAACCCCACTTTTCCCCTCAAAACTCCACCCAAATCCCACCTTTTCACCTCAGAATTGCACCAAAGCCTCATTTTATCCCACACCTCCACTGCTTTTGGCCCTCAGAAATGTACTCCATCCCCACTTTTCCCCTCAAAACTCTTCCAAACTACACTTTTCCCTGCAAAGCTGCACCAAAACCCACTTTTTCTCCTAAAACTCCAACAAAACCTCACTTTTGCTCTCAGAAATAAACAAAAACTCTACTTTTTCCCTCAGAATTGCTCAAAAACACCGCTTTTCCTCTATCAAATTCCACCCAAATCCCAACTGTTTTCCTGGAAAATGCCAACCAAACCTCACTTTTCCCCTCAGACATGCCCAAAAACCTCCTTTCATCCCTCACAACTCCACTGAAACCACACGTTTTCTCTCAGAATTGCGCCAAAACCTTATTTGATCCCTCAGAACCCCCCCAAACCCTCCTTTTCTTCTCAAAACTCTACTAAAACCCCACTTTTTGCCACCTAAGTTCCCCAAAAACCCATTTTTCCACTCAAAACGCCACCCAAACCTCACTTGACTTCAGAATTGCCCCCAACCTCATTTTATCTCTCAGAACTCCCCTAAACCCTCACTTTTCCCCTCAAAACCCCAACAAAAACACACTTTTTCCTTGCAAACTCCACACAAACCCACACTTTTGCTCTCAGAATTGAAACAAAACCCCGTTTTAGCCCACAACTCCACCGCTCTTTGCCCTCGCAAATGGACTCAATCCCAGCTTTCCCCTGCAAAACTGCACCAAAGCCCCACTTTTTCTCCCAAAACTCCAACAAAACCCCACTTCTCCTTTCAGAAATAAACCAAAACACCACTATGCCCCTCAGAATTGCTCCAAAACCCCACTTTTCCTCTATCAAATTCCACCCAAATACCAATTTTCCACTCAAAATGCCACCCAAACCTCACTTTTCCCCTCAGATTTGCCCCCACACCTCATGTTATCCCTCACAACTCCCACAAACCCTCACTTTTCCCCTCTAAATCCCAACAGAAAACAACTTGCTCCTTCAAACCTCCACCCAAACCCCCACTTTGGACCTCAGATATTGACCAAAACCTTCCTTTTTTTCTCACAACTCCACCCAGACCCCCACACTTTCCCCTCAAGATTTCCCAAAAACCTCACTTTTTCTTTAAACACCCCAACAAAAACACATATTTTCCTTCCAAACTCCACACAAACCCCCACTTTGCCCCTCAGAATTGCTCCAAAACCCGCTCCCCCTGGTACTAAGCCAAAAGCTGCTCCTTGCTAAACCAGAACACAAATAAACAAAAACTCTACTTTTTCCCTCAGAATTGCTCAAAAACCCTTCTTTTCCTCTATCAAATTCCACCTAAATCCCAATTGTTTTCTCTCAAAATGCCACCCAAACCTCACTTTTCCTCTCAGATTTGCCCCCACACCTCATGTTATCCCTCACAACTCCCACAAACCCTCACTTTTCCCCTCTAAATCCCAACAGAAAACAGCTTGTTCCTTCAAACCTCCACCCAAACCCCCACTTTGGACCTCAGATAGTTACCAAAACCTTCCTTTTTTCCTCACAACTCCATCCAGACCTCACACTTTCCCCTCAGGATTTCCCCAAAAGCTCACTTTTCCTCTCAAAACTCTACCAAATCAAACACTTTTCCCCACAGAAATACCCTCAAAACCCCACTTTTTCCACCTCAGAAAACCACCAAAACCCCGACTTTTCCCCTCAGACATGCCCAAAAACCTCCTTTCATCCCTCACAACTCCACTGAAACCACACGTTTTCTCTCAGAATTGCGCCAAAACCTTATTTGATCCCTCAGAACCCCCCCAAACCCTCCTTTTCTTCTCAAAACTCTACCAAAACCCCACTTTTTGCCACCTAAGTTCCCCAAAAACCCATTTTCCCACTCAAAACGCCACCCAAACCTCACTTGACTTCCGAGTTGCCCCCAACCTCATTTTATCTCTCAGAACTCCCCTAAACCCTCACTTTTCCCCTCAAAACCCCAACAAAAACACACTTTTTCCTTGCAAACTCCACGCAAACCCACACTTTTTCTCTCAGAACTGAAACAAAACCCCATTTTATCTCAGAACTCTACCGCTCTTTGCCCTCGCAAATGTACTCAATCCCAGCTTTCCCCTGCAAAACTGCACCAAAGCCCCACTTTTTCTCCCAAAACTCCAACAGAACCCCACTTCTCCTTTCAGAAATAAACCAAAACACCACTTTGCCCCTCAGAATTGCTCCAAAACCCCACTTTTCCTCTCAAATCTACACCCAAATCCCTATTGCTTTTTCCCTCACAATTACTCCAAAACCTCTTTTAATCCCTCAGAATTCCCCCAAAACCCCACTTGGTCCTTCAAAACTCACACAGAACCCCTTTTCTCCTCACATCTTCCCCAAAGTCCCTCTTTTCCCCTCAGAATTACTCCAAAACCTCACTTTTTCCATCCAAACTCCACCTAAACCCCACTTTTGCTCTCAGAAATTTACCAAAACCCTGCTTTTTCTCTCAAAACACCACCCAAATCCCACCTTTTCCCTCAGAAATGCCCCAAAACCTCATCTTTTCCCTCAAAACTCCACCCAAATGCCACTTTTCTTTCTCAGAAATGTACTCACACCCCACTTTTCCCCTCAAGACTGTTGCAGACACCTGGAAGATCTCGGGTTGGAACGCCAGAGGTGGAGGCTACAGAAGAGGTGGGCATGGGATGGAGTGAAAGGATGACTTGTGTCAGCAGATAAAAGCACATGGTGTAAACAATGAGTTGGAATCAAGCATCATCCATACTGGGTGCGCAGTCATCTTGTCCCCTCAGCGGGGGCAGATCCTTCGGATCCTGCAGGCTCTTGTGGATTGACTCTCAGCGCTCACTCAAATTCACACAGCACGTGCCTTCACAGCCCTCACAGCCCCGTCCTTGTGCCAGCCAGAAACAATCTGCGGAGGCTCTGTTCTGCAAAGGAGCGTGTCTGATGGAGCCTGCATCGGGTAACCACCCAGTGAGTGCTGCTGAAGTACTGCTGCTGCATTTTGCAAGCCAGCATCCTCATCTTGAAGCGTTGCTAAAGCTTGAGCAGTCCCAATAGCCAGAGAAACTGTCAGTAGCTGCAGCTGTACCTACTGAGACCGAGTGGATCTCGTCCTGTGACATCTGCTCAAGTGACCCAGGTGTTCTGTTGGGGCTGGGTGACTGCCCGTCCTCCTGTTGTCACCCATCACAGCGTTCCTGTAAGCACCCAAATCCCATTCCTGTGAACCTCTCTGGCGTTGCTCTGCTCAGCGTCACGCTCTCGCTGCTCTGAAGCGGCCGCACGGACAGCGCAGGATCACACCGTGGTCCAGATCCCGTGCGGGCACCAGCACATCCCCAGCCCCAAGGGCCTCAACGCAAGGCTCCTTCCCACGGCCCCACAGCCGAGTCTCGGGCACGGAACAAAGGCTGAGTCTGGGACGCAGGAGAAGCCCCAAAATGACGCTGCACGTGTGTCAGAGCTGCCCGATCCCCGTTGGAAACACTGAACACAGATGTGGGTTGCACACTCACTCAGAAGGCAGATGCCCCGTGGTCCCTCTCTCGTTCAGTCAGCGTCTGTTCAGGTGCTTTGTGGGCACGTTCAGCCACAGCTGCCCAGGGCCATGTGGGATTCCTGCTGTGGCGCACGCCCCGCTCTTGTAAAAGCAGTTGTGTGGCTCTGGGTAGAAATGCAGCCCCACTGCCAAGTTGTAACGTGCTGTGGGGCTCCCAGGGAGGCACCAGCAGCCAACCCGAGACGCTGCACGCCACGACTTGTTTCTCCTGGCTGTGTGGTGGCAGAAATAACTGCAGAATGTGTCTATGGCGACATGCACCAAAACGACCCAGTTCAGTGCCTGAGGCTCTCTGCACCGGCCTGATGCAAAGACAATTTGGGGAGGAGGTGCAATTTGGGGATGAGGTGCCCAGTAACTCATCCAGGGGCAACGGGAACAGATGATCACTTGCCCCACGTGTTCCCAGGGACTGAATGAGATGTGTCCTACCTCAGAAGAGAAATGGCTTGATACTCATGACTCTGCTGGAGGTGATGCTTTTTGGCAGCAGGACTCCCAAACCCAAACCAGCCAGGCAGAGCAGAGTCACTTTCTGCGTTTTGACCTCTGCTTTAAAAAGAAGAAGAGGGATGGCAGCGGGGTGTTGATATCAGTCACTTCTCCTCCCAAAACAAGGACAACCCACGTGTCAGAGGGGGATGAGGGAAAGCAAGAATAAAGGAAAAGATGACAAAGGAATGTATCAAGTGCAGCACAACCTCCCTGGCCCTGCTGCCCACACTCTGCTTGCTGCCCCCAGGCTGCCATTGGCTTCTTGCCCACGAGCCCATGTTGCTGCTCATGGTTCTTTGCTGCCCAACAGCACTGTCAGGTCTTTCTCCTGGAGCTGCTCTCCAGCAGGTCCCCCTCAGCCTGTGCTGGTGCTGGGCTTGTTCCTCCCCAGCTGCAGGACTCTGCCCTTGCCCTTGGTGCCCCTCAGCAGGTTCCTCTGTGCCCAGCTCTAATAAGTTCATGCCAAGTGTCTTCTCCAGTTCAAGTCAGAAAAAGGGTTTTTTCTAAGCAGAATTTGTCATTTCTGGGGCAGGGGCATCTGTAGAAATAAGCCACTGAAAGTGAGCCAGCTGAAAATGAAGCCACTGGATAAAAACTGTGCAGTTGGCTCGTGCCTGAGGGAAGGCAGAGGACTGCTACTGGCTATTTGCAAAGTCCTTTTGTTACTGAGACTTGCCAAATCCACTTCTCTCCTTGTGAAACAACAGGTTCTGTTCCAGATACACTCCAGATGATATTCCAGATGGCTAGTTCAATGCAGATGTTCAGTTGTGAAGCTGCAACTGCCAAAGGTATTTACTGCAACAAGTAACTCCAGCACCGAGGTGGATCTAATGTCAGTCCCTGCCAAACAGGAGCTTTTGAGCCCTACTTTGTCATGCTACTGTACTGCAGTGCTAAAGCTGCCCACTGGAGTCTTACAAGAGCTGATGACGAGATACAGGATTGATTCATTCCAATAGTTTTCCAGGCAAACAAGACATGTGAAGCAGCACACTGTGAAACGGAAACAAGGGTGATGGAGAACATCTGAGGGGAGAAGGAGTCCCCTGAGCTCTGACAGGAAAAGGAGATACTGGAGAGCGAGAGATGCAAACAAGGGAATAGAGAAACGTACTGATAGAAGTCAACCAGCTTGCTGAGGAACAAGAAAGGCAGCATCAGCTCTGTGAAGCAAAGGCACTGTAGAGCTGTGTGACTGGAGTGACTGATGAAAGGCACCATCAGAACTGCCATATGGCTGGTTTCTCAGTGGCAGAGGCCTGTTTTCACTTGAGGCTGCTGCAGAGCTGTGAAAGCCCCTCTTCTTCTCCAAGAGAAGGGGAGGAAGTTCCTGAGTTCTCGCTGTCATCTTTTTGAAGTTCCTTTTCACATTTGCCTGGACATTAGTTTGGGAAACACCAGAGGATTTTTCTGACACAACTGAAAAGACTGCTTGTGGCATAGGCCTGGATTGTGAGACGGCACTTGGAGATGCCCAAAGCGTGGGGATGCCTCACACACACAACTGGGCACCTCACACACACAAATCCTTGGAGGGGACAAGCAGGAGGTGGGCAAATGCTGCCCTTGTGTTGGTCTGAGCAGGCTGGGAGGGGATGGGCTTGCAGGGCCCCCACCCTCTGCGACCCCTCAGGCCCCACAGGAGTGGAGGCCCCTCAGTGGCTGCTGCAGGACAGTTGGGGGGATAAGGAGAGCAAAATCCCCCTTGTGCAAACTGGTGGCCCCCGAGGGCTGGGGCTTCCCTTGAGCCCCCTGGCTGAGCCCATCTCCCTGCTCTCCCCCGGGGGAATCACCCCCCACACTCTCCTCCCCAGAAGGGTTTTACCCCCTTTAGGAGCCCTGGCCAGCAGCCCACGCGGTGCTGCACCGCTGGGACGGGCCCTGGCACGTGCTTCCCACGCACCCGCAGCCACTGCGGGATTTGCTGGCACTGCCCCAACACCTCTGTCCTCACACAGCGCCCAGACAGGTCTCTTTCTTTGCTGTCCCCTCGGCCTTGGGGGCGTCTCCACTGGATGGTGCTGCTGAGAAAACCCAGTGCGGGCAATGAGGAGGCTGGGGGTGGGATCCCAGGGATGCTGCAGGACTCGCCGTAGCCCACAGCTGGGGCCAGGACAGCAAACCCAGCAGCAGCAGCAGACCCCAAACTGTGTCCTGCTTCCCCCCGAACCCTCACCAAGGATATGGGGCTGGTAGAGCCCAAATTAAAGATTGGATTCTGCTTTTAGCCCCATGATGACATCCCTGACACCTCCTCCCTGCCCCCTGCCATCCATTAACAGAGACCAGCGAGGAGCCCCCCTCCGCGGCCGAGGGGGCTGAGCCCCCAGGTCCTGGGGCTGGGTGTCCAGCCAGGGCTGGGCTGGTGAGGTGACCCCTTCCTGCAGGGCAGAGGGAGGGGAGCCAGGCCGTGCTGCAGGGACACCAGGAGGCAACGGGGCCTTTTGCTTTTTCTTTTGCATTTAATTTTGATGAACACTGTGTCAGTAACTCTCCACTTCAAAGGTTCCAGTGCACAGGTATTGCTGCACTTCTGCAGCACCGGTGCAGAGGCCAAGGAACTGTCAAACACAACAGGAAACTCATACAATCTTACAAAGTCCAACAACACTGTGTCCAAAGACACTGCTACAGCTACAGCTTCTACTGACTACTGCCTAAGCACTACTGCTGAGAACCTCCAGGGAAGGCGAGGGGCAGGACCCAGCCGTGCTCAGAGTCCTGCTGCTTAAGCCACTTTTCCCTGCAGAGACTGCAGGAGCTGCTGGATCCAATTAACGAAATCCAGCAGCTTCTGGAGTGGGAATGAGCAGGACTCAGTCCCTGCTGCTGTTGCCAGGGCTGAGCCTTGTGATGGCCTCTGTGGCCGGGCGAGTGTCGCAGCACTTCCTCCTGAGCGAATCCGTGACTGGACCCAGTTGAAGAAGTGCTGGGTGGAGGTGTAGACCCCAGGCTGCTTTGGTCTGGCACAGCCTTTCCCCCAGCTGGTCAGGCCCACGAGCCAGAAGAAGTTGGCGTGTGGAGCTCTGCAGACGAGCGGGCCCCCGCTGTCACCCTGCAGCACAGGACAGAGGGTGAGGGGGGTGTTGGGGAGCCCCAGCAGTGTGAGGGTGATGCTGGGAAGCCCCAGCAGGGTGAGGGGGGTGTTGGGGAGCCCCAGCAGGGTGAGGGGAGTGTTGGGGAGCCCCAGCAGCCCCACGTGGGCCAGGGCTGCGGGTGCTGCCAGGGCTGGCCCGTGGCTGCTCCTACCTGGCAGGTGTCGATGCCGCCCCGCGGGTAGCCAGCACACAGGTTGTAGCTGCGCACGGCCCCTCCGTACCACTCGCTGCTGTTGCAGAGCTTGACATTGATGAGGCGGACCTTGGCCTCCTGCAGCACGTCGGATGTTTCTGCAGCTGTGAGCATGGCAAAGAATTAGCCCCCAGCAGCTCTGGGCCACTTCCCCTCCCCTGTCTGGCCAGAGCCCTTCCCTGAGCCTTGGCTTTGCACCCCCAAAGAGGCACTCGACCCTTGTCTGATTTTAGGCCATGGCTCAGAATCATAGAATCCCAGATGCTGGGGTTGGAAGGGACCTCTAAACATCATCTAGTCTGACCCCTCTGCTCAAGCAGATTCCTCTAGATCAGGTCACACGGGAACGTGTCCAGGAGGGTTTGCAAGACCTCCAAGGAAGGAGCCTCCACGCCCTCCCTGGGCAGCCAGGGCCAGGGATCCCTCATCTAAAGAGCAAAAAACCATCCCGGGTCCTGCAGCCTTTCCTGACGGGAAAGTCCCCTCAGCATGGCGGCAGCCTGAGGTAGCTCAGGCCCCTGCCTGCAGCCTGAGCCCGGCCCTCGGGCAGCCCGAGCCGTCTCCCCAGGCTCGCCCCAGGCACACAGGCGCTTTCCCGGGGGCACTCACAGCCTTCTGCGGTGTAGCCCCAGCCAGCGACGCGGCAGTCTGTGAGCTGCGACACCACCACGTCGGAGAAGTGAGTCACACAGGCCAGCTGCACGTAGTCGCTGCACTGCACGGGCTCGTCCAGCTCCAGCAGGGCGATGTCGTTCTCGAAGGCGCCTTTGCGGTAGCTCTCGTGGATCAGCAGCCGCTTGCTCTTGCGCACTTGGGCCTCGGGGCCCAGCTCAGACAGCCGGGTGGCCCCGAACACCATGCGCCACGTTGGGACGTTCCTGGGGGTCAGATGGGGAGCAGAGGGCTCAGAGGGAGCCCAGCAGTTCCCTGCCTCCAGCTCGCCGAGGGAGAGGCCAGGTGCCCCGCGAGCCCCAGGCTGCAGGAACGGCACCAGCCCAGCCCGTGCCGAGCACGGGACGGGAACTCTGCCAGTGCTGGGGGCACGGCCCTGCCCTGCTCCTACTCACCTGTACTTGTCAAAGCAGTGTCCTGCGGTCAGGACCCACCGGGGATGGATGAGGGAGCCTCCGCAGATGTGCCCGCTGCCCGCTGCCCCGGGAAGCTGGATGCTGACGATCCAGGGCCAGGCTCCCGGGGAGGCATCGCTGCCGCCCACGACGCGCAACACCCCGTGGTGCTCAGCCAAGGGCCGGGTCCCGCAGCTTCTCCTGTCACCAGAAAGTCACGAGTGTCCTGCTGGAGGGCTGGCTGCTGCTGGGGCTGCAGGGCAGCCGTCTGCCCTCCCCACCGGGCAGCGCACGGACAGCGGGGCCGGGGAACCCTGCGCCCCGGCTTCTGCCTTTGCCCCGCAGACGAGTGGTGCCAGCTGCCCAGCTCCCAGCTCCTGGGCTTTGGGAAGCTGTGGCAGGGCCATGGGGAACCAGTGAAGCCCATCATATCATCGAATCACACAGTCACAGAATGGTGGGGGCTGGAAGGGACCTTTAGAGATCATCTGGTCCAACCCCCCCTGCAGAAGCAGCTCCCACCTTGATCAGGTCACACAGGAGGGTCTTGAAGCCCTCCAAGGAAGGAGCCTCCACACCCTCCCTGGGCAGCCTGGGCCAGGGCTCCCTCACCTCACAGAAAAAACTGCTGCTCCAACCTCCTGACGCCCACCCTTTAGATGTTTGTAACTATTAAGAAGATGCCCCCTCAGCCTCCTCTTTTCTGCCCAAGCTCCCTCCCAGAGCCACTTACCCACAGCTTTGCACTGAGGCACTCACAGGCCAGCAGCACAGGCCCAGCAGGACCAGGACAATCAGAACTTTCATCACGCTGACAGCACGTGGCAGCTCCAAGAGCCAAGGGCACGTGGCAGCTCCAAGAGCCAAGGGCACGTCACCCCCAGCACTGTGTCTGATGCCGTAGTGCTGATAGTGCCTGGAAAGCCTCGGCCGGGGCGCTGATGTCACAGAGCTGCTGCTTCCAGGGGGATTCTGTGTGGGGCACCACGAGGGGCCCGAGCTGGGGGGAGGCAGAAGCAGGGGTGGACACCTGAGGTCACACCACGCTCAAAAAGCCCCTTTTCCTCCTCTTTGCTCTTGGTCAAAATTGGTTTGGGAGCAGCATGACTTGTCAGAGAGCCGAGATCTGGGTTGTAGCCGCAACCCCAAATCTCCAGGGTGCTGTTTGGCTGCGCACAAGGGCCAAAGGCCTGTGTGTGTACTGCCTGCAGGAGGGAAATGCCACTTGGCTTCCCCTGGCTCTCGGTACCACCTCCTGTCCTCTCAGGATCCAGCATTTGGTCAGCAGAGAGCCTCAGCAAAGTTGTTTCACCTTAACTGCGGTGGGATGAGGACGAGGCACAGGAGGGGGTCCTGTTCTCAGGGACTTGTAAGGGTTACTGGGTAGCTGAGTAGTTGTCGTGTGCAGTGTTCAGCGGCTTCACCGCCCCAGAGCTCCAGTAAGTTCAGTCAGTGGTGGCTACAGAGTGATGTCACTTGACTAGCCAGCAGCTATGTTGGGTGACTTGGACTCTGGTCTTTTTGGATTGCAGTGGGAACTCAGGCAGCTGACACAGCCCCTGTATTTACATGCTCACTGACTCACAGCGTCAGTAAGCACCAGGGGACATCCCACTAGGCTCATCCCAAAGCAGCCTCCATTGCTCCTTCCCTTGATGAAAAGCTGAGCCTTCCTTTTCTGGTAAATAAGCCAGTCATTGCATGGTTACTGAGCCCCTCTCACTTGCTGGCAGAATTTGCAAGCCTGGGACCTAGGACTTCCCTGAGAGATGTGACAGTTTCCCTGGCTCTCTCATCACAAGGGTGATGGAGAACATCTGAGGGGAGAAGGAGTCCCCTGAGCTCTGACAGGAAAAGGAGATACTGGAGAGCGAGAGATGCAAACAAGGGAATAGAGAAACGTACTGATAGAAGTCAACCAGCTCGCTGAGGAACAAGAAAGGCAGCATCAGCTCTGTGAAGCAAAGGCACTGTAGAGCTGTGTGACTGGAGTGACTGATGAAAGGCACCATCAGAACTGCCATATGGCTGGTTTCTCAGTGGCAGAGGCCTGTTTTCACTTGAGGCTGCTGCAGAGCTGTGAAAGGCCCTCTTCTTCTCCAAGAGAAGGGGAGGAAGTTCCTGAGTTCTCGCTGTCATCTTTTTGAAGTTCCTTTTCACATTTGCCTGGACATTAGTTTGGGAAACACCAGAGGATTTTTCTGACACAACTGAAAAGACTGCTTGTGGCATAGGCCTGGATTGTGAGACGGCACTTGGAGATGCCCAAAGCGTGGGGATGCCTGAGAAACCTGTCCCTGGAGCTGCCCCCAAAGCCTCCCCCAGCCGTGACCTGCCGTTCCTCTGCTGCCTGGGAGCTGTTGCTGGGCCGTGGAGGGCTCCGAGGCGCCGGCCCAGGGAGCTGCTTCGGGGCTGGGCCCGGTGTGAGGGGGAAACGGGGCCCCAGGGGCCGTGGCAACACATCACAATGATGTCACAGAGCCCTTGGCTCCCGGGCATGATGTAGCGCTGGCGCTGCCGTGGCCACCCCACAGCGCCCGGAGGAGGCGCCGGGACAGGACGGGACAGAGCACGGCTGCCAGGAGCCCTGTGCAGATCCCTCGTTGTTCCGGACCCGTGGCCGCCGTGCTTTGCGCAGTGTCTCCCCAGCCCTCGAGGCCAGGCCTCAGCAGGATGGAGGAGAGACGCCCCAGCGTGCCCAGGCTGGCCTGGCAGGGAGAGGAGCATGAGCAGGAGAAAGCCTCTGGGGCTGCTGCAGCAGGGCAGCCCGATGAGCTGCAGGAGATCCAGCCGCTGGAGCCGCCTGTGCCCTGTCCCAGCCCCGCTGGGCATCCCCAGGGAGAGAGGGGCTGGGGCTGTTCCCCAGGGCCGGGCTCCATCCCCTGGACACCCCCAGACTGCAGCCGTCTCTGGGCAGCCCTGTGCCGGGGCTGGCCCTGCCCGGGGAGCGCAGGGCTCGGCTGTGTTCCCCTCAGCTCTGCCTCAGCTCGCTCTTTGCCCCTTCCAGGCAGGGACCTGACAGGAGAGGAGAGGCCCAGCCACGTGTCTGCTGAGCAAGTGGACAAGTGTCCTCTGAAGATGATCTTGGATGACCCCCATGATATGGTGGTGACCCTCCTGCGCTGTGTCCCGTCGTGTGACAGGTAACGGGGCCCTGACAGTCCTGGGCTCAGCAGCTGTAGAGCCCGGCCCGTGGAGCTGCCAGGCAGACAGGGCTTTTCAGGACCCTCTGACCCCTGCATTGGCCCCCTGCCCTGCTCCCTCTCTGCCCCTCGCTGGGGGCAGCGGGCAGAGGCAGGGCTAGCAGCCAGCCCCAGCCCCCACGGCTGCCCAGGCCATGGTGCTGTGGCCAAGCCCCTTCTGACTCTGATCTCTGTGCCTGCAGAGCTGCTGCAGCCATCTGGAAGCAGATGATCTCCACCAGCGTGACCTGGGCTTTGCTCTGCACACAGGTTTGTGCTGCACACTGTGCAAGAGCTGCTGTGCCGCCTGGGCCATGAGGACATGGTGTTGAAATTTCAGCAGAAGTGTGGCTGGGAATTTCTTCTCCGTGCTGAGTCCCGGCAGCATGCCATGGGGTCACTGGCCAGGTGAGAGCCCCCCTCTCCCTGCTCTCCCCCCTTTTCCCCCCTGCAGATGGAGGACTCCCCGTAATCCCCAGATTAAAAAAGATCAGCCCTGGGGAGTCAGTCCTGGGAGCGATTTGCCCACCCTGCTCATGGTTACTGGTGTCTTCCTGCCCCTTCTCTCCAGAGAGATGCGCAAGATCTCGAGAACAGTGACTTATCAAATGGCTCTGTGCCTGCTGGAGGTGCTGGACAGAGAGGAGCGGTACTGGGAGTTCCCTGCCATGGTGTTCCTGGTCGAGGTGAGACTGACAGCTGGGCTGAGGTGCGGGGGGGAGACCGGTCAGAGCCGGGCACCCTCATCACTGCTGGCTGTGTTTCAGCTCCTGCCCTGCCCTGGAGTGAAGGCATTGGATGAACGCTTCCTGCAGCTGGCCCTGAGGTACCTGGGGAGCGAGAGCAGCGCAATGCGGTGCCTGGTGCTCAGAGGCCTCCTCACCCTCTGCAACAGGGCCATGATGGTGAGCAGGCGGCTGCAGCCGTGCTGGGGGCCTGGGGCTGGGTGAGGGGTGCTGGGGGACACACAGCTGGGGCTTGGCTGGGCTTTGGGAGCTCAGGCAGCTGCTGTCAGCCCTCCTGCCTCCCCAGTGGCTTCCTCAAGTCCCTTGGGGCGGGTCTTTGCCTTCTGGGTCCCAAGGCAGCAGCGTGGGGTCCAAGTGCTGCAGCAGTTTGGGCTGTGCAGCTTTTCACGGCTTCACCTCAAGCATCGTTTTTCCACACAGGCCAAGAGAATGTGGATCCTGCAGAGAAAGCTCGTGGAGCTACTGGAGGATGCAGATGAAGTGGTTGAGATGACTCTGCTCCTGCTCAGAAAGATGCTCCAGGCTACCAACAGCCCACTTTGCAGCGCCATTGCTCTGGAGCTGGCTGAGAGGCTCCGGCCACTTTTTGAACACGTAAGGCTTTGTGTCCCCCACCATCTGTCCTCATGAGACCACATCTGGAATAGTGTGTCCAGTTCTGGGCCCCTCAGTTGCAGAAGGACAGGGAGCTGCTGGAGAGAGTTCAGTGCAGGGCCACAGAGATGCTGGAGTGGAGCATCTGCCTTGTGAGGAAAGGCTGAGGGAGCTGGGGCTCTGCAGCTTGGACTGAGGGGTGACCTCATTGATGTTACAAATCCATCAAGGGTGGGTGTGAGGAGGCTGAGGCCAGGCTGTGCTCAGAGATGGCCAATGACAGGACAAGGGGCAACAGGGACAAACTGGAATAGAAGAGGTTCCAAAGTAACACAAGGCAGAACTTGTTCCCTGTTGAGGTGAGGGAGCACTGGCAGGGGCTGCCCAGATGGGTTGTGGAGGCTCCTTCTCTGGAGACATCCCAAACCCAGCGTGATGAGTTCTGTGTGCCCTGCTCTAGGTGGTGCTGCTCTGGCAGGGGATTGCCCTGGATGAGCTTTGCAGGTCCTTCCAGCCCTTGAGATTCTGTGACCACGGGCACTGGCTGCTGCCAGGAAACTTTGTGCTGTGTGTGTTTTCAGGCCCATGCCCACATGGGCCTGCAGCAGCCAGGACTGAGGTCTTATCCTCTTCCTTCCCACCAGGACACCAGCCATGTGCAGCTGCTCTCCCTTGAGCTCTTCCAACACGTGATGGACTGTGTCAACAAAGATGGAAGAAAGCAGCTGAAGGCAGAGGTGCAGCAGAGCCTGATCCAACTGCTCTGCCTCCTGCATGATGAGAGAAAGGTGGTGGCAGAGGTGAGGCTCTCCGACCTGTGTCTGCGCCCACAGGACGTCCCCGTGCCCAGGAACAGCCCTGAGCTTTGCCCAGGCGAGGGGACACGGATGCTGCGCCCTGGGCAGCGGTACCAGCTCCCTTCTCTGTGTCCCTGCAGGCCTCTCGGGACACCCTGCTGCGAGCTGCCACCTTCCTCAAGAAGAGGAGGCTCAGCTGGCTGCTGGAGAGCGGGAAGACAGAGGCGGTGGGCGAGTGCCTGGTAAGGATGGCCCCAAGGCCCAGCCCCAGCCCGGGCACGCTGTGTCCCTGCCCACTGCTGCAGCCCACGCTGGGCACAGACACCGCTCAGCCAGGGGCACAGTCGGCACCAACCCATCCCTTTGTCTCCTCTCCCCTGCAGCTCTCCAAGTGCAGCAGCAGCAGAGCCAGTGACTATGTGCGTCAGGGAGTGTGGTGCCTCTGGAGCCGGCGCAAGTCCACACAAGAGGCGGCCATCGTGTTCCTGGGTGAGACGCAGCCCCTGTCCTTCCCTGCCCCATCGCAGCTCGGCCCCAGCCCCATGGCTGTGCAGCCCCCAGTGCCCAGTGCTGTGGGGAGAGCCTGGGCTCAGCCCTGCCAAGGGGAGGGGGGCGTGTGGCCGGGCCGGAGGGGCCGGTGTGGGGCAGCTCTGACTCTCTGTGTGTTCCCAGGGCTCGCCGGGCAGCACCTGAAGGGTCAGGAGGAGCAGCTGCAGGTCATCCATGAGGGTGAGTGAGGGCAGGGGGTGTCAGTGGGGGGTGGCAGAGGGGAGGAAAGGCCCTGGGCAGAGGCTGCAGCCCCTGCCCCAGCCAGGGAGAGCAGAGAGAGGTGTCAGGGGCACGGGGGGAGTTGGTGGGCAGCACCTTCCAGCCCCGGCTCCCTCCGGGCTTTGGGAAGAGCTGGGGGTTGGCCCTGGCAGGAGGGGTTCCTGGGGTGAACCCAGGCTCTGATCTCAGCTCTGTTCCTCTCTGTTGCAGCCCTTCAAAACCTGCCAAGTGACATCAGCTCGTCGTTGTCCAACCTGGCAGCTCAGACCCATCTCTCCCTGCAGAGAGCTGCAGAGGAAGCAGCTTCCTCCAGACCCAGCCTGCGGGAGCGGCTGCGCAGGGCCTGGAGGAGACGATCTTGTCTCTGGGCCCGTGGCTGACTGTGCAGCGGGAGCCCTGAGCAGAGCCCATCCCAGGGAGCTTTCAGTGCCATCCTCCCTGTGCTCTGTGGCAAATCCATAACCCACCAGCCGTTTCTTTTGTGTCACTGCAGTGGTTCAGGCACCGGGCTTGACGCTCGGATTTGTTTCCCTTTGGTGTGCGTTTGACTTTCTGTTGTTCACCACGTGAAAACCATTTTCTGTGGCTGGCAGCTCTCAGTTCTCCTTTGTGTGAACTCAACTGGGTCTGTTCTGTGTTCTTTTATGGATGCAAAGTGCTTTGCTTTAAACAATAAAGCTCAGTCACCACAATTCAACCAGTGCTGCCCATTTCTGGCCTGTCGTGTCTAAAGCACATGCTGAAGGTGTTGAAGGGGAGGAGAGTGCTAGACACAGAATCACACAGAGTGGCAGGGGCTGGAAGGGACCTGTTGAGATCATCCAGCCCAGCCCCTGCCAAAGCAGCTTCCCCTGGCTCAGGGGGCACAGGAACGTGTCCAGCTGGGGTTGGAAACCTCCCGAGAAGGAGCCTGCACACCCTTCCCGGGCAGCCTGGGCCAGGGCTCCCTCCGCTCAGCACCGAAGGACTTGCTCCTCCTGGGCCAGGGGCACGGCCTGTGTGCCAGCTGCCCCTTGTCCTGCCACTGCCCCCCACACACCAAACACTGGCCCCAGCCTCCTGACACCCACCCTGCAGGGACTGAGCAGCATTGCTGAGGTGCCCCTGAGCTCAGCCTTCTCTTCTCCAGCCTCAGCAGCCCCAGGGCCTGCAGCCTTTCCTCCTCACACACAAGTTGCAGCCCCTCAGCTCAGTCTCTGGGCAACCAGCCCCTGCTCGCAGCTTTTGTGTGGCTCTGCTGCCATTGTTGGCAACCGTGAAATGAGAAAATCCCCGCTGTCAGCTTTGCCATTACCCTGAACTAAGGGATTTGTTTTTAATGCATTTGGTACAGGCCATTGTGCCACAGCTGATGGAACTCCCACCAAACAGGGAGGAAAAGGATTATCTGGAGTGGCCACTGATGAACGTTTTGTAGACTGATTGATTGCTTTGGCCAGTGTAACCCACGTGTTGTGCTTGGGGTGTTCAGATTGCCTAAAACCATACAGTGTCTTGCAGTGTCACTGCCTGGTTTTCTCCAGCTGAGGATTGTGCCTCCCCAAAAGCAAGTGCCCATTTGTGTGGATGGAAAGCAGGAGATGTCCTTGAGCTTGCTGAAGTGTGAGCTGGCCATTTGGCTGCTGTTGTTAGTGCAGGCAGGATGTTTGGCTCAGCAACAGGGGAGAGAGAAATGCTTTTAGAACTGGAAGAATGTAGTGATCAAAGTCCCAATCGTAGGACACAGATGGTGACACAGAAGGGAGGCAGCAGGGCAGCAGCCAAAGCCCATGTTTCAAGGTGCTTGTACAAGAGCACAGCTGCAATACACCAAAGGACGCAAATACTTGTGCAAGTCACATAGGCTGCCCATAGAGTACTTAATTCTTCCTGCACTGCAGCTGCCAAACTCAGCCTCTCTGTCCAAGTGCAGAGAACTGATGTGTCTCTGGCAGAGCTCCCCATTTTCTCTCTGAGTGCCTTGTGTGAAAAAGCAGGGAGAAGATGGTGAGGCTGAGTGGTATTTGCCAGTCTGCAGCTTGTCCTGCTGCCCTGGCTGGGACAGCTGCCCTCTCATTTTCATATGGCCTCAGTGTTTCTGCTCTCAGCTTTTGTCTGCTCAGCAAAGTCTGCTCCCCACCAGGCTTTCATGGAATGAGTGCTGGAACGGGACCTGTGTCAGGGTGCTCTTTAACACAGAGCATGAGTGCTAAATGAATAGAGGAGCCCTGTTCCGTGGGGCATGGGAAGTGTAGGCAGGAGCCTGTCAAGTCTTTGGAGGCTGTCATCCTGTGGTGCTGGAATGGGTGAGACATGCACGTGGCTGCCACCTCGTATTGCCGTGACCCTGCTCAGATCCTGCACAGCCAGTGCACACAGAGAGTGTCCACAGAGAGTGCCCACACACCCTGTGTTGCTCATCCAAAGCATTTCCCTGTGGCCTTTGCTACTGTAATTCTCTGGCCCAAGCCACTGGCCGTAGAGCACTCTGCTGCAAAGGTGATGGCTGCCCCTGCCGTGTCTGTAGCTTTGGTGGGTTCTTGGGGCGCCCCAGCCCTGTCTGCCTGCTCCTCCTGACAGGAAAGGCAGGGAGTGCCGAACCGTGACGAGAGAGCTGCTCCAAGGAGTCCCAGAATGCCAGAATGGTGGGGGTGGGAAGGGACCTCTGGAGGGACCTCTGGAGGTTTGGGCTTGGTTAGGGTTCGGTGAAGTCTGTGCTTCCACCAGAGGCATCCTGAGCTCTGTGTCATCAGCACTGGGCAAGGAACGAGGCTGTCAGGGTCGGTCCCTGCTGTTTGTTTGCAATGGGAACTTCTTCAGCGTGAATTGTCAAACACTGATGAGTAACTTGGACTCTGCATTGGTGACGTGGATTGGAAGAAGTTAAAAGTAGCCCAAGGGATGGAGCTGTGTCAGCACTCTAATTCTGCCCTTGTGGATGTGTCAGAGATGGAACTGTCATTGTCCAAGGGATGAGCACATTCACTCTCTTTCCTTCCCCCTCTTGCAGAATGTAGAGGAGTGGTCACCTGATGTGTTTGCACACAACGATGCCCATGGGGATCACGCACTGAAACTCCTTTGCTCTGAACTCCTTGCACACTGGGATCTGATCAAGTGTCTCAAGGTCAGTAGGTAGAAGATGTGTCTCTTCTTCTGTCTTGGATTGGATTCCAGTTCTTTCTCATTCTGCTGTGCTCTCTTTGAAATGCAATGTTAGCCCTATTGGAAGGCTTTGTGGACACTGCCCTTTCCCCAGGAAGCAAGAGCAAATGTTATTGAAGTCGTGGATAGACAGTTGTTTTTTGAAAGCAAAACCATCACACAAAAGCAAAGCCTGGCTGGGTGATTTCCCTTCCCCAGGGCTGGCCACTGGACAAGGTGCTGGTCAGCAGCACTCTCAGGGTGCAGGGCTGGGCCCAGGACAGGCCTTTTGCAGGCACCACATTTCTGGAGGCTCCTGCTAATGCAGCTCCTGGGCACTGCTCAAGGAATGAGGGCAGTTGTCCAGAATTGCTGGCTTTGGTCCCTCCCCATCGGTTCTGGCTCCCTGCCCTCATCTGTTACTTCCTCCCTTTGTCTTTACCCCACCACTGGTTTTTCTTTCTCTTCCTCTGTAGGACTCCTTGTCTGTATTTTCTAACCCCTCCTTTTCTGTCCTACATCCTGTTGCTATTTTTTCTCCTCTCCTGCTCCCTGTCCTTTGCCTTTTTCTATCACCATGTTGTGATTCCTGGCCTTATTTTCCCTCTCCCCCACAGCCTGTCCCCACTTTCCTGCCCAACTCTCTTGCTCAGCTGGTTGGAGCTTCTCTCTTCTCTCCAGGCCTCCATCCTGCTCCTCACCCCCTTTTATCTCTTCCTCTGACTCTCTCAGCCCATCGCTGTTCCACCCTCCTGCGCCTCCTTCTGCTGATCCACATCCCTCTGCTCCTCGCTCTCTCTGGATGCTTTCCCTTCCTTCTCTTCTCTGTCCCTGCCTTCTGTCCCTGTCTCTCCCTTTCTCTCTCCTTCCCTATTCCCTTCTGTCCTAATCCCTGTCCCATTTCTCTGTCACTCCACTGTTCTGCTGCCTTTTCTGTCTCTCTGCCCCCCTGTCCCTCTCCCAGCCTGTGACTGTGTATTCCCCATCCTCCTTTCTGCCCTTCCAATCCTCTCTCTGTCCCTCTCTGCTGCTGCTTGTTGCTCTTTTTCCTCCTGCACTCCCTGTCTCCTTAAGCTCCATCCCTTTCCTGCTCTGTCCCTCTGCCCTGCTCCTCCCCCATATTTCCTCCTCCTCCTCCTCTGGCTCCTCCTGGGGCTGGGCCTGTGCAGCCCTGGGGAGGCGGCCATGGGGCTGCAGGGTCAGGGGGGCCTGGCCAGGGGCTGGTGTCCCTGCAGGGCCAGGCAGCAGGAAGGAGGCCCCGGGGCGTGTGGGAGCTGTAGGCCTGGGGCACTGGCTACCAGCCAGCCATGTTGGCTCCTGGGCCATGTGGGAGCTGTAGCCCTGGGCAGGGGCTGGCAGCCGTCCCTGTTCATTCCTGGGCCAGCCAAGGGCACTGAGGGCTCCTTTCCCCGCCCAGCAGCACTGTCTGTGCCTCAGTGTGTCTGTGCTCTCTGTGGGGCACTGACACAGCACACAGATCCCAGCCAGAGCTGCTGTGGCCTGAGCCAGAGGCTCCCTCAGCGCCCAGCCCCGGGGCAGCCAATGGCAGCGCAGCAGGCGGGCACAGCCCTGATTGACGTGTGGGCGGCGGCCAATCAGAGGCGGCGGCGCCTCAGGGAGGGCGGGACCAGGCAGGGCAGTGACAGCCCTGCAGCCAATCAGAGGCGGCGGCGCCTCAGGGAGGGCGGGACCAGGCAGGGCAGTGACAGCCTCGCAGCCAATCAGAGGCGGCGGCGCCTCAGGGAGGGCGGGACCAGGCAGGGCAGTGACAGCCCCGCAGCCAATCAGAGGCGGCGGCGCCTCAGGGCGGGCTCTGGCCCCTCCCGCCCTGTGCTGCAAAGCCCCTGAGCCACAGGCAGAGGCAGAGGCAGGGCCAGAGAGACGGGAGCTGCTGGACACAGGCCCCGAGGGGCCGAGTGCTGAGGGGCCGGCACATGGCTGTGGGCAGCAGAGGCTGCGGCCCTGCAGAGGAGAAGGCTGAGCTCAGGGGCCCTTCTCAGCGCTGAGGGCTCCCTGCAGGGCGGGGGGCGAGAGGCTGGGGCCGATGTGTGCTGTGTGGTGGGCAGGGACGGGACACGGGGTGCCGGGCACACGCTGACACAGGGGCGGCCACCCAAGGCCCTCCCTGGGTACCCCCAGGCACTGCCCATGTGCAGCCTGGGGTGTGAGGGGACGCGGCACGCAGCGGCCGCACGGGCACAGAGACACACAAGGGCAGCATCTGCCCAGCTCCTGCTTGTGCCTTCCCAGGGGAGGCCTTGGAACCCGAAAACAAGGGGGTTTACCCAACAAGGTGTGTTAGAAAGCTAAAACGAGGCCTTGGATGCTGATAACTGAGGTTGAGAACCGAGAATGAGGGATTGAAAGCTGAAAAGGAACAGGTTAAAGCTAAAAATAACAACTTGGGGCACAAAGTGAGACTTTGGAATCAAAAACTGGAGGACTGTGCTCCAAGCAATAAGGTTAGAAAAAGCAAAAAGGAGGCTTTGGAAGCTAAAAATGAGCATCTAGGCCACAAAATGAGCCTTTTGAGGTTAAAATTGCGTGTTTGGAAGGTAAGAAATGAGGGTTTGAGCACAAAAATGAGACTTTGAAAAGAAAGGTGATGGTTTGGACCTAGAAGAGGACGATTTGAAATCTAAATCCAAGGTTTAGAAGGTGAAAATCGGGCTTTGGGAGGAAAAGTTAGGGTTTGGGTCACCAAGTGAGGTTTGAAAGATTTACATGGGGGCTTAGGCCTCAAGGCACTGGAAGCTAAAAGGGAGGGTTTGGGCCCCCAGAGGAGGGTTTGGAAGCAAAAAAAAAAAGCTTGGATGGGTGGACGGTGAGGTGGATGGAGAGCTGCTGAATGACAGAGCCCAGAGGGTGGGGATCGATGGCACAGAGTCGAGTTGGAGGCTGGGGTCAGTGGAGTTCCTCAGGGATGGGTTCTGGGGTCTGTCTGGTTCAACGTCTTCATCAACCACCTGGGTGAGGGGACAGAGGGACCCTCAGCAAGTTTCCTGCTGGCACCAAACTGGGAGCACTGGCTGATTCCCCAGAGGCTGTGCTGCCATTCAGCGGGATCTCAACCAGCTGGAGAGTTGGGCAGAGAGGAACCTCACGAGGTTCAACAAGGACAAGGGCAGAGTCCTGCAGCTGGGAAGGAGCATCAGTAGAGGCTGAGGATTGACCTGCTGGATGATGCGTGGGAGCTTCCAGAGTCAGAGACATATCCTCAAGGAGGTAGAGTCAATGTCCAAAGCTCAATGCTCAAAGCCCATTTATTAGTCATACACACTGATATTTATACAATAGTACAGAATTCAGGTGACAGTAACATAACATTTACTGGTTACATCTGCAAAGCAATGTGCTGCTTGGCACGAGCTCATTGGTTAATTGCTAAAGCTCACACTTAGTTTAAGCCAAATCTCAGCACAGCTGTGGTTAAACATATCCTGCTTTTACTTCTTCTCAGCTGCTCCCTGTTTTCAGTACTTTCAGTGTTTTCAGGCATTCAGTACTTCAGCCTTCTCTGCATCCTCAGACACCAGAGCACCATCAGCATTTAGCAGAGGGCCCACGTTCCCCCTCACCATCCTTCTGCTGCTGAGGTACTTGACAAATGCCTCATTCCTGTCCTTAACATCCCTGGCTACATTTAATTCTAGAAGGGCTCTGGCCTTCTGTCATGGCTTAGCAAGGAGCAGCTTTTGCTTGGTAACAGGAGGAGGGGGTTGCAGTGAAGACCCAGTAAAGAGTTCTCAGCCTCTCCCCAGCTCCTGGGCTCACACTCACCTCCGGCCCGGCTGGGCCAATCTGGTGCCTCTGCCAGACTATTTAGGGACGGGAGTTTGAAGTGCTGGCAGGAGGTGTGAGAGTGATACACGATGGAGGCGACCACACGCACCCCACAGTCAGAGAAGGAGGAAGGAAGGAGGAGCACCAGACCAGAGACCCCTCTGCAAGCTGTGGCAAGAATGCAGCTGTACATCTGCAATGAACTCTCTGAAGTGAGCCCTTCCCATGGGCTGCAGCTCCTCGCAAAGTGTTCCAGCGTGGGAACCCTTCTACAGGCTGCAGCTCTTCAATGTGCAGCTCCATCGTGGGCTTCCCATGGAGTCACAGCCTGCTTAGGAACAGCACGTGAGTCTCCTTCTCTGGAGACATTCCAAACCCACCTGGACGAGTTCCTGTGTGACCTACTCTAGGTGGTCCTGCTCTGGCAGAGGGGTTGAACTAGATGATCTTTTGAGGTCCCTTCCAAACCTTAAGGTGCTGTGATTGTGCTGAATGCTCCCTGCCTCTGGGCAGCCCAGAAGCCAGTAGCCTGTACCTGCGTTCCCCACAGAGGGACACACGGACGCTCACAGGCCGGGCGTTTCTTCAAACGACCGTTTACTCAACTACTTCTTCAAACAAGCAACTATGTACAAGGTCAAGCTCCCAGAGACACCTCAGGGAGCGAGAGCAATCGCTAATGGGAAGTGCTGAGTCTCTCTTGCCAGGCTCCTGGCAATGGCCCCTTCAGCTGCATCGGCTCCCACTCCCCTCAGCTCTCTGCCTCAAGACCTCTTTCATCCTCACGGAAGAGCCGTCTTGTGAGCCGATCTTGCAGCTGCTCACAGTCACGCAGTGCCTCGGCGTGGGCAGCCGTATCGTCTGTCAGGTGCTGGAAGAGGTTGATGGGTTTGGCCTCTCGGAAGTCAGGAGGCAAGACGATCTCCTCGGGCACGTTGTGGTTGCCAAAGAAGAAGTGGTTGAGGCGCTTCTCCTCCACTCTGCGGCGCAGGTACTGCATGATTTCCTTCAGGCGCGGCAGCAGATACCTCCTGCGCCAGTCTGACAGGGGAGTGGTGGTCAGGAGGTGCATCACAACCGTCTTGATGATATAGGTGGAAAAGCCCGTTCCTGGCACCATGCGAGCGCAGAGCTGCAGGCAGTTGAGGTGGTAGCTGCCAGGCGGGGCGTTCCTGGCCACGTGCCTGAAGAACTTGGCCTCTGCCACAGCGCAGGTCTCAGGCCACGTCGTGCTTGGGGTGAAGAAACCTGCTGCAGTCTGGCTGCTCACAAAGATGTCTGAGTTACCTTGCTGCACGCCAAAAAGCAGCTCCACAAAGAGAGGTCCTCGGGAGACGTTTGACAGCTTCAGCTTGCAGGAGTGTCTGGAGAGCTGCAGCTGCATCTGGTAGCGGCGAGACTGAGGCAGCTCCCCCCAGGCTGACGTCACCAAGTTCTGGAACCAGAGGGCAGTTTTATGAACATCGAGGTAAGGGCCAGTGCAGAGGGTGTCGAGGACACTGGGACCCTGATTCCTCCTCCGTGGCTCCTCAGGGTAGTGGAGGAAGCACGGCGCGTCTCCTGCCGGCTCCTCTGCGCTGCAGGTGCACTCCGGGGACACACGGACGCAGAAGTTCTTTCCCGGCAGTTCCTGTGCAAAGTCTGGCTCCAGGTGGAAGGAGTAGCCATGGGGGGCCTTCAGGGGCACGAGCATGCGGTATGTGACGTCGCTGTCGCAAGGATTCCAGCCTTCGAAGGCGCTGCCCACGCCGATGGCTGGCTGCAGCTCCGGGGAGGAACTGTTGGCCAAGCGCCCTTGCAATAAACGGAGGAGGTCATCCAGCAGCTCCTGCACCGTGCTGCTGGTGTAGCACAGACTGAGCACTGTCCACTGGATGCGCCTCTCATAAATCAAAGCGTGGTGCCTCTCTTCAACAGTTTCTCCGTCGCTTTCTACCTCCTGGCAGTGTGTGTCACTGCCTGAGCTCTCCTCACTGCTGCTGTCGTCTGTGTCAGGGCTCCTTCTCCTGGTCCACCAGTACAGTGCCAAGAGCAGGACCAGGACTGCAGCAACGATCAGGTCTTCCCAGGAAATGACGGGCTGCCTCGGCTGCCGCGGCGGCACCAGGAAACTGGAGCTGATGAGCAGCATCTCATGTATTTCTCTCGCCTGCTGGATCAGCTGCTCTTCTGTCGGCTTCAACACGGCCTCGTTCATCCTGGCGTAACACTGCTGTGCCTCTGGGATGAAGAGCGACAGCAGATTGGTGAAGAAGCGCACGAGCGCCATGATCTGCAGGGAGAGAGAGCGAATGGGTTCAGTGGGGTGGGAGGGAGGGAGCTGGCAGCGGGGAAAACAGGGGCCAGGAGCGGGGGCCGGTTGGAGAGGGGCCAAGGCAGGCGGGAGGCACAAGGGCTGTGCCAGCCCTGCCGGCGGCTGGGCCCTGGGTGCCGGGGCAGAGCGCAGCCTGCCGCCGTCCCCCTCCTCCTGCCGCCTGCGCGCTCACCGCTGTCCCAGCGCGTACTGGGCCCGTGCTGCCCCTGGTGCCCCTTTATAGCCGCCCCCCGCTGGCACGGCCTCTGATGTCACAGACACCCCACAGCTGCCCCCCACACCCACAGAGGACTGACCCATCCTGACCTCTACTCAGTACAGTCAGAGGCTGACAAACTGGGCGACCGCGAGAGGCACAAACTGGGCGACCGTGGTGTTCCTTTTGGAAGCCATAGCACCGAGGAGAAAAGAGAACCGAGGGTCTCTTGAAAGAACATTGGAATGGTCTGTGTCATAAATGCAGCCCTTCAGTACCCGTGAGTATAAGGTTGGCACTGTGACGTTAATAAAGCGATGTAACTCCTGTGAACGGTGTGTCAAATGGGCCTGTTCACAGCAGCTTGTAGATTCCCCGTCACTTCACATGGATTGAATCTTTTCCAGTACAAAACCAGGGTTTCTTTTGTAGTCTGGACGTATTTCAGACACATTATTGCATGTACATGACTGGTATTGCCTAAGAGAGTGTGAGTGGTGAATCCCCATGCAGAAGAACTGCGGGGAAGGATTTCTTCCCTGTGAGGCTGTCCAGATGGGTTGTGGAGTCTCCTTCTCTGGAGACATTTAGGGCCCACCTGGGTGAGTTCCTGTGGGATGGGTAGGTCACTGTTTGACAGACACAGCTGAGCCATGTGAAAGAGAATGCTCAACATGAAGAATATGGTAAGTAAGGAATGAAGTGCCAGAGGCACGGGGTTGCTGACATTGGTGGTTGTCGTGGTTTGGCCCAGCCAGCCCAGCAGCACCACGACAGTCTCTTGCTCGGTGCCTCCATCCACCCCCAGCCTTGTTAGGATGGCAGAGGCCCAGCGAAATGGGAGTAAAAAGATCACCAAGGTTGTTGTGGATGGAGACAAGGGCAGGGAGGGCTCGCTGCCAGTTACAGTTCTGGGTAAAACAGACTCCAGTGCTCGACTGAGAGAGGAAAGGAGGAAAGGTTATTCTACAAGAAACAGAACGGAATAAAAGCAAAAAGGGAGCAGGATGGTGAGAAAATTACAACCAGAGCTTTAAGATCTCCCTCCCCCAGCCCTCCTTTCTTCCCAGGCCCAGCTCACTGCTCCCCAGATCTCTCCCTCCTCCCCCCTCAGCGGCTCAGGGGGGCAGGGAATGGGGGATGTGCTCACTCTCTCACAGATGGGCTCTGCCACTTCTCTCTGCTCAGATGAGTACAACTCCTGGCATTCTTTCCCTGCTCCAACACGAGGTCCCTCCCCCAGGACACAGTCCTTAATGAACTTCTCTGGGGTGGGTTGCTCCCAACAGCCGCGGCTTCTGCCCACACAGGGTCCCTCACACGGGACACAGTCCTTGGGGAATATCTCTGGTGTGGATTCTTCACCACGGTTGCAGTTTCTGCAGTTACAGGGTCCCTCTCTCGGGACAAGGCCTCTTCTGAGCATAAGTTGAATGAGCTGCTTTGTCATGGGTTCCTCCCCACAGTTACAGCTGTGGATATTGGGTCCCTTCCTCGGGACACAGCCGGCTCCGGCCATAGTCACTGCCCCTGGCTCGGGGCCTTTAATGAAGTGAATCGCTGCCCCTGGTCCAGGGTCAGCTTTAGCAAAATGAGTCTCTGCCCCTGATGCAGGGTCTTTAAAGAAATGAAAATAAACCTCAGCGTCACCAGGTCTCTCCATAGAATGCCGGGGAGTGTCTGCTGCAGCACACCTCCTCCTCTCTTTCATCGCTGACCTTGGAGTCCTTATGGTTGTTCCTCTCACTGTTCCTACTCCTTGCAGCAGTTCCACCAGCCAGAAGAAGAACAAAGGGCAGAAGCTGTAAGCCAGTACCTTAGAGCTGCTTCCTAGATGATGTGCATCTTACCTAGGAAGTATTTGGTTGAGAAATAATGTTGAGCAAGTTCTTACCATAAAAGTCATTGGAGGATGTGTTTATTTACACAGCCACAGCAGGTGGGCTGGTCTTTAAAGAAAGGCAACATTGCAGGAGCTGTACCTGCTATGGCTCAGCCTGGTGTGCTGCACATTTGGTGGGAGGTAAGAGAAACCAAAACATGAACCAGTTGATGTTTAACATACTGCAGACTCATCTGGGAGAGAAGATTTAGCGGCTTGTTATCACCAGATTGAACAGGAATTGTTTTACAAATGACCTAACCAAAAAGAGAACATGCCTAGTTCTTGGCCAGGTGTGAAATCCACTTGACCAGGCCCAGGCCACTGTTTGTGGAGCTCTATGAAATCAATGATAGCCTCATGTTGGCAGCTGGAATGCTGTGTGTGTACTTCACAGCAACACACAGAGTCACAGAAAGAATGGACGTGAAATAAGGGAATCTGTCAGTAGCTGAGCTGATGCTCTTCACATCTAAAGGAATTCTCACATTCACTTGAAAGGCAACAGTCACCTGGCAATGATGATGTCACAGTGTCATCACCCAGGAGCAATGATATCACCTGAGAATGATGATACCACAGTGCCAGCACCTGGCAACGAATGTGTCCCCTAACAGCAGTGGTGTCAGCTGAGAATGATGACATCACAGTGCCCAGGAGAGTATAAAAGGGGGGTCCTCCCAGGTCCTGCTGCCAGATCTGGCCTGGGCAGCCACCTGAGAGGAAGCTCTTGATGGGGCTGAGGGAGGAAGGCAAGCCAGAGGCTGGAGGTTCGCAGCTGCTCCTGGCTAAGCCACTTTCCAAGCTCATCTGAGGGACAAGGAATCTTCTTCAGCTGCAGAGCAGGAGCCAGAACACAGGACTGCCTTCTGGAGGGGCATTGCAGAGCTCACCATCCTCATCCCCTGTGGAGCAAGGGGCAGCAGCCGTAAGCAATAGGGGTCCTGATGCTTTGGAGTACTCACTGCCAGGCGTGGGATGGATTCTTGTCCCCAAGGTCGATCAGGCCTGGGGCATTTGGCCACTCAGGGAAGCCCCAGAGATGGCTCTAGGTTGAGGGAGAAGAGAGGCTTGTGCATCTCGTGGGAGGCATGAGCAGCCCGTGGGACCAGGAGGCAGGTCTGCTCACATGCTCAGGGAGTAGCCGATCGCCAGCACTGGGGTCAGGAAGGAATTTTCCCCTGGGGCACGTTGGCACAGGTCCCCAGGGGTTTTTTGCCTTCCTCTGCAGCATTCAGCATGACTGCTTAAGTGTCAGGGCTCCTTTGGTCCATTTGGGCTGGGCTACTGCCCGCTGTCGTGCACCACCAAGGCAGCCTCTCGTGCCCTCCAGCTGACAGGAGGAAGACTTTTTTTCCCCAAGGTGCACTAGCAAGTGTCCCTGGAGGGTTTTTTTGCCTTCCTCTGCAGCACTGAGCATAGCCTTTAGCTCCTTTGAGCCATTTTTTGGCAAGTACCTACATCGGCTACTCCACAACAGTGGCCCTGGTGCCCACATCCAGAGGGAGGAAGCTTTCTATACACTTCTTGTGGGCCATCCTCGGGGCTTGCTTCTCATCTGCTGTGGCACTGAGCACAGCCCCTTGTCAGGGCTCCTCTGGCCCATTTTGGTTTCTTGCCTGCTGCTCTTGTACCTCCAGCCTCTTCTCCAGCCTGGAGAACACTCTTGTGCATTTTGCACTTTGTGGCCTCCATCCTAAAATCATTTGCAGCAAAAGTGTGTGCTGGGCAATGTTTTCTCTCTTCTCTGTCAAACCTCCTCATTGCTTTTGGATGGTGATGGTCTCTCGGCCATGCTGGAAGCCTTCATGTTCCAGGGGCATCTGGTGGTGTTGCTCTCAGCTTCAGATGCTTTGGGCCCAAGACTTGCTGGGCTGAGTCTTGCTGGAGAGCTCCCATGCTTGCTGCTGGCAGGGGAGCAGGCTGCAAAGGGAAGCAAGCCCAGCTGGATCTCCCATTCAGAGCCTGCCCACCTGCTTGGTGGCATGCAGCACCTTGCAGCCTGGCATAACTGTGTCTGCTCTGAGTTCCACCACTCCCTTTCACATCCTGGGCTCTTACCAAGCTTCTTTTGCTGTGTTTGAGGTCCTGCCCGGTGGCAGAGACCACATGGCATCAGTCAGCAGCCGGGAGGAATGTGCCTCTTAACCAGGAGATGAGATCTGAGTGTATCCCTGCTTTCTCTTTTGCTTTGGAATATTCCTTGATCACTATCATCTGACTTTCACCATCTGGAATGCACCAAGCCAAAGCAGCTCTGCTAGCAATGTGCATACCCATCTGCATGGCAGCTCTCCTCATCTGCTTGTGCTGCTTAGGGACAGAAAAGATGTGAAGGAAGATTTTTGGTGTCTCTTTCATTGCACCTGACCTGTGAGAAGTGAGATGAAGAAACATGGTGTTGATTGGAGAGAGCTGGGCTTCCTCCCCAGAAAAACTGGCCATCACTGCAGTTTGTTGGAGTCTATTAACTGACAACCTCCATCCCTTTGGTTTGGGAGTCATTGTTGAAGCCTGGCTTGATGGTGGGTCTGGAACAATGACAGGATCTTCAGCCAAGCACCCAGGGAAGGGAAATGTACTGTGTGAGGAGGATTTGTTCTGTGAGTGAAGCTGCCTCATCATCCACAGACTTTTCTCATCAGTTTTTGCCTGTTTAAAAAGCTCAGGCTGGGATAAAAGTTGAACATTTAAGGTACCAGATTTCTCTGGCACTGCTGATCCTTTCCATTGGCACCATTTCCTTTCCATACCATGGACTTACACTGGGTAAGGATCTCATTGGTTTAGTTTCAGCTATATTCTGGCCATAAGTTTGTAGTGGATGGGGATTTTTGCCCTTCCTTTGGTGCTCAGTTGAGCATTTCAGAAGGTACAAGATTTCTCTGGCACAGCTGATCCTTTCTTTCCATGTACCATGGGTTTATGCTGGGTAAGTATTGTATGAGTTGAGTTGCAGGTATGTTCTAGCCATAGGTTTGTAGTGGATGTGGGGACTTTTGTCCAGGTGCTCCCTGGAGTTCAGGAGTTGGTCAAGGACTGAGGTAAGTGCCTCTGCATCACAGCATTTCCCTTCTCAGGTGTCAGCTTCCTCTCTGAGAATGCTCTGCTCTACAAAAGCTGCCTGTGTTTACCAAGTCTTGGCTCCTCCTTTAGCAAGTACTTATCCTGGACTTCATATTAAGAAGACAGAGCCTGGCTCTTCTCAGTGCTGCCAAGTGACAGAAAAGGCGTCAGGCAGAAACTGAAACACGGGATATTTGGTCTCAACAGAACGTTTTGCTGCTGTGGTTGAACAAAAGAAAGTGCAGGGACAAAAAGGAGGCGAGTTGCTGAGCGAGGCTTTGGAGTCATCTCTTTGGAGAGGTTTGAGACCTGACTGGACATGGCCCTGGGCAACCTGCTGCAGTTGGCCTTGCTTTGAGCAGGAGGGTTGGGCTCCAGTCTGTGGAGGTCCCTTCCCACCTCCTCTGCTCTAGGAGTTTGTGGTTGCCATTGTGGTTTGTCATCAGGCCAACAGGAGACCTGTGCTCCATTGTGCTGGGTTTCTTTTGTCAAAAGCCACCCTGTGCTCATAGGAGATTCTTTTTGCTCTGCCTGCTGTCAAAAAGCTGCAGAGTCCAGCAGTAGCAGCTCCTCCTTCCATGCCATTAGTTTGAAGCCTCCCCAGAGAAGCAGGTGAGTATGCTCAATTACAAGCTAGCAATGTCTAAGGAAGGTCTGGTGAGCCACAGCTGTGGACTGCTGCAGAGTCCTGAACCAAAGCCTCCCACTGAAGAAGTAAAGCATAGCAAGGGAGAAGGCTCCTTCTCCCAAGACCCAGAGTTCTCAGTCTAGCTCTGAAGGAAGTAGCCAGCACCCTTGAAACCTTCATGGCACAGAGAGGAAACAATGACTTCTGGCTTCAGTGCAAGAGCCAAGGACAGACACCTGTGCAGTGCTTCACTTGGAAAGCCACTGCAGATGGTTCAGTGAAAGGCCTGCTTGAACCTGCAGAATAACCCAGGTGCCACTTGAAATGATGCCAGCTTGTCCTAGGTGACACTGAAAAGCGTGACAGCCCGTGGATGCCAGCACAGAACTTCTTTCCAGGACACCACAGATCCCAGCACAGCTGCTGCAGCGCTGCCATCTCCCTGTGCCCATTCCCACAGCTTTGTTCCCCCTCTCTTGCTTTCCTTCCTACTTATTCCTTGGAGCCAGAGAGTAATTAACTGACCTTGACTAAGTGTTCTCCATTAGAATTCGTTTTCCAGGAAGTCTGAGCAAAGCCCAGTGAGATGGACTTTGGGTAAAAATGGACATGACCACACTGGACAAACTTTCCTGCCCTGTTTTCATGCAGTTGGAAGTGTGATGCTTTGCTGGTGAGGTGTTGGTGACAACAATGGGTCTTTCACCACAGTAACTGATTTTCCAGTGCAAATGAGCCCAGGGCAGCAGTGTGCTCCCAGCAGGGAGGAATGCAAGGAAAACATGGGTGTGATTCACTGTTCCTACTTAAAGAAGGTTTTCTTCTGGTTTGATGGGGCACATTCTACAGAGCTTTGGAGTCTTTAAACCTTTTTGTCTTATCCTCTTG
Organism: Colius striatus; assembly: GCF_028858725.1. Classification (NCBI taxonomy): domain Eukaryota; kingdom Metazoa; phylum Chordata; class Aves; order Coliiformes; family Coliidae; genus Colius; species Colius striatus. The sequence goes on along the minus strand of NW_026908523.1, from coordinate 1,376,641 downwards.
CGTAGTTCAGATACAGGACAAGAATGGCAAAGCACTGGGCAATATACTCATTTCTTTCTCTTTGCCAAGCTTTTGTTGTATGTTTCTTGGCTTTTCATATGCAAGCAAGGCTCAAGGGTAGGACTGGCTTTCATGACAATAATTCCTTGGACAGAATGTAAGGTTTCAACAAGAAGAGCACCTTGGTTTTCTCATTTCCCTGGCAGGATGCCATTTGTGGCAGTGGGATTTCTGACACTCATGAGTAAGGAGACTGCTGTCCTGCTGCAGTTGCGTGTTTTGGAGAGAGTAAACTTCTCCCTGGGAGCCTGTCTGCAGCACAGCAGTGTTCCTCCACAGTCCTGATGGAGACAGACTTCTGTTTTGGAAAGACACAGAAATGCATCAACACCTGTGCAGCAAGGTCTTGGAGGGGGCAGCAAAATCATACTGAGTGGCTAAAACAAAGCAGAGGAGCTCTGTGCCCTCATTTTGCCTTCAAAATTCACCAAACCAGGTCTTCAGGAAAAGAAACAGACTGCAGGGATATTTCTTTAGTTTCAGACTGAAACAGAGATCTAAACACCACACTTGGAGGGTCCCAGAGTGTGTGAGAAGGTTTGGACTGAGAGTCACAGGGAACAACGAAAACTCTTGTTTTTTAAACCAGTCTGGCTGCTGTGACATCAGCTGTAGCCTGGCTTCTGTGACATCAACTGTGGCAAGCAGAAGAGGTCACCTGCCCTCCCTTGCCTAACAGGTGCGTAAAGGTGTAAAGGGCTGACAGTGAGAATGGTTGTGCTTAGTCTTAGATGCAATCTATGAACTGTAAAGCTACTGTCCAAACTCAACAAGGAGCAAAGGTAAGTTCACTTTGTTCTTTTGAAACTCTAACATGTGGATTCTTTGGGTGTTGGTGTCTATTTTCCCTTTTCACCTTTAAGTGCTCACGCCAACCCCACATTTTATGCAGTAGGAGTTAAAGACATTGGCATTCTGGGCATTCCCTTGGCAAGTACCAATCACCAGGTTCTTAACAAGAAGAAGACTCAACAGATCCATGGCCAGCTTGGATTGACAGTGCTACAGCTGCCAACAGCTGCATACAGCACGGCAACAGCTTCTGGTCAGATCAATACCTTCAGTCACTGGAAACAAACTCCAGCATCTGTTTCAGAGTGTGCCCGTCTGGTGGGGTTCCAGGAGAACTCCCAGAAAGCCTGCACAAGGCACGCTGAAATCTGGGGCATGATTCACCACCTTCCAGTTGATTTCGATGGACATCCCTTCAGATGGCCATGGCCCTTGTCCCCTCTGTGCTCTTACAGGGCATCAGTCTCCAGAACACACTTGGAGGGAAGGAGGAAATCGCCTTCAGCCAAGAGCCTTTGCATGTTTCTATTCTGGAGCTTGTACTCGCTGCCCTTCAGCTGTGTGGAAGCAGAGCAGCACCCCGCAGTGCAACCTCCCCTGCACTGTCTGTCCCTTCTTCCCCAGTAAGGGAAGGAATTTAAATGCCATTGAAACAAATGGAATGACAATTCCTTCCTTCTGGAAGAATTCCTTTCTACTACCCTTCTGATTTCATAGACTCCGGCTGTTATTTTTGACCTGCTTTCAGCCAGAAAGCTTTCTCCTCACATTTGATGTGACCCTCCATCCATTTCCAACTCTGAAGCAGTTCCTGGGGCACTCTGCCCTGCTGCTTTTTCTCTGCCTTTGAGGCTTGAAGACATTTCTCCAGCCACAGTCAAGGCTTTGCCCAGCTTCACCCCATGGATGAGCAGCTCTCCATCCCCTTCTGGCTGCAGATCCCCTTGCACAACTGCACCTTTCTGAAGATTGAAATAAAAATTCATCTTGTATTGATTGGCTGTTGTGTCAGTGTCTTTGACCTTCTTGTGGAAAGAGTTCCCTTGATAGACTGGGTCCTCTGGAGAATACCCCGTCCTGGGCTTTGTGTGCTGAAGGCTGATCTTGGAATGCCATTCACTGTCTTCATTTTGCTTCCTCCTTCCTTCCTGACCTTAGAATAACAGACACAGGCACTATGTGATTCTTTCTATCCAGATCACTCAAAAAAAATAAACCCCATGTAGTTCCAACACAGAAACTGTCATTTGACTGGAAACCAGCAGCAGAACTGTTTGAATTCAGTGCTGCACTAGGTACATTCTGTTCTGACAAAACCGCCCTCTGGTAGGCAGAGCGGTCAGGTCAGGTACAGTGTGAGATGTGTACATGACCATAGGGTTTGTGCAGATGGGAAGAGCTAAAGCAATGGGTTCTCCAGACCCTTCATTGCTGCCATCCAGTGCAGCACGTTCATTAAACTTGAAGACACAGGAGACACTGCACTCCTCAGCAGCTTACACATAACCATCCCTCATGTCCTTGTTCATTGAGATCTCTGTATTTTACTGGAGTCTTTGGAAGTGTGGTTATACAGTGGTTGAGTTACTTCAGCTTTTCCCAAGAGCTGAAGGTTTTGAGATTGTTACAGTGGTCCTTAGGAGCAAAACACAAACCCCAACAGCAAAGCAAAAGGAGTGCATCACAGTCTTGACAGAACTGCATTCATAGAGCTTTTCTGTCTTGGTTCTGGTTTCAAAGCTTGGGGCTAATATTCCATGTGAGGCATATTGGGCTTTATACCTGTGAAACACATCAATACCATCTTCCCTTAGAGACACCAGAAAAGTTCACTGTCAATGAAATTAATTAGTTTGTATCCCTCATAAAAATGCATATCCTAAGTAGAGCTCATTCAACATGGACATAAAAGACTTTCAATCTATCAAGGACTGTGCTTTTACTCAGATTATGACATTCTTTCATACAATCATCATCATTCCCTTTAAAAACAACCCAACAACCTACTACCAATTCTCTACGAGAATTATGCTTTTCCAAGCTTCAAATCTCAGCTGTAACCTTAGGAGTGTTGACATCACACTGTAAGAAGTGGAGGAGAAGTCTGTATTGAGAGCAGAATATTTTCATATCCCCATTTTTTGTGAAGGATGCAAACTCTAGTGTTGAAGACATTGTTGATGTTAAGGTTTAGAGAAACATTAAAGATGAGAGGAGTTTTTTATGTGTCTGTGGGCGAAAGGGCCAGGTTACAAATGAAGATGATGGAAGATCAGAAGCTCTTCAGTGTTGTCTGATTTACCTTTTTGTTGCACTATGATAAAGACATGGCACATGGGCTTGCATCATGATGTGACAGAAACAGTGTGGTATCAGATTGCAGCACATGTTGCCATTCTGGCTCTGGAGTTCATCTGTAGACAGATCCTGTGGTGGGACCTGCTCTTTGCAGGTGGCTGTGAGATGAGATGCCAAATGACTGAAGCAGGACAACAAGACAGCAGAAGTTGTCTTCTTTTCAGTTTACCTGAGACTTGTTCTGGAGGGAAATCATCTTGAGGTAAATTGATCCATGGAGGCTCCAGTGTTCTGGAATCTCCTGTGGTAGTCAGCTCATCTTCCACAAAATCTTCTTTCCTGCATGGGTGGGTGCACGCCAGAAATCTCTGCCTGTTAAAAACCAAACAAGCAGCTTTCATTGTAAACAGTGTCAGCAGAAATAAGCGCAGTTCCTTATTAGAAATGGTGCTGATCTTAAGCATGGAAAGGTGAAGTGGCCAGTCATTTTTGCTGCCGTTCCCCAGGGCTGTGGGTGCCTCTGGCATGGTGGGACCTGGCCCGTGGCAATGCCAGACTGCTCCTGGCTTAGTGGGAGGAGGAAGATGGGAACTGAGACACAATGGGGCAGGGAGGAGGCAGGGCAGGCACCGACTGAGAGTGGGCTGAGCAACCTCAGGGCCCAGGTTTGTGGTGAGAACCCGGGCTGGCTTCCTATTGCCCTTTCTCAGGACTGGAGACACCATCAACACCAGCTGCAGCTTGGCAATGTGACCAGCCAGCCTGGACCCTGCTCTCACACACACTCATTGCTCCTGGAGGGCACAGCCAGGTCCCTTTCTGGCCTCTTACCTGAACAGCTCACCCCAGCGTCCATGCTGTGAACACAGTTGTTCTCACCCCATCCGCTGTGTGTACATTGGACAGGGCAGGCTCAGAGCCACGACACTGAATATCAATCAACCAAATGGGGCCAGATCCTGGACCGAAATTTCCGTGCCGAAAAGCTTGAACAGCAGACCCACATCCCAGCTGCTTGCAAACCACTGCAGCATCTTTCAAGTCCCAGTTGACACTACAGACAGTTCCCCACTGTCCCTCGTGTTCCACCTCCACTCTCCCAGCGCAGCGGCTGCCGCCATCCACCAGCCTCAACTCTGCAGCCCTGAAACGCCAACACGGGGCTGGTGAGGAGAGCACCGAGCTCCAGACTACAGCTCTGAGGTCCCCCCTGCCCAGCCAGAAGTAAAGGCATCCGAGGGACAGCCCTCCCCATCCTGGGCTGTCCCTGGGGCAGTCTGGGGGTCCCTTTTCTCCCCAGCTCTGCAAAGGGCTGAGGCTGCCCAGCAGCAGACCTGCTGTACCATTCACAGCCCCACAGCCTGCAGCACATCCCCACTAATTCAACCCCCCCATGTTTTCCTTGCATTCCTCCCTGCTGGGAGCACACTGCTGCCCTGGGCTCATTTGCACTGGAAAATCAGTTACTGTGGTGAAAGACCCATTGTTGTCACCAACACCTCACCAGCAAAGCATCACACTTCCAACTGCATGAAAACAGGGCAGGAAAGTTTGTCCAGTGTGGTCATGTCCATTTTTACCCAAAGTCCATCTCACTGGGCTTTGCTCAGACTTCCTGGAAAACGAATTCTAATGGAGAACACTTAGTCAAGGTCAGTTAATTACTCTCTGGCTCCAAGGAATAAGTAGGAAGGAAAGCAAGAGAGGGGGAACAAAGCTGTGGGAATGGGCACAGGGAGATGGCAGCGCTGCAGCAGCTGTGCTGGGATCTGTGGTGTCCTGGAAAGAAGTTCTGTGCTGGCATCCACGGGCTGTCACGCTTTTCAGTGTCACCTAGGACAAGCTGGCATCATTTCAAGTGGCACCTGGGTTATTCTGCAGGTTCAAGCAGGCCTTTCACTGAACCATCTGCAGTGGCTTTCCAAGTGAAGCACTGCACAGGTGTCTGTCCTTGGCTCTTGCACTGAAGCCAGAAGTCATTGTTTCCTCTCTGTGCCATGAAGGTTTCAAGGGTGCTGGCTACTTCCTTCAGAGCTAGACTGAGAACTCTGGGTCTTGGGAGAAGGAGCCTTCTCCCTTGCTATGCTTTACTTCTTCAGTGGGAGGCTTTGGTTCAGGACTCTGCAGCAGTCCACAGCTGTGGCTCACCAGACCTTCCTTAGACATTGCTAGCTTGTAATTGAGCATACTCACCTGCTTCTCTGAGGAGGCTTCAAACTAATGGCATGGAAGGAGGAGCTGCTACTGCTGGACTCTGCAGCTTTTTGACAGCAGGCAGAGCAAAAAGAATCTCCTATGAGCACAGGGTGGCTTTTGACAAAAGAAACCCAGCACAATGGAGCACAGGTCTCCTGTTGGCCTGATGACAAACCACAATGGCAACCACAAACTCCTAGAGCAGAGGAGGTGGGAAGGGACCTCCACAGACTGGAGCCCAACCCTCCTGCTCAAAGCAAGGCCAACTGCAGCAGGTTGCCCAGGGCCATGTCCAGTCAGGTCTCAAACCTCTCCAAAGAGATGACTCCAAAGCCTCGCTCAGCAACTCGCCTCCTTTTTGTCCCTGCACTTTCTTTTGTTCAACCACAGCAGCAAAACTTTCTGTTGAGACCAAATATCCCGTGTTTCAGTTTCTGCCTGACGCCTTTTCTGTCACTTGGCAGCACTGAGAAGAGCCAGGCTCTGTCTTCTTAATATGAAGTCCAGGATAAGTACTTGCTAAAGGAGGAGCCAAGACTTGGTAAACACAGGCAGCTTTTGTAGAGCAGAGCATTCTCAGAGAGGAAGCTGACACCTGAGAAGGGAAATGCTGTGATGCAGAGGCACTTACCTCAGTCCTTGACCAACTCCTGAACTCCAGGGAGCACCTGGACAAAAGTCCCCACATCCACTACAAACCTATGGCTAGAACATACCTGCAACTCAACTCATACAATACTTACCCAGCATAAACCCATGGTACATGGAAAGAAAGGATCAGCTGTGCCAGAGAAATCTTGTACCTTCTGAAATGCTCAACTGAGCACCAAAGGAAGGGCAAAAATCCCCATCCACTACAAACTTATGGCCAGAATATAGCTGAAACTAAACCAATGAGATCCTTACCCAGTGTAAGTCCATGGTATGGAAAGGAAATGGTGCCAATGGAAAGGATCAGCAGTGCCAGAGAAATCTGGTACCTTAAATGTTCAACTTTTATCCCAGCCTGAGCTTTTTAAACAGGCAAAAACTGATGAGAAAAGTCTGTGGATGATGAGGCAGCTTCACTCACAGAACAAATCCTCCTCACACAGTACATTTCCCTTCCCTGGGTGCTTGGCTGAAGATCCTGTCATTGTTCCAGACCCACCATCAAGCCAGGCTTCAACAATGACTCCCAAACCAAAGGGATGGAGGTTGTCAGTTAATAGACTCCAACAAACTGCAGTGATGGCCAGTTTTTCTGGGGAGGAAGCCCAGCTCTCTCCAATCAACACCATGTTTCTTCATCTCACTTCTCACAGGTCAGGTGCAATGAAAGAGACACCAAAAATCTTCCTTCACATCTTTTCTGTCCCTAAGCAGCACAAGCAGATGAGGAGAGCTGCCATGCAGATGGGTATGCACATTGCTAGCAGAGCTGCTTTGGCTTGGTGCATTCCAGATGGTGAAAGTCAGATGATAGTGATCAAGGAATATTCCAAAGCAAAAGAGAAAGCAGGGATACACTCAGATCTCATCTCCTGGTTAAGAGGCACATTCCTCCCGGCTGCTGACTGATGCCATGTGGTCTCTGCCACCGGGCAGGACCTCAAACACAGCAAAAGAAGCTTGGTAAGAGCCCAGGATGTGAAAGGGAGTGGTGGAACTCAGAGCAGACACAGTTATGCCAGGCTGCAAGGTGCTGCATGCCACCAAGCAGGTGGGCAGGCTCTGAATGGGAGATCCAGCTGGGCTTGCTTCCCTTTGCAGCCTGCTCCCCTGCCAGCAGCAAGCATGGGAGCTCTCCAGCAAGACTCAGCCCAGCAAGTCTTGGGCCCAAAGCATCTGAAGCTGAGAGCAACACCACCAGATGCCCCTGGAACATGAAGGCTTCCAGCATGGCCGAGAGACCATCACCATCCAAAAGCAATGAGGAGGTTTGACAGAGAAGAGAGAAAACATTGCCCAGCACACACTTTTGCTGCAAATGATTTTAGGATGGAGGCCAGAAAGTGCAAAATGCACAAGAGTGTTCTCCAGGCTGGAGAAGAGGCTGGAGGTGCAAGAGCAGCAGGCAAGAAACCAAAATGGGCCAGAGGAGCCCTGACAAGGGGCTGTGCTCAGTGCCACAGCAGATGAGAAGCAAGCCCCGAGGATGGCCCACAAGAAGTGTATAGAAAGCTTCCTCCCCCTGGATGTGGGCACCAGGGCCACTGTTGTGGAGCAGCAGATGTAGGTACTTGCCAAAAAATGGCTCAAAGGAGCTAAAGGCTATGCTCAGTGCTGCAGAGGAAGGCAAAAAAACCCTCCAGGGACACTTGCTAGTGCACCTTGGGGAAAAAAAGTCTTCCTCCTGTCAGCTGGAGGGCACGAGAGGCTGCCTTGGTGGTGCACGACAGCGGGCAGTAGCCCAGCCCAAATGGACCAAAGGAGCCCTGACACTTAAGCAGTCATGCTGAATGCTGCAGAGGAAGGCAAAAAACCCCTGGGGACCTGTGCCAATGTGCCCCAGGGGAAAATTCCTTCCTGACCCCAGTGCTGGCGATCGGCTACTCCCTGAGCATGTGAGCAGACCTGCCTCCTGGTCCCACGGGCTGCTCATGCCTCCCACGAGATGCACAAGCCTCTCTTCTCAACCTAGAGCCATCTCTGGGGCTTCCCTGAGTGGCCAAATGCCCCAGGCCTGATCGACCTTGGGGACAAGAATCCATCCCACGCCTGGCAGTGAGTACTCCAAAGCATCAGGACCCCTATTGCTTACGGCTGCTGCCCCTTGCTCCACAGGGGATGAGGATGGTGAGCTCTGCAATGCCCCTCCAGAAGGCAGTCCTGTGTTCTGGCTCCTGCTCTGCAGCTGAAGAAGATTCCTTGTCCCTCAGATGAGCTTGGAAAGTGGCTTAGCCAGGAGCAGCTGCGAACCTCCAGCCTCTGGCTTGCCTTCCTCCCTCAGCCCCATCAAGAGCTTCCTCTCAGGTGGCTGCCCAGGCCAGATCTGGCAGCAGGACCTGGGAGGACCCCCCTTTTATACTCTCCTGGGCACTGTGATGTCATCATTCTCAGCTGACACCACTGCTGTTAGGGGACACATTCGTTGCCAGGTGCTGGCACTGTGGTATCATCATTCTCAGGTGATATCATTGCTCCTGGGTGATGACACTGTGACATCATCGTTGCCAGGTGACTGTTGCCTTTCAAGTGAATGTGAGAATTCCTTTAGATGTGAAGAGCATCAACTCAGCTACTGACAGATTCCCTTATTTCACGTCCATTCTTTCTGTGACTCTGTGTGTTGCTGTGAAGTACACACACAGCATTCCAGCTGCCAACATGAGGCTATCATTGATTTCATAGAGCTCCACAAACAGTGGCCTGGGCCTGGTCAAGTGGATTTCACACCTGGCCAAGAACTAGGCATGTTCTCTTTTTGGTTAGGTCATTTGTAAAACAATTCCTGTTCAATCTGGTGATAACAAGCCGCTAAATCTTCTCTCCCAGATGAGTCTGCAGTATGTTAAACATCAACTGGTTCATGTTTTGGTTTCTCTTACCTCCCACCAAATGTGCAGCACACCAGGCTGAGCCATAGCAGGTACAGCTCCTGCAATGTTGCCTTTCTTTAAAGACCAGCCCACCTGCTGTGGCTGTGTAAATAAACACATCCTCCAATGACTTTTGTGGTAAGAACTTGCTCAACATTATTTCTCAACCAAATACTTCCTAGGTAAGATGCACATCATCTAGGAAGAAACTCTAAGGTACTGGCTTACAGCTTTCTCATCATGCTGGCTTGATGGAAACACTGTCTTTAGTGGAACACAGCACAAAGGCTGAGCGGGTGTCATGGTTTGCCATGACAGCCTTTTCTGGTAAGGGGGAAGGGGCTGTAAAGGTGGCTCCTGTAAGAAGTTGCTCACAACTCTCCCCTGCTCTGAGCCAGACCCACTGCTGGGGCTGAGCCAATGAGACGCCTCCACCATCACTTTTTAAGAAGGCAGAGGAAGTTTCTTCCTCCATCTTCTTCCTTCTTCTGCCCTTTCTTCTTCTTCTGGCTGTTGCTGGTGCAAGGAGTAGGAACAGTGAGAGGAACAACCACGCGGACTCCAAGGTCAGCGATGAAAGAGAGGAGGAGGTGTGCTGCAGCAGAGACTCCCCGGCATTCTATGGAGAGACCTGGTGAAGCTGAGGTTTATTTTCATTTCTTTAAAGACCCTGCATCAGGGGCAGAGACTCATTTTGCTAAAGCTGACCCTGGACCAGGGGCAGCGATTCACTTCATTAAAGGCCCCGAGCCAGGGACAGTGACTATGGCCGGAGCCGGCTGTGTCCCGAGGAAGGGACCCAATATCCACAGCTGTAACTGTGGGGAGGAACCCATGACAAAGCAGCTCATTCAACTTATGCCCAGAAGAGGCCTTGTCCCGAGAGAGGGACCCTGTAACTGCAGAAACTGCAACCGTGGTGAAGAATCCACACCAGAGATATTCCCCAAGGACTGTGTCCCGTGTGAGGGACCCTGTATGGGCAGAAGCCGCGGCTGTTGGGAGCAACCCACACTAGAGAAGTTGGATAAGGACTGTGTCCCGGGGGAGGGACCCCGTGTTGGAGCAGGGAAGAATGCCAGGAGTTGTACTCATCTGAGCAGAGAGAAGTGGCAGAGCCCATCTATGAGAGACTGAGCACATCTCCCATTCCCTGCTCCCCTGAGCCGCTGAGGGGGGAGGAGGGAGAGATCTGGGGAGCAGTGAGCTGGGCCTGGGAAGAAAGGAGGGCTGGGGGAGGGAGATCTTAAAGCTCTGGTTGTAATTTTCTCACCATCCTGCTCCCTTTTTGCTTTTATTCCGTTCTGTTTCTTGTAGAATAACCTTTCCTCCTTTCCTCTCTCAGTCGAGCGCTGGAGTCTGTTTTACCCAGAACTGTAACTGGCAGCGAGCCCTCCCTGCCCTTGTCTCCATCCACAACAACCTTGGTGATCTTTTTACTCCCATTTCGCTGGGCCTCTGCCATCCTAACAAGGGTGGGGGTGGATGGAGGCTCCGAGCAAGAGACTGTCGTGGTGCTGCTGGGCTGGCTGGGCCAAACCACGACAACCACCAATGTCAGCAACCCCGTGCCTCTGGCACTTCACTCCATTCCTTACTTACCATATTCTTCATGTTGAGCATTCTCTTTCACATGGCTCAGCTGTGTCTGTCAAACAGTGACCTACCCATCCCACAGGAACTCACCCAGGTGGGCCCTGAATGTCTCCAGAGAAGGAGACTCCACAACCCATCTGGGCAGCCTCACAGGGAAGAAATCCTTCCCCGCAGTTCTTCTGCATGCCTTGTTTGGGGATTCACCACTCACACTCTCTTAGGCAATACCAGTCATGTACATGCAATAATGTGTCTGAAATACGTCCAGACTACAAAAGAAACCCTGGTTTTGTACTGAAAAAGATTCAATCCATGTGAAGTGACGGGGAATCTACAAGCTGCTGTGAACAGGCCCATTTGACACACCGTTCACAGGAGTTACATCGCTTTATTAATGTCACAGTGCCAACCTTATACTCACGGGTACTGAAGGGCTGCATTTATGACACAGACCATTCCAATGTTCTTTCAAGAGACCCTCGGTTCTCTTTTCTCCTCGGTGCTATGGCTTCCAAAAGGAACACCACGGTCGCCCAGTTTGTGCCTCTCGCGGTCGCCCAGTTTGTCAGCCTCTGACTGTACTGAGTAGAGGTCAGGATGGGTCAGTCCTCTGTGGGTGTGGGGGGCAGCTGTGGGGTGTCTGTGACATCAGAGGCCGTGCCAGCGGGGGGCGGCTATAAAGGGGCACCAGGGGCAGCACGGGCCCAGTACGCGCTGGGACAGCGGTGAGCGCGCAGGCGGCAGGAGGAGGGGGACAGCGGCAGGCTGCGCTCTGCCCCGGCACCCAGGGCCCAGCCGCCGGCAGGGCTGGCACAGCCCTTGTGCCTCCCGCCTGCCTCGGCCCCTCTCCAACCGGCCCCCGCTCCTGGCCCCTGTTTTCCCCGCTGCCAGCTCCCTCCCTCCCACCCCACTGAACCCATTCGCTCTCTCTCCCTGCAGATCATGGCGCTCGTGCGCTTCTTCACCAATCTGCTGTCGCTCTTCATCCCAGAGGCACAGCAGTGTTACGCCAGGATGAACGAGGCCGTGTTGAAGCCGACAGAAGAGCAGCTGATCCAGCAGGCGAGAGAAATATTTGAGTGGCTCAAATATTTGAGTGGCATCAACTCCAGTTTCCTGGTGCTGCCGAGGCAGCCTCAACCACTTCTTCTTTGGCAACCACAATGTGCCCGAGGAGATCGTCTTGCCTCCTGCCTTCCGAGAGGCCGAACCCATCAACCTCTTCCAGCACCTGACAGACGATACGGCTGCCCACGCCGAGGCACTGCGTGACTGTGAGCAGCTGCAAGATCGGCTCACAGGACGGCTCTTCCGTGAGGATGAAAGAGGTCTTGAGGCAGAGAGCTGAGGGGAGTGGGAGCCGATGCAGCTGAAGGGGCCATTGCCAGGAGCCTGGCAAGAGAGACTCAGCACTTCCCATTAGCGATTGCTCTCGCTCCCTGAGGTGTCTCTGGGAGCTTGACCTTGTACATAGTTGCTTGTTTGAAGAAGTAGTTGAGTAAACGGTTGTTTGAACAAAGGCCCGGCCTGTGAGCGTCCGTGTGTCCCTCTGTGGGGAACGCAGGTCCAGGCTACTGGCTTCTGGGCTGCCCAGAGGCAGGGAGCATTCAGCATAATCACAGCACCTTAAGGTTTGGAAGGGACCTCAAAAGATCATCTAGTTCAACCCCTCTGCCAGAGCAGGACCACCTAGAGTAGGTCACACAGGAACTCGTCCAGGTGGGTTTGGAATGTCTCCAGAGAAGGAGACTCACGTGCTGTTCCTAAGCAGGCTGTAACTTCAAAAAGATGACAGCGAGAACTCAGGAACTTCCTCCCCTTCTCTTGGAGAAGAAGAGGGGCTTTCACAGCTCTGCAGCAGCCTCAAGTGAAAACAGGCCTCTGCCACTGAGAAACCAGCCATATGGCAGTTCTGATGGTGCCTTTCATCAGTCACTCCAGTCACACAGCTCTACAGTGCCTTTGCTTCACAGAGCTGATGCTGCCTTTCTTGTTCCTCAGCGAGCTGGTTGACTTCTATCAGTACGTTTCTCTATTCCCTTGTTTGCATCTCTCGCTCTCCAGTATCTCCTTTTCCTGTCAGAGCTCAGGGGACTCCTTCTCCCCTCAGATGTTCTCCATCACCCTTGTTTCCGTTTCACAGTGTGCTGCTTCACATGTCTTGTTTGCCTGGAAAACTATTGGAATGAATCAATCCTGTATCTCGTCATTAGCTCTTGTCAGACTCCAGTGGGCGGCTTTAGCACTGCAGTACAGTAGCATGACAAAGTAGGGCTCAAAAGCTCCTGTTTGGCAGGGACTGACATTAGATCCACCTCGGTGCTGGAGTTACTTGTTGCAGCAAATACCTTTGGCAGCTGTAGCTTCACAGCTGAACATCTGCATTGAACTAGCCATCTGGAATATCATCTGGAATGTATCTGGAACAGAATCTGTTGTTTCACAAGGAGAGAAGTGGATTTGGCAAGTCTCAGTAACAAAAGGACTTTGCAAATAGCCAGTAGCAGTCCTCTGCCTTCCCTCAGGCACGAGCCAACTGCACAGTTTTTATCCAGTGGCTTCATTTTCAGCTGGCTCACTTTCAGTGGCTTATTTCTACAGATGCCCCTGCCCCAGAAATGACAAATTCTGCTTAGAAAAAACCCTTTTTCTGACTTGAACTGGAGAAGACACTTGGCATGAACTTATTAGAGCTGGGCACAGAGGAACCTGCTGAGGGGCACCAAGGGCAAGGGCAGAGTCCTGCAGCTGGGGAGGAACAAGCCCAGCAGCAGCACAGGCTGAGGGGGACCTGCTGGAGAGCAGCTCCAGGAGAAAGACCTGACAGTGCTGTTGGGCAGCAAAGAACCATGAGCAGCAACATGGGCTCGTGGGCAAGAAGCCAATGGCAGCCTGGGGGCAGCAAGCAGAGTGTGGGCAGCAGGGCCAGGGAGGTTGTGCTGCACTTGATACATTCCTTTGTCATCTTTTCCTTTATTCTTGCTTTCCCTCATCCCCCTCTGACACGTGGGTTGTCCTTGCTTTGGGAGGAGAAGTGACTGATATCAACACCCCGCTGCCATCCCTCTTCTTCTTTTTAAAGCAGAGGTCAAAACGCAGAAAGTGACTCTGCTCTGCCTGGCTGGTTTGGGTTTGGGAGTCCTGCTGCCAAAAAGCATCACCTCCAGCAGAGTCATGAGTATCAAGCCATTTCTCTTCTGAGGTAGGACACATCTCATTCAGTCCCTGGGAACACGTGGGGCAAGTGATCATCTGTTCCCGTTGCCCCTGGATGAGTTACTGGGCACCTCATCCCCAAATTGCACCTCCTCCCCAAATTGTCTTTGCATCAGGCCGGTGCAGAGAGCCTCAGGCACTGAATTGGGTCGTTTTGGTGCATGTCGCCATAGACACATTCTGCAGTTATTTCTGCCACCACACAGCCAGGAGAAACAAGTCGTGGCGTGCAGCGTCTCGGGTTGGCTGCTGGTGCCTCCCTGGGAGCCCCACAGCACGTTACAACTTGGCAGTGGGGCTGCATTTCTATCCAGAGCCACACAACTGCTTTTACAAGAGCGGGGCGTGCGCCACAGCAGGAATCCCACATGGCCCTGGGCAGCTGTGGCTGAACGTGCCCACAAAGCACCTGAACAGACGCTGACTGAACGAGAGAGGGACCACGGGGCATCTGCCTTCTGAGTGAGTGTGCAACCCACATCTGTGTTCAGTGTTTCCAACGGGGATCGGGCAGCTCTGACACACGTGCAGCGTCATTTTGGGGCTTCTCCTGCGTCCCAGACTCAGCCTTTGTTCCGTGCCCGAGACTCGGCTGTGGGGCCGTGGGAAGGAGCCTTGCGTTGAGTCCCTTGGGGCTGGGGATGTGCTGGTGCCCGCACGGGATCTGGACCACGGTGTGATCCTGCGCTGTCCGTGCGGCCGCTTCAGAGCAGCGAGAGCGTGACGCTGAGCAGAGCAACGCCAGAGAGGTTCACAGGAATGGGATTTGGGTGCTTACAGGAACGCTGTGATGGGTGACAACAGGAGGACGGGCAGTCACCCAGCCCCAACAGAACGCCTGGGTCACTTGAGCAGATGTCACAGGACAAGATCCACTCGGTCTCAGTAGGTACAGCTGCACCTACTGACAGTTTCTCTGGCTATTGGGACTGCTCAAGCTTTAGCAACGCTTCAAGATGAGGATGCTGGCTTGCAAAATGCAGCAGCAGTACTTCAGCAGCACTCACTGGATGGTTACCCGATGCAGGCTCCATCAGACACGCTCCTTTGCAGAACAGAGCCTCCGCAGATTGTTTCTGGCTGGCACAAGGACGGGGCTGTGAGGGCTGTGAAGGCACGTGCTGTGTGAATTTGAGTGAGCGCTCAGAGTCAATCCACAAGAGCCTGCAGGATCTGAAGGATCTGCCCCCGCTGAGGGGACAAGATCACTGCGCACCCAGTATGGATGATGCTTGATTCCAACTCATTGTTTACACCATGTGCTTTTATCTGCTGACACAAGTCATCCTTTCACTCCATCCCATGCCCACCTCTTCTGTAGCCTCCACCTCTGGCGTTCCAACCCGAGATCTTCCAGGTGCCTGCAACAGTCTTGAGGGGAAAAGTGGGGTTTGAGTACATTTCTGAGAAAGAAAAGTGGCATTTGGGTGGAGTTTTGAGGGAAAAGATGAGGTTTTGGGGCATTTCTGAGGGAAAAGGTGGGATTTGGGTGGTGTTTTCAGAGAAAAAGCAGGGTTTTGGTAAATTTCTGAGAGCAAAAGTGGGGTTTAGGTGGAGTTTGGATGGAAAAAGTGAGGTTTTGGAGTAATTCTGAGGGGAAAAGAGGGACTTTGGGGAAGATGTGAGGAGAAAAGGGGTTCTGTGTGAGTTTTGAAGGACCAAGTGGGGTTTTGGGGGAATTCTGAGGGATTAAAAGAGGTTTTGGAGTAATTGTGAGGGAAAAAGCAATAGGGATTTGGGTGTAGATTTGAGAGGAAAAGTGGGGTTTTGGAGCAATTCTGAGGGGCAAAGTGGTGTTTTGGTTTATTTCTGAAAGGAGAAGTGGGGTTCTGTTGGAGTTTTGGGAGAAAAAGTGAGGCTTTGGTGCAGTTTTGCAGGGGAAAGCTGGGATTGAGTACATTTGCGAGGGCAAAGAGCGGTGGAGTTCTGGGATAAAATGGGGTTTTGTTTCAGTTCTGAGAGAAAAAGTGTGGGTTTGCGTGGAGTTTGCAAGGAAAAAGTGTGTTTTTGTTGGGGTTTTGAGGGGAAAAGTGAGGGTTTAGGGGAGTTCTGAGAGATAAAATGAGGTTGGGGGCAACTCGGAAGTCAAGTGAGGTTTGGGTGGCGTTTTGAGTGGGAAAATGGGTTTTTGGGGAACTTAGGTGGCAAAAAGTGGGGTTTTGGTAGAGTTTTGAGAAGAAAAGTAGGGTTTGGGGGGGTTCTGAGGGATAAAATAAGGTGTTGGCGCAATTCTGAGAGCAAAAGTGTGGTTTCAGTGGAGTTGTGAGGGATGAAAGGAGGTTTTTGGGCATGTCTGAGGGGAAAAGTCGGGGTTTTGGTGGTTTTCTGAGGTGGAAAAAGTGGGGTTTTGAGGGTATTTCTGTGGGGAAAAGTGTTTGATTTGGTAGAGTTTTTAGAGGAAAAGCGAGCTTTTGGGGAAATCCTGAGGGGAAAGTGTGAGGTCTGGATGGAGTTGTGAGGAAAAAAGGAAGGTTTTGGTAACTATCTGAGGTCCAAAGTGGGGGTTTGGGTGGAGGTTTGAAGGAACAAGCTGTTTTCTGTTGGGATTTAGAGGGGAAAAGTGAGGGTTTGTGGGAGTTGTGAGGGATAACATGAGGTGTGGGGGCAAATCTGAGGGGAAAAGTGAGGTTTGGGTGGCATTTTGAGAGAAAACAATTGGGATTTAGGTGGAATTTGATAGAGGAAAAGAAGGGTTTTTGAGCAATTCTGAGGGAAAAAGTAGAGTTTTTGTTTATTTGTGTTCTGGTTTAGCAAGGAGCAGCTTTTGGCTTAGTACCAGGGGGAGCGGGTTTTGGAGCAATTCTGAGGGGCAAAGTGGGGGTTTGTGTGGAGTTTGGAAGGAAAATATGTGTTTTTGTTGGGGTGTTTAAAGAAAAAGTGAGGTTTTTGGGAAATCTTGAGGGGAAAGTGTGGGGGTCTGGGTGGAGTTGTGAGAAAAAAAGAAAGGTTTTGGTCAATATCTGAGGTCCAAAGTGGGGGTTTGGGTGGAGGTTTGAAGGAGCAAGTTGTTTTCTGTTGGGATTTAGAGGGGAAAAGTGAGGGTTTGTGGGAGTTGTGAGGGATAACATGAGGTGTGGGGGCAAATCTGAGGGGAAAAGTGAGGTTTGGGTGGCATTTTGAGTGGAAAATTGGTATTTGGGTGGAATTTTATAGAGGAAAAGTGGGGTTTTGGAGCAATTCTGAGGGGCATAGTGGTGTTTTGGTTTATTTCTGAAAGGAGAAGTGGGGTTTTGTTGGAGTTTTGGGAGAAAAAGTGGGGCTTTGGTGCAGTTTTGCAGGCGAAAGCTGGGATTGAGTACATTTGCGAGGGCAAAGAGCGGTGGAGTTCTGGGATAAAACGGGATTTTGTTTCAATTCTGAGAGCAAAAGTGTGGGTTTGTGTGGAGTTTGCAAGGAAAAAGTGTGTTTTTGTTATGGTTTTGAGGGGAAAAGTGAGGGTTTAGGGGAGTTCTGAGAGATAAAATGAGGTTGGGGGCAATTCTGAAGTCAAGTGAGGTTTGGGTGGCGTTTTGAGTGGAAAAATGGGTTTTTGGGGAACTTAGGTGGCAAAAAGTGGGGTTTTGGTAGAGTTTTGAGAAGAAAAGTAGGGTTTGGGGGGGTTCTGAGGGATCAAATAAGGTTTTGGCGCAATTCTGAGAGAAAACGTGTGGTTTCAGTGGAGTTGTGAGGGATGAAAGGAGGTTTTTGGGCATGTCTGAGGGGAAAAGTGAGGTTTGGTTGGCATTTTCCAGGAAAACAGTTGGGATTTGGGTGGAATTTGATAGAGGAAAAGCGGTGGTTTTGAGCAATTCTGAGGGAAAAAGTAGAGTTTTTGTTTATTTCTGAGAGCAAAAGTGAGGTTTTGTTGGAGTTTTAGGAGAAAAAGTGGGTTTTGGTGCAATTTTTCAGGGAAAAGTGTAGTTTGGAAGAGTTTTGAGGGGAAAAGTGGGGATGGAGTACATTTCTGAGGGCCAAAAGCAGTGGAGGTGTGGGATAAAATGAGGTTATGGTGCAATTCTGAGGTGAAAAGGTGGGATTTGGGTGGAGTTTTGAGGGAAAAAGTGAGGTTTTGGTAAATTTTTAAAGGGAAAAAGTGGGGTTTGTGTGGATTTTTGAAAAAAACAAGTGTTTTGGTGGGGTTTTGAGGGGAAAAATGGGGTTTTGTGGAAATTCTGAGGGTAAAAGTGCGGTTTGGTGGAGTTTTGAGGGGGAAAAGTGGGTTTTGGTGGAGTTTTGAGGGGAAAGGTGCAGTTTTGGGGAACTTCTGGGGGAAGAAGCGGGGTTTTGGTGCAGTTTTGAGGGAAACAGAACTCCACCAAAACACCACTGAGTGGAAAACTGAGGTTTTGGAGGTATTTTCGAGGAAAAGTTGGTTTTGGGTGCTATTCTGAGGGAAAAAGAGGATTTTTGGGAACTGCTGGGTAAAAAAGTGCCATCTTGAGGGCAAAAATGGAGTTTGGGAAGCATTTTGAGGGGAAAAAGTGGGGTTTGGGGGAATTCTGAGGGATAAAGTGAGATTTTGGTGCAATTGTAAGAGAAAACCTAGGATTTTGGAGGAGTTTTGAGGCTGTAAAGTGGGGTTTGAGTACATTTCTGAGAAAGAAAAGTGGCATTTGGGTGGAGTTTTGAGGGAAAAAGTGGGGTTTTGGTAAATTTTTAAAGGGAAAAATTGGGGTTTGTGTGGATTTTTGAAAAAAAAACAAGTGTTTTGGTGGGGTTTTGAGGGGAAAAGTGGGGCTTTGGTGCAGTTTTGCAGGGGAAAGCTGGGATTGAGTACATTTGCGAGGGCAAAGAGCGGTGGAGTTCTGGGATAAAATCAGGTTTTGTTTCAATTCTGAGAGCAAAAGTGTGGGTTTGTGTGGAGTTTGCAAGGAAAAAGTGTGTTTTTGTTGGGGTTTTGAGGGGAAAAGTGAGGGTTTAGGGGAGTTCTGAGAGATAAAATGAGGTTGGGGGCAACTCGGAAGTCAAGTGAGGTTTGGGTGGCGTTTTGAGTGGGAAAATGGGTTTTTGGGGAACTTAGGTGGCAAAAAGTGGGGTTTTGGTAGAGTTTTGAGAAGAAAAGTAGGGTTTGGGGGGGTTCTGAGGGATAAAATAAGGTTTTGGCGCAATTCTGAGAGCAAAAGTGTGGTTTCAGTGGAGTTGTGAGGGATGAAAGGAGGTTTTTGGGCATGTCTGAGGGGAAAAGTGGGGGTTTTGGTGGTTTTCTGAGGCGGCAAAAGTGGGGTTTTGAGGGTATTTCTGTGGGGAAAAGTGTTTGATTTGGTAGAGTTTTTAGAGGAAAAGCGAGCTTTTGGGGAAATCCTGAGGGGAAAGTGTGAGGTCTGGGTGGAGTTGTGAAAAAAAAAGGAAGGTTTTGGTAACTATCTGAGGTCCAAAGTGGGGGTTTGGGTGGAGGTTTGAAGGAACAAGTTGTTTTCTGTTGGATTGTTCTGTTGGAACAAGTTGTTTGTGTGGATTTTTGAAAAAAACAAGTGTTTTGGTAGGGTTTTGAGGGGAAAAGTGGGGTTTTGTGGAAATTCTGAGGGTAAAAGTGGAGTTTGAGTGGAGTTTTGAGGGAGAAAATGGGGTTTTGGTGGAGTTTTGAGGGGGGAAATGGGGTTTGGTAGAGTCTTGAGGGGAAAGGTGCAGTTTTGGGGAACTTCTGGGGGAAGAAGCGGGGTTTTGGTGCACTTTTGAGGGAAATAGTGGTGTTTTGGTGGAGTTCTGAGTGAAAAAGTGAGGTTTTGGAGGTATTTTCCGAGGAAAAGTGGGTCTTGGGTGCTATTGTGAGGGAAAAAGTGGGATTTTTGGGAACTGCTGGGTAAAAAAGTGCCATCTTGAGGGAAAAAGTGGAGTTTGGGAAGCGTTTTGAGGGGAAAAAGTGGGGTTTGGGGGAGTTGTGAGGGATAAAATGAGGTTTTGGTGCAATTCTGAGAGAAAAACAAGGATTTTGGAGGAGTTTTGAGGCTGTAAAGTGGGGTTTGAGTACATTTCTGAGAAAGAGAAGTGGCTTTTGGGTGGAGTTTTGAGGGAAAAGATGAGGTTTTGGGGCATTTCTGAGGGAAAAGGTGGGGTTTGGGTGGTGTTTTGAGGGAAAATGCAGGGTTTTGGTAAATTTCTGAGAGCAAAAGTCGGGTTTAGGTGGAGTTTGGATGGAAAAAGTGAGGTTTTGGAGTAATTCTGAGGGGAAAAGAGGGTCTTTGGGGAAGATGTGAGGAGAAAAGGGGTTTTGTGTGATTTTTGAAGGACCAAGTGGGGTTTTGGGGGAGTTCTGAGGGATCAAAAGAGGTTTTGGGGTAATTGTGAGGGAAAGCAATTTGGATTTGGGTGTAGTTTTGAGAGGAAAAGTGGGGTTTTGGAGCAATTTTGAGGGAAAAAGTGGGGGTTTGTATGGAGTTTGGAAGGAAAATATGTGTTTTTGTTGGGGTGTTTAAAGAAAAAGTGAGGTTTTTGGGAAATCTTGAGGGGAAAGTGTGAGGTCTGGATGGAGTTGTGAGAAAAAAAGAAAGGTTTTGGTCAATATCTGAGGTCCAAAGTGGGGGTTTGGGTGGAGGTTTGAAGGAGCAAGTTGTTTTCTGTTGGGATTTAGAGGGGAAAAGTGAGGGTTTGTGGGAGTTGTGAGGGATAACATGAGGTGTGGGGGCAAATCTGAGGGGAAAAGTGAGGTTTGGGTGGCATTTTGAGTGGAAAATTGGTATTTGGGTGGAATTTTATAGAGGAAAAGTGGGGTTTTGGAGCAATTCTGAGGGGCATAGTGGTGTTTTGGTTTATTTCTGAAAGGAGAAGTGGGCTTTTGTTGGAGTTTTGGGAGAAAAAGTGGGGCTTTGGTGCAGTTTTGCAGGCGAAAGCTGGGATTGAGTACATTTGCGAGGGAAAAGAGCGGTGGAGTTCTGGGATAAAATCAGGTTTTGTTTCAATTCTGAGAGCAAAAGTGTGGGTTTGTGTGGAGTTTGCAAGGAAAAAGTGTGTTTTTGTTGGGGTTTTGAGGGGAAAAGTGAGGGTTTAGGGGAGTTCTGAGAGACAAAATGAGGTTGGGGGCAATTCTGAAGTCAAGTGAGGTTTGGGTGGCGTTTTGAGTGGAAAAATGGGTTTTTGGGGAACTTAGGTGGCAAAAAGTGGGGTTTTAGTAGAGTTTTGAGAAGAAAAGTAGGGCTTGGGGGGGATTCTGAGGGATCAAATAAGGTTTTGGCGCAATTGAGAGAGCAAAAGTGTGGTTTCAGTGGAGTTGTGAGGGATGAAAGGAGGTTTTTGGGCATGTCTGAGGGGAAAAGTGAGGTTTGGGTGGCATTTTCCAGGAAAACAGTTGGGATTTGGGTGGAATTTGATAGAGGAAAAGCGGTGGTTTTGAGCAATTCTGAGGGAAAAAGTAGAGTTTTTGTTTATTTCTGAGAGCAAAAGTGATGTTTTGTTGGAGTTTTAGGAGAAAAAGTGGGTTTTGGTGCAATTTTTCAGGGAAAAGTGTAGTTTGGAAGAGTTTTGAGGGGAAAAGTGGGGATGGAGTACATTTCTGAGGGCCAAAAGCAGTGGAGGTGTGGGATAAAATGAGGCTTTGGTGCCATTCTGAGGTGAAAAGGTGGGATTTGGGTGGAGTTTTGAGGGGAAAAGTGGGGTTTGGGTGGATTTGTGGAGAAACAAGTGTTTTGGTGGTGTTTTGAGGGGAAAAAGTGGTGTTTTGGTGGAGTTCTGAATGAAAAAGTGAGGTTTTGGAGGTATTTTCAGAGGAAAAGTGGGTTTTGGGTGCTATTCTGAGGGAAAAAGTGGGATTTTTGGGAACTGCTGGGTAAAAAAGTGCCATCTTGAGGGAAAAAGTGGAGTTTTGGAAGCGTTTTGAGGGGAAAAAGTGGGGTTTGGGGGAGTTGTGAGGGATAAAATGAGGTTTTGGTGCAATTCTGAGAGAGAAAAAAAAGGATTTTGGAGGAGTTTTGATGCAAATTGCCTTTGCATCAGGCCAGTGCAGAGAGCCTGAGGTTCCATCAGAAATCATCTGCTGGTTGTTTCAAGTGCAGAGCACAGAGTCTGGATAAATGTCCAGCAAGAACTGTAAAGGGAGAATCCCAGGCAACAAATGTGAAAAGGGGGGTGGAAAAGGGAGGGAGAATTCTCAAGTCCAGGTGGCCAAAATGTCAAACCAAACCCAAAGTAAAGTCCTTAGGAGATCAACAGAAACTTGTCACCACTGCAGTGAGAGGGAGACTTTTAAAACACCCATTGTTTGCTCTTCCAGATGCTGGGTTAGTGAGGAAACACTGGGCTGGAGAAGAGCAGGAAAGAACAGGCAGCTGCGTCATTGAAACACCATCACTCAGTTTTGCTACTACCCAGACGACAGCCAAAGTATGTGCTGTAGAAGATACCACATCTGATGTTTTTCTTTATGTGACAATAAAAGGTGAAAAGGTAAGATATTTTTCTCTCTACAAACCTCTTTGTGAATTGTGCTGTAGAAGTTATAACTTTGTGACAAATTTAAGACCGAAAAGTGTTATTTGCAAGTGAATTTTGTAATTTGCCATATACAGTAGAAGTGCAATCATTAACTTATTAGAAGATTTATTTTCTAAATCTGTTGTTTGTGAACTTTGGAATGAATTCTGTGAGGTGGAAACTTGTGAACCGCTTTGGAAGGTATTGACAAGCAAATGCAGTCCCCCAAGTACTTCAGATGAACAACTATGTGAATTTACTGTACTCTTGTCCTTCTTTGTGATACACTTCAAGATATTTCAAGAAGGCAGTTGCATGGTGTTATGAAAATAAATACAAGTTCATATGTGCATAAGGCTGAGTTCCCAAACAGTTGGGAGAAAGGAAGAAAGCTCGTTGCACTTACCAAAGTGCGTAACTCTGCTAAATCTCTGCTGCAGCTACTGTCAGACTTAAGCAGCTGCCTAGTAGACAAAAATAAATGTGTTTGAAAACTGCTGCCATTTGGAGTATTTTACCAAGACTTTTAACATTAGAGCTGTGGTCTTCACTGTAGACAATAACTTGGATTACATCTTAATTTGAATACCTTCTCTGTTCAGAATCACAGCTGGCAAGTGTCACTTCTCTCTGAGCCAGTAAGAACTTTTAAGTTGAATATAGTTTTTTCCTGCCAGGTTTGGATGCACTCTGAATCAAAGGGACATAAAACTAAGATAGTTTTTCTAAAAATGTTGAAAGCTCATAGAAAACTGAGCACAGAATTTTAGGCAAAAGCATGAAACTGGTAAGTAACACCTGTTTGGAGAACATAGAGGAAGATATGACCAACTTTCCTGCCCTGGAATGAGTACTCTTCAGAAAGCATTTGTACATACTGCATATGTCTTCCTGTTGTCTCCAGCTTCAAATAAATTCTAAAGCAGTATGTGATGGTGACTTGCTTGTTGATTCTGGTCAGTCAAATACTTGGGTTTTTTAGGTATGCATTAATGATGATCTCGTCTTCAGCAGCTTTGCTCATTTTGAGCAAGCTGAAGGGAATGCAGTGAGTTCAGCAGATTATCAGGAGACCCAAACATCATTAAATCTTGACTCTCTTCCAATGAAAGTTGTTAATCCTGCACTTGATTTGAGGACAGTGCTGCTCCAGCAGAAGGTATCAACAGATCCTGAAACAAGTGGGAACCGTGTGTGTTGGCAGCAATCATTCATGCAGTGCATCATTTGTCTTTACCTGGATATATTGAACTACTGTATCAGTTGGAATCCAACAAGCGGAACAAAATGTATCCTAACAAACACTGCCTATGTATCAGACTATACAAAGAGCAATCAAATCAGCAGATGCAGGAATATTCTAAAGCATTTTGTACTTGATAAGACAAAGGGTGAGTTGCAGGGTCATTTGTTGATATGCTGAAAAGCATTAGATACTGTTGAAATAACTTGTAGCATTGATCAGTGATACCTTACTGTTTGATTTGAGTTTAGAGGGATTTCTCTACACAGAGGTAACTTGAATGTTTTCTGTGAGTTGTCTTGTTTAAAACAGACTTGAATCACTATAAATATCCTCTGTCCTTGTTCCCTCGGTTCATTTGCATATCTTTATGTAAATACAACTGTCTTTTGGTTGTTCTTTTTGCCATTAGAAAATGAGACAAGCAGAGAAAGAAGTCAGTTGCAACCAACTGTAAAAACACTGGCCTTATAGATTCAGATAATCACAAACGTGTTTCTGCATCTTTTAAAATTGTCTTTCTAGATCTTGCTGTATCTGGTTCTGTTCTTGAAAAGACATGACAAAGCTCCAACACAGATGACAGTGAAACTACCACATCTGTAAGTGTTAGATTTTCTATTCAAATGTCAGAATGAATTAAGTTAAGCATCTGTAAGGCAGATTAGGAATACTGTAGTCAGCTATCACGTCCTTTCATGTAACAAATCTGGGACTAACTCTTGATCTAGTTAAAAGAGAACGTTGTCCTTCAAGTTTGTGGTTCTGGTGGTTTTGGTGTTTTAGATTGCAACGATGGACTTTGAACAGGTTGTGTCTCCTTTTGTGCTCACTTGCTCTAGTGCTGTGAAGATGTGTAGTGGTTTTGTGTGGCCAGCTTTTGGTAGTTGTTGGGGGAATACAGGGGTGGATTCTTCAAAGAAAGAGCTGCCAGAAGCTATAGCTTGAGCTGTGAACATGAACTGATTCTCCTGTGTGGTTGATGTTCTTGTTGCATGCTTGATTCTTAATGAAGAAAATTCGGTTAGGTAAGAAAACCACCTTGAGCTCAGTAATCTTTTTTTTCTAAAATGTTGCTCTTAAACAGTATTTTACTGCCAGAAAAGGGTTTGTCTTTTCTTGATAGATTGTCAAAACAATCCCAGGATTGCCTTTCAAGGAAAATCCAGCAGTTCACACAGACAGGTATGGTACAGTATGTTACATATTTGAACCAATTGTGTAGCCAGATAATTAGGAGCTGTAGTATGTTTGCAGTTACTCTTCTTAGACAGCTAAAAGGGCAGAGGGTAAGACAAGATGTGTGCACATGGTATTGGGGAAGGAGGCCATTAGAAGCTGCTGATACTTATCCAGACCACAGTAAAAATAGCAATTCTTTCTAAACAGTAGCTTGAAAACAAGGCTGTGATGAGGCAGTACGTTTCTGCACACTCAGCATATTCAGTTGCCTTCTTTTATTCTTAGTGTGATTGATAAAGTTTTCCAGCTGAATGAAATCTGACTGAGTTGACTTGTGCAAGGCTTTTATTATGCTGCAAATCACTTGCTGCATATGTAAACAACCTGAGGGGTGTTTTTAATTCAAGTTTTAACTGTTGCAAAGATACATTGTTTCATGGTTTTGCAACTTTAAGACACCTTTTTCCTGCAGTCCCATCTGATTTTCTTCTGAAGTTGAGGAACCCACCAATTGTCTTGGTTAAAAAAACCTTCGGATTATTTTCAGATACCTAAAACCTAATAGTAAATTTTACATCCAAAATGGTCCTTTTTGATTTCTTCTTTCATATTTGAGGGCTTTTGTTGGCACAGGTAATACATCAGAGATATTTTGTAGGTGAACTGTTTCGTGCCATTTTAGAAATATTGGTGATATTTATCGATTACACTTTCCTTTTGCATTTACATTGAATTTAATATTTGTATATTTCTCAGGCTTCAGCAGTGCTTAAATTCTGATCCTTTGAACACACATAGAACTGAAAATGAGCAACAGGTAATTCCAGGATATAACTTCCATTTAACCTCTGCAAACGTGTGTCATATGTGGAAGGTGTGGGTAGTGTTGAGGCTACAAGAGTGGTCATTGTGGAGGGACTCTGTGGAGGGACATCAGGGACTGAATCCAGCCACATCAGCAACAAGACCAGACCAAAGCTCAGCAAGCCAGCAAAGTTGGTGGTGCCTCTGTGAAAATATGAAGGGCAAAAAAAATGCAGGGGAAGAGACAAAAAGAAAAAAAGCAAGAAACAGAGGCAATGGCCAAGTCAGGGGACAGTAGGAGTCTCAGCACTGTTCTGTGTGACGTGTGTGTGAGTTGTACTTAATTTGTGTTTAGCATTTCTTTGGCTAATTCTTCTCAAAAAAAACAGTTTTTAAGTTGGATGTAAGCTCAAACCCATTTACTAAGTATTGCCTTTGTCATCTATTTCATATGGTTTCAGAGTTTTCAAAATCTTGAAGAAAGAAACTTTGTCTTTCTTGGCAAGAAAATGAAGCCACCATCAATTCTGGAAACAGCACCACTTCTTGAAGATCTGGAAAGGGTAATGCTAATGTAATACATTACATTTAGTGTTTTAAGGCTAGTATCATACCTTAACTTTCAGATACTAAATACTATAGTAGCTAATTTTGATTGAGGAATGTGTAGGAGGTTGTTCATACGGTTGAGTAAATTATGCTTCAGAGAGACTGTAGAATTGTACAGTTTCATCTGATCCATCAACCACTGCTACAAATGTTGGCATTTGAATTAGATGTAAGAATTTAACTCCTCATCCCAGAAGAACTCTTATCATATTGTGTGTTAAGGAAATGTATTATGCAGTGGGTCAAAGGCTTTTAAATTGCTCAGTTCTTTGTGTTGCCTTGTTGGTGTTTCAAGCACACGATTTTCAGGTAGAAATCTTTATTTCTCTTTCTGTAGGAAGTTACTTGGAAAAAAAGTTGTAGGCCCTAACTCCACTGAATCTTACTGTTGGCCACCAATAGCTCAAGGATGTGATGTAGTTGCCATCTCATATCAGGGAAATAATCCTTTCTTGTATATTCCACTAATTCTTACACTTTTGCAGTTGAGCAGTTGCTACAAACCTTGAGAAACAGGAGTGGAGGATGTATATATTAGAGTACTGCAGGTTTTGTGTTCTAAGGTGCAAATGTCAGTGAATGATCCAAAAGGTAGTGCATGTTGAGAATGGGTGCATCTGATGTAGTCTTAGAGTATCTTCATGATGCTTCCCAGGTTATTTAGGCCATCTGCTTAGACATTGACAGAGATGGACTGCATGAGTGTGGGAGTCTGTAACTTATTTATCAAGTAATATCTAACAAGTGGTTAATGTCATATCACTTTGATACTCGATGAAGCTTGATTTTTAAGGGGCTGTTACATAGTGAAATGGAAATGTCTGGTTTGATTTTTAAAACATTGTCATTCATTTTCTAATGCATTAGATCACAGAAACATAGACTTACTGAGGCTGTAAGGGACCACTGAAAATGGCTCACACAGCTCCAAGTAAGACAAGATGTTTCTGCTTCTGTGAAACTTTTGGACCTTTCACCGTGTGTTGCTGCACATCCATTTGTCTCCAGCTTGGTGCACGGTTCCTCAGGCCTGTACCATCTGCATTGAAGAGGTGATATGGTGTTAAAAGCTTCTGTTTGAAGCATTGAAAGGCCCGTTTTGCGGATTTTAGTTTTGCCCTAAATTCTGAAATAGTACAATGACTAAGATTCTAAACAGTTGTCTCATGCTATACTGTAACTCTTTTGTACATACACACCTAGCCACTAGCACTTATCTTGTGTCCTGGGTGGAAGAAGGCACAACTTGTTTTTGAGCTACTGAAAACATACCAGAGATGCTCCAGACAGCTTCATCCAATGTTGTTAATACTTGGGCAGAACAAAGAAGCAGCTAAAAGTGTGAAAATCTGAGGAAGTAAGAATACTTCTGTCGTCTGAATGACACTTGAATGCAATGTAGGCTGTCTTAGTTGTTTGTGACCAGAATGTTCAGAATGTTTTTGTGGTTGTTGATTGAGTGGCAGAACTACAAGTGAGTTTTCCAAAGACAGAGCTAGTAAAATGCTTGTTTGACTGCTCTGTGCCACGCAGTGCAGAAATTAATTTGACCTAATATTTTGAGAAAGCTACTGTATATCCTGAGGTGTCTTCTCATGGAACTTCCAGTCAGTGTGGTATAGAGCTGAAGAATTGTATAAAATGTTACAAGTATGATCTGAATTCTTCAATGACTCAAAACATAATCATTTGGGGATTGAAAATGTTGGGAAGTCTCTAAGACCAGACATTCTGAGCATGACATGAAACTGGAAAAACATCACTTTTTGTGAAAAGTCTAGTGATTTGGCAGCACTGCAAATGTCCATGTTTTGGGCCTTTTTTTAAGACTATCTGAGGTAGTGCACTGTGCTTATGGAGTGTGAAACTTCTTCAGTGGTACTTCAGTGAGAAACTTCAACACTGACAAATCATCAAAAATCACACGTGTAAGAAAATACCGATGTGAGATTTTGATTGTGATGGGTTTTAATTTTGCTTCTGGAAGCTGTCAGAAATTCACACCCTTTGTGAGAGTTGTATATTGTACATTATAAGTTTAACAGAAGATTTAGGATTTACCAATGTTCTTTGGCATATAACAATGCTTCGTGCTTCTTAAAAGAAGAAATACACAGTAAAGCATGTCTAGATTACATGAATTACCAGCCCTCTGGTTTGTATCCACTTTTAGGTTGTACAGCCTTGTATGGACAGTGAAAGAACCGCTGTGTTACTCAAAATACTGGCTTTTACCCACAGTAATCTTCAGAAGGTGCTGACATTCACTGATTCAGGAGATGAGGCAGAAATGGTTCATCAGGTGAGCATCATTTGACACAGGTAAGTGGGGTTTTTAATTATTAAGATATAACAAACTAAAATATCTTGACTTCTAAGAATAAAGGAGGTTTGTGAATTTGTAATTTAACTACTTCTGCTAAAAATAGCCCAAACCCTGCCCTTCTGCCAGCTAGAAGAAAGGCTGACAGGAATGTCTGACACAGAATGCATTCATGATGACATTTTTAACTATGTTCTGTCCCAATATGGTTCCTCCCCACAGTTACAGCTGTGGATATTGGGTCCCTCCTTCGGGACACGGCCTGCTCTGGCCATAGTGATAAAGAAGGAAATCACTGCCCCTGGCTCGGGGCCAACAATGAAGTGAATCGCTGCCCCTGGACTGGGGCCAGCTTTACCAAAATGAGTCTCTACCGCTGCTGTAGGGTCTTTAAAGAAATGCAAACAAATCTCAGCTTCACCAATTCTCTCCATAGAATGCAGGGAGGTCTCTGTTCCAGCACACCTCCTCCTCTCTTTCATCACTGACCTTGGAGTCCGCGTGGTTGTTTCTCTCACTGTTCCTACTCCTTGCACCACTGTGGAGAGTGTTGCTCAAGTATGGCTGAAAGAAAGAGGTCATAGCAATGTTAACCTAATAGAAATGTCTTAAATAGAAAAAAGGTTAGCCCAAGGGCGCATTGTCCTTGAGATAAGGGACTGCTTGCAGCTGCATGTAGACAGGATATAAAAAGAGGATGTATTAACCACAAAAATGTAGAGCAAGATGTTTCTTAAGAGGAGTTGACATTTAGACAAATAGCCAATGATGAGCTTAGCTTTGGCAATATGTATCAGGCTGAGTATTGATGCTATAAAGGAGTGGTGTCTTTGCAAATAAAGTGAGATTTGCTGATCATCCTTGTTGGTCGTGTTGCATTTCTCCCGCCGTCTCCGACAAATGGTGACCTCGACGTGATACACGGGGGACGTGATATACCGACGTGATACACGAACGACGTGATACAAGATTGGCAACCACGGCGGAGCGGCGAAGGAGCTCGGGTCCTAGCAGCGAGGACGGCAACTAAGCACCAGAAAACAGAAGGAAGGGGTGGTGCCGTGCCCTGGGTGATCGTACAGACGAGCCCGGCCGATACGTGCTGCCGAGACCTTGTGGGGCTGCAACAGCGCTGACGACTTCTGAAAATGGAAAGGCAAGCAGCATATGATTTATTTACTTGCTCTTTAAAGAAGCGACAGGTTAAGGGAATAGATTTGGAAAAGCATCTCCCTGGGCTTTTAGCTTATGGGTATGCTAAGGGTTGTTTTCAGAACCCACATACTGTTCATGAGTTAAGTGAATGGCGAAAGTTTGGGGATAAACTCTGGGAAGCTACCCTGGAGGACGATGAGATAGCTGAAAAGTTAGGGAAGCTTTGGAGGATAGTGCGCAATGAGTTGTTGCAACATCAGGCAGAAAAGAAGGCTGCTGAGCACGCATCAGCAGCACAGAGTAAGAACAAAAACTATGAGCATGACTGGTTCCAATCCACCTCGCTGGCTCCTACCGTCTCAAAAGTAATGCTCAACCCCCCGCGTGTAGAAAATGGGGTGCGGGAGCCATGTGAGTCATCGGCCCCTCCCGGGGAACGAGAGTGCCGGCCTAAAGAGCCCCCGCCTCTGCCCCCCCCACTTAGTGAGCCTGTCCCTGGGGCAGAGAGTGAACTGGCAGAGGCACCGACAGTAGTGCCGGGAGAGGTGCCGAGAGCAGCGCCTGGAGCAGCACCGAGACTAGTGTCGGGAGCGGCGCTGAGGCGGATGATACCGAGAAAAAAGAAAAAGGTTCTTCTCTACACAAGAGTATTTACAAAGTCAGAGAGGCGAAGGGGCTCAGAGCAGAGCCCCAGCCGGAGAGCTGCTTCCCATTCGAGCCCAGCCCGCCGAGTTACCCCTGGGACGACTCGCAGGGGAATGCCGAGCGGGCGGAGTCGGGCCGGGGTGCGGCGCAGGATGATCAGAGGAGAGTGGGGGAGCGCGACCCCGTGTTAGACTGGGCACCATCGGGCACACGAGGGGAGACAAAGAAAACACGGGAGAGAGTCACAGCGGCTGCGCCGCCGGCGCCGGGGCCAGCACGGAGTGAGCCAGACCCCCCCCGCCCCTTCCATCCACAGCCGCCGCCGCGCAGCCGCTTCCCGCGCCCGGTCGGTGTCTCCGGAGCCCCCCCACACACATCGTGCCGACACCGCCGGCCCCGGCCCTCACGGACCGCTGGGCTCGTCCTTTCCATCCTCAGTCCCTTGCCTCAACGAGTGTAAAAACTGTTGGTCGTGATGTTATGCATTTTGCTGTAAATGTGATGATGAATACTGGTTTTCTTACAGTGGAAACTCTCTAAGTCGTTTTAGGTGTCAGGAATGGAACTTGGAAGAACAGAACATTTTGGCATTGAGAAGCTAAAAGGTGGCTTATGTTGATGCTTCAAATGATTGTAGTAAATAGTTTTAGGCAATTTCAACAACCCAAGCAAAACATGTGGCTTACACTGGCCAAAGCAGTCAACCAGTCTACAATATGTTTATCAATGGCCACTCCAGATAATCCTTTTTGTACCAGTTTGGTGGGAGTTCCATCAGATGTGGCACAATGGCCTGTACCAAATGCATTAAAACCAAATCCCTTAGTTAAGGGAAATGGCAAAGTTGACAGCTGGGATTTGATCATTTCACGGTTGCCAATAATGACAACAGAGCCACAGGAGTTAGAATTATTGGGATCTATAAAGATGGATGTTTGTGTTATGTTTAATTTTACCGGCAATACCAAAACATTTGGGACAGAATGTGGATCCCATCCTGGGCGTGTATAAGAACACAACCTCTTGGTGCAATTATACTTCACCAAAAAGATCCAGGTCTTGTGCCTGTACAGTTACCAAAGGGAATTTTTCTGATCTATGGGGACCAGGCATGGCCTGGAATACCCTCGAGATTACAAAGGGGACCACGCAGTTTGGGACAACTGACGCTCTTGATGCCTAATCACACAATGATTTAGAAACATCATTGTCCAAAACAATTTGTGCATGCATTTACTGGTGAATGTGATGACCATGTTACCTTTGGTCTCCCTCAACAGTAATAGCAACTAGTATATTTGCTCCAGGTGTAGGAGTATCTGCTTTATTGACTCAGCTATGCAAATTAGGATGCTGGCCTAGCAAACAAAGTAACCAAACCTCAATGACATTAGAAGACTTGATTAGTAGTGTAAGTAGTATCAGCCATACAACTTTGCAACATAGACCTGCTAGAGATTTTACCTTTAGCACAAGTATAATAACTTTGTTTGTCAGCTGTGCTTTTTTTCAGTGTATAAGAAGAAGCTTACCAGGCATGAGTTGCTAAAACTAATGTGCAAATTGTCCTTGAGCTGCCCTCTACTGTGAGAAACGAAGAAGCAAAAATACCTACACAAGGAGCAAGGAGGAAGCTGAGGCAGCGTGTGAAACTGCAAGGCTTCTTGCAGAAAACTACAGCTGGCTTTTAGAGAAAGGACCAATTAGAAGTACTATAAACACGCTGGCTTTGCTGCTGATTGTAAGGGTCTGATGCTTGTTAGTAAAATTTGAGTTATAGGTTGCCCGCAGGGGTCATGGACATACCAGCTATCCCCATGCACTGAGCCACGGTATCCCTCACACTAGTCTTAGGGAGGGGGAGAGCATGGGGTGTAGAAGATATAACGGTCTATTGAGTCTCTCTTGCAGATTGACGTGTTTCTCGGAGTGCTCACCGTGATGCAGATCAAGATGGAGTCACTCAGCTATTGGCAAGATTGAATAATGAAGTGGAACACGACCACCACCTGATCATATCTTCCTGCAATTGACTCAGCTAGCATGTGTGCTGGGCAGACACGTTATGTATCAGCCCGTGCCACAGGACACTGGAGTCATGGAGCATAGGGAACGGGAGATGTGGTAGGCATCCGGAAGATCTCGGGTTGTAACGTGAGAGGTGAAAGGTACAGAAGAGGTGGGCACGGGGTGGAGTGAGAGGAGGTGCTGGTGGTAGCAGATATAAGCACATGGTGTAAACAAAGGGCCAGCCTATATAAGTAGAAGCATAGAACAGTTTATGAAGCAATGGGGAGTTAAACATGTAGCAGGGATTCCCCATTGCCCCACAGGACAGGCCATAATAGAAAGAGCTCATGGGACTCTAAAAAGATATCTTGGCAAATATGGGGATGTTAAAGACCCACATATGAAATTGTGAAAGGCCTTATTTGTTATGAACCACCTGTGTGTGTTTGGGGAACAGAAGCTACCACCTGTAATAATACATCATAATCCAAAGGCACAAAAGGAAAGAAAGAAAGAAATATGGGTTAAATATCGTGACCCTAAAACAGGGATATGGCAGCCTCCGGCCAAAGTATTATACTGGGGACGTGGGTATTTGTGTGTTGATTCTCCCACAGGATCCATTTGGGTGCCAGCCAGGTGGACAAGAGCTGTCCTTGAAGCTGCGGAGATGCAACCATCTGACGAAAAAGGACAGGAAGAGATTGAAGAATACATACACCCTCGTCTTGTGGTCATTGGAGGACTGGCTAACAATCAAAAGACTGAAGGTTATATAACAAAAAGACAGTGAATTTAATGAATAATGAGGTGTTTTGTTATAACCATAGCTTTTAGTATAACTATAATTGCTAACAGCTTGACGCATTTTAATCAGCCTAGAGATAATATTTGGATAACCTTTGCTAATCAAACTGGTCAATCATCTCTTTGTCTTAGTTTCGGAGGGGTTACTAATCCTTTTTAAAACATGTTTGGTAGGATTGCCCGTGTGGAATCTGGAGGAACTTTGTGGACTAGTAGATGATAACACCTTGTGTAACAGAATGAGGCTGAATGGAATTAGGATGGGAAACGTCAATGTGAGATGATTAAGTCCCTTAACACCACATTAGCCTCACCCCCTGAGGAAATAGACCTGTTTGGAAGTGCCAATGCAAGCTTCGGTACTAATGTAACTGGGGGAAAAATTGGATAAGTTCTAGGCCACAGGATATCCATAACTTTAATAGGAATCAAAAATACTGGGCCACCTTAGACTCTTCTTTGAAGTCAGAAACAGTATTTAAGCAATTGCATTCCAGCTGTAATGTTTCTAGTATTACATCACCGAAGAAATTGCCCACGGGTATATTTTTAATCTGTGGAGAAAGGGTCTGGAACGGAATAACAGTAAATCCCCCGGGTGGACCCTGTTCTTTGGGGAAATTCTCTTTATTCCACCCTTACTTAACCACGCTAATGCAGCTTACTGACCATAATAATACCTGTCGCAAAAAATGTAGTTATTATCAGTTTGATTGTACTGATATTGGTCCCCCACGATTTTAGAGTGAGTGGGATTGAAGATAGCTCCCAAAGGAAAGCAGCTGCAAATGTGACACCGTGCTGACTGATAGATTGTATGGGGACCTACTTACTACTGTAGCTGGGGTCTGCCTTCCTGCTTTCTTGTAGCTCCCATACTCAGTGGTATACCTTAACAGACACATGTATTTTTTCAATGGGAGCTGAGGAGAAAAAGTGTGGTATTGAAGATAGCTCTGACAGGAAAGGAACTGCAAATGTGACACCATGCTGGCTGATAGACTGCATGGGGACCTACTTACTACTGTAGCTGGGGTCTGCCTTTCTGCTTTCTTGTAGCTCCCATATTCAGTGGTATACCTTAACAGACACATGTATTTTTTCAATGGGAGTTGAATAGAAAAACTGTGGTATTGAAGATAGCTCCCACAGGAAAGGAACTGCAAATGTGACACCATGCTGGCTGGTAGACTGCATGGGGACCTACTTACTACTGTAGCTGGGGTCTGCCTTCCTGCTTTCTTGTAGCTCCCATACTCAGTGGCATAACTTAACAAACACATGTATTTTTTCAATGGGAGCTGAGGATTAAAACTATGGTATTGAAGATAGCTCCCATAGGAAAGGAGCTGCAAATGTGACACCGTGCTGGCTGATAGAGTGCATGGGGACCTACTTCCTACTGTAGCTGGGGTGTGCCTTCCTGCTTTCTTCTGGCTCCCATACTCAGTGGTATAACTTCTACCTACAGTTTGTATTTTTTCAATGGGAGTTGAGGAGTCAATGGGAGTGTAACTGGAGATAGTTCCCATGGAAATGCAGCTGCAAATGTGACACCGTGCTGGTTGATAGACTGCATGGGGACCTACTTACTACTGTAGCTGGGGTCTGCCTTCCTGCTTTCTTGTAGCTCCCATACTCAGTGGCATAACTTAACAGACACATGTATTTTTTCAATGGGAGCTGAGGATAAAAAGTGTGGTATTGAAGATAGCTCCCACAGGAAAGGAGCTGCAAATGTGACACTGTGCTGGCTGATAGAGTGCATGCGGATCTACTTACTACTGTAGCTGGGGTCTGCCTTCCTCCTTTCTTGTAGCTCCCATGCTCAGCGGTATACCTTAACAGACACATTTATTTTTTCAATGGAATCTAAGGATAAAAAGTGTGGTATTGAAGATAGCTCCCACAGGAAAGCAGCTGCAAATGTGACACTGTGCTGACTGATAGACTGCATGGGGACCTACTTACTACTGTAGCTGGGGTCTGCCTTCCTGCTTTCTTGTAGCTCCCATTCTCAGTGGCATAACTTAACAGACACATGTATTTTTTCAATGGGAGCTGAACAGAAAAAGTGTGGTATTGAAGATAGGTCCCACAGGAAAGCAGCTGCAAATGTGACACCGTGCTGGCTGATAGACTGCATGGGGACCTACTTACTACTGTAGCTGGGGTCTGCCTTCCTCCTTTCTTGTAGCTCCCATACTCAGTGGCATAACTTAACAGACACATGTATTTTTTCAATGGGAGCTGAGGATAAAAAGTGTGGTATTGAAGATAGGTCCCACAGGAAAGGGGCTGCAAATGTGACACCGTGCTGGCTGCTACACTGCATGGGGACCTACTTACTACTGTAGCTGGGGTCTGCCTTCCTCCTTTCTTGTAGCTCCCATACTCAGTGGCATAACTTAACAGACACATGTATTTTTTCAATGGGAGCTGAGGATAAAAAGTGTGGTATTGAAGATAGCTCCCACAGGAAAGCAGCTGCAAATGTGACACCGTGCTGGCTGATAGACTGCATGGGGACCTACGTACTACTGTAGCTGGGGTCTGCCTTCTGCTTTCTTGTAGCTCCCATACTCAGTGGCATAACTTAACACACACATGTATTTTTTCAATGGGAGCTGAGGATAAGAAGTGTGGTATTGAAGATAGCTCCCACAGGAAAGCAGCTGCAAATGTGACACCGTGCTGGCTGATAGAGTGCATGGGGACCTACTTACTACTGTAGCTGGGGTCTGCCTTCCTGCTTTCTTGTAGCTCCCATACTCTTTGGCATAACTTAACAGACACATGTATTTTTTCAATGGAATCTAAGGATAAAAAGTGTGGTATTGAAGATAGCTCCCACAGGAAAGGAGCTGCAAATGTGACATCGTGCTGGCTGATACACTGCATGGGGACCTAATTACTACTGTAGCTGGGGTCTGCCTTCCTGCTTTCTTGTAGCTCCCATACTCTTTGGCATAACTTAACAGACACATGTATTTTTTCAATGGAATCTAAGGATAAAAAGTGTGGTATGAAAGATAGCTCCCACAGGAAAGCAGCTGCAAATGTGACACCGTGCTGGCTGATAGACTGCATGGGGACCTACTTACTACTGTAGCTGGGGTCTTGTCGAGGAGTGGTTAAGGGAGAATGGACATGGATCCCAGGGTATAATGGTAGGCCCGATGGGGCAAGGCAATCTGAGTTCCAGTTATATGAATTTAATGCACAATGAAGACCAGAGTCAGAGCCATGGTTAAAGCAGTTGCTGTCACGCAGACAGCAGGCCGCTTTCTCTTCCTTCAAGGTCGGGCTGTTTTCAGCTAACGAGGTAACAGCCCAAGGTGGAAAACAACTACGGGGGAAAAACAAGATGGCAAAATGTGAGGGAGCTTGCTTATGGCAGAAACCGCAAGTAGGATGAGCATAAGAATGTAATCTATTAGCTGCTGTTGCTGAGCTAGCTTTGAAGCTGCTGTGTATATAAGTTAGAGCCTGCTGTCAATGAAGAAGATTTCTGCTATCACTCACATTGAGTAGGACTGATTTCTTCCCACCCAGCTGAGAATCGGACCCTGGGTTGATCACCGCATGAAGTAGGCTTCGTGCCTGGGTTTTTCAGGCTTTTGTGCCTGGGTTTCAGGCCTTCGTGCCTGGGTTTTTCAGGCTTTTGTGCCTGGGTTTCAGGCCTTCGTGCCTGGGTTTCAGGCTTTGTGCCTGGGTTTTTCAGGCCTTCGTGCCTGGGTTTTTCAGGCCTTCGTGCCTGGGTTTCAGGCCTTCGTGCCTGGGTTTCAGGCCTTCGTGCCTGGGTTTCAGGCTTCGTGCCTGGGTTTCAGGGCTTCGTGCCTGGGTTTCAGGCCTCCGTGCCTGGGTTTCAGGCTTTGTGCCTGGGTTTCAGGCCTTCGTGCCTGGGTTTCAGGCTTCAAGCCTGGGTTTTTCAGGCCAAGAGCCGAAAACTTCGTGGCAGGGTCTGCCTTCCTGCTTTCTTGTAGCTCCCATACTCAGTGGCATAACTTAACATACACATGTATTTTTTCAATGGGAGCTGAGGATAAAAACTGTGGTATTGAAGATAGCTCCCACAGGAAAGCAGCTGCAAATGTGACACCGTGCTGGCTGATAGACTGCATGGGGACCTACTTACTACTGTAGCTGGGGTCTGCCTTCCTGCTTTCTTGTAGCTCCCATACTCAGCGGTATACCTTAACAGACACATGTATTTTTTCAATGGGAGCAGAACAGAAAAAGTGTGGTATTGAAGATAGCTCCCACAGGAAAGGAGCTGCAAAGTGACACCGTGCTGGCTGATAGACTGCATGGGGACCTACTTACTACTGTAGCTGGGGTCTGCCTTCCTGCTTTCTTGTAACTCCCATACTCAGTGGCATAACTTAACAGACAAAATGTATTTTTTTCAATGGGAGCTGAACAGAAAAAGTGTGGTATTGAAGATAGCTCCCACAGGAAAGCAGCTGCAAATGTGACACTGTGCTGACTGATAGACTGCATGCGGATCTACTTACTACTGTAGCTGGGGTCTTGTCGAGGAGTGGTTAAGGGAGAATGGACATGGATCCCAGGGTATAATGTTAGGCCCGATGGGGCAAGGCAATCTGAGTTCCAGTTATATGAATTTAATGCACAATCAAGACCAGAGTCAGAGCCATGGTTAAAGCAGTTGCTGTCACACAGACAGCAGGCCGCTTTCTCTTCCTTCAAGGTCAGGCTGTTTTCAGCTAACGAGGTAACAGCCCAAGGTGGAAAACAACTACGGGGGAAAAACAAGATGGGAAAATGTGAGGGAGCTTGCTTATGGCAGAAACCGCAAGTAGAATGAGGATAAGAATGTAATGTATTAGCTGCTGTTGCTGAGCTAGCTTTGAAGCTGCTGTGTATATAAGTTAGAGCCTGCTCTCAATGAAGAAGAAGATTTCTGCTATCACTCACATTGAGTAGGACTGATTTCTTCCCACCCAGCTGAGAATCGGACCCTGGGTTGATCACCGCATGAAGTAGGCTTCGTGCCTGGGTTTTTCAGGCCTTTGTGCCTGGGTTTTTCAGGCTTTTGTGCCTGGGTTTCAGGCCTTCGTGCCTGGGTTTCATTCTTCGTGCCTGGGTTTCAGGCCTTCGTGCCTGGGTTTCAGGCCTTCGTGCCTGGGTTTCAGGCCTTCGTGCCTGGGTTTCAGGCCTTCGTGCCTGGGTTTCAGGCCTTCGTGCCTGGGTTTCAGGCTTCGTGCCTGGGTTTCAGGCTTCGTGCCTGTGTTTCAGGCCTTCGTGCCTGTGTTTCAGGCTTCGTGCCTGGGTTTCAGGGCTTCGTGCCTGGGTTTCAGGCTTCAAGCCTGGGTTTTTCAGGCCAAGAGCCGAAAACTTCGCGGCAGAGTCTGCCTTCCTGCTTTCTTGTAGCTCCCATACTCAGTGGCATAACTTAACAGACAAAATG
Source organism: Colius striatus (assembly GCF_028858725.1). NCBI lineage: Eukaryota > Metazoa > Chordata > Aves > Coliiformes > Coliidae > Colius > Colius striatus. Next base: position 1,338,368 of record NW_026908523.1, on the reverse strand, counting down.
TATTTTTTTCAATGGGAGCTGAACAGAAAAAGTGTGGTATTGAAGATAGCTCCCACAGGAAAGCAGCTGCAAATGTGACACCGTGCTGGCTGATAGACTGCATGGGGACCTACTTACTACTGTAGCTGGGGTCTGCCTTCCTGCTTTCTTGTAGCTCCCGTACTCAGTGGCATAACTTAACAGACAAAATGTATTTTTTTCAATGGGAGCTGAACAGAAAAAGTGTGGTATTGAAGATAGCTCCCACAGGAAAGGAGCTGCAAATGTGACACCGTGCTGGCTGATAGACTGCATGGGGACCTACTTACTACTGTAGCTGGGGTCTGCCTTCCTGCTTTCTTGTAGCTCCCATACTCAGTTGCATAACTTAACAGACACATGTATTTTTTCAATGGGAGCTGAGGAAAAAAAGTGTGGTATTAAAGATAGCTCCCACAGGAAAGCAGCTGCAGACGTGACACCGTGCTGGCTGATAGACTGCATGGGGACCTACTTACTACTGTAGCTGGGGTCTTGTCGAGGAGTGGTTAAGGGAGAATGGACATGGATCCCAGGGTATAATGTTAGGCCCGATGGGGCAAGGCAATCTGAGTTCCAGTTATATGAATTTAATGCACAATCAAGACCAGAGTCAGAGCCATGGTTAAAGCAGTTGCTGTCACGCAGACAGCAGGCCGCTTTCTCTTCCTTCAAGGTCGGGCTGTTTTCAGCTAACGAGGTAACAGCCCAAGGTGGAAAACAACTACGGGGGAAAAACAAGATGGGAAAATGTGAGGGAGCTTGCTTATCGCAGAAACCACAAGTAGGATGAGCATAAGAATGTAATCTATTAGCTGCTGTTGCTGAGCTAGCTTTGAAGCTGCTGTGTATATAAGTTAGAGCCTGCTGTCAATGAAGAAGATTTCTGCTATCACTCACATTGAGTAGGACTGATTTCTTCCCACCCAGCTGAGAATCGGACCCTGGGTTGATCACCGCACGAAGTAGGCTTCGTGCCTGGGTTTTTCAGGCTTTTGTGCCTGGGTTTCAGGCCTTCGTGCCTGGGTTTTTCAGGCTTTTGTGCCTGGGTTTCAGGGCATCGTGCCTGGGTTTCAGGCCTTCGTGCCTGGGTTTCAGGTCTTCGTGCCTGGGTTTCAGGTCTTCGTGCCTGGGTTTCAGGCTTCGTGCCTGGGTTTCAGGCCTTCATGCCTGGGTTTCAGGCTTCGTGCCTGGGTTTCAGGCCTTTGTGCCTGGGTTTGAGGCTTCGTGCCTGGGTTTCAGGCCTTCGTGCATGTGTTTCAGGCTTCGTGCCTGGGTTTCAGGGCTTCTTGCCTGGGTTTCAGGCCTTCGTGCCTGTGTTTCAGGCCTTCGTGCCTGTGTTTCAGGCTTCAAGCCTGGGTTTTTCAGGCCAAGAGCCGAAAACTTCGCGGCAGAGTCTGCCTTCCTGCTTTCTTGTAGCTCCCATACTCAGTGTCATAACTTAACAGACCCATGTATTTTTTCAATGGGAGCTGAACAGAAAAAGTGTGGTATTGAAGATAGCTCCCACAGGAAAGCAGCTGCAAATGTGACACCGTGCTGGCTGATAGACTGCATGGGGACCTACTTACTACTGTAGCTGGGGTCTGCCTTCCTGCTTTCTTGTAGCTCCCATACTCAGAGCTATCTTCAATACCACACTTTTCCTCCTCATCATCCATTGAAAAAATACATGTGTCTCAAGTTCTACCACTGAGTATGGGAGCTACAAGAAAGCAGGAAGGCAGACCCCAGCTACAGTAGTAAGTAGGTCCCCATGCAGTCTATCAGCCAGCACGGTGTCACATTTGCAGCTCCTTTCCTATGGGAGCTATCTTCAATACCATAGTTTTAATCCTCAGCTCCCATTGAAAAAATACATGTGTTTGTTAAGTTATGCCACTGAGTATGGGAGCTACAAGAAAGCAGGAAGGCAGACCCCAGCTACAGTAGTAAGTAGGTCCCCATGCAGTCTACCAGCCAGCATGGTGTCACATTTGCAGTTCCTTTCCTGTGGGAGCTATCTTCAATACCACAGTTTTTCTATTCAACTCCCATTGAAAAAATACATGTGTCTGTTAAGGTATACCACTGAATATGGGAGCTACAAGAAAGCAGAAAGGCAGACCCCAGCTACAGTAGTAAGTAGGTCCCCATGCAGTCTATCAGCCAGCATGGTGTCACATTTGCAGTTCCTTTCCTGTCAGAGCTATCTTCAATACCACACTTTTTCTCCTCAGCTCCCATTGAAAAAATACATGTGTCTGTTAAGGTATACCACTGAGTATGGGAGCTACAAGAAAGCAGGAAGGCAGACCCCAGCTACAGTAGTAAGTAGGTCCCCATACAATCTATCAGTCAGCACGGTGTCACATTTGCAGCTGCTTTCCTTTGGGAGCTATCTTCAATCCCACTCACTCTAAAATCGTGGGGGACCAATATCAGTACAATCAAACTGATAATAACTACATTTTTTGCGACAGGTATTATTATGGTCAGTAAGCTGCATTAGCGTGGTTAAGTAAGGGTGGAATAAAGAGAATTTCCCCAAAGAACAGGGTCCACCCGGGGGATTTACTGTTATTCCGTTCCAGACCCTTTCTCCACAGATTAAAAATATACCCGTGGGCAATTTCTTCGGTGATGTAATACTAGAAACATTACAGCTGGAATGCAATTGCTTAAATACTGTTTCTGACTTCAAAGAAGAGTCTAAGGTGGCCCAGTATTTTTGATTCCTATTAAAGTTATGGATATCCTGTGGCCTAGAACTTATCCAATTTTTCCCCCAGTTACATTAGTACCGAAGCTTGCATTGGCACTTCCAAACAGGTCTATTTCCTCAGGGGGTGAGGCTAATGTGGTGTTAAGGGACTTAATCATCTCACATTGACGTTTCCCATCCTAATTCCATTCAGCCTCATTCTGTTACACAAGGTGTTATCATCTACTAGTCCACAAAGTTCCTCCAGATTCCACACGGGCAATCCTACCAAACATGTTTTAAAAAGGATTAGTAACCCCTCCGAAACTAAGACAAAGAGATGATTGACCAGTTTGATTAGCAAAGGTTATCCAAATATTATCTCTAGGCTGATTAAAATGCGTCAAGCTGTTAGCAATTATAGTTATACTAAAAGCTATGGTTATAACAAAACACCTCATTATTCATTAAATTCACTGTCTTTTTGTTATATAACCTTCAGTCTTTTGATTGTTAGCCAGTCCTCCAATGACCACAAGACGAGGGTGTATGTATTCTTCAATCTCTTCCTGTCCTTTTTCGTCAGATGGTTGCATCTCCGCAGCTTCAAGGACAGCTCTTGTCCACCTGGCTGGCACCCAAATGGATCCTGTGGGAGAATCAACACACAAATACCCACGTCCCCAGTATAATACTTTGGCCGGAGGCTGCCATATCCCTGTTTTAGGGTCACGATATTTAACCCATATTTCTTTCTTTCTTTCCTTTTGTGCCTTTGGATTATGATGTATTATTACAGGTGGTAGCTTCTGTTCCCCAAACACACACAGGTGGTTCATAACAAATAAGGCCTTTCACAATTTCATATGTGGGTCTTTAACATCCCCATATTTGCCAAGATATCTTTTTAGAGTCCCATGAGCTCTTTCTATTATGGCCTGTCCTGTGGGGCAATGGGGAATCCCTGCTACATGTTTAACTCCCCATTGCTTCATAAACTGTTCTATGCTTCTACTTATATAGGCTGGCCCTTTGTTTACACCATGTGCTTATATCTGCTACCACCAGCACCTCCTCTCACTCCACCCCGTGCCCACCTCTTCTGTACCTTTCACCTCTCACGTTACAACCCGAGATCTTCCGGATGCCTACCACATCTCCCGTTCCCTATGCTCCATGACTCCAGTGTCCTGTGGCACGGGCTGATACATAACGTGTCTGCCCAGCACACATGCTAGCTGAGTCAATTGCAGGAAGATATGATCAGGTGGTGGTCGTGTTCCACTTCATTATTCAATCTTGCCAATAGCTGAGTGACTCCATCTTGATCTGCATCACGGTGAGCACTCCGAGAAACACGTCAATCTGCAAGAGAGACTCAATAGACCGTTATATCTTCTACACCCCATGCTCTCCCCCTCCCTAAGACTAGTGTGAGGGATACCGTGGCTCAGTGCATGGGGATAGCTGGTATGTCCATGACCCCTGCGGGCAACCTATAACTCAAATTTTACTAACAAGCATCAGACCCTTACAATCAGCAGCAAAGCCAGCGTGTTTATAGTACTTCTAATTGGTCCTTTCTCTAAAAGCCAGCTGTAGTTTTCTGCAAGAAGCCTTGCAGTTTCACACGCTGCCTCAGCCTCCTCCTTGCTCCTTGTGTAGGTATTTTTGCTTCTTCGTTTCTCACAGTAGAGGGCAGCTCAAGGACAATTTGCACATTAGTTTTAGCAACTCATGCCTGGTAAGCTTCTTCTTATACACTGAAAAAAAGCACAGCTGACAAACAAAGTTATTATACTTGTGCTAAAGGTAAAATCTCTAGCAGGTCTATGTTGCAAAGTTGTATGGCTGATACTACTTACACTACTAATCAAGTCTTCTAATGTCATTGAGGTTTGGTTACTTTGTTTGCTAGGCCAGCATCCTAATTTGCATAGCTGAGTCAATAAAGCAGATACTCCTACACCTGGAGCAAATATACTAGTTGCTATTACTGTTGAGGGAGACCAAAGGTAACATGGTCATCACATTCACCAGTAAATGCATGCACAAATTGTTTTGGACAATGATGTTTCTAAATCATTGTGTGATTAGGCATCAAGAGCGTCAGTTGTCCCAAACTGCGTGGTCCCCTTTGTAATCTCGAGGGTATTCCAGGCCATGCCTGGTCCCCATAGATCAGAAAAATTCCCTTTGGTAACTGTACAGGCACAAGACCTGGATCTTTTTGGTGAAGTATAATTGCACCAAGAGGTTGTGTTCTTATACACGCCCAGGATGGGATCCACATTCTGTCCCAAATGTTTTGGTATTGCCGGTAAAATTAAACATAACACAAACATCCATCTTTATAGATCCCAATAATTCTAACTCCTGTGGCTCTGTTGTCATTATTGGCAACCGTGAAATGATCAAATCCCAGCTGTCAACTTTGCCATTTCCCTTAACTAAGGGATTTGGTTTTAATGCATTTGGTACAGGCCATTGTGCCACATCTGATGGAACTCCCACCAAACTGGTACAAAAAGGATTATCTGGAGTGGCCATTGATAAACATATTGTAGACTGGTTGACTGCTTTGGCCAGTGTAAGCCACATGTTTTGCTTGGGTTGTTGAAATTGCCTAAAACTATTTACTACAATCATTTGAAGCATCAACATAAGCCACCTTTTAGCTTCTCAATGCCAAAATGTTCTGTTCTTCCAAGTTCCATTCCTGACACCTAAAACGACTTAGAGAGTTTCCACTGTAAGAAAACCAGTATTCATCATCACATTTACAGCAAAATGCATAACATCACGACCAACAGTTTTTACACTCGTTGAGGCAAGGGACTGAGGATGGAAAGGACGAGCCCAGCGGTCCGTGAGGGCCGGGGCCGGCGGTGTCGGCACGATGTGTGTGGGGGGGCTCCGGAGACACCGACCGGGCGCGGGAAGCGGCTGCGCGGCGGCGGCTGTGGATGGAAGGGGCGGGGGGGGTCTGGCTCACTCCGTGCTGGCCCCGGCGCCAGCGGCGCAGCCGCTGTTACTCTCTCCCGTGTTTTCTTTGTCTCCCCTCGTGTGCCCGATGGTGCCCAGTCTAACACGGGGTCGCGCTCCCCCACTCTCCTCTGATCATCCTGCGCCGCACCCCGGCCCGACTCCGCCCGCTCGGCATTCCCCTGCGAGTCGTCCCAGGGGTAACTCGGCGGGCTGGGCTCGAATGGGAAGCAGCTCTCCGGCTGGGGCTCTGCTCTGAGCCCCTTCGCCTCTCTGACTTTGTAAATACTCTTGTGTAGAGAAGAACCTTTTTCTTTTTTCTCAGTATCATCCGCCTCAGCGCCGCTCCCGACACTAGTCTCGGTGCTGCTCCAGGCGCTGCTCTCGGCACCTCTCCCGGCACTACTGTCGGTGCCTCTGCCAGTTCACTCTCTGCCCCAGGGACAGGCTCACTAAGTGGGGGGGGCAGAGGCGGGGGCTCTTTAGGCCAGCACTCTCGTGCCCCGGGAGGGGCCGATGACTCACATGGCTCCCGCACCCCATTTTCTACACGCGGGGGGTTGAGCATTACTTTTGAGACGGTAGGAGCCAGCGAGGTGGATTGGAACCAGTCATGCTCATAGTTTTTGTTCTTACTCTGTGCTGCTGATGCGTGCTCAGCAGCCTTCTTTTCTGCCTGATGTTGCAACAACTCATTGCGCACTATCCTCCAAAGCTTCCCTAACTTTTCAGCTATCTCATCGTCCTCCAGGGTAGCTTCCCAGAGTTTATCCCCAAACTTTCGCCATTCACTTAACTCATGAACAGTATGTGGGTTCTGAAAACAACCCTTAGCATACCCATAAGCTAAAAGCCCAGGGAGATGCTTTTCCAAATCTATTCCCTTAACCTGTCGCTTCTTTAAAGAGCAAGTAAATAAATCATATGCTGCTTGCCTTTCCATTTTCAGAAGTCGTCAGCGCTGTTGCAGCCCCACAAGGTCTCGGCAGCACGTATCGGCCGGGCTCGTCTGTACGATCACCCAGGGCACGGCACCACCCCTTCCTTCTGTTTTCTGGTGCTTAGTTGCCGTCCTCGCTGCTAGGACCCGAGCTCCTTCGCCGCTCCGCCGTGGTTGCCAATCTTGTATCACGTCGTTCGTGTATCACGTCGGTATATCACGTCCCCCGTGTATCACGTCGAGGTCACCATTTGTCGGAGACGGCGGGAGAAATGCAACACGACCAACAAGGATGATCAGCAAATCTCACTTTATTTGCAAAGACACCACTCCTTTATAGCATCAATACTCAGCCTGATACATATTGCCAAAGCTAAGCTCATCATTGGCTATTTGTCTAAATGTCAACTCCTCTTAAGAAACATCTTGCTCTACATTTTTGTGGTTAATACATCCTCTTTTTATATCCTGTCTACATGCAGCTGCAAGCAGTCCCTTATCTCAAGGACAATGCGCCCTTGGGCTAACCTTTTTTCTATTTAAGACAGTTCTATTAGGTTAACATTGCTATGACCTCTTTCTTTCAGCCATACTTGAGCAACACTCTCCACAGTGGTGCAAGGAGTAGGAACAGTGAGAGAAACAACCACGCGGACTCCAAGGTCAGTGATGAAAGAGAGGAGGAGGTGTGCTGGAACAGAGACCTCCCTGCATTCTATGGAGAGAATTGGTGAAGCTGAGATTTGTTTGCATTTCTTTAAAGACCCTACAGCAGCGGTAGAGACTCATTTTGGTAAAGCTGGCCCCAGTCCAGGGGCAGCGATTCACTTCATTGTTGGCCCCAAGCCAGGGGCAGTGATTTCCTTCTTTATCACTATGGCCAGAGCAGGCCGTGTCCCGAAGGAGGGACCCAATATCCACAGCTGTAACTGTGGGGAGGAACCATATTGGGATTTATCAAAATGAGACAGAACATAGTTAAAAATGTCATCATGAATGCATTCTGTGTCAGACATTCCTGTCAGCCTTTCTTCTAGCTGGCAGAAGGGCAGGGTTTGGGCTATTTTTAGCAGAAGTAGTTAAATTACAAATTCACAAACCTCCTTTATTCTTAGAAGTCAAGATATTTTAGTTTGTTATATCTTAATAATTAAAAATCCCACTTACCTGTGTCAAATGATGCTCACCCGATGAACCATTTCTGCCTCATCTCCTGAATCAGTGAATGTCAGCACCTTCTGAAGATTACTGTGGGTAAAAGCCAGTATTTTGAGTAACACAGCGGTTCCTTCACTGTCCATACAAGGCTGTACAACCTAAAGGTGGATACAAACCAGAGGGCTGGTAATTCATGTAATCTAGACATGCTTTACTGTGTATTTCTTCTTCTAAGAAGCACGAAGCATTGTTATATGCCAAAGAACATTGGTAAATCCTAAATCTTCTGTTAAACTTATAATGTACAATATACAATTCTCACAAAGGGTGTGAATTTCTGACAGCTTCCAGAAGCAAAATTAAAACCCATCACAATCAAAATCTCACATCGGTATTTTCTTACACGTGTGATTTTTGATGATTTGTCAGTGTTGAAGTTTCTCACTGAAGTACCACTGAAGAAGTTTCACACTCCATAAGCACAGTGCACTACCTCAGATAGTCTTAAAAAAAGGCCCAAAACATGGACATTTGCAGTGCTGCCAAATCACTAGACTTTTCACAAAAAGTGATGTTTTTCCAGTTTCATGTCATGCTCAGAATGTCTGGTCTTAGAGACTTCCCAACATTTTCAATCCCCAAATGATTATGTTTTGAGTCATTGAAGAATTCAGATCATACTTGTAACATTTTATACAATTCTTCAGCTCTATACCACACTGACTGGAAGTTCCATGAGAAGACACCTCAGGATATACAGTAGCTTTCTCAAAATATTAGGTCAAATTAATTTCTGCACTGCGTGGCACAGAGCAGTCAAACAAGCATTTTACTAGCTCTGTCTTTGGAAAACTCACTTGTAGTTCTGCCACTCAATCAACAACCACAAAAACATTCTGAACATTCTGGTCACAAACAACTAAGACAGCCTACATTGCATTCAAGTGTCATTCAGACGACAGAAGTATTCTTACTTCCTCAGATTTTCACACTTTTAGCTGCTTCTTTGTTCTGCCCAAGTATTAACAACATTGGATGAAGCTGTCTGGAGCATCTCTGGTATGTTTTCAGTAGCTCAAAAACAAGTTGTGCCTTCTTCCACCCAGGACACAAGATAAGTGCTAGTGGCTAGGTGTGTATGTACAAAAGAGTTACAGTAGAGCATGAGACAACTGTTTAGAATCTTAGTCATTGTACTATTTCAGAATTTAGGGCAAAACTAAAATCCGCAAAACGGGCCTTTCAATGCTTCAAACAGAAGCTTTTAACACCATATCACCTCTTCAATGCAGATGGTACAGGCCCGAGGAACCGTGCACCAAGCTGGAGACAAATGGATGTGCAGCAACACACGGTGAAAGGTCCAAAAGTTTCATAGAAGCAGAAACATCTTGTCTTACTTGGAGCTGTGTGAGCCATTTTCAGTGGTCCCTTACAGCCTCAGTAAGTCTATGTTTCTGTGATCTAATGCATTAGAAAATGAATGACAATGTTTTAAAAATCAAACCAGACATTTCCATTTCACTATGTAACAGCCCCTTAAAAATCAAGCTTCATCGAGTATCAAAGTGATATGACATTAACCACTTGTTAGATATTACTTGATAAATAAGTTACAGACTCCCACACTCATGCAGTCCATCTCTGTCAATGTCTAAGCAGATGGCCTAAATAACCTGGGAAGCATCATGAAGATACTCTAAGATGACATCAGATGCACCCATTCTCAACATGCACTACCTTTTGGATCATTCATTGACATTTGCACCTTAGAACACAAAACCTGCAGTACTCTAATATATACATCCTCCACTCCTGTTTCTCAAGGTTTGTAGCAACTGCTCAACTGCAAAAGTGTAAGAATTGGTGGGATATACAAGAAAGGATTATTTCCCTGACATGAGACGGTAACTACATCACATTCTTGAGCTATTGGTGGCCAACAGTAAGATTCAGTGGAGTTAGGGCCTAAACCTTTTTTCCAAGTAAGTTCCTACAGAAAGAGAAATAAAGATTTCTACCTGAAAATCGTGTGCTTGAAACACCAACAAGGCAACACAAAGCACTGAGCAATTTAAAAGCCTTTGACCCACTGCATAATACATTTCCTTAACACACAATATGATAAGAGTTCTTCTGGGATGAGGAGTTAAATTCTTACATCTAATTCAAATGCCATCATTTGTAGCAGTGGTTGATGGATCAGATGAAACTGTACAATTCTACAGTCTCTCTGAAGCATAATTTACTCAACCGTATGAACAACCTCCTACACATTCCTCAATCAAAATTAGCTACTATAGTATTTAGTATCTGAAAGTTAAGGTATGATACTAGCCTTAAAACACTAAATGTAATGTATTACATTAGCATTACCCTTTCCAGATCTTCAAGAAGTGGTGCTGTTTCCAGAATTGATGGTGGCTTCATTTTCTTGCCAAGAAAGACAAAGTTTCTTTCTTCAAGATTTTGAAAACTCTGAAACCATATGAAATAGATGACAAAGGCAATACTTAGTAGATGGGTTTGAGCTTACATCCAACTTAAAAACTATTTTTTTTGAGAAGAATTAGCCAAAGAAATGTAAACACAAATGAAGTACAACTCACACACACGTCACACAGAACAGTGCTGAGACTCCTACTGTCCCCTGACTTGGCCATTGCCTCTGTTTCTTGCTTTTTTTCTTTTTGTCTCTTCCCCTGCATTTTTTTTGCCCTTCATATTTTCACAGAGGCACCATCAACTTTGCTGGCTTGCTGACCTTTGGTCTGGTCTTGTTGCTGATGTGGCTGGATTCAGTCCCTGATGTCCCTCCACAGAGTCCCTCCACAAAGACCACTCTTGTAGCCTCAACACTACCCACACCTTCCACATATATGACACACGTTTGCAGAGGTTAAATTGAAGTTATATCCTGGAATTACCTGTTACTCATTTTCAGTTCTATGTGTGTTCAAAGGATCAGAATTTAAGCACTGCTGAAGCCTGAGAAATATACAAATATTAAATTCAATGTAAATGCAAAAGGAAAGTGTAATCGATAAATATCACCAATATTTCTAAAATGGCACGAAACAGTTCACCTACAAAATATCTCTGATGTATTACCTATGCCAACAAAAACCCTCAAATATGAAAGAAGAAATCAAAAAGTACCATTTTGGATGTAAAATTTACTATTAGGTTTTAGGTATCTGAAAATAACCCAAAGGTTTTTTAACCAAGACAATTGGTGGGTTCCTCAACTTCAGAAGAAAATCAGATGGGACTGCAGGAAAAAGGTGTCTTAAAGTTGCAAAACCATGAAACAATGTATCTTTGCAACAGTTAAAACTTGAATTAAAAACACTCCTCAGGTTGTTTACATATGCAGCAAGTGATTTGCAGCATAATAAAAGCCTTGCACAAGTCAACTCAGTCAGATTTCATTCAGCTGGAAAACTTTATCAATCACACTAAGAATAAAAGAAGGCAACTGAATATGCTGAGTGTGCAGAAACGTACTGCCTCATCACAGCCTTGTTTTCAAGCTACTGTTTAGAAAGAATTGCTATTTTTACTGTGGTCTGGATAAGTATCAGCAGCTTCTAATGGCCTCCTTCCCCAATACCATGTGCACACATCTTGTCTTACCCTCTGCCCTTTTAGCTGTCTAAGAAGAGTAACTGCAAACATACTACAGCTCCTAATTATCTGGCTACACAATTGGTTCAAATATGTAACATACTGTACCATACCTGTCTGTGTGAACTGCTGGATTTTCCTTGAAAGGCAATCCTGGGATTGTTTTGACAATCTATCAAGAAAAGACAAACCCTTTTCTGGCAGTAAAATACTGTTTAAGAGCAACATTTTAGAAAAAAAAGATTACTGAGCTCAAGGTGGTTTTCTTACCTAACCGAATTTTCTTCATTAAGAATCAAGCATGCAACAAGAACATCAACCACACAGGAGAATCAGTTCATGTTCACAGCTCAAGCTATAGCTTCTGGCAGCTCTTTCTTTGAAGAATCTGCCCCTGTATTCCCCCAACAACTACCAAAAGCTGGCCACACAAAACCACTACACATCTTCACAGCACTAGAGCAAGTGAGCACAAAAGGAGACACAACCTGTTCAAAGTCCATCGTTGCAATCTAAAAAACCAAAACCACCGGAACCACAAACTTGAAGGACAATGTTCTCTTTTAACTAGATCAAGAGTTAGTCCCAGATTTGTTACATAAAAGGACGTGATAGCTGACTACAGTATTCCTAATCTGCCTTACAGATGCTTCACTTAATTCATTCTGACATTTGAATAGAAAATCTAACACTTACAGATGTGGTAGTTTCACTGTCATCTGTATTGGAGCTTTGTCGTGTCTTTTCAAGAACAGAAGCAGATACAGCAAGATCTAGAAAGACAATTTTAAAAGATGCAGAAACACGTTTGTGATTATCTGAATCTATGAAAGGCCAGTGTTTTTACAGTTGGTTGCAACTGACTTCTTTCTCTGCTTGTCTCATTTTCTAATGGCAAAAAGAACAACCAAAAGACAGTTGTATTTACATAAAGATATGCAAATGAACCGAGTGAACAAGGACAGAGGATATTTATAGTGATTCAAGTCTGTTTTAAACAAGACAACTCACAGAAAACATTCAAGTTACCTCTGTGTAGAGAAATCCCTCTAAACTCAAATCAAACAGTAAGGTATCACTGATCAATGCTACAAGTTATTTCAACAGTATCTAATGCTTTTCAGCATATCAACAAATGACCCTGCAACTCACCCTTTGTCTTATCAAGTACAAAATGCTTTAGAATATTCCTGCATCTGCTGATTTGATTGCTCTTTGTATAGTCTGATACATAGGCAGTGTTTGTTAGGATACCTTTTGTTCCACTTGTTGGATTCCAACTGATACAGTAGTTCAATATATCCAGGTAAAGACAAATGATGCACTGCATGAATGATTGCTGCCAACACACACGGTTCCCACTTGTTTCAGGATCTGTTGATACCTTCTGCTGGAGCAGCACTGTCCTCAAATCAAGTGCAGGATTAACAGCTTTCATTGGAAGAGAGTCAAGATTTAATGATGTTTGGGTCTGCTAAACACACTGCATTCTCTTCAGCTTCCTCAAAATGAGCAAAGCTGCTTAAGACGAGATCATCATTAATGCATACCTAAAAAACGCAAGTCTTTGACTGACCAGAATCAACAAGCAAGTCACCATCACATACTGCTTTAGAATTTATTTGAAGCTGGAGACAACAGGAAGACATATGCAGTATGTACAAATGCTTTCTGAAGAGTACTCATTCCAGGGCAGGAAAGTTGGTCATATCTTCCTCTATGTTCTCCAAACAGGTGTTACTTACCAGTTTCATGCTTTTGCCTAAAATTCAATACAGTGAAGACCACAGCTCTAATGTTAAAAGTCTTGGTAAAATACTCCAAATGGCAGCAGTTTTCAAACACATTTATTTTTGTCTACTACGCAGCTGCTTAAGTCTGACAGTAGCTGCAGCAGAGATTTAGCAGAGTTACGCACTTTGGTAAGTGCAACGAGCTTTCTTCCTTTCTCCCAACTGTTTGGGAACTCAGCCTTATGCACATATGAACTTGTATTTATTTTCATAACACCATGCAACTGCCTTCTTGAAATATCTTGAAGTGTATCACAAAGAAGGACAAGAGTACAGTAAATTCACATAGTTGTTCATCTGAAGTACTTGGGGGACTGCATTTGCTTGTCAATACCTTCCAAAGCGGTTCACAAGTTTCCACCTCACAGAATTCATTCCAAAGTTCACAAACAACAGATTTAGAAAATAAATCTTCTAATAAGTTAATGATTGCACTTCTACTGTATATGGCAAATTACAAAATTCACTTGCAAATAACACTTTTCGGTCTTAAATTTGTCACAAAGTAATAACTTCTACAGCACAGTGCACAAAGAGGTTTGTAGAGATAAAAATATCTTACCTTTTCACCTTTTATTGTCACATAAAGGAAAACATCAGATGTGGTATCTTCTACAGCACATACTTTGGCTGTCGTCTGGGTAGTAGCAAAACTGAGTGATGGTGTTTCAATGACGCAGCTGCCTGTTCTTTCCTGCTCTTCTCCAGCCCAGTGTTTCCTCACTAACCCAGCATCTGGAAGAACAAACAATGGGTGTTTTAAAAGTCTCCCTCTCACTGCAGTGGTGACAAGTTTCTGTTGATCTCCTGGGGACTTGACTTTGGGTTTGGTTTTACATTTTGGCCACCTGGACTTGAGAATTCTCCCTCCCTTTTCCACCCCCCTTTTCACATCTGTTGCCTGCGATTCTCCCTTTACAGTTCTTGCTGGACATTTATCCAGACTCTGTGCTCTGCACTTGAAACAACCAGCAGATGATTTCTGATGGAACCTGAGGCTCTCTGGCCTGATGCCAAGTCAATTTGCATCAAAACTCCTCCAAAATCCTTGTTTTTCTCTCAGAATTGCACCAAAACCTCATTTTATCCCTCAGAACTCCCCCAAACCCCACTTTTTCCCCTCAAAACGCTTCCAAAACTCCACATTTTCCCTCGAGATGGCACTTTTTTACCCAGCAGTTCCCAAAAATCCCACTTTTTCCCTCGGAATAGCACCCAAAACCCACTTTTCCTCTGAAAAGACCTCCAAAACCTCGCTTTTTCATTCAGAACTCCACCCAAACCCCACTTTTCCCCTCAAAACTCCACCCAAATCCCACCTTTTCCCCTCAGAATTGCACCAAAGCCTCATTTTATCCCACAACTCCACTGCTTTTGGCCCTCAGAAATGTACTCCATCCCCACTTTTCCTCTCAAAACTCTTCCAAACTACACTTTTCCCTGCAAAGCTGCACCAAAACCCACTTTTTCTCCTAAAACTCCAACAAAACCTCACTTTTGCTCTCAGAAATAAACAAAAACTCTACTTTTTCCCTCAGAATTGCTCAAAAACACCGCTTTTCCTCTATCAAATTCCACCCAAATCCCAACTGTTTTCCTGGAAAATGCCACCCAAACCTCACTTTTCCCCTCAGACATGCCCAAAAACCTCCTTTCATTCCTCACAACTCCACTGAAACCACACTTTTGCTCTCTCAATTGCGCCAAAACCTTATTTTATCCCTCAGAACTCCCCTCAAGCCCTACTTTTCTTCTCAAAACTCTACTAAAACCCCACTTTTTGCCACGTAAGTTCCCCAAAAACCCACTTTTCCACTCAAAACGCCACCCAAACCTCACTTGACTTCAGAATTGCCCCCAACCTCATTTTATCTCTCAGAACTCCCCTAAACCCTCACTTTTCCCCTCAAAACCCCATCAAAAACCCATTTTTTCATTGCAAACTCCACACAAACCCACACTTTTGCTCTCAGAATTGAAACAAAACCTGATTTTATCCCAGAACTCCACCGCTCTTTTCCCTCGCAAATGTACTCAATCCCAGCTTTCGCCTGCAAAACTGCACCAAAGCCCCACTTTTTCTCCCAAAACTCCAACAAAACCCCACTTCTCCTTTCAGAAATAAACCAAAACACCACTTTGCCCCTCAGAATTGCTCCAAAACCCCACTTTTCCTCTATCAAATTCCACCCAAATACCAATTTTCCACTCAAAATGCCACCCAAACCTCACTTTTCCCCTCAGATTTGCCCCCACACCTCATGTTATCCCTCACAACTCCCACAAACCCTCACTTTTCCCCTCTAAATCCCAACAGAAAACAACTTGTTCCTTCAAACCTCCACCCAAACCCCCACTTTGGACCTCAGATATTTACCAAAACCTTCCTTTTTTTCTCACAACTCCATCCAGACCTCACACTTTCCCCTCAAGATTTCCCAAAAACCTCACTTTTTCTTTAAACACCCCAACAAAAACACATATTTTCCTTCCAAACTCCATACAAACCCCCACTTTTTCCCTCAAAATTGCTCCAAAACCCCACTTTTCCTCTCAAAACTACACCCAAATCCCAATTGCTTTCCCTCACAATTACCCCAAAACCTCTTTTGATCCCTCAGAACTCCCCCAAAACCCCACTTGGTCCTTCAAAACTCACACAAAACCCCTTTTCTCCTCACATCTTCCCCAAAGTCCCTCTTTTCCCCTCAGAACTACTCCAAAACCTCACTTTTTCCATCCAAACTCCACCTAAACCCCACTTTTGCTCTCAGAAATTTACCAAAACCCTGCTTTTTCCCTCAAAACACCACCCAAACCCCACCTTTTCCCTCAGAAATGCCCCAAAACCTCATCTTTTCCCTCAAAACTCCACCCAAATGCCACTTTTCTTTCTCAGAAATGTACTCACACCCCACTTTACAGCCTCAAAACTCCTCCAAAATCCTTTTTTTTCCTCTCAGAACTGCACCAAGACCTCATTTTATTACTCAGAACTCCCCCAAACCCCACTTTTCCCGTCAAAACCCAACCAACTCCCCCCTTTTTTGCATTTAAACTCCATTCAAACCCCACTTTTTCCCCTCAAAACGCTTCCAAAGCTCCACTTTTTCCCTCAAGATGGCACTTTTTTACCCAGCAGTTCCCAAAAATCCCACTTTTTCCCTCAGAATAGCACCCAAAACCCCCTTTTCCTCTGAAAAGACCTCCAAAACCTCACTTTTTCACTCAGAACTCCACCAAAACACCACTATTTCCCTCAAAACTGCACCAAAACCCCGCTTCTTCCCCCAGAAGTTCCCCAAAACTGCACCTTTCCCCTCAAACCTCTACCAAACCCCACTTTTCCCCTCAAAACCCCACCAAAACATTTGGTTTTTTTCAAAAATCCACCCAAACCCCACTTTTTCCCCTTAAAAATTTATCAAAACCTCACTTTTTCCCTCAAAACTCCACCCAAATCCCACCTTTTCCCCTCAGAATTGCACCAAAGCCTCATTTTATCCCACAACTCCACTGCTTTTGGCCCTCAGAAATGTACTCCATCCCCACTTTTCCTCTCAAAACTCTTCCAAACTACACTTTTCCCTGCAAAGCTGCACCAAAACCCACTTTTTCTCCTAAAACTCCAACAAAACCTCACTTTTGCTCTCAGAAATAAACAAAAACTCTACTTTTTCCCTCAGAATTGCTCAAAAACACCGCTTTTCCTCTAAAAAATTCCACCCAAATCCCAACTGTTTTCCTTTAAAATGCCACCCAAACCTCACTTTTCCCCTCAGATTTGCCCCCACACCTCATGTTATCCCTCAGAAATCCCACAAACCCCCTCCCTCAGCACCCAACCCCCTCCCTAGCTCCTTCCCCAGCACCCAAACCCCCTCCCCCAGCACTCAAACCCCCTCCCTCAGCACCCAGAGCCCTCCCCAGCACCCAGCCCCCCTCCAAAACTCCTTCCCCAGCACCCAAACCCCCTCCCCAGCACCCAGGTCCCCTCCCAAACCCCCTCTCTCAGCATCCAAACCCCCTCCCTATCCCCCTCCCGAGCACTCAAATCCCCTCCCTAGCTCCCAGGGCCCTCCTCAGCACCCAAACCCCCTCCCTCAGCACACAAACCCCCTCCCAAACTCCTTCCCCAGCACCCAACTCCCCCTCCCCAGCACCCTGATCCCCTCCCTCAGCACCCAACCCCCTCCATAGCTTACAGAGCCCTCCTCAGCACCCAAACCCCCTCCAAAACTCCTTCCCCAGCACCCAAACCCCCTCCCCAGCACCCCTCCAAAATTCCTTCCTCAGCACCCAAACCCCCTCCCCAGCACCCTGAGCCCTCCCCATCCCCACCCCCCATCCCATCCCCCCCCCAGCACCCCTCCCTCAGCACCCAAATCCCCTCCCTAGCTCCTTCCCCAGCACCCAAACCCCCTCCCCAGCACCCTGAGCCCTTCCCCCAGTACCCAAAACCCCTCCCTCAGCACACAAACCCCCTCCCAAACTCCTTCCCCAGCACCCAACTCCCCTTCCCCAGCACCCTGATCCCCTCCCTCAGCACCCAACCCCCTCCGTAGCTCCCAGAGCCCTCCTCAGCACCCAAACCCCCTCCAAAACTCCTTCCTCAGCACCCAAACCCCCTCCCCAGCACCCAGCCCCCCTCCAAAACTCCTTCCTCAGCACCCAAACCCCCTCCCCAGCACCCTGAGCCCTCCCCATCCCCCCCCCATCCCATCCCCCCCCCCAATACCCCATTAACCCCTTCTGTGCCGCCGCCCTCCCCAGACGTGGACGAGTGTTCGGGCCCCCCCCGCTGCCAGCCCGGCCGCTGCCTCAACACCGCGGGCTCGTTCCGCTGCCTGTGCCCCCCCGGCCTGGCCCCGCCGCTGCCGACGCCCCCCCGCTGCCTCCCCCGCGCCTGAGCCGCCCCCCGCCGTATTTATTGTGTAGATCAAGAGATTTAAGGCGGGGGGGGGGGGGGGGGGGGGCGGCATTGTGGCCCTCGGGATGATGGCGGGGGGGGGGGCACCTATGTGTGTGTCCCCCCTTGGCACCCCCTGTGCTCCCCCCTCTCAGTGTTGGGGGGTCGCGGGGGGAAGTTTGGGGGACCCCCCACCCCAACACACACTGTTACAGAATAAAGGTTTTGTATAAAATGAGGGGGGTTTGTTTCGCACCCCCCCTGTGAGAAATGGACGGGCCGAGGGGAGGGGCGGGGCCTGGCGCTGAGGGGAAAAGGGGCGGCTCTGGGTCTAAAGGCGGGAAAAAGGGGGTTTGAGGGGAAAAATGGAGGTTTTGAGGGGAAAATGGGAGGTTTTGGGGTCTAACGGGATAAAAGAGGGGTTTTGAGGAAAAAGGGAGATTTTGGGGTCTTAACGGATAAAAGGGGGGGTTGAGTCGAAAAGGGGGGTTTTGAAGGGATAAAAGGGGTTTTGAGAAGAAAATGAAAGATAGGGGGGTCTAAAGGGATAAAAGAGGGGTTTTGAGGGGAAAAGGAGGGTTCTGAGGGGAAAAATTGAGGTTTTGAGGGGAAAATAGGAGGTTTTGGGCTCTAAAGGGATGAAAGAGGTTTTGAGGGGGAAAAAGGGGGGGGTTGAGGGGAAAAATTGAGGTTTTGAGGGGGAAAAGGGGGATTTTGGGGTCTTAAGGGATAAAAGGGGGGGTTCAGTCGAAAAGGGGGGTTTTGAGGGGATAAAAGGGGTTTTGAGGAGAAAATGGGAGGTTTTGTGGTCTTAAGGGATAAAAGAGGGGGTTTGAAGGGAAAAAGGGGGGATTGAGGGGAAAAACGCACGTTTTGAGGGGATAAAGAGGGGTTTAGGGGTCTTAAGAGTTAAAAGAGGAGTTTTTGAGAGGAAAGAAGGGGTTTTAGTAGGAAAAAGGGAGGTTTTGAGTAGAAAAAGGAGAGATTTGGGGATCTTAAGTGTCCTGGTTTAGGCCCATCAGGGAACAAAGACCACGATTAGCCTCCAGTATGGAAGAGGCTGAGAATTGCTCAAGGGCAGGGAGAGCTTAATTGCCGCTTAAGGTTCAGGACAAAGCAGACCAGGCCACTCGGTTTGGGGAAGAAAACAGAGAAACAATTTAATGCGAAGTCAACTGAAACATACCCCCAAAAACCCAAAACATAACCAAAATGAAACAACACAGAGCAATACATCAATGAAGAGTCCAACCAGCTTTTTTAGGAACACCTTCTTGCCACCCCTCCCCTCTTCCCGGGCTCAGAGCCCTGATCCCGGGGCTTTTACCTTGTCCCCCCCTGAACGGTTCGGGGGGGCAGGCAGTGGGGGTCTCAGTTAGTCTGTTCCCGATAGCTTCTGCCGTTTGTCCCTCCTCAGGACGGGTGAACTCCACACCAGTCCTCCCTGCGAGTCCGTGGGGTAACTCACACGCATGGCAGCCCTGCACGGGCTGCTCCGATGCCCACTGACTCCAAAGGCTGCAGCTCGTCTCTGCCTCTCGTGTGGGGCTGCTCTGCGGCGTGCAGGCTCTCCAGCACGGCCTGGGCCATGGCCCCTCCCCACACAGTCCCTCTCCCGTCCGGGCTCACTCACACGGAGCTGCTGGGAACTCTCGCTCCTGCCATGGATCTCCATAGGCTGCAGGGGCACAGCTGCATTCTCGCCACGGCTTGCAGAGGGGTCTCTGGTCTGTTGCTTCTCCTTCCTTCCTCCTTCTCTGGCTGAAGGGTCCGCGTGGTCGCCTCCATCTCGTGTTACTCTTACACCTCCTGCCTCGCATTCCGAATTCCCGTCCCCTAAATAATGATCGCAGAGGCGCCAGATTGGCCCAGCCGGGCCGGAGGTGGGTGTGAACCCAGGAGCCGGGGGAGAGTCCGCAAACTCTTTACCGGGTCTCCACTGCAACCCGCTCCCCCTGTTACTAAGCCAAAAGCTGCTCCTTGCTAAACCAGAACACAAATAAACAAAACCTCTACTTTTTCCCTCAGAATTGCTCAAAAACCCCTCTTTTCCTCTATCAAATTCCACCTAAATCCCAACTGTTTTCCCTCAAAATGCCACCCATACCTCACTTTTCCCCTCAGATTTGCCCCCACACCTCATGTTATCCCTCACAACTCCCACAAACCCTCATTTTTCCCCTCTAAATCCCAACAGAAAACAGCTTGTTCCTTCAAACCTCCACCCAAACCCCCACTTTGGACCTCAGATAGTTACCAAAACCTTCCTTTTTTTCCTCACAACTCCACCCAGACCTCACACTTTCCCCTCAGGATTTCCCCAAAAGCTCACTTTTCCTCTCAAAACTCTACCAAATCAAACACTTTTCCCCACAGAAATACCCTCAAAACCCCACTTTTTCCGCCTCAGAAAACCACCAAAACCCCCACTTTTCCCCTCAGACATGCCCAAAAACCTCCTTTCATCCCTCACAACTCCACTGAAACCATACGTTTTCTCTCAGAATTGCGCCAAAACCTTATTTGATCCCTCAGAACCCCCCCAAACCCTACTTTTCTTCTCAAAACTCTACCAAAACCCCACTTTTTGCCACGTAAGTTCCCCAAAAACTGTCAGGTCTTTCTCCTGGAGCTGCTCTCCAGCAGATCCCCCCCAGCCTGTGCTGGTGCTGGGCTTGTTCCTCCCCAGCTGCAGGACTCTGCCCTTGCCCTTGGTGCCCCTCAGCAGGTTCCTCTGTGCCCAGCTCTAATAAGTTCATGCCAAGTGTCTTCTCCAGTTCAAGTCAGAAAAAGGTTTTTTTCTAAGCAGAATTTGTCATTTCTGGGGCAGGGGCATCTGTAGAAATAAGCCACTGAAAGTGAGCCAGCTGAAAATGAAGCCACTGGATAAAAACTGTGCAGTTGGCTCGTGCCTGAGGGAAGGCAGAGGACTGCTACTGGCTATTTGCAAAGTCCTTTTGTTACTGAGACTTGCCAAATCCATTTCTCTCCTTGTGAAACAACAGATTCTGTTCCAGATACATTCCAGATGATATTCCAGATGGCTAGTTCAATGCAGATGTTCAGCTGTGAAGCTGCAGCTGCCAAAGGTATTTGCTGCAACAAGTAACTCCAGCACCGAGGTGGATCTAATGTCAGTCCCTGCCAAACAGGAGCTTTTGAGCCCTACTTTGTCATGCTACTGTACTGCAGTGCTAAAGCCGCCCACTGGAGTCTGACAAGAGCTAATGACGAGATACAGGATTGATTCATTCCAATAGTTTTCCAGGCAAACAAGACATGTGAAGCAGCACACTGTGAAACGGAAACAAGGGTGATGGAGAACATCTGAGGGGAGAAGGAGTCCCCTGACCTATGACAGGAAAAGGAGATACTGGAGAGCGAGAGATGCAAACAAGGGAATAGAGAAGCCTACTGATAGAAGTCAACCAGCTCGCTGAGGAACAAGAAAGGCAGCATCAGCTCTGTGAAGCAAAGGCACTGTAGAGCTGTGTGACTGGAGTGACTGATGAAAGGCACCATCAGAACTGCCATATGGCTGGTTTCTCAGTGGCAGAGGCCTGTTTTCACTTGAGGCTGCTGCAGAGCTGTGAAAGCCCCTCTTCTTCTCCAAGAGAAGGGGAGGAAGTTCCTGAGTTCTCGCTGTCATCTTTTTGAAGTTCCTTTTCACATTTCCCTGGACATTAGTTTGGGAAACACCAGGGATTTTTCTGACACAACTGAAAAGACTGCTTGTGGCATAGGCCTGGATTGTGAGACGGCACTTGGAGATGCCCAAAGCGTGGGGATGCCTCACACACACAACTGGGCACCTCACACACACAAATCCTTGGAGGGGACAAGCAGGAGGTGGGCAAATGCTGCCCTTGTGTTGGTCTGAGCAGGCTGGGAGGGGATGGGCTTGCAGGGCCCCCACCCTCTGCGACCCCTCAGGCCCCACAGGAGTGGAGGCCCCTCAGTGGCTGCTGCAGGACAGTTGGGGGGATAAGGAGAGCAAAATCCCCCTTGTGCAAACTGGTGGCCCCCGAGGGCTGGGGCTTCCCTTGAGCCCCCTGGCTGAGCCCATCTCCCTGCTCTCCCCCGGGGGAATCACCCCCCACACTCTCCTCCCCAGAAGGGTTTTACCCCCTTTAGGAGCCCTGGCCAGCAGCCCACGCGGTGCTGCACCGCGGGGACGGGCCCTGGCACGTGCTTCCCACGCACCCGCAGCCACTGCGGGATTTGCTGGCACTGCCCCAACACCTCTGTCCTCACACAGCGCCCAGACAGGTCTCTTTCTTTGCTGTCCCCTCGGCCTTGGGGGCGTCTCCACTGGATGGTGCTGCTGAGAAAACCCAGTGCGGGCAATGAGGAGGCTGGGGGTGGGATCCCAGGGATGCTGCAGGACTCGCCGTAGCCCACAGCTGGGGCCAGGACAGCAAACCCAGCAGCAGCAGCAGACCCCAAACTGTGTCCTGCTTCCCCCCGAACCCTCACCAAGGATATGGGGCTGGTAGAGCCCAAATTAAAGATTGGATTCTGCTTTTAGCCCCATGATGACATCCCTGACACCTCCTCCCTGCCCCCTGCCATCCATTAACAGAGACCAGCGAGGAGCCCCCCTCCGCGGCCGAGGGGGCTGAGCCCCCAGGTCCTGGGGCTGGGTGTCCAGCCAGGGCTGGGCTGGTGAGGTGACCCCTTCCTGCAGGGCAGAGGGAGGGGAGCCAGGCCATGCTGCAGGGACACCAGGAGGCAACGGGGCCTTTTGCTTTTTCTTTTGCATTTAATTTTGATGAACACTGTGTCAGTAACTCTCCACTTCAAAGGTTCCAGTGCACAGGTATTGCTGCACTTCTGCAGCACCGGTGCAGAGGCCAAGGAACTGTCAAACACAACAGGAAACTCATACAATCTTACAAAGTCCAACAACACTGTGTCCAAAGACACTGATACAGCTACAGCTTCTACTGACTACTGCCTAAGCACTACTGCTGAGAACCTCCAGGGAAGGCGAGGGGCAGGACCCAGCCGTGCTCAGAGTCCTGCTGCTTAAGCCAC
The DNA here is from genome assembly GCF_028858725.1 of Colius striatus. Classification (NCBI taxonomy): domain Eukaryota; kingdom Metazoa; phylum Chordata; class Aves; order Coliiformes; family Coliidae; genus Colius; species Colius striatus. The sequence goes on along the minus strand of NW_026908523.1, from coordinate 1,315,218 downwards.
TTTTCCCTGCAGAGACTGCAGGAGCTGCTGGATCCAATTAACGAAATCCAGCAGCTTCTGGAGTGGGAATGAGCAGGACTCAGTCCCTGCTGCTGTTGCCAGGGCTGAGCCTTGTGATGGCCTCTTTGGCCGGGCGAGTGTCGCAGCACTTCCTCCTGAGCGAATCCGTGACTGGACCCAGTTGAAGAAGTGCTGGGTGGAGGTGTAGACCCCAGGCTGCTTTGGTCTGGCACAGCCTTTCCCCCAGCTGGTCAGGCCCACGAGCCAGAAGAAGTTGGCGTGTGGAGCTCTGCAGACGAGCGGGCCCCCGCTGTCACCCTGCAGCACAGGACAGAGGGTGAGGGGGGTGTTGGGGAGCCCCAGCAGTGTGAGGGTGATGCTGGGAAGCCCCAGCAGGGTGAGGGGGGTGTTGGGGAGCCCCAGCAGGGTGAGGGGAGTGTTGGGGAGCCCCAGCAGCCCCACGTGGGCCAGGGCTGCGGGTGCTGCCGGGGCTGGCCCGTGGCTGCTCCTACCTGGCAGGTGTCGATGCCGCCCCGCGGGTAGCCAGCACACAGGTTGTAGCTGCACACGGCCCCTCCGTACCACTCGCTGCTGTTGCAGAGCTTGACATTGATGAGGCGGACCTTGGCCTCCTGCAGCACGTCAGATGTTTCTGCAGCTGTGAGCATGGCAAAGAATTAGCCCCCAGCAGCTCTGGGCCACTTCCCCTCCCCTGTCTGGGCAGAGCCCTTCCCTGAGCCTTGGCTTTGCACCCCCAAAGAGGCACTCGACCCTTGTCTGATTTTAGGCCATGGCTCAGAATCATAGAATCCCAGATGCTGGGGTTGGAAGGGACCTCTAAACATCATCTAGTCTGACCCCTCTGCTCAAGCAGATTCCTCTAGATCAGGTCACACGGGAACGTGTCCAGGAGGGTTTGCAAGACCTCCAAGGAAGGAGCCTCCACGCCCTCCCTGGGCAGCCAGGGCCAGGGCTCCCTCATCTAAAGAGCAAAAAACCATCCCAGGTCCTGCAGCCTTTCCTGACGGGAAAGTCCCCTCAGCATGGCGGCAGCCTGAGGTAGCTCAGGCCCCTGCCTGCAGCCTGAGCCCGGCCCTCGGGCAGCCCGAGCCGTCTCCCCAGGCTCGCCCCAGGCACACAGGCGCTTTCCCGGGGGCACTCACAGCCTTCCGCGGTGTAGCCCCAGCCAGCGACGCGGCAGTCTGTGAGCTGCGACACCACCACGTCGGAGAAGTGAGTCACACAGGCCAGCTGCACGTAGTCGCTGCACTGCACGGGCTCGTCCAGCTCCAGCAGGGCGATGTCGTTCTCGAAGGCGCCGCTGCGGTAGCTCTCGTGGATCAGCAGCCGCTTGCTCTTGCGCACTTGGGCCTCGGGGCCCAGCTCAGACAGCCGGGTGGCCCCGAACACCATGCGCCACGTCGGGACGTTCCTGGGGGGCAGATGGGGAGCAGAGGGCTCAGAGGGAGCCCAGCAGTTCCCTGCCTCCAGCTCGCCGAGGGAGAGGCCAGGTGCCCCGCGAGCCCCAGGCTGCAGGAACGGCACCAGCCCAGCCCGTGCCGAGCACGGGACGGGAACTCTGCCAGTGCTGGGGGCACGGCCCTGCCCTGCTCCTACTCACCTGTACTTGTCAAAGCAGTGTCCTGCGGTCAGGACCCACCAGGGATGGATGAGGGAGCCTCCGCAGATGTGCCCGCTGCCCGCTGCCCCGGGAAGCTGGATGCTGACGATCCAGGGCCAGGCTCCCGGGGAGGCATCGCTGCCGCCCACGACGCGCAACACCCCGTGGTGCTCAGCCAAGGGCCGGGTCCCGCAGCTTCTCCTGTCACCAGAAAGTCACGAGTGTCCTGCTGGAGGGCTGGCTGCTGCTGGGGCTGCAGGGCAGCCGTCTGCCCTCCCCACCGGGCAGCGCACGGACAGCGGGGCCGGGGAACCCTGCGCCCCGGCTTCTGCCTTTGCCCCGCAGACGAGTGGTGCCAGCAGCCCGGCTCCCAGCTCCTGAGGTTTGGGAAGCTGTGGCAGGGCCATGGGGAACCAGTGAAGCCCATCATCTCATCGAATCACACAGTCACAGAATGGTGGGGGTTGGAAGGGACCTTTAGAGATCATCCGGTCCAACCCCCCTGCAGAAGCAGCTCCCACCTTGATCAGGTCACACAGGAGGATCTTGAAGCCCTCCAAGGAAGGAGCCTCCACACCCTCCCTGGGCAGCCTGGGCCAGGACTCCCTCACCTCACAGAAAAAACTGCTGCCCCAACCTCCTGACACCCACCCTTTAGATGTTTGTAACTATTAAGAAGATGCCCCCTCAGCCTCCTCTTTTCTGCCCAAGCTCCCTCCCAGAGCCACTTACCCACAGCTTTGCACTGAGGCACTCACAGGCCAGCAGCACAGGCCCAGCAGGACCAGGACAATCAGAACTTTCATCACGCTGACAGCACGTGGCAGCTCCAAGAGCCAAGGGCACGTGGCAGCTCCAAGAGCCAAGGGCACGTCACCCCCAGCGCTGTGTCTGATGCCGTAGTGCTGATAGTGCCTGGAAAGCCTCGGCCGGGGCGCTGATGTCACAGAGCTGCTGCTTCCAGGGGGATTCTGTGTGGGGCACCACGAGGGGCCCGAGCTGGGGGGAGGCAGAAGCAGGGGTGGACACCTGAGGTCACACCACGCTCAAAAAGCCCCTTTTCCTCCTCTTTGCTCTTGGTCAAAATTGGTTTGGGAGCAGCATGACTTGTTAGAGAGCCGAGATCTGGGTTGTAGCCACAACCCCAAATCTCCAGGGTGCTGTTTGGCTGCGCACAAGGGCCAAAGGCCTGTGTGTGTACTGCCTGCAGGAGGGAAATGCCACTTGGCTTTCCCTGGCTCTCGGTACCACCTCCTGTCCTCTCAGGATCCAGCATTTGGTCAGCAGAGAGCCTCAGCAAAGTTGTTTCACCTTAACTGCGGTGGGATGAGGACGAGGCACAGGAGGGGGTCCTGTTCTCAGGGACTTGTAAGGGTTACTGGGTAGCTGAGTAGTTGTCGTGTGCAGTGTTCAGCGGCTTCACCGCCCCAGAGCTCCAGTAAGTTCAGTCAGTGGTGGCTACAGACTGATGTCACTTGACTAGCCAACAGCTATGTTGGGTGACTTGGACTCTGGTCTTTTTGGATTGCAGTGGGAACTCAGGCAGCTGACACAGCCCCTGTATTTACATGCTCACTGACTCACAGCGTCAGTAAGCACCAGGGGACATCCCACTAGGCTCATCCCAAAGCAGCCTCCATTGCTCCTTCCCTTGATGAAAAGCTGAGCCTTCCTTTTCTGGTAAATAAGCCAGTCATTGCATGGTTACTGAGCCCCTCTCACTTGCTGGCAGAATTTGCAAGCCTGGGACCTAGGACTTGCCTGAGAGATGTGACAGTTTCCCTGGCTCTCTCATCACAAGGGTGATGGAGAACATCTGAGGGGAGAAGGAGTCCCCTGACCTCTGACAGGAAAAGGAGATACTGGAGAGCGAGAGATGCAAACAAGGGACTAGAGAAACGTACTGATAGAAGTCAACCAGCTCGCTGAGGAACAAGAAAGGCAGCATCAGCTCTGTGAAGCAAAGGCACTGTAGAGCTTTGTGACTGGAGTGACTGATGAAAGGCACCATCAGAACTGCCATATGGCTGGTTTCTCAGTGGCAGAGGCCTGTTTTCACTTGAGGCTGCTGCAGAGCTGTGAAAGCCCCTCTTCTTCTCCAAGAGAAGGGGAGGAAGTTCCTGAGTTCTCGCTGTCATCTTTTTGAAGTTACAGCCTGCTTAGGAACAGCACGTGAGTCTCCTTCTCTGGAGACATTCCAAACCCACCTGGACGAGTTCCTGTGTGACCTACTCTAGGTGGTCCTGCTCTGGCAGAGGGGTTGAACTAGATGATCTTTTGAGGTCCCTTCCAAACCTTAAGGTGCTGTGATTGTGCTGAATGCTCCCTGCCTCTGGGCAGCCCAGAAGCCAGTAGCCTGGACCTGCGTTCCCCACAGAGGGACACACGGACGCTCACAGGCCGGGCCTTTGTTCAAACAACCGTTTACTCAACTACTTCTTCAAACAAGCAACTATGTACAAGGTCAAGCTCCCAGAGACACCTCAGGGAGCGAGAGCAATCGCTAATGGGAAGTGCTGAGTCTCTCTTGCCAGGCTCCTGGCAATGGCCCCTTCAGCTACATCGGCTCCCACTCCCCTCAGCTCTCTGCCTCAAGACCTCTTTCATCCTCACGGAAGAGCCGTCTTGTGAGCCGATCTTGCAGCTGCTCACAGTCACGCAGTGCCTCGGCGTGGGCAGCCGTATCGTCTGTCAGGTGCTGGAAGAGGTTGATGGGTTCGGCCTCTCGGAAGGCAGGAGGCAAGACGATCTCCTCGGGCACGTTGTGGTTGCCAAAAAAGAAGTGGTTGAGGCGCTTCTCCTCCACTCTGCGGCGCAGGTACCGCATGATTTCCTTCAGGCGCGGCAGCAGATACCTCCTGCGCCAGTCTGACAGGGGAGTGGTGGTCAGGAGGTGCATCACAACCGTCTTGATGATATAGGTGGAAAAGCCCGTTCCTGGCACCATGCGAGCGCAGAGCTGCAGGCAGTTGAGGTGGTAGCTGCCAGGCGGGGCGTTCCTGGCCACGTGCCTGAAGAACTTGGCCTCTGCCACAGCGCAGGTCTCAGGCCACGTCGTGCGTGGGGTGAAGAAACCTGCTGCAGTCTGGCTGCTCACAAAGATGTCTGAGTCACCTTGCTGCACGCCAAAAAGCAGCTCCACAAAGAGAGGTGCTCGGGCAGCGTTTGACAGCTTCAGCTTGCAGGAGTGTCTGGAGAGCTGCAGCTGCATCTGGTAGCGGCGAGACTGAGGCAGCTCCCCCCAGGCTGACGTCACCAAGTTCTGGAACCAGAGGGCAGTTTTATGAACATCGAGGTAAGGGCCAGTGCAGAGGGTGTCGAGGACACTGGGACCCTGATTCCTCCTCCGTGGCTCCTCAGGGTAGTGGAGGAAGCACGGCGCGTCTCCTGCCGGCTCCTCTGCGCTGCAGGTGCACTCCGGGGACACACGGACGCAGAAGTTCTTTCCCGGCAGTTCCTGTGCAAAGTCTGGCTCCAGGTGGAAGGAGTAGCCATGGGGGGCCTTCAGGGGCACGAGCATGCGGTATGTGACGTCGCTGTCGCAAGGATTCCAGCCTTCGAAGGCGCTGCCCACGCCGATGGCTGGCTGCAGCTCCGGGGAGGAACTGTTGGCCAAGCGCCCTTGCAATAAACGGAGGAGGTCATCCAGCAGCTCCTGCACCGTGCTGCTGGTGTAGCACAGACTGAGCACTGTCCACTGGATGCGCCTCTCATAAATCAAAGCGTGGTGCCTCTCTTCAACAGTTTCTCCTTCGCTTTCTACCTCCTGGCAGTGTGTGTCACTGCCTGAGCTCTCCTCACTGCTGCTGTCGTCTGTGTCAGGGATCCTTCTCCTGGTCCACCAGTACAGTGCCAAGAGCAGGACCAGGACTGCAGCAACGATCAGGTCTTCCCAGGAAATGACGGGCTGCCTCGGCTGCCGCGGCGGCACCAGGAAACTGGAGCTGATGAGCAGCATCTCATGTATTTCTCTCGCCTGCTGGATCAGCTGCTCTTCTGTCGGCTTCAACACGGCCTCGTTCATCCTGGCGTAACACTGCTGTGCCTCTGGGATGAAGAGCGACAGCAGATTGGTGAAGAAGCGCACGAGCGCCATGATCTGCAGGGAGAGAGAGCGAATGGGTTCAGTGGGCTGGGAGGGAGGGAGCTGGCAGCAGGGAAAACAGGGGCCAGGAGCGGGGTAAGGTTGTAGAGGGGCCGAGGCAGGCGGGAGGCACAAGGGCTGTGCCAGCCCTGCCGGCGGCTGGGCCCTGGGTGCCGGGGCAGAGCGCAGCCTGCCGCCGTCCCCCTCCTCCTGCCGCCTGCGCGCTCACCGCTGTCCCAGCGCGTACTGGGCCCGTGCTGCCCCTGGTGCCCCTTTATAGCCGCCCCCCGCTGGCACGGCCTCTGATGTCACAGACACCCCACAGCTGCCCCCCACACCCGCAAAGGACTGACGCATCCTGACCTCTACTCAGTACAGTCAGAGGCTGACAAACTGGGCGACCGCAAGAGGCACAAACTGGGCGACCGTGGTGTTCCTTTTGGAAGCCATAGCACCGAGGAGAAAAGAGAACCGAGGGTCTCTTGAAAGAACATTGGAATGGTCTGTGTCATAAATGCAGCCCTTCAGTACCCGTGAGTATAAGGTTGGCACTGTGACGTTAATAAAGCGATGTAACTCCTGTGAACGGTGTGTCAAATGGGCCTGTTCACAGCAGCTTGTAGATTCCCCGTCACTTCACATGGATTGAATCTTTTTCAGTACAAAACCAGGGTTTCTTTTGTAGTCTGGACGTATTTCAGACACATTATTGCATGTACATGACTGGTATTGCCTAAGAGAGTGTGAGTGGTGAATCCCCATGCAGAAGAACTGCGGGGAAGGATTTCTTCCCTGTGAGGCTGCCCAGATGGGTTGTGGAGTCTCCTTCTCTGGAGACATTTAGGGCCCACCTGGGTGAGTTCCTGTGGGATGGGTAGGTCACTGTTTGACAGACACAGCTGAGCCATGTGAAAGAGAATGCTCAACATGAAGAATATGGTAAGTAAGGAATGAAGTGCCAGAGGCACGGGGTTGCTGACATTGATGGTTGTCGTGGTTTGGCCCAGCCAGCCCAGCAGCACCACGACAGTCTCTTGCTCGGAGCCTCCATCCACCCCCACCCTTGTTAGGATGGCAGAGGCCCAGCGAAATGGGAGTAAAAAGATCACCAAGGTTGTTGTGGATGGAGACAAGGGCAGGGAGGGCTCGCTGCCAGTTACAGTTCTGGGTAAAACAGACTCCAGTGCTCGACTGAGAGAGGAAAGGAGGAAAGGTTATTCTACAAGAAACAGAACGGAATAAAAGCAAAAAGGGAGCAGGATGGTGAGAAAATGACAACCAGAGCTTTAAGATCTCCCTCCCCCAGCCCTCCTTTCTTCCCAGGCCCAGCTCACTGCTCCCCAGATCTCTCCCTCCTCCCCCCTCAGCGGCTCAGGGGGGCAGGGAATGGGGGATGTGCTCACTCTCTCACAGATGGGCTCTGCCACTTCTCTCTGCTCAGATGAGTACAACTCCTGGCATCCTTTCCCTGCTCCAACACGGGGTCCCTCCCCCAGGACACAGTCCTTAATGAACTTCTCTGGGATGGGTTGCTCCCAACAGCCGCGGCTTCTGCCCATACAGGGTCCCTCACACGGGACACAGTCCTTGGGGAATGTCTCTGGTGTGGATTCTTCACCACGGTTGCAGTTTCTGCAGTTACAGGGTCCCTCTCTCGGGACAAGGCTTCTTCTGGGCATAAGTTTAATGAGCTGCTTTGTCATGGGTTCCTCCCCACAGTTACAGCTGTGGATATTGGGTCCCTTCCTCGGGACACAGCCGGCTCCTGCCATAGTCACTGCCCCTGGCTCGGGGCCTTTAATGAAGTGAATCGCTGCCCCTGGTCCAGGGTCAGCTTTAGCAAAATGAGTCTCTGCCCCTGATGCAGGGTCTTTAAAGAAATGAAAATAAACCTCAGCGTCACCAGGTCTCTCCATAGAATGCCGGGGAGTCTCTGCTGCAGCACACCTCCTCCTCTCTTTCATCACTGACCTTGGAGTCCATATGGTTGTTCCTCTCACTGTTCCTACTCCTTGCAGCAGTTCCACCAGCCAGAAGAAGAAGAAAAGGGCAGAAGAAGGAAGAAGATGGAGGAAGAAACTTCCTCTGCCTTCTTAAAAAGTGATGGTGGAGGCGTCTCATTGGCTCAGCCCCTTCAGTGGGTCTGGCTCAGAGCAGGGGACAGTTGTGAGCAACTTCTTACAGGAGCCACCTTTACAGCCCCTTTCCCCTTACCAGAAAAGGCTGTCATGGCAAACCATGACACCCGCTCAGCCTTTGTGCTGTGTTCCACTAAAGACAGTGTTTCCATCAAGCCAGCATGATGAGAAAGCTGTAAGCCAGTACCTTAGAGCTTCTTCCTAGATGATGTGCATCTTACCTAGGAAGTATTTGGTTGAGAAATAATGTTGAGCAAGTTCTTACCACAAAAGTCATTGGAGGATGTGTTTATTTACACAGCCACAGCAGGTGGGCTGGTCTTTAAAGAAAGGCAACATTGCAGGAGCTGTACCTGCTATGGCTCAGCCTGGTGTGCTGCACATTTGGTGGGAGGTAAGAGAAACCAAAACATGAACCAGTTGATGTTTAACATACTGCAGACTCATCTGGGAGAGAAGATTTAGCGGCTTGTTATCACCAGATTGAACAGGAATTGTTTTACAAATGACCTAACCAAAAAGAGAACATGCCTAGTTCTTGGCCAGGTGTGAAATCCACTTGACCAGGCCCAGGCCACTGTTTGTGGAGCTCTGTGACATCAGTGACAGCCTCATGTTGGCAGCTGGAATGCTGTGTGTGTACTTCACAGCAACACACAGAGTCACAGAAAGAATGGACGTGAAATAAGGGAATCTGTCAGTAGCTGAGCTGATGCTCTTCATATCTAAAGGAATTCTCACATTCACTTGAAAGGCAACAGTCACCTGGCAATGATGATGTCACAGTGTCATCACCCAGGAGCAATGATATCACCTGAGAATGATGATACCACAGTGCCAGCACATGGCAACGAATGTGTCCCCTAACAGCAGTGGTGTCAGCTGAGAATGATGACATCACAGTGCCCAGGAGAGTATAAAAGGGGGGTCCTCCCAGGTCCTGCTGCCAGATCTGGCCTGGGCAGCCACCTGAGAGGAAGCTCTTGATGGGGCTGAGGGAGGAAGGCAAGCCAGAGGCTGGAGGTTCGCAGCTGCTCCTGGCTAAGCCACTTTCCAAGCTCATCTGAGGGACAAGGAATCTTCTTCAGCTGCAGAGCAGGAGCCAGAACACAGGACTGCCTTCTGGAGGGGCATTGCAGAGCTCACCATCCTCATCCCCTGTGGAGCAAGGGGTAGCAGCCGTAAGCAATAGGGGTCCTGATGCTTTGGAGCACTCACTGCCAGGCGTGGGATGGATTCTTGTCCCCAAGGTCGATCAGGCCTGGGGCATTTGGCCACTCAGGGAAGCCCCAGAGATGTCTCTAGGTTGAGGGAGAAGAGAGGCTTGTGCATCTCGTGGGAGGCATGAGCAGCCCGTGGGACCAGGAGGCAGGTCTGCTCACATGCTCAGGGAGTAGCCGATCGCCAGCACTGGGGTCAGGAAGGAATTTTCCCCTGGGGCACGTTGGCACAGGTCCCCAGGGGTTTTTTGCCTTCCTCTGCAGCATTCAGCATGACTGCTTAAGTGTCAGGGCTCCTTTGGTCCATTTGGGCTGGGCTACTGCCTGCTGTCGTGCACCACCAAGGCAGCCTCTCATGCCCTCCAGCTGACAGGAGGAAGGCTTTTTTTCCCCAAGGTGGACTAGCAAGTGTCCCTGGGGGTTTTTTTTTGCCTTCCTCTGCAGCACTGAGCATAGCCTTTAGCTCCTTTGAGCCATTTTTTGGCAAGTACCTACATCGGCTACTCCACAACAGTGGCCCTGGTGCCCACATCCAGGGGGAGGAAGCTTTCTATACACTTCTTGTGGGCCATCCTCGGGGCTTGCTTCTCATCTGCTGTGGCACTGAGCACAGCCCCTTGTCAGGGCTCCTCTGGCCCATTTTGGTTTCTTGCCTGCTGCTCTTGCACCTCCAGCCTCTTCTCCAGCCTGGAGAACACTCTTGTGCATTTTGCACTTTCTGGCCTCCATCCTAAAATCATTTGCAGCAAAAGTGTGTGCTGGGCAATGTTTTCTCTCTTCTCTGTCAAACCTCCTCATTGCTTTTGGATGGTGATGGTCTCTCGGCCATGCTGGAAGCCTTCATGTTCCAGGGGCATCTGGTGGTGTTGCTCTCAGCTTCAGATGCTTTGGGCCCAAGACTTGCTGGGCTGAGTCTTGCTGGAGAGCTCCCATGCTTGCTGCTGGCAGGGGAGCAGGCTGCAAAGGGAAGCAAGCCCAGCTGGATCTCCCATTCAGAGCCTGCCCACCTGCTTGGTGGCATGCAGCACCTTGCAGCCTGGCATAACTGTGTCTGCTCTGACTTCCACCACTCCCTTTCACATCCTGGGCTCTTACCAAGCTTCTTTTGCTGTGTTTGAGGTCCTGCCCGGTGGCAGAGACCACATGGCATCAGTCAGCAGCTGGCAGGAATGTGCCTCTTAACCAGGAGATGAGATCTGAGTATATCCCCGCTTTCTCTTTTGCTTTGGAATATTCCTTGATCACTATCATCTGACTTTCACCATCTGGAATGCACCAAGCCAAAGCAGCTCTGCTAGCAATGTGCATACCCATCTGCATGGCAGCTCTCCTCATCTGCTTGTGCTGCTTAGGGACAGAAAAGATGTGAAGGAAGATTTTTGGTGTCTCTTTCATTGCACCTGACCTGTGAGAAGTGAGATGAAGAAACATGGTGTTGATTGGAGAGAGCTGGGCTTTCTCCCCAGAAAAACTGGCCATCACTGCAGGTCTTTGGAGTCTATTAACTGACAACCTCCATCCCTTTGGTTTGGGAGTCATTGTTGAAGCCTGGCTTGATGGTGGGTCTGGAACAATGACAGGATCTTCAGCCAAGCACCCAGGGAAGGGAAATGTACTGTGTGAGGAGGATTTGTTCTGTGAGTGAAGCTGCCTCATCATCCACACACTTTTCTCATCAGTTTTTGCCTGTTTAAAAAGCTCAGGCTGGGATAAAAGTTGAACATTTAAGGTACCAGATTTCTCTGGCACTGCTGATCCTTTCCATTGGCACCATTTCCTTTCCATACCATGGACTTACACTGGGTAAGGATCTCATTGGTTTAGTTTCAGCTATATTCTGGCCATAAGTTTGTAGTGGATGGGGATTTTTGCCCTTCCTTTGGTGCTCAGTTGAGCATTTCAGAAGGTACAAGATTTCTCTGGCACAGCTGATCCTTTCTTTCCATGTACCATGGGTTTATGCTGGGTAAGTATTGTATGAGTTGAGTTGCAGGTATGTTCTAGCCATAGGTTTGTAGTGGACGTGGGGACTTTTGTCCAGGTGCTCCCTGGAGTTCAGGAGTTGGTCAAGGACTGAGGTAAGTGCCTCTGCATCACAGCATTTCCCTTCTCAGGTGTCAGCTTCCTCTCTGAGAACGCTCTGCTCTACAAAAGCTGCCTGTGTTTACCAAGTCTTGGCTCCTCCTTTAGCAAGTACTTATCCTGGGCTTCATATTAAGACGACAGAGCCTGGCTCTTCTCAGTGCTGCCAAGTGGCAGAAAAGGCGTCAGGCAGAAACTGAAACACGGGATATTTGGTCTCAACAGAACGTTTTGCTGCTGTGGTTGAACAAAAGAAAGTGCAGGGACAAAAAGGAGGCGAGTTGCTGAGCGAGGCTTTGGAGTCATCTCTTTGGAGAGGTTTGAGACCTGACTGGACATGGCCCTGGGCAACCTGCTGCAGTTGGCCTTGCTTTGAGCAGGAGGGTTGGGCTCCAGTCTGTGGAGGTCCCTTCCCACCTCCTCTGCTCTAGGAGTTTGTGGTTGCCATTGTGGTTTGTCATCAGGCCAACAGGAGACCTGTGCTCCATTGTGCTGGGTTTCTTTTGTCAAAAGCCACCCTGTGCTCATAGGAGATTCTTTTTGCTCTGCCTGCTGTCAAAAAGCTGCAGAGTCCAGCAGTAGCAGCTCCTCCTTCCATGCCATTAGTTTGAAGCCTCCCCAGAGAAGCAGGTGAGTATGCTCAATTACAAGCTAGCAATGTCTAAGGAAGGTCTGGTGAGCCACAGCTGTGGACTGCTGCAGAGTCCTGAACCAAAGCCTCCCACTGAAGAAGTAAAGCATAGCAAGGGAGAAGGCTCCTTCTCCCAAGACCCAGAGTTCTCAGTCTAGCTCTGAAGGAAGTAGCCAGCACCCTTGAAACCTTCACGGCACAGAGAGGAAACAATGACTTCTGGCTTCAGTGCAAGAGCCAAGGACAGACACCTGTGCAGTGCTTCACTTGGAAAGCCACTGCAGATGGTTCAGTGAAAGGCCTGCTTGAACCTGCAGAATAACCCAGGTGCCACTTGAAATGATGCCAGCTTGTCCTAGGTGACACTGAAAAGCGTGACAGCCCGTGGATGCCAGCACAGAACTTCTTTCCAGGACACCACAGATCCCAGCACAGCTGCTGCAGCGCTGCCATCTCCCTGTGCCCATTCCCACAGCTTTGTTCCCCCTCTCTTGCTTTCCTTCCTACTTATTCCTTGGAGCCAGAGAGTAATTAACTGACCTTGACTAAGTGTTCTCCATTAGAATTCGTTTCCCAGGAAGTCTGAGCAAAGCCCAGTGAGATGGACTTTGGGTAAAAATGGACATGACCACACTGGACAAACTTTCCTGCCCTGTTTTCATGCAGTTGGAAGTGTGATGCTTTGCTGGTGAGGTGTTGGTGACAACAATGGGTCTTTCAGCACAGTAACTGGTTTTCCAGTGCAAATGAGCCCAGGGCAGCAGTGTGCTCCCAGCAGGGAGGAATGCAAGGAAAACATGGGTGTGATTCACTGTTCCTACTTAAAGAAGGTTTTCTTCTGGTTTGATGGGGCACATTCTACAGAGCTTTGGAGTCTTTAAACCTTTTTGTCTTATCCTCTTGCGTAGTTCAGATACAGGACAAGAATGGCAAAGCACTGGGCAATATACTCATTTCTTTCTCTTTGCCAAGCTTTTGTTGTATGTTTCTTGGCTTTTCATATGCAAGCAAGGCTCAAGGGTAGGACTGGCTTTCATGACAATAATTCCTTGGACAGAAAGTAAGGTTTCAACAAGAAGAGCACCTTGGTTTTCTCATTTCCCTGGCAGGATGCCATTTGTGGCAGTGGGATTTCTGACACTCATGAGTAAGGAGACTGCTGTCTTGCTGCAGTTGCATGTTTTGGAGAGAGTAAACTTCTCCCTGGGAGCCTGTCTGCAGCACAGCAGTGTTCCTCCACAGTCCTGATGGAGACAGACTTCTGTTTTGGAAAGACACAGAAATGCATCAACACCTGTGCAGCAAGGTCTTGGAGGGGGCAGCAAAATCATACTGAGTGGCTAAAACAAAGCAGAGGAGCTCTGTGCCCTCATTTTGCCTTCAAAATTCACCAAACCAGGTCTTCAGGAAAAGAAACAGACTGCAGGGATATTTCTTTAGTTTCAGACTGAAACAGAGATCTAAACACCACACTTGGAGGGTCCCAGAGTGTGTGAGAAGGTTTGGACTGAGAGTCACAGGGAACAACGAAAACTCTTGTTTTTTAAACCAGTCTGGCTGCTGTGACATCAGCTGTAGCCTGGCTTCTGTGACATCAACTGTGGCAAGCAGAAGAGGTCACCTGCCCTCCCTTGCCTAACAGGTGAGTAAAGGTGTAAAGGGCTGACAGTGAGAATGGTTGTGCTTAGTCTTAGATGCAATCTATGAACTGTAAAGCTACTGTCCAAACTCAACAAGGAGCAAAGGTAAGTTCACTTTGTTCTTTTGAAACTCTAACATGTGGATTCTTTGGGTGTTGGTGTCTATTTTCCCTTTTCACCTTTAAGTGCTCACGCCAACCCCACATTTTATGCAGTAGGAGTTAAAGACATTGGCATTCTGGGCATTCCCTTGGCAAGTACCAATCACCAGGTTCTTAACAAGAAGAAGACTCAACAGATCCATGGCCAGCTTGGATTGACAGTGCTACAGCTGCCAACAGCTGCATACAGCACAGCAACAGCTTCTGGTCAGATCAATACCTTCAGTCACTGGAAACAAACTCCAGCATGTTTCAGAGTGTGCCCGTCTGGTGGGGTTCCAGGAGAACTCCCAGAAATCCTGCACAAGGCACGCTGAAATCTGGGGCATGATTCACCACCTTCCAGTTGATTTCGATGGACATCCCTTCGGATGGCCATGGCCCTTGTCCCCTCTGTGCTCTTACAGGGCATCAGTCTCCAGAACACACTTGGAGGGAACAAGGAAATCGCCTTCAGCCAAGAGCCTTTGCATGTTTCTATTCTGGAGCTTGTACTCGCTGCCCTTCAGCTGTGTGGAAGCAGAGCAGCACCCCGCAGTGCAACCTCCCCTGCACTGTCTGTCCCTTCTTCCCCAGTAAGGGAAGGAATTCAAATGCCATTGAAACAAATGGAATGACAATTCCTTCCTTCTGGAAGAATTCCTTTCTACTACCCTTCTGATTTCATAGACTCAGGCTGTTATTTTTGACCTGCTTTCAGCCAGAAAGCTTTCTCCTCACATTTGATGTGACCCTCCATCCATTTCCAACTCTGAAGCAGTTCCTGGGGCACTCTGCCCTGCTGCTTTTTCTCTGCCTTTGAGGCTTGAAGACGTTTCTCCAGCCACAGTCAAGGCTTTGCCCAGCTTCACCCCATGGATGAGCAGCTCTCCATCCCCTTCTGGCTGCAGATCCCCTTGCACAACTGCACCTTTCTGAAGATTGAAATAAAAATGCATCTTGTATTGATTGGCTGTTGTGTCAGTGTCTTTGACCTTCTTGTGGAAAGAGTTCCCTTGATAGACTGGGTCCTCTGGAGAATACCCTGTCCTGGGCTTTGTGTGCTGAAGGTTGATCTTGGAATGCCATTCACTGTCTTCATTTTGCTTCCTCCTTCCTTCCTGACCTTAGAATAACAGACACAGGCACTATGTGATTCTTTCTATCCAGATCACTCAAAAAAATAAACCCCATGTAGTTCCAACACAGAAACTGTCATTTGACTGGAAACCAGCAGCAGAACTGTTTGAATTCAGTGCTGCACTAGGTACATTCTGTTCTGACAAAACTGCCCTCTGGTAGGCAGAGCACTCAGGTCAGGTACAGTGTGAGATGTGTACATGACCATAGGGTTTGTGCAGATGGGAAGAGCTAAAGCAATGGGTTCTCCAGACCCTTCATTGCTGCCATCCAGTGCAGCACGTTCATTAAACTTGAAGACACAGGAGACACTGCACTCCTCAGCAGCTTACACATAACCATCCCTCATGTCCTTGTTCATTGAGATCTCTGTACTTTACTGGAGTCTTTGAAAGTGTGGTTATACAATGGTTGAGTTACTTCAGCTTTTCCCAAGAGCTGAAGGTTTTGAGATTGTTACAGTGGTCCTTAGGAGCAAAACACAAACCCCAACAGCAAAGCAAAAGGAGTGCATCACAGTCTTGACAGAACTGCATTCATAGAGCTTTTCTGTCTTGGTTCTGGTTTCAAAGCTTGGGGCTAATATTCCATGTGGGGCATATTGGGCTTTATACCTGTGAAACACATCAATACCATCTTCCCTTAGAGACACCAGAAAAGTTCACTGTCAATGAAATTAATTAGTTTGTATCCCTCATAAAAATGCATATCCTAAGTAGAGCTCATTCAACATGGACATAAATGACTTTCAATCTATCAAGGACTGTGGTTTTACTCAGATTATGACATTCTTTCATAGAATCATCATCATTCCCTTTAAAAACAACCCAACAACCTACTACCAATTCTCTACGAGAATTATGCTTTTCCAAGCTTCAAATCTCAGCTGTAACCTTAGGAGTGTTGACATCACACTGTAAGAAGTGGAGGAGAAGTCTGTATTGAGAGCAGAATATTTTCACATCCCCATTTTTTGTGAAGGATGCAAACTCTAGTGTTGAAGACATTGTTGATGTTAAGGTTTAGAGAAACATTAAAGATGAGAGGAGTTTTTTATGTGTCTGTGGCGAAAGGGCCAGGTTACAAATGAAGATGATGGAAGATCAGAAGCTCTTCAGTATTGTCTGATTTACCTTTTTGTTGCACTATGATAAAGACCTGGCACATGGGCTTGCATCATGATGTGAGAGAAACAGTGTGGTATCAGATTGCAGCACATGTTGCCATTCTGGCTCTGGAGTTCATCTGTAGACAGATCCTGTGGTGGGACCTGCTTTTTGCAGGTGGCTGTGAGATGAGATGCCAAATGACTGAAGCAGGACAACAAGACAGCAGAAGTTGTCTTCTTTTCAGTTTACCTGAGACTTGTTCTGGAGGGAAATCATCTTGAGGTAAATTGATCAGTGGAGGCTCCAGTGTTCTGGAATCTCCTGTGGTAGTCAGCTCATCTTCCACAAAATCTTCTTTCCTGCATGGGTGGGTGCACGCCAGAAATCTCTGCCTGTTAAAAACCAAACAAGCAGCTTTCATTGTAAACAGTGTCAGCAGAAATAAGTGCAGTTCCTTATTAGAAATGGTGCTGATCTTAAGCATGGAAAGGTGAAGTGGCCAGTCATTTTTGCTGCCGTTCCCCAGGGCTGTGGGTGCCTCTGGCATGGTGGGACCGGGCCCGTGGCAATGCCAGACTGCTCCTGGCTTAGTGGGAGGAGGAAGATGGGAACTGAGACACAATGGGGCAGGGAGGAGGCAGGGCAGGCACCGACTGAGAGTGGGCTGAGCAACCTCAGGGCCCAGGTTTGTGGTGAGAACCCAGGCTGGGTTCCTATTGTCCTTTCTCAGGACTGGAGACACCAGCAACACCAGCTGCAGCTTGGCAATGTGACCAACCAGCCTGGACCCTGCTCTCACACACACTCATTGCTCCTGGAGGGCACAGCCAGGTCCCTTTCTGGCCTCTTACCTGAACAGCTCACCCCAGCGTCCATGCTGTGAACACAGTTGTTCTCACCCCATCCTCTGTGTGTACATTGGACAGGGCAGGCTCGGAGCCACGACACTGAATATCAATCAACCAAATGGGGCCAGATCCTGGACCGAAATTTCCGTGCCGAAAAGCTTGAACAGCAGACCCACATCCCAGCTGCTTGCAAACCACTGCTGCATCTTTCAAGTTCCAGATGACACCACACACAGTGCCCCACTGTCCCTCGTGTTCCACCTCCACTCTTCCAGCGCAGCGGCTGCCGTCATCCACCAGCCTCAACTCTGCAGCCCCTGAAACGCCAACACGGGGCTGGTCAGGAGAGCACCGAGCTCCAGACTACAGCTCTGGGGTCCCCCCTGCCCAGCCAGAGGTAAAGGCACCTGAGGGACAGCCCTCTCCATCCTGGGCTGTCCCTGGGGCAGTCTGGGGGTCCCTTTTCTCCCCAGCTCTGCAAAGGGCTGAGGCTGCCCAGCAGCAGACCTGCTGTACCATTCACAGCCCCACAGCCTGCAGCACATCCCCACTAATTCAACCACCCCTTTCCCATGTCCCCTCTCTCCTCCCCAGCACAGCAACCCCCGTATGGCCCCGTGCCCCAGCCCCACACCTCCCTCTCCCACCCACACAGGCACAGCATCCACTCCCTTGAGCACCTTCTGCCCCTCGTCCCAGCGGCACCCACAGGAGTCCCTCCGTGCCCATCCTGAGCCTCCTGCCCCGCGGGCACAGCCCTGCTGCTCCCCACTCCCCGGCACGGCTCCCGCACCCTCGTGGGGCTGCTGCTGATGGGAGGGTGAGATCTCTGAGAGATGCCAACGCAGCTGCAGGAGCCAATCCAAGCAGCAGCACCTTTTGAGATGAGATCAGGAGCTCTCTCCCCTCTGACACAGCTCAGCCCGCCAATGAGCTTCTCCAGTGCCCTTCATGCCCATATATGAGGGACACCACGGTCCCAATGCAGGTGCCACGGCTGCTGCCATGGGGCAGAGTTATGGGCCGAGGCAGGCGCAGAGGGGAAATGGGTCTCCAGGCCCTCAATTGGGAGCACTGGGAGCACTGGCCATCCCCAGGGCTACACTCATCAGAGAACCCACAAGGGCAGCGTCCAGCAGCCCCGAGCTGTGGGGCTGCACTGGCTCTGTGTCGGGGTGGAAAGGGAACAGCCCCTGCCCTGCTGCAGCCCCTGTGGGACAGCCCTGGGCTGGGGGCAGAGCTGCAGCCCCGGCCTGCAGGAACATCCCTCCTGGAGAGCCTCAGGACAGGGCCCCGGCAGGAGCCGCGCTGGGACACGTCCCCAGTCTGGCAGCAGGAGAGGCCCCAGCGTGTCCCCAACCGTCCCCGTGTGCCCCAGGGGCCGTTGTTCCCTGCAGGCAGATGCATCGGGAGCTCCAGCTGCAGCTGCACAAACCGCAGCCCCCGCGGCCTCACAGCACTCGCTGCGCTTCCCCCACAGCGCCCGGCCAGGAAGCCTGAGGTTTCCTCCTGGCACCCAGCCCAGGCACAGCCCCACGGGCCCCGACACACCCCCAGCCCCACTGCTCCTGCTGGGGCTGCTCCTTCGGCCTCGCAGAGACGCCAATCGCAGCTCCTGGCCCCTGGGACGGCCTCGCTGCACATGGATGCTCCACACTCAGCCCCACGGCCATGGGGGGCACTGCAGGGATGTCACCTCACACCCACATACAGGCACCCCATGCGGGGACAGAGGGACCCTCAGTGAGCTCCCTGATGGCACCAAACTGGGAGCACTGGCTGACTCCCCAGAGGCTGTGCTGCCAGTCAGTGAGAGATGGACAGGCTGAGAGTTGGGCAGAGAGGAACTTGCTGAGGGTCACCAGGAGTAAGGGCAGAGTCCCCAGCTCGAGAGACAGGGAACGGCTGGAGAGAGGCAACACAGGGCTACTGAGATGCTGAGGGGATGGAACATGTGTGTGAGGAGGAAAGGCTGCGGGCCCTGGGGCTGTTTAGGAAAGAGGAGACTGCAGGGGGTTCTCATTAATACTGACAAATATGTCAGTGGTGGGTGTCAGGGGGCTGGGGCAGCACTTTTGTTCTGTTGTATCCAGTGACAGGACAAGGGCTGATGGAAAGAAGCTGCAACACAAAATGTCCCATTGAAACATGAGCAAAAGCTATTTCCCTGCTGAGGTGAGGGAGCCCTGGCCCGGGCTGCCCAGGGAGGCTGCGGAGGCTCCTTCTCGGCAGGTTTCCAAGCCCAGCTGGACACGCTCCTGTGTGACCTGATCTAGGTGGGACCCGCCTGAGATGGGGGTTGGGCTGGATGAGCTTTAGGGGTCGCTTCCAACTGCCACCGTTCTGTGACTCTTTTTAGTGACGGCCCTTCCAGCCGCCACCCTCGGGCGATTCTTACGCCTGTGCCCAGAGGTGATGATGCTGCGGGGCGGGAGCGGGAGCGGGAGCAGCGGCAGCCGCGGGACAGGCGCCGCTTCCCCGCGGCCGCCCCGCGGACTCCATTTCCCGTCAGCGCCCGCGCCTCGCTGTCGCGCAAAGCCGCCGGCGGCAGCCGCGGTGCCTGCCGGGAGTCGTAGTCCCAGCGTGCCCCGCGCGGAGCCCGCGCCGCCGCTCGCGCTGCCGGGGGGTCTCTCAGCGCGGGGGCGGCGCCGGCGGCTGCTCCCGGGGGTCCCGGCGGAGGCGGCTCCGGCCGTGTCGGGCGAGGAGGAGGCGGCCGAGCTCCCCACGGCTGAGCGCCGGGCGGCGAGCGAGCGCAGGATGGGGGGCGCGTGGCCGGCGGTGAGCGCGGGCCGCGGGCGGGCCGGGGGGCGGCGGGAGGGCGGCGGGGAGGGGGCTCCGCGGCGGGCCGGGGGTGTCCGGTGAGGCGGGGCCGGGCGGAGGCGGCGGCGGGCCCGGGGCGGGCGGCGAGGCCCCGGGAGCCCGAGAGCCGCCCGCGGGCGCCGGTGGGGGGGAGGCGGCCGAACGCGGCTCCGCGGCGGCTCCTCGGGCCCCGGCGGCGGCGCGGAGCGGGGCGGGGGGAGGCGGGGCCGCGCCGTCCCTCCGTGCCGCGGGGGAAAGCGGGAGCGGGGCCCGGGCCCGGCGGGGGCTGCCGCCCGCGGCCCGCCCCGGCGCTGCCCCGCTCCGCTCTTCTGTTCGGGGTTTGACCCGCTCCCGCTTCCCCGCCGCCGCCTCCCGCTGCAGCCGGGCAGCCGCGGCGGAGCGGGACGAGCCCCGGGCAGCCGGGAACGACCGGGCTGGGCCCCGTTCTGCGGCGGGGAGTCCCGGGGGAGGCGGCCCCGGCGCTGGCAGCGGCCTGGGACACGCTTCGCTCACCGCAAACACTTTGTGTCCCGCTCTTCCCCCGCCCCGCGTTATTTCCTTCGTGCTGTTGTGTTTAAACGCTGCTTGATGCGGTCCCATGGCGGGGGAGGCGGAGAGAAGTTCAGCCCCAGAGAGGGGTGACAACAGCTCAAAGGGCTCCTGGAGCCCTCCCGGGTCAGGAATTGCTTCGGTAGTGCCGTGTCCCTCTGTCCTGGGTGGGCTCCCTTTGACCAGGGTTCTTTTTGGGACGGGAGGTTGCAACTTTGGCTCAGTCTCTCTGCTGCTGCTTCTCCCTCACGGGTGTGTGAGCACGTTTGGGAGAAGCAAACACAGAGCTGTGGTGAACAGTTGGTTGCCCCACAGGTTCTCATCTGAGTCAGGTGTTTTAAAGTGATATAAAGGGCTTTGAATTCCCTGCAGGAAGCCCCGTGAGGGCCATCAGTGGGAGGGGGCTCTTGGTCAGTGCTGTCTGCTCCTTGGGTTCATGTGGTGGGCACAGCTCTTTGCTCCTCTTCCCACTGGGTGTGGTTGAACGTGTCCTGCCCTCACCTCTGTGTGTCCCTCTGAACTCCCTCCATTGGGGTTTTATCTGTACTTGCAAGTCTAATCCTCCCTTGTGAATGCTTGTGGCAGGCAGGAAGGTGACAAAAGGAGTTGTGGTGGTGATTTGTCAGGTAGGTGCAAGGCTTTGGGCTCTCACTGAGTGTTGTCAGGACCCTCCTGCTCAGAGCCATCCCCTTCCCCTAAACCACACACCATCAGTCACAGAAACAGCCCCCAGCAGAGGCACTTCCCAAACCAGCCTCTTGCAAAAACCAAGGTGCTCACAGAAAGAGGAGAAGCCGGGAGGGTTTGGAAACATCTGGGGGTGAACTTTGTGAGTCCCTGTGCAGTGTTCCAGCTGGAGCTGTGAAAACCTTCTCCAAGCCTCATTCCAGTGGGGTGTCTGACTGTCCCCAGCGCCTTTCTCTTGATGAGCTGAGTTGAGAGCCTTGTCCTCTTTTAGGAGACAGCCAGATCCTGCAGGTTGCTGGTTGTTGACGTGCTCTGTGTTTGTGTTTCAGGGGCCCTGTGGGCAGTGGTGGAAGCGGCCAGCGCTGGCGCCTCGGTTCTCTGCCTGTGTGAGAAGGGAGATGCCAAGGTCACGGAAGAGACAGGCAAGATGTCCAAGAAGGAAAAAGAAATGAAAACAGGTGAGACCCATCCCCAAAGAGATTGTTTCCTTTTCATCCACTGTTGTGTTTCTGTCTCCCGTTGAGCAGCTGGTGTGAATGGGCAAGGGCACAGAGAGCAGGGCTGTGGCTGGTGTAAGAAATGCTTCATTCTTCCCAGAAAGGCCAGTTTTAACCCAAGTCCTGCTGCTGAAGCGTCACTAATGAGCTTCCCAGCTGGATGCATTCAGTCATCCAGGATGGGCAAGAAGGCCAAGGGCATCCTGGCCTGGATCAGGAACAGTGTTGTCAGCAGGAGCAAGGAGCTGATCGTTGCCCTGGGCTCGGCTTTGGTGAGGCTGCACCTCCAATACTGTGCTCAGTTGAGGGTCTCTCTCTACAAGAAGTACATGGAGGTGCTGGAGAAGATCCAGAGGCAGCTACCAAGCTAGGAAAGGAATTGGAGCACGTCTCATGAGGAAGGGCTGAGGGGACTGGGGCTGTTTAGCCTGGAGAAAAGAAGGCTCAGGGGAGACCTTCTCACTCTCTACATCTACCTGAAAGGAAGCTGCAGCGAGGTGGGGGTCAGTCTGTTCTCCCTGATAACAAGCAATAGAGGAAGAGGAAACAGCCTCAAGTTGTGCCAGGGGAGGTTCAGGCTGGATGTGAGGAGGAATTTCTTTGCTGACAGGGTTGTCAGGCCTTGGAACAGCTGCCCAGGGAGCTGCTGGAGTCACCGTCCCTGGAGGGGTTTCACAGCCGGGTGGGTGTTGCACAGAGGGCAATGGGCTGGTGGGTGATGGGGCTGGGACAGAGGCTGCACTCCAAGAGCTGAAAGGTCTCTCCCAGCTGAAATGATGCTGTGACTGTGTGATGCCTGTGAAGTGATGTGTCTGTGTTGGGCTGTGCGGGGCTCTGCAGGGAAGGCCGCGACCAGCCGTGACTGTGGCAACTGGAGGCAGGGCCTGGCTGCCCCCCACAGAGTCACAGAATGATGGGGCTTGTCAGGAACCTTTAGAGATCTTTCAGCCCAACCCCCTGCTAAGACAGGTTCTGCTTGGTCAGGGACACAGGAACGTGTGCAGGTGGGTTTGGAAACCTGCCGAGAAGGAGCCTCCACACCCTCCCTGGGCAGCCTGGGCCAGGGCTCCCTCACATTAACAGGGAAATATGTTCCTTATGTTTAAATGGAAGCTCCTCCTAAAGCCCACAGGGGATACTTGCAGCAGCTTTTCACAGAAGCCAGTGTTTGCCCATGGGATAGAAAGCAGGGGAATCTGGGGCACTTGTGGCAGGTTCTCTCCCTTCCCTGCCCCTCTGGCCATGTGGCAGGATGGAGCTCAACCCAGACGGCACTGCTGGGAAGCTGGAGCACGGCCTGGGCAGCAGCTTCCTTGAGGAGCAGCTCTTGAAGAAGAACTCCTACCCCTGGAGTGCCCCAACCAGCTGGCCCAGACCTCAGTCTCGCCACTGCTGGGGCTTTTGCTGTGTGTTTGTTTCCCTTCCAGACTTCACTCCCCTGCTGTGTCTGCCTTTTCCTCACTGCCCTCTTTTCCGCCTGGTTCTGTGTTCTTCCATCCCCTCTGTGGGTTCAAGTCTGTTTCTGGTTTTAATAAAGATGTATTTTGTAGCTAATGAGACTGTCTGTAATTCAACGAGTATCAGAGAATCATGGCATGGTGGGGTTGGAAGGGACCTGTAGAGATCATCCAGCCCAACTCCCCTGCAGAAGCAGGTCCCACCTAGATCAGGTCACACGGGAACAGTGTCCAGGTGGGTCTTGAAGAGCTCCAAGGAAGGAGCCTCCACACCCTCCCTGTGCAGCCTGGGCCAGGGCTCCCTCTCCAGCAGGTCACCCCCAGCCTGTCCTGGTGCAGGGGGTTGTTCCTCCCCAGCTACAGGACTCTGCCCTTGTCCCTGTTGAACCTCAGGAGGTTCCTCTCTGCCCAACTCTCCAGCTGGTTGAGATCCTGCTGAATGGCAGCACAGCCTCTGGGGAATCAGCCAGTGCTCCCAGTTTGGTGCCAGCAGGGAACTTGCTGAGGGTCCCTCTGTCCTCTCATCCAGGTGGTTGATGAAGCTGTTGAACAAGACTGGCCCCAGAACCCATCCCTGTGGAACTCCACTGGCCACAGGCCTCCAACTCGACTCTGCCATTGATCACCACTCTGGGGGATCACCACTCCTCCCCCAGCTCTTGTGACCAGCCTCAAGATTTTTGGGCTTTTTTCTATCACCTGGTTGGTACTGATGCAGTTCAAGGGTGACATGGGCCAATAGCCTCTTGTCATCTGGAGTCTGGATCGTGTCAGGGATGATGCCACCTAAGAACTTACACACAAACACGCTTGCTCTGTGAAACGGGGGGAGCAGAGTGTGAGGAGAGCACAGCCTGGGCACGAGGAGCAGCCCCCTGCCAGCCTGGCACACAACCTGTTGATGAAGTTGCCCAAGTTGTTGAGCAGCTGCAGGTTGTTGTTGAGCAGGAGGTGTTTCCAGAGCTTCCCCTGTACCTGCCAGGGCCAGGGCCAGTCAGCTCTGGGCTGGACCCGCTGCTGCCCAAAGCCTGGCCAGCAAGTGATGGAGGTAAGGCCTCTGTGATGAACGGACTGGAGAAGGGGAAGAAGATGCTGTAGCAGAAGGGAGTGAGAAAGTGGGAACAACATGTCAGGGGTGCCTGTATGTGGGTGTGAGGTGACATCCCAGCAGTGCCCCCCATGGCCGTGGGGCTTAGTGTGGAGCATCCATGTGCAGCGAGGCCGTCCCAGGGGCCAGGAGCTGCGATTGGCGTCTCTGCGAGGCCGAAGGAGCAGCCCCGGCAGGAGCAGTGGGGCTGGGGGTGTGTCGGGGCCCGTGGGGCTGTGCCTGGGCTGGGTGCCAGGAGGAAACCTCAGGCTTCCTGGCCGGGCGCTGTGGGGGAAGCGCAGCGAGTGCTGCGAGGCCGCGGGGGCTGCGGTTTGTGCAGCTGCAGCTGCAGCTCCCGATGCATCTGCCTGCAGGGAACAACGGCCCCTGGGGGACACGGGGACGGTTGGGGACACGCTGGGGCCTCTCCTGCTGCCGGGCTGGGGACGTGTCCCAGCGCGGCTCCTGCCGGGGCCCTGTCCTGAGGCTCTCCAGGAGGGATGTTCCTGCAGGCCGGGGCTGCAGCTCTGCCCCCAGCCCAGGGCTGTCCCACAGGGGCTGCAGCAGGGCAGGGGCTGTTCCCTTTCCACCCCGACACAGAGCCAGAGCAGCCCCACAGCTCGGGGCTGGAGGACACTGCCCTCGTGGGTTCTCTGATGAGTGTAGCCCTGGGGATGCTCAGTGCTCCCAGTGCTCCCAGTTGAGGGCCTGGAGACCCATTTCCCCTCTGCGCCTGCCTCGGCCCATAACTCTGCCTCAACTCAGAGTTGAGGCTGGTGGATGACGGCAGCCGCTGCGCTGGGAGAGTGGAGGTGGAACACGAGGGACAGTGGGGCACTGTGTGTGGTGTCATCTGGAACTTGAAAGATGCTGCAGTGGTTTGCAAGCAGCTGGGATGTGGGTCTGCTGTTCAAGCTTTTCGGCACGGAAATTTCGGTCCAGGATCTGGCCCCATTTGGTTGATTGATATTCAGTGTCGTGGCTCCGAGCCTGCCCTGTCCAATGTACACACAGCGGATGGGGTGAGCACAACTGTGGTCACAGCATGGACACTGGGGTGAGCTGTTCAGGTAAGAGGCCAGAAAGGGACCTGGCTGTGCCCTCCAGGAGCAATGAGTGTGTGTGAGAGCAGGGTCCAGGCTGGCTGGTCACATTGCCAAGCTGCAGCTGGTGTTGCTGGTGTCTCCAGTCCTGAGAAAGGGCAATAGGAACCCAGCCCGGGTTCTCACCACAAACCTGGGCCCTGAGGTTGCTCAGCCCACTCTCAGTTGGTGCCTGCCCTGTCTCCTCCCTGCCCCATTGTGTCTCAGTTCCCATCTTCCTCCTCCCACTAAGCCAGGAGCAGTCTGGCATTGCCACGGGCCCGGTCCCACCATGCCAGAGGCACCCACAGCCCTGGGGAACGGCAGCAAAAATGACTGGCCACTTCACCTTTCCATGCTTAAGATCAGCACCGTTTCTAATAAGGAACTGCACTTATTTCTGCTGACACTGTTTACAATGAAAGCTGCTTGTTTGGTTTTTAACAGGCAGAGATTTCTGGCGTGCACCCATCCATGCAGGAAAGAAGATTTTGTGGAAGATGAGCTGACTACCACAGGAGATTCCAGAACACTGGAGCCTCCATGGATCAATTTACCTTAAGATGATTTCCCTCCAGAACAAGTCTCAGGTAAACTGAAAAGAAGACAACTTCTGCTGTCTTGTTGTCCTGCTTCAGTCATTCGGCATCTCATCTCACAGCCACCTGCAAAGAGCAGGTCCCACCACAGCATCTGTCTACAGATGAACTCCAGAGCCAGAATGGCAACATGTGCTGCAATCTGATACCACACTGTTTCTCTCACATCATGATGCAAGCCCATGTGCCAGGTCTTTATCATAGTGCAACAAAAAGGTAAATCAGACAACACTGAAGAGCTTCTGATCTTCCATCATCTTCATTTGTAACCTGGCCCTTTCGCCCACAGACACATAAAAAACTCCTCTCATCTTTAATGTTTCTCTAAACCTTAACATCAACAATGTCTTCAACACTAGAGTTTGCGTCCTTCACAAAAAATGGGGATATGAAAATATTCTGCTCTCAATACAGACTTCTCCTCCACTTCTTACAGTGTGATGTCAACACTCCTAAGGTTACAGCTGAGATTTGAAGCTTGGAAAAGCATAATTCTTGTAGAGAATTGGTAGTAGGTTGTTGGGTTGTTTTTAAAGGGAATGATGATGATTCTATGAAAGAATGTCATAATCTGAGTAAAAGCACAGTCCTTGATAGATTGAAAGTCATTTATGTCCATGTTGAATGAGCTCTACTTAGGATATGCATTTTTATGAGGGATACAAACTAATTAATTTCATTGACAGTGAACTTTTCTGGTGTCTCTAAGGGAAGATGGTATTGATGTGTTTCACAGGTATAAAGCCCAATATGCCTCACATGGAATATTAGCCCCAAGCTTTGAAACCAGAACCAAGACAGAAAAGCTCTATGAATGCAGTTCTGTCAAGACTGTGATGCACTCCTTTTGCTTTGCTGTTGGGGTTTGTGTTTTGCTCCTAAGGACCACTGTAACAATCTCAAAACCTTCAGCTCTTGGGAAAAGCTGAAGTAACTCAACCACTGTATAACCACACTTCCAAAGACTCCAGTAAAATACAGAGATCTCAATGAACAAGGACATGAGGGATGGTTATGTGTAAGCTGCTGAGGAGTGCAGTGTCTCCTGTGTCTTCAAGTTTAATGAACGTGCTGCACTGGATGGCAGCAATGAAGGGTCTGGAGAACCCATTGCTTTAGCTCTTCCCATCTGCACAAACCCTATGGTCATGTACACATCTCACACTGTACCTGACCTGAGTGCTCTGCCTACCAGAGGGCGGTTTTGTCAGAACAGAATGTACCTAGTGCAGCACTGAATTCAAACAGTTCTGCTGCTGGTTTCCAGTCAAATGACAGTTTCTGTGTTGGAACTACATGGGGTTTATTTTTTTTGAGTGATCTGGATAGAAAGAATCACATAGTGCCTGTGTCTGTTATTCTAAGGTCAGGAAGGAAGGAGGAAGCAAAATGAAGACAGTGAATGGCATTCCAAGAGCAGCCTTCAGCACACAAAGCCCAGGACGGGGTATTCTCCAGAGGACCCAGTCTATCAAGGGAACTCTTTCCACAAGAAGGTCAAAGACACTGACACAACAGCCAATCAATACAAGATGCATTTTTATTTCAGTCTTCAGAAAGGTGCAGTTGTGCAAGGGGATCTGCAGCCAGAAGGGGATGGAGAGCTGCTCATCCATGGGGTGAAGCTGGGCAAAGCCTTGACTGTGGCTGGAGAAATGTCTTCAAGCCTCAAAGGCAGAGAAAAAGCAGCAGGGCAGAGTGCCCCAGGAACTGCTTCAGAGTTGGAAATGGATGGAGGGTCACATCAAATGTGAGGAGAAAGCTTTCTGGCTGAAAGCAGGTCAAAAATAACAGCCGGAGTCTATGAAATCAGAAGGGTAGTAGAAAGGAATTCTTCCAGAAGGAAGGAATTGTCATTCCATTTGTTTCAATGGCATTTGAATTCCTTCCCTTACTGGGGAAGAAGGGACAGACAGTGCAGGGGAGGTTGCACTGCGGGGTGCTGCTCTGCTTCCACACAGCTGAAGGGCAGCGAGTACAAGCTCCAGAATAGAAACATGCAAAGGCTCTTGGCTGAAGGCGATTTCCTCCTTCCCTCCAAGTGTGTTCTGGAGACTGATGCCCTGTAAGAGCACAGAGGGGACAAGGGCCATGGCCATCTGAAGGGATGTCCATCGAAATCAACTGGAAGGTGGTGAATCATGCCCCAGATTTCAGCGTGCCTCGTGCAGGCTTTCTGGGAGTTCTCCTGGAACCCCACCAGACGGGCACACTCTGAAACAGATGCTGGAGTTTGTTTCCAGTGACTGAAGGTATTGATCTGACCAGAAGCTGTTGCCGTGCTGTATGCAGCTGTTGGCAGCTGTAGCACTGTCAATCCAAGCTGGCCATGGATCTGTTGAGTCTTCTTCTTGTTAAGAACCTGGTGATTGGTACTTGCCAAGGGAATGCCCAGAATGCCAATGTCTTTAACTCCTACTGCATAAAATGTGGGGTTGGCGTGAGCACTTAAAGGTGAAAAGGGAAAATAGACACCAACACCCAAAGAATCCACATGTTAGAGTTTCAAAAGAACAAAGTGAACTTACCTTTGCTCCTTGTTGAGTTTGGACAGTAGCTTTACAGTTCATAGATTGCATCTAAGACTAAGCACAACCATTCTGTCAGCCCTTTACACCTTTACGCACCTGTTAGGCAAGGGAGGGCAGGTGACCTCTTCTGCTTGCCACAGTTGATGTCACAGAAGCCAGGCTACAGCTGATGTCACAGCAGCCAGACTGGTTTAAAAAACAAGAGTTTTCGTTGTTCCCTGTGACTCTCAGTCCAAACCTTCTCACACACTCTGGGACCCTCCAAGTGTGGTGTTCAGATCTCTGTTTCAGTCTGAAACTAAAGAAATATCCCTGCAGTCTGTTTCTTTTCCTGAAGACCTGGTTTGGTGAATTTTGAAGGCAAAATGAGGGCACAGAGCTCCTCTGCTTTGTTTTAGCCACTCAGTATGATTTTGCTGCCCCCTCCAAGACCTTGCTGCACAGGTGTTGATGCATTTCTGTGTCTTTCCAAAACAGAAGTCTGTCTCCATCAGGACTGTGGAGGAACACTGCTGTGCTGCAGACAGGCTCCCAGGGAGAAGTTTACTCTCTCCAAAACATGCAACTGCAGCAGGACAGCAGTCTCCTTACTCATGAGTGTCAGAAATCCCACTGCCACAAATGGCATCCTGCCAGGGAAATGAGAAAACCAAGGTGCTCTTCTTGTTGAAACCTTACTTTCTGTCCAAGGAATTATTGTCATGAAAGCCAGTCCTACCCTTGAGCCTTGCTTGCATATGAAAAGCCAAGAAACATACAACAAAAGCTTGGCAAAGAGAAAGAAATGAGTATATTGCCCAGTGCTTTGCCATTCTTGTCCTGTATCTGAACTACGCAAGAGGATAAGACAAAAAGGTTTAAAGACTCCAAAGCTCTGTAGAATGTGCCCCATCAAACCAGAAGAAAACCTTCTTTAAGTAGGAACAGTGAATCACACCCATGTTTTCCTTGCATTCCTCCCTGCTGGGAGCACACTGCTGCCCTGGGCTCATTTGCACTGGAAAACCAGTTACTGTGCTGAAAGACCCATTGTTGTCACCAACACCTCACCAGCAAAGCATCACACTTCCAACTGCATGAAAACAGGGCAGGAAAGTTTGTCCAGTGTGGTCATGTCCATTTTTACCCAAAGTCCATCTCACTGGGCTTTGCTCAGACTTCCTGGGAAACGAATTCTAATGGAGAACACTTAGTCAAGGTCAGTTAATTACTCTCTGGCTCCAAGGAATAAGTAGGAAGGAAAGCAAGAGAGGGGGAACAAAGCTGTGGGAATGGGCACAGGGAGATGGCAGCGCTGCAGCAGCTGTGCTGAGATCTGTGGTGTCCTGGAAAGAAGTTCTGTGCTGGCATCCACGGGCTGTCACGCTTTTCAGTGTCACCTAGGACAAGCTGGCATCATTTCAAGTGGCACCTGGGTTATTCTGCAGGTTCAAGCAGGCCTTTCACTGAACCATCTGCAGAGGCTTTCCAAGTGAAGCACTGCACAGGTGTCTGTCCTTGGCTCTTGCACTGAAGCCAGAAGTCATTGTTTCCTCTCTGTGCCATGAAGGTTTCAAGGGTGCTGGCTACTTCCTTCAGTGCTAGACTGAGAACTCTGTGTCTTGGGAGAAGGAGCCTTCTCCCTTGCTATGCTTTACTTCTTCAGTGGGAGGCTTTGGT
Source organism: Colius striatus (assembly GCF_028858725.1). Classification (NCBI taxonomy): domain Eukaryota; kingdom Metazoa; phylum Chordata; class Aves; order Coliiformes; family Coliidae; genus Colius; species Colius striatus. Next base: position 1,285,618 of record NW_026908523.1, on the reverse strand, counting down.
TCAGGACTCTGCAGCAGTCCACAGCTGTGGCTCACCAGACCTTCCTTAGACATTGCTAGCTTGTAATTGAGCATACTCACCTGCTTCTCTGGGGAGGCTTCAAACTAATGGCATGGAAGGAGGAGCTGCTACTGCTGGACTCTGCAGCTTTTTGACAGCAGTCAGAGCAAAAAGAATCTCCTATGAGCACAGGGTGGCTTTTGACAAAAGAAACCCAGCACAATGGAGCACAGGTCTCCTGTTGGCCTGATGACAAACCACAATGGCAACCACAAACTCCTAGAGCAGAGGAGGTGGGAAGGGACCTCCACAGACTGGAGCCCAACCCTCCTGCTCAAAGCAAGGCCAACTACAGCAGGTTGCCCAGGGCCATGTCCAGTCAGGTCTCAAACCTCTCCAAAGAGATGACTCCAAAGCCTCGCTCAGCAACTCGCCTCCTTTTTGTCCCTGCACTTTCTTTTGTTCAACCACAGCAGCAAAACGTTCTGTTGAGACCAAATATCCCGTGTTTCAGTTTCTGCCTGACGCCTTTTCTGTCACTTGGCAGCACTGAGAAGAGCCAGGCTCTGTCTTCTTAATATGAAGCCCAGGATAAGGACTTGCTAAAGGAGGAGCCAAGACTTGGTAAACACAGGCAGCTTTTGTAGAGCAGAGCATTCTCAGAGAGGAAGCTGACACCTGAGAAGCGAAATGCTGTGATGCAGAGGCACTTACCTCAGTCCTTGACCAACTCCTGAACTCCAGGGAGCACCTGGACAAAAGTCCCCACGTCCACTACAAACCTATGGCTAGAACATACCTGCAACTCAACTCATACAATACTTACCCAGCATAAACCCATGGTACATGGAAAGAAAGGATCAGCTGTGCCAGAGAAATCTTGTACCTTCTGAAATGCTCAACTGAGCACCAGAGGAAGGGCAAAAATCCCCATCCACTACAAACTTATGGCCAGAATATAGCTGAAACTAAACCAATGAGATCCTTATCCAGTGTAAGTCCATGGTATGGAAAGGAAATGGTGCCACTGGAAAGGATCAGCAGTGCCAGAGAAATCTGGTACCTTAAATGTTCAACTTTTATCCCAGCCTGAGCTTTTTAAACAGGCAAAAACTGATGAGAAAAGTCTGTGGATGATGAGGCAGCTTCACTCACAGAACAAATCCTCCTCACACAGTACATTTCCCTTCCCTGGGTGCTTGGCTGAAGATCCTGTCATTGTTCCAGACCCACCATCAAGCCAGGCTTCAACAATGACTCCCAAACCAAAGGGATGGAGGTTGTCAGTTAATAGACTCCAAAGAACTGCAGTGATGGCCAGTTTTTCTGGGGAGGAAGCCCAGCTCTCTCCAATTAACACCATGTTTCTTCATCTCACTTCTCACAGGTCAGGTGCAATGAAAGAGACACCAAAAATCTTCCTTCACATCTTTTCTGACCCTAAGCAGCACAAGCAGATGAGGAGAGCTGCCATGCAGATGGGTATGCACATTGCTAGCAGAGCTGCTTTGGCTTGGTGCATTCCAGATGGTGAAAGTCAGATGATAGTGATCAAGGAATATTCCAAAGCAAAAGAGAAAGTGGGGATACACTCAGATCTCATCTCCTGGTTAAGAGGCACATTCCTGCCAGCTGCTGACTGATGCCATGTGGTCTCTGCCACCGGGCAGGACCTCAAACACAGCAAAAAAAGCTTGGTAAGAGCCCAGGATGTGAAAGGGAGTGGTGGAACTCAGAGCAGACACAGTTATGCCAGGCTGCAAGGTGCTGCATGCCACCAAGCAGGTGGGCAGGCTCTGAATGGGAGATCCAGCTGGGCTTGCTTCCCTTTGCAGTCTGCTCCCCTGCCAGCAGCAAGCATGGGAGCTCTCCAGCAAGACTCAGCCCAGCAAGTCTTGGGCCCAAAGCATCTGAAGCTGAGAGCAACACCACCAGATGCCCCTGGAACATGAAGGCTTCCAGCATGGCCGAGAGACCATCCCCATCCAAAAGCAATGAGGAGGTTTGACAGAGAAGAGAGAAAACATTGCCCAGCACACAGTTTTGCTGCAAATGATTTTAGGATGGAGGCCAGAAAGTGCAAAATGCACAAGAGTGTTCTCCAGGCTGGAGGTGCAAGAGCAGCAGGCAAGAAACCAAAATGGGCCAGAGTAGCCCTGACAAGGGGCTGTGCTCAATGCCACAGCAGATGAGAAGCAAGCCCTGAGGATGGCCCACAAGAAGTGTATAGAAAGCTTCCTCCCCCTGGATGTGGGCACCAGGGCCACTGTTGTGGAGCAGCAGATGTAGGTACTTGCCAAAAAATGGCTCAAAGGAGCTAAAGGCTATGCTCAGTGCTGCAGAGGAAGGCAAAAAAAAACCCCAGGGACACTTGCTAGTCCACCTTGGGGAAAAAAAGCCTTCCTCCTGTCAGCTGGAGGGCACGAGAGGCTGCCTTGGTGGTGCACGACAGCAGGCAGTAGCCCAGCCCAAATGGACCAAAGGAGCCCTGACACTTAAGCAGTCATGCTGAATGCTGCAGAGGAAGGCAAAAAACCCCTGGGGACCTGTGCCAACGTGCCCCAGGGGAAGATTCCTTCCTGATCCCAGTGCTGGCGATCGGCTACTCCCTGAGCATGTGAGCAGACCTGCCTCCTGGTCCCACGGGCTGCTCATGCCTCCCACGAGATGCACAAGCCTCTCTTCTCCCTCAACCTAGAGCCATCTCTGGGGCTTCCCTGAGTGGCCAAATGCCCCAGGCCTGATCGACCTTGGGGACAAGAATCCATCCCACGCCTGGCAGTGAGTGCTCCAAAGCATCAGGACCCCTATTGCTTACGGCTGCTACCCCTTGCTCCACAGGGGATGAGGATGGTGAGCTCTGCAATGCCCCTCCAGAAGGCAGTCCTGTGTTCTGGCTCCTGCTCTGCAGCTGAAGAAGATTCCTTGTCCCTCAGATGAGCTTGGAAAGTGGCTTAGCCAGGAGCAGCTGCAAACCTCCAGCCTCTGGCTTGCCTTCCTCCCTCAGCCCCATCAAGAGCTTCCTCTCAGGTGGCTGCCCAGCCCAGATCTGGCAGCAGGACCTGGGAGGACCCCCCTTTTATACTCTCCTGGGCACTGTGATGTCATCATTCTCAGCTGACACCACTGCTGTTAGGGGACACATTCGTTGCCAGGTGCTGGCACTGTGGTATCATCATTCTCAGGTGATATCATTGCTCCTGGGTGATGACACTGTGACATCATCATTGCCAGGTGACTGTTGCCTTTCAAGTGAATGTGAGAATTCCTTTAGATGTGAAGAGCATCAGCTCAGCTACTGACAGATTCCCTTATTTCACGTCCATTCTTTCTGTGACTCTGTGTGTTGCTGTGAAGTACACACACAGCATTCCAGCTGCCAACATGAGGCTGTCACTGATGTCACAGAGCTCCACAAACAGTGGCCTGGGCCTGGTCAAGTGGATTTCACACCTGGCCAAGAACTAGGCATGTTCTCTTTTTGGTTAGGTCATTTGTAAAACAATTCCTGTTCAATCTGGTGATAACAAGCCGCTAAATCTTCTCTCCCAGATGAGTCTGCAGTATGTTAAACATCAACTGGTTCATGTTTTGGTTTCTCTTACCTCCCACCAAATGTGCAGCACACCAGGCTGAGCCATAGCAGGTACAGCTCCTGCAATGTTGCCTTTCTTTAAAGACCAGCCCACCTGCTGTGGCTGTGTAAATAAACACATCCTCCAACGACTTTGATGGTAAGAACTTGCTCAACATTATTTCTCAACCAAATACTTCCTAGGTAAGATGCACATCATCTAGGAAGAAGCTCTAAGGTACTGGCTTACAGCTTTCTCATCATGCTGGCTTGATGGAAACACTGTCTTTAGTGGAACACAGCACAAAGGCTGAGCGGGTGTCATGGTTTGCCATGACAGCCTTTTCTGGTAAGGGGGAAGGGGCTGTAAAGGTGGCTCCTGTAAGAAGTTGCTCACAACTGTCCCCTGCTCTGAGCCAGGCCCACTGCTGGGGCTGAGCCAATGAGACGCCTCCACCATCACTTTTTAAGAAGGCAGAGGAAGTTTCTTCCTCCATCTTCTTCCTTCTTCTGCCCTTTGTTCTTCTTCTGGCTGGTGGAACTGCTGCAAGGAGTAGGAACAGTGAGAGGAACAACCATATGGACTCCAAGGTCAGTGATGAAAGAGAGGAGGAGGTGTGCTGCAGCAGAGACTCCCCGGCATTCTATGGAGAGACCTGGTGACGCTGAGGTTTATTTTCATTTCTTTAAAGACCCTGCATCAGGGGCAGAGACTCATTTTGCTAAAGCTGACCCTGGACCAGGGGCAGCGATTCACTTCATTAAAGGCCCCGAGCCAGGGACAGTGACTATGGCAGGAGCCGGCTGTGTCCCGAGGAAGGGACCCAATATCCACAGCTGTAACTGTGGGGAGGAACCCATGACAAAGCAGCTCATTCAACTTCTGCCCAGAAGAGGCCTTGTCCCGAGAGAGGGACCCTGTAACTGCAGAAACTGCAACCGTGGTGAAGAATCCACACCAGAGACATTCCCCAAGGACTGTGTCCCGTGTGAGGGACCCTGTATGGGCAGAAGCCGCAGCTGTTGGGAGCAACCCATCCCAGAGAAGTTCATTAAGGACTGTGTCCTGGGGGAGGGACCTCGTGTTGGAGCAGGGAAAGAATGCCAGGAGTTGTACTCATCTGAGCAGAGAGAAGTGGCAGAGCCCATCTGTGAGAGAGTGAGCACATCCCCCATTCCCTGCCCCCCTGAGCCGCTGAGGGGGGAGGAGGGAGAGATCTGGGGAGCAGTGAGCTGGGCCTGGGAAGAAAGGAGGGCTGGGGGAGGGAGATCTTAAAGCTCTGGTTGTAATTTTCTCACCATCCTGCTCCCTTTTTGCTTTTATTCCATTCTGTTTCTTGTAGAATAACCTTTCCTCCTTTCCTCTCTCAGTCGAGCACTGGAGTCTGTTTTACCCAGAACTGTAACTGGCAGCGAGCCCTCCCTGCCCTTGTCTCCATCCACAACAACCTTGGTGATCTTTTTACTCCCATTTCGCTGGGCCTCTGCCATCCTAACAAGGGTGGGGGTGGATGGAGGCTCCGAGCAAGAGACTGTCGTGGTGCTGCTGGGCTGGCTGGGCCAAACCACGACAACCACCAATGTCAGCAACCCCGTGCCTCTGGCACTTCACTCCATTCCTTACTTACCATATTCTTCATGTTGAGTATTCTCTTTCACATGGCTCAGCTGTGTCTGTCAAACAGTGACCTACCCATCCCACAGGAACTCACCCAGGTGGGCCCTGAATGTCTCCAGAGAAGGAGACTCCACAACCCATCTGGGCAGCCTCACAGGGAAGAAATCCTTCCCCGCAGTTCTTCTGCATGCCTTGTTTGGGGATTCACCACTCACACTCTCTTAGGCAATACCAGTCATGTACATGCAATAATGTGTCTGAAATACGTCCAGACTACAAAAGAAACCCTGGTTTTGTACTGAAAAAGATTCAATCCATGTGAAGTGACGGGGAATCTACAAGCTGCTGTGAACAGGCCCATTTGACACACCGTTCACAGGAGTTACATCACTTTATTAACGTCACAGTGCCAACCTTATACTCACGGGTACTGAAGGGCTGCATTTATGACACAGACCATTCCAATGTTCTTTCAAGAGACCCTCGGTTCTCTTTTCTCCTCGGTGCTATGGCTTCCAAAAGGAACACCACGGTCGCCCAGTTTGTGCCTCTCGCGGTCGCCCAGTTTGTCAGCCTCTGACTGTACTGAGTAGAGGTCAGGATGGGTCAGTCCTCTGTGGGTGTGGGGGGCAGCTGTGGGGTGTCTGTGACATCAGAGGCCGTGCCAGCGGGGGGCGGCTATAAAGGGGCACCAGGGGCAGCACGGGCCCAGTACGCGCTGGGACAGCGGTGAGCGCGCAGGCGGCAGGAGGAGGGGGACGGCGGCAGGCTGCGCTCTGCCCCGGCACCCAGGGCCCAGCCGCCGGCAGGGCTGGCACAGCCCTTGTGCCTCCCGCCTGCCTCGGCCCCTCTCCAACCGGCCCCCGCTCCTGGTCCCTGTTTTCCCCGCTGCCAGCTCCCTCCCTCCCACCCCACTGAACCCATTCGCTCTCTCTCCCTGCAGATCATGGCGCTCGTGCGCTTCTTCACCAATCTGCTGTCGCTCTTCATCCCAGAGGCACAGCAGTGTTATGCCAGGATGAACGAGGCCGTGTTGAAGCCGACAGAAGAGCAGCTGATCCAGCAGGCGAGAGAAATACATGAGATGCTGCTCATCAGCTCCAGTTTCCTGGTGCCGCCGCGGCAGCCGAGGCAGCCCGTCATTTCCTGGGAAGACCTGATCGTTGCTGCAGTCCTGGTCCTGCTCTTGGGACTGTACTGGTGGACCAGGAGAAGGAGCCCTGACACAGACGACAGCAGCAGTGAGGGGAGCTCAGGCAGTGACACACACTGCCAGGAGGTAGAAAGCGAAGGAGAAACTGTTGAAGAGAGGCACCACGCTTTGATTTATGAGAGGCGCATCCAGTGGACAGTGCTCAGTCTGTGCTACACCAGCAGCACGGTGCAGGAGCTGCTGGATGACCTCCTCCGTTTATTGCAAGGGCGCTTGGCCAACAGTTCCTCCCCGGAGCTGCAGCCAGCCATCGGCGTGGGCAGCGCCTTCGAAGGCTGGAATCCTTGCGACAGCGACGTCACATACCGCATGCTCGTGCCCCTGAAGGCCCCCCATGGCTACTCCTTCCACCTGGAGCCAGACTTTGCACAGGAACTGCCGGGAAAGAACTTCTGCGTCCGTGTGTCCCCGGAGTGCACCTGCAGCGCAGAGGAGCCGGCAGGAGACGCGCCGTGCTTCCTCCACTACCCTGAGGAGCCACGGAGGAGGAATCAGGGTCCCAGTGTCCTCGACACCCTCTGCACTGGCCCTTACCTCGATGTTCATAAAACTGCCCTCTGGTTCCAGAACTTGGTGACGTCAGCCTGGGGGGAGCTGCCTCAGTCTCGCCGCTACCAGATGCAGCTGCAGCTCTCCAGACACTCCTGCAAGCTGAAGCTGTCAAACGCCGCCCGAGCACCTCTCTTTGTTGAGCTGCTTTTTGGCGTGCAGCAAGGTGACTCAGACATCTTTGTGAGCAGCCAGACTGCAGCAGGTTTCTTCACCCCACGCACGACGTGGCCTGAGACCTGCGCTGTGGCAGAGGCCAAGTTCTTCAGGCACGTGGCCAGGAACGCCCCGCCTGGCAGCTACCACCTCAACTGCCTGCAGCTCTGCGCTCGCATGGTGCCAGGAACGGGCTTTTCCACCTATATCATCAAGACGGTTGTGATGCACCTCCTGACCACCACTCCCCTGTCAGACTGGCGCAGGAGGTATCTGCTGCCGCGCCTGAAGGAAATCATGCGGTACCTGCGCCGCAGAGTGGAGGAGAAGCGCCTCAACCACTTCTTCTTTGGCAACCACAACGTGCCCGAGGAGATCGTCTTGCCTCCTGCCTTCCGAGAGGCCAAACCCATCAACCTCTTCCAGCACCTGACAGACGATACGGCTGCCCACGCCGAGGCACTGCGTGACTGTGAGCAGCTGCAAGATCGGCTCACAGGACGGCTCATCCGTGAGGATGAAAGAGGTCTTGAGGCAGAGAGCTGAGGGGAGTGGGAGCCGATGCAGCTGAAGGGGCCATTGCCAGGAGCCTGGCAAGAGAGACTCGGCACTGCCCATTAGCGATTGCTCTCGCTCCCTGAGGTGTCTCTGGGAGCTTGACCTTGTACATAGTTGCTTGTTTGAAGAAGTAGTTGAGTAAACGGTCGTTTGAAGAAACGCCCGGCCTGTGAGCGTCCGTGTGTCCCTCTGTGGGGAACGCAGGTCCAGGCTACTGGCTTCTGGGCTGCCCAGAGGCAGGGAGCATTCAGCACAATCACAGCACCTTAAGGTTTGGAAGGGACCTCAAAAGATCATCTAGTTCAACCCCTCTGCCAGAGCAGGACCACCTAGAGTAGGTCACACCGGAACTTGTCCAGGTGGGTTTGGAATGTCTCCAGAGAAGGAGACTCACGTGCTGTTCCTAAGCAGGCTGTGACTCCATGGGAAGCCCACGATGGAGCTGCACATTGAAGAGCTGCAGCCTGTAGAAGGGCTCCCACGCTGGAACACTTTGCGAGGAGCTGCAGCCCATGGGAAGGGCTCACTTCAGAGAGTTCATTGCAGGGGTACAGCTGCATTCTTGCCACAGCTTGCAGAGGGGTCTCTGGTCTGGTGCTCCTCCTTCCTTCCTCCTTCTCTGACTGTGGGGTGCGTGTGGTCGCCTCCATCGTGTATCACTCTCACACCTCCTGCCAGCACTTCAAACTCCCGTCCCTAAATAGTCTGGCAGAGGCACCAGATTGGCCCAGCCGGGCCGGAGGTGGGTGTAAGCCCAGGAGCTGGGGGAGAGGCTGAGAACTCTTTACTGGGTCTTCACTGCAACCCCCTCCTCCTGTTACCAAGCAAAAGCTGCTCCTTGCTAAGCCATGACAGAAGGCCAGAGCCCTTCTAGAATTAAAGGTAGCCAGGGATGTTAAGGACAGGAATGAGGCATCTGTCAAGTACCTCAGCAGCAGAAGGATGGTGAGGGGGAACGTGGGCCCTCTGCTAAATGCTGATGGTGCTCTGGTGTCTGAGGATGCAGAGAAGGCTGAAGTACTGAATGCCTGAAAACACTGAAAGTACTGAAAACAGGGAGCAGCTGAGAAGAAGTAAAAGCAGGATATGTTTAACCACAGCTGTGCTGAGATTTGGCTTAAACTAAGTGTGAGCTTTAGCAATTAACCAATGAGCTCGTGCCGAGCAGCACATTGCTTTGCAGATGTAACCAGTAAATGTTATGTTACTGTCACCTGAATTCTGTACTATTGTATAAATATCAGTGTGTATGACTAATAAATGGGCTTTGAGCATTGAGCTTTGGACATTGACTCTACCTCCTTGAGGATATGTCTCTGACTCTGGAAGCTCCCACGCATCCTCCAGCAGGTCAATCCTCAGCCTCTACTGATGCTCCTTCCCAGCTGCAGGACTCTGCCCTTGTCCTTATTGAACCTCGTGAGGTTCCTCTCTGCCCAACTCTCCAGCTGGATGGGATCCCACTGAATGGCAGCACAGCCTCTGGGGAATCAGCCAGTGCTCCCAGTTTGGTGCCAGCAGGGAACTTGCTGAGGGTCCCTCTGTGCCCTCATCCAGGTGGTTGATGAAGATGTTGAACCAGACAGACCCCAGAACCCATCCCTGTGGAACTGCACTGACCCCAGCCTCCAACTCGACTCTGTGCCATTGATCCCCACCCTCTGGGCTCTGTCATTCAGCAGCTCTCCATCCACCTCACTGTCCACCCATCCAAGCTTTTTTTTTGCTTCCAAACCCTCCTCTGGGGGCCCAAACCCTCCCTTTTACCTTCCAGTGCCTTGAGGCCTAAGCCCCCATGTAAATCTTTCAAACTTCACTTGGTGACCCAAACCCTAATTTTTCCTCCCAAAGCCCGATTTTCACCTTCCAAACCTTGGATTTAGATTTCAAATCGTCCTCTTCTAGGTCCAAACCATCACCTTTATTTTCAAAGTCTCATTTTTGTGCACAAACCCACATTCCTTACCTTCCAAACACTCAATTTTAACCTCAAAAGGCTCATTTTGTGGCCTAGATGCTCATTTTTAGCTTCCAAAGCCTCCTTTTTGCTTTTTCTAACCTTATTGCTTGGAGCACAGTCCTCCAGTTTTTGATTCCAAAGTCTCACTTTGTGCCCCAAGTTGTTGTTTTTAACCTGTTCCTTTTCAGCTTTCAATCCCTCATTCTCGGGTCTCAACCTCAGTTATCAGCATCCAAGGCCTCGTTTTAGCTTTCTAACACACCTTGTTGGGTAAACCCCCTTGTTTTCAGCTGCCAAGGCCTCCCCTGGGAGGGCACAAGCAGGAGCTGGGCAGATGCTGCCCTTGTGTGTCTCTGTGCCCGTGCGGCCGCTGCGTGCCGCGTCCCCTCACACCCCAGGCTGCACATGGGTAGTGCCTGGGGGTACCCAGGGAGGGCCTTGGGTGGCCGCCCCTGTGTCAGCGTGTGCCCGGCACCCCGTGTCCCGTCCCTGCCCACCACACAGCACACACCGGCCCCAGCCTCTCGCCCCCCGCCCTGCAGGGAGCCCTCAGCGCTGAGAAGGGCCCCTGAGCTCAGCCTTCTCCTCTGCAGGGCCGCAGCCTCTGCTGCCCACAGCCATGTGCCGGCCCCTCAGCACTCGGCCCCTCGGGGCCTGTGTCCAGCAGCTCCCGTCTCTCTGGCCCTGCCTCTGCCTCTGCCTGTGGCTCAGGGGCTTTGCAGCACAGGGCGGGAGGGGCCAGAGCCCGCCCTGAGGCGATGCTGCCTCTGATTGGCTGCGGGGCTGTCACCGCCCTGCCTGGTCCCGCCCTCCCTGAGGCGCCGCCGCCTCTGATTGGCTGCGGGGCTGTCACTGCCCTGCCTGGTCCCGCCCTCCCTGAGGCGCCGCCGCCTCTGATTGGCCGCCGCCCACACGTCAATCAGGGCTGTGCCCGCCTGCTGCGCTGCCATTGGCTGCCCCGGGGCTGGGCGCTGAGGGAGCCTCTGGCTCAGGCCACAGCAGCTCTGGCTGGGATCTGTGTGCTGTGTCAGTGCCCCACAGAGAGCACAGACACACTGAGGCACAGACAGTGCTGCTGCGCGGGGAAATGAGCCGTCAGTGCCCTTGGCTGGCCCAGGAATGAACAGGGACGGCTGCCAGCCCCTGCCCAGGGCTACAGCTCCCACATGGCCCAGGAGCCAACATGGCTGGCTGGTAGCCAGTGCCCCAGGCCTACAGCTCCCACGTGCCCTGGGGCCTCCTTCCTGCTGCCTGACCCTGCAGGGACACCAGCCCCTGGCCAGGCCCCCCTGACCCTGCAGCCCCATTTCCGCCTCCCCAGGGCTGCACAGGCACAGCCCCAGGAGGAGCCAGAGGAGGAGGAGGAGGAAAATACGGGGGAGGAGCAGGGCAGAGGGACAGAGCAGGAAAGGGATGGAACTTAAGGAGACAGGGAGTGCAGGAGGAAAAAGAGCAACAAGCAGCAGCAGAGAGGGACAGAGAGAGGATTGGAAGGGCAGAAAGGAGGATGGGGGATACACAGACACAGGCTGGGAGAGGGACAGGGGGCAGAGAGACAGAAAAGGCAGCAGAACAGTGGAGTGACAGAGAAATGGGACAGGGATTAGGACAGAAGGGAATAGGGAAGGAGAGAGAAAGGGAGAGACAGGGACAGAAGGCAGGGGCAGAGAAGAGAAGGAAGGGAAAGCATCCAGAGAGAGCGAGGAGCAGAGGGATGTGGATCAGCAGAAGGAGGCGCAGGAGGGTGGAACAGCGATGGGCTGAGAGTCAGAGGAAGAGCTAAAAGGGGATGGGGAGCAGGATGGAGGCCTGGAGAGAAGAGAGAAGCTCCAACCAGCTGAGCAAGAGAGTTGGGCAGGAAAGTGGGGACAGGCTGTGGGGGAGAGGGAAAATAAGGCCAGGAATCACAACATGGTGATAGAAAAAGGCAAAGGACAGGGAGCAGGAGAGGAGAAAAAATAGCAACAGGATGTAGGACACACAGGGAGGGGTTAGAAAATACAGACAAGGAGTCCTACAGAGAAAGAGAAAGAAAAACCAGTGGTGGGGTAAAGACAAAGGGAGGAAGTAACAGATGAGGGCAGGGAGCCAGAACCGATGGGGAGGGACCAAAGCCAGCAATTCTGGACAACTGCCCTCATTCCTTGAGCAGTGCCCAGGAGCTGCATTAGCAGGAGCCTCCAGAAATGTGGTGCCTGCAAAAGGCCTGTCCTGGGCCCAGCCCTGCACCCTGAGAGTGCTGCTGACCAGCACCTTGTCCAGTGGCCAGCCCTGGGGAAGGGAAATCATCCAGCCAGGCTTTGATTTTGTGTGATGGTTTTGCTTTCCAAAAGCAACTGTTTCAGCTCTAAATACCACCTTGCCAGGAAAAGGGAAGCAGGCTTCCCAGGTGGGACACCTTTAAAGGCTGAACCCGTTCAATAGCTGCTCACAGCCCCGCTCACTCCTGCTGCCCTCACTCCACAGCAGCTACAGGCTGATTCCTGGGTGCTCCCCGGCAGTGGCAGCACCAGGCAGCTCAAAAACCCACCCTGCCTGCCAAAAACTGAGAGCAGCTGAGTTCTGGGCAACCTCTTCTTTTTCCAGGCCTGATGGTTCCAGACTCACCCATCACAAGATGTCTCAGGACCGTGCCAGGGCTGATGGAGCTGCTTTGGTGATCCCATGAGAGGGCTGGGCAGAGGAGCAGGTTCCAGGGGCCACGGCCAGGTACATGGGCAGGGTGTCAGGGCCACCCCTGCCTGGTGTCCCCAGCCAAGCCCCAGCTGGTGCCAGCCCCGAGGCTCAGGAGCGTTTCTGCGGCTGCTGCACCCTGACGGGCCCCGGCGCCGGCTGCCGGCTGGGACCCACCAACTCCTCGGGGCTGGGAGAAGAATCCCCGTGGGAGGAGTGAAAGCCACCAGCATCACAGAGGAAGTGTCATTACAGCATTGTGCTCCTTGTGGAGGTTTCAGGGTGGTCGCCTGTTCTATGAGCTTACAGGGCTTTCAGGCTGTATCTTTCCTGTCAAAGCTGCTGTGCATTTGTGTCGGCATGGGGCAGATGTTCATGTACCTGTCCCAAAGCAGACTTGCTTTTAGGCCTGCTGAGACATGGGGTTCCAACTGCAACAGTGGCAACTTCTAAGATGCTTGTCTTGGGCTTGGCTCTTGGGGTTGTTTTTCTGAGCCCCAAGTTGCAGATGCTGTTTCCTCTACGCTGAGAGGTTCCTTGTTCTCTGTTTTTGCTGTTACTGCTTTTAGAGCAAAGACAAACACCCAGTGTAGCGTAAACATCTGATTTGTTCCCATCTCAGAAGAGTCTGATTCTCAGTGTTTGACTATTTCTTGCATTCTGAGACCTCCAACTGGGGGGTTTGTGTCCAAGTGAGAGAGGAAAGAGCAAAAACATGCCAACAACAACTTCATTTGTAAGCAACTGCTCTTCTTTTCCTAAAGACAATGTCCATTCCAGGTTGGAGAAAAAGAGCAATACCCTGCAGGGCATTGCCTGTGGTGTGGAGTGGGATGAAGGGATAGTTAATCCTTCCCCAATGTGAAGCTCTGCAAGCAGTTGATCACATCAGCAAATGCAATGAGTTCTCTTTCCCAGTCTGTTTTTCTCCTAAGCTGACTCTGTGCTCCAGGTTGAATTCTGTATCCCTGAGCTTTATGGAGGGGAGAGAATCAGGTGTCTTGGTTACAGTGACAGCTATTCAGCTGCACTCCTAGCTCCAGGGGTGTTGCTGCCATGGATGTATTTGTACATGCCAGTTCTGTCTCAGCCACACGAGCATTGTTGGCTTGGTCATGTTTTCCAGTCCCCTTAAAGAGGTGTGTCTCCCCCACAATTAGTAGATGTCCTTGGCTTGTGGTTATGCTGCGTCTTTCTAATGTTTGTTCTCAATCAATAGACTGAGGAATCAGAGTGTGTCTCAGACCAACAGCATTCTGGTAGCCATCTGCAAGCAAAACCCCTGAATTGACGTGTCTCTGTCTGTAAACTTTGGGCACATGACTCCAGCAGCTGTGGCAGTGCTTTCCAGCAGTCCCTGGTCAGGAGCCCCTCTCCTGGTATGGAAATGCTGCCTGAAAGGGAGAGGACTTTTGCTTCTTCTTCTAGAGGTCCAGCTGAGCCAGTGAATGGTACATCAAAAGCTGTAAGTAAAGACACAATCTCCCACTGTTTTTGTACACACTGCAGTTAGTTCTGAACACTGCAGCTTTGTATTAACCTTCCAAACATTGAGTTAATCTATCTTCCAGTAAAACCTTGTACATGTTGTAAACACAGTGTGTGTGATTGAGTGCAGTACAAACTGTGTGCTGCCATCACTTGCACGGCTCTGATGTGACCCTTGGTGTCTGTGCCTAGTGATGCTCTGTATTTCCTAGGAACATGCCAGGACATGGCCTGTAGCACCTGGACAGGTGACCTGGGATGGTTTGGAGGTCATGTAGGTTTCAGGTCTACAAGCTGAGCTTGGTGCTGTGTTCTACCTCTGTGTGTAACAGGTATGTTTGCACAGGTTGTGATGTGCTTTCATTTAGAATCAGAGAATCAGAGAACTGTTGTGCTTAGAAAAGACCTTAAAGATCATTGAGTCACACCCATCACTTCACACTGCCAGGCTCATCACTAAACTACCCCCTGTCCCTCAGCACCTCCTCTGTGTGTCTTTTGAACATCTCCAGGGATGGGATTCCACCAGCTCCCTGGGCAGCCCGTTCCAATGCTTAATAATCCTCTCAGGGAAAAAAGTTCTTCCTAATGGCCAATCTAAACTTACCCTGGAAGAATTTTGAACCTATTTCCTCATGGCCTGTCATTTATTCCTAAAGAGAAGAGACCAACTCCTACCTCACTACAGCTCCCCTTCGGGCAGGTGTACAGAGTGCTCATGTCTCCTCTCAGCCTCCTCTTCTCTCGCCTGAACATGCCCAGCTCCATCAGTCTGTCCCCATCAGACTTGTTGTCCAGACCCTTCACCAGCTTTGTTGCCCAGCTCTGGACACACTCCAGCACCCCGATGTCCTTCTTGTAGTGAGGGGCCCAGAACTGGGCACAGTTTTGGAGGTGCAGCCTTCCTTCCCTAGTGCTGCTGACCATGATGGCTGGTCCAAGCCAGGAAGCCATTTGCCTCTTGGCCACCTGGGCACACTGCTGGCTCTTACTGAGAGAGCTGTCAAATAACCCCCCCAGGGCCTTTCCCTTTGGGCAGCTTTTCAGCCCCTGGGCCCATTGCTCCAGCCTGTCCTGGTCCCTCTCAAGAGCCCTCCTGCCCCCAAGCAGGTCCCCGCTCCTGCCCAGCTTGGTGTCATCAGCACTGAGGGTGGGTCTCTGAAGGGCTCTGACACTCCTCATTCAGACACTTGCTCACAAACTGACTGACAGCTTTTTCTGTGCTGACTTTGCTTTCAGAATACACAGATGAGAATGCCTTGATCCCTAAGGGCTCATGGGTTATATTAAGAAGAATCCCGTCTGCAGGAGTTAAAGCCACCAGTCAAACGTCTTCTCTGTGAGTATCCAAGAAATGTCTCGTTCTTTGGGAGGGTTTCAGTGTGTTCATCTTTCTTCCTGAGTGTTGGTTTGCAGAGCCATTCAGATGGTACCTTTCTGGTTGCAGCTGCTCCTAGCTTTTGTTACCATGGGGTAGATGTTAATGTATCTGACCCAAAGCAGAGTTACATTTATAGGCCTGCTGAGACATAGGGTTCAAACCACAGCAATGGGAACCTTTCAGCTGATGCCCCTGGGCTTGTTCTTGTTGGATCTCAAGACAGCAGCCTGATGAGTTGCAGCGTGTCACTCGTGGCCAGTAGCACGCTGACACCGATCAGTCCGTGAGTGGAATCTCACTCACTGATTCTTCCCCTCAAGTAACTCACACTTCCAAAAGTCCAGACGACCAGCAGAGCCCAAACTGCCTGTTGCCATCACTTGCACGGCTGTAGGGTGAGCCTCTGATGTGTGTGTGTGTGCCCAGCGGTGCGCTGTGTTTCCTTTGAAGTTGCCAGAAGGTTTCCTGTGGGACCTGGTGTTGCACAGCTGGACTGTGCTGGCTTTGGCGCTGTGGGACCTGGTGTTGCACAGCTGGACTGTGCTGGCTTTGGCGCTGTGGGACCTGGTGTTGCACAGCTGGACTGTGCTGGCTTTGGGGCCGTGGGACCTGGTGTTGCACAGCTGGGCTGTGCTGGCTTTGGGGCCGTGGGACCTGGTGTTGCACAGCTGGGCTGTGCTGGCTTTGGGGCTGTGGGACCTGGTGTTGCACAGCTGGGCTGTGCTGGCTTTGGGGCCGTGGGACCTGGTGTTGCACAGCTGGGCTGTGCTGGCTTTGGGGCTGTGGGACCTGGTGTTGCACAGCTGGGCTGTGCTGGCTTTGGGGCCGTGGGACCTGGTGTTGCACAGCTGGGCTGTGCTGGCTTTGGGGCTGTGGGACCTGGTGTTGCACAGCTGGGCTGTGCTGGCTTTGGGGTCGTGTCGGTTCCGGGTTTGCACAGCTGAACCTGCTGCTGTGTTCTACATCTCTCTGTGGCCGGCAGGAGGGATGTTTGTACAGGTTGTTGTGTGCTTGCTGTTTCTTGCAGCTCACATTTTTTGGTGTGTAGCTTTTGGCATTTTCACACTGTATCAGGTATCTTTTTGTTTTGTTTTAAACAGTTTGGGGTTTTTCTGCCCAATGGCTTTTGAAAAAGTAACCCCAAACCACTGCAGAAGCACTGCTGGGACACTTGGTCCTGTTCCTCACCTTCTGGGGGGTTCAGGCCAACACCAAACCCAACCTATGACCCACATTTTGAGGAGAGATTGCCCCTGGGTGGTTGGATCAGGTCACTTGAAAAGCTGTTAGGATGGCTGAGTCTAGGAACTCGTGAGCTCTGGCTCTGTATTCTGTGAAGAATACAGGCTGGGATCCTCATGGAACGGTATAGAGTTCTGTCCCTGCAGCCCCACAGGCAGAGGGATGCCAGCGCTCAGGGCAGTGGGCTTTCACCTTGCATCTTGTCAGAAAACATGTCCAACTCTTGGGAAGGGGCTCAAGGCACCTTTCTACAACAGCCAGGCTCTAGAACTTGGCCCAGCAATCCTTGGCAATAGCTGAACAGGGGATCAGTAGGAACCTGAACACTCCCTGGCACACTTTCTGGCTGCAGTTCTGTTCAAGGAGACTCACGCCCAGAACCTGCTCCTTGATACCTGGAAATCAGCCCGTTCTGTTACCAGAGAGCTGAACTGCAGCCCACTGCAGAAGGACTGTCACACTTGTCATTCTCTGCTCTGCACATCAGAAACGTCTGGTGAATGGTTTTCCCCTTTGAAACAAGTTCAGGCATTTCACAGGGAGCCATCACTTGGGTCACTTTGCTGTTTTCTTCTCTTTCCAGTGCATTATGTTTTCTTTGCCATGAACTTGTGAAATGAGCCCGGTACCCGCAGCGAGCAGGAGTGGAATGTGTGTGTCTCATGGGCTGAGTTTAACGCAGCTTCACCACAATGCTAAAACCCCGACAGCTGTTACAGAGTGCTTTTTGTAGTGAGGCTCAGCAGCTCCTGAATGGTGTAAAAATAATGGAGGAACACCAAGTTCACTCTGAGTTTAGGCCTAAACTTCATGTGAAACGGGGTGGTGAGCTGAAAGCAGAGGAATTGACATAGAGCTTGCCAAGCAGTGAACCACCTGAGCAGCTCTGTGCTGAGCTGCTTTCTGTGTGGCCAGTCAGACCAGCCAGAAGTACTGGGAAAGTCATAGAATCACAGGGTCACAGCATGGTGGGGGTTGGAAGGGACCTT
Source organism: Colius striatus (assembly GCF_028858725.1). Taxonomy (NCBI): domain Eukaryota; kingdom Metazoa; phylum Chordata; class Aves; order Coliiformes; family Coliidae; genus Colius; species Colius striatus. Next base: position 1,268,217 of record NW_026908523.1, on the reverse strand, counting down.
TAGAGCTCATCCAGCCCAACCCCACTGCAGAAGCAGCTCCCACCTAGATCAGGTCACACAGGAACGTGTCCAGGGGGGTCTTGAAGCCCTCCAAGGAAGGAGCCTCCACAGCCTCCCTGGGCAGCCTGGACCAGGGCTCCCTCACTGAAACACTGAAACAGTTTTCCCTGTGTTTAAATGGAGCTTGTTGTGTTCCAGCTTCATCCCATCACCCCTTGTCCTGTTGCTGGATGCAACAGAAACAAGTGCTGCCCAAACCTCCTGACACCCACCATTCAGATATTTGTAACTATGAATGAGATTTCCCCTCAGCCTTCTCTTCTCAAGACTGAACAGCCCCAGGTCTCACAGCTTTTCCTCAGAAGGAAGATGCTCCAGTCCCCTCAGCATTTTGGTGGCCCTGCACTGGCCTCTCTCCAGCAGTTCCCTGTCCCTCTGCAGCTGGGGAGCCCAGATGAGGTTTGGTTGTTTTCTTGTTTACTGACACAGGATTCACGGCTATAAATGATTCATCTGACAGTCCCAAGCTGCAGCCTGGAGCTCTTCTGGCTCCTTAGATATTGACTGTAACACAGGGAGAAAACCCAATCCTGATAATCCATGTGTTGAACTTGTGCTGTCAGAAAGGCTGCTAAATGTTCCGTGTGTAGCTGCTCTCTGTGAAGACTTTTTGTAGGGTTTTTGTTGGGTTTGGGTATTTTGTTCCCAAAAGAAACTGTCAGTGACTCTTCAGTGGTGTTGGAGAGCAGCAGCTGCTCTCAGTGTATTTCCCAGTCATCATGAAGGCTTGTAATCAGATTTGCATTTAAAGAGCAGAGTGCTAAAGAGTGGCATGAAGAATGTTTCCCAAAACCAGCCCACAGAGGGGCACTGTGAGATAAGGACTGTTTTAGAGGATGCAGTTTTCATGTGGAAACTGCACTAAGAGGTGTCTGTTTAGAGAAGGCTTTGGGAAGTTTTCTTACCTGAAATCAGCTGAACAACACATAGGCATCTACATGTAATGAACGAGGCATTGGTAGGGTGTGACTCGTCTCTTGTTAGGGTAGACAACTAGCTGAACTGACTTTCAGCCCTTGTGCACAAGTGAAAGCTGATGGGCACATCAGAAACAAGAGCTCGTGCCCACGTGCAGGGAGGTGGCCAGAGCACAGAGGGGTCCTGAGGGAGGAGATCTGGGCTCTCGCTCTGGTTCTGCTGGTGATGCACCTGAGGTGTGTTTTCTAAGCCAGGGCACGTGGTGCCAGCTCTGGGGGATTCTGCTAGAGAATCCCTGACACACTGCAGAGGAGGTGGTCTGTTCACCTGGCTGCTGGTTTCATCCTTTGGCAGAGCCACTTTGCACAGCTTCCCACGGGGCTGCTTTGTGCCGTGCAGCAGTGGATTCTGTTGCCTCTCCTGTGCCACGGGGATTATGATTTCCTGACAGCAACGTGACCAGGCAGTGTTAACGCTCAGATTTTCTGAGAGGGGAAGGATTGCTGTTGCAGAGATGCTAACGTTATGCAGAATAAAAACAAGCTACACAGTGCCCTGGCTTCAGCTGTGTCACGTGAAAAAGACAGCATTGATTTCCTAGTTCAGCTTCCTAAGTGTCACTCCTCAGGAAGGTGTCATGGACCTTGGCCTTGGAGAGAAAGGATGCACTGTACTGGAGGCTGTTCCACAGCAGGCTTTGGAGCTGCTCAAAGAAGAGGCAGGAAAGCTTTGCTGAGCAGTGGGAGCCCTTCGTCGTTTGCCACAAAGGTAAACTGCTTTAACACAGCTCTCAAGGTTGGCATCACAGAGCTACGTTTGAATGCAGAGACATCGGCCTTAGACATAGCTGTACTTGTAATGCACTCACTGTCAAAGCCCCGTGGGAGTTTCAGGGCACTAAATAGCTAGATTTCTTGTCATGACTTTCAGAAGTGGTGCAAAACGCTGTAGCAGGGCTGATCAATTCTCATCCTCTTTCTTTTCCACAGCAAGAACACATTGACACCATTGGGAGGGAGCTGTGGATGCTGAGGGAAGCACGAGAGACTCTTCTGGAAGAGATGCAAGCAAACAATAGCCTGGGGGAGAAGGCAGAGGCCATTGTGAAAGAAGTCTGCAAGCCAAAAGGTTCCAGGAGTTCAGAGGTTTGTCAGTGACCTTGCCATAATGATCAACCTCCTGCTGTTACCATCAGGTGATCTGGCCCAAGTGGCAAATGCCTTCAATAACCTGGACAAAAACAGCTCTCGGGAAGAGCGGGTGAGAAAGGCCAATCCTGTGGTCAGTGCATTGAGTGACGCTGTGTGGGGGATTTTGCTTGGCTTTGTTTCTCTCAATTGCAGAGCTCAAGATGAGGGAGAGTGACTTGGACAAATCTTACATGGCCATTTTCTTCACATTTCTTAAATCTTCTCTCTTTGCCCTGTTTTGGCTTAGTCCTAAAACTACAAGTGTCTGGGTGACCCTTGCCCTGTGGTGTTCCTCAAGCTCTGGTTCATTCTGCTGCTGCTGCTCAGTGTGGACACGAGCTGCACGGCTGCCCAGGGGAGCAGTCCAGCCACGTCACGAGTTTGGGCTGGGCTGTGGGTTCCCCTGGGGAGTTGAGGGGAACAGCACTTGCTGTTTGTTCCCTGGCATAAGCTCAAGGAAAGAGTAAAATGGGTTTTATCTCATAATGCATGATTTCTGTGCCTTGAAGAGCTGCCTTGAATGCTGAGTTCAGCCAGGCTGTGTGTCTGCAGTACCGTGAGCGTGTGAGGCAGAAAGTGTTTCATTCATTTTAGTCTCTTTCCCCATTCCATCACTTTCTTTCCTCAGTTCCCAAACACCCATGGAGTTTTCATTGCTCTTTCTGTGCCTGTTTCATTCCCTTTACTACTACTTGGTGTTTTCCTTACTTCCTTCATCACTGGGGATTGTTTTCTTCCCATTTCTTTTCTCTTTTCTCTCGATTTTCTCCTTCCCTTTCCCTTTCCCTTTCCCTTTCCCTTGCTTTTCCTTGCTTTGGTTTGCTTCTCTTCCATATTCTTTTTCTTTTTATTCTTTCATCCACTTGCTTTCCTTTGCTTTCCTTCCCCAAATTTTGCTTTGCTTTCCCAAGTATTGCTTTCCTTCCCCAACCTTTGCTTTGCTTCCCCAAGCTTTTGCTTACCTAAGCTTTGCTTCCCCAAGCTTTTGCTTCCCCGAAGTTTTTCTTCCCCAAACTTTTGCTCCCCCAAACTTTGCTTTACTTTCCCAAACTTTGGCTTCCCCAAACTTTGCTTTTCTTTGCTTCCTGAAACTTTTCTTTGCTTTCCCAAACTTTGCTTTGCTTTCCTTCCCTAAACTTTGCTTTGCTTCCTCAAACTTTTTCTTCCCCAAACTTTTACTTTCCCAAACTTTTGTTTCCCCAAACTTTTGCTTCCCAAGCTTTTACTTCCCCAAGATTTTGCTTAACCAAGGTTTTACTTCTCCAAACTTTGTTACCACAAACTTCTGCTCCCACAAACTTTTACTTCTCCAAACTTCTGCTTTGCTTGCCCAAGCTTTGCTTCCCCAAACTTTTGCTTCCCTCAATTTTGCTTCCCCAAACTCTGCTTTGCTTTACTTTGCTTGCTCAAGCTTTGCTTTGCTTTTCTTTCATCCACTTACTTTCTTTTTCCTTTGCTTCCCCAAACTTTTTCTTCTCCAAGCTTTTGCTTCCCCAAACTTTTGTTTCACCAAACTTTGCTTCCCAAAAATTCCCAGGGTCAAACCACCACACACCTTATTAGCACCCAAGATGGGGCGAGATAACAGCAGTTCCACATCAAATGCATTGTCATTATAGTAAGCTCATGAGTGCAAAGCTCCTGTGCTGGTCTGGGAGCCTTGCTGTAATGCAGCTTCTCTCTCCCTTCCCAATGTTTGGGAACATGCTGCTACTAACCCTGGCTCTGAGCTGGGCTCTAACCTTGATAGCTTTGCTAAGCTGGCTGCATGACTTTGTGCAAAGGATGAAGGGGCCTGGGAACATGATGGCCCGAATAATAACTGTGAGTCTCATTCTGTTGCTGATGGATTTACTGTGCTGTGGGAACTGTCTTGTGGAGGTCTTGGGGCAACGCACCTCTTTCCCCTCAGCTCGGACTGATGGAGACAATTTTGTTACACAGACTTCCCAGGTCCTTAGTCACCCTTCTATCAGAGTTGTAATATTACTAATTAACATGGCTGCTAGATTACATATTCTGTGGAATCTGGACTCATGTGGCTATCAGAGAGGACAAATTTGGGATGGAAAGATGTTAAAGTGCCCCCTGAAGCGGCCAGTCCCTGGGTGGGGTTATCACCTCCTGTAACCTGGGATTTTACACCTGAACAGATAAAAAACCTGCTTTACTGGCACCCACCTGATAGAAGGGTGTCTTGCCTACCCCAGTGAGGCCCATCAGGTTCAGGCTCAGTGGTAACTAATTGCCAGGAGCTGTAGCACGTGACAGCATTTGGGAAAGCATAGAAGTGGTGATTATGTGACAATACATTTGGAGTCGATGCACATCGTGGTGGAGTCTGGTCGCTCTCCTCTCGCATGATGAGGAAGAACCCCTGCAATTAGCTGTGCTGGAACTCATCTGTGGCGATCTAGATAACGACGAGGCCTCCACAGATCCAGACGACGTCCAGTGTCCACGGACCACGGTGAGCAAAGCGATCCAGAGCGCCCCAGCTACGTATTCTAACCTCTTGGCAATGGTGCATCACCCAGACAGGGCTGTAGCCAGAGTGGAGAGAATATCTCTCCCACACGGCAGGGGCAGCCATCACCTTTGCAGCAGCGTGCTCTATGGCCAGGGGCTTGGGCCAGAGAATTACAGTAGCAAAGGCCACAGGGAAATGCTTTGGATGAGCAACACAGGGTGTGTGGGCACTCTCTGTGGACACTCTCTGTGTGCACTGGCTGTGCAGGATCTGAGCAGGGTCACGGCAATACGAGGTGGCAGCCACGTGCATGTCTCACCCATTCCAGCACCACAGGATGACAGCCTCCAAAGACTTGACAGGCTCCTGCCTACACTTCCCATGCCCCACGGAACAGGGCTCCTCTACTCATTTAGCACTCATGCTCTGTGTTAAAGAGCACCCTGACACAGGTCCCATTCCAGCACTCATTCCATGAAAGCCTGGTGGGGAGCAGACTTTGCTGAGCAGACAAAAGCTGAGAGCAGAAACACTGAGGCCATATGAAAATGAGAGGGCAGCTGTCCCAGCAAGGGCAGCAGGACAAGCTGCAGACTGGCAAATATCACTCAGCCTCACCATCTTCTCCCTGCTTTTTCACACAAGGCACTCAGAGAGAAAATGGGGAGCTCTGCCAGAGACACATCAATTCTCTGCACTTGGACAGAGAGGCTGAGTTTGGCAGCTGCAGTGCAGGAAGAATTAAGTACTCTATGGGCAGCCTATGTGACTTGCACAAGTATTTGCATCCTTTGGTGTATTGCAAGTGTGCTCTTGTACAAGCACCTTGAAACATGGGCTTTGGCTGCTGCCCTGCTGCCTCCCTTCTGTGTCACCGTCTGTGTCCTACGATTGGGACTTTGATCACTACATTCTTCTAGTTCTAAAAGCATTTCTCTCTCCCCTGTTGCTGAGCCAAACATCCTGCCTGCACTAACAACAGCAGCCAAATGGCCAGCTCACACTTCAGCAAGCTCAAGGACATCTCCTGCTTTCCATCCACACAAATGTGCACTTGCTTTTGGGGAGGCACAATCCTCAGCTGGAGAAAACCAGGCAGTGACACTGCAAGACAGTGTATGGTTTTAGGCAATCTGAACACCCCAAGCACAACACGTGGGTTACACTGGCCAAAGCAATCAATCAGTCTACAAAACGTTCATCAGTGGCCACTCCAGATAATCCTTTTCCTCCCTGTTTGGTGGGAGTTCCATCAGCTGTGGCACAATGGCCTGTACCAAATGCATTAAAAACAAATCCCTTAGTTCAGGGTAATGGCAAAGCTGACAGCGGGGATTTTCTCATTTCACGGTTGCCAACAATGGCAGCAGAGCCACACAAAAGCTGCGAGCAGGGGCTGGTTGCCCAGAGACTGAGCTGAGGGGCTGCAACGTGTGTGTGAGGAGGAAAGGCTGCAGGCCCTGGGGCTGCTGAGGCTGGAGAAGAGAAGGCTGAGCTCAGGGGCACCTCAGCAATGCTGCTCAGTCCCTGCAGGGTGGGTGTCAGGAGGCTGGGGCCAGTGTTTGGTGTGTGGGGGGCAGTGGCAGGACAAGGGGCAGCTGGCACACAGGCCGTGCCCCTGGCCCAGGAGGAGCAAGTCCTTCGGTGCTGAGCGGAGGGAGCCCTGGCCCAGGCTGCCCGGGAAGGGTGTGCAGGCTCCTTCTCGGGAGGTTTCCAACCCCAGCTGGACACGTTCCTGTGCCCCCTGAGCCAGGGGAAACTGCTTTGGCAGGGGCTGGGCTGGATGATCTCAACAGGTCCCTTCCAGCCCCTGCCACTCTGTGTGATTCTGTGTCTAGCACTCTCCTCCCCTTCAACACCTTCAGCATGTGCTTTAGACACCACAGGCCAGAAATGGGCAGCACTGGTTGAATTGTGGTGACTGAGCTTTATTGTTTAAAGCAAAGCACTTTGCATCCATAAAAGAACACAGAACAGACCCAGTTGAGTTCACACAAGGGAGAACTGAGAGCTGCCAGCCACAGAAAATGGTTTTCACGTGGTGAACAACAGAAAGTCAAACGCACACCAAAGGGAAACAAATCCGAGCGTCAAGCCCGGTGCCTGAACCACTGCAGTGACACAAAAGAAACGGCTGGTGGGTTATGGATTTGCCACAGAGCACAGGGAGGATGGCACTGAAAGCTCCCTGGGATGGGCTCTGCTCAGGGCTCCCGCTGCACAGTCAGCCACGGGCCCAGAGACAAGATCGTCTCCTCCAGGCCCTGCGCAGCCGCTCCCGCAGGCTGGGTCTGGAGGAAGCTGCTTCCTCTGCAGCTCTCTGCAGGGAGAGATGGGTCTGAGCTGCCAGGTTGGACAACGACGAGCTGATGTCACTTGGCAGGTTTTGAAAGGCTGCAACAGAGAGGAACAGAGCTGAGATCAGAGCCTGGGTTCACCCCAGGAACCCCTCCTGCCAGGGCCAACCCCCAGCTCTTCCCAAAGCCCGGAGGGAGCCGGGGCTGGAAGGTGCTGCCCACCAACTCCCCCCGTGCCCCTGACACCTCTCTCTGCTCTCCCTGGCTGGGGCAGGGGCTGCAGCCTCTGCCCAGGGCCTTTCCTCCCCTCTGCCACCCCCCACTGACACCCCCTGCCCTCACTCACCCTCATGGATGACCTGCAGCTGCTCCTCCTGACCCTTCAGGTGCTGCCCGGCGAGCCCTGGGAACACACAGAGAGTCAGAGCTGCCCCACACCGGCCCCTCTGGCCCGGCCACACGCCCCCCTCCCCTTGGCAGGGCTGAGCCCAGGCTCTCCCCACAGCACTGGGCACTGGGGGCTGCACAGCCATGGGGCTGGGGCCGAGCTGCGATGGGGCAGGGAAGGACAGGGGCTGCGTCTCACCCAGGAACACGATGGCCGCCTCTTGTGTGGACTTGCGCCGGCTCCAGAGGCACCACACTCCCTGACGCACATAGTCACTGGCTCTGCTGCTGCTGCACTTGGAGAGCTGCAGGGGAGAGGAGACAAAGGGATGGGTTGGTGCCGACTGTGCCCCTGGCTGAGCGGTGTCTGTGCCCAGCGTGGGCTGCAGCAGTGGGCAGGGACACAGCGTGCCCAGGCTGGGGCTGGGCCTTGGGGCCATCCTTACCAGGCACTCGCCCACCGCCTCTGTCTTCCCACTCTCCAGCAGCCAGCTGAGCCTCCTCTTCTTGAGGAAGGTGGCAGCTCGCAGCAGGGTGTCCCGAGAGGCCTGCAGGGACACAGAGAAGGGAGCTGGTACCGCTGCCCAGGGCGCAGGATCTGTGTCCCCTCGCCTGGGCAAAGCTCAGGGCTGTTCCTGGGCACGGGGACGTCCTGTGGGCGCAGACACAGGTCGGAGAGCCTCACCTCTGCCACCACCTTTCTCTCATCATGCAGGAGGCAGAGCAGTTGGATCAGGCTCTGCCGCACCTCTGCCTTCAGCTGCTTTCTTCCATCTTTGTTGACACAGTCCATCACGTGTTGGAAGAGCTCAAGGGAGAGCAGCTGCACATGGCTGGTGTCCTGGTGGGAAGGAAGAGGATAAGACCTCAGTCCTGGCTGCTGCAGGCCCACGTGGGCATGGGCCTGAAAACCCACACAGCACAAAGTTTCCTGGCAGCAGCCAGTGCCCGTGGTCACAGAATCTCAAGGGCTGGAAGGACCTGCAAAGCTCATCCAGGGCAATCCCCTGCCAGAGCAGCACCACCTAGAGCAGGGCACACAGAACTCATCACGCTGGGTTTGGGATGTCTCCAGAGAAGGAGCCTCCACAACCCATCTGGGCAGCCCCTGCCAGTGCTCCCTCACCTCAACAGGGAACAAGTTCTGCCTTGTGTTACTTTGGAACCTCTTCTGTTCCAGTTTGTCCCTGTTGCCCCTTGTCCTGTCATTGGCCATCTCTGAGCACAGCCTGGCCTCAGCCTCCTCACACCCACCCTTGATGGATTTGTAACATCAATGAGGTCACCCCTCAGTCCAAGCTGCAGAGCCCCAGCTCCCTCAGCCTTTCCTCACAAGGCAGATGCTCCACTCCAGCATCTCTGTGGCCCTGCACTGAACTCTCTCCAGCAGCTCCCTGTCCTTCTGCAACTGAGGGGCCCAGAACTGGACACACTATTCCAGATGTGGTCTCATGAGGACAGATGGTGGGGGACACAAAGCCTTACGTGTTCAAAAAGTGGCCGGAGCCTCTCAGCCAGCTCCAGAGCAATGGCGCTGCAAAGTGGGCTGTTGGTAGCCTGGAGCATCTTTCTGAGCAGGAGCAGAGTCGTCTCAACCACTTCATCTGCATCCTCCAGTAGCTCCACGAGCTTTCTCTGCAGGATCCACATTCTCTTGGCCTGTGTGGAAAAACGATGCTTGAGGTGAAGCCGTGAAAAGCTGCACAGCCCAAACTGCTGCAGCACTTGGACCCCACGCTGCTGCCTCGGGACCCAGAAGGCAAAGACCCGCCCCAAGGGACTTGAGGAAGCCACTGGGGAGGCAGGAGGGCTGACAGCAGCTGCCTGAGCTCCCAAAGCCCAGCCAAGCCCCAGCTGTGTGTCCCCCAGCACCCCTCACCCAGCCCCAGGCCCCCAGCACGGCTGCAGCCGCCTGCTCACCATCATGGCCCTGTTGCAGAGGGTGAGGAGGCCTCTGAGCACCAGGCACCGCATTGCGCTGCTCTCGCTCCCCAGGTACCTCAGGGCCAGCTGCAGGAAGCGTTCATCCAATGCCTTCACTCCAGGGCAGGGCAGGAGCTGAAACACAGCCAGCAGTGATGAGGGTGCCCGGCTCTGACCGGTCTCCCCCCCGCACCTCAGCCCAGCTGTCAGTCTCACCTCGACCAGGAACACCATGGCAGGGAACTCCCAGTACCGCTCCTCTCTGTCCAGCACCTCCAGCAGGCACAGAGCCATTTGATAAGTCACTGTACTCGAGATCTTGCGCATCTCTCTGGAGAGAAGGGGCAGGAAGACACCAGTAACCATGAGCAGGGTGGGCAAATCGCTCCCAGGACTGACTCCCCAGGGCTGATCTTTTTTAATCCGGGGATTACGGGGAGTCCTCCATCTGCAGGGGGGAAAAGGGGGGAGAGCAGGGAGAGGGGGGCTCTCACCTGGCCAGTGACCCCATGGCATGGTGCCAGGACTCAGCACGGAGAAGAAATTCCCAGCCACACTTCTGCTGAAATTTCAACACCATGTCCTCATGGCCCAGGCGGCACAGCAGCTCTTGCACAGTGTGCAGCACAAACCTGTGTGCAGAGCAAAGCCCAGGTCACGCTGGGAGCCCTGGACACAGCTCCAGGGCCGCGGCAGGGATGGCAGGACTGGCGTGGGGCACCTGCTGGGGCTGAGGGGATTGCGGTCTTCCTGCTGGCATCCCTGCCAGAAGGCATCAACCTCCTTGGGCAGCTCCTCTGTGCAGGAGAAAATCTGGAAGACCAGAACCAGGAAGGTGGCAGGAAAATACAGCGACAAGGTTGGTGGGCACTCGGGCATGTGCAGGATCTCGTGCAGCACTCTGGTTGCCTGCAGGAAAGGAAACACCCCGAGACAGAGCTCAGTGCTGAGATGTCCCCGTGGCAGGGCCTGAGCCTGGGGGTGAGCTGAGGAGCGGGACAGAAACTCACAGCCAGGGCACAGATGTGGATGCTGTCCCCGTTGGACGTGGATGTTGTGTGCAGGGGCCAGTCCCGCAGCACGCAGAGCAGCTCCCACAGCACCTTATCTGGTCTTTGGCTGGTGGAGATCATCTGCTTCCAGATGGCTGCAGCAGCTCTGCAGGCACAGAGATCAGAGTCAGAAGGGGCTTGGCCACAGCACCATGTCCTGGGCAGCCGTGGGGGCTGGGGCTGGCTGCTAGCCCTGCCTCTGCCCACTGCCCCCAGCGAGGGGCAGAGAGGGAGCAGGGCAGGGGGCCAATGCAGGGGTCAGAGGGTCCTGAAAAGCCCTGTCTGCCTGGCAGCTCCACAGGCCGGGCTCTACAGCTGCTGAGCCCGGGACTGTCAGGGCCCCGTTACCTGTCACACGACGGGACACAGCGCAGGAGGGTCACCACCATATCATGGGGGTCATCCAAGATCATCTTCAGAGGACACTTGTCCACTTGCTCAGCAGACACGTGGCTGGGCCTCTCCTCTCCTGTCAGGTCCCTGCCTGGAAGGGGCAAAGAGCGAGCTGAGGCAGAGCTGAGGGGAACACAGCCGAGCCCTGCGCTCCCCGGGCAGGGCCAGCCCCGGCACAGGGCTGCCCAGAGACGGCTGCAGTCTGGGGGTGTCCAGGGGATGGAGCCCGGCCCTGGGGAACAGCCCCAGCCCCTCTCTCCCTGGGGATGCCCAGCGGGGCTGGGACAGGGCACAGGCGGCTCCAGCGGCTGGATCTCCTGCAGCTCATCGGGCTGCCCTGCTGCAGCAGCCCCAGAGGCTTTCTCCTGCTCTTGCTCCTCTCCCTGCCAGGCCAGCCTGGGCACGCTGGGGCGTCTCTCCTCCATCCTGCTGAGGCCTGGCCTCAAGGGCTGGGGAGACACTGCGCAAAGCACGGCGGCCACGGGTCCGGAACAACGAGGGGTCTGCACAGGGCTCCTGGCAGCCGCGCTCTGTCCTGTCCTGTCCCGGCGCCTCCTCCGGACGCTGTGGGGTGGCCACGGCAGCGCCAGCGCTACATCATGCCCGGGAGCCAAAAGCTCTGTGACATCATTGTGACGTGTTGCCACGGCCCCCGGGGCCCCGTTTCCCCCTTACACCAGGCCCAGCCCCGAAGCAGCTCCCTGGGCCGGCACCTCGGAGCCCTCCACGGCCCAGCAACAGCTCCCAGGCAGCAGAGGAACGGCGGGTCACGGCTGGGGGAGGCTTTGGGGGCAGCTCCAGGGACAGGTTTCTCAGGCATCCCCACGCTTTGGGCATCTCCAAGTGCCGTCTCACAATCCAGGCCTATGCCACAAGCAGTCTTTTCAGTTGTGTCAGAAAAATCCTCTGGTGTTTCCCAAACTAATGTCCAGGCAAATGTGAAAAGGAACTTCAAAAAGATGACAGCGAGAACTCAGGAACTTCCTCCCCTTCTCTTGGAGAAGAAGAGGGGCTTTCACAGCTCTGCAGCAGCCTCAAGTGAAAACAGGCCTCTGCCACTGAGAAACCAGCCATATGGCAGTTCTGATGGTGCCTTTCATCAGTCACTCCAGTCACAAAGCTCTACAGTGCCTTTGCTTCACAGAGCTGATGCTGCCTTTCTTGTTCCTCAGCGAGCTGGTTGACTTCTATCAGTAGGCTTCTCTATTCCCTTGTTTGCATCTCTCGCTCTCCAGTATCTCCTTTTCCTGTCAGAGGTCAGGGGACTCCTTCTCCCCTCAGATGTTCTCCATCACCCTTGTGATGAGAGAGCCAGGGAAACTGTCACATCTCTCAGGGAAGTCCTAGGTCCCAGGCTTGCAAATTCTGCCAGCAAGTGAGAGGGGCTCAGTAACCATGCAATGACTGGCTTATTTACCAGAAAAGGAAGGCTCAGCTTTTCATCAAGGGAAGGAGCAATGGAGGCTGCTTTGGGATGAGCCTAGTGGGATGTCCCCTGGTGCTTACTGACGCTGTGAGTCAGTGAGCATGTAAATACAGGGGCTGTGTCAGCTGCCTGAGTTCCCACTGCAATCCAAAAAGACCAGAGTCCAAGTCACCCAACATAGCTGCTGGCTAGTCAAGTGACATCACTCTGTAGCCACCACTGACTGAACTTACTGGAGCTCTGGGGCGGTGAAGCCGCTGAACACTGCACACGACAACTACTCAGCTACCCAGTAACCCTTACAAGTCCCTGAGAACAGGACCCCCTCCTGTGCCTCGTCCTCATCCCACTGCAGTTAAGGTGAAACAACTTTGCTGAGGCTCTCTGCTGACCAAATGCTGGATCCTGAGAGGACAGGAGGTGGTACCGAGAGCCAGGGAAAGCCAAGTGGCATTTCCCTCCTGCAGGCAGTACACACACAGGCCTTTGGCCCTTGTGCGCAGCCAAACAGCACCCTGGAGATTTGGGGTTGCGGCTACAACCCAGATCTCGGCTCCCTGACAAGTCATGCTGCTCCCAAACCAATTTTGACCAAGAGCAAAGAGGAGGAAAAGGGGCTTTTTGAGCGTGGTGTGACCTCAGGTGTCCACCCCTGCTTCTGCCTCCCCCCAGCTCGGGCCCCTCGTGGTGCCCCACACAGAATCCCCCTGGAAGCAGCAGCTCTGTGACATCAGCGCCCCGGCCGAGGCTTTCCAGGCACTATCAGCACTACGGCATCAGACACAGCGCTGGCGGTGACGTGCCCTTGGCTCTTGGAGCTGCCACGTGCCCTTGGCTCTTGGAGCTGCCACGTGCTGTCAGCGTGATGAAAGTTCTGATTGTCCTGGTCCTGCTGGGCCTGTGCTGCTGGCCTGTGAGTGCCTCAGTGCAAAGCTGTGGGTAAGTGGCTCTGGGAGGGAGCTTGGGCAGAAAAGAGGAGGCTGAGGGGGCATCTTCTTAATAGTTACAAACATCTAAAGGGTGGGCGTCAGGAGGTTGGGGCAGCAGTTTTTTCTGTGAGGTGAGGGAGCCCTGGCCCAGGCTGCCCAGGGAGGGTGTGGAGGCTCCTTCCTTGGAGGGCTTCAAGACCCTCCTGTGTGACCTGATCAAGGTGGGAGCTGCTTCTGCAGGGGGGGTTGGACCAGATGATCTCTAAAGGTCCCTTCCAGCCCCCACCATTCTGTGACTGTGTGATTCGATGATATGATGGGCTTCACTGGTTCCCCATGGCCCTGCCACAGCTTCCCAAACCTCAGGAGCTGGGAGCCGGGCTGCTGGCACCACTCGTCTGCGGGGCAAAGGCAGAAGCCGGGGCGCAGGGTTCCCCGGCCCCGCTGTCCGTGCGCTGCCCGGTGGGGAGGGCAGACGGCTGCCCTGCAGCCCCAGCAGCAGCCAGCCCTCCAGCAGGACACTCGTGACTTTCTGGTGACAGGAGAAGCTGCGGGACCCGGCCCTTGGCTGAGCACCACGGGGTGTTGCGCGTCGTGGGCGGCAGCGATGCCTCCCCGGGAGCCTGGCCCTGGATCGTCAGCATCCAGCTTCCCGGGGCAGCGGGCAGCGGGCACATCTGCGGAGGCTCCCTCATCCATCCCCGGTGGGTCCTGACCGCAGGACACTGCTTTGACAAGTACAGGTGAGTAGGAGCAGGGCAGGGCCGTGCCCCCAGCACTGGCAGAGTTCCCGTCCCGTGCTCGGCACGGGCTGGGCTGGTGCCGTTCCTGCAGCCCGGGGCTCGCGGGGCACCTGGCCTCTCCCTTGGCGAGCTGGAGGCAGGGAACTGCAGGGCTCCCTCTGAGCCCTCTGCTCCCCATCTGCCCCCCAGGAACGTCCCGACGTGGCGCATGGTGTTCGGGGCCACCCAGCTGTCTGAGCTGGGCCCCGAGGCCCAAGTGCGCAAGAGCAAGCGGCTGCTGATCCACGAGAGCTACCGCAGCGGCGCCTTCGAGAACGACATCGCCCTGCTGGAGCTGGACGAGCCCGTGCAGTGCAGCGACTACGTGCAGCTGGCCTGTGTGACTCACTTCTCCGACATGGTGGTGTCGCAGCTCACAGACTGCCGCGTCGCTGGCTGGGGCTACACCGCGGAAGGCTGTGAGTGCCCCCGGGAAAGCGCCTGTGTGCCTGGGGCGAGCCTGGGGAGACGGCTCGGGCTGCCCGAGGGCCGGGCTCAGGCTGCAGGCAGGGGCCTGAGCTACCTCAGGCTGCCGCCATGCTGAGGGGACTTTCCCGTCAGGAAAGGCTGCAGGACCCGGGATGGTTTTTTGCTCTTTAGATGAGGGAGCCCTGGCCCTGGCTGCCCAGGGAGGGCGTGGAGGCTCCTTCCTTGGAGGTCTTGCAAACCCTCCTGGACACGTTCCCGTGTGACCTGATCTAGAGGAATCTGCTTGAGCAGAGGGGTCAGACTAGATGATGTTTAGAGGTCCCTTCCAACCCCAGCATCTGGGATTCTATGATTCTGAGCCATGGCCTAAAATCAGACAAGGGTCGAGTGCCTCTTTGGGGGTGCAAAGCCAAGGCTCAGGGAAGGGCTCTGGCCAGACAGGGGAGGGGAAGTGGCCCAGAGCTGCTGGGGGCTAATTCTTTGCCATGCTCACAGCTGCAGAAACATCCGACGTGCTGCAGGAGGCCAAGGTCCGCCTCATCAATGTCAAGCTCTGCAACAGCAGCGAGTGGTACGGAGGGGCCGTGCGCAGCTACAACCTGTGTGCTGGCTACCCGCGGGGCGGCATCGACACCTGCCAGGTAGGAGCAGCCACGGGCCAGCCCCGGCAGCACCCGCAGCCCTGGCCCACGTGGGGCTGCTGGGGCTCCCCAACACTCCCCTCACCCTGCTGGGGCTCCCCAACACCCCCCTCACCCTGCTGGGGCTTCCCAGCATCACCCTCACACTGCTGGGGCTCCCCAACACCCCCCTCACCCTCTGTCCTGTGCTGCAGGGTGACAGCGGGGGCCCGCTCGTCTGCAGAGCTCCACACGCCAACTTCTTCTGGCTCGTGGGCCTGACCAGCTGGGGGAAAGGCTGTGCCAGACCAAAGCAGCCTGGGGTCTACACCTCCACCCAGCACTTCTTCAACTGGGTCCAGTCACGGATTCGCTCAGGAGGAAGTGCTGCGACACTCGCCCGGCCACAGAGGCCATCACAAGGCTCAGCCCTGGCAACAGCAGCAGGGACTGAGTCCTGCTCATTCCCACTCCAGAAGCTGCTGGATTTCGTTAATTGGATCCAGCAGCTCCTGCAGTCTCTGCAGGGAAAAGTGGCTTAAGCAGCAGGACTCTGAGCACGGCTGGGTCCTGCCCCTCGCCTTCCCTGGAGGTTCTCAGCAGTAGTGCTTAGGCAGTAGTCAGTAGAAGCTGTAGCTGTAGCAGTGTCTTTGGACACAGTGTTGTTGGACTTTGTAAGATTGTATGAGTTTCCTGTTGTGTTTGACAGTTCATTGGCCTCTGCACCGGTGCTGCAGAAGTGCAGCAATACCTGTGCACTGGAACCTTTGAAGTGGAGAGTTACTGACACAGTGTTCATCAAAATTAAATGCAAAAGAAAAAGCAAAAGGCCCCGTTGCCTCCTGGTGTCCCTGCAGCATGGCCTGGCTCCCCTCCCTCTGCCCTGCAGGAAGGGGTCACCTCAGCAGCCCAGCCCTGGCTGGACACCCAGCCCCAGGACCTGGGGGCTCAGCCCCCTCGGCCGCGGAGGGGGGCTCCTCGCTGGTCTCTGTTAATGGATGGCAGGGGGCAGGGAGGAGGTGTCAGGGATGTCATCATGGGGCTAAAAGCAGAATCCAATCTTTAATTTGGGCTCTACCAGCCCCATATCCTTGGTGAGGGTTCGGGGGGAAGCAGGACACAGTTTGGGGTCTGCTGCTGCTGCTGGGTTTGCTGTCCTGGCCCCAGCTGTGGGCTACGGCGAGTCCTGCAGCATCCCTGGGATCCCACCCCCAGCCTCCTCATTGCCCGCACTGGGTTTTCTCAGCAGCACCATCCAGTGGAGACGCCTCGAAGGCCGAGGGGACAGCAAAGAAAGAGACCTGTCTGGGCGCTGTGTGAGGACAGAGGTGTTGGGGCAGTGCCAGCAAATCCCGCAGTGGCTGCGGGTGCGTGGGAAGCACGTGCCAGGGCCCGTCCCCGCGGTGCAGCACCGCGTGGGCTGCTGGCCAGGGCTCCTAAAGGGGGTAAAACCCTTCTGGGGAGGAGAGTGTGGGGGGGTGATTCCCCCGGGGGAGAGCAGGGAGATGGGCTCAGCCAGGGGGCTCAAGGGAAGCCCCAGCCCTCGGGGGCCACCAGTTTGCACAAGGGGGATTTTGCTCTCCTTATCCCCCCAACTGTCCTGCAGCAGCCACTGAGGGGCCTCCACTCCTGTGGGGCCTGAGGGGTCGCAGAGGGTGGGGGCCCTGCAAGCCCATCCCCTCCCAGCCTGCTCAGACCAACACAAGGGCAGCATTTGCCCACCTCCTGCTTGTCCCCTCCAAGGATTTGTGTGTGTGAGGTGCCCAGTTGTGTGTGTGAGGCATCCCCACGCTTTGGGCATCTCCAAGTGCCGTCTCACAATCCAGGCCTATGCCACAAGCAGTCTTTTCAGTTGTGTCAGAAAAATCCTCTGGTGTTTCCCAAACTAATGTCCAGGCAAATGTGAAAAGGAACTTCAAAAAGATGACAGCGAGAACTCAGGAACTTCCTCCCCTTCTCTTGGAGAAGAAGAGGGGCTTTCACAGCTCTGCAGCAGCCTCAAGTGAAAACAGGCCTCTGCCACTGAGAAACCAGCCATATGGCAGTTCTGATGGTGCCTTTCATCAGTCACTCCAGTCACACAGCTCTACAGTGCCTTTGCTTCACAGAGCTGATGCTGCCTTTCTTGTTCCTCAGCGAGCTGGTTGACTTCTATCAGTACGTTTCTCTATTCCCTTGTTTGCATCTCTCGCTCTCCAGTATCTCCTTTTCCTGTCAGAGGTCAGGGGACTCCTTCTCCCCTCAGATGTTCTCCATCACCCTTGTTTCCGTTTCACAGTGTGCTGCTTCACATGTCTTGTTTGCCTGGAAAACTATTGGAATGAATCAATCCTGTATCTCGTCATTAGCTCTTGTAAGACTCCAGTGGGCAGCTTTAGCACTGCAGTACAGTAGCATGACAAAGTAGGGCTCAAAAGCTCCTGTTTGGCAGGGACTGACATTAGATCCACCTCGGTGCTGGAGTTACTTGTTGCAGCAAATACCTTTGGCAGCTGTAGCTTCACAGCTGAACATCTGCATTGAACTAGCCATCTGGAATATCATCTGGAGTGTATCTGGAACAGAACCTGTTGTTTGACAAGGAGAGAAATGGATTTGGCAAGTCTCAGTAACAAAAGGACTTTGCAAATAGCCAGTAGCAGTCCTCTGCCTTTCCTCAGGCACGAGCCAACTGCACAGTTTTTATCCAGTGGCTTCATTTTCAGCTGGCTCACTTTCAGTGGCTTATTTCTACAGATGCCCCTGCCCCAGAAATGACAAATTCTGCTTAGAAAAAAACCTTTTTCTGACTTGAACTGGAGAAGACACTTGGCATGAACTTATTAGAGCTGGGCACAGAGGAACCTGCTGAGGGGCACCAAGGGCAAGGGCAGAGTCCTGCAGCTGGGGAGGAACAAGCCCAGCACCAGCACAGGCTGGGGGGGACCTGCTGGAGAGCAGCTCCAGGAGAAAGACCTGACAGTGCTGTTGGGCAGCAAAGAACCATGAGCAGCAACATGGGCTCGTGGGCAAGAAGCCAATGGCAGCCTGGGGGCAGCAAGCAGAGTGTGGGCAGCAGGGCCAGGGAGGTTGTGCTGCACTTGATACATTCCTTTGTCATCTTTTCCTTTATTCTTGCTTTCCCTCATCCCCCTCTGACACGTGGGTTGTCCTTGTTTTGGGAGGAGAAGTGACTAATATCAACACCCCGCTGCCATCCCTCTTCTTCTTTTTAAAGCAGAGGTCAAAACGCAGAAAGTGACTCTGCTCTGCCTGGCTGGTTTGGGTTTGGGAGTCCTGCTGCCAAAAAGCATCACCTCCAGCAGAGTCATGAGTATCAAGCCATTTCTCTTCTGAGGTAGGACACATCTCATTCAGTCCCTGGGAACACGTGGGGCAAGTGATCATCTGTTCCCGTTGCCCCTGGATGAGTTACTGGGCACCTCATCCCCAAATTGCACCTCCTCCCCAAATTGCCTTTGCATCAGGCCGGTGCAGAGAGCCTCAGGCACTGAATTGGGTCGTTTTGGTGCATGTCGCCATAGACACATTCTGCAGTTATTTCTGCCACCACACAGCCAGGAGAAACAAGTCGTGGCGTGCAGCGTCTCGGGTTGGCTGCTGGTGCCTCCCTGGGAGCCCCACAGCACGTTACAACTTGGCAGTGGGGCTGCATTTCTATCCAGAGCCACACAACTGCTTTTACAAGAGCGGGGCGTGCGCCACAGCAGGAATCCCACATGGCCCTGGGCAGCTGTGGCTGAACGTGCCCACAAAGCACCTGAACAGACGCTGACTGAACGAGAGAGGGACCACGGGGCATCTGCCTTCTGAGTGAGTGTGCAACCCACATCTGTGTTCAGTGTTTCCAACGGGGATCGGGCAGCTCTGACACACGTGCAGCGTCATTTTGGGGCTTCTCCTGCGTCCCAGACTCAGCCTTTGTTCCGTGCCCGAGACTCGGCTGTGGGGCCGTGGGAAGGAGCCTTGCGTTGAGTCCCTTGGGGCTGGGGATGTGCTGGTGCCCGCACGGGATCTGGACCACGGTGTGATCCTGCGCTGTCCGTGCGGCCGCTTCAGAGCAGCGAGAGCGTGACGCTGAGCAGAGCAACGCCAGAGAGGTTCACAGGAATGGGATTTGGGTGCTTACAGGAACGCTGTGATGGGTGACAACAGGAGGACGGGCAGTCACCCAGCCCCAACAGAACGCCTGGGTCACTTGAGCAGATGTCACAGGACGAGATCCACTCGGTCTCAGTAGGTACAGCTGCAGCTACTGACAGTTTCTCTGGCTATTGGGACTGCTCAAGCTTTAGCAACGCTTCAAGATGAGGATGCTGGCTTGCAAAATGCAGCAGCAGTACTTCAGCAGCACTAACTGGATGGTTACCCGATGCAGGCTCCATCAGACACGCTCCTTTGCAGAACAGAGCCTCCGCAGATTGTTTCTGGCTGGCAAGGACGGGGCTGTGAGGGCTGTGAAGGCACGTGCTGTGTGAATTTGAGTGAGCGCTCAGAGTCAATCCACAAGAGCCTGCAGGATCCGAAGGATCTGCCCCCGCTGAGGGGACAAGATCACTGCGCACCCAGTATGGATGATGCTTGATTCCAACTCATTGTTTACACCATGTGCTTTTATCTGCTGACACAAGTCATCCTTTCACTCCATCCCATGCCCACCTCTTCTGTAGCCTCCACCTCTGGCGTTCCAACCCGAGATCTTCCAGGTGTCTGCAACAGTCTTGAGGGGAAAAGTGGGGTTTGAGTACATTTCTGAGAAAGAAAAGTGGCATTTGGGTGGAGTTTTGAGGGAAAAGATGAGGTTTTGGGGCATTTCTGAGGGAAAAGGTGGGATTTGGGTGGTGTTTTCAGAGAAAAAGCAGGGTTTTGGTAAATTTCTGAGAGCAAAAGTGGGGTTTAGGTGGAGTTTGGATGGAAAAAGTGAGGTTTTGGAGTAATTCTGAGGGGAAAAGAGGGACTTTGGGGAAGATGTGAGGAGAAAAGGGGTTCTGTGTGAGTTTTGAAGGACCAAGTGGGGTTTTGAGGGAATTCTGAGGGATTAAAAGAGGTTTTGGAGTAATTGTGAGGGAAAAAGCAATAGGGATTTGGGTGTAGATTTGAGAGGAAAAGTGGGGTTTTGGAGCAATTCTGAGGGGCAAAGTGGTGTTTTGGTTTATTTCTGAAAGGAGAAGTGGGGTTCTGTTGGAGTTTTGGGAGAAAAAGTGGGGCTTTGGTGCAGTTTTGCAGGGGAAAGCTGGGATTGAGTACATTTGCGAGGGCAAAGAGCGGTGGAGTTCTGGGATAAAATGGGGTTTTGTTTCAGTTCTGAGAGAAAAAGTGTGGGTTTGCGTGGAGTTTGCAAGGAAAAAGTGTGTTTTTGTTGGGGTTTTGAGGGGAAAAGTGAGGGTTTAGGGGAGTTCTGAGAGATAAAATGAGGTTGGGGGCAACTCGGAAGTCAAGTGAGGTTTGGGTGGCGTTTTGAGTGGGAAAATGGGTTTTTGGGGAACTTAGGTGGCAAAAAGTGGGGTTTTGGTAGAGTTTTGAGAAGAAAAGGAGGGTTTGGGGGGGTTCTGAGGGATCAAATAAGGTTTTGGCGCAATTCTGAGAGAAAACGTGTGGTTTCAGTGGAGTTGTGAGGGATGAAAGGAGGTTTTTGGGCATGTCTGAGGGGAAAAGTCGGGGTTTTGGTGGTTTTCTGAGGTGGAAAAAGTGGGGTTTTGAGGGTATTTCTGTGGGGAAAAGTGTTTGATTTGGTAGAGTTTTGAGAGGAAAAGTGAGCTTTTGGGGAAATCCTGAGGGGAAAGTGTGAGGTCTGGATGGAGTTGTGAGGAAAAAAGGAAGGTTTTGGTAACTATCTGAGGTCCAAAGTGGGGGTTTGGGTGGAGGTTTGAAGGAACAAGCTGTTTTCTGTTGGGATTTAGAGGGGAAAAGTGAGGGTTTGTGGGAGTTGTGAGGGATAACATGAGGTGTGGGGGCAAATCTGAGAGGAAAAGTGAGGTTTGGGTGGCATTTTGAGAGAAAACAATTGGGATTTAGGTGGAATTTGATAGAGGAAAAGAAGGGTTTTTGAGCAATTCTGAGGGAAAAAGTAGAGTTTTTGTTTATTTGTGTTCTGGTTTAGCAAGGAGCAGCTTTTGGCTTAGTACCAGGGGGAGCGGGTTTTGGAGCAATTCTGAGGGGCAAAGTGGGGGTTTGTGTGGAGTTTGGAAGGAAAATATGTGTTTTTGTTGGGGTGTTTAAAGAAAAAGTGAGGTTTTTGGGAAATCTTGAGGGGAAAGTGTGGGGGTCTGGGTGGAGTTGTGAGAAAAAAAGAAAGGTTTTGGTCAATATCTGAGGTCCAAAGTGGGGGTTTGGGTGGAGGTTTGAAGGAGCAAGTTGTTTTCTGTTGGGATTTAGAGGGGAAAAGTGAGGGTTTGTGGGAGTTGTGAGGGATAACATGAGGTGTGGGGGCAAATCTGAGGGGAAAAGTGAGGTTTGGGTGGCATTTTGAGTGGAAAATTGGTATTTGGGTGGAATTTTATAGAGGAAAAGTGGGGTTTTGGAGCAATTCTGAGGGGCATAGTGGTGTTTTGGTTTATTTCTGAAAGGAGAAGTGGGGTTTTGTTGGAGTTTTGGGAGAAAAAGTGGGGCTTTGGTGCAGTTTTGCAGGGGAAAGCTGGGATTGAGTACATTTGCGAGGGCAAAGAGCGGTGGAGTTGTGGGCTAAAACGGGGTTTTGTTTCAATTCTGAGAGCAAAAGTGTGGGTTTGTGTGGAGTTTGCAAGGAAAAAGTGTGTTTTTGTTGGGGTTTTGAGGGGAAAAGTGAGGGTTTAGGGGAGTTCTGAGAGATAAAATGAGGTTGGGGGCAATTCTGAAGTCAAGTGAGGTTTGGGTGGCGTTTTGAGTGGAAAAATGGGTTTTTGGGGAACTTAGGTGGCAAAAAGTGGGGTTTTAGTAGAGTTTTGAGAAGAAAAGTAGGGTTTGGGGGGGTTCTGAGGGATCAAATAAGGTTTTGGCGCAATTCTGAGAGAAAACGTGTGGTTTCAGTGGAGTTGTGAGGGATGAAAGGAGGTTTTTGGGCATGTCTGAGGGGAAAAGTGAGGTTTGGTTGGCATTTTCCAGGAAAACAGTTGGGATTTGGGTGGAATTTGATAGAGGAAAAGCGGTGTTTTTGAGCAATTCTGAGGGAAAAAGTAGAGTTTTTGTTTATTTCTGAGAGCAAAAGTGAGGTTTTGTTGGAGTTTTAGGAGAAAAAGTGGGTTTTGGTGCAATTTTTCAGGGAAAAGTGTAGTTTGGAAGAGTTTTGAGGGGAAAAGTGGGGATGGAGTACATTTCTGAGGGCCAAAAGCAGTGGAGGTGTGGGATAAAATGAGGTTATGGTGCAATTCTGAGGTGAAAAGGTGGGATTTGGGTGGAGTTTTGAGGGGAAAAGTGGGGTTTGGGTGGATTTGTGGAGAAACAAGTGTTTTGGTGGTGTTTTGAGGGGAAAAAGTGGTGTTTTGGTGGAGTTCTGAATGAAAAAGTGAGGTTTTGGAGGTATTTTCAGAGGAAAAGTGGGTTTTGGGTGCTATTCTGAGGGAAAAAGTGGGATTTTTGGGAACTGCTGGGTAAAAAAGTGCCATCTTGAGGGAAAAAGTGGAGTTTTGGAAGTGTTTTGAGGGGAAAAAGTGGGGTTTGGGGGAGTTGTGAGGGATAAAATGAGGTTTTGGTGCAATTCTGAGAGAGAAAAAAAAGGATTTTGGAGGAGTTTTGATGCAAATTGCCTTTGCATCAGGCCAGTGCAGAGAGCCTGAGGTTCCATCAGAAATCATCTGCTGGTTGTTTCAAGTGCAGAGCACAGAGTCTGGATAAATGTCCAGCAAGAACTGTAAAGGGAGAATCCCAGGCAACAAATGTGAAAAGGCGGGTGGAAAAGGGAGGGAGAATTCTCAAGTCCAGGTGGCCAAAATGTCAAACCAAACCCAAAGTCAAGTCCCCAGGAGATCAACAGAAACTTGTCACCACTGCAGTGAGAGGGAGACTTTTAAAACACCCATTGTTTGCTCTTCCAGATGCTGGGTTAGTGAGGAAACACTGGGCTGGAGAAGAGCAGGAAAGAACAGGCAGCTGCGTCATTGAAACACCATCACTCAGTTTTGCTACTACCCAGACGACAGCCAAAGTATGTGCTGTAGAAGATACCACATCTGATGTTTTCTTTATGTGACAATAAAAGGTGAAAAGGTAAGATATTTTTATCTCTACAAACCTCTTTGTGCACTCTGCTATAGAAGTTATAACTTTGTGACAAATTTAAGACCGAAAAGTGTTATTTGCAAGTGAAGTTTGTAATTTGCCATATACAGTAGAAGTGCAATCATTAACTTATTAGAAGATTTATTTTCTAAATCTGTTGTTTGTGAACTTTGGAATGAATTCTGTGAGGTGGAAACTTGTGAACCGCTTTGGAAGGTATTGACAAGCAAATGCAGTCCCCCAAGTACTTCAGATGAACAACTATGTGAATTTACTGTACTCTTGTCCTTCTTTGTGATACACTTCAAGATATTTCAAGAAGGCAGTTGCATGGTGTTATGAAAATAAATACAAGTTCATATGTGCATAAGGCTGAATTCCCAAACAGTTGGGAGAAAGGAAGAAAGCTCGTTGCACTTACCAAAGTACGTAACTCCTGCTAAATCTCTGCTGCAGCTACTGTCAGACTTAAGCAGCTGCCTAGTAGACAAAAATAAATGTGTTTGAAAACTGCTGCCATTTGGAGTATTTTACCAAGACTTTTAACATTAGAGCTGTGGTCTTCACTGTAGACAATAACTTGGATTACATCTTAATTTGAATACCTTCTCTGTTCAGAATCACAGTTGGCAAGTGTCACTTCTCTCTGAGCCAGTAAGAACTTTTAAGTTGAATATTGTTTTTTCCTGCCAGGTTTGGATGCACTCTGAATCAAAGGGACATAAAACTAAGATAGTTTTTCTAAAAATGTTGAAAGCTCATAGAAAACTGAGCACAGAATTTTAGGCAAAAGCATGAAACTGGTAAGTAACACCTGTTTGGAGAACATAGAGGAAGATATGACCAACTTTCCTGCCCTGGAATGAGTACTCTTCAGAAAGCATTTGTACATACTGCATATGTCTTCCTGTTGTCTCCAGCTTCAAATAAATTCTAAAGCAGTATGTGATGGTGACTTGCTTGTTGATTCTGGTCAGTCAAATACTTGGGTTTTTTAGGTATGCATTAATGATGATCTCGTCTTAAGCAGCTTTGCTCATTTTGAGCAAGCTGAAGGGAATGCAGTGAGTTCAGCAGATTATCAGGAGACCCAAACATCATTAAATCTTGACTCTCTTCCAATGAAAGTTGTTAATCCTGCACTTGATTTGAGGACAGTGCTGCTCCAGCAGAAGGTATCAACAGATCCTGAAACAAGTGGGAACCGTGTGTGTTGGCAGCAATCATTCATGCAGTGCATCATTTGTCTTTACCTGGATATATTGAACTACTGTATCAGCTGGAATCCAACAAGTGGAACAAAAGGTATCCTAACAAACACTGCCTATGTATCAGACTTTACAAAGAGCAATCAAATCAGCAGATGCAGGAATATTCTACAGCATTTTGTACTTGATAAGACAAAGGGTGAGTTGCAGGGTCATTTGTTGATATGCTGAAAAGCATTAGATACTGTTGAAATAACTTGTAGCATTGATCAGTGATACCTTACTGTTTGATTTGAGTTTAGAGGGATTTCTCTACACAGAGGTAACTTGAATGTTTTCTGTGAGTTGTCTTGTTTAAAACAGACTGGAATCACTATAAATATCCTCTGTCCTTGTTCACTCAGTTCATTTGCATATCTTTATGTAAATACAACTGTCTTTTGGTTGTTCTTTTTGCCATTAGAAAATGAGACAAGCAGAGAAAGAAGTCAGTTGCAACCAACTGTAAAAACACTGGTCTTATAGATTCAGATAATCACAAACGTGTTTCTGCATCTTTTAAAATTGTCTTTCTAGATCTTGCTGTATCTGGTTCTGTTCTTGAAAAGACACGACAAAGCTCCAACACAGATGACAGTGAAACTACCACATCTGTAAGTGTTAGATTTTCTATTCAAATGTCAAAATGAATTAAGTTAAGCATCTGTAAGGCAGATTAGGAATACTGTAGTCAGCTATCACGTCCTTTCATGTAACAAATCTGGGACTAACTCTTGATCTAGTTAAAAGAGAACGTTGTCCTTCAAGTTTGTGGTTCTGGTGGTTTTGGTTTTTTAGATTGCAACGATGGACTTTGAACAGGTTGTGTCTCCTTTTGTGCTCACTTGCTCTAGTGCTGTGAAGATGTGTAGTGGTTTTGTGTGGCCAGCTTTTGGTAGTTGTTGGGGGAATACAGGGGCGGATTCTTCAAAGAAAGAGCTGCCAGAAGCTATAGCTTGAGCTGTGAACATGAACTGATTCTCCTGTGTGGTTGATGTTCTTGTTGCATGCTTGATTCTTAATGAAGAAAATTCGGTTATGTAAGAAAACCACCTTGAGCTCAGTAATCTTTTTTTTCTAAAATGTTGCTCTTAAACAGTATTTTACTGCCAGAAAAGGCTTTGTCTTTTCTTGATAGATTGTCAAAACAATCCCAGGATTGCCTTTCAAGGAAAATCCAGCAGTTCACACGGACAGGTATGGTACAGTATGTTACATATTTGAAACAATTGTGTAGCCAGATAATTAGGAGCTGTAGTATGTTTCCAGTTACTCTTCTTAGACAGCTAAAAGGGCAGAGGGTAAGACAAGATGTGTGCACATGGTATTGGGGAAGGAGGCAATTAGAAGCTGCTGATACTTATCCAGACCACAGTAAAAATAGCAATTCTTTCTAAACAGTAGCTTGAAAACAAGGCTGTGATGAGGCAGTACGTTTCTGCACACTCAGCATATTCAGTTGCCTTCTTTTATTCTTAGTGTGATTGATAAAGTTTTCCAGCTGAATGAAATCTGACTGAGTTGACTTGTGCAAGGCTTTTATTATGCTGCAAATCACTTGCTGCATATGTAAACAACCTGAGGGGTGTTTTTAATTCAAGTTTTAACTGTTGCAAAGATACATTGTTTCATGGTTTTGCAACTTTAAGACACCTTTTTCCTGCAGTCCCATCTGATTTTCTTCTGAAGTTGAGGAACCCACCAATTGTCTTGGTTGAAAAAACCTTTGGGTTATTTTCAGATACCTAAAACCTAATAGTAAATTTTACATCCAAAATGGTCCTTTTTGATTTCTTATGTCATATTTGAGGGTTTTTGTTGGCACAGGTAATACATCAGAGATATTTTGTAGGTGAACTGT
The DNA here is from genome assembly GCF_028858725.1 of Colius striatus. NCBI lineage: Eukaryota > Metazoa > Chordata > Aves > Coliiformes > Coliidae > Colius > Colius striatus. The sequence continues at coordinate 1,242,040 of NW_026908523.1, read as the reverse complement.
TTCGTGCCATTTTAGAAATATTGGTGATATTTATCGATTACACTTTCCTTTTGCATTTCCATTGAATTTAATATTTGTATATTTCTCAGGCTTCAGCAGTGCTTAAATTCTGATCCTTTGAACACACATAGAACTGAAAATGAGCAACAGGTAATTCCAGGATATAACTTCCATTTAACCTCTGCAAATATGTGTCATATGTGGAAGGTGTGGGTAGTGTTGAGGCTACAAGAGTGGTCATTGTGGAGGGACTCTGTGGAGGGACATCAGGGACTGAATCCAGCCACATCAGCAACAAGACCAGACCAAAGGTCAGCAAGCCAGCAAAGTTGGTGGTGCCTCTGTGAAAATATGAAGGGCAAAAAAAATGCAGGGGAAGAGACAAAAAGAAAAAAAGCAAGAAACAGAGGCAATGGCCAAGTCAGGGGACAGTAGGAGTCTCAGCACTGTTCTGTGTGACGTGTGTGTGAGTTGTACTTCATTTGTGTTTAGCATTTCTTTGGCTAATTCTTCTCAAAAAAAACAGTTTTTAAGTTGAATGTAAGCTCAAACCCATCTATTAAGTATTGCCTTTGTCATCTATTTCATATGGTTTCAGAGTTTTCAAAATCTTGAAGAAAGAAATTTTGTCTTTCTTGGCAAGAAAATGAAGCCACCATCAATTCTGGAAACAGCACCACTTCTTGAAGATCTGGAAAGGGTAATGCTAATGTAATACATTACATTTAGTATTTTTAAGACTAGTATCATACCATAACTTTCAGATACTAAATACTATATTAGCTAATTTTGATTGAGGAATGTGTAGGAGGTTGTTCATACGGTTGAGTAAATTATGCTTCAGAGAGACTGTAGAATTGTACAGTTTCATCTGATCTATCAATCAATGCTACAAATGATGGCATTTGAATTAGATGTAAGAATTTAACTCCTCATCCCAGAAGAACTCTTATCATATTGTGCGTTAAGGAAATGTATTATGCAGTGGGTCAAAGGCTTTTAAATTGCTCAGTGCTTTGTGTTGGCTTGTTGGTGTTTCAAGCACACGATTTTCAGGTAGAACTCTTTATTTCTCTTTCTGTAGGAACTTACTTGGAAAAAAGTTGTAGGCCCTAACTCCACTGAATCTTACTGTTGGCCACCAATAGCTCAAGGATGTGATGTAGTTGCCATCTCATATCAGGGAAATATTCCTTTCTTGTATATTCCACTAATTCTTACACTTTTGCAGTCGAGCAGTTGCTACAAACCTTGAGAAACAGGAGTGGAGGATGTATATATTAGAGTACTGCAGGTTTTGTGTTCTAAGGTGCAAATGTCAATGAATGATCCAAAAGGTAGTGCATGTTGAGAATGGGTGCATCTGATGTAGTCTTAGAGTGTCTTCATGATGCTTCCCAGGTTATTTAGGCCATCTGCTTAGACATTGACAGAGATGGACTGCATGAGTGTGGGAGTCTGTAACTTATTTATCAAGTAATATCTAACAAGTGGTTAATGTCATATCACTTTGATACTCGATGAAGCTTGATTTTTAAGGGGCTGTTACATAGTGAAATGGAAATGTCTGGTTTGATTTTTAAAACATTGTCATTCATTTTCTAATTCATTTTCTAATAAATGTTTCTGCTTCTATGAAACTTTTGGACCTTTCACCGTGTGTTGCTGCACATCCATTTGTCTCCAGCTTGGTGCACGGTTCCTCGGGCCTGTACCATCTGCATTGAAGAGGTGATATGGTGTTAAAAGCTTCTGTTTGAAGCATTGAAAGGCCTGTTTTGCGGATTTTAGTTTTGCCCTAAATTCTGAAATAGTACAATGACTAAGATTCTAAACAGTTGTCTCATGCTATACTGTAACTCTTTTGTACATACACACCTAGCCACTAGCACTTATCTTGTGTCCTGGGTGGAAGAAGGCACAACTTGGTTTTGAGCTACTGAAAACATACCAGAGATGCTCCAGACTGCTTCATCCAATGTTGTTAATCCTTGGGCAGAACAAAGAAGCAGCTAAAAGTGTGAAAATCCGAGGATGTAAGAATACTTCTGTCGTCTGAATGACACTTGAATGCAATGTAGGCTGTCTGAGTTGTTTGTGACCAGAATGTTCAGAATGTTTTTGTGGTTGTTGATTGAGTGGCAGAACTACAAGTGAGTTTTCCAAAGACAGAGCTAGTAAAATACTTGTTTGACTGCTCTGTGCCACACAGTGCAGAAATTAATTTGACCTAATATTTTGAGAAAGCTACTGTATATCCTGAGGTGTCTTCTCATGGAACTTCCAGTCAGTGTGGTATAGAGCTGAAGAATTGTATAAAATGTTCCAAGTATGATCTGAATTCTTCAATGACTCAAAACATAATCATTTGGGGATTGAGAATGTTGGGAAGTCTCTAAGACCAGACATTCTGAGCATGACATGAAACTGGAAAAACATCACTTTTTGTGAAAAGTCTAGTGATTTGGCAGCACTGCAAATGTCCATGTTTTGGGCCTTTTTTTAAGACTATCTGAGGTAGTGCACTGTGCTTATGGAGTGTGAAACTTCTTCAGTGGTACTTCAGTGAGAAACTTCCACACTGACAACTCATCAAAAATCACACGTATAAGAAAATACCGATGTGAGATTTTGATTGTGATGGGTTTTAATTTTGCTTCTGGAAGCTGTCAGAAATTCACACCCTTTGTGAGAGTTGTATATTGTACATTATAAGTTCAACAGGAGATTTACGATGTGCCGATGTTCTTTGGCATATAACAATGCTTCGTGCTTCTTAGAAGAAGAAATACACAGTAAAGCATGTCTAGATTACATGAATTACCAGCCCTCTGGTTTGTATCCACCTTTAGGTTGTACAGCCTTGTATGGACAGTGAAAGAACCGCTGTGTTACTCAAAATACTGGCTTTTACCCACAGTAATCTTCAGAAGGTGCTGACATTCACTAATTCAGGAGATGAGGCAGAAATGGTTCATCGGGTGAGCATCATTTGACACAGGTAAGTGGGATTTTTAATTATTAAGATATAACAAACTAAAATATCTTGACTTCTAAGAATAAAGGAGGTTTGTGAATTTTTAATTTAACTACTTCTGCTAAAAATAGCCCAAACCCTGCCCTTCTGGCAGCTAGAAGAAAGGCTGACAGGAATGTCTGACACAGAATGCATTCATGATGACATTTTTAACTATGTTCTGTCTCATTTTGATAAATCCCAATATGGTTCCTCCCCACAGTTACAGCTGTGGATATTGGGTCCCTCCTTCGGGACACGGCCTGCTCTGGCCATAGTGATAAAGAAGGAAATCACTGCCCCTGGCTCGGGGCCAACAATGAAGTGAATCGCTGCCCCTGGACTGGGGCCAGCTTTAGCAAAATGAGTCTCTACCGCTGCTGTAGGGTCTTTAAAGAAATGCAAACAAATCTCAGCTTCACCAATTCTCTCCATAGAATGCAGGGAGGTCTCTGTTCCAGCACACCTCCTCCTCTCTTTCATCACTGACCTTGGAGTCCGCGTGGTTGTTTCTCTCACTGTTCCTACTCCTTGCACCACTGTGGAGAGTGTTGCTCAAGTATGGCTGAAAGAAAGAGGTCATAGCAATGTTAACCTAATAGAAATGTCTTAAATAGAAAAAAGGTTAGCCCAAGGGCGCATTGTCCTTGAGATAAGGGACTGCTTGCAGCTGCATGTAGACAGGATATAAAAAGAGGATGTATTAACCACAAAAATGTAGAGCAAGATGTTTCTTAAGAGGAGTTGACATTTAGACAAATAGCCAATGATGAGCTTAGCTTTGGCAATATGTATCAGGCTGAGTATTGATGCTATAAAAGAGTGGTGTCTTTGCAAATAAAGTGAGATTTGCTGATCATCCTTGTTGGTCGTGTTGCATTTCTCCCGCCGTCTCCGACAAATGGTGACCTCGACGTGATACACGGGGGACGTGATATACCGACGTGATACACGAACGACGTGATACAAGATTAGCAACCACGGCGGAGCGGAGAAGGAGCTCGGGTCCTAGCAGCGAGGACGGCAACTAAGCACCAGAAAACAGAAGGAAGGGGTGGTGCCGTGCCCTGGGTGATCGTACAGACGAGCCCGGCCGATACATGCTGCCGAGACCTTGTGGGGCTGCAACAGCGCTGACGACTTCTGAAAATGGAAAGGCGCAAGCAGCATATGATTTATTTACTTGCTCTTTAAAGAAGCGACAGGTTAAGGGAATAGATTTGGAAAAGCATCTCCCTGGGCTTTTAGTCTATGGGCATGCTAAGGGTTGTTTTCAGAACCCACATACTGTTCATGAGTTAAGTGAATGGCGAAAGTTTGGGGATAAACTATGGGAAGCTACCCTGGAGGACGATGAGATAGCTGAAAAGTTAGGGAAGCTTTGGAGGATAGTGCGCAATGAGTTGTTGCAACATCAGGCAGAAAAGAAGGCTGATGAGCACACATCAGCAGCACAGAGTAAGAACAAAAACAATGAGCATGACTGGTTCGAATCCACCTCGCTGGCTCCTACCGTCTCAAAAGTAATGCTCAACCCCCCGCGTGTAGAAAATGGGGTGCGGGAGCCATGTGAGTCATCGGCCCCTCCCGGGGAACGAGAGTGCCGGCCTAAAGAGCCCCCGCCTCTGCCCCCCCCACTTAGTGAGCCTGTCCCTGGGGCAGAGAGTGAACTGGCAGAGGCACCGACAGTAGTGCCGGGAGAGGTGCCGAGAGCAGCGCCGGGAGCAGCACCGAGAGTAGTGTTGGGAGCGGAGCTGAGGCGGATGATAACGAGAAAAAAGAAAAAGGTTCTTCTCTACACAAGAGTATTTACAAAGTCAGAGAGGCGAAGGGGCTCAGAGCAGAGCCCCAGCCGGAGAGCTGCTTCCCATTCGAGCCCAGCCCGCCGAGTTACCCCTGGGACGACTCGCAGGGGAATGCCGAGCGGGCGGAGTCGGGCGGGGATGCAGCGCAGGATGATCAGAGGAGAGTGGGGGAGCGCGACCCCGTGTTAGACTGGGCACCATCGGGCATGTGAGGGGAGACAAAGAAAACACGGGAGAGAGTAACAGCGGCTGCACCGCCGGCGCCGGGGACGGCACGGAGTGAGCCAGACCCCCCCGCCCCTTCCATCCGCAGCCGCCGCCGCGCAGCCGCTTCCCGCGCCCGGTCGGTGTCTCCGGAGCCCCCCCACACACACCGCGCCGACACCGCCGGCCCCGGCCCTCACTGACCGCTGGGCTCGTCCTTTCCATCCTCAGTCCCTTGCCTCAACGAGTGTAAAAACTGTTGGTCGTGATGTTATGCATTTTGCTGTAAATGTGATGATGAATACTGGTTTTCTTACAGTGGAAACTCTCTAAGTCGTTTTAGGTGTCAGGAATGGAACTTGGAAGAACAGAACATTTTGGCATTGAGAAGCTAAAAGGTGGTTTATGTTGATGCTTCAAATGACTGTAGTAAATAGTTTTAGGCAATTTCAACAACCCAAGCAAAACATGTGGGTTACACTGGCCAAAGCAGTCAACCAGTCTACAATATGTTTATCAATGGCCACTCCAGATAGTCCTTTTTCTGCCTGTTTGGTGGGAGTTCCATCAGATGTGGCACAATGGCCTGTACCAAATGCATTAAAAACAAATCCCTTAGTTAAGGGTAATGGCAAAGTTGACAGCTGGGATTTGATCATTTCACGGTTGCCAATAATGACAACAGAGCCACAGGAGTTAGAATTATTGGGATCTATAAAGATGGATTTTTGTGTTATGTTTAATTTTACCGGCAATACCAAAACATTTGGGACAGAATGTGGATCCCATCCTGGGCGTGTATAAGAACACAACCTCTTGGTGCAATTATACTTCACCAAAAAGATCCAGGTCTAGTCTTGTGCCTGTACAGTTACCAAAGGGAATTTTTCTGATCTGTGGGGACCAGGCATGGCCTGGAATACCCTCGAGATTACAAAGGGGACCATGCAGTTTGGGACAACTGACGATCTTGATGCCTAATCACACAATGATTTAGAAACATCATTGTCCAAAACAATTTGTGCATGCATTTACTGGCAAATGTGATGACCATGTTACCTTTGGTCTCCCTCAACAGTAATAGCAACTAGTATATTTGCTCCAGGTGTAGGAGTATCTGCTTTATTGACTCAGCTATGCAAATTAGGATACTGGCCTAGCAAACAAAGTAACCAAACCTCAATGACATTAGAAGACTTGATTAGTAATGTAAGTAGTATCAGCCATACAACTTTGCAACATAGACCTGCTAGAGATTTTACCTTTAGCACAAGTATAATAACTTTGTTTGTCAGCTGTGCTTTTTTTTCAGTGTATAAGAAGAAGCTTACCAGGCATGAGTTGCTAAAACTAATGTGCAAATTGTCCTTGAGCTGCCCTCTACTGTGAGAAACGAAGAAGCAAAAATACCTACACAAGGAGCAAGGAGGAAGCTGAGGCAGCGTGTGAAACTGCAAGGCTTGTCACAGAAAACTACAGCTGGCTTTTAGAGAAAGGACCAATTAGAAGTACTATAAACACGCTGGCTTTGCTGCTGATTGTAAGGGTCTGATGCTTGTTAGTAAAATTTGAGTTATAGGCTGCCCGCAGGGGTCATGGACATACCAGCTATCCCCATGCACTGAGCCACGGTATCCCTCACACTAGTCTTAGGGAGGGGGAGAGCATGGGGTGTAGAAGATATAACGGTCTACTGAGTCTCTCTTGCAGATTGACGTGTTTCTCGGAGTGCTCACCGTGATGCAGATCAAGATGGAGTCACTCAGCTATTGGCAAGATTGAATAATGAAGTGGAACACGACCACCACCTGATCATATCTTCCTGCAATTGACTCAGCTAGCATGTGTGCTGGGCAGACACGTTATGTATCAGCCCGTGCCACAGGACACTGGAGTCATCGAGCATAGGGAACGGGAGATGTGGTAGGCATCCGGAAGATCTCGGGTTGTAACGTGAGAGGTGAAAGGTACAGAAGAGGTGGGCACGGGGTGGAGTGAAAGGAGGTGCTGGTGGTAGCAGATATAAGCACATGGTGTAAACAAAGGGCCAGCCTATATAAGTAGAAGCATAGAACAGTTTATGAAGCAATGGGGAGTTAAACATGTAGCAGGGATTCCCCATTGCCCCACAGGACAGGCCATAATAGAAAGAGCTAATGGGACTCTAAAAAGATATCTTGGCAAATATGGGGATGTTAAAGACCCACATATGAAATTGTTAAAGGCCTTATTTTTTATGAACCACCTGTGTGTGTTTGGGGAACAGAAGCTACCACCTGTAATAATACATCATAATCCAAAGGCACAAAAGGAAAGAAAGAAAGAAATATGGGTTAAATATCGTGACCCTAAAACAGGAATATGGCAGCCTCCGGCCAAAGTATTATACTGGGGACGTGGGTATTTGTGTGTTGATTCTCCCACAGGATCCATTTGGGTGCCAGCCAGGTGGACAAGAGCTGTCCTTGAAGCTGCGGAGATGCAACCATCTGACGAAAAAGGACAGGAAGAGATTGAAGAATACATACACCCTCGTCTTGTGGTCATTGGAGGACTGGCTAACAATCAAAAGACTGAAGGTTATATAACAAAAAGACAGTGAATTTAATGAATAATGAGGTGTTTTGTTATAACCATAGCTTTTAGTATAACTATAATTGCTAACAGCTTGACGCATTTTAATCAGCCTAGAGATAATATTTGGATAACCTTTGCTAATCGAACTGGTCAATCATCTCTTTGTCTTAGTTTCGGAGGGGTTACTAATCCTTTTTAAAACATGTTTGGTAGGATTGCCTGTGTGGAATCTGGAGGAACTTTGTGGACTAGTAGATGATAACACCTTGTGTAATAGAATGAGGCTGAATGCAATTAGGATGGGAAACGTCAATGTGAGATGATTAAGTCCCTTAATACCACATTAGCCTCACCCCCTGAGGAAATAGACCTGTTTGGAAGTGCCAATGCAAGCTTCGGTACTAATGTAACTGGGGGAAAAATTGGATAAGTTCTAGGCCACAGGATATCCATAACTATAATAGGAATCAAAAATACTGGGCCACCTTAGACTCTTCTTTGAAGTCAGAAACAGTATTTAAGCAATTGCATTCCAGCTGTAATGTTTCTAGTATTACATCACCGAAGAAATTGCCCACGGGTATATTTTTAATCTGTGGAGAAAGGGTCTGGAACGGAATACCAGTAAATCCCCCAGGTGGACCCTGTTATTTGGGGAAATTCTCTTTATTCCACCCTTACTTAACCACGCTAATGCAGCTTACTGACAATAATAATACCTGTCGCAAAAAATGTAGTTATTAACAGTTTGATTGTACTGATATTGGTCCCCCACGATTTTAGAGTGAGTGGGATTGAAGATAGCTCCCAAAGGAAAGCAGCTGCAAATGTGACACCGTGCTGGCTGATAGACTGCATGGGGACCTACTTACTACTATAGCTGGGGTCTGCCTTCCTGCTTTCTTGTAGCTCCCATATTCAGTGGTATACCTTAACAGACACATGTATTTTTTCAATGGGAGTTGAACAGAAAAAGTGTGGTATTGAAGATAGCTCCCACAGGAAAGGAACTGCAAATGTGACACCATGCTGGCTGGTAGACTGCATGGGGACCTACTTACTACTGTAGCTGGGGTCTGCCTTCCTGCTTTCTTGTAGCTCCCATACTCAGTGGCATAACTTAACAAACACATGTATTTTTTCAATGGGAGCTGAGGATTAAAACTATGGTATTGAAGATAGCTCCCATAGGAAAGGAGCTGCAAATGTGACACCGTGCTGGCTGATAGAGTGCATGGGGACCTACTTCCTACTGTAGCTGGGGTGTGCCTTCCTGCTTTCTTCTGGCTCCCATACTCAGTGGTATAACTTCTACCTACAGTTTGTATTTTTTCAATGGGAGTTGAGGAGTCAATGGGAGTGTAACTGGAGATAGTTCCCATGGAAATGCAGCTGCAAATGTGACACCGTGCTGGTTGATAGACTGCATGGGGACCTACTTACTACTGTAGCTGGGGTCTGCCTTCCTGCTTTCTTGTAGCTCCCATACTCTGTGGCATAACTTAACAGACACATGTATTTTTTCAATGGGTGATGAGGAGAAAAAGTGTGGTATTGAAGATAGCTCCCACAGGAAAGGAGCTGCAAATGTGACACTGTGCTGGCTAATAGAGTGCATGCGGATCTACTTACTACTGTAGCTGGGGTCTGCCTTCCTGCTTTCTTGTAGCTCCCATACTCAGTGGTATACCTTAATAGACACATTTATTTTTTCAATGGGAGCTGAGGAGAAAAAGTGTGGTATTGAAGATAGCTCCCACAGGAAAGCAGCTGCAAATGTGACACTGTGCTGACTGATAGACTGCATGGGGACCTACTTACTACTGTAGCTGGGGTCTGCTGTCCTGCTTTCTTGTAGCTCCCATTCTCAGTGGCATAACTTTCATGAACTTTTTTCAGTGGGTTTCAGGCCTTCGTGCCTGGGTTTCAGGCTTCGTGCTGGGTTTCAGGCCTTCGTGCCTGGGTTTCAGGCCTTCGTGCCTGGGTTTCAGGCTTTGTGCCTTGGTTTCAGGCCTTCGTGCCTGGGTTTTAGGCTTCAATCCTGGGTTTTTCAGGCCAAGAGCCGAAAACTTCGCGACATGGTCTGCCTTCCTGCTTTCTTGTAGCTCCCATACTCAGTGGCATAACTTAACATACACATGTATTTTTTCAAAGGGAGCTGAGGATAAAAACTGTGGTATTGAAGATAGCTCCCACAGGAAAGCAGCTGCAAATGTGACACCGTGCTGGGTGATACACTGCATGGGGACCTACTTACTACTGTAGCTGGGGTCTACCTTCCTGCTTTCTTGTAGCTCCCATACTCAGTGTTATACCTTAACAGACAAAATGTATTTTTTTCAATGGGAGCTGAACAGAAAAAGTGTGGTATTGAAGATAGCTCCCACAGGAAAGCAACTGCAAACGTGACACTGTGCTGGGTGATAGACTGCATGGGGACCTACTGACTACTGTAGCTGGGGTCTTGTCGAGGAGTGGTTAAGGGAGCATGGACATGGATCCCGGGGTATAATGTTAGGCCCGATGGGGCAAGGCAATTTGAGTTCCAGTTATATGAATGTAATGCACAATCAAGACCAGAGTCAGAGCCATGGTTAAAGCAGTTGCTGTCACGCAGACAGCAGGCCGCTTTCTCTTCCTTCAAGGTCGGGCTGTTTTCAGCTAACGAGGTAACAGCCCAAGGTGGAAAACAACTACGGGGGGGAAAAACAAGATGGGAAAATGTGAGGGAGCTTGCTTATCGCAGAAACCGCAAGTAGGATGAGCATAAGAATGTAATCTATTAGCTGCTGTTGCTGAGCTAGCTTTGAAGCTGCTGTGTATATAAGTTAGAGCCTGCTCTCAATGAAGAAGATTTCTGCTATCACTCACATTGAGTAGGACTGATTTCTTCCCACCCAGCTGAGAATCGGACCCAGGGTTGATCGCCGCATGAAGTAGGCTTCGTGCCTGGGTTTTTCAGGCTTTTGTGCCTGGGTTTCAGGCCTTCGTGCCTGGGTTTCAGGCTTGTGCCTGGGTTTCAGGCCTTCGTGCCTGGGTTTCAGGCTTTGTGCCTGGGTTTCAGGCCTTCGTGCCTGGGTTTCAGGCTTCAAGTCTGGGTTTTTCAGGCCAAGAGCCGAAAACTTCGCGGCAGGGTCTGCCTTCCTGCTTTCTTGTAGCTCCCATACTCAGTGGTATAGCTTAATAGACACATGTATTTTTTCAATGGGAGCTGAGGAGAAAAAGTGTGGTATTGAAGATAGCTCCCACAGGAAAGCAGCTGCAAATGTGACACTGTGCTGGCTGATAGACTGCATGGGGACCTACTTACTACTGTAGCTGGGGTCTTGTCGAGGAGTGGTTAAGGGAGAATGGACATGGATCCCAGGGTATAATGTTAGGCCCGATGGGGCAAGGCAATCTGAGTTCCAGTTATATGAATTTAATGCACAATCAAGACCAGAGTCAGAGCCATGGTTAAAGCAGTTGCTGCCACGCAGACAGCAGGTCGCTTTCTCTTCCTTCAAGGTCGGGCTGTTTTCAGCTATCGAGGTAACAGCCCAAGGTGGAAAACAACTACGGGGGGAAAAACAAGATGGGAAAATGTGAGGGAGCTTGCTTATCGCAGAAACCGCAAGTAGGATGAGCATAAGGATGTAATCTATTAGCTGCTGTTGCTGAGCTAGCTTTGAAGCTGCTGTGTATATAAGTTAGAGCCTGCTCTCAATGAAGAAAAAGATTTCTGCTATCACTCACATTGAGTAGGACTGATTTCTTCCCACCCAGCTGAGAATCGGACCCTGGGTTGATCGCCGCATGAAGTAGGCTTCGTGCCTGGGTTTTCAGGCTTCGTGCCTGGGTTTCAGGCTTCGTGCCTGGGTTTCAGGCCTTTGTGCCTGGGTTTCACGCTTCGTGCCTGGGTTTTCAGGCTTCGTGCCTGGGTTTCAGGCCTTCGTGCCTGGGTTTCAGGCTTCGTGCCTGGGTTTCAGGCTTCGTGCCTGGGTTTCAGGCTTCGTGCCTGGGTTTCATGCCTTCGTGCCTGGGTTTCATGCCTTCGTGCCTGGGTTTCAGGCTTCAATCCTGGGTTTTTCAGGCCAAGAGCCGAAAACTTCGCGGCAGGGTCTGCCTTCCTGCTTTCTTGTAGCTCCCATACTCAGTGGCATAACTTAACATAGACATGTATTTTTTCCATGGGAGCTGAGGATAAAAACTGTGGTATTGAAGATAGCTCCCACAGGAAAGGAGCTGCAAATGTTACTCTGTGCTGGCTGATAGACTTCATGGGGACCTACTTACTACTGTAGCTGGGGTCTGCCTTCCTGCTTTCTTGTAGCTCCCATACTCAGTGGCATAACTTAACAGACACATGTATTTTTTCAATGGGAGCTGAGGATAAAAAGTGTGGTATTGAAGATAGGTCCCACAGGAAAGCAGCTGCAAATGTGACACCGTGCTGGCTGATAGACTGCATGGGGACCTACTTACTACTGTAGCTGGGGTCTTGTCGAGGAGTGGTTAAGGGAGCATGGACATGGATCCCGGGGTATAATGTTAGGCCCGATGGGGCAAGGCAATCTGAGTTCCAGTTATATGAATTTAATGCACAATCAAGACCAGAGTCAGAGCCATGGTTAAAGCAGTTGCTGTCACGCAGACAGCAGGCCGCTTTCTCTTCCTTCAAGGTCGGGCTGTTTTCAGCTAACGAGCTAACAGCCCAAGGTGGAAAACAACTACGGGGGAAAAAGAAGATGGGAAAATGTGAGGGAGCTTGCTTATCGCAGAAACCGCAAGTAGGATGAGCATAAGAATGTAATCTATTAGCTGCTGTTGCTGAGCTAGCTTTGAAGCTGCTGTGTATATAAGTTAGAGCCTGCTCTCAATGAAGAAGAAGATTTCTGCTATCACTCACATTGAGTAGGACTGATTTCTTCCCACCCAGCTGAGAATCGGACCCAGGGTTGATCGCCGCATGAAGTAGGCTTCGTGCCTGGGTTTTTCAGGCTTTTGTGCCTGGGTTTCAGGCCTTCTTGCCTGGGTTTCAGGCCTTTGTGCCTGGGTTTTTCAGGCTTTTGTGCCTGGGTTTCAGGCCTTCGTGCCTGGGTTTCAGGCTTTGTGCCTGGGTTTCAGGCTTCAAGTCTGGGTTTTTCAGGCCTTTGTGCCTGGGTTTTTCAGGCTTTTGTGCCTGGGTTTCAGGCCTTCGTGCCTGGGTTTCAGGCCTTCGTGCCTGGGTTTCAGGCTTCAAGCCTGGGTTTTTCAGGCCAAGAGCCGAAAACTTCGCGACAGGTTCTGCCTTCCTGCTTTCTTGTAGCTGAACATTTTGTCTGTTAAGGTATACCACTGAGTATGGGAGCTACAAGAAAGGAGGAAGGCAGACCCCAGCTACAGCAGTAAGTAGGTCCACATGCAGTCTATCAGCCAGCACGGTGTCACGTTTTACAGCTGCTTTCCTGTGGGAGCTATCTTCAATACCACACTTTTTCTGTTCAGCTCCCATTGAAAAAAATACATTTTGTCTGTTAAGTTATGCCACTGAGTATGGGAGCTACAAAAAAGCAGGAAGGCAGACCCCAGCTACAGTAGTAAGTAGGTCCCCATGCAGTCTATCAGCCAGCACGGTGTCACATTTGCAGTTCCTTTCCTGTGGGAGCTATCTTCAATACCACACTTTTCCTCCTCATCATCCATTGAAAATATACATTTTGTCTGTTAAGTTATACCACTGAGTATGGGAGCTACAAGAAAGCAGGAAGGCAGACCCCAGCTACAGTAGTAAGTAGATACCGTGCAGTCTATCAGCCAGCACGGTGTACATTTGCAGCTGCTTTCCTTTGGGAGCTATCTTCAATCCCACTCACTCTAAAATCGTGGGGGACCAATATCAGTACAATCAAACTGATAATAACTACATTTTTTGCGACAGGTATTATTATGGTCAGTAAGCTGCATTAGCGTGGTCAAGTAAGGGTGGAATAAAGAGAATTTCCCCAAAGAACAGGGTCCACCCGGGGGATTTACTGGTATTCCGTTCCAGACCCTTTCTCCACAGATTAAAAATATACCCATGGACAATTTCTTCGGTGATGTAATACTAGAAACATTACAGCTGGAATGCAATTGCTTAAATACTGTTTCTGACTTCAAAGAAGAGTCTAAGGTGGCCCAGTATTTTTGATTCCTATTATAGTTATGGATATCCTGTGGCCTAGAACTTATCCAATGTTTCCCCCAGTTACATTAGTACCGAAGCTTGCATTGGCACTTCCAAACAGGTCTATTTCCTCAGGGGGTGAGGCTAATGTGGTATTAAGGGACTTAATCATCTCACATTGACGTTTCCCATCCTAATTGCATTCAGCCTCATTCTATTACACAAGGTGTTATCATCTACTAGTCCACAAAGTTCCTCCAGATTCCACACGGGCAATCCTACCAAACATGTTTTAAAAAGGATTAGTAACCCCTCCGAAACTAAGACAAAGAGATGATTGACCAGTTCGATTAGCAAAGGTTATCCAAATATTATCTCTAGGCTGATTAAAATGCGTCAGGCTGTTAGCAATTATAGTTATACTAAAAGCTATGGTTATAACAAAACACCTCATTATTCATTAAATTCACTGTCTTTTTGTTATATAACCTTCAGTCTTTTGATTGTTAGCCAGTCCTCCAATGACCACAAGACGAGGGTGTATGTATTCTTCAATCTCTTCCTGTCCTTTTTCGTCAGATGGTTGCATCTCCGCAGCTTCAAGGACAGCTCTTGTCCACCTGGCTGGCACCCAAATGGATCCTGTGGGAGAATCAACACACAAATACCCACGTCCCCAGTATAATACTTTGGCCGGAGGCTGCCATATCCCTGTTTTAGGGTCACGATATTTAACCCATATTTCTTTCTTTCTTTCCTTTTGTGCCTTTGGATTATGATGTATTATTACAGGTGGTAGCTTCTGTTCCCCAAACACACACAGGTGGTTCATAACAAATAAGGCCTTTAACAATTTCATATGTGGGTCTTTAACATCCCCATATTTGCCAAGATATCTTTTTAAAGTCCCATTAGCTCTTTCTATTATGGCCTGTCCTGTGGGGCAATGGGGAATCCCTGCTACATGTTTAACTCCCCATTGCTTCATAAACTGTTCTATGCTTCTACTTATATAGGCTGGCCCTTTGTTTACACCATGTGCTTATATCTGCTACCACCAGCACCTCCTCTCACTCCACCCTGTGCCCACCTCTTCTGTACCTTTCACCTCTCACGTTACAACCCGAGATCTTCCGGATGCCTACCACATCTCCCGTTCCCTATGCTCGATGACTCCAGTGTCCTGTGGCACGGGCTGATACATAACGTGTCTGCCCAGCACACATGCTAGCTGAGTCAATTGCAGGAAGATATGATCAGGTGGTGGTCGTGTTCCACTTCATTATTCAATCTTGCCAATAGCTGAGTGACTCCACCTTGATCTGCATCACGGTGAGCACTCCGAGAAACACGTCAATCTGCAAGAGAGACTCAGTAGACCGTTATATCTTCTACACCCCATGCTCTCCCCCTCCCTAAGACTAGTGTGAGGGATACCGTGGCTCAGTGCATGGGGATAGCTGGTATGTCCATGACCCCTGCGGGCAGCCTATAACTCAAATTTTACTAACAAGCATCAGACCCTTACAATCAGCAGCAAAGCCAGCGTGTTTATAGTACTTCTAATTGGTCCTTTCTCTAAAAGCCAGCTGTAGTTTTCTGCGAGAAGCCTTGCAGTTTCACACGCTGCCTCAGCTTCCTCCTTGCTCCTTGTGTAGGTATTTTTGCTTCTTCGTTTCTCACAGTAGAGGGCAGCTCAAGGACAATCTGCACATTAGTTTTAGCAACTCATGCCTGGTAAGCTTCTTCTTATACACTGAAAAAAAAGCACAGCTGACAAACAAAGTTATTATACTTGTGCTAAAGGTAAAATCTCTAGCAGGTCTATGTTGCAAAGTTGTATGGCTGATACTACTTACATTACTAATCAAGTCTTCTGATGTCATTGAGGTTTGGTTACTTTGTTTGCTAGGCCAGTATCCTAATTTGCATAGCTGAGTCAATAAAGCAGATACTCCTACACCTGGAGCAAATATACTAGTTGCTATTATTGTTGAGGGAGACCAAAGGTAACATGGTCATCACATTTGCCAGTAAATGCATGCACAAATTGTTTTGGACAATGATGTTTCTAAATCATTGTGTGATTAGGCATCAAGATCGTCAGTTGTCCCAAACTGCGTGGTCCCCTTTGTAATCTCGAGGGTATTCCAGGCCATGCCTGGTCCCCACAGATCAGAAAAATTCCCTTTGGTAACTGTACAGGCACAAGACTAGACCTGGGTCTTTTTGGTGAAGTATAATTGCACCAAGAGGTTGTGTTCTTATACACGCCCAGGATGGGATCCACATTCTGTCCCAAATGTTTTGGTATTGCCGGTAAAATTAAACATAACACAAAAATCCATCTTTATAGATCCCAATAATTCTAACTCCTGTGGCTCTGTTGTCATTATTGGCAACCGTGAAATGATCAAATCCCAGCTGTCAACTTTGCCATTTCCCTTAACTAAGGGATTTGTTTTTAATGCATTTGGTACAGGCCATTGTGCCACATCTGATGGAACTCCCACCAAACAGGCAGAAAAAGGACTATCTGGAGTGGCCATTGATAAACATATTGTAGACTGGTTGACTGCTTTGGCCAGTGTAACCCACATGTTTTGCTTGGGTTGTTGAAATTGCCTAAAACTATTTACTACAGTCATTTGAAGCATCAACATAAACCACCTTTTAGCTTCTCAATGCCAAAATGTTCTGTTCTTCCAAGTTCCATTCCTGACACCTAAAACGACTTAGAGAGTTTCCACTGTAAGAAAACCAGTATTCATCATCACATTTACAGCAAAATGCATAACATCACGACCAACAGTTTTTACACTCGTTGAGGCAAGGGACTGAGGATGGAAAGGACGAGCCCAGCGGTCCGTGAGGGCCGGGGCCGGCGGTGTCAGCGCGGTGTGTGTGGGGGGGCTCCGGAGACACCGACCGGGCGCGGGAAACGGCTGCGCGGCGGCGGCTGCGGATGGAAGGGGCGGGGGGGGTCTGGCTCACTCCGTGCCGTCCCCGGCGCCGGCGGCGCAGCCGCTGTTACTCTCTCCCGTGTTTTCTTTGTCTCCCCTCACATGCCCGATGGTGCCCAGTCTAACACGGGGTCGCGCTCCCCCACTCTCCTCTGATCATCCTGTGCCGCACCTCGGCCGACTCCGCCCGCTCGGCATTGCCCTGTGAGTCGTCCCAGGGGTAACTCGGCGGGCTGGGCTCGAATGGGAAGCAGCTCTCCGGCTGGGGCTCTGCTCTGAAGCCCCTTCGCCTCTCTGACTTTGTAAATACTCTTGTGTAGAGAAGAACCTTTTTCTTTTTTCTCGGTATCATCCGCCTCAGCGCCGCTCCCAACACCACTCTCGGTGCTGCTCCAGGCGCTGCTCTCGGCACCTCTCCCGGCACTACTGTCGGTGCCTCTGCCAGTTCACTCTCTGCCCCAGGGACAGGCTCACTAAGTGGGGGGGGCAGAGGCGGGGGCTCTTTAGGCCGGCACTCTCGTGCCCCGGGAGGGGCCGATGACTCACATGGCTCCCGCACCCCATTTTCTACACGCGGGGGGTTGAGCATTACTTTTGAGACGGCAGGAGCCAGCGAGGTGGATTGGAACCAGTCATGCTCATAGTTTTTGTTCTTACTCTGTGCTGCTGATGCGTGCTCAGCAGCCTTCTTTTCTGCCTGATGTTGCAACAACTCATTGCGCACTATCCTCCAAAGCTTCCCTAACTTTTCAGCTATCTCATCGTCCTCCAGGGTAGCTTCCCATAATTTATCCCCAAACTTTCGCCATTCACTTAACTCATGAACAGTATGTGGGTTCTGAAAACAACCCTTAGCATACTCATAAGCTAAAAGCCCAGGGAGATCCTTTTCCAAATCTATTCCCTTAACCTGTCGCTTCTTTAAAGAGCAAGTAAATAAATCATATGCTGCTTGCCTTTCCATTTTCAGAAGTCGTCAGCGCTGTTGCAGCCCCACAAGGTCTCGGCAGCACGTATCGGCCGGGCTCGTCTGTACGATCACCCAGGGCACGGCACCACCCCTTCCTTCTGTTTTCTGGTGCTTAGTTGCTGTCCTCGCTGCTAGGACCCGAGCTCCTTCTCCGCTCCGCCATGGTTGCCAATCTTGTATCACGTCATTCGTGTATCACGTCGGTATATCACGTCCCCCGTGTATCACGTCGAGGTCACCATTTGTCAGAGACGGCGGGAGAAATGCAACATGACCAACAAGGATGATCAGCAAATCTCACTTTATTTGCAAAGACACCACTCTTTTATAGCATCAATACTCAGCCTGATACATATTGCCAAAGCTAAGCTCATCATTGGCTATTTGTCTAAATGTCAACTCCTCTTAAGAAACATCTTGCTCTACATTTTTGTGGTTAATACATCCTCTTTTTATATCCTGTCTACATGCAGCTGCAAGCAGTCCCTAATCTCAAGGACAATGCGCCCTTGGGCTAACCTTTTTTCTATTTAAGACATTTCTATTAGGTTAACATTGCTATGACCTCTTTCTTTCAGCCATACTTGAGCAACACTCTCCACAGTGGTGCAAGGAGTAGGAACAGTGAGAGAAACAACCATGCGGACTCCAAGGTCAGTGATGAAAGAGAGGAGGAGGTGTGCTGGAACAGAGACCTCCCTGCATTCTATGGAGAGAACTGGGGTAGCTGAGATTTGTTTGCATTTCTTTAAAGACCCTGCAGCAGCGGTAGAGACTCATTTTGCTAAAGCTGGCCCCAGTCCAGGGGCAGCGATTCACTTCATTAATGGCCCCGAGCCAGGGGCAGTGATTTCCTTCTTTATCACTATGGCCAGAGCAGGCCGTGTCCCGAAGGAGGGACCCAATATCCACAGCTGTAACTGTGGGGAGGAACCATATTGGGATTTATCAAAATGAGACAGAACATAGTTAAAAATGTCATCATGAATGCATTCTGTGTCAGACATTCCTGTCAGCCTTTCTTCTAGCTGCCAGAAGGGCAGGGTTTGGGCTATTTTTAGCAGAAGTAGTTAAATTAAAAATTCACAAACCTCCTTTATTCTTAGAAGTCAAGATATTTTAGTTTGTTATATCTTAATAATTAAAAACCCCACTTACCTGTGTCAAATGATGCTCACCCGATGAACCATTTCTGCCTCATCTCCTGAATCAGTGAATGTCAGCACCTTCTGAAGATTATTGTGGGTAAAAGCCAGTATTTTGAGTAACACAGCGGTTCTTTCACTGTCCATACAAGGCTGTACAACCTAAAGGTGGATACAAACCAGAGGGCTGGTAATTCATGTAATCTAGACATGCTTTACTGTGTATTTCTTCTTCTAAGAAGCACGAAGCATTGTTATATGCCAAAGAACATTGGTAAATCCTAAATCTTCTGTTAAACTTATAATGTACAATATACAATTCTCACAAAGGGTGTGAATTTCTGACAGCTTCCAGAAGCAAAATTAAAACCCATCACAATCAAAATCTCACATCGGTATTTTCTTATACATGTAATTTTTGATGATTTGTCAGTGTTGAAGTTTCTCACTGAAGTACCACTGAAGAAGTTTCACACTCCATAAGCACAGTGCACTACCTCAGATAGTCTTAAAAAAAGCCCCAAAACATGGACATTTGCAGTGCTGCCAAATCACTAGACTTTTCACAAAAAGTGATGTTTTTCCAGTTTCATGTCATGCTCAGAATGTCTGGTCTTAGAGACTTCCCAACATTCTCAATCCCCAAATGATTATGTTTTGAGTCATTGAAGAATTCAGATCATACTTGTAACATTTTATACAATTCTTCAGCTCTATACCACACTGACTGGAAGTTCCATGAGAAGACACCTCAGGATATACAGTAGCTTTCTCAAAATATTAGGTCAAATTAATTTCTGCACTGTGTGGCACAGAGCAGTCAAACAAGCATTTTACTAGCTCTGTCTTTGGAAAACTCACTTGTAGTTCTGCCACTCAATCAACAACCACAAAAACATTCTGAACATTCTGGTCACAAACAACTAAGACAGCCTACATTGCATTCAAGTGTCATTCAGATGACAGAAGTATTCTTACTTCCTCAGATTTTCACACTTTTAGCTGCTTCTTTGTTCTGCCCAAGTATTAACAACACTGGATGAAGTTGTCTGGAGCATCTCTGGTATGTTTTCAGTAGCTCAAAAACAAGTTGTGCCTTCTTCCACCCAGGACACACGATAAGTGCTAGTGGCTAGGTGTGTATGTACAAAAGAGTTACAGTAGAGCATGAGACAACTGTTTAGAATCTTAGTCATTGTACTATTTCAGAATTTAGGGCAAAACTAAAATCCGCAAAACAGGCCTTTCAATGCTTCAAACAGAAGCTTTTAACACCATATCACCTCTTCAATGCAGATGGTACAGGCCCGAGGAACCGTGCACCAAGCTGGAGACAAATGGATGTGCAGCAACACACGGTGAAAGGTCCAAAAGTTTCATAGAAGCAGAAACATCTTGTCTTACTTGGAGCTGTGTGAGCCATTTTCAGTGGTCCCTTACAGCCTCAGTGACTCTATGTTTCTGTGATCTAATGCAGTAGAAAATGAATGACAATGTTTTAAAAATCAAACCAGACATTTCCATTTCACTATGTAACAGCCCCTTAAAAATCAAGCTTCATCGAGTATCAAAGTGATATGACATTAACCACTTGTTAGATATTACTTGATAAATAAGTTACAGACTCCCACACTCATGCAGTCCATCTCTGTCAATGTCTAAGCAGATGGCCTAAATAACCTGGGAAGCATCATGAAGATACTCTAAGACTACATCAGATGCACCCATTCTCAACATGCACTACCTTTTGGATCATGCATTGACATTTGCACCTTAGAACACAAAACCTGCAGTACTCTAATATATACATCCTCCACTCCTGTTTCTCAAGGTTTGTAGCAACTGCTCAACTGCAAAAGTATAAGAACTGGCGGAATATACAAGAAAGGATTATTTCCCTGACATGAGACGGTAACTACATCACATTCTTGAGCTATTGGTGGCCAACAGTAAGATTCAGTGGAGTTAGGGCCTAAACGTTTTTTCCAAGTAAGTTCCTACAGAAAGAGAAATAAAGAGTTCTACCTGAAAATCGTGTGCTTGAAACACCAACAAGGCAACACAAAGCACTGAGCAATTTAAAAGCCTTTGACCCACTGCATAATACATTTCCTTAACACACAATATGATAAGAGTTCTTCTGGGATGAGGAGTTAAATTCTTACATCTAATTCAAATGCCATCATTTGTAGCAGTGGTTGATAGATCAGAGGAAACTGTACAATTCTACAGTCTCTCTGAAGCATAATTTACTCAACCGTATGAACAACCTCCTACACATTCCTCAATCAAAATTAGCTACTATAGTATTTAGTATCTGAAAGTTAAGGTATGATACTAGTCTTAAAAATACTAAATGTAATGTATTACATTAGCATTACCCTTTCCAGATCTTCAAGAAGTGGTGCTGTTTCCAGAATTGATGGTGGCTTCATTTTCTTGCCAAGAAAGACAAAGTTTCTTTCTTCAAGATTTTGAAAACTCTGAAACCATATGAAATAGATGACAAAGGCAATACTTAGTAGATGGGTTTGAGCTCACATCCAACTTAAAAACTATTTTTTTTGAGAAGAATTAGCCAAAGAAATGTAAACACAAATGAAGTACAACTCACACACACGTCACACAGAACAGTGCTGAGACTCCTACTGTCCCCTGACTTGGCCATTGCCTCTGTTTCTTGCTTTTTTTC
Source organism: Colius striatus (assembly GCF_028858725.1). NCBI lineage: Eukaryota > Metazoa > Chordata > Aves > Coliiformes > Coliidae > Colius > Colius striatus. Next base: position 1,220,541 of record NW_026908523.1, on the reverse strand, counting down.
TTTTTGTCTCTTCCCCTGCATTTTTTTTGCCCTTCCTGTTTTCACAGAGGCACCACCAACTTTGCTGGCTTGCTGACCTTTGGTCTGGTCTTGTTGCTGATGTGGCTGGATTCAGTCCCTGATGTCCCTCCACAGAGTCCCTCCACAATGACCACTCTTGTAGCCTCAACACTACCCACACCTTCCACATATATGACACACGTTTGCAGAGGTTTAAATGGAAGTTATATCCTGGAATTACCTGTTGCTCATTTTCAGTTCTATGTGTGTTCAAAGGATCAGAATTTAAGCACTGCTGAAGCCTGAGAAATATACAAATATTAAATTCAATGTAAATGCAAAAGGAAAGTGTAATCGATAAATATCACCAATATTTCTAAAATGGCACGAAACAGTTCACCTACAAAATATCTCTGATGTATTACCTATGCCAACAAAAACCCTCAAATATGAAAGAAGAAATCAAAAAGGACCATTTTGGATGTAAAATTTACTATTAGGTTTTAGGTATCTGAAAATAACCCAAAGGTTTTTTAACCAAGACAATTGGTGGGTTCCTCAACTTCAGAAGAAAATCAGATGGGACTGCAGGAAAAAGGTGTCTTAAAGTTGCAAAAACATGAAACAATGTATCTTTGCAACAGTTAAAACTTGAATTAAAAACACTCCTCAGGTTGTTTACATATGCAGCAAGTGATTTGCAGCATAATAAAAGCCTTGCACAAGTCAACTCAGATTTCATTCAGCTGGAAAACTTTATCAATCACACTAAGAATAAAAGAAGGCAACTGAATATGCTGAGTGTGCAGAAACGTACTGCCTCATCACAGCCTTGTTTTCAAGCTACTGTTTAGAAAGAATTGCTATTTTTACTGTGGTCTGGATAGGTATCAGCAGCTTCTAATGGCCTCCTTCCCCAATACCATGTGCACACATCTTGTCTTACCCTCTGTCCTTTTAGCTGTCTACGAAGAGTAACTGGAAACATACTACAGCTCCTAATTATCTGGCTACACAATTGGTTCAAATATGTAACATACTGTACCATACCTGTTTGTGTGAACTGCTGGATTTTCCTTGAAAGGCAATCCTGGGATTGTTTTGACAATCTATCAAGAAAAGACAAACCCTTTTCTGGCAGTAAAATACTGTTTAAGAGCAATATTTTAGAAAAAAAAAGATTACTGAGCTCAAGGTGGTTTTCTTACCTAACAGAATTTTCTTCAATAAGAATCAAGCATGCAACAAGAACATCAACCACACAGGAGAATCAGTTCATGTTCACAGCTCAAGCTATAGCTTCTGGCAGCTCTTTCTTTGAAGAATCTGCCCCTGTATTCCCCCAACAACTACCAAAAGCTGGCCACACAAAACCACTACACATCTTCACAGCACTAGAGCAAGTGAGCACAAAAGGAGACACAACCTGTTCAAAGTCCATCGTTGCAATCTAAAAAACCAAAACCACCAGAACCACAAACTTGAAGGACAATGTTCTCTTTTAACTAGATCAAGAGTTAGTCCCAGATTTGTTACATGAAAGGACGTGATAGCTGACTACAGTATTCCTAATCTGCCTTACAGATGCTTCACTTAATTCATTCTGACATTTGAATAGAAAATCTAACACTTACAGATGTGGTAGTTTCACTGTCATCTGTGTTGGAGCTTTGTCATGTCTTTTCAAGAACAGAACCAGATACAGCAAGATCTAGAAAGACAATTTTAAAAGATGCAGAAACACGTTTCTGATTATCTGAATCTATGAAAGGCCAGTGTTTTTACAGTTGGTTGCAACTGACTTCTTTCTCTGCTTGTCTCATTTTCTAATGGCAAAAAGAACAACCAAAAGACAGTTGTATTTACATAAAGATATGCAAATGAACCGAGTGAACAAGGACAGAGGATATTTATAGTGATTCAAGTCTGTTTTAAACAAGACAACTCACAGAAAACATTCAAGTTACCTCTGTGTAGAGAAATCCCTCTAAACTCAAATCAAACAGTAAGGTATCACTGATCAATGCTACAAGTTATTTCAACAGTATCTAATGCTTTTCAGCATATCAACAAATGACCCTGCAACTCACTCTTTGTCTTATCAAGTACAAAATGCTTTAGAATATTCCTGCATCTGCTGATTTGATTGCTCTTTGTAAAGTCTGATACATAGGCAGTGTTTGTTAGGATACCTTTTGTTCCACTTGTTGGATTCCAACGGACACAGTAGTTCAATATATCCAGGTAAAGACAAATGATGCACTGCATGAATGATTGCTGCCAACACACACGGTTCCCACTTGTTTCAGGATCTGTTGATACCTTCTGCTGGAGCAGCACTGTCCTCAAATCAAGTGCAGGATTAACAACTTTCATTGGAAGAGAGTCAAGATTTAATGATGTTTGGGTCTCCTGATAATCTGCTGAACTCACTGCATTCTCTCATTCCAGGGCAGGAAAGTTGGTCATATCTTCCTCTATGTTCTCCAAACAGGTGTTACTTACCAGTTTCATGCTTTTGCCTAAAATTCTGTGCTCAGTTTTCTATAAGCTTTAAACATTTTTAGAAAAACTATCTTAGTTTTATGTCCCTTTGATTCAGAGTGCATCCAAACCTGGCAGGAAAAAACTATATTCAACTTAAAAGTTCTTACTGGCTCAGAGAGAAGTGACACTTGCCAACTGTGATTCTGAACAGAGAAGGTATTCAAATTAAGATGTAATCCAAGTTATTGTCTACAGTGAAGACCACAGCTCTAATGTTAAAAGTCTTGGTAAAATACTTCAAATGGCAGCAGGTTTCAAACACATTTATTTTTGTCTACTAGGCAGCTGCTTAAGTCTGACAGTAGCTGCAGCAGAGATTTAGCAGGAGTTACGCACTTTGGTAAGTGCAACGAGCTTTCTTCCTTTCTCCCAACTGTTTGGGAACTCAGCCTTATGCACATATGAACTTGTATTTATTTTCATAACACCATGCAACTGCCTTCTTGAAATATCTTGAAGTGTATCACAAAGAAGGACAAGAGTACAGTAAATTCACATAGTTGTTCATCTGAAGTACTTGGGGGACTTCATTTGCTTGTCAATACCTTCCAAAGCGGTTCACAAGTTTCCACCTCACAGAATTCATTCCAAAGTTCACAAACAACAGATTTAGAAAATAAATCTTCTAGTAAGTTAATGATTGCACTTCTACTGTATATGGCAAATTACAAAATTCACTTGCAAATAACACTTTTCGGTCTTAAATTTGTCACAAAGTAATAACTTCTACAGCACAGTGCACAAAGAGGTTTGTAGAGAGAAAAATATCTTACCTTTTCACCTTTTATTGTCACATAAAGGAAAACATCAGATGTGGTATCTTCTACAGCACATACTTTGGCTGTCGTCTGGGTAGTAGTAAAACTGAGTGATGGTGTTTCAATGACGCAGCTGCCTGTTCTTTCCTGCTCTTCTCCAGCCCAGTGTTTCCTCACTAACCCAGCATCTGGAAGAGCAAACAATGGGTGTTTTAAAAGTCTCCCTCTCACTGCAGTGGTGACAAGTTTCTGTTGATCTCCTAAGGACTTTACTTTGGGTTTGGTTTGACATTTTGGCCACCTGGACTTGAGAATTCTCCCTCCCTTTTCCACCCCCCTTTTCACATTTCTTGCCTGGGATTCTCCCTTTACAGTTCTTGCTGGACATTTATCCAGACTCTGTGCTCTGCACTTGAAACAACCAGCAGATGATTTCTGATGGAACCTGAGGCTCTCTACACCGGCCTGATGCCAAGTCAATTTGCATCAAAACTCCTCCAAAATCCTTTTTTTTCTCTCAGAATTGCACCAAAACCTCATTTTATCCCTCAGAACTCCCCCAAACCCCACTTTTCCCCCTCGAAACAATTCCAAAACTCCACTTTTTCCCTCATGATGGAACTTTTTTACCCAGCAGTTCCCAAAAATCCCACTTTTTCCCTCACAATAGCACCCAAAACCCACTTTTCCTCGGAAAATACCTCCAAAACCTCACTTTTTCACTCAGAACTCCACCAAAACACCACCATTTCCCTCAAAACTGCATCAAAACCCTGCTTTTTCCCCTCAAAACTGCACCAAAACCCCATTTTCCCCCTCAAAACACCACCCAAACTCCACTTTTACCCTCAGAATTTCCCCAAAACCCCACTTTTCCCCTCAAAACCCCACAAAAAAACTTGTTTTTTCAAACATCCACCCAAACCTCACTTTTTCCCTTTAAAAATTTACCAAAACCTCACTTTTTCCCTCAAAACTCCACCCAAATCCCACCTTTTCCCCTCAGAATTGCACCAAAACCTCATTTTATCCCAGAACTCCACTGCTTTTGGCCCTCAGAAATGTACTCCATCCCCACTTTTCCTCTCAAAACTCTTCCAAACTACACTTTTCCCTGCAAAGCTGCACCAAAACCCACTTTTTCTCCTAAAACTCCAACAAAACCTCACTTTTGCTCTCAGAAATAAACAAAAACTCTACTTTTTCCCTCAGAATTGCTCAAAAACACCGCTTTTCCTCTATCAAATTCCACCCAAATCCCAACTGTTTTCCTTTAAAATGCCACCCAAACCTCACTTTTCCCCTCAGATTTGCCCCCACACCTCATGTTATCCCTCAGAAATCCCACAAACCCCCTCCCTCAGCACCCAACCCCCTCCCTAGCTCCTTCCCCAGCACTCAAACCCCCTCCCTCAGCACCCAGCCCCGCTCCAAAACTCCTTCCCCAGCACCCAAACCCCCTCCCCAGCACCTAGGCCCCCTCCCAAACCCCCTCCCTCAGCATCCAAACCCCCTCCCAAACTCCCTCCCCAGCACCCTGATCCCCTCCCTCAGCACCCAACCGCCTCCGTAGCTCCCAGAGCCCACCCCAGCACCCAGCCCCCTCCAAAACTCCTTCCTCAGCACCCAAACCCCCTCCTCAGCACCCTGAGCCCTCCCCATTCCCACCCCCCATCCCATCCCATCCCCCCCCCAATACCCCATTAACCCCTTCTGTGCCGCCGCCCTCCCCAGACGTGGACGAGTGTTCGGGCCCCCCCGCTGCCAGCCCGGCCGCTGCCTCAACACCGCGGGCTCGTTCCGCTGCCTGTGCCCCCCCGGCCTGGCCCCGCCGCTGCCGACGCCCCCCCGCTGCCTCCCCCGCGCCTGAGCCGCCCCCCGCCGTATTTATTGTGTAGATAAAGAGATTTAAGGCGGGGGGGGGGGGGGGGGGGGGGGGGCGGCATTGTGGCCCTCGGGATGATGGCGGGGGGGGGGGCACCTATGTGTGTGTCCCCCCTTGGCACCCGCTGTGCTCCCCCCTCTCAGTGTTGGGGGGTCGCGGGGGGAAGTTTGGGGGACCCCCCACCCCAACACACACTGTTACAGAATAAAGGTTTTGTATAAAATGAGGGGGGTTTGTTTCGCACCCCCCCCCCGTGAGAAATGGACGGGCCGAGGGGAGGGGCGGGGCCTGGCGCTGAGGGGAAAGGGGCGGCTCTGGGTCTAAAGGCGGGAAAAAGGGGGTTTGAGGGGAAAAATGGAGGTTTTGAGGGGAAAATGGGAGGTTTTGGGGTCTAACGGGATAAAAGAGGGGTTTTGAGGAAAAAGGGAGATTTTGGGGTCTTAACGGATAAAAGGGGGGGTTGAGTCGAAAAGGGGGGTTTTGAAGGGATAAAAGGGGTTTTGAGAAGAAAATGAAAGATAGGGGGGTCTAAAGGGATAAAAGAGGGGTTTTGAGGGGAAAAGGAGGGTTCTGAGGGGAAAAATTGAGGTTTTGAGGGGAAAATAGGAGGTTTTGGGGTCTAAAGGGATGAAAGAGGTTTTGAGGGGGAAAAAGGGGGGGGTTGAGGGGAAAAATTGAGGATTTGAGGGGGAAAAGGGGGATTTTGGGGTCTTAAGGGATAAAAGGGGGGTTCAGTCGAAAAGGGGGGTTTTGAGGGGATAAAAGGGGTTTTGAGGAGAAAATGGGAGGTTTTGTGGTCTTAAGGGATAAAAGAGGGGGTTTGAAGGGAAAAAGGGGGGATTGAGGGGAAAAACGCACGTTTTGAGGGGATAAAGAGGGGTTTAGGGGTCTTAAGAGTTAAAAGAGGAGTTTTTGAGAGGAAAGAAGGGGTTTTAGTAGGAAAAAGGGAGGTTTTGAGTAGAAAAAGGAGAGATTTGGGGATCTTAAGTGTCCTGGTTTAGGCCCATCAGGGAACAAAGACCACGATTAGCCTCCAGTATGGAAGAGGCTGAGAATTGCTCAAGGGCAGGGAGAGCTTAATTGCCGCTTAAGGTTCAGGACAAAGCAGACCAGGCCACTCGGTTTGGGGAAGAAAACAGAGAAACAATTTAATGCGAAGTCAACTGAAACATACCCCCAAAAACCCAAAACATAACCAAAATGAAACAACACAGAGCAATACATCAATGAAGAGTCCAACCAGCTTTTTTAGGAACACCTTCTTGCCACCCCTCCCCTCTTCCCGGGCTCAGAGCCCTGATCCCGGGGTTTTTACCTTGTCCCCCCCTGAACGGTTCGGGGGGGCAGGCAGTGGGGGTCTCAGTTAGTCTGTTCCCGATAGCTTCTGCCGTTTGTCCCTCCTCAGGACGGGTGAACTCCACACCAGTCCTCCCTGCGAGTCCGTGGGGTAACTCACACGCATGGCAGCCCTGCACGGGCTGCTCTGATGCCCACTGACTCCAAAGGCTGCAGCTCGTCTCTGCCTCTCGTGTGGGGCTGCTCTGCGGCGTGCAGGCTCTCCAGCACGGCCTGGGCCATGGCCCCTCCCCACACAGTCCCTCTCCCGTCCGGGCTCACTCACACGGAGCTGCTGGGAACTCTCGCTCCTGCCATGGATCTCCATAGGCTGCAGGGGCACAGCTGCATTCTCGCCACGGCTTGCAGAGGGGTCTCTGGTCTGTTGCTTCTCCTTCCTTCCTCCTTCTCTGGCTGAAGGGTCCGCGTGGTCGCCTCCATCTCGTGTCACTCTTACACCTCCTGCCTCGCATTCCGAATTCCCGTCCCCTAAATAATGATCGCAGAGGCGCCAGATTGGCCCAGCCGGGCCGGAGGTGGGTGTGAACCCAGGAGCCGGGGGAGAGTCCGCAAACTCTTTCTCGGGTCTCCACTGCAACCCGCTCCCCCTGTTACTAAGCCAAAAGCTGCTCCTTGCTAAACCAGAACACAAATAAACAAAACCTCTACTTTTTCCCTCAGAATTGCTCAAAAACCCCTCTTTTCCTCTATCAAATTCCACCTAAATCCCAACTGTTTTCCCTCAAAATGCCACCCACACCTCACTTTTCCCCTCAGATTTGCCCCCACACCTCATGTTATCCCTCACAACTCCCACAAACCCTCACTTTTCCCCTCTAAATCCCAACAGAAAACAGCTTGTTCCTTCAAACCTCCACCCAAACCCCCACTTTGGACCTCAGATAGTTACCAAAACCTTCCTTTTTTTCCTCACAACTCCACCCAGACCTCACACTTTCCCCTCAGGATTTCCCCAAAAGCTCACTTTTCCTCTCAAAACTCTACCAAATCAAACACTTTTCCCCACAGAAATACCCTCAAAACCCCACTTTTTCCACCTCAGAAAACCACCAAAACCCCCACTTTTCCCCTCAGACATGCCCAAAAACCTCCTTTCATCCCTCACAACTCCACTGAAACCACACGTTTTCTCTCAGAATTGCGCCAAAACCTTATTTGATCCCTCAGAACCCCCCCAAACCCTACTTTTCTTCTCAAAACTCTACCAAAACCCCACTTTTTGCCACGTAAGTTCCCCAAAAACTGTCAGGTCTTTCTCCTGGAGCTGCTCTCCAGCAGATCCCCCCCAGCCTGTGCTGCTGCTGGGCTTGTTCCTCCCCAGCTGCAGGACTCTGCCCTTGCCCTTGGTGCCCCTCAGCAGGTTCCTCTGTGCCCAGCTCTAATAAGTTCATGCCAAGTGTCTTCTCCAGTTCAAGTCAGAAAAAGGTTTTTTTCTAAGCAGAATTTGTCATTTCTGGGGCAGGGGCATCTGTAGAAATAAGCCACTGAAAGTGAGCCAGCTGAAAATGAAGCCACTGGATAAAAACTGTGCAGTTGGCTCGTGCCTGAGGGAAGGCAGAGCACTGCTACTGGCTATTTGCAAAGTCCTTTTGTTACTGAGACTTGCCAAATCCACTTCTCTCCTTGTCAAACAACAGGTTCTGTTCCAGATACACTCCAGATGATATTCCAGATGGCTAGTTCAATGCAGATGTTCAGCTGTGAAGCTGCAGCTGCCAAAGGTATTTGCTGCAACAAGTAACTCCAGCACCGAGGTGGATCTAATGTCAGTCCCTGCCAAACAGGAGCTTTTGAGCCCTACTTTGTCATGCTACTGTACTGCAGTGCTAAAGCTGCCCACTGGAGTCTGACAAGAGCTAATGACAAGATACAGGATTGATTCATTCCAATAGTTTTCCAGGCAAACAAGACATGTGAAGCAGCACACTGTGAAACGGAAACAAGGGTGATGGAGAACATCTGAGGGGAGAAGGAGTCCCCTGAGCTCTGACAGGAAAAGGAGATACTGGAGAGCGAGAGATGCAAACAAGGGAATAGAGAAGCCTACTGATAGAAGTCAACCAGCTCGCTGAGGAACAAGAAAGGCAGCATCAGCTCTGTGAAGCAAAGGCACTGTAGAGCTGTGTGACTGGAGTGACTGATGAAAGGCACCATCAGAACTGCCATATGGCTGGTTTCTCAGTGGCAGAGGTCTGTTTTCACTTGAGGCTGCTGCAGAGCTGTGAAAGCCCCTCTTCTTCTCCAAGAGAAGGGGAGGAAGTTCCTGAGTTCTCGCTGTCATCTTTTTGAAGTTCCTTTTCACATTTGCCTGGACATTAGTTTGGGAAACACCAGAGGATTTTTCTGACACAACTGAAAAGACTGCTTGTGGCATAGGCCTGGATTGTGAGACGGCACTTGGAGATGCCCAAAGCGTGGGGATGCCTCACACACACAACTGGGCACCTCACACACACAAATCCTTGGAGGGGACAAGCAGGAGGTGGGCAAATGCTGCCCTTGTGTTGGTCTGAGCAGGCTGGGAGGGGATGGGCTTGCAGGGCCCCCACCCTCTGCGACCCCTCAGGCCCCACAGGAGTGGAGGCCCCTCAGTGGCTGCTGCAGGACAGTTGGGGGGATAAGGAGAGCAAAATCCCCCTTGTGCAAACTGGTGGCCCCCGAGGGCTGGGGCTTCCCTTGAGCCCCCTGGCTGAGCCCATCTCCCTGCTCTCCCCCGGGGGAATCACCCCCCCACACTCTCCTCCCCAGAAGGGTTTTACCCCCTTTAGGAGCCCTGGCCAGCAGTCCACGTGGTGCTGCACCGCGGGGACGGGCCCTGGCACGTGCTTCCCACGCACCCGCAGCCACTGCGGGATTTGCTGGCACTGCCCCAACACCTCTGTCCTCACACAGCGCCCAGACAGGTCTCTTTCTTTGCTGTCCCCTCGGCCTTGGGGGCGTCTCCACTGGATGGTGCTGCTGAGAAAACCCAGTGCGGGCAATGAGGAGGCTGGGGGTGGGATCCCAGGGATGCTGCAGGACTCGCCGTAGCCCACAGCCGGGGCCAGGACAGCAAACCCAGCAGCAGCAGCAGACCCCAAACTGTGTCCTGCTTCCCCCCGAACCCTCACCAAGGATATGGGGCTGGTAGAGCCCAAATTAAAGATTGGATTCTGCTTTTAGCCCCATGATGACATCCCTGACACCTCCTCCCTGCCCCCTGCCATCCATTAACAGAGACCAGCGAGGAGCCCCCCTCCGCGGCCGAGGGGGCTGAGCCCCCAGGTCCTGGGGCTGGGTGTCCAGCCAGGGCTGGGCTGCTGAGGTGACCCCTTCCTGCAGGGCAGAGGGAGGGGAGCCAGGCCATGCTGCAGGGACACCAGGAGGCAACGGGGCCTTTTGCTTTTTCTTTTGCATTTAATTTTGATGAACACTGTGTCAGTAACTCTCCACTTCAAAGGTTCCAGTGCACAGGTATTGCTGCACTTCTGCAGCACCGGTGCAGAGGCCAAGGAACTGTCAAACACAACAGGAAACTCATACAATCTTACAAAGTCCAACAACACTGTGTCCAAAGACACTGCTACAGCTACAGCTTCTACTGACTACTGCCTAAGCACTACTGCTGAGAACCTCCAGGGAAGGCGAGGGGCAGGACCCAGCCGTGCTCAGAGTCCTGCTGCTTAAGCCACTTTTCCCTGCAGAGACTGCAGGAGCTGCTGGATCCAATTAATGAAATCCAGCAGCTTCTGGAGTGGGAACGAGCAGGACTCAGTCCCTGCTGCTGTTGCCAGGGCTGAGCCTTGTGATGGCCTCTGTGGCCGGGCGAGTGTCGCATCACTTCCTCCTGAGCGAATCCGTGACTGGACCCAGTTGAAGAAGTGCTGGGTGGAGGTGTAGACCCCAGGCTGCTTTGGTCTGGCACAGCCTTTCCCCCAGCTGGTCAGGCCCACGAGCCAGAAGAAGTTGGCGTGTGGAGCTCTGCAGACGAGCGGGCCCCCGCTGTCACCCTGCAGCACAGGACAGAGGGTGAGGGGGGTGTTGGGGAGCCCCAGCAGTGTGAGGGTGATGCTGGGAAGCCCCAGCAGGGTGAGGGGGGTGTTGGGGAGCCCCAGCAGGGTGAGGGGAGTGTTGGGGAGCCCCAGCAGCCCCACGTGGGCCAGGGCTGCGGGTGCTGCCGGGGCTGGCCCGTGGCTGCTCCTACCTGGCAGGTGTCGATGCCGCCCCGCGGGTAGCCAGCACACAGGTTGTAGCTGCGCACGGCCCCTCCGTACCACTCGCTGCTGTTGCAGAGCTTGACATTGATGAGGCGGACCTTGGCCTCCTGCAGCACGTCGGATGTTTCTGCAGCTGTGAGCATGGCAAAGAATTAGCCCCCAGCAGCTCTGGGCCACTTCCCCTCCCCTGTCTGGGCAGAGCCCTTCCCTGAGCCTTGGCTTTGCACCCCCAAAGAGGCACTCGACCCTTGTCTGATTTTAGGCCATGGCTCAGAATCATAGAATCCCAGATGCTGGGGTTGGAAGGGACCTCTAAACATCATCTAGTCTGACCCCTCTGCTCAAGCAGATTCCTCTAGATCAGGTCACACGGGAACGTGTCCAGGAGGGTTTGGAAGACCTCCAAGGAAGGAGCCTCCACGCCCTCCCTGGGCAGCCAGGGCCAGGGCTCCCTCATCTAAAGAGCAAAAAACCATCCCGGGTCCTGCAGCCTTTCCTGACGGGAAAGTCCCCTCAGCATGGCGGCAGCCTGAGGTAGCTCAGGCCCCTGCCTGCAGCCTGAGCCCGGCCCTCGGGCAGCCCGAGCCGTCTCCCCAGGCTCGCCCCAGGCACACAGGCGCTTTCCCGGGGGCACTCACAGCCTTCCGCGGTGTAGCCCCAGCCAGCGACGCGGCAGTCTGTGAGCTGCGACACCACCACGTTGGAGAAGTGAGTCACACAGGCCAGCTGCACGTAGTCGCTGCACTGCACGGGCTCGTCCAGCTCCAGCAGGGCGATGTCGTTCTCGAAGGCGCCGCTGCGGTAGCTCTCGTGGATCAGCAGCCGCTTGCTCTTGCGCACTTGGGCCTCGGGGCCCAGCTCAGACAGCCGGGTGGCCCCGAACACCATGCGCCACGTCGGGACGTTCCTGGGGGGCAGATGGGGAGCAGAGGGCTCAGAGGGAGCCCAGCAGTTCCCTGCCTCCAGCTCGCCGAGGGAGAGGCCAGGTGCCCCGCGAGCCCCGGGCTGCAGGAACGACACCAGCCCAGCCCGTGCCGAGCACGGGACGGGAACTCTGCCAGTGCTGGGGGCACGGCCCTGCCCTGCTCCTACTCACCTGTACTTGTCAAAGCAGTGTCCTGCGGTCAGGACCCACCAGGGATGGATGAGGGAGCCTCCGCAGATGTGCCCGCTGCCCGCTGCCCCGGGAAGCTGGATGCTGACGATCCAGGGCCAGGCTCCCGGGGAGGCATCGCTGCCGCCCACGACGCGCAACACCCCGTGGTGCTCAGCCAAGGGCCGGGTCCCGCAGCTTCTCCTGTCACCAGAAAGTCACGAGTGTCCTGCTGGAGGGCTGGCTGCTGCTGGGGCTGCAGGGCAGCCGTCTGCCCTCCCCACCGGGCAGCGCACGGACAGCGGGGCCGGGGAACCCTGCGCCCCGGCTTCTGCCTTTGCCCCGCAGACGAGTGGTGCCAGCAGCCCGGCTCCCAGCTCCTGAGGTTTGGGAAGCTGTGGCAGGGCCATGGGGAACCAGTGAAGCCCATCATATCATCGAATCACACAGTCACAGAATGGTGGGGGTTGGAAGGGACCTTTAGAGATCATCCGGTCCAACCCCCCTGCAGAAGCAGCTCCCACCTTGATCAGGTCACACAGGAGAATCTTGAAGCCCTCCAAGGAAGGAGCCTCCACACCCTCCCTGGGCAGTCTGGGCCAGGGCTCCCTCACCTCACAGAAAAAACTGCTGCCCCAACCTCCTGACACCCACCCTTTAGATGTTTGTAACTATTAAGAAGATGCCCCCTCAGCCTCCTCTTTTCTGCCCAAGCTCCCTCCCAGAGCCACTTACCCACAGCTTTGCACTGAGGCACTCACAGGCCAGCAGCACAGGCCCAGCAGGACCAGGACAATCAGAACTTTCATCACGCTGACAGCACGTGGCAGCTCCAAGAGCCAAGGGCACGTGGCAGCTCCAAGAGCCAAGGGCACGTCACCCCCAGCGCTGTGTCTGATGCCGTAGTGCTGATAGTGCCTGGAAAGCCTCGGCCGGGGCGCTGATGTCACAGAGCTGCTGCTTCCAGGGGGATTCTGTGTGGGGCACCACGAGGGGCCCGAGCTGGGGGGAGGCAGAAGCAGGGGTGGACACCTGAGGTCACACCACGCTCAAAAAGCCCCTTTTCCTCCTCTTTGCTCTTGGTCAAAATTGGTTTGGGAGCAGCATGACTTGTCAGGGAGCCGAGATCTGGGTTGTAGCCGCAACCCCAAATCTCCAGGGTGCTGTTTGGCTGCGCACAAGGGCCAAAGGCCTGTGTGTGTACTGCCTGCAGGAGGGAAATGCCACTTGGCTTTCCCTGGCTCTCGGTACCACCTCCTGTCCTCTCAGGATCCAGCATTTGGTCAGCAGAGAGCCTCAGCAAAGTTGTTTCACCTTAACTGCGGTGGGATGAGGACGAGGCACAGGAGGGGGTCCTGTTCTCAGGGACTTGTAAGGGTTACTGGGTAGCTGAGTAGTTGTCGTGTGCAGTGTTCAGCGGCTTCACCGCCCCAGAGCTCCAGTAAGTTCAGTCAGTGGTGGCTACAGACTGATGTCACTTGACTAGCCAGCAGCTATGTTGGGTGACTTGGACTCTGGTCTTTTTGGATTGCAGTGGGAACTCAGGCAGCTGACACAGCCCCTGTATTTACATGCTCACTGACTCACAGCGTCAGTAAGCACCAGGGGACATCCCACTAGGCTCATCCCAAAGCAGCCTCCATTGCTCCTTCCCTTGATGAAAAGCTGAGCCTTCCTTTTCTGGTAAATAAGCCAGTCATTGCATGGTTACTGAGCCCCTCTCACTTGCTGGCAGAATTTGCAAGCCTGGGACCTAGGACTTCCCTGAGATATGTGACAGTTTCCCTGGCTCTCTCATCACAAGGGTGATGGAGAACATCTGAGGGGAGAAGGAGTCCCCTGACCTCTGACAGGAAAAGGAGATACTGGAGAGCGAGAGATGCAAACAAGGGACTAGAGAAACGTACTGATAGAAGTCAACCAGCTCGCTGAGGAACAAGAAAGGCAGCATCAGCTCTGTGAAGCAAAGGCACTGTAGAGCTTTGTGACTGGAGTGACTGATGAAAGGCACCATCAGAACTGCCATATGGCTGGTTTCTCAGTGGCAGAGGCCTGTTTTCACTTGAGGCTGCTGCAGAGCTGTGAAAGCCCCTCTTCTTCTCCAAGAGAAGGGGAGGAAGTTCCTGAGTTCTCGCTGTCATCTTTTTGAAGTTACAGCCTGCTTAGGAACAGCACGTGAGTCTCCTTCTCTGGAGACATTCCAAACCCACCTGGACGAGTTCCTGTGTGACCTACTCTAGGTGGTCCTGCTCTGGCAGAGGGGTTGAACTAGATGATCTTTTGAGGTCCCTTCCAAACCTTAAGGTGCTGTGATTGTGCTGAATGCTCCCTGCCTCTGGGCAGCCCAGAAGCCAGTAGCCTGGACCTGCGTTCCCCACAGAGGGACACACGGACGCTCACAGGCCGGACCTTTGTTCAAACAACCGTTTACTCAACTACTTCTTCAAACAAGCAACTATGTACAAGGTCAAGCTCCCAGAGACACCTCAGGGAGCGAGAGCAATCGCTAATGGGAAGTGCTGAGTCTCTCTTGCCAGGCTCCTGGCAATGGCCCCTTCAGCTGCATCGGCTCCCACTCCCCTCAGCTCTCTGCCTCAAGACCTCTTTCATCCTCACGGAAGAGCCGTCTTGTGAGCCGATCTTGCAGCTGCTCACAGTCACGCAGTGCCTCGGCGTGGGCAGCCGTATCGTCTGTCAGGTAATGGAAGAGGTTGATGGGTTCGGCCTCTCGGAAGGCAGGAGGCAAGACGATCTCCTCGGGCACGTTGTGGTTGCCAAAGAAGAAGTGGTTGAGGCGCTTCTCCTCCACTCTGCGGCGCAGGTACTGCATGATTTCCTTCAGGCGCGGCAGCAGATACCTCCTGCGCCAGTCTGACAGGGGAGTGGTGGTCAGGAGGTGCATCACAACCGTCTTGATGATATAGGTGGAAAAGCCCGTTCCTGGCACCATGCGAGCGCAGAGCTGCAGGCAGTTGAGGTGGTAGCTGCCAGGCGGGGCGTTCCTGGCCACGTGCCTGAAGAACTTGGCCTCTGCCACAGCGCAGGTCTCAGGCCACGTCGTGCTTGGGGTGAAGAAACCTGCTGCAGTCTGGCTGCTCACAAAGATGTCTGAGTCACCTTGCTGCACGCCAAAAAGCAGCTTGACAAAGAGAGGTCCTCGGGAGGCGTTTGACAGCTTCAGCTTGCAGGAGTGTCTGGAGAGCTGCAGCTGCATCCGGTAGCGGCGAGACTGAGGCAGCTCCCCCCAGGCTGACGTCACCAAGTTCTGGAACCAGAGGGCAGTTTTATGAACATCGAGGTAAGGGCCAGTGCAGAGGGTGTCGAGGACACTGGGACCCTGATTCCTCCTCCATGGCTCCTCAGGGTAGTGGAGGAAGCACGGCGCGTCTCCTGCCGGCTCCTCTGCGCTGCAGGTGCACTCCGGGGACACACGGACGCAGAAGTTCTTTCCCGGCAGTTCCTGTGCAAAGTCTGGCTCCAGGTGGAAGGAGTAGCCATGGGGGGCCTTCAGGGGCACGAGCATGCGGTATGTGACGTCGCTGTCGCAAGGATTCCAGCCTTCGAAGGCGCTGCCCACGCCGATGGCTGGCTGCAGCTCCGGGGAGGAACTGTTGGCCAAGTGCCCTTGCAATAAATGGAGGAGATCACCCAGCAGCTCCTGCACCGTGCTGCTGGTGTAGCACAGACTGAGCACTGTCCACTGGATGCACCTCTCATAAATCAAAGCGTGGTGCCTCTCTTCAACAGTTTCTCCGTCGCTTTCTACCTCCTGGCAGTGTGTGTCACTGCCTGAGCTCTCCTCACTGCTGCTGTCGTCTGTGTCAGGGCTCCTTCTCCTGGTCCACCAGTACAGTCCCAAGAGCAGGACCAGGACTGCAGCAACGATCAGGTCTTCCCAGGAAATGACGGGCTGCCTTGGCTGCCTCAGCGGCACCAGGAAACTGGAGTTGATGCCACTCAAATATTTGAGCCACTCAAATATTTCTCTCGCCTGCTGGATCAGCTGCTCTTCTGTCGGCTTCAACACGGCCTCGTTCATCCTGGCGTAACACTGCTGTGCCTCTAGGATGAAGAGCGACAGCAGATTGGCGAAAAAGCGCACGAGCGCCATGATCTGCAGGGAGAGAGAGCGAATGGGTTCAGTGGGGTGGGAGGGAGGGAGCTGGCAGCAGGGAAAACAGGGGCCAGGAGCGGGGGCCGGTTGGAGAGGGGCCGAGGCAGGCGGGAGGCACAAGGGCTGTGCCAGCCCTGCCGGCGGCTGGGCCCTGGGTGCCGGGGCAGAGCGCAGCCTGCCGCCGTCCCCCTCCTCCTGCCGCCTGCGCGCTCACCGCTGTCCCAGCGCGTACTGGGCCCGTGCTGCCCCTGGTGCCCCTTTATAGCCGCCCCCCGCTGGCACGGCCTCTGATGTCACAGACACCCCACAGCTGCCCCCCACACCCGCAAAGGACTGACCCATCCTGACCTCTACTCAGTACAGTCAGAGGCTGACAAACTGGGCGACCGTGGTGTTCCTTTTGGAAGCCATAGCACCGAGGAGAAAAGAGAACCGAGGGTCTCTTGAAAGAACATTGGAATGGTCTGTGTCATAAATGCAGCCCTTCAGTACCCGTGAGTATAAGGTTGGCACTGTGACGTTAATAAACCGATGTAACTCCTGTGAACGGTGTGTCAAATGGGCCTGTTCACAGCAGCTTGTAGATTCCCCGTCACTTCACATGGATTGAATCTTTTTCAGTACAAAACCAGGGTTTCTTTTGTAGTCTGGACGTATTTCAGACACATTATTGCATGTACATGACTGGTATTGCCTAAGAGAGTGTGAGTGGTGAATCCCCAAACAAGGCATGCAGAAGAACTGCGGGGAAGGATTTCTTCCCTGTGAGGCTGCCCAGATGGGTTGTGGAGTCTCCTTCTCTGGAGACATTCAGGGCCCACCTGGGTGAGTTCCTGTGGGATGGGTAGGTCACTGTTTGACAGACACAGCTGAGCCATGTGAAAGAGAATGCTCAACATGAAGAATATGGTAAGTAAGGAATGGAGTGAAGTGCCAGAGGCACGGGGTTGCTGACATTGGTGGTTGTCATGGTTTGGCCCAGCCAGCCCAGCAGCACCACGACAGTCTCTTGCTCGGAGCCTCCATCCACCCCCACCCTTGTTAGGATGGCAGAGGCCCAGCGAAATGGGAGTAAAAAGATCACCAAGGTTGTTGTGGATGGAGACAAGGGCAGGGAGGGCTCGCTGCCAGTTACAGTTCTGGGTAAAACAGACTCCAGTGCTCGACTGAGAGAGGAAAGGAGGAAAGGTTATTCTACAAGAAACAGAACGGAATAAAAGCAAAAAGGGAGCAGGATGGTGAGAAAATGACAACCAGAGCTTTAAGATCTCCCTCCCCCAGCCCTCCTTTCTTCCCAGGCCCAGCTCACTGCTCCCCAGATCTCTCCCTCCTCCCCCCTCAGCGGCTCAGGGGAGCAGGGAATGGGAGATGTGCTCAGTCTCTCATAGATGGGCTCTGCCACTTCTCTCTGCTCAGATGAGTACAACTCCTGGCATTCTTCCCTGCTCCAACACGGGGTCCCTCCCCCGGGACACAGTCCTTATCCAACTTCTCTAGTGTGGGTTGCTCCCAACAGCCGTGGCTTCTGCCCATACAGGGTCCCTCACACGGGACACAGTCCTTGGGGAATGTCTCTGGTGTGGATTCTTCACCACAGTTGCAGTTTCTGCAGTTACAGGGTCCCTCTCTCGGGACAAGGCCTCTTCTGGGCATAAGTTAAATGAGCTGCTTTGTCATGGGTTCCTCCCCACAGTTACAGCTGTGGATATTGGGTCCCTTCCTCGGGACACAGCCGGCTCCTGCCATAGTCACTGTCCCTGGCTCGGGGCCTTTAATGAAGTGAATCACTGCCCCTGGTCCAGGGTCAGCTTTAGCAAAATGAGTCTCTGCCCCTGATGCAGGGTCTTTAAAGAAATGAAAATAAACCTCAGCTTCACCAGGTCTCTCCATAGAATGCCGGGGAGTCTCTGCTGCAGCACACTTCCTCCTCTCTTTCATCGCTGACCTTGGAGTCCGCGTGGTTGTTCCTCTCACTGTTCCTACTCCTTGCACCAGCAACAGCCAGAAGAAGAAGAAAGGGCAGAAGAAGGAAGAAGATGGAGGAAGAAACTTCCTCTGCCTTCTTAAAAAGTGATGGTGGAGGCGTCTCATTGGCTCAGCCCCAGCAGTGGGTCTGGCTCAGAGCAGGGGACAGTTGTGAGCAACTTCTTACAGGAGCCACCTTTACAGCCCCTTCCCCCTTACCAGAAAAGGCTGTCATGGCAAACCATGACACCCGCTCAGCCTTTGTGCTGTGTTCCACTAAAGACAGTGTTTCCATCAAGCCAGCATGATGAGAAAGCTGTAAGCCAGTACCTTAGAGCTTCTTCCTAGATGATGTGCATCTTACCTAGGAAGTATTTGGTTGAGAAATAATGTTGAGCAAGTTCTTACCACAAAAGTCATTGGAGGATGTGTTTATTTACACAGCCACAGCAGGTGGGCTGGTCTTTAAAGAAAGGCAACATTGCAGGAGCTGTACCTGCTATGGCTCAGCCTGGTGTGCTGCACATTTGGTGGGAGGTAAGAGAAACCAAAACATGAACCAGTTGATGTTTAACATACTGCAGACTCATCTGGGAGAGAAGATTTAGCGGCTTGTTATCACCAGATTGAACAGGAATTGTTTTACAAATGACCTAACCAAAAAGAGAACATGCCTAGTTCTTGGCCAGGTGTGAAATCCACTTGACCAGGCCCAGGCCACTGTTTGTGGAGCTCTGTGACATCAGTGACAGCCTCATGTTGGCAGCTGGAATGCTGTGTGTGTACTTCACAGCAACACACAGAGTCACAGAAAGAATGGACGTGAAATAAGGGAATCTGTCAGTAGCTGAGCTGATGCTCTTCACATCTAAAGGAATTCTCACATTCACTTGAAAGGCAACAGTCACCTGGCAATGATGATGTCACAGTGTCATCACCCAGGAGCAATGATATCACCTGAGAATGATGATACCACAGTGCCAGCACCTGGCAACGAATGTGTCCCCTAACAGCAGTGGTGTCAGCTGAGAATGATGACATCACAGTGCCCAGGAGAGTATAAAAGGGGGGTCCTCCCAGGTCCTGCTGCCAGATCTGGGCTGGGCAGCCACCTGAGAGGAAGCTCTTGATGGGGCTGAGGGAGGAAGGCAAGCCAGAGGCTGGAGGTTCGCAGCTGCTCCTGGCTAAGCCACTTTCCAAGCTCATCTGAGGGACAAGGAATCTTCTTCAGTTGCAGAGCAGGAGCCAGAACACAGGACTGCCTTCTGGAGGGGCATTGCAGAGCTCACCATCCTCATCCCCTGTGGAGCAAGGGGCAGCAGCCGTAAGCAATAGGGGTCCTGATGCTTTGGAGTACTCACTGCCAGGCGTGGGATGGATTCTTGTCCCCAAGGTCGATCAGGCCTGGGGCATTTGGCCACTCAGGGAAGCCCCAGAGATGGCTCTAGGTTGAGGGAGAAGAGAGGCTTGTGCATCTCGTGGGAGGCATGAGCAGCCCGTGGGACCAGGAGGCAGGTCTGCTCACATGCTCAGGGAGTAGCCGATCGCCAGCACTGGGGTCAGGAAGGAATTTTCCCCTGGGGCACGTTGGCACAGGTCCCCAGCTCTCTGCCTTCCTCTGCAGCATTCAGCATGACTGCTTAAGTGTCAGGGCTCCTTTGGTCCATTTGGGCTGGGCTACTGCCCGCTGTCGTGCACCACCAAGGCAGCCTCTCGTGCCCTCCAGCTGACAGGAGGAAGACTTTTTTTCCCCAAGGTGCACTAGCAAGTGTCCCTGGAGGGTTTTTTTGCCTTCCTCTGCAGCACTGAGCATAGCCTTTAGCTCCTTTGAGCCATTTTTTGGCAAGTACCTACATCGGCTACTCCACAACAGTGGCCCTGGTGCCCACATCCAGGGGGAGGAAGCTTTCTATACACTTCTTGTGGGCCACCCTCGGGGCTTGCTTCTCATCTGCTGTGGCACTGAGCACAGCCCCTTGTCAGGGCTCCTCTGGCCCATTTTGGTTTCTTGCCTGCTGCTCTTGTACCTCCAGCCTCTTCTCCAGCCTGGAGAACACTCTTGTGCATTTTGCACTTTGTGGCCTCCATCCTAAAATCATTTGCAGCAAAACTGTGTGCTGGGCAATGTTTTCTCTCTTCTCTGTCAAACCTCCTCATTGCTTTTGGATGGGGATGGTCTCTCGGCCATGCTGGAAGCCTTCATGTTCCAGGGGCATCTGGTGGTGTTGCTCTCAGCTTCAGATGCTTTGGGCCCAAGACTTGCTGGGCTGAGTCTTGCTGGAGAGCTCCCATGCTTGCTGCTGGCAGGGGAGCAGGCTGCAAAGGGAAGCAAGCCCAGCTGGATCTCCCATTCAGAGCCTGCCCACCTGCTTGGTGGCATGCAGCACCTTGCAGCCTGGCATAACTGTGTCTGCTCTGACTTCCACCACTCCCTTTCACATCCTGGGCTCTTACCAAGCTTCTTTTGCTGTGTTTGAGGTCCTGCCCGGTGGCAGAGACCACATGGCATCAGTCAGCAGCTGGGAGGAATGTGCCTCTTAACCAGGAGATGAGATCTGAGTGTATCCCTGCTTTCTCTTTTGCTTTGGAATATTCCTTGATCACTATCATCTGACTTTCACCATCTGGAATGCACCAAGCCAAAGCAGCTCTGGTAGCAATGTGCATACCCATCTGCATGGCAGCTCTCCTCATCTGCTTGTGCTGCTTAGGGACAGAAAAGATGTGAAGGAAGATTTTTGGTGTCTCTTTCATTGCACCTGACCTGTGAGAAGTGAGATGAAGAAACATGGTGTTGATTGGAGAGAGCTGGGCTTCCTCCCCAGAAAAACTGGCCATCACTGCAGTTTGTTGGAGTCTATTAACTGACAACCTCCATCCCTTTGGTTTGGGAGTCATTGTTGAAGCTTGATGGTGGGTCTGGAACAATGACAGGATCTTCAGCCAAGCACCCAGGGAAGGGAAATGTACTGTGTGAGGAGGATTTGTTCTGTGAGTGAAGCTGCCTCATCATCCACAGACTTTTCTCATCAGTTTTTGCCTGTTTAAAAAGCTCAGGCTGGGATAAAAGTTGAACATTTAAGGTACCAGATTTCTCTGGCACTGCTGATCCTTTCCATTGGCACCATTTCCTTTCCATACCATGGACTTACACTGGGTAAGGATCTCATTGGTTTAGTTTCAGCTATATTCTGGCCATAAGTTTGTAGTGGATGGGGATTTTTGCCCTTCCTTTGGTGCTCAGTTGAGCATTTCAGAAGGTACAAGATTTCTCTGGCACAGCTGATCCTTTCTTTCCATGTACCATGGGTTTATGCTGGGTAAGTATTGTATGAGTTGAGTTGCAGGTATGTTCTAGCCATAGGTTTGTAGTGGACGTGGGGACTTTTGTCCAGGTGCTCCCTGGAGTTCAGGAGTTGGTCAAGGACTGAGGTAAGTGCCTCTGCATCACAGCATTTCCCTTCTCAGGTGTCAGCTTCCTCTCTGAGAATGCTCTGCTCTACAAAAGCTGCCTGTGTTTACCAAGTCTTGGCTCCTCCTTTAGCAAGTACTTATCCTGGACTTCATATTAAGAAGACAGAGCCTGGCTCTTCTCAGTGCTGCCAAGTGGCAGAAAAGGCGTCAGGCAGAAACTGAAACACGGGATATTTGGTCTCAACAGAACGTTTTGCTGCTGTGGTTGAACAAAAGAAAGTGCAGGGACAAAAAGGAGGCGAGTTGCTGAGCGAGGCTTTGGAGTCATCTCTTTGGAGAGGTTTGAGACCTGACTGGACATGGCCCTGGGCAACCTGCTGCAGTTGGCCTTGCTTTGAGCAGGAGGGTTGGGCTCCAGTCTGTGGAGGTCCCTTCCCACCTCCTCTGCTCTAGGAGTTTGTGGTTGCCATTGTGGTTTGTCATCAGGCCAACAGGAGACCTGTGCTCCATTGTGCTGGGTTTCTTTTGTCAAAAGCCACCCTGTGCTCATAGGAGATTCTTTTTGCTCTGCCTGCTGTCAAAAAGCTGCAGAGTCCAGCAGTAGCAGCTCCTCCTTCCATGCCATTAGTTTGAAGCCTCCTCAGAGAAGCAGGTGAGTATGCTCAATTACAAGCTAGCAATGTCTAAGGAAGGTCTGGTGAGCCACAGCTGTGGACTGCTGCAGAGTCCTGAACCAAAGCCTCCCACTGAAGAAGTAAAGCATAGCAAGGGAGAAGGCTCCTTCTCCCAAGACACAGAGTTCTCAGTCTAGCTCTGAAGGAAGTAGCCAGCACCCTTGAAACCTTCATGGCACAGAGAGGAAACAATGACTTCTGGCTTCAGTGCAAGAGCCAAGGACAGACACCTGTGCAGTGCTTCACTTGGAAAGCCACTGCAGATGGTTCAGTGAAAGGCCTGCTTGAACCTGCAGAATAACCCAGGTGCCACTTGAAATGATGCCAGCTTGTCCTAGGTGACACTGAAAAGCGTGACAGCCCGTGGATGCCAGCACAGAACTTCTTTCCAGGACACCACAGATCCCAGCACAGCTGCTGCAGCGCTGCCATCTCCCTGTGCCCATTCCCACAGCTTTGTTCCCCCTCTCTTGCTTTCCTTCCTACTTATTCCTTGGAGCCAGAGAGTAATTAACTGACCTTGACTAAGTGTTCTCCATTAGAATTCGTTTTCCAGGAAGTCTGAGCAAAGCCCAGTGAGATGGACTTTGGGTAAAAATGGACATGACCACACTGGACAAACTTTCCTGCCCTGTTTTCATGCAGTTGGAAGTGTGATGCTTTGCTGGTGAGGTGTTGGTGACAACAATGGGTCTTTCACCACAGTAACTGGTTTTCCAGTGCAAATGAGCCCAGGGCAGCAGTGTGCTCCCAGCAGGGAGGAATGCAAGGAAAACATGGGTGTGATTCACTGTTCCTACTTAAAGAAGGTTTTCTTCTGGTTTGATGGGGCACATTCTACAGAGCTTTGGAGTCTTTAAACCTTTTTGTCTTATCCTCTTGCGTAGTTCAGATACAGGACAAGAATGGCAAAGCACTGGGCAATATACTCATTTCTTTCTCTTTGCCAAGCTTTTGTTGTATGTTTCTTGGCTTTTCATATGCAAGCAAGGCTCAAGGGTAGGACTGGCTTTCATGACAATAATTCCTTGGACAGAAAGTAAGGTTTCAACAAGAAGAGCACCTTGGTTTTCTCATTTCCCTGGCAGGATGCCATTTGTGGCAGTGGGATTTCTGACACTCATGAGTAAGGAGACTGCTGTCCTGCTGCAGTTGCGTGTTTTGGAGAGAGTAAACTTCTCCCTGGGAGCCTGTCTGCAGCACAGCAGTGTTCCTCCACAGTCCTGATGGAGACAGACTTCTGTTTTGGAAAGACACAGAAATGCATCAACACCTGTGCAGCAAGGTCTTGGAGGGGGCAGCAAAATCATACTGAGTGGCTAAAACAAAGCAGAGGAGCTCTGTGCCCTCATTTTGCCTTCAAAATTCACCAAACCAGGTCTTCAGGAAAAGAAACAGACTGCAGGGATATTTCTTTAGTTTCAGACTGAAACAGAGATCTGAACACCACACTTGGAGGGTCCCAGAGTGTGTGAGAAGGTTTGGACTGAGAGTCACAGGGAACAACGAAAACTCTTGTTTTTTAAACCAGTCTGGCTGCTGTGACATCAGCTGTAGCCTGGCTTCTGTGACATCAACTGTGGCAAGCAGAAGAGGTCACCTGCCCTCCCTTGCCTAACAGGTGAGTAAAGGTGTAAAGGGCTGACAGTGAGAATGGTTGTGCTTAGTCTTAGATGCAATCTATGAACTGTAAAGCTACTGTCCAAACTCAACAAGGAGCAAAGGTAAGTTCACTTTGTTCTTTTGAAACTCTAACATGTGGATTCTTTGGGTGTTGGTGTCTATTTTCCCTTTTCACCTTTAAGTGCTCACGCCAACCCCACATTTTATGCAGTAGGAGTTAAAGACATTGGCATTCTGGGCATTCCCTTGGCAAGTACCAATCACCAGGTTCTTAACAAGAAGAAGACTCAACAGATCCATGGCCAGCTTGGATTGACAGTGCTACAGCTGCCAACAGCTGCATACAGCACGGCAACAGCTTCTGGTCAGATCAATACCTTCAGTCACTGGAAACAAACTCCAGCATCTGTTTCAGAGTGTGCCCGTCTGGTGGGGTTCCAGGAGAACTCCCAGAAAGCCTGCACAAGGCACGCTGAAATCTGGGGCATGATTCACCACCTTCCAGTTGATTTCGATGGACATCCCTTCGGATGGCCATGGCCCTTGTCCCCTCTGTGCTCTTACAGGGCATCAGTCTCCAGAACACACTTGGAGGGAACAAGGAAATCGCCTTCAGCCAAGAGCCTTTGCATGTTTCTATTCTGGAGCTTGTACTCGCTGCCCTTCAGCTGTGTGGAAGCAGAGCAGCACCCCGCAGTGCAACCTCCCCTGCACTGTCTGTCCCTTCTTCCCCAGTAAGGGAAGGAATTCAAATGCCATTGAAACAAATGGAATGACAATTCCTTCCTTCTGGAAGAATTCCTTTCTACTACCCTTCTGATTTCATAGACTCCGGCTGTTATTTTTCACCTGCTTTCAGCCAGAAAGCTTTCTCCTCACATTTGATGTGACCCTCCATCCATTTCCAACTCTGAAGCAGTTCCTGGGGCACTCTGCCCTGCTGCTTTTTCTCTGCCTTTGAGGCTTGAAGACATTTCTCCAGCCACAGTCAAGGCTTTGCCCAGCTTCACCCCATGGATGAGCAGCTCTCCATCCCCTTCTGGCTGCAGATCCCCTTGCACAACTGCACCTTTCTGAAGATTGAAATAAAAATGCATCTTGTATTGATTGGCTGTTGTGTCAGTGTCTTTGACCTTCTTGTGGAAAGAGTTCCCTTGATAGACTGGGTCCTCTGGAGAATACCCCGTCCTGGGCTTTGTGTGCTGAAGGCTGCTCTTGGAATGCCATTCACTGTCTTCATTTTGCTTCCTCTTTCCTTCCTGACCTTAGAATAACAGACACAGGCACTATGTGATTCTTTCTATCCAGATCACTCAAAAAAAATAAACCCCATGTAGTTCCAACACAGAAACTGTCATTTGACTGGAAACCAGCAGCAGAACTGTTTGAATTCAGTGCTGCACTAGGTACATTCTGTTCTGACAAAACCGCCCTCTGGTAGGCAGAGCACTCAGGTCAGGTACAGTGTGAGATGTGTACATGACCATAGGGTTTGTGCAGATGGGAAGAGCTAAAGCAATGGGTTCTCCAGACCCTTCATTGCTGCCATCCAGTGCAGCACGTTCATTAAACTTGAAGACACAGGAGACACTGCACTCCTCAGCAGCTTACACATAACCATCCCTCATGTCCTTGTTCATTGAGATCTCTGTATTTTACTGGAGTCTTTGGAAGTGTGGTTATACAGTGGTTGAGTTACTTCAGCTTTTCCCAAGAGCTGAAGGTTTTGAGATTGTTACAGTGGTCCTTAGGAGCAAAACACAAACCCCAACAGAAAAGCAAAAGGAGTGCATCACAGTCTTGACAGAACTGCATTCATAGAGCTTTTCTGTCTTGGTTCTGGTTTCAAAGCTTGGGGCTAATATTCCATGTGAGGCATATTGGGCTTTATACCTGTGAAACACATCAATACCATCTTCCCTTAGAGACACCAGAAAAGTTCACTGTCAATGAAATTAATTAGTTTGTATCCCTCATAAAAATGCATATCCTAAGTAGAGCTCATTCAACATGGACATAAATGACTTTCAATCTATCAAGGACTGTGGTTTTACTCAGATTATGACATTCTTTCATAGAATCATCATCATTCCCTTTAAAAACAACCCAACAACCTACTACCAATTCTCTACGAGAATTATGCTTTTCCAAGCTTCAAATCTCAGCTGTAACCTTAGGAGTGTTGACATCACACTGTAAGAAGTGGAGGAGAAGTCTGTATTGAGAGCAGAATATTTTCATATCCCCATTTTTTGTGAAGGATGCAAACTCTAGTGTTGAAGATATTGTTGATGTTAAGGTTTAGAGAAACATTAAAGATGAGAGGAGTTTTTTATGTGTCTGTGGGCGAAAGGGCCAGGTTACAAATGAAGATGATGGAAGATCAGAAGCTCTTCAGTGTTGTCTGATTTACCTTTTTGTTGCACTATGATAAAGACATGGCACATGGGCTTGCATCATGATGTGAGAGAAACAGTGTGGTATCAGATTGCAGCACATGTTGCCATTCTGGCTCTGGAGTTCATCTGTAGACAGATCCTGTGGTGGGACCTGCTCTTTGCAGGTGGCTGTGAGATGAGATGCCGAATGACTGAAGCAGGACAACAAGACAGCAGAAGTTGTCTTCTTTTCAGTTTACCTGAGACTTGTTCTGGAGGGAAATCATCTTGAGGTAAATTGATCCATGGAGGCTCCAGTGTTCTGGAATCTCCTGTGGTAGTCAGCTCATCTTCCACAAAATCTTCTTTCCTGCATGGGTGGGTGCACGCCAGAAATCTCTGCCTGTTAAAAACCAAACAAGCAGCTTTCATTGTAAACAGTGTCAGCAGAAATAAGTGCAGTTCCTTATTAGAAATGGTGCTGATCATAAGCATGGAAAGGTGAAGTGGCCAGTCATTTTTGCTGCCGTTCCCCAGGGCTGTGGGTGCCTCTGGCATGGTGGGACCGGGCCCGTGGCAATGCCAGACTGCTCCTGGCTTAGTGGGAGGAGGAAGATGGGAACTGAGACACAATGGGGCAGGGAGGAGGCAGGGCAGGCACCGACTGAGAGTGGGCTGAGCAACCTCAGGGCCCAGGTTTGTGGTGAGAACCCGGGCTGGCTTCCTATTGCCCTTTGTCGGGACTGGAGACACCAGCAACACCAGCTGCAGCTTGGCAATGTGACCAGCCAGCCTGGACCCTGCTCTCACACACACTCATTGCTCCTGGAGGGCACAGCCAGGTCCCTTTCTGGCCTCTTACTTGAACAGCTCACCCCAGTGTCCATGCTGTGACCACAGTTGTGCTCACCCCATCCGCTGTGTGTACATTGGACAGGGCAGGCTCGGAGCCACGACACTGAATATCAATCAACCAAATGGGGCCAGATCCTGGACCGAAATTTCCGTGCCGAAAAGCTTGAACAGCAGACCCACATCCCAGCTGCTTGCAAACCACTGCAGCATCTTTCAAGTCCCAGTTGACACTACAGACAGTTCCCCACTGTCCCTCGTGTTCCACCTCCACTCTCCCAGCACAGCGGCTGCCGCCATCCACCAGCCTCAACTCTGCAGCCCTGAAACGCCAACACGGGGCTGGTCAGGAGAGCACCGAGCTCCAGACGACAGCTCTGAGGTCCCCCCTGCCCAGCCAGAGGTAAAGGCACCTGAGGGACAGCCCTCCCCATCCTGGGCTGTCCCTGGGGCAGTCTGGGGGTCCCTTTTCTCCCCAGCTCTGCAAAGGGCTGAGGCTGCCCAGCAGCAGACCTGCTGTACCATTCACAGCCCCACAGCCTGCAGCACATCCCCACTAATTCAACCACCCCTTTCCCATGTCCCCTCTCTCCTCCCCAGCACAGCAACCCCCGTATGGCCCCGTGCCCCAGCCCCACACCTCCCTCTCCCACCCACACAGGCACAGCATCCACTCCCTTGAGCACCTTCTGCCCCTCGTCCCAGCGGCACCCGTGAAGAAACCGAATTGCCAGAGGTATCCCGATGAGCACGCTGGTGCCCACTGGCCCTGGGCTGTGGGACAAGGGAGCCAGCACTTCCCCTGCACAGCTGCAGCCCGAGGAGCAGCCACAGCACCCGAGGCCACAGGAGTCCCTGCGTGCCCATCCTGAGCCTCCTGCCCCGCGGGCACAGCCCTGCTGCTCCCCACTCCCCGGCACGGCTCCCGCACCCTCGTGGGGCTGCTGCTGATGGGAGGGTGAGATCTCTGAGAGATGCCAACGCAGCTGCAGGAGCCAATCCAAGCAGCAGCACCTTTTGAGATGAGATCAGGAGCTCTCTCCCCTCTGACACAGCTCAGCCCGCCAATGAGCTTCTCCAGTGCCCTTCATGCCCATATATGAGGGACACCACGGTCCCAATGCAGGTGCCACGGCTGCTGCCATGGGGCAGAGTTATGGGCCGAGGCAGGCGCAGAGGGGAAATGAGTCTCCAGGCCCTCAACTGGGAGCACTGGGAGCACTGAGCATCCCCAGGGCTACACTCATCAGAGAACCCACAAGGGCAGCGTCCAGCAGCCCCGAGCTGTGGGGCTGCTCTGGCTCTGTGTCGGGGTGGAAAGGGAACAGCCCCTGCCCTGCTGCAGCCCCTGTGGGACAGCCCTGGGCTGGGGGCAGAGCTGCAGCCCCGGCCTGCAGGAACATCCCTCCTGGAGAGCCTCAGGACAGGGCCCCGGCAGGAGCCGTGCTGGGACACGTCCCCAGTCTGGCAGCAGGAGAGGCCCCAGCGTGTCCCCAACCGTCCCCGTGTCCCCCAGGGGCCGTTGTTCCCTGCAGGCAGATGCATCGGGAGCTGCAGCTGCAGCTGCACAAACCGCAGCCCCCGCGGCCTCGCAGCACTCGCTGCGCTTCCCCCACAGCGCCCGGCCAGGAAGCCTGAGGTTTCCTCCTGGCACCCAGCCCAGGCACACCCCCACGGGCCCCGACACACCCCCAGCCCCACTGCTCCTGCCGGGGCTGCTCCTTCGGCCTCGCAGAGACGCCAATCGCAGCTCCTGGCCCCTGGGACGGCCTCGCTGCACATGGATGCTCCACACTGAGCCCCACGGCCATGGGGGGCACTGCAGGGATGTCACCTCACACCCATATACAGGCACCCCTGACATGTTGTTCCCACTTTCTCACTCCCTTCTGCTGCAGCAACTTCTTCCCCTTCTCCAGTCCGTTCATCACAGAGGCCTTACCTCCATCACTCACTGGCCAGGCCTTGGGCAGCAGCCGGTCCAGCCCAGAGATGACTGGCCTGGCCCTGCCAGATACAGGGGAAGATCTGGAAACACCTCCTGCTCAACAACAACCTGCAGCTGCTCAATAACTTGGGCAACTTCATCAACAGGTTGTGTGCCAGGCTGGCAGGGGGCTGCTCCTCATGCCCAGGCTGTGCTCTCCTCACACTCTGCTCCCCCCATTTCACAGAGCGAGCGTGTTTGTGTGTAAGTTCTTTGGTGGCATCATCCCTGACACGATCCAGACCCCAGATGACAAGAGGGTCTTGGTCCGTGTCACCCTTGAACTGCACCAGTGCCACCAGCTGCTGGAAAAAGCCCAGTAGATACCCAAAAATCTTGAGGCTGGTCACAAGAGCTTGGGGAGGAGTGGTGATCCCCCAGCGTGGTGATCAATGGCAGAGTCGAGTTGGAGGCCTGTGGCCAGTGGAGTTCCACAGGGGTGGGTTCTGGGGCCAGTCTTGTTCAACAGCTTCATCAACCACCTGGATGAGGGGACAGAGGGACCCTCAGCAAGTTCCCTGCTGGCACCAAACTGGGAGCACTGGCTGATTCCCCAGAGGCTGTGCTGCCATTCAGCAGGATCTCAACCAGCTGGAGAGTTGGGCAGAGAGGAACCTCCTGAGGTTCAACAGGGACAAGGGCAGAGTCCAGCAGCTGGGGAGGAACAACCCCCTGCACCAGGACAGGCTGGGGGTGACCTGCTGGAGAGGGAGCCCTGGCCCAGGCTGCACAGGGAGGGTGTGGAGGCTCCTTCCTTGGAGCTCTTCAAGACCCACCTGGACACTGTTCCCCTGTCACCCGATCTAGGTGGGACCTGCTTCTGCAGGGGAGTTGGGCTGGATGATCTCTACAGGTCCCTTCCAACCCCACCATGCCGTGATTCTCTGATACTCGTTGAATTACAGACGGTCTCATTAGCTACAAAATACATCTTTATTAAAACCAGAAACAGACTTGAACCCACAGAGGGGATGGAAGAACACAGAACCAGGCGGAAAAGAGGGCAGTGAGGAAAAGGCAGACACAGAAGGAGAGTGAAGCCTGGAAGGGAAACAAACACACAGCAAAAGTCCCAGCAGTGGTGAGACTGAGGTCTGGGCCCAAGAGGTCACGTGCTCGATGTTCTTGGCGCAAGCACAGAATGGAGCTGGATGCCTGAGCCGTGAGCAGGAGCTGCAGGCCCCAGCAGAGGCGACAGATGCTGCGCTGGTTCTCCACTGGGCCGTTCCTGGAGCACACCCCCAAGGCCACGAAGCCCCCGAGCAGCAGGTAGCCTGCAGGAGAGCAGAAGCATGGGGCAGGCAGCGCCCGGCCGGCTCAGCCGGGCTGACAGGAGCTGCTGAGCTGCACCCGCAGCGCTGCAGGGAAACCTGACGCCGGAGCCCACGTCTCTCAGAGCACCAGGGCAGTGGCTGCGGCAGCCACGGGGGCAGGAAGCCCCGGCTGCTCCGGCAGCACCTTGCAGCTCCAGGAGGAGACACACGCAGTGCAGAAACAGCCAGTCCAAAGGGCTCGGTGCCTACCCAGGAGGTACTGCCAGTAGGCTGCAGATCTCCTGCAGCATCCTGAAGATCAGCTGCCGCAGGCTCTGTGAGAAACACCACCCTCGGAACAGCAACAAGGACCCGGCACCTTCCTAGCAGAGGAGATGGCAAGTTGAGGACAGGCAGTGGGCAGCCGTGGCTACCTGCCTCCAGCTGCTGAGCCCTTGCCCTGCAGAGCCAACGGGCACTGCCCACGCAGCCCTCCTTGTCCCCAGCTCACAGGGTGAAGGAGGTGACACCTGCTCAGCCTGTCCCCACAGAACAACAACCACAGGCCAAGGAAGTAAAGCAGGAATAGCTTAGGGTCAAAGCCTGGACACAGAGTGTGTCCAGGCAGAGAGGAACCCCAGCATGGTGTTGTCTGGACTGAGCTCCATCCTGCCACATGGCCAGAGGGACAGGGAAGGGACAGAACCTGCCACAAGTGCCCCAGATTCCCCTGCTTTCTATCCCATGGGCAAACACAGGCAGCTGTGAAAAGCTGCTGCAAGTATCCCCTGTGGGCTTTAGGAGGAGCTTCCATTTAAACATAAGGAACATATTTCCCTGTTAATGTGAGGGAGCCCTGGCCCAGGCTGCCCAGGGAGGGTGTGGAGGCTCCTTCTCGGCAGGTTTCCAAACCCAACTGCACACGTTCCTGTGGCCCTGACCAAGCAGAACCTGCCTTAGCTGGGGGTTGGGTTGAAGGATCTCTAAAGGTTCCTGACAAGCCCCATCATTCTGTGACTCTGTGGGGGGCAGCCAGGCCCTGCCTCCAGTTGCCACAGTCACGGCTGGACGCGGCCTTCCCTGCAGAGCCCCGCACAGCCCAACACAGACACATCACTTCACAGGCATCACACAGTCACAGGATCATTTCAGCTGGGAGAGACCTTTCAGCTCCTGGAGTGCAGCCTCTGTCCCAGCCCCATCACCCACCAGCCCATTGCCCTCTGTGCAACACCCACCCGGCTCTGAAACCCCTCCAGGGACGGTGACTCCAGCAGCTCCCTGGGCAGCTGTTCCAAGGCCTGACAACCCTGTCAGTAAAGAAATTCCTCCTCACATCCAGCCTGAAATTCCTCCTCAAATCCAGTCTGAACCTCCCCTGGCACAACTTGAGGCTGTTTCCTCTTCTTCTATTGCTTGTTATCAGGGAGAACAGACTGACCCCCACCTCACTGCAGCTTCCTTTCAGGTAGATGTAGAGAGCGAGAAGGTCTCCCCTGAGCCTTCTTTTCTCCAGGCTAAACAGCCCCAGTCCCCTCAGCCCTTCCTCATCTGAGACGTGTTCCAATTCCTTTCCTAGCTTGGTAGCTGCCTCTGGATCCTCTCCAGCACCTCCATGTCCTTCTTGTAGAGAGAGACCCTGAACTGAGCACAGTATTGGAGGTGCACCCTCACCAAAGGCGAGTCCAGGGCAACGATCAGCTCCCTGCTCCTGCTGACAACACTGTTCCTGTTCCAGGCCAGGATGCCCTTGGCCTTCTTGCCCATCCTGGATGACTGAATGCATCCAGCTGGGAAGCTGAAGCTCATTAGTGACGCTTCAGCAGCAGGATTTGGGTTAAAACTGGGCTTTCTGGGAAGAATGAAGCATTTCTTACACCAGCTACAGCCCTGCTCTGTGCCCTTGCCCATTCACACCAGCTGCCCAACGGGAGCCCAAAACACAACAAAGGGTGAAAAGGAAACAATCTCTTTGGGGATGGGTCTCACCTGTTTTCATTTCTTTTTCCTTCTTCGACATCTTGCCTGTCTCTTCCGTGACCTTGGCATCTCCCTTCTCACACAGGCAGAGAACCGAGGCACCGGCGCTGGCCGCTTCCACCACTGCCCACAGGGCCCCTGAAACACAAACACAGAGCACGTCAACAACCAGCAACCTGCAGGATCTCGCTGTCTCCTAAAAGAGGACAAGGCTCTCAACTCAGCTCATCAAGAGAAAGGGGCTGGGGACAGTCAGACACCCCACTGGAATGAGGCTTGGAGAAGGCTTTCACAGCTCCAGCTGGAACACTGCACAGGGACTCACAAAGTTCACCCCCAGATGTTTCCAAACCCTCCTGGCTTCTCCTCTTTCTGTGAGCACCTTGGTTTTTGCAAGAGGCTGGTTTGGGAAGTGCCTCTGCTGGGGGCTGTTTCTGTGACTGATGGTGTGTGGTTTAGGGGAAGGGGATGGCTCTGAGCAGGAGGGTGCTGACAACACCCAGTGAGAGCCCAAAGCCTTGCACCTACCCAACAAATCACCAACACAACTCCTTTTGTCACCTTCCTGCCTGCCACAAGCATTCACAAGGGAGGATTAGACTTGCAAGTACAGATAAAACCCCAATGGAGGCAGTTCAGAGGGACACACAGAGGTGAGGGCAGGACACGTTCAACCACACCCAGTGGGAAGAGGAGCAAAGAGCTGTGCCCACCACATGAACCCAAGGAGCAGACAGCACTGACCAAGAGCCCCCTCCCACTGATGGCCCTCATGGGGCTTCCTGCTGGGAATTCAAAGCCCTTTATATCACTTTAAAACACCTGACTCAGATGAGAACTTGTGGGGCAACCAACTGTTCCCCACAGCTCTGTGTTTGCTTCTCCCAAACGTGCTCGCACTACCTGTGAGGGAGAAGCAGCAGCAGAGACACCGAGCCAAAGTTGCAACCTCCCGTCCCAAAAAGAATCCTGGCCAAAGGCAGCCGCCCCACAGCCCCGTGGCTCCCTCCTGAGCTGCAGCCACCGTCCCCTCCAGAGAGGTGGCTTCAGAAGAAATCCCCAAGTCAGCTGCTGGAGAGAGGGACCCGGCACTACCGATGCGATTCCAGGGGGGCTCCAGGAGCCCTTTGAGCTGTTGTCACCCCTCTCTGGGGCTGAACTTCCCTCCCCCTCCCCCGCCATGGGACCGCATCAAGCAGCGTTTAAACACAACAGCACGAAGGAAATAACGCGGGGCGGGGGAAGAGCGGGACACAAAGTGTTTGCGGTGAGCGAAGCGTGTCCCAGGCCGCTGCCAGCGCCGGGGCCGCCTCCCCCGGGACTCCCCGCCGCAGAACGGGGCCCAGCCCGGTCGTTCCCGGCTGCCCGGGGCTCGTCCCGCTCCGCCGCGGCTGCCCGGCTGCAGCGGGAGGCGGCGGCGGGGAAGCGGGAGCGGGTCAAACCCCGAACAGAAGAGCGGAGCGGGGCAGCGCCGGGGCGGGCCGCGGGCGGCAGCCCCCGCCGGGCCCGGGCCCCGCTCCCGCTTTCCCCCGCGGCACGGAGGGACGGCGCGGCCCCGCCTCCCCCCGCCCCGCTCCGCGCCGCCGCCGGGGCCCGAGGAGCCGCCGCGGAGCCGCGTTCGGCCGCCTCCCCGCCACCGGCGCCCGCGGGCGGCTCTCGGGCTCCCGGGGCCTCGCCGCCCGCCCCGGGCCCGCCGCCGCCTCCGCCCGGCCCCGCCTCACCGGACACCCCCGGCCCGCCGCGGAGCCCCCTCCCCGCCGCCCTCCCGCCGCCCCCCGGCCCGCCCGCGGCCCGCGCTCACCGCCGGCCACGCGCCCCCCATCCTGCGCTCGCTCGCCGCCCGGCGCTCAGCCGTGGGGAGCTCGGCCGCCTCCTCCTCGCCCGACACGGCCGGAGCCGCCTCCGCCGGGACCCCCGGGAGCAGCCGCCGGCGCCGCCCCCGCGCTGAGAGACCCCCGGCAGCGCGAGCGGCGGCGCGAGCGGGGCGGCGGCGCGGGCTCCGCGCGGGGCACGCTGGGACTACGACTCCCGGCAGGCACCGCGGCTGCCGCCGGCGGCTTTGCGCGACAGCGAGGCGCGGGCGCTGACGGGAAATGGAGTCCGCGGGGCGGCCGCGGGGAAGCGGCGCCTGTCCCGCGGCTGCCGCTGCTCCCGCTCCCGCTCCCGCCCCGCAGCATCATCACCTCTGGGCACAGGCGTAAGAATCGCCCGAGGGTGGCGGCTGGAAGGGCCGTCACTAAAAAGAGTCACAGAACGGTGGCAGTTGGAAGCGACCCCTAAAGCTCATCCAGCCCAACCCCCATCTCAGGCGGGTCCCACCTAGATCAGGTCACACAGGAGCGTGTCCAGCTGGGCTTGGAAACCTGCCGAGAAGGAGCCTCCGCAGCCTCCCTGGGCAGCCCGGGCCAGGGCTCCCTCACCTCAGCAGGGAAATAGCTTTTGCTCATGTTTCAATGGGACATTTTGTGTTGCAGCTTCTTTCCATCAGCCCTTGTCCTGTCACTGGATACAACAGAACAAAAGTGCTGCCCCAGCCCCCTGACACACACCAGTGACATATTTGTCAGTATTAATGAGAACCCCCTGCAGTCTCCTCTTTCCTAAACAGCCCCAGGGCCCGCAGCCTTTCCTCCTCACACACATGTTCCATCCCCTCAGCATCTCAGTAGCCCTGTGTTGCCTCTCTCCAGCCGTTCCCTGTCTCTCTGGAGCTGGGGACTCTGCCCTTACTCCTGGTGACCCTCAGCAGGTTCCTCTCTGCCCAACTCTCAGCCTGTCCATCTCTCACTGACTGGCAGCACAGACTCTGGGGAGTCAGCCAGTGCTCCCAGTTTGGTGCCATCAGGGAGCTCACTGAGGGTCCCTCTGTCCCCTCATCCAGGTCCTTGATGAAGGCGTTGAACAAGACTGGCCCCAGAACCCATCCCTGTGGAACCCCACTGACCACAGGCCTCCAACATGAGAGTGACAGGGCAGTGGAACAGGCTGCCCAGAGGAGTTGTGGAGGCTCCTTCCTTCGAGGTCTTCAAGACCCACCTGGCATGTTCCTATGCCACCTGATCTAGGTGACCCTGCTTCTGCTGGGGGGTTGGACTAGATGATCTCTAAAGGTCCCTTCCAACCCCTACCAGTCTATTATTCTATGATTCTATGATTCTAATTCTTTCAATGTCACAGAGCACTGTGTCAGTGCCCAGTGGTGATGTGACGTCACAAAACCCCGCTGCAGTGTCCTGGAGTGCTGTCATTTCACGGAGCACTGCTGCAGTGCCAAGATGCTCTATGATGTCACATCGCCCCCTTCCATTGCCTACATATGCTGTGATGTCACAGAGCACTGGTGCAGTGTCGAGATATGCTGTGTTCTCACAGAGCACTGTAGCAATGTGCAGTTGTGACATGAAGTTATACAGCACTGTTTCAGTGCCCACGTGTGCTGTGATGCCAGAGAGTCCCGTTTCATTGCCAGGATATGATATTATGTCTTACAGCACTGCTACAGTGCCCAGACGTCCTGTGATGTCACAAAGCACTATTGCAGTGCCCGGATATGCTATTATATATCAGAGCAGTGATGGAGTGCCCAGATGTCTTGTAATGTCACAGAGCACTGTTGCAGTGCCCAGTGGTGATGTGATATCACAGAATGCCACTGCAGTGTCCAGGAGTGCTGTGATTCCACGGAGCACTGTTGCAGTGCCAAGATGTTCTATGATGTCATACAGCCCCCTTCCAGTGCCTAGATGTGTTATGATGTCACAGTGCACTGGTGCAGTGCCTAGTACTGCTGTGATGTCATAGAGCACTGTAGCAATGTGTAGTTGTGATGTTATACAGCACTGTTGCAGTGCCCACATGTGTAGTAATGCCACAGAGTCCTGTTTCAGTGTCCAGATATGCTATTATACATCAGAGCACTGCTACGGTGCCCAGACGTCCTGTAATGTTACAGAGCACTTTTGCAGTGCCCAGATGTGCTGTCATGTCACACAGCCCCGCTGCAACGCCCAGATGCGCTTTTCTGTTACAGAATCATGTTGCAGTGTTCACATATGCTGTGATGTCACACAGCACCGTTGCAGTGCCCAGTGGTGATGTGACGTCACAGAATCCCGCTGTGGTGTCCTGGAGTGCTGTGATTTCACAGAGCACTGTTGCAGTGTCAAGATGTTCTATTATATCACACAGCCCCCTTCCAGTGCCAAGATATACTACGATGTCACAAAGCACTGTTGCAGTGTTGAGATATGATGTCACAGAGAAATGTAGCAATGTGCAGTTGTGATATGATGTTACAGAGCACTGTTGCAGTGCCCACCTTTACTGTGATGCCGGAGTCCCATCAATGCCCAGATATGTTGTGAAGTCATAGAGCACTGCTACAGTGCCCAGACGTCCTGTGTTGTCACAGAGCACTTTTGCAGTGACCAGACGTGCTGTCATGTCACACAGCCCTGCTGCAACGCCCAGATGTGCTGCTGTGTTACACAGTCCTGTTGCAGTGTGCACATGTGCTGTGATGTCACAGAGCACTGGTGCAGTGCTCAGTGGTGATGTGATGTCATAGAACCCCGCTGCAGTGTCCTGGAGTGCTGTGATTTCACGGAGCACTGTTGTAGTGCAGAGATATTCTGTGATGTCACACAGCCCCCTACCAGTGCCTACATATGCTGTGATGTCACAGAGCACTGGTGCAGTGTCGAGATATGCTGTCACAGAGCATTGTAGCAATCTCCAGTTATGATATGACGTTAAAGAGCACTGTTGCAGTGCCCACATGTGCTGTGATGCCACAGAGTCCCGTTTCAGTGCCCACATATTATGTTATGTCTCAGAGCACTGCTACAGTACCCAGATGTCCTGTCGTGGTTTGGCCCAGCCAGCACAGCAGCACCACGACAGTCTCTCGCTTGGTGCCTCCATTCACCCCCACCCTCGTTAGGACGGCGGAGACCTCGGCGAAATGGGAGTAAAAAGATAAGCAAGATTGTTGTGGATTAAGACAAGGGCAGGGAGGGCTCACTGTCAATTACAGTTCCAGGCAAAACAGACTCCAGTGCTCGACTGAGAGAGGAAAATAGGAAAGTTTATTCTACAAGAAACAGAATGGAATAAAAGCAAAAAGGGAGCAGGATGATGAGTATTACAACTGGCACTTTAAGATCTCCCTCCCCCATCCCTCCTTTCTTCCCCATCCCATTTCACTGCTCCTGATATCTCTACCTCCTCGCCCCTCAATGGCTCAGGGGGGCAGGGAATGGAGAATGTGCTCAGTCTCTCATAGATGGGCTCTGCCACTTCTGTCTTCTCAGATGAGGACTGTGGAGAAAAAATGAGGGAGCATGGACATGGATCCCGGGGTATAATGTTAGGCCTGATGGGGCAAGGCAATCTGAGTTCCAGTTATATGAATTTAATGCACAATCAAGACCAGAGTCAGAGCCATGGTTAAAGCAGTTGCTGTCACGCAGACAGCAGGCCGCTTTCTCTTCCCTCAAGGTCGGGCTGTTTTCAGCTAACAGCTAACAGCTCAAGGTGGAAAACAACTTCGGAGAAAAACAAGATGGGAAAATGTGAGGGAGCTTGCTTATGGCAGAAACCGCAAGTAGGATGAACATGAGAATGTAATCTATTAGCTGCTGTTGTTGAGCTAGCTTTGAAGCTGCTGTGTATATAAGTTAGAGCCTGCTCTCAATAAAGAAGATTTCTGCTATCACTCACATTGAGTAGGACTGATTTCTTCCCACCCAGCTGAGAATCGGACCCTGGGTTGATCGCCGCATGAAGTAGGCTTGGGGCTGGTTTTTCAGGCTTCGAGCCTGGTTTCAGGCTTTGAGCCTGGTTTCAGGCTTTGAGCCTGGGTTTTTCAGACTTAGAGTCTGGTTTCAGGCTTCGAGCCTGGTTTGCAGACTTTGAGTCTGGTTTTTCAGGCCAAGAGCCAAAAACTTCGCGGCATATGGCGCCCGAACAGGGACCATCTCTGGGTGTTACCGGGTAAGGAGCCTGCCTGCGGGGAGCTGAGACTTGAAAATCCGGAGGCAGAGGCAGTCGTCGGAGGAAGCCTGCTGGATCCCAAGCGGAGGTTGCTGTACCTGGGGGAGTGACTACAGGTTGTGGTGAGACGAGGAGCCGGCAACATGGATAAGGAGGTAGCACTCTCACTTTTACATCGCTTTTTAGAAAAGTGGGGGGTGGACTTAAAACTGACCAATTTGTCTGGTCTGCTTGTACATGGTAATTGTAAAGGCTTTTTTAAAGACTCTGAGAAATAATTTGATGAGGAGGAGTGGAGAGCATATGGGACTTGTCTTTGGGACTTGGTTATAGACGAAGATAAGACTGCTTGGAAACTGATAAAACCGTGGAGAGAAGTAATTAACTGTTTGAAAAAGTATAAGTTGGAAAAGGATTTGGCCGCTGCTGTAACTCAGCGGCTTGATATGCCTGAGACTGCAGCCGAGCCAACAGCTGGACTGTTTGGTATCAGGACTAATTATGTCTCACCTCCCTTTTCTGGTGAGTGGCGAGAAATTGGAAACCTTCTCTGGGAAGCCACTATTAGTGGTGATAAGGACAATAGTAAGATCAGTAAAGATCTAGGTCTCGTTTGGAGAGACGTGATAAATACTTTGAAAGAAATGCAAGCAGAACAGCCTGTGGCCATGGCTGCAGCCCAGGCGTTGACCGTTGCACCGAGGCCCAAAGAGACAGATAGGGGAATGGACAGGCTCCTGCAGGAAGCATTAAAGAAACTGGAGCGACAGGAGACCATCGAGACACAGCCCGGTGCGCAGCCCGTCCCCACTGGAAGCCAGCCCGGTGCCGCCCGGCGCTGAGCGGGGCGTGCTGCGAGGAAAAAAAAGTTGTCCTGTACACAAGAGTTTTACAAAGTCAGAGAGGCGAAGGGGCTTCGGAGCAGAGCCCCCGCGGGAGAGCTGCTTCCCATTCGAGCCCAGCCCGCCGAGTTACCCCTGGGACGACTCGCAGGGGAATGCCGAGCGGGCGGAGTCGGGCCGGGGTGCGGCGCAGGATGATCAGAGGAGAGTGGGGGAGCGCGACCCCGTGTTAGACTGGGCACCATGGGGCATGTGAGGGGAGACAAAGAAAACACAGGAGAGACTAATACCGACTGCGCCGCCGGCGCCGGCACGGAGTGAGCCAGACCCCCCCGCCCCTTCCATCCGCAGCCGCCGCCGCGCAGCCGCTTCCCGCGCCCGGTCGGTGTCTCCGGAGCCCCCCACACACACCGCGCCGACACCGCCGGCCCCGGCCCTCACGGACCGCTGGGCTCGTCCTTTCCATCCTCAGTCCCTTGCCTCAACGAGTGTAAAAACTGTTGCTCGTGATGTTATGCATTTTGCTGTAAATGTGATGATGAATACTGGTTTTCTTACAGTGGAAACTTTCTAAGGTGTTGTAGGTGTCAGGAACAGAACATTTTGACATTGAGAAGCTAAAAGGTGGTTTGTGTTTTAGACTCATTGGTGAAGGATTTTTTTTTATCAGGAGTAAAAAAAAAAGGATTTTGTCATACTGTTGATGCTTCAAATGATTGTGGTAAATGGTTTTAGGCAATTTCAACAAACCAAGCAAAACATGTGGGTTACACTGGCCAAAGCAATCAATCAGCCTACAATATGTTTATCAATGGCCACTCCAGATAATCCTTTTTCTACCTGTTTGATGGGGGTTCCATCAGATGTGGCACAATGGCCTGTACCAAATGCATTAAAACCAAATCCCTTAGTTAAGGGTAATGGCAAAGTTGACAGCTGGGACTTGATCATTTCACGGTTGCCAACAATGACAACAGAGCCACAGGAGTTAGAATTATTGGGATCTATAAAGATGGATGTTTGTGTTATGTTTAATTTTACCAGCAATACCAAAAGGTTTGAGAAAGAATGTGGATCCCATCCTGGGCGTGTATAAGAACACAACATCTTGGTGCAATTATACTTCACCAAAAAGACCCAGGTCTAGTCTTGTGCCTATACAGTTACCAAAGGGAATTTTCTGATTTGTGGGGACCAGGCATGGCCTGGAATACCCCCGAGATCACAAGGGGCACCGTGAAGTTTGCGATGACTGACGATCTTGATGCCTAATCACACAATGATTTGGAAACATCATTGTCCAAAACAATTTGTGCATGCATTTACTGGTGAATGTGATGACCATGTTACCTTTGGTCTCCCTCAGCAATAATAGCAACCAGTATATTTGCTCCAGGTGTAGGAGTATCTGCTTCATTAACTCAGCTATGCAAATTAGGATGCTGGCTTAGCAAACAAAGTAATCAAACCTCAATAACATCAGAAGGCTTGATTAGTGATGTAAGTAGTATTAGACATGCAACCTTGCCAAATAGAGCTGCTATTGACTATTTGCTTTTAGCACAAGTGTCATAATTTTGTTTGTCAGTTGTGCTTTTTTTTTTTCTTGTTGTATAAAAAGCAGCTCACCAGGCTTGGGTTGCTCAAAAAGAAAAAGGGGGAATTGTGGGGGAATTTCTAAGTGATAGAGGACAATGGTAACAATGAACAACTCATGCTTTGACACCTGTGAACAGTGAACAACTCATGCTTTGAGAACTAATGTGCGGATTGTCCTTGAGCCCCTCTGGACTGTGAGAAAAGGAAAAGAAAGAATGCCTACATGGTAAGAAGCTGGAGCAAGGCAGAGGCTGAAGCAGTATGTGAAACTGCAAGGCTTATGGCAGAAAAGCACAGCTGGCTTTTAGAGAAAGGACCGATTGAAAGTAGAGTAAAGATGCCAGCTTTGCTGCTGCTTATAAAAGTCTGATGCGTGTTAGTAAAACTGGAGTTATGACCTAACCATATTGGTGTCTGTCATTTCTCTGGTGGTGCTCTCTCCAACAGATGACATTCAGGATGAGTTGTTCCCTCACCTTTCCAGGGAT
Organism: Colius striatus; assembly: GCF_028858725.1. Taxonomy (NCBI): domain Eukaryota; kingdom Metazoa; phylum Chordata; class Aves; order Coliiformes; family Coliidae; genus Colius; species Colius striatus. The sequence continues at coordinate 1,179,543 of NW_026908523.1, read as the reverse complement.
GGAGGTGAGGCTGACCAGCCTGTAGTTTCCCGGGTCATCCTTCCTGCCCTTTTTGCAGACTGGAGTGACATTGGCCTTTCTCCAGTCCTCAGGCACCTCACTTGACCTATATGATTATTTAAAACTGATGGAGAAAGGCTTAGCAGTCACATCAGCAGCTCCCTCAGCACTCTAGGATGCGTCCCATCAGGACCCATTGATTTATGAGCCTTAAGCTTGGCCAACAAGTCTTTAACCTCTTCCTCATCCACCCAGGGCAACAATTCTCTGACTTGTCCTGGTTTCTACTGATTTGTCTGATATGTACTACAAGACCACACGGGGTGAGCAAATGCATCAGGGCCCAGACAGGGCTGTGTCTCTGCTCTGCTGCTGCAGGACCCAGTGCCACAGTGCCATGGCCCCGCTTGGTGCCTCTGCCCGGGGACTGCTGTGAAGACCCCCTGGATCATGAGGTAACGAGAATCACTGGGCTCTGAACAGTTCATCCGGGGTTCTGTGGCTGTACCTGCGTCCTGCCTGTTCCAGCTCACACAAGGAGAGAGCTCAGGGCAGAGGATATGCCTGCACAGCTCCTGCACACAACAGCAGAGCTGGATCACTCCCAGCAGTCAGATGCTCCACATCTGTCGGCCACCTTGGATGCAGCCCAACCCAGTGCCACCTCCATGGGATATGTTGGGGTGAAAAAGTTTCTGTCAAGCTCCCTTGGCTTTCATATTTTTTCTTGTCCAATAGTAGACTTTATTTTTGTAACATATTTACAGGGTTGCAAGATCCAGAACAGGAGAAACCACAGCAGGAGACTGATGGAGCCATGTGGGACATGGCTAATAGTCCAGCCACCGAGCAAATCCTCTGTCCACCAGTGTTCTGTTTACTGACACCATCTACAGGCAGATGAGATAAAGCACATCAGAACACCAGCAGCAAGTTCCTCATGGGCAAGAAAAAGCACCTAATCCTGGACACTGAGAGAGCTGCAGCAATGGGTATGTCCACACACGTACCTCATGTCCCATCAAGCTCCACAGCTGAATCAGGGGCCACACCGTGGCAGGGTCGTAATTGGTGACCTGAAACACAGGGAAACATCAGCATGAGGAAGACATTCTGGCCTGAGCCATGGAGGATGCAAGGCTGGACACATTCCCTACATTTCAGCTACTCAAACTTGGGTGCAGGCTGGAGCAGGCAGCTGGGACACCCTGCAGGCCACTTTGCTCCAGTCACTGCAGCCTGTGCCCTGGCTGGAATTAGTGATGCCCTCGAGCACTGCATGAGACCAAAGGAAGCTGACAAACTGCCCCAGGTGAGCCCTGGATCTGCTGGACCACCGGCCACCGTGGGCTCTGTCAGCCTGGGCAGGGGCCAGCAGGAGAACAGCAGCAGCTGACTCCTCCACCCACAAGACTCCTCCATCCACACAGCTCTCGTGTACCTGTGCCACCAGCTCTGCGCCTCTGGTCATCTCACTCACAGCAGCGTTGGCCTTGGGGGAAAAGCCGTCCTCGCCTGTGGGAAGGAAGGAGCAGGAGGAAACCCAGGGAGTTATTCACAGGCTTCAGAGGCCAGAAGGCACTGCCTCAGGGAACATGCTAACACTGACTGCTGCTTGAAGCAGCTGAAACCTCCTGAACTCCTGCCAGCCACAACCCCCAGTGCTGAAGCCTGGCCTGTCCCCCAGCCCCCTGCAGCCACCCCTTTCACGTCCTGAAGGACAGCTCTCTAGACTCCATGAGGAAATACCCTCACAACCAACACCAAAAGACCTCCCAACACCCCAAAAAGCATTTCTAGGCAGTGACTGACACTCTTCCCAACTCCCTCGAGAGCTCCATTACCTGCCAGTGGCACCACGTGGTCCAGGAAAACTTCTGTTGCTTGGAAAGGTGGCCATAAAAAGTCAGACCTTAAAGAAAAAAGAAGCACTCAGAAACACAACCTGGCTTTAAGCTGCCCTTGTATTCTCTAAGGTGACACTCATTAATCACCTGCTCTAACAGGAACTCGCTTTCCAATGGGCACCAGTCCAAACTAAAGATCAGGACTCCCCAGGAGCCCACACCCGCTGCCCAGACAAACCTTTCTACCGGTTCCCGCTTCAGCTGTGGGAAAACCCAGAAGCAGTTCCAAGGATGAGAAGGCCAGAAAGAGGAGCTACAGACCTGATCTGTCTGAGGGTGTCAGTCTTCACTTTCTGGTATCCCCCGTAGTCCACGTAGGTGAGCTCCACTTGCCGGCTCTTTTGGAAGTAGCCCGTCACTTGAGCCCGCAGCCATGCCCCGTCCTGGCCTGGAGCCATGCAGATCGTGCCAGCTTCACAACAGAAGAGGACAGAGGCAAAAGGCTCAAGGATTGCAAGAAGGCAGCACTTCAGGCACTAGTGCTGCTGCACTTTACTGAGATGCATCAGCGTTGCTTACAGTGCTGCTGCTTTCCCTCCTGGCCACCCACAGCCCATCAGACAAGGCCTGCAGCTGGCACACACCAGAGCTGGGCTTTACACAGCTCAAGGCTGTCTGCCACTGCCGTGCTGCTCTCCCCAGGCAGCCAGTTCCAGCCTTTGGTCACTGACCAAAGCTCTGTCTTTATCTGAAGAGGAAAGGAAGTGCTCCTTTCCCTGTGACGCGCCCTCCACTTGACCCCACGTGCACACTGACACTCTGGAGGTGTGGGAGTAGTTCCACACTTTGTCAGCAAGACCACACCAAGTGCCAAGCTGGTTAGAAGGAGCCTGACAGGGACTTTATCTCACGCTGAATTTCAACGTGCAGTACGTGGCTGGGGAGGAACTCCAGAGACCAGTGGGGCAAGGAAGAGGATGGCAACAGCTGTAATCTGGCAGTAGCTTAAACACAGATGAGACAACAAGCAAATAGCACCTTCTCATTCACTGGCCCCAGCCTAAGGCTGGGGCATCAGGCTTCCACGTGGCCCTAGAAGGTTCTTAGATGAACAACGTGTAAGCAGCCCAGTTACTTGCCTTCCACTGGAGTGGGCAGGGTTGGAGTGTCCTGTTGTGAATACCAGGCAGACATCTGCTGGTCCAGGCTCTGCAGGGCACAGAAAGTGGGGTGTGTGAGCTGCTGCAGAAACATGTGCCCTGCATCAACTTGGTTCACCACGGCCACCACTGTTGGGACTCCCTGTGGCAGGAACAGCTGGCATGGGGAGGAAAGCGATTGTCAGCAGCATTCCCTGCAGCAGCAGCTTCATTCACATCGAGTCCATGTTCCACCAGCATCTCCCTTGGCCTGCAGCCACGACTGCCAAAGCCCTGCCCCTCTGCTCTTTCACTCCCAAAGGCTGCTTTGGATCAGGAGCAGAAAGCTGCTCACTCCTGTTCCATGCAACTCCAAGGGAAATCAGACATGGGCTGGGGCCCACCTTGTACACAAAGAGGCTGCTGGCACACAGCACCTCGGGCTTACTGCCCCAAGAGATCAGTGGGCAGAGCCAGGCATTCTGCAGAGGTCGAGTCCTGCTGCACCGTCAACACAGCACGCCTGGCAAACATTCCCTGTCCACGGGGCTTCAAACATCAAGGTGAATCTTGGACAATCCCTGCAAAGCCCTTAAAGGTCTTTTCCAACCCCAGGGATTCTACCAGCTGACATCTCTGAGCTCTGGCACAGTGGAAACTGCAGTGGCAGAATGGATGGATAAATCTGATCTGTACCAGCTACAGAAGCTGGAGCAAAGAGAGCCACACCAAAATCTAACCGCTTTGAGAGCAGCTGTGGAGCAGCCACATGGATACAGCCCACTGCAACGGCCCACAACACGCCTAGAGCAGACAACAGCCTCCACCCTGCATTCAGAGCAGCAGCTGGCTGGGACTTACCCAGGGATTCTCAGGGACAGAAGGAGGTGTCACTGGTGCAAGTGCGGGTACAGAGCAGATGTTGGCGAGAGGCAACCATTTGAACCTCTTGCCAATCAGGCTCAGCACTCTTTCCACTTGATGTAGCAGGCCTGGAAGACAAAAATGCCCCTGAAAGTCAGCACCACAGCTAGGCTATCTAGCTAGGCTAGAAAAAGAGATTGGTATTGAAGATAGCTCCCACATGAAAGCAGCTGCAAATGTGACACCGTGCTGGCTGACAGACTGCATGGGGACCTACTTACTACTGTAGCTGGGGTCTGCCTTCCTGCTTTCTTGTAGCTCCCGTACTCAGTGGTGTAAGTTAACCGACAACATGTATTTTTTTCAATGGGAGCTAAGGAGAATAAGAGTGTGTTATTGAAGATAGCTCCCACAGGAAAGCAGCTGCAAATGTGACACCGTGCTGGCTGATAGACTGCATGGGGACCTACTTACTCTTGTAGCTGGGGCCTGCCTTCCTGCTTTCTTGTAGCTCCCATACTCACTGGTATAAGTTAAACCACCACGTGTATTCTTTCAATGGGAGCTAAGGAGAATAAGAGTGTGTTATTGAAGATAGCTCCCACACGAAAGCAGCGGCAAATGTGACACCGTGCTGGCTGCTAGACTGCATGGGGACCTACTTACTACTGTAGCTGGGGTCTGCCTTCCTGCTTTCTTGTAGCTCCCATATTCAGTGGTATACCTTAACAGACACATGTGACAGCAGCTGTGACACCATGCTGGCTGTGGTTTTTATCCACAGTTTTTATCCTCAGCTCCCATTGAAAAAATACATGTGTCTGTTAAGTTATTCCACTGAGTATGGGAGCTACAAGAAAGCAGGAAGGCAGACCCCAGCTACAGTAGTCAGTAGGTCACCATGCAGTCTAGCAGCCAGCACGGTGTCACATTTGCAGCTACTTTCCTGTGGGAGCTATCTTCAATACCACACTCTTTTTCTCTTACTCCTGATGCTCGGGTCTGCCTTCCTGCTTTCTTGTAGCTCCCATGCGCTGTGGTCTAAGTTTTACCGACAGCACATATTTTTTAATATGAGCTGAGCAGTCCAGGGGAGTTGGATTGGAGATAGCTCCCTCAGGAAAGCAGGTGCAAATGTGACACATTGCTGGCTGATAGACTACATAGGGACCTATTTTCCACTGTAGTTGGGGTCTGTGTACCTGCTTTCTTGTAGTTCCCATATGCAGTGGCGTAACTTCTTCTCAAATGATATATTTTCAAATGGAGCTGAGGAGGACAAGAGGGTGGGATATTTGATAACTCCCACAGGAAAGCAGCTGCAAAGGTGACACTGTGCAAGCTGATAGAGTACAATGGGACCTACGTACGATTGTAGGTGGGTTCTGCTTTCCTGCTTTCTTGTAGCTCCAACATGCACTGGTTTCACTTCTACCGACAGCCTGTATTTTTTCAATGGGAGTTGAGCAATCCATGTCCTTGGGATTGTAGATAACTCCCAGAGGAAAGCTCCTGCAAAGGTGACTCAGTGCTGGGTGATAGACTACATAGGGACCTACTTACTACTTATTTTTTTTCTGTGTACCTGCTTTCTTTTAGTGCCCAGAAGCAGTGGCGTAACTTCTACCGGCAGCCTGTATTTTTTCAATGGGAGTCGATCAGGCCAAGTGCATGCTGTTGGAGATATCTCCCATAGGAAAGCGATGTCAAAGGTACAGTGCTGACTGATTAGCTACAGGGGTGTTGATGGATCCGCAGCTTATCTACACAGGAATACAGATTAGCAGGCACTTCTTTTTTATGTAGTGCTGGGAAAACAGTGGGATAACTCCTCCATAAATGCTTCCTTGTTTGTTATCATTTTTAGGATTTTAAGACAGCTCAAACAAAAAATCACATTTGCCAACACAAGCATGCATAAAATTTTCATTTTTCTAATTTAGCCCTTTACCGTGATTGTTTCCCAAGAAACACAAAGTTTCCCAAATCACAGTGATTGGTCAAAAAAGATATCAGTCCCTTTGTTTTAGTTACAACTAAGGTAATAGCCAAAGTAACCTAACAAATACATTTACCAGGGTCTTATAGTTAAGGTAACAGCTAAGGTAACTGTTGGGACCTGGGCTATAATGAATGGTATGCAGTCTGTCAGAAACAGAACAGTAAAAAGTTAGCAGTTTGTCTTTGAATTGCCTTCTACAGCAAAAAAGCACAGAAAGGAATGTCTATGTGATAGCAAGCTTGAGCATGGGGAAAACCGAAACAGCAGATTGTAACAGAAACAAGGTCAAAGCAAGAAGATAGTACAGATGGGAATTACTGCATCAGTATTGGAAAAAACGACTCTACAGAGCCTACTCCAGTTAGCAAAAAAGACTGAAACTAAGCTACTGCAGGATGATCTTGCAGCCCTACTAGTGTGGTGTCGGTGCAAGGAGTTATTAAGTAAACCCGACCAGCTCTATGATCTGGGAATTTGGGATCAAATTGGTCACGCACTTTGGAACTCTGTAACAAATGGGAACAAAGACAGTGTTAAACTTTCATCTACATGGAAAATTGTGAGACGCATGATAGAAGAAATGCAGGGGGAAGCTCAGTTAAGTGCAGTTGTAGTACGTGCTATCCAATCAGCAGGGGAAGAAAAGGAGGGAGTGACTGAAAAACTGATCCCCGTCTTGCCAGAGCCCCCCTCTTCCTACCCAATCAGTAAAAGTGAAAGAGAATCCTGGGGAGGAGAGAAAATAGAGCCTGGTCCCTGGGTGCCCACTGATTTAAAGGATGCTCCTGTAACAACTCCTGAGCAGAATGCAACAAAGGTGCCAGGAGTAAGGGTGTCGCCCACCGCTCCGTTGCCACCTTATTCTACCCCAGTGGGTCCTGCACCACTAGATCATGCCCAAGTACCACTCCCCATGGATGTGGACGAGGAGGTGCAACCTGGCCCATCACAACTTTATCCATCCATAAATAACCTTGACTTACAAAAACAACTTCAAGATCAAGAAAAAACTATGAGAGAGCTATTGATACAAATGCAGCGTCTCGGTAAAGGATCCAGTAAAAAATCGGTCAGAGATGAGTATGCAAAGGCACATCAAGCTATAATAGAAGGGCTTCATACAGTGGAAAAGCATTTTTCTGATGAAAGCTCCACCTGCAGCCCAAAACTAACAACAAATACTAAAGAATCAACATCTGTAGTGCCTGCAACTAAAAGAAAAATGAGTGGGTGTTGCAATGTCTGGAAGATCAAGAATGGACTACAGAGGACGCAGATAATTATTTACAATCTAAATTTGGTAAGGAGGGATGACTTACTCAACAAGAGCTTGATAGAGTTAAAAAACTGTGGGATCAATTAAGAGAGGGTCATGTTTCCTCGTCTGCTCCACAACAGACAAATGATGAGGAGGCAACAGGTTGGACTGATTGGTTAAAAAAGAAGTTAGATACTGTGACAACGACATCACCCCAGAAAGGTAAAAACTCTATTAGCAATTCATCAGCGCCAGATGATTCCCCATCTCCACCGAGGGATCCTAATGATGATCAAGGACAGAGATGGAAAGGAGTAATGGAAAATGCTGTAATTGAAGGGATAATGCTGCCATCTAGCGTCACAGCACTGCCAGTGACGGTTATAATGGAAATCGGCAATGGCATCCCTTGGATTGGAAAACAGTTAGTCAATTACAAAGAACGGTCCTGGACTATGGGTATGATAATAAACACGTCCATATGCTAGTACAGGCATTCTTCAAAAATCAAATATTGGTGCCGGCAGAGATCAAAAGTCTGATGGAGATTTTGTTAATACCTACGGCATACATGATGTTCAAAGACAAATGGAGAGAGAAATGTGACTATGTTGTTCATCAGAATTTACAGGACTGTGATTCTACAAATCCTCTGTGATATGCAACCTTGGCAATGATGATGGGTGAAGGACAATATACTGATGGTGCCACGCAAGCGGCTATGAATCACAGAATAATACAACAAAGCCAGGCACTTGCTTTAGCTGCTTTTCAAGAATTACCACCAATCGGGAAACCATCTTTACCATATACAAAAATTGTGCAAGGTCCTGAATATGCAGTTTATTGATAGGCTCAAGACAGCTTTGGAGGCAGCAACAAATTTGGAACCAGATGCAAAATCAGCAATAGGAAAAGATTTAGCATTTATAAATGCTAATATAAAATGTCAACAGAACATTGCCACATGACCTGCTGGATCTTCACTCAGTCAGATGGCAGAGGCCTGCTCCTGAATCCCGAAAATTATGGAAGAAGAAGAAAAGGCAAAGATGTATGCACAAACACAAGCACAGGCAATGGCAACAGCATTGAAATCAATAGGTATTCAAGGAAAGGGATTTTAAACCGATGAGATCTGGGTATTTCAACTGTGGGGATAAGGGGCACTGCAAAAAACAATGCTCAAAATGTAAAAGGGGAAGTTTTGAAGGTACATGTCACAAATGTGATAAATATGGTCATAAAGCATCAGAATGTCTCTCGTTTTCAGAAGGATGGTACTCCGATACAGGGAAACTCGAAAGCCAGCGCCTGGACGGGGAGCGCCAAGACAGTGAAATACCCCCAGAGCGCGGCTGCCTCGACGAGCTTTCCGCAGCCCTTCGAGGAAGCGCAGGCGTCCATCTGGCCGTGTGTGAGTCAGTAACTCTCCTTGATACTAAAGTACACACAATTCCATCTACCTGCACTGGGCAGTCCTCTCGGCCATGGACTGTCAGTGCTCTTCCTGGGGCGCTCATCCATGTCTAAACAAGAACTATTTGTTGTTCCAGGAGTCATTGATACAGACTATCAGGGTACCATTGGTATCACAGTGTATACTTTAACTCCTCCAGCAACCATCACTCAAGGAAGCTGTATAGCTCAATTGGTTCCATTTAAGGCTCAAGTACCTCGAGCGATTAACAAAGAGTGAGGTACTCAGGGATTTGGATCCACAGGCTTTCCTATGGTAGCCTTTGCACAATCTATGACTAAAGAAAAACCTCTTTGAGAGGTTAGCATTCACAGACCTGGTGCTCATGTTTTGCGACACTAAAAGATGTTACTTGATTCTGGATCTGATGTCACTATTGTCCCTCGTAAAGAATGGCCATCACACTGGTTTGTGAAACCCACTTTAAAATTAGCTTGGCTCACTACTCAACCAGTGTGGGTGGATCAATGGCCGTTACCTCAAGAGAAGCTTGCCCATCTGGAAACCCTTGTTGCAGAACAAGTTGCAGCAGGACATTTAGTACCATCTAACAGTCCATGGAATAGTCCTGTATTTACCATTCAGAAAAAATCTGGAAAATGGCATTTGCTACGGGATTTGGAAGCAGTAAATGCAGTTATGCAGGACATGGGAAGTCTTCAACCAGGAATCCCAACTCGAACAATGCTACCCACAGAATGGGATGTTTTGATCATTGATTTGAAAGATTGGTTTTTTACTATTCCATTACATCCTGCAGATTAAGAGAAATTTGCTTTCACTGTACCATCTATTAATCAACAAACTCCTGAAAAAAAGTATCAATGGGTTGTTTTGCCATAGGGCATGAAAAATTCACCTACTATCTGTCAACGGTATGCAGACCTGGCCCTTGAATCATGGCAAAAGAGCCACCCTAATGTGATTTTATATCACTATATGGATGGTTTATTGATATACCAGAAAGAATCTATTACAGAGAACTTAAGTAATTCTTTGATTAAACAACTGCAACTATGGGGCCTGGTGATTGCACCTGAAAAAGTTCAGCGACAAGCCCCCTGGAAATATTTGGGCATGACTATTACTAGTTCCTGCATCTATCCTCAAAAGCTTGCTCTCACAGAGACTGTAAATACCCTCAGAGATGTGCAAAAATTATTGGGGACATTCAATGGATAAGAAACACCTGTGGAATTACCAATGAGGATATGAAACCACTTTTTGAACTGCTTCACAGAGGAACGGGACCAAATGATTCTCGGTCTTTAACACCCCAGGCAAAAGTAGCACTTTCTCAGATTGCTGATAAAATTGCTTGTAACGTATGTTACCGAATAGACCCGCAACTGCCAACTAATATTTATGTCTATAACACTGACAAAGAAGTCAGTGGTATTATTACTCAGTGGGATTCTCATGCAAGGGACTCATTACGCTTTTTAGAATGGGTCTTTCTTTCAAGTAACCCAAAAGTCACAGTTTTGCCCAAACATGAAGCTATAGCCTCATTACTAATGAAAGCACAAGAGTGATTGTATCTGGAAAAGGGGCTGACACAATTATTTTGCCAACTAATCTTGATATCATTCAACATTGGTGTCAAATCAGTATTTCTTTTGCATTAGCCACACACGGAATGATATTAGTTAATCATTATCCGAAACATCCGTTATTTAAAACTCGTTTGCAATTGGAACCACAACCTGTATTAACAAATACGCCAGTAGATGGCGGGACAGTCTTTACTGATGCAAGCAGCAAAACCAGGAAAGCAGGCTATGCCTGGCGAGACAATGGGGAATGGCATCACGAAACCTTTAAATTAGAAGGTTCAGTGCAAGTTCTCGAATTAAAAGGAGTTGTTATGGGCTTACAGTATTGGAATAATGAACCAATTACTTTGGTCTGTGATTCATTACATGTAGTAGGTGTCGTACAGCGCATTCATAGATCTTTCCTGGGTCATGTTAATAACAGGTTGTTGTTTCAAGTCATGCTAACATTACGGAATACCTTACGAAACCGTCTGATGCCATTGTTTGTTACTCATCTACACAGTCATACTACCCTTCCAGGACCATTGGTAGAAGGAAATGCTTATATTGATCAGGTTGTATCTGCTGTAACCACGGTTTCTCCACTCACCCCCTTACAGCAAGCGCACAGGTCTCATGCATTTTTTGATCAGTCATCATCAGGCTTGCGAAAACAGTTTTCTATTACAAAATCAGAAGCTCGAGCCATAATTGCTGCGTGTCCACACTGTGCACGCATTTCTGCTCTACAAGACCAGGGAGTAAATCCCCGGGGTCTCCAACCACGACAAGGGTGGCAATCTGATGTTACTGAATTTTCACCTTTTGGAAAATAAAAATAGGTTCATGTATCTGTTGATACCTGTTCACAAGCTGTATGGGCTACACCTTTAGCAAAACAGCAAAAGCAGTGAAACAACACTGGACTCAGGCCATTGTGGCTATGGGATCTCCTGAGTAAAACAGACAATGGATTGGCATATACCAGTAAAGTTCTAGCTCAATTTTGTGAAATGTGGGGAATTAATCACTCTACTGGTATTCTCTAGAATAGCACTGGTCAAGCTATTGTTGAGCGTACTCATCAGCTGCTCAAATGTTATTTTGCTATTTTGAAAAAAGAGGGGGAGATGTCCCCCCATGTCATTGTTCATAAAACACTTTCTATATTTAATTAGCTAAACCCAAGAACTGAGAATTCGATTCAACCCATATTCCGTCATTTTGCAACTAATTCAAAGGATTGAACAGAGAGTAGAGTAGAGGTATCTGTCTTTTCTCCCATTACAAATAATTGGGAAGGGCCAATGATGTTGCTAACTTGGGGAAGGGGATATGCTTGTGTCGTTACAGGTGATGAACGACCCAAGTGGGTCCCAGCTAAATGGGTAAAACCATGAATCGATCCACTACAACCAGATCCTGAAGCATTTCAACATCTTCACTTCGGAGCCCTACAAAGACAGACATTCCGAATTGTAAAGACACTGGTTCCGTGGTTGAAGTTAATCAGCCCAGAAGCAGAGAAGGCGATCCCCCTTCTCCCTGATGTGAATGCCTTTGTAGCAACAGTTAGCAACATTGGACATTTTACAGCAGAAAAACAGCATCAATTACACACTATTTGTCCTCATCACAACGGACTATGTCAACTGTGGATAAACGTCTGGTGTAATACATGTAAGAATAGTTGGTGGAGAGCAGTCAGTCATACTGATCGAGAAAAACATTGGTTGTGTGAACGTTGTGAACAAGCTTCTATGTGTTTTGATCCCGAAGCACTTTTGGAGCAGTTCATTAATCTTGGCCAAAGATCAAATACCGTGCAAGGCCAAGTATCAAGAATTTTGAGATGACAACGGCTTTGGAAAAATGATTTGTGTATAGAAGATTTAGGATCTAGATGAGCAGGCTTGTTAGTGGCTTATATTATACCAGCTGTATCACGAGCATTTAACATTAACAGTAACAGAATAATTGGAGGTGAGTGTGGTTTGGTAGTTGCAATACTTCGTAGATGGTGGGTATCAGAAGAGAATTGGGAACGGCAACAGAAGAGATGGCGCAAAAGGGTGAGATGCAGAAAAATGTGATAACAATCACGTTAATCAATCTGATGTTTAGCTTTGTTGTAGGCTTCCTAACCATGATAATGAATAAGTGGATTTGGTGGATGTTTAGCAGTTTGTTAATGGTTGTGGCTATCGTAGCTGGACAGAAGTCAAATGATCCTGCTTTTGTTTCTCTCCCTAAACAAAATGTCTGGGTGACGCTTGCAAATGTAACTGGGCAAGATACCATATGCCTGGCTACTACTGACCTAAGAAATGCGTTTTCTACTTGTTTATAGGAGTGCGAGTGGATAATTGGCCTGTTCCCAAGAGATACAGAGGGATGTTTGTTCAGACAGAAATTGTTAACAATTGGGATGGTTGGACCCTTTATTTACCTACAACAGGTTTGGAACCACAGGAGCTTGAGCTTTAGTATCTGTGAAGATGGATTGGTCTGTCAGATTTAATTATGCCAGGAGAAATCAGTCTAAGGTCTGGGATGTTACTTCAAGGCACCCTGTATATAGAAATGCAAGGGTGTGGTGTAACTTTCCTTCAGAAAAGATATCAAAATCTAGCAATGTTCCTTTAAAATTACCATCAGGCATATTTTTTATCTGTGGAGACAGAGCTTGGCCTGCTATTCCATCACATATTACTGGGGGCCCTTGTAGTTTAGGCCGACTTACACTGTTAGCTCCAAACATGTCTGTGATTTTCCAGCACAGGCTGTTATGCAAAATTCGAGTTAAGCGTAACATACATGCATTTTTCTCCTCAGTGTGACCATAAGCTTGCATTTTCATCTGCAGAAAAAAAGATTTACTGCTGCTTTATTGGCACAAGGTGTCGCAGCAAGGAAAGCACTGGGACTTTTGGACAAGCTTGGCTGCTGGGTAGCAAAACAATCTAATGTTACTAGTAAAGCTTTGTCAGAATTGCTAATGTGATGGTGATAGTATTAGACGTGCATCTTTGCAAAATACAGCTGCTATAGATTTTTTGCTTTTAGCTCATGATCGTGGATGTGAAGGTTTTGAAGGCATGTGTTGTATGAATGTGTGTCACACTATATAGTCACTATATCCTAGTATGCAGTAGTTGAAAGACAGTGTTTTCAAACGTTAAAAAGACGATGGAGGGTTTTTTGAGAAATTGTTGAGAGATTTAATTCAAACAATCCCTAGATGGCACCAAAGACTGCTAAAGAAGGCCTACGCATCTTAATTGTGATTGTGGTGGTTTTACTTGTTAGCTCTGTTTCACTTCAGTATATTAAGGGAAGCATAACAGCAATATTTGAACAAAGAAGGAGAGATGTCGGGGCCTTCCTTCCTGCTTTTTTGTAGCTCCCATACGCAGTGGTATAAGTTAACTGACAACATGTATTTTCTCAATGGGAGCTGAGCAGTCCAAGCGAGTGGGATTGCAGGTAGTTCCCACAGAAAAGCAGCTGCAAATGTGACACCGTGCTGGCTGATAGACTGCATGGGGACCTACTTACCACTATAGCTGGAGTCTGACTTCCTGCTTTACTGTAGCTCCCATACTCAGTGGTATAAGTTAAGGGAGGGCATGTATTATTTCAATGGCAGTTGAGCAGTCCAAATGAGTGGGACTGGAGATAGCTCCCACAGGAAAGCTGCTGCAAATGTGACACTGTGCTGGCTGATAGACTGCATGGGGACCTACTTACTACTGTAGCTGGGGTCTGTCTTCCAGCTTTCTTGTAGCTCCCATACGCAGTGGTATAACTTCTACCGACAGTTTGTATTTTTTCAATGGGAGTTGAGGAGTCAAAGTGAGTGTGATTGGAGATAGTTCCTACTGTAAAACAGCTGCAAATGTGACACCGTGCTGGCTGATAGACTGCATGGGGACCTACTTTACTACTGTTGCTGGGGTCTGCCTTCCTGCTTTCTAGCTTTTCCTAGCTCCCATAAGCAGTGGTATAACTCAACCGACAACATGTTTTTTTTAATGGGAGCTGACCAGTCCAACTTATTGGGATTGAAGACAGATTCCACAGGAAAGCAGCTCTGTGGGGAGTTTTGTGGAGACTTGGCTAGAGGAAAGAGGACATGATAGAATACAGCTGGTTAGGCAGTAAGCATGAAGCGATAAGATAGTGGACTCCTGCTCAAGGCCATGAGAGCAAGAGAGCTGTATGATAACAGGATGAGCAAGCAGGACCTTAGTTCGGGTTAAGCAGCCACATGTATCTGGAGTATGTTGAAACAAGGACGAGGTTTGCACCTAACTGGGAACCAATGATGAGCTTAGCTTTTGCAATATGTATGAGCCTGATTATTGTATCTATAAAAGAGTTGCATCTTTGCAAATAAAGTTGAGACTTGTTGCACTGCAGGGTGGGCTTGTCTCCCGTCGTCTTCAGCAAATGGAGACCCCGACGTGATACGCGAAGGACGTGATATACCGACTGGGCGCCACGCAGAGCGACGAAGGGGTTCGGGTCCTATGCAGCAAGGACGGCAATAAGCGTGAAAATTGGGAACACGCCGTGCCCTGGGTGACCGTATAGCCGAGCCCGGCCGATACGTGCCGCCAGACCTTGAAGGGCTGCAACAGCGCGCTGACAAATAGGTGTGGAAAGGCAAGTGGCATATGATTTATTTACTGCATTCTTGCAGAAGCGGCAGATAAAGGGTATGTGCATGGGGACATACCCCGTGTATTTTTTCAATGAGAGATGAGGACAAAAAGAGTGTGGTATTGAAGATAGCTCCCACACGAAAGCAGCTGCAAATGTGACACCGTGCTGGCTGATAGACTGCATGGGGACCTACTTATTACTGTAGCTGTGCTGAAGACGACGGGAGACAAGCCCACCCTGTAGTGCAACAAGTCTCACATTTATTTGCAAAGATACAACTCTTTTATAGATACAATAATCAGGCTCATACATATTGCAAAAGCTAAGCTCATCATTGGTTCCCAGTTAGGTGCAAACCTCGCCCTTGTTTCAACAAACTCCAGATACGTGTGGCTGCTTAACCCAAACTAAGCTCCTGCTTTCTCATCCTGTTATCATACAGCTCTCTTGCTCTCACGGCCTTGAGCAGGAGTCCAATATCTTATCGCTTAATGCTTACTGCCTAACCAGCTGTATTCTATCATGTCCTCTTTTCTCTAGCCTAGTCTCCACAAAACTCCCCACATAGGTGGGATCTGCCTTCCTGCTTTCTTGTAGCTCCCATACGCAGTGCTGTAACTTAACAGACACGTGTATTTTTTCAATGGGAGCTGAGGAGACAAAGAGTGTGGTATTGAAGATAGCTCCCACAGGAAAGCAGCTGCAAATGTGACACCGTGCTGGCTGATAGACTGCATGGGGACCTTCTTACTACTGTAGCTGGGATCTGCCTTCCTGCTTTCTTGTAGCTCCCATACTCAGTGGTATAACTTCTACCGACAGTGTGTATTTTTTCAATGGGAGTTGAGGTTAATTATGGACGGATAAAGTTGTGATGGACCGGCTTGCACCTCCTCGTCCACATCCATAGCAAGCTTGAGCAAGGGGAAAACCGAAACAGCAGATTGTAACAGAAACAAGGTCAAAGCAAGAAGATAGGACAGGACATTAAACCAAGCGTTGTTAGAGGACTGAATATAGCATTCAATTTAGCATTGTATGATTGACTCTACTTGACTAATAAATGGTAACATATGTAACTAACAATAATATAAAGGTAACTAAACATAAGGTAAGCATAACCATAGTGTGAGAGAAAACTAACTGAAGGCCGAACAGATGGGGTGATATTTTAGACACAATAAGGCTGATGTTTTAAGCACAATAAGGATGGTGTTTAAACACAGTGAGGTTGGTGTTTAAGTTGTTACCAAAATGAAACTTTGAGGCCTTATGCATAGTGCGTGATGCTCAGTATTAACTATTTGCCATATATTGTAGCACGTACAAAGCATTTGGAAAGGTATAGAAGTGATGATAATGTGACAATAAATTGGAGCTGATGCACATCAGATTGGTGTCTGGTCACTCCCGTTTCGCGCAACAAAGAAGAACCCCTGCACAAAGAAAAAGAAACCCTGCAGAACAGGCTGCCCAGAGGGCTTGTGGAGTCTCCTTCCTTGGAGGATTTCAGCACAAGCCTGGACACGTTCTTGTGCGACCTGATCTAGGTGAACTGAATTCTGGGGGAGGGGGTTGTTCTAGATGATCTCTAATGGTCCCTTCCAACCCCTACCACTCTAGGATTCTATGATGTTACACAGTCTAGATGCAGTACCCAGATGTGCTGTGATGTCACAGAGCACTGTTGAGGCATCCAGAGGTGATGTGATGTTATAGAGAACTGTTGCCATGCCCACATCTGCTGTGATGTCACAGAGTCTCATTTCAGTGCCCAGATATTGTGTGAAATCTCAGAGCACTGTGTGTCCAGTGTCCAGATGTCCTGTGATGTCACAGAGCACTATTGCAGTGCCCAGATGTGCTGTCATATCACACAGCCCTGCTGCAAAGCCCAGATGTGCTGTTGCGTTACATAGTCCTATTGCAGTGCACACATCTTATGATGTCACAGAGTACTGTTGCCTTTCCCAGATGTGCTGTGATGTCCCAGAGCACTGTTACACTGCCTAGTACTAGGACGTCGCAGAACCCCACGACAGTGTCTGGATGTGATGTGATGTCAAACACTCTTGTTGCAGTGCCCAGATTTTCTGTGATGTCCTACAGCCCCGTTCCAGTGCCTAGATATGCTGTGATGTCACGGAGCAGTGTAGCACTGCCCAGATGTGCTGTGATGCGACGCACACTGCACATCCTCTGCAATGCCCACATGTACTGCTGTGCCACACAGTCCTGTTGTAGTGCCTAGATGTTCTGTGATGTCACACACCCCCTTGTAATGCCCAGATGTGCTGTGATGTCACACGGCCCTGTTGCAGGGCCCAGATGTGCTATGATGTCACAGAGCACTGTTGCAGTGCCCAGATGTGCTGTGATGTCACAGAGTACCACTGCAGTTCCCACTTGTGCTGTGATCTCACAGGCACTGTAGCAATGTCCTCTTGTGATAGGATGTTTCGGAGCACTGTTGCAGTGCCCACGTCTGCTGTGATGACAGAGTCTCGTTTCAGTGCCAAGATACTATGTGAAGTCTCAGAGCAGTGTGTGTCCAGTGCCCAGACGTCCTGTGATGTCACAGAGCACTATTGGAGTGCCCAGATGTGCTGTAAGGTCACACAGTCCTGCTGCAAAGCCCAGATGTGCTGTTGTGTTACACAGTCCTGTTGCACTGTGCACATGTTCTGTGATGTCACAGAGCACTGCTGCCTTTCCCAGATGTGCTGTGATGTCACAGAGCACCGTGCCAGTGCCTAGTGACGCTGTTTTATATCACAGCAGTGATTGAGTGCTCAGATGTCTTGTAATGTCACAGAGCACTGTAGCAGTGTGCAGTTGAGATAGAGCACTGTTGCAGTGCCCAGATGTGCTGTGATGTCAGAGAGTCCTGTTTCAGTGCCCAGATATGATGTGAAGCCTTAGAGCACTGCCACAGTGCCCAGACGTCCTCTGATGTCACACAGCACTGTTGCTGTGCCCAAAGGTGATGTGACGTCACAGAATACTGCCGCAGTGTCCGGATGTGATGTGATGTCACAGAGCCCCATTCCAGTGCCTAGATAAGCAATGATGTCACAGAGCAGTGTAGTGGTGCCCAGATGTGCTGTGATGCAATACACACAGCACAACCTCTGCAATGCCCACATCTCCTGCAGTGTCACACAGCCATGTTGCAGTACCTAGTTGTGCTGTGATGTCACAGAGCACTGTTGCAGTGACAACGTCTGCTGTGATGCCACAGAAACCCGTTTCAGTGCCCAGATATGATGTGAAGTCTTAGAGCACTGCTACAGTGCCCAAAAGTGCTGTCATGTCACACAGCGCCACTGCAAAGCCCAGATGGGCTGTTGTATTACACACTCCTGTTGCAGTGCGCACCTGTGCTGTGATGTCACAGAGCACTCTTGCAGTGTTCAGTTGTGCTGTGATGTCAAACGTCCGCGGAAGAGGAAGACGGAGCACTGGAACAGGCTGCCCACAGGGCTTGTGGAGTCTCCTTCCTTGGAGGACTTCAGCATAAGCCTGGACACGTTCCTGTGCGACCTGATCTAGGTGAACTTGATTGTGGGGCAGAGGGTTGGTCTAGATGATATCTAATGGTCCCTTCCAATCCCTACCATTCTAGGATTTGATGATGTCACACAGCCTGGATGTAGTACCCACATGTGCTGTGATGTCACAGAGCACTGTTAGAGTGTCCAGAGGTGATGTGATGTTATAGAGCACTTTTGCCATGCCCACGTCTGCTGTGATGTCACATAGTCTCTCTGCAATTGCCACATGTGCGGCAATGTCACTGAACCCCGTTGCAGTGCCCACGTGTGCTGTGATGTCCCCATGTAGTCTATCAGCCAGCACTGTGTCACATTTGCAGATGCTTTCCTGAGGGAACTATCTCCATTCCCACTCACTGGGACTCCTCAGCTCCCATTGAAATAACACATGTTGTCGGTTAAGCTCTACCACTGAGTATGGGAGCTACAAGAATGCAGGAAGGCAGACTCCACCTATAGTGGTAAGTAGGTCCCATTGTAGTCTATCATCTTGCACTGTGTCACATTTGCAGCTGCTTTCGTGTGGGACTTATCTCCAATCCCCTGCACTTGGGCTGCTCAGTTCCCATTGAAAACACACAGGCTGCCAGTAGAAGTTATGCCACTGCATGTGGACACTACAAGAAAGCAGGTACACAGACCCCAACTACAGTGGTAAGTAGGTGTGGTAGTTTGAGCCTGGCTGGATGCCAGGTGCCCACCACACCACTCTGTCCCCCATCTCCTCAGCAAGCTAGGAAAGGAGAGAAAAATAAGATGGGAGTCTCGTGGGTTGAGATAAAAGCAGTTTAATAAAGAAGCAGCAAAGCCGCGCGCGGGAAGCAAAGCAGAAGCAGATAAAGCTGTTCCTCTCCACTTCCCATCAGCAGCGATGTCCGGCCACCTCCCGAGAAGCAGGGCTGCGGTACGCGTAGCGGTTGCTTTGGGAAGGCCAGAAATGAATCTCGCCTCCCCTTCCTGCTCCTCTCCCCCAGTATATATTACTGAGCTGATGTCATAGGGTATGGAATATCTCCTTGGTCAGCCTGGGTCAGCTGTCCTGGCCATAGTCCCTCCCAAGATCATGCCCACCCACAGCTATTGGTGAAGGTGGGGGAAGGAGTGCTGGAGGGACAGCCCTGATGCTGTGAGAGCGGTAGTCATAATATTGATATCAACAGTAAGCACAGCACTGCAGGAGCTGCTGTGGAAAGTCACTACCATCCCAGACCCACTACAGTCGGACAGGAATGCAGACATATTACAAACACTATTGTTTCTGTGTTCAAACGAAACACACAGTCAGTAATATCAATCATGAAAACATCTCCTTAATTGTAGCATTCTTTTTTCATAAAGTCTATGCTCAAAAGACCTTGTAAATTCTTACAAGGGCTCCAAGTTTGCTGCATGTCCAATATGTTCATGTGGCTGCACAGCTTCTGAAGTTGTGTTCTATGTTCTGCATTGTCAGTTCCCAGACCTGTAGGCAAAACCTCAGATTGAACGTCGTATTCGTTAACTGACATCTTCAAGTCTGGAAGCCTGGTAACATGGACCTTGGATGACAAAACACATCAAGTTGAAAACATAACTCATCAGTAGTCTCTCTCTAACTCTAAGCTACTCTAAGTGAAACTTTAAACATGTACCCGTTTATTGATACCTGTAAGTAATTGGTTTTCTCCCAATGTCCCAGCAGGCACGTTCCCATGTTTAATTCTTCTCCAGATATTGCCATCTTTTTCATCATAATAGTGTCGTAAGGAACTCATAGTTCACTCCATGGAACACAACCAAGAGAGCAACCAAGTAAACAATCTGAGCCCTGATTACACAAGTTACAGCTGAAATACACACCACACAGAATAACTTCCTAGACCAAAACATAGAAGAAAACTGCTGGGGGGACACAGTTAGAAAAACTCTAAACAAGAACAAAAGCATGGCAATCAGAAAAAGGCTGAGATGTGCCATATAGAAAAGGAAGCTGCTAAAGAGAATTACTTCCAGGAATTCCCCGTTTCCACTTTATTTTTCATCTGAAATGGACTGAATGGTCAGATGGAAAACAGCATCACACATTCCAAAACACTAACTAACTGTACTCTTGGACAGGACCAAGCAGCCACAAGAGGCACGTCACGATCCTGAGATGGAGGGGTGGCCTTTCTGATGAACTTGTCCAGACAATTAAAAAATAACCAACTCTTTAAGCAAAACTCATCTCTAAGCCAATCTCCTACCAACAAGGTTTTGGGAGAATAGGAGAATGCTGAGAGGAAACACTCATTGCATGGAGGGCTGTTACCTTCTAGTCAGTCTTACCCAGAAGAATATTTGCCAGTGCCTTTATTACAGGCCAGGGAACTGACAGAACAATACAAACATGGCACTGACTGTAATATTTTCATTTCAGGAAAACCTGAAGAGTTGACTCTGAGAAAACCAATAATTAAAACAATTTCATCCCATGCCTGAGATTATTGCCATGAGAAGTTATCTCAGTTTACCACAGAATGGCTGTGGCTGGAATGGCCCTCTGGAGATAATTTCATCCAAACTCCCTGCTCAAGCAGGGACACCTAGAATCATGTGCCCAGGACCACATGCTGGTTGCTTCTGCTGATTTCCAACGACAGAGACTCTACAGTCTCTGAGAAACCTGTTCCAGGGGTCAGATGCCACCACAGTAAATTATCCAACAGTATTACCTGAATACTGTGTGGAATCAAATTGAACTTGGAACGGACAGAAGCAAAGAAAAGAACAGGTGCTCTTGGTAAAGGAGTTTAGATACAAATATTTTGTAATGCTGCAATTCTATACCTCCCATTGGGTCAGTCCCAGTTGTGTTTCCCAAGGTCAGTACTACTTTCGCTTTGTGTAGTTCTCCTTTAACTGTTTGATGAATAGAATTAGTTACCTAAGGAAAAACAAAGTCACTGCACTTGAGGTGAATTCCAACATAACTTTACAATAACTGTAATGAAACAAATCTTCCAAGCTTAAAGATGACACGAGTATTAAACAAATAAAACCAGATTTTGTTACTCATTAAGGAAGGAGCTTCCTGAATGGGACAGTACTCAAACACAGTTTCATTTACAGAGGCTACCCTTCCCCCGTTGAATCCCCACAGATGCAAAAGCAGCAATAACGTTTTCTGGAAGAAGATACTGAATTCAGAAGAATTGAAGAAAAAAAATCACATAAATCTCACTTGATTTTGCAGGAAAACAAACCAAGAAAGCTGACTTCTCAGAATCTGGCCAATAGTAGATATTTCTTGTCAATACTAATGAGGAGTTAATTTTGAAAACTAAGTTTGCAGTTCATTACTGCTTTCTTACAGAAAATAACACACAAAGAGAAATAAAAGAACATACCATTGAAAATCTGATAAATATTACCTTTGGGTTCCACTCCAGTTCATTACCAATGGGTGTCACTCTACAAATTCCCCAGCCTGAGGTGGCAGACACTGAAACTTGGCAGGTGAGTGAAGCAGCTGGTAACTTTGGACTTGACATGTTCTGCCTTCATCTATACAGTTAATTTTGACACTACAGAACATATTTTCCTTCTCTTTTGGGGCAATATCTAGCACCTGAGCCCTTCAGAGCTGGAGAGGAAACAAAGAATTATTATAGTTGTAAAGTTTCTTCACCTACTTGTGTCTAAAAAAGATTAAACTTTCACAGCACAATGTTCAGTGGTGTGTATGTGGAGCCATTCTGGCTTCCCTTCAGCACAGGCAGCATGTGAGAGCTTTTTAAACAACAATTTGTACAGCAGAGATTTTTTTGCTAGTTTTGATGGTGGGTTAACTTTAACTTAGCAGTAAAAGTTCAAAACTACTTTGTATTAAAAAGTGCACATGAATAATTTAAACCAAAACAAATCCACATTTTTACCTGTGAACAACTGTTTTCTGACATAAACCATGAAATGCCAGCTTCTCCACACTTTTAACAGCAATCTTATTACCAGGTTCCTTAAAATACCCAATAATTCCTTCAGCAAGAATTGTATATTGGTCCTTCTGCTGATCTACTATTTGACCAAAGTAGTTTGTTGCATTTACAACGTGGAGAGGCAAAATCTGAAAGTATAAAATACGTTATAAAGACAACTGATGGTTTCTTAAGTTAATGAGACGTTTTCATATTGAAGATGACCTACCCCTTTCCAGCCTAAAGAGATGACAAATACTGCTGTACACATGCATTTCAGAAGATGATGACCTCTTATTACTCCAAAGATTAGGAATAATCCTGAATGAATGAATCCTTATGAATGGTAACTGTCCATAGCCCAGTCCAGACTGGACACAAGTTTATAGAGCAAGATCTATAGGTCTTGGTGGTATTCCACTTAAATGAACACTAGTGAACTACAGTATTACCTGTCAAGCTACTAACCACTAAGGCATTTCACATCATCCAAGCTTAATTTTAAGTGTTCTCCAACCTTACAATGAGATTTACAAGAACTGACTGGGGAAGCGTGACGCCTTCCCTCTTTTTGCACAGAAAATGCTTGACATAAGCTATCAAGAACACCAATTCACAAAATGCTGGCTGCATTTCATCCAAAGGCTCATGCTAGGCACAAGTACTGAGATACAGCTGAGCGTATGAGGCTAGACAGAAAAGAAGACCAGAAAGGTAATTTCCACTTACTAAAACCCTAAAACTCTCACAATGGAACTAGAGATTCTTAAAGGAAAGCAACATGATACCGAGTTCTAAACAAAAGAGACAGTGAACACTTATCCAATTGACAATGGATTTGTAAGACATATATCCAGGCTCTGCAGTCAGCAGAAGCAGAACTAGATGAGGAAAGAGGCCACAACTGCTGTCTTGAGTGCACAAAAGGGAAGTACAAGTTTATAACAGGAGTATTATGAAATCTGTCCAGGTTTCAAGCACTCAAACTGTATCTATAGGTTATCAACGAGTTTCAACTACCAGCTGCCAACAAAAGCTTATTTATTAGGCAGAAATGGAGTGACACCAAGGAATCCACCCAGTTTTTATTGTCTATTCTCACAACCTATGATTATTTGGGAATGGGGAACGCCCATTGATTGCATGACTTGAGCGCACCTGAATTCTAGCTAAAGACAGGACAGGAAGAAAGTGTAAGCAGCTCATCCAAAAAGGAAAGCACCCAGCAGTTCTCAGATCCAAGTACTAACCTTGAAAGGAAGCACCAGTGTCTACACACCTGCCTTCAGCAATCATTATCCAAGGTGGAGACGAGACAGACTCTACAGTACTGCTGTACAGGAAGACTATCTAGTAAAGTCGGGACTGAAAAGCCAAGTGAAGGGAGTTTTGACATACAAACTGTTACTGAGATGTGAAGAGCCACTATAGCAAAGTCAAACCAGTAACCAGGAAGGTTTCATGACTATTTAACTACTAAAAATGGCATTCTGAATGTAACAGGATTCTATCAAAACTGTTTTCAAAACCACAATGACACCTTAGTAGGAAGCAACTGCTCCATCTAGAAGAGAGAATTTATATCCCATGTCTATGGACAGTGCAAACAGAAAATATTTGGTTCAATTGACAAGGCCAGAATACACTCATTTTTCAGGAAGTCTGCATCAACGTGGCAGAGAAGGAAAAATCCTTCAACTCTTGTTAAACAGGCATGATCTTCCACTGCAATGTTTCTTCACTCCAGAGGATTGTGTTTGCTCTACTACAAAAATAATGACATTTACAGGACCTTTAATCTTTGCCTATTTTGGTTTATGTTCTAAATAGATAGAGGAAAGGAATAAACAGAACAAATGCCCTCTTCCCATAGAACATGAGGCTCCAATGCAGGAGAAAACCTAAGGTAAACTCAGAACCACCTACAAAACAATTTTAGGATTATGGGAAAATCTGACACACACCTAAGCAACGGAGAAACTAAAAAAGCTAAAAATCTCCCAAATACCCAAGAGATGTGGGATATGTACTACATTAACATGAAGGTAATATGCTAAGGAGGTATTTAAGATGTGTTCTTGGTACACCAAACCAAGGGAAAAAGCAATAACTGTAACTTACCATCAGATATCCAGGTGTTTGTGTCACTGTATCTGGGATATGCTGGGGCACGTCTATTTGTAAATTAACTTGATGACAATCCAGACACACTGTTCTGTTTCTACATATTTAAAAACTGGTTTTAAAACAAAGCCCTTTTACTTGTAAACTATTTTTGATGTGGCTTACAACATCTTTTCACACTAACATTTCATCAGCCCTCAGTATTCAATTTCTGTTTCAAGTAGCACCAATGACTGGGGATTAGACAGAAGTGGTCAAAAAGCTCCTGTTGGAAAAGTTTATACAACAAAACCAAAAACCACCAGGAAACTAGTTTCAGAATAAAACAAATACTAACACTGAATTTTGTGTTACTTGCAACAAGGGTCATCCACACGAGAAGGAATATCTGAGGGCTTCATCCAAGGCCCTGTTAGAATCCAGTTAGACACAGCTCAGAGAAGTCATCTACTTACCTAATCTGGAGGGACAGAAGACAGAGGAGAGAAAAGGATAAGCATAAGGCAATTATGGGCTAGAATACTAATCAAAAAAGAGCCTGAAGTTCCCTCAAGAACACTTGGGCAGGAATGATAATGAATTATGATATCCTGTCAGGCTACATGAGATTGGTCTCCAGAAAATGTTGGTATTTTGATTTTCGTAGCAGTACCTAAGAAGAGTGAAACTGATGCAAAAGTAACCACAAGAAAAAGAGTCATGAGCAAAAAATGGTTTCATGAAGTATCCAACAGGAAAATTGAGCAAGAAAACAGAAGCAGCCATGATTGAGGCATATACCACCTTCCTACACCAGTATGGGTGGTAAGAAAGCTTGGCAATTCCTTACCTGCAAGCCCCAAATGTTTTAAGATGGATACACAGTGGCCTTGACAATTTCTGGTATTCTTCATCTTTTAGCACCTTGGCAGTCAAACCAGGCAGTTCTGGGGGAACTTCAGCTTCTGCCTGCTGCAAATAGCGGAGGATCCCAAGTGCATCACACTCGTTGTTTTCTGTTAACAGAACGACTGACTTTGCCTTTGTGATCTCTTGGTCTACAGAAGAATCCTAAAACAAATACACACATATTTTTAACAGCTTCTGTGTATCCACTACTTTGTGATCAAATGCAGTATTAACCTGGTAACGGTTTGTCAAACCTTTATCGCATTACAGAAGTTGTCAGGCATGCTGTGTACACGATGAGCAAAGATTCTTGGAGAGGAAAACTGAAATGTGTCACACAAGTGGCATCTGTAGCTTCCAAAGACTGCATGCATTCATCTGTTAAAGCTAAGCACACGGTTTATACACACTTGTAAGTGTACTACTCGAAGCATGTGAAGTGTGACATCACTTTAACAGTGGCTGTTTCCATCTCTCCATCCACTGATTTAAGCATTAAGAAAAAAGGTCCTTCCCCAACCACTTTGTCATGGTTTGCCATGACAGCCTTTTCTGGTGAGGGGGAAGGGGCTGTAAAGATGGCTCCTGGAAGAAGCTGCTCGCAGCTCTCCCCAGCTCTGAGCCAGACCTACTGCTGGGGCTGAGCCAATGAGCCTCCATCATCACTTTTTAAGAGAAGCCTGAAGAGGAGGTTTCTTCCTCCATTCTTCTTTCTTCTGCCCTTTCTTCTTCTGGCTGGTGGTGGTGCAAGGAGTAGGAACAGTGAGAGAAACAACCACGCGGACTCCAAGGTCAGCGATGAAAGAGAGGAGGAGGTGTGCTGGAACAGAGACCTCCCTGCATTCTATGGAGAGAACTGGGGAAGCTGAGGTTTGTTTGCATTTCTTTAAAGACCCTACAGCAGTGGTAGAGACTCATTTTGCTAAAGCTGGCCCCAGTCCAGGGGCAGCGATTCACTTCATTGCTGGCCCCGAGCCAGGGGCAGTGATTTCCTTCTTTATCACTATGGCCAGAGCAGGCCGTGTCCCGAAGGAGGGACCCAATATCCACAGCTGTAACTGTGGGGAGGAACCATATTGGGATTTATCAAAATGAGACAGAACATAGTTCAAAATGTCATCATGAATGCATTCTGTGTCAGACATTCCTGTCAGCCTTTCTTCTAGCTGGCAGAAGGGCAGGGTTTGGGCTATTTTTAGCAGAAGTAGTTAAATTACAAATTCACAAACCTCCTTTATTCTTACAAGTCAAGATATTTTAGTTTGTTATATCTTAATAATTAAAAACCCCACTTACCTGTGTCAAATGATGCTCACCTGATGAACCATTTCTGCCTCATCTCCTGAATTAGTGAATGTCAGCACCTTCTGAAGATTACTGTGGGTAAAAGCCAGTATTTTGAGTAACACAGCGGTTCTTTCACTGTCCATACAAGGCTGTACAACCTAAAGGTGGATACAAACCAGAGGGCTGGTAATTCATGTAATCTAGACATGCTTTACTGTGTGTTTCTTCTTTTAAGAAGCACGAAGCATTGTTATATGCCAAAGAACATTGGTAAATCCTAAATCTTCTGTTAAACTTAGAATGTACAATATACAACTCTCACAAAGGGTGTGAATTTCTGACAGCTTCCAGAAGCAAAATTAAAACCCATCACAATCAAAATCTCACATCGGTATTTTCTTATACATGTGATTTTTGATGATTTGTCAGTGTGGAAGTTTCTCACTGAAGTACCACTGAAGAAGTTTCACACTCCATAAGCACAGTGCACTACCTCAGATAGTCTTAAAAAAAGCCCCAAAATATGGACATTTGCAGTGCTGCCAAATCACTAGACTTTTCACAAAAAGTGATGTTTTTCCAGTTTCATGTCATGCTCAGAATGTCTGGTCTTAGAGACTTCCCAACATTTTCAATCCCCAAATGATTATGTTTTGAGTCACAGAAGAATTCAGATCATACTTGGAACATTTTATACAATTCTTCAGGTCTATACCACACTGACTGGAAGTTCCATGAGAAGACACCTCAGGATATACAGTAGCTTTCTCAAAATATTAGGTCAAATTAATTTCTGCACTGTGTGGCACAGAGCAAACAAGCATTTTACTAGCTCTGTCTTTGGAAAACTCACTTGTAGTTCTGCCACTCAATCAACAACCACAAAAACATTCTGAACATTCTGGTCACAAACAACTAAGACAGCCCACATTGCATTCAAGTGTCATTCAGACGACAGAAGTAATCTTACTTCCTCAGATTTTCACACTTTTAGCTGCTTCTTTGTTCTGCCCAAGTATTAACAACATTGGATGAAGCTGTCTGGAGCATCTCTGGTATGTTTTCAGTAGCTCAAAACCAAGTTGTGCCTTCTTCCACCCAGGACACAAGATAAGTGCTAGTGGCTAGGTGTGGATGTACAAAAGAGTTACAGTATAGCATGAGACAACTGTTTAGAATCTTAGTCATTGTACTATTTCAGAATTTAGGGCAAAACTAAAATCCGCAAAACAGGCCTTTCAATGCTTCAAACAGAAGCTTTTAACACCATATCACCTCTTCAATGCAGATGGTACAGGCCCGAGGAACCGTGCACCAAGCTGGAGACAAATGGATGTGCAGCAACACACGGTGAAAGGTCCAAAAGTTTCATAGAAGCAGAAACATCTTGTCTTACTTGGAGCTGTGTGAGCCATTTTCAGTGGTCCCTTACAGCCTCAGTGAGTCTATGTTTCTGTGATCTAATGCATTAGAAAATGAATGACAATGTTTTAAAAATCAAACCAGACATTTCCATTTCACTATGTAACAGCCCCTTAAAAATCAAGCTTCATCGAGTATCAAAGTGATATGACATTAACCACTTGTTAGATATTACTTGATAAATAAGTTACAGACTCCCACACTCATGCAGTCCATCTCTGTCAATGTCTAAGCAGATGGCCTAAATAACCTGGGAAGCATCATGAAGATACTCTAAGATGACATCAGATGCACCCATTCTCAACATGCACTACCTTTTGGATCATTCATTGACATTTGCACCTTAGAACACAAAACCTGCAGTACTCTAATATATACATCCTCCACTCCTGTTTCTCAAGGTTTGTAGCAACTGCTCAACTGCAAAAGTGTAAGAATTAGTGGAATATACAAGAAAGGATTATTTCCCTGATATGAGATGGCAACTACATCACATCCTTGAGCTATTGGTGGCCAACAGTAAGATTCAGTGGAGTTAGGGCCTACAACTTTTTTTCCAAGTAACTTCCTACAGAAAGAGAAAGAAAGAGTTCTACCTGAAAATCGTGTGCTTGAAACACCAACAAGGCAACACAAAGAACTGAGCAATTTAAAAGCCTTTGACCCACTGCATAATACATTTCCTTAACACACAATATGATAAGAGTTCTTCTGGGATGAGGAGTTAAATTCTTACATCTAATTCAAATGCCATCATTTGTACCAGTGGTTGATAGATCAGATGAAACTGTACAATTCTACAGTCTCTCTGAAGCATAATTTACTCAACCGTATGAACAACCTCCTACACATTCCTCAATCAAAATTAGCTACTATAGTATTTAGTATCTGAAAGTTAAGGTATGATACTAGCCTTAAAACACTAAATGTAATGTATTACATTAGCATTACCCTTTCCAGATCTTCAAGAAGTGGTGCTGTTTCCAGAATTGATGGTGGCTTCATTTTCTTGCCAAGAAAGACAAAGTTTCTTTCTTCAAGATTTTGAAAACTCTGAAACCATATGAAATAGATGACAAAGGCAATACTTAGTAGATGGGTTTGAGCTTACATCCAACTTAAAAACTATTTTTTTTGAGAAGAATTAGCCAAAGAAATGCTGCCCTTGTGTTGGTCTGAGCAGGCTGGGAGGGGATGGGCTTGCAGGGCCCCCACCCTCTGCGACCCCTCAGGCCCCACAGGAGTGGAGGCCCCTCAGTGGCTGCTGCAGGACAGTTGGGGGGATAAGGAGAGCAAAATCCCCCTTGTGCAAACTGGTGGCCCCCGAGGGCTGGGGCTTCCCTTGAGCCCCCTGGCTGAGCCCATCTCCCTGCTCTCCCCCGGGGGAATCACCCCCCCACACTCTCCTCCCCAGAAGGGTTTTACCCCCTTTAGGAGCCCTGGCCAGCAGCCCACGCGGTGCTGCAGCGCGGGGACGGGCCCTGGCACGTGCTTCCCACGCACCCGCAGCCACTGCGGGATTTGCTGGCACTGCCCCAACACCTCTGTCCTCACACAGCGCCCAGACAGGTCTCTTTCTTTGCTGTCCCCTCGGCCTTGGGGGCGTCTCCACTGGATGGTGCTGCTGAGAAAACCCAGTGCGGGCAATGAGGAGGCTGGGGGTGGGATCCCAGGGATGCTGCAGGACTCGCCGTAGCCCACAGCCGGGGCCAGGACAGCAAACCCAGCAGCAGCAGCAGACCCCAAACTGTGTCCTGCTTCCCCCCGAACCCTCACCAAGGATATGGGGCTGGTAGACCCCAAATTAAAGATTGGATTCTGCTTTTAGCCCCATGATGACATCCCTGACACCTCCTCCCTGCCCCCTGCCATCCATTAACAGAGACCAGCGAGGAGCCCCCCTCCGCGGCCGAGGGGGCTGAGCCCCCAGGTCCTGGGGCTGGGTGTCCAGCCAGGGCTGGGCTGCTGAGGTGACCCCTTCCTGCAGGGCAGAGGGAGGGGAGCCAGGCCATGCTGCAGGGACACCAGGAGGCAACGGGGCCTTTTGCTTTTTCTTTTGCATTTAATTTTGATGAACACTGTGTCAGTAACTCTCCACTTCAAAGGTTCCAGTGCACAGGTATTGCTGCACTTCTGCAGCACCGGTGCAGAGGCCAAGGAACTGTCAAACACAACAGGAAACTCATACAATCTTACAAAGTCCAACAACACTGTGTCCAAAGACACTGCTACAGCTACAGCTTCTACTGACTACTGCCTAAGCACTACTGCTGAGAACCTCCAGGGAAGGCGAGGGGCAGGACCCAGCCGTGCTCAGAGTCCTGCTGCTTAAGCCACTTTTCCCTGCAGAGACTGCAGGAGCTGCTGGATCCAATTAACGAAATCCAGCAGCTTCTGGAGTGGGAAAGAGCAGGACTCAGTCCCTGCTGCTGTTGCCAGGGCTGAGCCTTGTGATGGCCTCTGTGGCCGGGCGAGTGTCGCAGCACTTCCTCCTGAGCGAATCCGTGACTGGACCCAGTTGAAGAAGTGCTGGGTGGAGGTGTAGACCCCAGGCTGCTTTGGTCTGGCACAGCCTTTCCCCCAGCTGGTCAGGCCCACGAGCCAGAAGAAGTTGGCATGTGGAGCTCTGCAGACGAGCGGGCCCCCGCTGTCACCCTGCAGCACAGGACAGAGGGTGAGGGGGGTGTTGGGGAGCCCCAGCAGTGTGAGGGTGATGCTGGGAAGCCCCAGCAGGGTGAGGGGGGTGTTGGGGAGCCCCAGCAGGGTGAGGGGAGTGTTGGGGAGCCCCAGCAGCCCCACGTGGGCCAGGGCTGCGGGTGCTGCCGGGGCTGGCCCGTGGCTGCTCCTACCTGGCAGGTGTCGATGCCGCCCCGCGGGTAGCCAGCACACAGGTTGTAGCTGCGCACGGCCCCTCCGTACCACTCGCTGCTGTTGCAGAGCTTGACATTGATGAGGCGGACCTTGGCCTCCTGCAGCACGTCGGATGTTTCTGCAGCTGTGAGCATGGCAAAGAATTAGCCCCCAGCAGCTCTGGGCCACTTCCCCTCCCCTGTCTGGCCAGAGCCCTTCCCTGAGCCTTGGCTTTGCACCCCCAAAGAGGCACTCGACCCTTGTCTGATTTTAGGCCATGGCTCAGAATCATAGAATCCCAGATGCTGGGGTTGGAAGGGACCTCTAAACATCATCTAGTCTGACCCCTCTGCTCAAGCAGATTCCTCTAGATCAGGTCACACGGGAACGTGTCCAGGAGGGTTTGCAAGACCTCCAAGGAAGGAGCCTCCACGCCCTCCCTGGGCAGCCAGGGCCAGGGCTCCCTCATCTAAAGAGCAAAAAACCATCCCGGGTCCTGCAGCCTTTCCTGACGGGAAAGTCCCCTCAGCATGGCGGCAGCCTGAGGTAGCTCAGGCCCCTGCCTGCAGCCTGAGCCCGGCCCTCGGGCAGCCCGAGCCGTCTCCCCAGGCTCGCCCCAGGCACACAGGCGCTTTCCCGGGGGCACTCACAGCCTTCCGCGGTGTAGCCCCAGCCAGCGACGCGGCAGTCTGTGAGCTGCGACACCACCACGTCGGAGAAGTGAGTCACACAGGCCAGCTGCACGTAGTCGCTGCACTGCACGGGCTCGTCCAGCTCCAGCAGGGCGATGTCGTTCTCGAAGGCGCCGCTGCGGTAGCTCTCGTGGATCAGCAGCCGCTTGCTCTTGCGCACTTGGGCCTCGGGGCCCAGCTCAGACAGCCGGGTGGCCCCGAACACCATGCGCCACGTCGGGACGTTCCTGGGGGGCAGATGGGGAGCAGAGGGCTCAGAGGGAGCCCTGCAGTTCCCTGCCTCCAGCTCGCCGAGGGAGAGGCCAGGTGCCCCGCGAGCCCCAGGCTGCAGGAACGGCACCAGCCCAGCCCGTGCCGAGCACGGGACGGGAACTCTGCCAGTGCTGGGGGCACGGCCCTGCCCTGCTCCTACTCACCTGTACTTGTCAAAGCAGTGTCCTGCGGTCAGGACCCACCAGGGATGGATGAGGGAGCCTCCGCAGATGTGCCCGCTGCCCGCTGCCCCGGGAAGCTGGATGCTGACGATCCAGGGCCAGGCTCCCGGGGAGGCATCGCTGCCGCCCACGACGCGCAACACCCCGTGGTGCTCAGCCAAGGGCCGGGTCCCGCAGCTTCTCCTGTCACCAGAAAGTCACGAGTGTCCTGCTGGAGGGCTGGCTGCTGCTGGGGCTGCAGGGCAGCCGTCTGCCCTCCCCACCGGGCAGCGCACGGACAGCGGGGCCGGGGAACCCTGCGCCCCGGCTTCTGCCTTTGCCCCGCAGACGAGTGGTGCCAGCAGCCCAGCTCCCAGCTCCTGGGCTTTGGGAAGCTGTGGCAGGGCCATGGGGAACCAGTGAAGCCCATCATATCATCAAATCACACAGTCACAGAATGGTGGGGGTTGGAAGGGACCTTTAGAGATCATCCGGTCCAACCCCCCTGCAGAAGCAGCTCCCACCTTGATCAGGTCACACAGGAGGGTCTTGAAGCCCTCCAAGGAAGGAGCCTCCACACCCTCCCTGGGCAGCCTGGGCCAGGGCTCCCTCACCTCACAGAAAAAACTGCTGCCCCAACCTCCTGACGCCCACCCTTTAGATGTTTGTAACTATTAAGAAGATGCCCCCTCAGCCTCCTCTTTTCTGCCCAAGCTCCCTCCCAGAGCCACTTACCCACAGCTTTGCACTGAGGCACTCACAGGCCAGCAGCACAGGCCCAGCAGGACCAGGACAATCAGAACTTTCATCACGCTGACAGCACGTGGCAGCTCCAAGAGCCAAGGGCACGTGGCAGCTCCAAGAGCCAAGGGCACGTCACCCCCAGCGCTGTGTCTGATGCCGTAGTGCTGATAGTGCCTGGAAAGCCTCGGCCGGGGCGCTGATGTCACAGAGCTGCTGCTTCCAGGGGGATTCTGTGTGGGGCACCACGAGGGGCCCGAGCTGGGGGGAGGCAGAAGCAGGGGTGGACACCTGAGGTCACACCACGCTCAAAAAGCCCCTTTTCCTCCTCTTTGCTCTTGGTCAAAATTGGTTTGGGAGCAGCATGACTTGTCAGGGAGCCGAGATCTGGGTTGTAGCCGCAACCCCAAATCTCCAGGGTGCTGTTTGGCTGCGCACAAGGGCCAAAGGCCTGTGTGTGTACTGCCTGCAGGAGGGAAATGCCACTTGGCTTTCCCTGGCTCTCGGTACCACCTCCTGTCCTCTCAGGATCCAGCATTTGGTCAGCAGAGAGCCTCAGCAAAGTTGTTTCACCTTAACTGCGGTGGGATGAGGACGAGGCACAGGAGGGGGTCCTGTTCTCAGGGACTTGTAAGGGTTACTGGGTAGCTGAGTAGTTGTCGTGTGCAGTGTTCAGCGGCTTCACCGCCCCAGAGCTCCAGTAAGTTCAGTCAGTGGTGGCTACAGACTGATGTCACTTGACTAGCCAACAGCTATGTTGGGTGACTTGGACTCTGGTCTTTTTGGATTGCAGTGGGAACTCAGGCAGCTGACACAGCCCCTGTATTTACATGCTCACTGACTCACAGCGTCAGTAAGCACCAGGGGACATCCCACTAGGCTCATCCCAAAGCAGCCTCCATTGCTCCTTCCCTTGATGAAAAGCTGAGCCTTCCTTTTCTGGTAAATAAGCCAGTCATTGCATGGTTACTGAGCCCCTCTCACTTGCTGGCAGAATTTGCAAGCCTGGGACCTAGGACTTCCCTGAGAGATGTGACAGTTTCCCTGGCTCTTTCATCACAATGGTGATGGAGAACATCTGAGGGGAGAAGGAGTCCCCTGACCTCTGACAGGAAAAGGAGATACTGGAGAGCGAGAGATGCAAACAAGGGAATAGAGAAACGTACTGATAGAAGTCAACCAGCTCGCTGAGGAACAAGAAAGGCAGCATCAGCTCTGTGAAGCAAAGGCACTGTAGAGCTTTGTGACTGGAGTGACTGATGAAAGGCACCATCAGAACTGCCATATGGCTGGTTTCTCAGTGGCAGAGGCCTGTTTTCACTTGAGGCTGCTGCAGAGCTGTGAAAGCCCCTCTTCTTCTCCAAGAGAAGGGGAGGAAGTTCCTGAGTTCTCGCTGTCATCTTTTTGAAGTTACAGCCTGCTTAGGAACAGCACGTGAGTCTCCTTCTCTGGAGACATTCCAAACCCACCTGCACGAGTTCCTGTGTGACCTACTCTAGGTGGTCCTGCTCTGGCAGAGGGGTTGAACTAGATGATCTTTTGAGGTCCCTTCCAAACCTTAAGGTGCTGTGATTGTGCTGAATGCTCCCTGCCTCTGGGCAGCCCAGAAGCCAGTAGCCTGGACCTGCGTTCCCCACAGAGGGACACACGGACGCTCACAGGCCGGGCCTTTGTTCAAACAACCGTTTACTCAACTACTTCTTCAAACAAGCAACTATGTACAAGGTCAAGCTCCCAGAGACACCTCAGGGAGCGAGAGCAATCGCTAATGGGAAGTGCTGAGTCTCTCTTGCCAGGCTCCTGGCAATGGCCCCTTCAGCTGCATCGGCTCCCACTCCCCTCAGCTCTCTGCCTCAAGACCTCTTTCATCCTCACGGAAGAGCCGTCTTGTGAGCCGATCTTGCAGCTGCTCACAGTCACGCAGTGCCTCGGCGTGGGCAGCCGTATCGTCTGTCAGGTGCTGGAAGAGGTTGATGGGTTTGGCCTCTCGGAAGGCAGGAGGCAAGACGATCTCCTCGGGCACGTTGTGGTTGCCAAAGAAGAAGTGGTTGAGGCGCTTCTCCTCCACTCTGCGGCGCAGGTACCGCATGATTTCCTTCAGGCGCGGCAGCAGATACCTCCTGCGCCAGTCTGACAGGGGAGTGGTGGTCAGGAGGTGCATCACAACCGTCTTGATGGTATAGGTGGAAAAGCCCGTTCCTGGCACCATGCGAGCGCAGAGCTGCAGGCAGTTGAGGTGGTAGCTGCCAGGCGGGGCGTTCCTGGCCACGTGCCTGAAGAACTTGGCCTCTGCCACAGCGCAGGTCTCAGGCCACGTTGTGCTTGGGGTGAAGAAACCTGCTGCAGTCTGGCTGCTCACAAAGATGTCTGAGTCACCTTGCTGCACGCCAAAAAGCAGCTTGACAAAGAGAGGTCCTCGGGAGGCGTTTGACAGCTTCAGCTTGCAGGAGTGTCTGGAGAGCTGCAGCTGCATCCGGTAGCGGCGAGACTGAGGCAGCTCCCCCCAGGCTGACATCACCAAGTTCTGGAACCAGAGGGCAGTTTTATGAACATCGAGGTAAGGGCCAGTGCAGAGGGTGTCGAGGACACTGGGACCCTGATTCCTCCTCCGTGGCTCCTCAGGGTAGTGGAGGAAGCACGGCGCGTCTCCTGCCGGCTCCTCTGCGCTGCAGGTGCACTCCGGGGACACACGGACGCAGAAGTTCTTTCCCGGCAGTTCCTGTGCAAAGTCTGGCTCCAGGTGGAAGGAGTAGCCATGGGGGGCCTTCAGGGGCACGAGCATGCGGTATGTGACGTCGCTGTCGCAAGGATTCCAGCCTTCGAAGGCGCTGCCCACGCCGATGGCTGGCTGCAGCTCCGGGGAGGAACTGTTGGCCAAGTGCCCTTGCAATAAACGGAGGAGGTCATCCAGCAGCTCCTGCACCGTGCTGCTGGTGTAGCACAGACTGAGCACTGTCCACTGGATGCGCCTCTCATAAATCAAAGCGTGGTGCCTCTCTTCAACAGTTTCTCCTTCGCTTTCTACCTCCTGGCAGTGTGTGTCACTGCCTGAGCTCTCCTCACTGCTGCTGTCGTCTGTGTCAGGGCTCCTTCTCCTGGTCCACCAGTACAGTCCCAAGAGCAGGACCAGGACTGCAGCAACGATCAGGTCTTCCCAGGAAATGACGGGCTGCCTCGGCTGCCTCGGCGGCACCAGGAAACTGGAGTTGATGCCACTCAAATATTTGAGCCACTCAAATATTTCTCTCGCCTGCTGGATCAGCTGCTCTTCTGTCGGCTTCAACACGGCCTCGTTCATCCTGGCATAACACTGCTGTGCCTCTGGGATGAAGAGCGACAGCAGATTGGCGAAAAAGCGCACGAGCGCCATGATCTGCAGGGAGAGAGAGCGAATGGGTTCAGTGGGGTGGGAGGGAGGGAGCTGGCAGCGGGGAAAACAGGGGCCAGGAGCGGGGGCCGGTTGGAGAGGGGCCGAGGCAGGCGGGAGGCACAAGAGCTGTGCCAGCCCTGCCGGCGGCTGGGCCCTGGGTGCCGGGGCAGAGCGCAGCCTGCCGCCGTCCCCCTCCTCCTGCCGCCTGCGCGCTCACCGCTGTCCCAGCGCGTACTGGGCCCGTGCTGCCCCTGGTGCCCCTTTATAGCCGCCCCCCGCTGGCACGGCCTCTGATGTCACAGACACCCCACAGCTGCCCCCCACACCCACAGAGGACTGACCCATCCTGACCTCTACTCAGTACAGTCAGAGGCTGACAAACTGGGCGACCGCGAGAGGCACAAACTGGGCGACCGTGGTGTTCCTTTTGGAAGCCATAGCACCGAGGAGAAAAGAGAACCGAGGGTCTCTTGAAAGAACATTGGAACGGTCTGTGTCATAAATGCAGCCCTTCAGTACCCGTGAGTATAAGGTTGGCACTGTGACGTTAATAAACCGATGTAACTCCTGTGAACGGTGTGTCAAATGGGCCTGTTCACAGCAGCTTGTAGATTCCCCGTCACTTCACATGGATTGAATCTTTTTCAGTACAAAACCAGGGTTTCTTTTGTAGTCTGGACGTATTTCAGACACATTATTGCATGTACATGACTGGTATTGCCTAAGAGAGTGTGAGTGGTGAATCCCCAAACAAGGCATGCAGAAGAACTGCGGGGAAGGATTTCTTCCCTGTGAGGCTGCCCAGATGGGTTGTGGAGTCTCCTTCTCTGGAGACATTCAGAGCCCACCTGGGTGAGTTCCTGTGGGATGGGTAGGTCACTGTTTGACAGACACAGCTGAGCCATGTGAAAGAGAATGCTCAACATGAAGAATATGGTAAGTAAGGAATGAAGTGCCAGAGGCACGGAGTTGCTGACATTGGTGGTTGTCATGGTTTGGCCCAGCCAGCCCAGCAGCACCACGACAGTCTCTTGCTCGGAGCCTCCATCCACCCCCACCCTTGTTAGGATGGCAGAGGCCCAGCGAAATGGGAGTAAAAAGATCACCAAGGTTGTTGTGGATGGAGACAAGGGCAGGGAGGGCTCGCTGCCAGTTACAGTTCTGGGTAAAACAGACTCCAGTGCTCGACTGAGAGAGGAAAGGAGGAAAGGTTATTCTACAAGAAACAGAACGGAATAAAAGCAAAAAGGGAGCAGGATGGTGAGAAAATTACAACCAGAGCTTTAAGATCTCCCTTCCCCAGCCCTCCTTTCTTCCCAGGCCCAGCTCACTGCTCCCCAGATCTCTCCCTCCTCCCCCCTCAGCGGCTCAGGGGGGCAGGGAATGGGGGATGTGCTCACTCTCTCACAGATGGGCTCTGCCACTTCTCTCTGCTCAGATGAGTACAACTCCTGGCATTCTTTCCCTGCTCCAACACGAGGTCCCTCCCCCAGGACACAGTCCTTAATGAACTTCTCTGGGATGGGTTGCTCCCAACAGCCGCGGCTTCTGCCCATACAGGGTCCCTCACACGGGACACAGTCCTTGGTGAATGTCTCTGGTGTGGATTCTTCACCAGGGTTGCAGTTTCTGCAGTTACAGGGTCCCTCTCTCGGGACAAGGCCTCTTCTGGGCATAAGTTAAATGAGCTGCTTTGTCATGGGTTCCTCCCCACAGTTACAGCTGTGGATATTGGGTCCCTTCCTCGGGACACAGCCGGCTCCTGCCATAGTCACTGTCCCTGGCTCGGGGCCTTTAATGAAGTGAATCGCTGCCCCTGGTCCAGGGTCAGCTTTAGCAAAATGAGTCTCTGCCCCTGATGCAGGGTCTTTAAAGAAATGAAAATAAACCTCAGCTTCACCAGGTCTCTCCATAGAATGCCGGGGAGTCTCTGCTGCAGCACACCTCCTCCTCTCTTTCATCGCTGACCTTGGAGTCCGCGTGGTTGTTCCTCTCACTGTTCCTACTCCTTGCACCAGCAACAGCCAGAAGAAGAAGAAAGGGCAGAAGAAGGAAGAAGATGGAGGAAGAAACTTCCTCTGCCTTCTTAAAAAGTGATGGTGGAGGCGTCTCATTGGCTCAGCCCCAGCAGTGGGTCTGGCTCAGAGCAGGGGACAGTTGTGAGCAACTTCTTACAGGAGCCACCTTTACAGCCCCTTCCCCCTTACCAGAAAAGGCTGTCATGGCAAACCATGACACCCGCTCAGCCTTTGTGCTGTGTTCCACTAAAGACAGTGTTTCCATCAAGCCAGCATGATGAGAAAGCTGTAAGCCAGTACCTTAGAGTTTCTTCCTAGATGATGTGCATCTTACCTATGAAGTATTTGGTTGAGAAATAATGTTGAGCAAGTTCTTACCACAAAAGTCATTGGAGGATGTGTTTATTTACACAGCCACAGCAGGTGGGCTGGTCTTTAAAGAAAGGCAACATTGCAGGAGCTGTACCTGCTATGGCTCAGCCTGGTGTGCTGCACATTTGGTGGGAGGTAAGAGAAACCAAAACATGAACCAGTTGATGTTTAACATAGTGCAGACTCATCTGGGAGAGAAGATTTAGCGGCTTGTTATCACCAGATTGAACAGGAATTGTTTTACAAATGACCTAACCAAAAAGAGAACATGCCTAGTTCTTGGCCAGGTGTGAAATCCACTTGACCAGGCCCAGGCCACTGTTTGTGGAGCTCTATGAAATCAATGATAGCCTCATGTTGGCAGCTGGAATGCTGTGTGTGTACTTCACAGCAACACACAGAGTCACAGAAAGAATGGACGTGAAATAAGGGAATCTGTCAGTAGCTGAGGTGATGCTCTTCACATCTAAAGGAATTCTCACATTCACTTGAAAGGCAACAGTCACCTGGCAATGATGATGTCACAGTGTCATCACCCAGGAGCAATGATATCACCTGAGAATGATGATACCACAGTGCCAGCACCTGGCAACGAATGTGTCCCCTAACAGCAGTGGTGTCAGCTGAGAATGATGACATCACAGTGCCCAGGAGAGTATAAAAGGGGGGTCCTCCCAGGTCCTGCTGCCAGATCTGGCCTGGGCAGCCACCTGAGAGGAAGCTCTTGATGGGGCTGAGGGAGGAAGGCAAGCCAGAGGCTGGAGGTTCGCAGCTGCTCCTGGCTAAGCCACTTTCCAAGCTCATCTGAGGGACAAGGAATCTTCTTCAGCTGCAGAGCAGGAGCCAGAACACAGGACTGCCTTCTGGAGGGGCATTGCAGAGCTCACCATCCTCATCCCCTGTGGAGCAAGGGGCAGCAGCCGTAAGCAATAGGGGTCCTGATGCTTTGGAGTACTCACTGCCAGGCGTGGGATGGATTCTTGTCCCCAAGGTCGATCAGGCCTGGGGCATTTGGCCACTCAAGGAAGCCCCAGAGATGGCTCTAGGTTGAGGGAGAAGAGAGGCTTGTGCATCTCGTGGGAGGCATGAGCAGCCCGTGGGACCAGGAGGCAGGTCTGCTCACATGCTCAGGGAGTAGCCGATCGCCAGCACTGGGGTCAGGAAGGAATTTTCCCCTGGGGCACGTTGGCACAGGTCCCCAGGGGTTTTTTGCCTTCCTCTGCAGCATTCAGCATGACTGCTTAAGTGTCAGGGCTCCTTTGGTCCATTTGGGCTGGGCTACTGCCCGCTGTCGTGCACCACCAAGGCAGCCTCTCGTGCCCTCCAGCTGACAGGAGGAAGGCTTTTTTTCCCCAAGGTGCACTAGCAAGTGTCCCTGGAGGGTTTTTTTGCCTTCCTCTGCAGCACTGAGCATAGCCTTTAGCTCCTTTGAGCCATTTTTTGGCAAGTACCTACATCGGCTACTCCACAACAGTGGCCCTGGTGCCCACATCCAGGGGGAGGAAGCTTTCTATACACTTCTTGTGGGCCATCCTCGGGGCTTGCTTCTCATCTGCTGTGGCACTGAGCACAGCCCCTTGTCAGGGTTCCTCTGGCCCATTTTGGTTTCTTGCCTGCTGCTCTTGTACCTCCAGCCTCTTCTCCAGCCTGGAGAACACTCTTGTGCATTTTGCACTTTGTGGCCTCCATCCTAAAATCATTTGCAGCAAAACTGTGTGCTGGGCAATGTTTTCTCTCTTCTCTGTCAAACCTCCTCATTGCTTTTGGATGGGGATGGTCTCTCGGCCATGCTGGAAGCCTTCATGTTCCAGGGGCATCTGGTGGTGTTGCTCTCAGCTTCAGATGCTTTGGGCCCAAGACTTGCTGGGCTGAGTCTTGCTGGAGAGCTCCCATGCTTGCTGCTGGCAGGGGAGCAGGCTGCAAAGGGAAGCAAGCCCAGCTGGATCTCCCATTCAGAGCCTGCCCACCTGCTTGGTGGCATGCAGCACCTTGCAGCCTGGCATAACTGTGTCTGCTCTGACTTCCACCACTCCCTTTCACATCCTGGGCTCTTACCAAGCTTCTTTTGCTGTGTTTGAGGTCCTGCCCGGTGGCAGAGACCACATGGCATCAGTCAGCAGCTGGGAGGAATGTGCCTCTTAACCAGGAGATGAGATCTGAGTGTATCCCTGCTTTCTCTTTTGCTTTGGAATATTCCTTGATCACTATCATCTGACTTTCACCATCTGGAATGCACCAAGCCAAAGCAGCTCTGCTAGCAATGTGCATACCCATCTGCATGGCAGCTCTCCTCATCTGCTTGTGCTGCTTAGGGACAGAAAAGATGTGAAGGAAGATTTTTGGCGTCTCTTTCATTGCACCTGACCTGTGAGAAGTGAGATGAAGAAACATGGTGTTGATTGGAGAGAGCTGGGCTTCCTCCCCAGAAAAACTGGCCATCACTGCAGTTCGTTGGAGTCTATTAACTGACAACCTCCATCCCTTTGGTTTGGGAGTCATTGTTGAAGCTTGATGGTGGGTCTGGAACAATGACAGGATCTTCAGCCAAGCACCCAGGGAAGGGAAATGTACTGTGTGAGGAGGATTTGTTCTGTGAGTGAAGCTGCCTCATCATCCACAGACTTTTCTCATCAGTTTTTGCCTGTTTAAAAAGCTCAGGCTGGGATAAAAGTTGAACATTTAAGGTACCAGATTTCTCTGGCACTGCTGATCCTTTCCATTGGCACCATTTCCTTTCCATACCATGGACTTACACTGGGTAAGGATCTCATTGGTTTAGTTTCAGCTATATTCTGGCCATAAGTTTGTAGTGGATGGGGATTTTTGCCCTTCCTTTGGTGCTCAGTTGAGCATTTCAGAAGGTACAAGATTTCTCTGGCACAACTGATCCTTTCTTTTCATGTACCATGGGTTTATGCTGGGTAAGTATTGTATGAGTTGAGTTGCAGGTATGTTCTAGCCATAGGTTTGTAGTGGACGTGGGGACTTTTGTCCAGGTGCTCCCTGGAGTTCAGGAGTTGGTCAAGGACTGAGGTAAGTGCCTCTGCATCACAGCATTTCCCTTCTCAGGTGTCAGCTTCCTCTCTGAGAATGCTCTGCTCTACAAAAGCTGCCTGTGTTTACCAAGTCTTGGCTCCTCCTTTAGCAAGTACTTATCCTGGGCTTCATATTAAGAAGACAGAGCCTGGCTCTTCTCAGTGCTGCCAAGTGGCAGAAAAGGCGTCAGGCAGAAACTGAAACACGGGATATTTGGTCTCAACAGGACGTTTTGCTGCTGTGGTTGAACAAAAGAAAGTGCAGGGACAAAAAGGAGGCGAGTTGCTGAGCGAGGCATTGGAGTCATCTCTTTGGAGAGTTTGAGACCTGACTGGACATGGCCCTGGGCAACCTGCTGCAGTTGGCCTTGCTTTGAGCAGGAGGGTTGGGCTACAGTCTGTGGAGGTCCCTTCCCACCTCCTCTGCTCTAGGAGTTTGTGGTTGCCATTGTGGTTTGTCATCAGGCCAACAGGAGACCTGTGCTCCATTGTGCTGGGTTTCTTTTGTCAAAAGCCACCCTGTGCTCATAGGAGATTCTTTTTGCTCTGCCTGCTGTCAAAAAGCTGCAGAGTCCAGCAGTAGCAGCTCCTCCTTCCATGCCATTAGTTTGAAGCCTCCTCAGAGAAGCAGGTGAGTATGCTCAATTACAAGCTAGCAATGTCTAAGGAAGGTCTGGTGAGCCACAGCTGTGGACTGCTGCAGAGTCCTGAACCAAAGCCTCCCACTGAAGAAGTAAAGCATAGCAAGGGAGAAGGCTCCTTCTCCCAAGACCCAGAGTTCTCAGTCTAGCTCTGAAGGAAGTAGCCAGCACCCTTGAAACCTTCATGGCACAGAGAGGAAACAATGACTTCTGGCTTCAGTGCAAGAGCCAAGGACAGACACCTGTGCAGTGCTTCACTTGGAAAGCCACTGCAGATGGTTCAGTGAAAGGCCTGCTTGAACCTGCAGAATAACCCAGGTGCCTCTTGAAATGATGCCAGCTTGTCCTAGGTGACACTGAAAAGCGTGACAGCCCGTGGATGCCAGCACAGAACTTCTTTCCAGGACACCACAGATCCCAGCACAGCTGCTGCAGCGCTGCCATCTCCCTGTGCCCATTCCCACAGCTTTGTTCCCCCTCTCTTGCTTTCCTTCCTACTTATTCCTTGGAGCCAGAGAGTAATTAACTGACCTTGACTAAGTGTTCTCCATTAGAATTCGTTTTCCAGGAAGTCTGAGCAAAGCCCAGTGAGATGGACTTTGGGTAAAAATGGACATGACCACACTGGACAAACTTTCCTGCCCTGTTTTCATGCAGTTGGAAGTGTGATGCTTTGCTGGTGAGGTGTTGGTGACAACAATGGGTCTTTCAGCACAGTAACTGATTTTCCAGTGCAAATGAGCCCAGGGCAGCAGTGTGCTCCCAGCAGGGAGGAATGCAAGGAAAACACGTGTGTGATTCACTGTTCCTACTTAAAGAAGGTTTTCTTCTGGTTTGATGGGGCACATTCTACAGAGCTTTGGAGTCTTTAAACCTTTTTGTCTTATCCTCTTGCGTAGTTCAGATACAGGACAAGAATGGCAAAGCACTGGGCAATATACTCATTTCTTTCTCTTTGCCAAGCTTTTGTTGTATGTTTCTTGGCTTTTCATATGCAAGCAAGGCTCAAGGGTAGGACTGGCTTTCATGACAATAATTCCTTGGGCAGAAAGTAAGGTTTCAACAAGAAGAGCACCTTGGTTTTCTCATTTCCCTGGCAGGATGCCATTTGTGGCAGTGGGATTTCTGACACTCATGAGTAAGGAGACTGCTGTCCTGCTGCAGTTGCATGTTTTGGAGAGAGTAAACTTCTCCCTGGGAGCCTGTCTGCAGCACAGCAGTGTTCCTCCACAGTCCTGATGGAGACAGACTTCTGTTTTGGAAAGACACAGAAATGCATCAACACCTGTGCAGCAAGGTCTTGGAGGGGGCAGCAAAATCATACTGAGTGGCTAAAACAAAGCAGAGGAGCTCTGTGCCCTCATTTTGCCTTCAAAATTCACCAAACCAGGTCTTCAGGAAAAGAAACAGACTGCAGGGATATTTCTTTAGTTTCAGACTGAAACAGAGATCTGAACACCACACTTGGAGGGTCCCAGAGTGTGTGAGAAGGTTTGGACTGAGAGTCACAGGGAACAACGAAAACTCTTGTTTTTTAAACCAGTCTGGCTGCTGTGACATCAGCTGTAGCCTGGCTTCTGTGACATCAACTGTGGCAAGCAGAAGAGGTCACCTGCCCTCCCTTGCCTAACAGGTGAGTAAAGGTGTAAAGGGCTGACAGAATGGTTGTGCTTAGTCTTAGATGCAATCTATGAACTGTAAAGCTACTGTCCAAACTCAACAAGGAGCAAAGGTAAGTTCACTTTGT
Organism: Colius striatus; assembly: GCF_028858725.1. Taxonomy (NCBI): domain Eukaryota; kingdom Metazoa; phylum Chordata; class Aves; order Coliiformes; family Coliidae; genus Colius; species Colius striatus. The sequence continues at coordinate 1,135,658 of NW_026908523.1, read as the reverse complement.
TCTTTTGAAACTCTAACATGTGGATTCTTTGGGTGTTGGTGTCTATTTTCCCTTTTCACCTTTAAGTGCTCACGCCAACCCCACATTTTATGCAGTAGGAGTTAAAGACATTGGCATTCTGGGCATTCCCTTGGCAAGTACCAATCACCAGGTTCTTAACAAGAAGAAGACTCAACAGATCCATGGCCAGCTTGGATTGACAGTGCTACAGCTGCCAACAGCTGCATACAGCACAGCAACAGCTTCTGGTCAGATCAATACCTTCAGTCACTGGAAACAAACTCCAGCATCTGTTTCAGAGTGTGCCCGTCTGGTGGGGTTCCAGGAGAACTCCCAGAAAGCCTGCACAAGGCACGCTGAAATCTGGGGCATGATTCACCACCTTCCAGTTGATTTCGATGGACATCCCTTCAGATGGCCATGGCCCTTGTCCCCTCTGTGCTCTTACAGGGCATCAGTCTCCAGAACACACTTGGAGGGAAGGAGGAAATCGCCTTCAGCCAAGAGCCTTTGCATGTTTCTATTCTGGAGCTTGTACTCGCTGCCCTTCAGCTGTGTGGAAGCAGAGCAGCACCCCGCAGTGCAACCTCCCCTGCACTGTCTGTCCCTTCTTCCCCAGTAAGGGAAGGAATTCAAATGCCATTGAAACAAATGGAATGACAATTCCTTCCTTCTGGAAGAATTCCTTTCTACTACCCTTCTGATTTCATAGACCCAGGCTGTTATTTTTGACCTGCTTTCAGCCAGAAAGCTTTCTCCTCACATTTGATGTGACCCTCCATCCATTTCCAACTCTGAAGCAGTTCCTGGGGCACTCTGCCCTGCTGCTTTTTCTCTGCCTTTGAGGCTTGAAGACATTTCTCCAGCCACAGTCAAGGCTTTGCCCAGCTTCACCCCATGGATGAGCAGCTCTCCATCCCCTTCTGGCTGCAGATCCCCTTGCACAACTGCACCTTTCTGAAGATTGAAATAAAAATGCATCTTGTATTGATTGGCTGTTGTGTCAGTGTCTTTGACCTTCTTGTGGAAAGAGTTCCCTTGATAGACTGGGTCCTCTGGAGAATACCCTGTCCTGGGCTTTGTGTGCTGAAGGCTGCCCTTGGAATGCCATTCACTGTCTTCATTTTGCTTCCTCCTTCCTTCCTGACCTTAGAATAACAGACACAGGCACTATGTGATTCTTTCTATCCAGATCACTCAAAAAAAATAAACCCCATGTAGTTCCAACACAGAAACTGTCATTTGACTGGAAACCAGCAGCAGAACTGTTTGAATTCAGTGCTGCACTAGGTACATTCTGTTCTGACAAAACCGCCCTCTGGTAGGCAGAGCACTCAGGTCAGGTACAGTGTGAGATGTGTACATGACCATAGGGTTTGTGCAGATGGGAAGAGCTAAAGCAATGGGTTCTCCAGACCCTTCATTGCTGCCATCCAGTGCAGCACGTTCATTAAACTTGAAGACACAGGAGACACTGCACTCCTCAGCAGCTTACACATAACCATCCCTCATGTCCTTGTTCATTGAGATCTCTGTACTTTACTGGAGTCTTTGGAAGTGTGGTTATACAGTGGTTGAGTTACTTCAGCTTTTCCCAAGAGCTGAAGGTTTTGAGATTGTTACAGTGGTCCTTAGGAGCAAAACACAAACCCCAACAGCAAAGCAAAAGGAGTGCATCACAGTCTTGACAGAACTGCATTCATAGAGCTTTTCTGTCTTGGTTCTGGTTTCAAAGCTTGGGGCTAATATTCCATGTGAGGCATATTGGGCTTTATACCTGTGAAACACATCAATACCATCTTCCCTTAGAGACACCAGAAAAGTTCACTGTCAATGAAATTAATTAGTTTGTATCCCTCATAAAAATGCATATCCTAAGTAGAGCTCATTCAACATCGACATAAATGACTTTCAATCTATCAAGGACTGTGGTTTTACTCAGATTATGACATTCTTTCATAGAATCATGATCATTCCCTTTAAAAACAACCCAACAACCTACTACCAATTCTCTACAAGAATTATGCTTTTCCAAGCTTCAAATCTCAGCTGTAACCTTAGGAGTGTTGACATCACACTGTAAGAAGTGGAGGAGAAGTCTGTATTGAGAGCAGAATATTTTCACATCCCCATTTTTTGTGAAGGATGCAAACTCTAGTGTTGAAGACATTGTTGATGTTAAGGTTTAGAGAAACATTAAAGATGAGAGGAGTTTTTTATGTGTCTGTGGGCGAAAGGGCCAGGTTACAAATGAAGATGATGGAAGATCAGAAGCTCTTCAGTGTTGTCTGATTTACCTTTTTGTTGCACTATGATAAAGACCTGGCACATGGGCTTGCATCATGATGTGAGAGAAACAGTGTGGTATCAGATTGCAGCACATGTTGCCATTCTGGCTCTGGAGTTCATCTGTAGACAGATCCTGTGGTGGGACCTGCTCTTTGCAGGTGGCTGTGAGATGAGATGCCGAATGACTGAAGCAGGACAACAAGACAGCAGAAGTTGTCTTCTTTTCAGTTTACCTGAGACTTGTTCTGGAGGGAAATCATCTTGAGGTAAATTGATCCATGGAGGCTCCAGTGTTCTGGAATCTCCTGTGGTAGTCAGCTCATCTTCCACAAAATCTTCTTTCCTGCATGGGTGGGTGCACGCCAGAAATCTCTGCCTGTTAAAAACCAAACAAGCAGCTTTCATTGTAAACAGTGTCAGCAGAAATAAGTGCAGTTCCTTATTAGAAATGGTGCTGATCTTAAGCATGGAAAGGTGAAGTGGCCAGTCATTTTTGCTGCCGTTCCCCAGGGCTGTGGGTGCCTCTGGCATGGTGGGACCTGGCCCGTGGCAATGCCAGACTGCTCCTGGCTTAGTGGGAGGAGGAAGATGGGAACTGAGACACAATGGGGCAGGGAGGAGGCAGGGCAGGCACCGACTGAGAGTGGGCTGAGCAACCTCAGGGCCCAGGTTTGTGGTGAGAACCCGGGCTGGGTTCCTATTGCCCTTTGTCGGGACTGGAGACACCAGCAACACCAGCTGCAGCTTGGCAATGTGACCAGCCAGCCTGGACCCTGCTCTCACACACACTCATTGCTCCTGGAGGGCACAGCCAGGTCCCTTTCTGGCCTCTTACCTGAACAGCTCACCCCAGTGTCCATGCTGTGACCACAGTTGTGCTCACCCCATCCGCTGTGTGTACATTGGACAGGGCAGGCTCGGAGCCACGACACTGAATATCAATCAACCAAATGGGGCCAGATCCTGGACCGAGATTTCCGTGCCGAAAAGCTTGAACAGCAGACCCACATCCCAGCTGCTTGCAAACCACTGCAGCATCTTTCAAGTCCCAGTTGACACTACACACAGTTCCCCACTGTCCCTCGTGTTCCACCTCCACTCTCCCAGCGCAGCGGCTGCCGCCATCCACCAGCCTCAACTCTGCAGCCCTGAAACGCCAACACGGGGCTGGTCAGGAGAGCACCGAGCTCCAGACTACAGCTCTGGGGTTCCCCCCTGCCCAGGCAGAGGTAAAGGCACCTGAGGGACAGCCCTCCCCATCCTGGGCTGTCCCTGGGGCAGTCTGGGGGTCCCTTTTCTCCCCAGCTCTGCAAAGGGCTGAGGCTGCCCAGCAGCAGACCTGCTGTACCATTCACAGCCCCACAGCCTGCAGCACATCCCCACTAATTCAACCCCCCCTTTCCCATGTCCCCTCTCTCCTCCCCAGCACAGCAACCCCCGTATGGCCCCGTGCCCCAGCCCCACACCTCCCTCTCCCACCCACACAGGCACAGCATCCACTCCCTTGAGCACCTTCTGCCCCTCGTCCCAGCGGCACCCGTGAAGAAACCGAATTGCCAGAGGTATCCCGATGAGCACGCTGGTGCCCACTGGCCCTGGGCTGTGGGACAAGGGAGCCAGCACTTACCCCTGCACAGCTGCAGCCCGAGGAGCAGCCACAGCACCCGAGGCCACAGGAGTCCCTGCGTGCCCATCCTGAGCCTCCTGCCCCGCAGGCACAGCCCTGCTGCTCCCCACTCCCCGGCACGGCTCCCGCACCCTCGTGGGGCTGCTGCTGATGGGAGGGTGAGATCTCTGAGAGATGCCAACGCAGCTGCAGGAGCCAATCCAAGCAGCAGCACCTTTTGAGATGTGATCAGGAGCTCTCTCCCCTCTGACACAGCTCAGCCCGCCAATGAGCTTCTCCAGTGCCCTTCATGCCCATATATGAGGGACACCACGGTCCCAATGCAGGTGCCATGGCTGCTGCCATGGGGCAGAGTTATGGGCCGAGGCAGGCGCAGAGGGGAAATGGGTCTCCAGGCCCTCAACTGGGAGCACTGGGAGCACTGGGAGCACTGAGCATCCCGAAGGCTACACTCATCAGAGAACCCACAAGGGCAGTGTCCAGCAGCCCCGAGCTGTGGGGCTGCTCTGGCTCTGTGTCAGGGTGGAAAGGGAACAGCCCCTGCCCTGCTGCAGCCCCTGTGGGACAGCCCTGGGCTGGGGGCAGAGCTGCAGCCCCGGCCTGCAGGAACATCCCTCCTGGAGAGCCTCAGGACAGGGCCCCGGCAGGAGCCGCGCTGGGACACGTCCCCAGCCCGGCAGCAGGAGAGGCCCCAGCGTGTCCCCAACCGTCCCCGTGTCCCCCAGGGGCCGTTGTTCCCTGCAGGCAGATGCATCGGGAGCTGCAGCTGCAGCTGCACAAACCGCAGCCCCCGCGGCCTCGCAGCACTCGCTGCGCTTCCCCCACAGCGCCCGGCCAGGAAGCCTGAGGTTTCCTCCTGGCACCCAGCCCAGGCACAGCCCCACGGGCCCCGACACACCCCCAGCCCCACTGCTCCTGCCGGGGCTGCTCCTTCGGCCTCGCAGAGACGCCAATCGCAGCTCCTGGCCCCTGGGACGGCCTCGCTGCACATGGATGCTCCACACTCAGCCCCACGGCCATGGGGGGCACTGCAGGGATGTCACCTCACACCCATATACAGGCACCCCTGACATGTTCTCACTTTCTCACTCCCTTCTGCTGCAGCAACTTCTTCCCCTTCTCCAGTCCGTTCATCACAGAGGCCTTACCTCCATCACTCACTGGCCAGGCCTTGGGCAGCAGCCCGTCCAGCCCAGAGATGACTGGCCTGGCCCTGCCAGATACAGGGGAAGCTCTGGAAACACCTCCTGCTCAACAACAACCTGCAGCTGCTCAATAACTTGGGCAACTTCATCAACAGGTTGTGTGCCAGGCTGGCAGGGGGCTGCTCCTCGTGCCCAGGCTGTGCTCTCCTCACACTCTGCTCCCCCCATTTCACAGAGCGAGCGTGTTTGTGTGTAAGTTCTTTGGTGGCATCATCCCTGACACGATCCAGACTCCAGATGACAAGAGGGTCTTGGTCCGTGTCACCCTTGAACTGCACCAGTGCCACCAGCTGCTGGAAAAAGCCCAGTAGATACCCAAAAATCTTGAGGCTGGTCACAAGAGCTTGGGGAGGAGTGGTGATCCCCCAGCGTGGTGATCAATGGCACAGAGTCGAGTTGGAGGCCTGTGGCCAGTGGAGTTCCACAGGGATGGGTTCTGGGGCCAGTCTTGTTCAACAGCTTCATCAACCACCTGGATGAGGGGACAGAGGGACCCTCAGCAAGTTCCCTGCTGGCACCAAACTGGGAGCACTGGCTGATTCCCCAGAGGCTGTGCTGCCATTCAGCAGGATCTCAACCAGCTGGAGAGTTGGGCAGAGAGGAACCTCCTGAGGTTCAACAGGGACAAGGGCAGAGTCCAGCAGCTGGGGAGGAACAACCCCCTGCACCAGGACAGGCTGGGGGTGACCTGCTGGAGAGGGAGCCCTGGCCCAGGCTGCACAGGGAGGGTGTGGAGGCTCCTTCCTTGGAGCTCTTCAAGACCCACCTGGACACTGTTCCCCTGTCACCCGATCTAGGTGGGACCTGCTTCTGCAGGGGAGTTGGGCTGGATGATCTCTACAGGTCCCTTCCAACCCCACCATGCCGTGATTCTCTGATACTCATTGAATTACAGACGGTCTCATTAGCTACAAAATACATCTTTATTAAAACCAGAAACAGACTTGAACCCACAGAGGGGATGGAAGAACACAGAACCAGGCGGAAAAGAGGGCAGTGAGGAAAAGGCAGACACAGAAGAAGAGTGAAGCCTGGAAGGGAAACAAACACACAGCAAAAGCCCCAGCAGTGGCAAGACTGAGGTCTGGGCCCAAGAGGTCACGTGCTCGATGTTCTTGGTGCAAGCACAGAATGGAGCTGGATGCCTGAGCCGTGAGCAGGAGCTGCAGGCCCCAGCAGAGGCGACAGATGCTGCGCTGGTTCTCCACTGGGCCGTTCCTGGAGCACACCCCCAAGGCCATGAAGCCCCCGAGCAGCAGGTAGCCTGCGGGAAAGCAGAAGCATGGGGCAGGCAGCGCCCGGCCGGCTCAGCCGGGCTGACAGGAGCTGCTGAGCTGCACCCGCAGCGCTGCAGGGAAACCTGACGCCGGAGCCCACGTCTCTCAGAGCACCAGGGCAGTGGCTGCGGCAGCCACGGGGGCAGGAAGCCCCGGCTGCTCCGGCAGCACCTTGCAGCTCCAGGAGGAGACACACGCAGTGCAGAAACAGCCAGTCCAAAGGGCTCGGTGCCTACCTAGGAGGTACTGCCAGTAGGCTGCACATCTCCTGCAGGATCTTGAAGATCAGCTGCCGCAGGCTCTGTGAGAAACACCACCCTCGGAACAGCAACAAGGACCCGGCACTTTCCTGGCAGAGGAGATGGCAAGTTGAGGACAGGCAGTGGGCAGCCGTGGCTACCTGCCTCCAGCTGCTGAGCCCTTGCCCTGCAGAGCCAACGGGCACTGCCCACGCAGCCCTCCTTGTCCCCAGCTCACAGGGTGAAGGAGGTGACTCACCTGCTCAGCCTGTCCCCACAGAACAACAACCACAGGCCAAGGAAGTAAAGCAGGAACAGCTTAGGGTCAAAGCCTGGACACAGAGTGTGACCAGGCAGAGAGGAACCCCGGCATGGCTGGACAGGCCACATGGCCAGAGGGACAGGGAAGGGACAGAACCTGCCACAAGTGCCCCAGATTCCCCTGCTTTCTATCCCGTGGGCAAACACAGGCTTCTGTGAAAAGCTGCTGCAAGTATCCCCTGTGGGCTTTAGGAGGAGCTTCCATTTAAACATAAGGAACATATTTCCCTGTTAATGTGAGGGAGCCCTGGCCCAGGCTGCCCAGGGAGGGTGTGGAGGCTTCTTCTCAGCAGGTTTCTAAACCCACCTGCACACATTCCTGTGCCACTGACCAAGCAGAACCTGCCTTAGCAGGGGGTTGGGCTGAAGGATCTCTAAAGGTTCCTGACAAGCCCCATCATTCTGTGACTCTGTGGGGGGCAGCCAGGCCCTGCCTCCAGCTGCCACAGTCACGGCTGGACACGGCCTTCTCTGCAGAGCCCCACACAGCCCAACACAGCCACATCACTTCACAGGCATCACACAGTCACAGCATCATTTCAGCTGGGAGAGACCTTTCAGCTCCTGGAGTGCAGCCTCTGTCCCAGCCCCATCACCCACCAGCCCATTGCCCTCCATGCAACACCCACCCGGCTCTGAAACCCCTCCAGGGACGGTGACTCCAGCAGCTCCCTGGGCACCTGTTCCAAGGCCTACCAGCCCTATCAGCAAAGAAATTCCTCCTCACATCCAGCCTGAACCGCCCCTGGCACAACTTGAGGCTGTTTCCTCTTCCTCTATTGCTTGTTATCAGGGAGAATAGACTGACCCCCACCTCGCTGCAGCTTCCTTTCAGGTAGATGTAGAGAGTGAGAAGGTCTCCCCTGAGCCTTCTTTTCTCCAGGCTAAACAGCCCCAGTCCCCCCAGCCCTTCCTCATCTGAGACGTGCTCCAATTCCTTTCCTAGCTTGGTAGCTGCTTCTGGATCCTCTCCAGCACCTCCATGTCCTTCTTGTAGAGAGAGACCCTGAGCTGAGCACAGTATTGGAGGTGCAGCCTCTCCAAAGCCAAGCCCAGGGCAACGATCAGCTCCTTGCTCCTGCTGACAACATTGTTCCTGATCCAGGCCAGGATGCCCTTGGCCTTCTTGCCCACCCTGGATGACTGAATGCATCCAGCTGGGAAGCTGAAGCTCATTAGTGATGCTTCAGCAGCAGGATTTGGGTTAAAATTGGGCTTTCTGGGAAGAATGAAGCATTTCTTACACCAGCCACAGCCCTGCTCTCTGTGCCCTTGCCCATTCACACCAGCTGCTCAACGGGAGACAGAAACACAACAGTGGATGAAAAGGAAACAATCTCTTTGGGGATGGGTCTCACCTGTTTTCATTTCTTTTTCCTTCTTGGAGATCTTGCCTGTCTCTTCCGTGACCTTGGCATCTCCCTTCTCACACAGGCAGAGAACCGAGGCGCCGGCGCTGGCCGCTTCCACCACTGCCCACAGGGCCCCTGAAACACAAACACAGAGCACGTCAACAACCAGCAACCTGCAGGATCTGGCTGTCTCCTAAAAGAGGACAAGGCTTTCAACTCAGCTCATCAAGAGAAAGGCGCTGGGGACAGTCAGACACCCCACTGGAATGGGGCTTGGGGAAGGTTTTCACAGCTCCAGCTGGAACACTGCACAGGGACTCACAAAGTTCACCCCCAGATGTTTCCAAACCCTCCTGGCTTCTCCTCTTTCTGTGAGCACCTTGGTTTTTGCAAGAGGCTGGTTTGGGAAGTGCCTCTGCTGGGGGCTGTTTCTGTGACTGGTGGTGTGTGGTTTAGGGGAAGGGGATGGCTCTGAGCAGGAGGGTGCTGACAACACCCAGTGCGAGCCCAAAGCCTTGCACCTACCCGACAAATCACCAACACAACTCCTTTTGTCACCTTCCTGCCTGCCACAAGCATTCACAAGGGAGGATTAGACTTGCAAGTACAGATAAAACCCCAATGGAGGGAGTTCAGAGGGACACACAGAGGTGAGGGCAGGACACGTTCAACCACACCCAGTGGGAAGAGGAGCAAAGAGCTGTGCCCACCACATGAACCCAAGGAGCAGACAGCACTGACCAAGAGCCCCCTCCCACTGATGGCCCTCACAGGGCTTCCTGCTGGGAATTCAAAGCCCTTTATATCACTTTAAAACACCTGACTCAGATGAGAACATGTGGGGCAACCAACTGTTCACCACAGCTCTGTGTTTGCTTCTCCCAAACGTGCTCACACACCCGCGAGGGAGAAGCAGCAGCAGAGAGACTGAGCCAAAGTTGCAACCTCCCACCCCAAAAAGAACCCAGGCCAGAGGAGCCACCCCACAGCCCCGTGGCTCCCTCCTGAGCTGCAGCCACCGTCCCCTCCAGAGAGGTGGCTTCAGCAGCAATGCTCAAGTCAGCTGCTGGAGAGAGGGACCCGGCACTACCGATGCGATTCCAGGGGGGCTCCAGGAGCCCTTTGAGCTGTTGTCACCCCTCTCTGGGGCTGAACTTCCCTCCCCCTCCCCCGCCATGGGACCGCATCAAGCAGCGTTTAAACACAACAGCACGAAGGAAATAACGCGGGGCGGGGGAAGAGCGGGACACAAAGTGTTTGCGGTGAGCGAAGCGTGTCCCAGGCCGCTGCCAGCGCCGGGGCCGCCTCCCCCGGGACTCCCCGCCGCAGAACAGGGCCCAGCCCGGTCGTTCCCGGCTGCCCGGGGCTCGTCCCGCTCCGCCGCGGCTGCCCGGCTGCAGCGGGAGGCGGCGGCGGGGAAGCGGGAGCGGGTCAAACCCCGAACAGAAGAGCGGAGCGGGGCAGCGCCGGGGCGGGCCGCGGGCGGCAGCCCCCGCCGGGCCCGGGCCCCGCTCCCGCTTTCCCCCGCGGCACGGAGGGACGGCGCGTCCCCGCCTCCCCCCGCCCCGCTCCGCGCCGCCGCCGGGGCCCGAGGAGCCGCCGCGGAGCCGCGTTCGGCCGCCTCCCCCCGACCGGCGCCCGCGGGCGGCTCTCGGGCTCCCGGGGCCTCGCCGCCCGCCCCGGGCCCGCCGCCGCCTCCGCCCGGCCCCGCCTCACCGGACACCCCCGGCCCGCCGCGGAGCCCCCTCCCCGCCGCCCTCCCGCCGCCCCCCGGCCCGCCCGCGGCCCGCGCTCACCGCCGGCCACGCGCCCCCCATCCTGCGCTCGCTCGCCGCCCGGCGCTCAGCCGTGGGGAGCTCGGCCGCCTCCTCCTCGCCCGACACGGCCGGAGCCGCCTCCGCCGGGACCCCCGGGAGCAGCCGCCGGCGCCGCCCCCGCGCTGAGAGACCCCCGGCAGCGCGAGCGGCGGCGCGAGCGGGGCGGCGGCGCGGGCTCCGCGCGGGGCACGCTGGGACTACGACTCCCGGCAGGCACCGCGGCTGCCGCCGGCGGCTTTGCGCGACAGCGAGGCGCGGGCGCTGACGGGAAATGGAGTCCGCGGGGCGGCCGCGGGGAAGCGGCGCCTGTCCCGCGGCTGCCGCTGCTCCCGCTCCCGCTCCCGCCCCGCAGCATCATCACCTCTGGGCACAGGCGTAAGAATCGCCCGAGGGTGGCGGCTGGAAGGGCCGTCACTAAAAAGAGTCACAGAACGGTGGCAGTTGGAAGCGACCCCTAAAGCTCATCCAGCCCAACCCCCATCTCAGGCGGGTCCCACCTAGATCAGGTCACACAGGAGCGTGTCCAGCTGGGCTTGGAAACCTGCCGAGAAGGAGCCTCCGCAGCCTCCCTGGGCAGCCCGGGCCAGGGCTCCCTCACCTCAGCAGGGAAATAGCTTTTGCTCATGTTTCAATGGGACATTTTGTGTTGCAGCTTCTTTCCATCAGCCCTTGTCCTGTCACTGGATACAACAGAACAAAAGTGCTGCCCCAGCCCCCTGACACCCACCACTGACATATTTGTCAGTATTAATGAGAACCCCCTGCAGTCTCCTCTTTCCTAAACAGCCCCAGGGCCCGCAGCCTTTCCTCCTCACACACATGTTCCATCCCCTCAGCATCTCAGTAGCCCTGTGTTGCCTCTCTCCAGCCGTTCCCTGTCTCTCGAGCTGGGGACTCTGCCCTTACTCCTGGTGACCCTCAGCAAGTTCCTCTCTGCCCAACTCTCAGCCTGTCCAGCTCTCACTGACTGGCAGCACAGCCTCTGGGGAGTCAGCCAGTGCTCCCAGTTTGGTGCCATCAGGGAGCTCACTGAGGGTCCCTCTGTCCCCGCATGGGGTGTCTGTATGTGGGTGTGAGGTGACATCCCTGCAGTGCCCCCCATGGCCGTGGGGCTGAGTGTGGAGCATCCATGTGCAGCGAGGCCGTCCCAGGGGCCAGGAGCTGCGATTGGCGTCTCTGCGAGGCTGAAGGAGCAGCCCCGGCAGGAGCAGTGGGGCTGGGGGTGTGTCGGGGCCCCGCGGGGCTGTGCCTGGGCTGGGTGCCAGGAGGAAACCTCAGGCTTCCTGGCCGGGCGCTGTGGGGGAAGCACAGCGAGTGCTGCGAGGCCGCGGGGGCTGCGGTTTGTGCAGCTGCAGCTGCAGCTCCCGATGCATCTGCCTGCAGGGAACAACGGCCCCTGGGGGACACGGGAACGGTTGGGGACACGCTGGGGCCTGTCCTGCTGCCGGGCTGGGGACGTGTCCCAGCGCGGCTCCTGCCGGGGCCCTGTCCTGAGGCTCTCCAGGAGGGATGTTCCTGCAGGCCGGGGCTGCAGCTCTGCCCCCAGCCCAGGGCTGTCCCACAGGGGCTGCAGCAGGGCAGGGGCTGTTCCCTTTCCACCCCGACACAGAGCCAGAGCAGCCCCACAGCTCGGGGCTGGAGGACACTGCCCTCGTGGGTTCTCTGATGAGTGTAGCCCTGGGGATGCTCAGTGCTCCCAGTGCTCCCAGTTGAGGGCCTGGAGACCCATTTCCCCTCTGCGCCTGCCTCGGCCCATAACTCTGCCCCGTGGCAGCAGCCGTGGCACCTGCATTGGGACCGTGGTGTCCCTCATATATGGGCATGAAGGGCACTGGAGAAGCTCATTGGCGGGCTGAGCTGTGTCAGAGGGGAGAGAGCTCCTGATCTCATCTCAAAAGGTGCTGCTGCTTGGATTGGCTCCTGCAGCTGCGTTGGCATCTCTCAGAGATCTCACCCTGCCATCAGCAGCAGCCCCACGAGGGTGCGGGAGCCGTGCCGGGGAGTGGGGAGCAGCAGGGCTGTGCCCGCGGGGCAGGAGGCTCAGGATGGGCACGGAGGGACTCCTGTGGCCTCGGGTGCTGTGGCTGCTCCTCGGGCTGCAGCTGTGCAGGGGAAGTGCTGGCTCCCTTGTCCCACAGCCCAGGGCCAGTGGGCACCAGCGTACTCATCGGGATACCTCTGGCAATTCGGTTTCTTCACGGGTGCCGCTGGGACGAGGGGCAGAAGGTGCTCAAGGGAGTGGATGCTGTGCCTGTGTGGGTGGGAGAGGGAGGTGTGGGGCTGGGGCACGGGGCCATACGGGGGTTGCTGTGCTGGGGAGGAGAGAGGGGACATGGGAAAGGGGTGGTTGAATTAGTGGGGATGTGCTGCAGGCTGTGGGGCTGTGAATGGTACAGCAGGTCTGCTGCTGGGCAGCCTCAGCCCTTTGCAGAGCTGGGGAGAAAAGAGACCCCCAGACTGCCCCAGGGACAGCCCAGGATGGGGAGGGCTGTCCCTCAGGTGCCTTTACCTCTGGCTGGGCAGAGGGGACCTCAGAGCTGTAGTCTGGAGCTCAGTGCTCTCCTGACCAGCCCCGTGTTGGCGTTTCAGGGGCTGCAGAGTTGAGGCTGGTGGATGACGGCAGCCGCTGCGCTGGGAGAGTGGAGGTGGAACACGAGGCACAGTGGGGCACTGTGTGTGGTGTCATCTGGAACTTGAAAGATGCAGCAGTGGTTTGCAAGCAGCTGGGATGTGGGTCTTCTGTTCAAGCTTTTCGTCACGGAAATTTCGGTCCAGGATCTGGCCCCATTTGGTTGATTGATATTCAGTGTCGTGGCTCCGAGCCTGCCCTGTCCAATGTACACACAGCGGATGGGGTGAGAACACTGTGTTCACAGCATGGACGCTGGGGTGAGCTGTTCAGGTAAGAGGCCAGAAAGGGACCTGGCTGTGCCCTCCAGGAGCAATGAGTGTGTGTGAGAGCAGGGTCCAGGCTGGCTGGTCACATTGCCAAGCTGCAGCTGGTGTTGCTGGTGTCTCCAGTCCTGAGAAAGGACAAAAGGAACCCAGCCCGGGTTCTCACCACAAACCTGGGCCCTGAGGTTGCTCAGCCCACTCTCAGTCGGTGCCTGCCCTGCCTCCTCCCTGCCCCATTGTGTCTCAGTTCCCATCTTCCTCCTCCCACTAAGCCAGGAGCAGTCTGGCATTGCCACGGGCCAGGTCCCACCATGCCAGAGGCACCCACAGCCCTGGGGAACGGCAGCAAAAATGACTGGCCACTTCACCTTTCCATGCTTATGATCAGCACCATTTCTAATAAGGAACTGCACTTATTTCTGCTGACACTGTTTACAATGAAAGCTGCTTGTTTGGTTTTTAACAGGCAGAGATTTCTGGCGTGCACCCACCCATGCAGGAAAGAAGATTTTGTGGAAGATGAGCTGACTACCACAGGAGATTCCAGAACACTGGAGCCTCCATGGATCAATTTACCTCAAGATGATTTCCCTCCAGAACAAGTCTCAGGTAAACTGAAAAGAAGACAACTTCTGCTGTCTTGTTGTCCTGCTTCAGTCATTTGGCATCTCATCTCACAGCCACCTGCAAAAAGCAGGTCCCACCACAGGATCTGTCTACAGATGAACTCCAGAGCCAGAATGGCAACATGTGCTGCAATCTGATACCACACTGTTTCTGTCACATCATGATGCAAGCCCATGTGCCAGGTGTTTATCATAGTGCAACAAAAAGGTAAATCAGACAATACTGAACAGCTTCTGATCTTCCATCATCTTCATTTGTAACCTGGCCCTTTCGCCCACAGACACATAAAAAACTCCTCTCATCTTTAACGTTTCTCTAAACCTTAACATCAACAATGTCTTCAACACTAGAGTTTGCGTCCTTCACAAAAAATGGGGATGTGAAAATATTCTGCTCTCAATACAGACTTCTCCTCCACTTCTTACAGTGTGATGTCAACACTCCTAAGGTTACAGCTGAGATTTGAAGCTTGGAAAAGCATAATTCTCTTAGAGAATTGGTAGTAGGTTGTTGGGTTGTTTTTAAAGAGAATGATGATGATTCTATGAAAGAATGTCATAATCTGAGTAAAAGCACAGTCCTTGATAGATTGAAAGTCATTTATGTCGATGTTGAATGAGCTCTACTTAGGATATGCATTTTTATGAGGGATACAAACTAATTAATTTCATTGACAGTGAACTTTTCTGGTGTCTCTAAGGGAAGATGGTATTGATGTGTTTCACAGGTATAAAGCCCAATATGCCCCACATGGAATATTAGCCCCAAGCTTTGAAACCAGAACCAAGACAGAAAAGCTCTATGAATGCAGTTCTGTCAAGACTGTGATGCACTCCTTTTGCTTTGCTGTTGGGGTTTGTGTTTTGCTCCTAAGGACCACTGTAACAATCTCAAAACCTTCAGCTCTTGGGAAAAGCTGAAGTAACTCAACCATTGTATAACCACACTTCCAAAGACTCCAGTAAAGTACAGAGATCTCAATGAACAAGGACATGAGGGATGGTTATGTGTAAGCTGCTGAGGAGTGCAGTGTCTCCTGTGTCTTCAAGTTTAATGAACATGCTGCACTGGATGGCAGCAATGAAGGGTCTGGAGAACCCATTGCTTTAGCTCTTCCCATCTGCACAAACCCTATGGTCATGTACACATCTCACACTGTACCTGACCTGAGTGCTCTGCCTACCAGAGGGCGGTTTTGTCAGAACAGAATGTACCTAGTGCAGCACTGAATTCAAACAGTTCTGCTGCTGGTTTCCAGTCAAATGACAGTTTCTGTGTTGGAACTACATGGGGTTTATTTTTTTTGAGTGATCTGGATAGAAAGAATCACATAGTGCCTGTGTCTGTTATTCTAAGGTCAGGAAGGAAGGAGGAAGCAAAATGAAGACAGTGAATGGCATTCCAAGGGCAGCCTTCAGCACACAAAGCCCAGGACAGGGTATTCTCCAGAGGACCCAGTCTATCAAGGGAACTCTTTCCACAAGAAGGTCAAAGACACTGACACAACAGCCAATCAATACAAGATGCATTTTTATTTCAATCTTCAGAAAGGTGCAGTTGTGCAAGGGGATCTGCAGCCAGAAGGGGATGGAGAGCTGCTCATCCATGGGGTGAAGCTGGGCAAAGCCTTGACTGTGGCTGGAGAAATGTCTTCAAGCCTCAAAGGCAGAGAAAAAGCAGCAGGGCAGAGTGCCCCAGGAACTGCTTCAGAGTTGGAAATGGATGGAGGGTCACATCAAATGTGAGGAGAAAGCTTTCTGGCTGAAAGCAGGTCAAAAATAACAGCCTGGGTCTATGAAATCAGAAGGGTAGTAGAAAGGAATTCTTCCAGAAGGAAGGAATTGTCATTCCATTTGTTTCAATGGCATTTGAATTCCTTCCCTTACTGGGGAAGAAGGGACAGACAGTGCAGGGGAGGTTGCACTGCGGGGTGCTGCTCTGCTTCCACACAGCTGAAGGGCAGCGAGTACAAGCTCCAGAATAGAAACGTGCAAAGGCTCTTGGCTGAAGGCGATTTCCTCCTTCCCTCCAAGTGTGTTCTGGAGACTGATGCCCTGTAAGAGCACAGAGGGGACAAGGGCCATGGCCATCTGAAGGGATGTCCATCGAAATCAACTGGAAGGTGGTGAATCATGCCCCAGATTTCAGCGTGCCTTGTGCAGGCTTTCTGGGAGTTCTCCTGGAACCCCACCAGACGGGCACACTCTGAAACAGATGCTGGAGTTTGTTTCCAGTGACTGAAGGTATTGATCTGACCAGAAGCTGTTGCTGTGCTGTATGCAGCTGTTGGCAGCTGTAGCACTGTCAATCCAAGCTGGCCATGGATCTGTTGAGTCTTCTTCTTGTTAAGAACCTGGTGATTGGTACTTGCCAAGGGAATGCCCAGAATGCCAATGTCTTTAACTCCTACTGCATAAAATGTGGGGTTGGCGTGAGCACTTAAAGGTGAAAAGGGAAAATAGACACCAACACCCAAAGAATCCACATGTTAGAGTTTCAAAAGAACAAAGTGAACTTACCTTTGCTCCTTGTTGAGTTTGGACAGTAGCTTTACAGTTCATAGATTGCATCTAAGACTAAGCACAACCATTCTCACTGTCAGCCCTTTACACCTTTACTCACCTGTTAGGCAAGGGAGGGCAGGTGACCTCTTCTGCTTGCCACAGTTGATGTCACAGAAGCCAGGCTACAGCTGATGTCATAGCAGCCAGACTGGTTTAAAAAACAAGAGTTTTCGTTGCTCCCTGTGACTCTCAGTCCAAACCTTCTCACACACTCTGGGACCCTCCAAGTGTGGTGTTCAGATCTCTGTTTCAGTCTGAAACTAAAGAAATATCCCTGCAGTCTGTTTCTTTTCCTGAAGAGCTGGTTTGGTGAATTTTGAAGGCAAAATGAGGGCACAGAGCACCTCTGCTTTGTTTTAGCCACCCAGTATGATTTTGCTGCCCCCTCCAAGACCTTGCTGCACAGGTGTTGATGCATTTCTGTGTCTTTCCAAAACAGAAGTCTGTCTCCATCAGGACTGTGGAGGAACACTGCTGTGCTGCAGACAGGCTCCCAGGGAGAAGTTTACTCTCTCCAAAACGTGCAACTGCAGCAGGACAGCAGTCTCCTTACTCATGAGTGTCAGAAATCCCACTGCCACAAATGGCATCCTGCCAGGGAAATGAGAAAACCAAGGTGCTCTTCTTGTTGAAACCTTACTTTCTGTCCAAGGAATTATTGTCATGAAAGCCAGTCCTACCCTTGAGCCTTGCTTGCATATGAAAAGCCAAGAAACATACAACAAAAGCTTGGCAAAGAGAAAGAAATGAGTATATTGCCCAGCGCTTTGCCATTCTTGTCCCGTATCTGAACTATGCAAGAGGATAAGACAAAAAGGTTTAAAGACTCCAAAGCTCTGTAGAATGTGCCCCATCAAACCAGAAGAAAACCTTCTTTAAGTAGGAACAGTGAATCACACACATGTTTTCCTTGCATTCCTCCCTGCTGGGAGCACACTGCTGCCCTGGGCTCATTTGCACTGGAAAATCAGTTACTGTGCTGAAAGACCCATTGTTGTCACCAACACCTCACCAGCAAAGCATCACACTTCCAACTGCATGAAAACAGGGCAGGAAAGTTTGTCCAGTGTGGTCATGTCCATTTTTACCCAAAGTCCATCTCACTGGGCTTTGCTCAGACTTCCTGGAAAACGAATTCTAATGGAGAACACTTAGTCAAGGTCAGTTAATTACTCTCTGGCTCCAAGGAATAAGTAGGAAGGAAAGCAAGAGAGGGGGAACAAAGCTGTGGGAATGGGCACAGGGAGATGGCAGCGCTGCAGCAGCTGTGCTGGGATCTGTGGTGTCCTGGAAAGAAGTTCTGTGCTGGCATCCACGGGCTGTCACGCTTTTCAGTGTCACCTAGGACAAGCTGGCATCATTTCAAGTGGCACCTGGGTTATTCTGCAGGTTCAAGCAGGCCTTTCACTGAACCATCTGCAGTGGCTTTCCAAGTGAAGCACTGCACAGGTGTCTGTCCTTGGCTCTTGCACTGAAGCCAGAAGTCATTGTTTCCTCTCTGTGCCATGAAGGTTTCAAGGGTGCTGGCTACTTCCTTCAGTGCTAGACTGAGAACTCTGTGTCTTGGGAGAAGGAGCCTTCTCCCTTGCTATGCTTTACTTCTTCAGTGGGAGGCTTTGGTTCAGGACTCTGCAGCAGTCCACAGCTGTGGCTCACCAGACCTTCCTTAGACATTGCTAGCTTGTAATTGAGCATACTCACCTGCTTCTCTGGGGAGGCTTCAAACTAATGGCATGGAAGGAGGAGCTGCTACTGCTGGACTCTGCAGCTTTTTGACAGCAGTCAGAGCAAAAAGAATCTCCTATGAGCACAGGGTGGCTTTTGACAAAAGAAACCCAGCACAATGGAGCACAGGTCTCCTGTTGGCCTGATGACAAACCACAATGGCAACCACAAACTCCTAGAGCAGAGGAGGTGGGAAGGGACCTCCACAGACTGGAGCCCAACCCTCCTGCTCAAAGCAAGGCCAACTACAGCAGGTTGCCCAGGGCCATGTCCAGTCAGGTCTCAAACCTCTCCAAAGAGATGACTCCAAAGCCTCGCTCAGCAACTCGCCTCCTTTTTGTCCCTGCACTTTCTTTTGTTCAACCACAGCAGCAAAACGTTCTGTTGAGACCAAATATCCCGTGTTTCAGTTTCTGCCTGACGCCTTTTCTGTCACTTGGCAGCACTGAGAAGAGCCAGGCTCTGTCTTCTTAATATGAAGCCCAGGATAAGGACTTGCTAAAGGAGGAGCCAAGACTTGGTAAACACAGGCAGCTTTTGTAGAGCAGAGCATTCTCAGAGAGGAAGCTGACACCTGAGAAGCGAAATGCTGTGATGCAGAGGCACTTACCTCAGTCCTTGACCAACTCCTGAACTCCAGGGAGCACCTGGACAAAAGTCCCCACGTCCACTACAAACCTATGGCTAGAACATACCTGCAACTCAACTCATACAATACTTACCCAGCATAAATCCATGGTACATGGAAAGAAAGGATCAGCTGTGCCAGAGAAATCTTGTACCTTCTGAAATGCTCAACTGAGCACCAGAGGAAGGGCAAAAATCCCCATCCACTACAAACTTATGGCCAGAATATAGCTGAAACTAAACCAATGAGATCCTTATCCAGTGTAAGTCCATGGTATGGAAAGGAAATGGTGCCACTGGAAAGGATCAGCAGTGCCAGAGAAATCTGGTACCTTAAATGTTCAACTTTTATCCCAGCCTGAGCTTTTTAAACAGGCAAAAACTGATGAGAAAAGTCTGTGGATGATGAGGCAGCTTCACTCACAGAACAAATCCTCCTCACACAGTACATTTCCCTTCCCTGGGTGCTTGGCTGAAGATCCTGTCATTGTTCCAGACCCACCATCAAGCCAGGCTTCAACAATGACTCCCAAACCAAAGGGATGGAGGTTGTCAGTTAATAGACTCCAAAGAACTGCAGTGATGGCCAGTTTTTCTGGGGAGGAAGCCCAGCTCTCTCCAATTAACACCATGTTTCTTCATCTCACTTCTCACAGGTCAGGTGCAATGAAAGAGACACCAAAAATCTTCCTTCACATCTTTTCTGACCCTAAGCAGCACAAGCAGATGAGGAGAGCTGCCATGCAGATGGGTATGCACATTGCTAGCAGAGCTGCTTTGGCTTGGTGCATTCCAGATGGTGAAAGTCAGATGATAGTGATCAAGGAATATTCCAAAGCAAAAGAGAAAGTGGGGATACACTCAGATCTCATCTCCTGGTTAAGAGGCACATTCCTCCCAGCTGCTGACTGATGCCATGTGGTCTCTGCCACCGAGCAGGACCTCAAACACAGCAAAAAAAGCTTGGTAAGAGCCCAGGATGTGAAAGGGAGTGGTGGAACTCAGAGCAGACACAGTTATGCCAGGCTGCAAGGTGCTGCATGCCACCAAGCAGGTGGGCAGGCTCTGAATGGGAGATCCAGCTGGGCTTGCTTCCCTTTGCAGTCTGCTCCCCTGCCAGCAGCAAGCATGGGAGCTCTCCAGCAAGACTCAGCCCAGCAAGTCTTGGGCCCAAAGCATCTGAAGCTGAGAGCAACACCACCAGATGCCCCTGGAACATGAAGGCTTCCAGCATGGCCGAGAGACCATCACCATCCAAAAGCAATGAGGAGGTTTGACAGAGAAGAGAGAAAACATTGCCCAGCACACAGTTTTGCTGCAAATGATTTTAGGATGGAGGCCAGAAAGTGCAAAATGCACAAGAGTGTTCTCCAGGCTGGAGGTGCAAGAGCAGCAGGCAAGAAACCAAAATGGGCCAGAGTAGCCCTGACAAGGGGCTGTGCTCAATGCCACAGCAGATGAGAAGCAAGCCCTGAGGATGGCCCACAAGAAGTGTATAGAAAGCTTCCTCCCCCTGGATGTGGGCACCAGGGCCACTGTTGTGGAGCAGCAGATGTAGGTACTTGCCAAAAAATGGCTCAAAGGAGCTAAAGGCTATGCTCAGTGCTGCAGAGGAAGGCAAAAAAAACCCTCCAGGGACACTTGCTAGTCCACCTTGGGGAAAAAAAGCCTTCCTCCTGTCAGCTGGAGGGCACGAGAGGCCGCCTTGGTGGTGCACGACAGCAGGCAGTAGCCCAGCCCAAATGGACCAAAGGAGCCCTGACACTTAAGCAGTCATGCTGAATGCTGCAGAGGAAGGCAAAAAACCCCTGGGGACCTGTGCCAACGTGCCCCAGGGGAAGATTCCTTCCTGATCCCAGTGCTGGCGATCGGCTACTCCCTGAGCATGTGAGCAGACCTGCCTCCTGGTCCCACGGGCTGCTCATGCCTCCCACGAGATGCACAAGCCTCTCTTCTCCCTCAACCTAGAGCCATCTCTGGGGCTTCCCTGAGTGGCCAAATGCCCCAGGCCTGATCGACCTTGGGGACAAGAATCCATCCCACGCCTGGCAGTGAGTGCTCCAAAGCATCAGGACCCCTATTGCTTACGGCTGCTGCCCCTTGCTCCACAGGGGATGAGGATGGTGAGCTCTGCAATGCCCCTCCAGAAGGCAGTCCTGTGTTCTGGCTCCTGCTCTGCAGCTGAAGAAGATTCCTTGTCCCTCAGATGAGCTTGGAAAGTGGCTTAGCCAGGAGCAGCTGCAAACCTCCAGCCTCTGGCTTGCCTTCCTCCCTCAGCCCCATCAAGAGCTTCCTCTCAGGTGGCTGCCCAGGCCAGATCTGGCAGCAGGACCTGGGAGGACCCCCCTTTTATACTCTCCTGGGCACTGTGATGTCATCATTCTCAGCTGACACCACTGCTGTTAGGGGACACATTCGTTGCCAGGTGCTGGCACTGTGGTATCATCATTCTCAGGTGATATCATTGCTCCTGGGTGATGACACTGTGACATCATCATTGCCAGGTGACTGTTGCCTTTCAAGTGAATGTGAGAATTCCTTTAGATGTGAAGAGCATCAGCTCAGCTACTGACAGATTCCCTTATTTCACGTCCATTCTTTCTGTGACTCTGTGTGTTGCTGTGAAGTACACACACAGCATTCCAGCTGCCAACATGAGGCTGTCACTGATGTCACAGAGCTCCACAAACAGTGGCCTGGGCCTGGTCAAGTGGATTTCACACCTGGCCAAGAACTAGGCATGTTCTCTTTTTGGTTAGGTCATTTGTAAAACAATTCCTGTTCAATCTGGTGATAACAAGCCGCTAAATCTTCTCTCCCAGATGAGTCTGCACTATGTTAAACATCAACTGGTTCATGTTTTGGTTTCTCTTACCTCCCACCAAATGTGCAGCACACCAGGCTGAGCCATAGCAGGTACAGCTCCTGCAATGTTGCCTTTCTTTAAAGACCAGCCCACCTGCTGTGGCTGTGTAAATAAACACATCCTCCAATGACTTTTGTGGTAAGAACTTGCTCAACATTATTTCTCAACCAAATACTTCCTAGGTAAGATGTACATCATCTAGGAAGAAGCTCTAAGGTACTGGCTTACAGCTTTCTCATCATGCTGGCTTGATGGAAACACTGTCTTTAGTGGAACACAGCACAAAGGCTGAGCGGGTGTCATGGTTTGCCATGACAGCCTTTTCTGGTAAGGGGGAAGGGGCTGTAAAGGTGGCTCCTGTAAGAAGTTGCTCACAACTCTCCCCTGCTCTGAGCCAGGCCCACTGCTGGGGCTGAGCCAATGAGACGCCTCCACCATCACTTTTTAAGAAGGCAGAGGAAGTTTCTTCCTCCATCTTCTTCCTTCTTCTGCCCTTTGTTCTTCTTCTGGCTGGTGGAACTGCTGCAAGGAGTAGGAACAGTGAGAGGAACAACCATATGGACTCCAAGGTCAGTGATGAAAGAGAGGAGGAGGTGTGCTGCAGCAGACACTCCCCGGCATTCTATGGAGAGACCTGGTGACGCTGAGGTTTATTTTCATTTCTTTAAAGACCCTGCATCAGGGGCAGAGACTCATTTTGCTAAAGCTGACCCTGGACCAGGGGCAGCGATTCACTTCATTAAAGGCCCCGAGCCAGGGACAGTGACTATGGCAGGAGCCGGCTGTGTCCCGAGGAAGGGACCCAATATCCACAGCTGTAACTGTGGGGAGGAACCCATGACAAAGCAGCTCATTCAACTTATGCCCAGAAGAGGCCTTGTCCCGAGAGAGGGACCCTGTAACTGCAGAAACTGCAACCGTGGTGAAGAATCCACACCAGAGACATTCCCCAAGGACTGTGTCCCATGTGAGGGACCCTGTATGGGCAGAAGCCGCGGCTGTTGGGAACAACCCACCCCAGAGAAGTTGGATAAGGACTGTGTCCCGGGGGAGGGACCCCGTGTTAGAGCAGGGAAGAATGCCAGGAGTTGTCCTCATCTGAGCAGAGAGAAGTGGCAGAGCCCATCTGTGAGAGAGTGAGCACATCCCCCATTCCCTGCCCCCCTGAGCCGCTGAGGGGGGAGGAGGGAGAGATCTGGGGAGCAGTGAGCTGGGCCTGGGAAGAAAGGAGGGCTGGGGAAGGGAGATCTTAAAGCTCTGGTTGTAATTTTCTCACCATCCTGCTCCCTTTTTGCTTTTATTCCGTTCTGTTTCTTGTAGAATAACCTTTCCTCCTTTCCTCTCTCAGTCGAGCACTGGAGTCTGTTTTACCCAGAACTGTAACTGGCAGCGAGCCCTCCCTGCCCTTGTCTCCATCCACAACAACCTTGGTGATCTTTTTACTCCCATTTCGCTGGGTCTCTGCCATCCTAACAAGGGTGGGGGTGGATGGGGGCACCGAGCAAGAGACTGTCGTGGTGCTGCTGGGCTGGCTGGGCCAAACCACGACAACCACCAATGTCAGCAACCCCGTGCCTCTGGCACTTCATTCCTTACTTACCATATTCTTCATGTTGAGCATTCTCTTTCACATGGCTCAGCTGTGTCTGTCAAACAGTGACCTACCCATCCCACAGGAACTCACCCAGGTGGGCCCTGAATGTCTCCAGAGAAGGAGACTCCACAACCCATCTGGGCAGCCTCACAGGGAAGAAATCCTTCCCCGCAGTTCTTCTGCATGCCTTGTTTGGGGATTCACCACTCACACTCTCTTAGGCAATACCAGTCATGTACATGCAATAATGTGTCTGAAATACGTCCAGACTACAAAAGAAACCCTGGTTTTGTACTGAAAAAGATTCAATCCATGTGAAGTGACGGGGAATCTACAAGCTGCTGTGAACAGGCCCATTTGACACACCGTTCACAGGAGTTACATCGCTTTATTAACGTCACAGTGCCAACCTTATACTCACGGGTACTGAAGGGCTGCATTTATGACACAGACCATTCCAATGTTCTTTCAAGAGACCCTCGGTTCTCTTTTCTCCTCGGTGCTATGGCTTCCAAAAGGAACACCACGGTCGCCCAGTTTGTGCCTCTCGCGGTCGCCCAGTTTGTCAGCCTCTGACTGTACTGAGTAGAGGTCAGGATGGGTCAGTCCTTTGCGGGTGTGGGGGGCAGCTGTGGGGTGTCTGTGACATCAGAGGCCGTGCCAGCGGGGGGCGGCTATAAAGGGGCACCAGGGGCAGCACGGGCCCAGTACGCGCTGGGACAGCGGTGAGCGCGCAGGCGGCAGGAGGAGGGGGACGGCGGCAGGCTGCGCTCTGCCCCGGCACCCAGGGCCCAGCCGCCGGCAGGGCTGGCACAGCCCTTGTGCCTCCCACCTGCCTCGGCCCCTCTCCAACCGGCCCCCGCTCCTGGCCCCTGTTTTCCCCGCTGCCAGCTCCCTCCCTCCCACCCCACTGAACCCATTCGCTCTCTCTCCCTGCAGATCATGGCGCTCGTGCGCTTCTTCACCAATCTGCTGTCGCTCTTCATCCCAGAGGCACAGCAGTGTTACGCCAGGATGAACGAGGCCGTGTTGAAGCCGACAGAAGAGCAGCTGATCCAGCAGGCGAGAGAAATACATGAGATGCTGCTCATCAGCTCCAGTTTCCTGGTGCCGCTGAGGCAGCCGAGGCAGCCCGTCATTTCCTGGGAAGACCTGATCGTTGCTGCAGTCCTGGTCCTGCTCTTGGGACTGTACTGGTGGACCAGGAGAAGGAGCCCTGACACAGACGACAGCAGCAGTGAGGGGAGCTCAGGCAGTGACACACACTGCCAGGAGGTAGAAAGCGAAGGAGAAACTGTTGAAGAGAGGCACCACGCTTTGATTTATGAGAGGCGCATCCAGTGGACAGTGCTCAGTCTGTGCTACACCAGCAGCACGGTGCAGGAGCTGCTGGGTGACCTCCTCCGTTTATTGCAAGGGCGCTTGGCCAACAGTTCCTCCCCGGAGCTGCAGCCAGCCATCGGCGTGGGCAGCGCCTTCGAAGGCTGGAATCCTTGCGACAGCGACGTCACATACCGCATGCTCGTGCCCCTGAAGGCCCCCCATGGCTACTCCTTCCACCTGGAGCCAGACTTTGCACAGGAACTGCCGGGAAAGAACTTCTGCGTCCGTGTGTCCCCGGAGTGCACCTGCAGCGCAGAGGAGCCGGCAGGAGACGCGCCGTGCTTCCTCCACTACCCTGAGGAGCCACGGAGGAGGAATCAGGGTCCCAGTGTCCTCGACACCCTCTGCACTGGCCCTTACCTCGATGTTCATAAAACTGCCCTCTGGTTCCAGAACTTGGTGACGTCAGCCTGGGGGGAGCTGCCTCAGTCTCGCCGCTACCGGATGCAGCTGCAGCTCTCCAGACACTCCTGCAAGCTGAAGCTGTCAAACGCCGCCCGAGCACCTCTCTTTGTCGAGCTGCTTTTTGGCGTGCAGCAAGGTGACTCAGACATCTTTGTGAGCAGCCAAACTGCAGCAGGTTTCTTCACCCCACGCACGACGTGGCCTGAGACCTGCGCTGTGGCAGAGGCCAAGTTCTTCAGGCACGTGGCCAGGAACGCCCCGCCTGGCAGCTACCACCTCAACTGCCTGCAGCTCTGCGCTCGCATGGTGCCAGGAACGGGCTTTTCCACCTATATCATCAAGACGGTTGTGATGCACCTCCTGACCACCACTCCCCTGTCAGACTGGCGCAGGAGGTATCTGCTGCCGCGCCTGAAGGAAATCATGCGGTACCTGCGCCGCAGAGTGGAGGAGAAGCGCCTCAACCACTTCTTCTTTGGCAACCACAACGTGCCCGAGGAGATCGTCTTGCCTCCTGCCTTCCGAGAGGCCGAACCCATCAACCTCTTCCAGCACCTGACAGACGATACGGCTGCCCACGCCGAGGCACTGCGTGACTGTGAGCAGCTGCAAGATCGGCTCACAGGACGGCTCATCCGTGAGGATGAAAGAGGTCTTGAGGCAGAGAGCTGAGGGGAGTGGGAGCCGATGTAGCTGAAGGGGCCATTGCCAGGAGCCTGGCAAGAGAGACTCAGCACTGCCCATTAGCGATTGCTCTCGCTCCCTGAGGTGTCTCTGGGAGCTTGACCTTGTACATAGTTTCTTGTTTGAAGAAGTAGTTGAGTAAACGGTCGTTTGAAGAAACGCCCGGCCTGTGAGCGTCCGTGTGTCCCTCTGTGGGGAACGCAGGTCCAGGCTACTGGCTTCTGGGCTGCCCAGAGGCAGGGAGCATTCAGCACAATCACAGCACCTTAAGGTTTGGAAGGGACCTCAAAAGATCATCTAGTTCAACCCCTCTGCCAGAGCAGGACCACCTAGAGTAGGTCACACAGGAACTCGTCCAGGTGGGTTTGGAATGTCTCCAGAGAAGGAGACTCACGTGCTGTTCCTAAGCAGGCTGTGACTCCATGGGAAGCCCACGATGGAGCTGCACATTGAAGAGCTGCAGCCTGTAGAAGGGCTCCCACGCTGGACCACTTTGCGAGGAGCTGCAGCCCATGGGAAGGGCTCACTTCAGAGAGTTCATTGCAGGGGTACAGCTGCATTCTTGCCACAGCTTGCAGAGGGGTCTCTGGTCTGGTGCTCCTCCTTCCTTCCTCCTTCTCTGACTGTGGGGTGCGTGTGGTCGCCTCCATCGTGTATCACTCACACCTCCTGCCAGCACTTCAAACTCCCGTCCCTAAATACTCTGGCAGAGGCACCAGATTGGCCCAGCCGGGCCGGAGGTGGGTGTGAGCCCAGGAGCTGGGGGAGAGGCTGAGAACTCTTTACTGGGTCTTCACTGCAACCCCCTCCTCCTGTTACCAAGCAAAAGCTGATCCTTGCTAAGCCATGACAGAAGGCCAGAGCCCTTCTAGAATTAAATGTAGCCAGGGATGTTAAGGACAGGAATGAGGCATTTGTCAAGTACCTCAGCAGCAGAAGGATGGTGAGGGGGAACGTGGGCCCTCTGCTAAATGCTGATGGTGCTCTGGTGTCTGAGGATGCAGAGAAGGCTGAAGTACTGAATGCCTGAAAACACTGAAAGTACTGAAAACAGGGAGCAGCTGAGAAGAAGTAAAAGCAGGATATGTTTAACCACAGCTGTGCTGAGATTTGGCTTAAACTAAGTGTGAGCTTTAGCAATTAACCAATGAGCTCG
This sequence comes from Colius striatus, assembly GCF_028858725.1. Taxonomy (NCBI): domain Eukaryota; kingdom Metazoa; phylum Chordata; class Aves; order Coliiformes; family Coliidae; genus Colius; species Colius striatus. The sequence continues at coordinate 1,109,005 of NW_026908523.1, read as the reverse complement.
TGCCGAGCAGCACATTGCTTTGCAGATGTAACCAGTAAACGTTATGTTACTGTCACCTGAATTCTGTACTATTGTATAAATATCAGTGTGTATGACTAATAAATGGGCTTTGAGCATTGAGCTTTGGACATTGACTCTACCTCCTTGAGGATATGTCTCTGACTCTGGAAGCTCCCATGCATCATCCAGCAGGTCAATCCTCAGCCTCTACTGATGCTCCTTCCCAGCTGCAGGACTCTGCCCTTGTCCTTATTGAACCTCGTGAGGTTCCTCTCTGCCCAACTCTCCAGCTGGATGAGATCCCACTGAATGGCAGCACAGCCTCTGGGGAATCAGCCAGTGCTCCCAGTTTGGTGCCAGCAGGGAACTTGCTGAGGGTCCCTCTGTGCCCTCACCCAGGTGGTTGATGAAGACGTTGAACCAGACAGACCCCAGAACCCATCCCTGTGGAACTCCACTGACCCCAGCCTCCAACTCGACTCTGTGCCATCGATCCCCACCCTCTGGGCTCTGTCATTCAGCAGCTCTCCATCCACCTCACTGTCCACCCATCCAAGCTTTTTTTTTGCTTCCAAACCCTCCTCTGGGGGCCCAAACCCTCCCTTTTAGCTTCCAGTGCCTTGAGGCCTAAGCCCCCATGTAAATCTTTCAAACCTCACTTGGTGACCCAAACCCTAATTTTTCCTCCCAAAGCCCAGTTTTCACCTTCCAAACCTTGGGATTAGATTTCAAATCGTCCTCTTCTAGGTCCAAACCATCACCTTTCTTTTCAAAGTCTCATTTTTGTGCACAAACCCACATTCCTTTGCTTCCAAACACTCAATTTTAACCTCAAAAGGCTCATTTTGAGGCCCAAATGCTCATTTTGAGCTTCCAAAGCCTGCTTTTTGCTTTTTCTAACCTTATTGCTTGGAGCACAGTCCTCCAGTTTTTAATTCCAAAGTCTCACTTTGTGCCCCAAGTTGTTCTTTTTAGCTTTAACCTGTTCCTTTTCAGCTTTCAATCGCTCATTTTCGGGTCTCAACCTCAGTTATCAGCATCCAAAGCCTCGTTTTAGCTTTCTAACACACCTTGTTGTGTAAACCCCCTCCTTTTGAGCTGCCAAGGCCTCCCCTGGGAGGGCACAAGCAGGAGCTGGGCAGATGCTGCCCTTGTGTGTCTCTGTGCCCGTGCGGCCGCTGCGTGCCGCGTCCCCTCACACCCCAGGCTGCACATGGGTAGTGCCTGGGGGTACCCAGGGAGGGCCTTGGGTGGCCGCCCCTGTGTCAGCGTGTGCCCGGCACCCCGTGTCCCGTCCCTGCCCACCACACAGCACACACCGGCCCCAGCCTCTCGCCCCCCACCCTGCAGGGAGCCCTCAGCGCTGAGAAGGGCCCCTGAGCTCAGCCTTCTCCTCTGCAGGGCCGCAGCCTCTGCTGCCCACAGCCATGTGCCGGCCCCTCAGCACTCGGCCCCTCGGGGCCTGTGTCCAGCAGCTCCCGTCTCTCTGGCCCTGCCTCTGCCTCTGCCTGTGGCTCAGGGGCTTTGCAGCACAGGGTGGGAGGGGCCAGAGCCCGCCCTGAGGCGCCGCCGCCTCTGATTGGCTGCAGGGCTGTCACTGCCCTGCCTGGTCCCGCCCTCCCTGAGGCGCCGCCGCCTCTGATTGGCTGCGGGGCTGTCACTGCCCTGCCTGGTCCCGCCCTCCCTGAGGCGCCGCCGCCTCTGATTGGCTGCGGGGCTGTCACTGCCCTGCCTGGTCCCGCCCGCCCTGAGGCGCCGCCGCCTCTGATTGGCCGCCGCTCACACGTCAATCAGGGCTGTGCCCGCCTGCTGCGCTGCCATTGGCTGCCCCGGGGCTGGGCGCTGAGGGAGCCTCTGGCTCAGGCACAGCAGCTCTGACTGGGATCTGTGTGCTGTGTCAGTGCCCCACAGAGAGCACAGACACACTGAGGCACAGACAGTGCTGCTGCGCGGGGAAATGAGCCGTCAGTGCCCTTGGCTGGCCCAGCAATGAACAGGGACGGCTGCCAGCCCCTGCCCAGGGCTACAGCTCCCACATGGCCCAGGAGCCAACATGGCTGGCTGGTAGCCAGTGCCCCAGGCCTACAGCTCCCACACGCCCCGGGGCCTCCTTCCTGCTGCCTGACCCTGCAGGGACACCAGCCCCTGGCCAGGCCCCCCTGACCCTGCAGCCCCATGGCCGCCTCCCCGGGGCTGCACAGGCCCAGCCCCAGGAGAAGCCAGAGGAGGAGGAGGAGGAGATATGGGGGAGGAGCAGGGCAGAGGGACAGAGCAGGAAAGGGATGGAGCTTAAGGAGACAGGGAGTGCAGGAGGAAAAAGAGCAACAAGCAGCAGCAGAGAGGGACAGAGAGAGGATTGGAAGGGCAGAAAGGAGGATGGGGAATACACAGTCACAGGCTGGAAGAGGGACAGGGGGGCAGAGAGACAGAAAAGGCAGCAGAACAGTGGAGTGACAGAGAAATGGGACAGGGATTAGGACAGAAGGGAATAGGGAAGGAGAGAGAAAGGGAGAGACAGGGACAGAAGGCAGGGGCAGAGAAGAGAAGGAAGGGAAAGCATCCAGAGAGAGCAAGGAGCAGAGGGATGTGGATCAGCAGAAGGAGGCGCAGGAGGGTGGAACAGCGATGGGCTGAGAGAGTCAGAGGAAGAGATAAAAGGGGGTGAGGAGCAGGATGGAGGCCTGGAGAGAAGAGAGAAGAGAGAAGCTCCAACCAGCTGAGCAAGAGAGTTGGGCAGGAAAGTGGGGACAGGCTGTGGGGGAGAGGGAAAATAAGGCCAGGAATCACAACATGGTGATAGAAAAAGGCAAAGGACAGGGAGCAGGAGAGGAGAAAAAATAGCAACAGGATGTAGGACACACAGGGAGGGGTTAGAAAATACAGACAAGGAGTCTACAGAGAAAGAGGAAAAAAAAACAGTGGTGGGGTAAAGACAAAGGGTGGAAGTAACAGATGAGGGCAGGGAGCCAGAACCGATGGGGAGGGACCAAAGCCAGCAATTCTGGACAACTGCCCTCATTCCTTGAGCAGTGCCCAGGAGCTGCATTAGCAGGAGCCTCCAGAAATGTGGTGCCTGCAAAAGGCCTGTCCTGGGCCCAGCCCTGCACCCTGAGAGTGCTGCCGACCAGCACCTTGTCCAGTGGCCAGCCCTGGGGAAGGGAAATCACCCAGCCAGGCTTTGCTTTTGTGTGATGGTTTTGCTTTCAAAAAGCAACTGTCTATCCACGACTTCAATAACATTTGCTCTTGCTTCCTGGGGAAAGGGCAGTGTCCACAAAGCCTTCCAATAGGGCTAACATTGCATTTCAAAGAGAGCACAGCAGAATGAGAAAGAACTGGAATCCAATCCAAGACAGAAGAAGAGACACATCTTCTACCTACTGACCTTGAGACACTTGATCAGATCCCAGTGTGCAAGGAGTTCAGAGCAAAGGAGTTTCAGTGCGTGATCCCCACGGGCATCGTTGTGTGCAAACACATCAGGTGACCACTCCTCTACATTCTGCAAGAGGGGGAAGGAAAGAGAGTGAATGTGCTCATCCCTTGGACAATGACAGTTCCATCTCTGACACATCCACAAGGGCAGAATTAGAGTGCTGACACAGCTCCATCCCTTGGGCTACTTTTAACTTCTTCCAATCCACGTCACCAATGCAGAGTCCAAGTTACTCATCAGTGTTTGACAATTCACGCTGAAGAAGTTCCCATTGCAAACAAACAGCAGGGACTGACCCTGACAGCCTTGTTCCTTGCCCAGTGCTGACGACACAGAGCTCAGGATGCCTCTGGTGGAAGCACAGACTTCACCGAACCCTAACCAAGCCCAAACCTCCAGAGGTCCCTCCAGAGGTCCCTTCCCACCCCCACCATTCTGGCATTCTGGGACTCCTTGGAGCAGCTCTCTCGTCACGGTTCGGCACTCCCTGCCTTTCCTGTCAGGAGGAGCAGGCAGACAGGGCTGGGGCGCCCCAAGAACCCACCAAAGCTACAGACACGGCAGGGGCAGCCATCACCTTTGCAGCAGAGTGCTCTACGGCCAGTGGCTTGGGCCAGAGAATTACAGTAGCAAAGGCCACAGGGAAATGCTTTGGATGAGCAACACAGGGTGTGTGGACACTCTCTGTGGACACTCTGTGTGCACTGGCTGTGCAGGATCTGAGCAGGGTCACGGCAATACGAGGTGGCAGCCACGTGCATGTCTCACCCATTCCAGCACCACAGGATGACAGCCTCCAAAGTCTTGACAAGCTCCTGCCTACACTTCCCATGCCCCACAGAACAGGGCTCATCTATTCATTTAGCACTCATGCTCTGTGTTAAAGAGCACCCTGACACAGGTCCCATTCCAGCACTCATTCCATGAAAGCCTGGTGGGGAGCAGACTTTGCTGAGCAGACAAAAGCTGAGAGCAGAAACACTGAGGCCATATGAAAATGAGAGGGCAGCTGTCCCAGCCAGGGCAGCAGGACAAGCTGCAGACTGGCAAATACCACTCAGCCTCACCATCTTCTCCCTGCTTTTTCACACAAGGCACTCAGAGAGAAAATGGGGAGCTCTGCCAGAGACACATCAGTTCTCTGCACTTGGACAGAGAGGCTGAGTTTGGCAGCTGCAGTGCAGGAAGAATTAAGTACTCTATGGGCAGCCTATGTGACTTGCACAAGTATTTGCGTCCTTTGGTGTATTGCAGCTGTGCTCTTGTACAAGCACCTTGAAACATGGGCTTTGGCTGCTGCCCTGCTGCCTCCCTTCTGTGTCACCGTCTGTGTCCTACGATTGGGACTTTGATCACTACATTCTTCCAGTTCTAAAAGCATTTCTCTCTCCCCTGTTGCTGAGCCAAACATCCTGCCTGCACTAACAACAGCAGCCAAATGGCCAGCTCACACTTCAGCAAGCTCAAGGACATCTCCTGCTTTCCATCCACACAAATGTGCACTTGCTTTTGGGGAGGCACAATCCTCAGCTGGAGAAAACCAGGCAGTGACACTGCAAGACAGTGTATGGTTTTAGGCAATCTGAACACCCCAAGCACAACACGTGGGTTACACTGGCCAAAGCAATCAATCAGTCTACAAAACGTTCATCAGTGGCCACTCCAGATAATCCTTTTCCTCCCTGTTTGGTGGGAGTTCCATCAGCTGTGGCACAATGGCCTGTACCAAATGCATTAAAAACAAATCCCTTAGTTCAGGGTAATGGCAAAGCTGACAGCGGGGATTTTCTCATTTCACGGTTGCCAACAATGGCAGCAGAGTCACACAAAAGCTGCGAGCAGGGGCTGGTTGCCCAGAGACTGAGCTGAGGGGCTGCAACGTGTGTGTGAGGAGGAAAGGCTGCAGGCCCTGGGGCTGCTGAGGCTGGAGAAGAGAAGGCTGAGCTCAGGGGCACCTCAGCAATGCTGCTCAGTCCCTGCAGGGTGGGTGTCAGGAGGCTGGGGCCAGTGTTTGGTGTGTGGGGGGCAGTGGCAGGACAAGGGGCAGCTGGCACACAGGCCGTGCCCCTGGCCCAGGAGGAGCAAGTCCTTCGGTGCTGAGCGGAGGGAGCCCTGGCCCAGGCTGCCCGGGAAGGGTGTGCAGGCTCCTTCTCGGGAGGTTTCCAACCCCAGCTGGACACGTTCCTGTGCCCCCTGAGCCAGGGGAAACTGCTTTGGCAGGGGGCTGGGCTGGATGATCTCAACAGGTCCCTTCCAGCCCCTGCCACTCTGTGTGATTCTGTGTCTAGCACTCTCCTCCCCTTCAACACCTTCAGCATGTGCTTTAGACACGACAGGCCAGAAATGGGCAGCACTGGTTGAATTGTGGTGACTGAGCTTTATTGTTTAAAGCAAAGCACTTTGCATCCATAAAAGAACACAGAACAGACCCAGTTGAGTTCACACAAAGGAGAACTGAGAGCTGCCAGCCACAGAAAATGGTTTTCACGTGGTGAACAACAGAAAGTCAAACGCACACCAAAGGGAAACAAATCCGAGCGTCAAGCCCGGTGCCTGAACCACTGCAGTGACACAAAAGAAACGGCTGGTGGGTTATGGATTTGCCACAGAGCACAGGGAGGATGGCACTGAAAGCTCCCTGGGATGGGCTCTGCTCAGGGCTCCCGCTGCACAGTCAGCCACGGGCCCAGAGACAAGATCGTCTCCTCCAGGCCCTGCGCAGCCGCTCCCGCAGGCTGGGTCTGGAGGAAGCTGCTTCCTCTGCAGCTCTCTGCAGGGAGAGATGGGTCTGAGCTGCCAGGTTGGACAACGACGAGCTGATGTCACTTGGCAGGTTTTGAAGGGCTGCAACAGAGAGGAACAGAGCTGAGATCAGAGCCTGGGTTCACCCCAGGAACCCCTCCTGCCAGGGCCAACCCCCAGCTCTTCCCAAAGCCCGGAGGGAGCCGGGGCTGGAAGGTGCTGCCCACCAACTCCCCCCGTGCCCCTTACACCTCTCTCTGCTCTCCCTGGCTGGGGCAGGGGCTGCAGCCTCTGCCCAGGGCCTTTCCTCCCCTCTGCCACCCCCCACTGACACCCCCTGCCCTCACTCACCCTCATGGATGACCTGCAGCTGCTCCTCCTGACCCTTCAGGTGCTGCCCGGCGAGCCCTGGGAACACACAGAGAGTCAGAGCTGCCCCACACCGGCCCCTCCGGCCCGGCCACACGCCCCCCTCCCCTTGGCAGGGCTGAGCCCAGGCTCTCCCCACAGCACTGGGCACTGGGGGCTGCACAGCCATGGGGCTGGGGCCGAGCTGCGATGGGGCAGGGAAGGACAGGGGCTGCGTCTCACCCAGGAACACGATGGCCGCCTCTTGTGTGGACTTGCGCCGGCTCCAGAGGCACCACACTCCCTGACGCACGTAGTCACTGGCTCTGCTGCTGCTGCACTTGGAGAGCTGCAGGGGGAGAGGAGACAAAGGGATGGGTTGGTGCCGACTGTGCCCCTGGCTGAGCGGTGTCTGTGCCCAGCGTGGGCTGCAGCAGTGGGCAGGGACACAGCGTGCCTGGGCTGGGGCTGGGCCTTGGGGCCATCCTTACCAGGCACTCGCCCACCGCCTCTGTCTTCCCGCTCTCCAGCAGCCAGCTGAGCCTCCTCTTCTTGAGGAAGGTGGCAGCTCGCAGCAGGGTGTCCCGAGAGGCCTGCAGGGACACAGAGAAGGGAGCTGGTACCGCTGCCCAGGGCGCAGGATCCGTGTCCCCTCGCCTGGGCAAAGCTCAGGGCTGTTCCTGGGCACGGGGACGTCCTGTGGGCGCAGACACAGGTCGGAGAGCCTCACCTCTGCCACCACCTTTCTCTCATCATGCAGGAGGCAGAGCAGTTGGATCAGGCTCTGCCGCACCTCTGCCTTCAGCTGCTTTCTTCCATCTTTGTTGACACAGTCCATCACGTGTTGGAAGAGCTCAAGGGAGAGCAGCTGCACATGGCTGGTGTCCTGGTGGGAAGGAAGAGGATAAGACCTCAGTCCTGGCTGCTGCAGGCCCACGTGGGCATGGGCCTGAAAACACACACAGCACAAAGTTTCCTGGCAGCAGCCAGTGCCCGTGGTCACAGAATCTCAAGGGCTGGAAGGACCTGCAAAGCTCATCCAGGGCAATCCCCTGCCAGAGCAGCACCACCTAGAGCAGGGCACACAGAACTCATCACGCTGGGTTTGGGATGTCTCCAGAGAAGGAGCCTCCACAACCCATCTGGGCAGCCCCTGCCAGTGCTCCCTCACCTCAACAGGGAACAAGTTCTGCCTTGTGTTACTTTGGAACCTCTTCTATTCCAGTTTGTCCCTGTTGCCCCTTGTCCTGTCATTGGCCATCTCTGAGCACAGCCTGGCCTCAGCCTCCTCACACCCACCCTTGATGGATTTGTAACATCAATGAGGTCACCCCTCAGTCCAAGCTGCAGAGCCCCAGCTCCCTCAGCCTTTCATCACAAGGCAGATGCTCCACTCCAGCATCTCTGTGGCCCTGCACTGAACTCTCTCCAGCAGCTCCCTGTCCTTCTGCAACTGAGGGGCCCAGAACTGGACACACTATTCCAGATGTGGTCTCATGAGGACAGATGGTGGGGGACACAAAGCCTTACGTGTTCAAAAAGTGGCCGGAGCCTCTCAGCCAGCTCCAGAGCAATGGCGCTGCAAAGTGGGCTGTTGGTAGCCTGGAGCATCTTTCTGAGCAGGAGCAGAGTCGTCTCAACCACTTCATCTGCATCCTCCAGTAGCTCCACGAGCTTTCTCTGCAGGATCCACATTCTCTTGGTCTGTGTGGAAAAACGATGCTTGAGGTGAAGCCGTGAAAAGCTGCACAGCCCAAACTGCTGCAGCACTTGGACCCCACGCTGCTGCCTCGGGACCCAGAAGGCAAAGACCCGCCCCAAGGGACTTGAGGAAGCCACTGGGGAGGCAGGAGGGCTGACAGCAGCTGCCTGAGCTCCCAAAGCCCAGCCAAGCCCCAGCTGTGTGTCCCCCAGCACCCCTCACCCAGCCCCAGGCCCCCAGCACGGCTGCAGCCGCCTGCTCACCATCATGGCCCTGTTGCAGAGGGTGAGGAGGCCTCTGAGCACCAGGCACCGCATTGCGCTGCTCTCGCTCCCCAGGTACCTCAGGGCCAGCTGCAGGAAGCGTTCATCCAATGCCTTCACTCCAGGGCAGGGCAGGAGCTGAAACACAGCCAGCAGTGATAAGGGTGCCCGGCTCTGACCGGTCTCCCCCCCGCACCTCAGCCCAGCTGTCAGTCTCACCTCGACCAGGAACACCATGGCAGGGAACTCCCAGTACCGCTCCTCTCTGTCCAGCACCTCCAGCAGGCACAGAGCCATTTGATAAGTCACTGTACTCGAGATCTTGCGCATCTCTCTGGAGAGAAGGGGCAGGAAGACACCAGTAACCATGAGCAGGGTGGGCAAATCGCTCCCAGGACTGACTCCCCAGGGCTGGTCTTTTTTAATCCGGGGATTACGGGGGGTCCTCCATCTGCAGGGGGGAAAAGGGGGGAGAGCAGGGAGAGGGGGGCTCTCACCTGGCCAGTGACCCCATGGCATGCTGCCGGGACTCAGCACAGAGAAGAAATTCCCAGCCACACTTCTGCTGAAATTTCAACACCATGTCCTCATGGCCCAGGCGGCACAGCAGCTCTTGCACAGTGTGCAGCACAAACCTGTGTGCAGAGCAAAGCCCAGGTCACGCTGGGAGCCCTGGACACAGCTCCAGGGCCGCGGCAGGGATGGCAGGACTGGCGTGGGGCACCTGCTGGGGCTGAGGGGATTGCGGTCTTCCTGCTGGCATCCCTGCCAGAAGGCATCAACCTCCTTGGGCAGCTCCTCCGTGCAGGAGAAAATCTGGAAGACCAGAACCAGGAAGGTGGCAGGAAAATACAGCGACAAGGTTGGTGGGCACTCGGGCATGTGCAGGATCTCGTGCAGCACTCTGGTTGCCTGCAGGAAAGGAAACACCCCGAGACAGAGCTCAGTGCTGAGATGTCCCCGTGGCAGGGCCTGAGCCTGGGGGTGAGCTGAGGAGCGGGACAGAAACTCACAGCCAGGGCACAGATGTGGATGCTGTCCCCGTTGGACGTGGATGTTGTGTGCAGGGGCCAGTCCCGCAGCACGCAGAGCAGCTCCCACAGCACCTTATCTGATCTTTGGCTGGTGGAGATCATCTGCTTCCAGATGGCTGCAGCAGCTCTGCAGGCACAGAGATCAGAGTCAGAAGGGGCTTGGCCACAGCACCATGGCCTGGGCAGCCGTGGGGGCTGGGGCTGGCTGCTAGCCCTGCCTCTGCCCGCTGCCCCCAGCGAGGGGCAGAGAGGGAGCAGGGCAGGGGGCCAATGCAGGGGTCAGAGGGTCCTGAAAAGCCCTGTCTGCCTGGCAGCTCCACGGGCCGGGCTCTACAGCTGCTGAGCCCGGGACTGTCAGGGCCCCGTTACCTGTCACACGACGGGACACAGCGCAGGAGGGTCACCACCATATCATGGGGGTCATCCAAGATCATCTTCAGAGGACACTTGTCCACTTGCTCAGCAGACACGTGGCTGGGCCTCTCCTCTCCTGTCAGGTCCCTGCCTGGAAGGGGCAAAGAGCGAGCTGAGGCAGAGCTGAGGGGAACACAGCCGAGCCCTGCGCTCCCCGGGCAGGGCCAGCCCCGGCACAGGGCTGCCCAGAGACGGCTGCAGTCTGGGGGTGTCCAGGGGATGGAGCCCGGCCCTGGGGAACAGCCCCAGCCCCTCTCTCCCTGGGGATGCCCAGCGGGGCTGGGACAGGGCACAGGCGGCTCCAGCGGCTGGATCTCCTGCAGCTCATCGGGCTGCCCTGCTGCAGCAGCCCCAGAGGCTTTCTCCTGCTCTTGCTCCTCTCCCTGCCAGGCCAGCCTGGGCACGCTGGGGCGTCTCTCCTCCATCCTGCTGAGGCCTGGCCTCGAGGGCTGGGGAGACACTGCGCAAAGCACGGCGGCCACGGGTCCGGAACAACGAGGGGTCTGCACAGGGCTCCTGGCAGCCGCGCTCTGTCCTGTCCTGTCCCAGCGCCTCCTCCGGGCGCTGTGGGGTGGCCACGGCAGCGCCAGCGCTACATCATGCCCGGGAGCCAAGGGCTCTGTGACATCATTGTGACGTGTTGCCACGGCCCTCTGGGGCCCCGTTTCCCCCTCACACCGGGCCCAGCCCCGAAGCAGCTCCCTGGGCCGGCACCTCGGAGCCCTCCACGGCCCAGCAACAGCTCCCAGGCAGCAGAGGAACGGCGGGTCACGGCTGGGGGAGGCTTTGGGGGCAGCTCCAGGGACAGGTTTCTCAGGCATCCCCACGCTTTGGGCATCTCCAAGTGCCGTCTCACAATCCAGGCCTATGCCACAAGCAGTCTTTTCAGTTGTGTCAGAAAAATCCCCTGGTGTTTCCCAAACTAATGTCCAGGCAAATGTGAAGAGGAACTTCAAAAAGATGACAGCGAGAACTCAGGAACTTCCTCCCCTTCTCTTGGAGAAGAAGAGGGGCTTTCACAGCTCTGCAGCAGCCTCAAGTGAAAACAGGCCTCTGCCACTGAGAAACCAGCCATATGGCAGTTCTGATGGTGCCTTTCATCGGTCACTCCAGTCACACAGCTCTACAGTGCCTTTGCTTCACAGAGCTGATGCTGCCTTTCTTGTTCCTCAGCGAGCTGGTTGACTTCTATCAGTACGTTTCTCTAGTCCCTTGTTTGCATCTCTCACTCTCCAGTATCTCCTTTTCCTGTCAGAGGTCAGGGGACTCCTTCTCCCCTCAGATGTTCTCCATCACCCTTGTGATGAGAGAGCCAGGGAAACTGTCACATCTCTCAGGCAAGTCCTAGGTCCCAGGCTTGCAAATTCTGCCAGCAAGTGAGAGGGGCTCAGTAACCATGCAATGACTGGCTTCTTTACCAGAAAAGGAAGGCTCAGCTTTTCATCAAGGGAAGGAGCAATGGAGGCTGCTTTGGGATGAGCCTAGTGGGATGTCCCCTGGTGCTTACTGACGCTGTGAGTCAGTGAGCATGTAAATACAGGGGCTGTGTCAGCTGCCTGAGTTCCCACTGCAATCCAAAAAGACCAGAGTCCAAGTCACCCAACATAGCTGTTGGCTAGTCAAGTGACATCAGTCTGTAGCCACCACTGACTGAACTTACTGGAGCTCTGGGGCGGTGAAGCCGCTGAACACTGCACACGACAACTACTCAGCTACCCAGTAACCCTTACAAGTCCCTGAGAACAGGACCCCCTCCTGTGCCTCGTCCTCATCCCACCGCAGTTAAGGTGAAACAACTTTGCTGAGGCTCTCTGCTGACCAAATGCTGGATCCTGAGAGGACAGGAGGTGGTACCGAGAGCCAGGGAAAGCCAAGTGGCATTTCCCTCCTGCAGGCAGTACACACACAGGCCTTTGGCCCTTGTGCGCAGCCAAACAGCACCCTGGAGATTTGGGGTTGCGGCTACAACCCAGATCTCGGCTCTCTGACAAGTCATGCTGCTCCCAAACCAATTTTGACCAAGAGCAAAGAGGAGGAAAAGGGGCTTTTTGAGCGTGGTGTGACCTCAGGTGTCCACCCCTGCTTCTGCCTCCCCCCAGCTCGGGCCCCTCGTGGTGCCCCACACAGAATCCCCCTGGAAGCAGCAGCTCTGTGACATCAGCGCCCCGGCCGAGGCTTTCCAGGCACTATCAGCACTACGGCATCAGACACAGCGCTGGGGGTGACGTGCCCTTGGCTCTTGGAGCTGCCACGTGCCCTTGGCTCTTGGAGCTGCCACGTGCTGTCAGCGTGATGAAAGTTCTGATTGTCCTGGTCCTGCTGGGCCTGTGCTGCTGGCCTGTGAGTGCCTCAGTGCAAAGCTGTGGGTAAGTGGCTCTGGGAGGGAGCTTGGGCAGAAAAGAGGAGGCTGAGGGGGCATCTTCTTAATAGTTACAAACATCTAAAGGGTGGGCGTCAGGAGGTTGGGGCAGCAGTTTTTTCTGTGAGGTGAGGGAGCCCTGGCCCAGGCTGCCCAGGGAGGGTGTGGAGGCTCCTTCCTTGGAGGGCTTCAAGACCCTCCTGTGTGACCTGATCAAGGTGGGAGCTGCTTCTGCAGGGGGGGTTGGACCGGATGATCTCTAAAGGTCCCTTCCAGCCCCCACCATTCTGTGACTGTGTGATTCGATGATATGATGGGCTTCACTGGTTCCCCATGGCCCTGCCACAGCTTCCCAAAGCCCAGGAGCTGGGAGCCGGGCTGCTGGCACCACTCGTCTGCGGGGCAAAGGCAGAAGCCGGGGCGCAGGGTTCCCCGGCCCCGCTGTCCGTGCGCTGCCCGGTGGGGAGGGCAGACGGCTGCCCTGCAGCCCCAGCAGCAGCCAGCCCTCCAGCAGGACACTCGTGACTTTCTGGTGACAGGAGAAGCTGCGGGACCCGGCCCTTGGCTGAGCACCACGGGGTGTTGCGCGTCGTGGGCGGCAGCGATGCCTCCCCGGGAGCCTGGCCCTGGATCGTCAGCATCCAGCTTCCCGGGGCAGCGGGCAGCGGGCACATCTGCGGAGGCTCCCTCATCCATCCCCGGTGGGTCCTGACCGCAGGACACTGCTTTGACAAGTACAGGTGAGTAGGAGCAGGGCAGGGCCGTGCCCCCAGCACTGGCAGAGTTCCCGTCCCGTGCTCGGCACGGGCTGGGCTGGTGCCGTTCCTGCAGCCCGGGGCTCGCGGGGCACCTGGCCTCTCCCTCGGCGAGCTGGAGGCAGGGAACTGCTGGGCTCCCTCTGAGCCCTCTGCTCCCCATCTGCCCCCCAGGAACGTCCCGACGTGGCGCATGGTGTTCGGGGCCACCCGGCTGTCTGAGCTGGGCCCCGAGGCCCAAGTGCGCAAGAGCAAGCGGCTGCTGATCCACGAGAGCTACCGCAGCGGCGCCTTCGAGAACGACATCGCCCTGCTGGAGCTGGACGAGCCCGTGCAGTGCAGCGACTACGTGCAGCTGGCCTGTGTGACTCACTTCTCCGACGTGGTGGTGTCGCAGCTCACAGACTGCCGCGTCGCTGGCTGGGGCTACACCGCGGAAGGCTGTGAGTGCCCCCGGGAAAGCGCCTGTGTGCCTGGGGCGAGCCTGGGGAGACGGCTCGGGCTGCCCGAGGGCCGGGCTCAGGCTGCAGGCAGGGGCCTGAGCTACCTCAGGCTGCCGCCATGCTGAGGGGACGTTCCCGTCAGGAAAGGCTGCAGGACCCGGGATGGTTTTTTGCTCTTTAGATGAGGGAGCCCTGGCCCTGGCTGCCCAGGGAGGGCGTGGAGGCTCCTTCCTTGGAGGTCTTGCAAACCCTCCTGGACACGTTCCCGTGTGACCTGATCTAGAGGAATCTGCTTGAGCAGAGGGGTCAGACTAGATGATGTTTAGAGGTCCCTTCCAACCCCAGCATCTGGGATTCTATGATTCTGAGCCATGGCCTAAAATCAGACAAGGGTCGAGTGCCTCTTTGGGGGTGCAAAGCCAAGGCTCAGGGAAGGGCTCTGGCCAGACAGGGGAGGGGAAGTGGCCCAGAGCTGCTGGGGGCTAATTCTTTGCCATGCTCACAGCTGCAGAAACATCCGACGTGCTGCAGGAGGCCAAGGTCCGCCTCATCAATGTCAAGCTCTGCAACAGCAGCGAGTGGTACGGAGGGGCCGTGCGCAGCTACAACCTGTGTGCTGGCTACCCGCGGGGCGGCATCGACACCTGCCAGGTAGGAGCAGCCACGGGCCAGCCCCGGCAGCACCCGCAGCCCTGGCCCACGTGGGGCTGCTGGGGCTCCCCAACACTCCCCTCACCCTGCTGGGGCTCCCCAACACCCCCCTCACCCTGCTGGGGCTTCCCAGCATCACCCTCACACTGCTGGGGCTCCCCAACACCCCCCTCACCCTCTGTCCTGTGCTGCAGGGTGACAGCGGGGGCCCGCTCGTCTGCAGAGCTCCACATGCCAACTTCTTCTGGCTCGTGGGCCTGACCAGCTGGGGGAAAGGCTGTGCCAGACCAAAGCAGCCTGGGGTCTACACCTCCACCCAGCACTTCTTCAACTGGGTCCAGTCACGGATTCGCTCAGGAGGAAGTGCTGCGACACTCGCCCGGCCAAAGAGGCCATCACAAGGCTCAGCCCTGGCAACAGCAGCAGGGACTGAGTCCTGCTCATTCCCACTCCAGAAGCTGCTGGATTTCGTTAATTGGATCCAGCAGCTCCTGCAGTCTCTGCAGGGAAAAGTGGCTTAAGCAGCAGGACTCTGAGCACGGCTGGGTCCTGCCCCTCGCCTTCCCTGGAGGTTCTCAGCAGTAGTGCTTAGGCAGTAGTCAGTAGAAGCTGTAGCTGTAGCAGTGTCTTTGGACACAGTGTTGTTGGACTTTGTAAGATTGTATGAGTTTCCTGTTGTGTTTGACAGTTCCTTGGCCTCTGCACCGGTGCTGCAGAAGTGCAGCAATACCTGTGCACTGGAACCTTTGAAGTGGAGAGTTACTGACACAGTGTTCATCAAAATTAAATGCAAAAGAAAAAGCAAAAGGCCCCGTTGCCTCCTGGTGTCCCTGCAGCACGGCCTGGCTCCCCTCCCTCTGCCCTGCAGGAAGGGGTCACCTCAGCAGCCCAGCCCTGGCTGGACACCCAGCCCCAGGACCTGGGGGCTCAGCCCCCTCGGCCGCGGAGGGGGGCTCCTCGCTGGTCTCTGTTAATGGATGGCAGGGGGCAGGGAGGAGGTGTCAGGGATGTCATCATGGGGCTAAAAGCAGAATCCAATCTTTAATTTGGGCTCTACCAGCCCCATATCCTTGGTGAGGGTTTGGGGGGAAGCAGGACACAGTTTGGGGTCTGCTGCTGCTGCTGGGTTTGCTGTCCTGGCCCCAGCTGTGGGCTACGGCGAGTCCTGCAGCATCCCTGGGATCCCACCCCCAGCCTCCTCATTGCCCGCACTGGGTTTTCTCAGCAGCACCATCCAGTGGAGACGCCCCGAAGGCCGAGGGGACAGCAAAGAAAGAGACCTGTCTGGGCGCTGTGTGAGGACAGAGGTGTTGGGGCAGTGCCAGCAAATCCCGCAGTGGCTGCGGGTGCGTGGGAAGCACGTGCCAGGGCCCGTCCCAGCGGTGCAGCACCGCGTGTGCTGCTGGCCAGGGCTCCTAAAGGGGGTAAAACCCTTCTGGGGAGAAGAGTGTGGGGGGTGATTCCCCCGGGGGAGAGCAGGGAGATGGGCTCAGCCAGGGGGCTCAAGGGAAGCCCCAGCCCTCGGGGGCCACCAGTTTGCACAAGGGGGATTTTGCTCTCCTTATCCCCCCAACTGTCCTGCAGCAGCCACTGAGGGGCCTCCACTCCTGTGGGGCCTGAGGGGTCGCAGAGGGTGGGGGCCCTGCAAGCCCATCCCCTCCCAGCCTGCTCAGACCAACACAAGGGCAGCATTTGCCCACCTCCTGCTTGTCCCCTCCAAGGATTTGTGTGTGTGAGGTGCCCAGTTGTGTGTGTGAGGCATCCCCACGCTTTGGGCATCTCCAAGTGCCGTCTCACAATCCAGGCCTATGCCACAAGCAGTCTTTTCAGTTGTGTCAGAAAAATCCCTGGTGTTTCCCAAACTAATGTCCAGGCAAATGTGAAAAGGAACTTCAAAAAGATGACAGCGAGAACTCAGGAACTTCCTCCCCTTCTCTTGGAGAAGAAGAGGGGCTTTCACAGCTCTGCAGCAGCCTCAAGTGAAAACAGGCCTCTGCCACTGAGAAACCAGCCATATGGCAGTTCTGATGGTGCCTTTCATCAGTCACTCCAGTCACACAGCTCTACAGTGCCTTTGCTTCACAGAGCTGATGCTGCCTTTCTTGTTCCTCAGCGAGCTGGTTGACTTCTATCAGTACGTTTCTCTATTCCCTTGTTTGCATCTCTCGCTCTCCAGTATCTCCTTTTCCTGTCAGAGGTCAGGGGACTCCTTCTCCCCTCAGATGTTCTCCATCACCCTTGTTTCCGTTTCACAGTGTGCTGCTTCACATGTCTTGTTTGCCTGGAAAACTATTGGAATGAATCAATCCTGTATCTCGTCATCAGCTCTTGTAAGACTCCAGTGGGCGGCTTTAGCACTGCAGTACAGTAGCATGACAAAGTAGGGCTCAAAAGCTCCTGTTTGGCAGGGACTGACATTAGATCCACCTCGGTGCTGGAGTTACTTGTTGCAGCAAATACCTTTGGCAGCTGTAGCTTCACAGCTGAACATCTGCATTGAACTAGCCATCTGGAATATCATCTGGAGTGTATCTGGAACAGAATCTGTTGTTTCACAAGGAGAGAAGTGGATTTGGCAAGTCTCAGTAACAAAAGGACTTTGCAAATAGCCAGTAGCAGTCCTCTGCCTTCCCTCAGGCACGAGCCAACTGCACAGTTTTTATCCAGTGGCTTCATTTTCAGCTGGCTCACTTTCAGTGGCTTATTTCTACAGATGCCCCTGCCCCAGAAATGACAAATTCTGCTTAGAAAAAAACCTTTTTCTGACTTGAACTGGAGAAGACACTTGGCATGAACTTATTAGAGCTGGGCACAGAGGAACCTGCTGAGGGGCACCAAGGGCAAGGGCAGAGTCCTGCAGCTGGGGAGGAACAAGCCCAGCACCAGCACAGGCTGGGGCGGATCTGCTGGAGAGCAGCTCCAGGAGAAAGACCTGACAGTGCTGTTGGGCAGCAAAGAACCATGAGCAGCAACATGGGCTCGTGGGCAAGAAGCCAATGGCAGCCTGGGGGCAGCAAGCAGAGTGTGGGCAGCAGGGCCAGGGAGGTTGTGCTGCACTTGATACATTCCTTTGTCATCTTTTCCTTTATTCTTGCTTTCCCTCATCCCCCTCTGACACGTGGGTTGTCCTTGTTTTGGGAGGAGAAGTGACTGATATCAACACCCCGCTGCCATCCCTCTTCTTCTTTTTAAAGCAGAGGTCAAAACGCAGAAAGTGACTCTGCTCTGCCTGGCTGGTTTGGGTTTGGGAGTCCTGCTGCCAAAAAGCATCACCTCCAGCAGAGTCATGAGTATCAAGCCATTTCTCTTCTGAGGTAGGACACATCTCATTCAGTCCCTGGGAACACGTGGGGCAAGTGATCATCTGTTCCCGTTGCCCCTGGATGAGTTACTGGGCACCTCATCCCCAAATTGCACCTCCTCCCCAAATTGCCTTTGCATCAGGCCGGTGCAGAGAGCCTCAGGCACTGAATTGGGTCGTTTTGGTGCATGTCGCCATAGACACATTCTGCAGTTATTTCTGCCACCACACAGCCAGGAGAAACAAGTCGTGGCGTGCAGCGTCTCGGGTTGGCTGCTGGTGCCTCCCTGGGAGCCCCACAGCACGTTACAACTTGGCAGTGGGGCTGCATTTCTATCCAGAGCCACACAACTGCTTTTACAAGAGCGGGGCGTGCGCCACAGCAGGAATCCCACATGGCCCTGGGCAGCTGTGGCTGAACGTGCCCACAAAGCACCTGAACAGACGCTGACTGAACGAGAGAGGGACCATGGGGCATCTGCCTTCTGAGTGAGTGTGCAACCCACATCTGTGTTCAGTGTTTCCAACGGGGATCGGGCAGCTCTGACACACGTGCAGCGTCATTTTGGGGCTTCTCCTGCGTCCCAGACTCAGCCTTTGTTCCGTGCCCGAGACTCGGCTGTGGGGCCGTGGGAAGGAGCCTTGCGTTGAGTCCCTTGGGGCTGGGGATGTGCTGGTGCCCGCACGGGATCTGGACCACGGTGTGATCCTGCGCTGTCCGTGCGGCCGCTTCAGAGCAGCGAGAGCGTGACGCTGAGCAGAGCAACGCCAGAGAGGTTCACAGGAATGGGATTTGGGTGCTTACAGGAACGCTGTGATGGGTGACAACAGGAGGACGGGCAGTCACCCAGCCCCAACAGAACGCCTGGGTCACTTGAGCAGATGTCACAGGACGAGATCCACTCGGTCTCAGTAGGTACAGCTGCACCTACTGACAGTTTCTCTGGCTATTGGGACTGCTCAAGCTTTAGCAACGCTTCAAGATGAGGATGCTGGCTTGCAAAATGCAGCAGCAGTACTTCAGCAGCACTAACTGGATGGTTACCCGATGCAGGCTCCATCAGACACGCTCCTTTGCAGAACAGAGCCTCCGCAGATTGTTTCTGGCTGGCACAAGGACGGGGCTGTGAGGGCTGTGAAGGCACGTGCTGTGTGAATTTGAGTGAGCGCTCAGAGTCAATCCACAAGAGCCTGCAGGATCCGAAGGATCTGCCCCCGCTGAGGGCACAAGATCACTGCGCACCCAGTATGGATGATGCTTGATTCCAACTCATTGTTTACACCATGTGCTTTTATCTGCTGACACAAGTCATCCTTTCACTCCATCCCATGCCCACCTCTTCTGTAGCCTCCACCTCTGGCGTTCCAACCCGAGATCTTCAAGGTGCCTGCAACAGTCTTGAGGGGAAAAGTGGGGTTTGAGTACATTTCTGAGAAAGAAAAGTGGCATTTGGGTGGAGTTTTGAGGGAAAAGATGAGGTTTTGGGGCATTTCTGAGGGAAAAGGTGGGATTTGGGTGGTGTTTTGAGAGAAAAAGCAGGGTTTTGGTAAATTTCTGAGAGCAAAAGTGGGGTTTAGGTGGAGTTTGGATGGAAAAAGTGAGGTTTTGGAGTAATTCTGAGGGGAAAACATGAGGTGTGGGGGCAAATCTGAGGGGAAAGGTGAGGTTTGGGTGGCATTTTGAGGGAAAACAATTGGGATTTAGGTGGAATTTGATAGAGGAAAAGAGGGGTTTTTGAGCAATCTGAGGGAAAAAGTAGAGTTTTTGTTTATTTGTGTTCTGGTTTAGCAAGGAGCAGCTTTTGGCTTAGTAACAGGGGGAGCGGGTTGCAGTGGAGACCCGAGAAAGAGTTTGCGGACTCTCCCCCGGCTCCTGGGTTCACACCCACCTCCGGCCCGGCTGGGCCAATCTGGCGCCTCTGCGATCATTATTTAGGGGACGGGAATTCGGAATGCGAGGCAGGAGGTGTAAGAGTGACACGAGATGGAGGCGACCACGCGGACCCTTCAGCCAGAGAAGGAGGAAGGAAGGAGAAGCAACAGACCAGAGACCCCTCTGCAAGCCGTGGCGAGAATGCAGCTGTGCCCCTGCAGCCTATGGAGATCCATGGCAGGACCGAGAGTTCCCAGCAGCTCCGTGTGAGTGAGCCCGGACGGGAGAGGGACTGTGTGGGGAGGGGCCATGGCCCAGGCCGTGCTGGAGAGCCTGCACGCCGCAGAGCAGCCCCACACGAGAGGCAGAGACGAGCTGCAGCCTTTGGAGTCAGTGGGCATCGGAGCAGCCCGTGCAGGGCTGCCATGCGTGTGAGTTACCCCACGGACTCGCAGGGAGGACTGGTGTGGAGTTCACCCGTCCTGAGGAGGGACAAACGGCAGAAGCTATCGGGAACAGACTAACTGAGACCCCCACTGCCTGCCCCCCCGAACCGTTCAGGGGGGGACAAGGTAAAAACCCCGGGATCAGGGCTCTGAGCCCGGGAAGAGGGGAGGGGTGGCAAGAAGGTGTTCCTAAAAAAGCTGGTTGGACTCTTCATTGATGTATTGCTCTGTGTTGTTTCATTTTGGTTATGTTTTGGGTTTTTGGGGGTATGTTTTAGTTGATGTTGCATCAAAACGTTTCTCTGTTTTCTTCCCCAAACCGAGTGGCCTGGTCTGCTTTGTCCTGAACCTTCAGCGGCAATTAAGCTCTCCCTGCCCTTGAGCAATTCTCAGCCTCTTCCATACTGGAGGCTAATCGTGGTCTTTGTTCCCTGATGGGCCTAAACCAGGACACTTAAGATCCCCAAATCTCTCCTTTTTCTACTCAAAACCTCCCTTTTTCCTACTAAAACCCCTTCTTTCCTCTCAAAAACTCCTCTTTTAACTCTTAAGACCCCTAAACCCCTCTTTATCCCCTCAAAACCTCCGTTTTTCCCCTCAATCCCCCCTTTTTCCCTTCAAACCCCCTCTTTTATCCCTTCAGACCACAAAACCTCCCATTTTCTCCTCAAAACCCCTTTTATCCCCTCAAAACCCCCCTTTTCGACTGAACCCCCCCTTTTATCCCTTAAGACCCCAAAATCCCCCTTTTCCCCCTCAAAACCTCAATTTTTCCCCTCAATCCCCCCCTTTTTCCCCCTCAAAACCTCCTTCATCCCTTTAGAGCCCAAAACCTCCTATTTTCCCCTCAAAACCTCAATTTTTCCCCTCAGAACCCTCCTTTTCCCCTCAAAACCCCTCTTTTATCCCTTCAAAACCCCCATATCTTTCATTTTCTTCTCAAAACCCCTTTTATCCCTTCAAAACCCCCCTTTTCGACTCAACCCCCCCTTTTATCCCTTAAGACCCCAAAACCCCCCTTTTCCCCTCAAAACCCCTCTTTTATCCCTTTAGACCCCAAAACCTCCCATTTTCCCCTCAAAACCTTAATTTTTCCCCTCAAAACCCCCCTTTTCCTCTCAAAACCCCTCTTTTATCCCTTAAGACCCCAAAACCCCTTTTTCCCCTCAAAACCCCCTTTTTCCCGCCTTTAGACCCAAAGCCGCCCCTTTTCCCCTCAGCGCCAGGCCCCGCCCCTCCCCTCGGCCCGTCCATTTCTCACGGGGGGGGGGCGAAACAAACCCCCCTCATTTTATACAAAACCTTTATTCTGTAACAGTGTGTGTTGGGGTGGGGGGTCCCCCAAACCTCCCCCCGCGACCCCCCAACACTGAGAGGGGGGAGCACAGCGGGTGCCAAGGGGGGACACACACATAGGTGCCCCCCCCCCCATCATCCCGAGGGCCACAATGTCGCCCCCCCCCGCCTTAAATCTCTTGATCTACACAATAAATACGGCGGGGGGCGGCTCAGGCGCGGGGGAGGCAGCGGGGGGGCGTCGGCAGCGGCGGGGCCAGGCCGGGGGGGCACAGGCAGCGGAACGAGCCCGCGGTGTTGAGGCAGCGGCCGGGCTGGCAGCGGGGGGGGCCCGAACACTCCTCCACGTCTGGGGAGGGCGGCGGCACAGAAGGGGTTAATGGGGTATTGGGGGGGGGATGGGATGGGGGGTGGGGATGGCTCAGGGTGCTGGGGAGGGGGTTTGGGTGCTAAGGAAGGAGTTTTGGAGGGGGGCTGGGTGCTGGGGTGGGCTGGGTGCTGGGGAGGGGGTTTGGGTGCTGGGGGAGGGGATTGGGTGCTGAGGAAGGAGTTTTGGAGGGGGGCTGGGTGCTGAGGAGGGCTCTGGGAGCTACGGAGGGGGTTGGGTGCTGAGGGAGGGGATCAGGGTGCTGGGGAGGGGGAGTTGGGTGCTGGGGAGGGAGTTTGGGAGGGGGTTTGGATGCTGAGGGAGGGAGTTTGGGTGCTGAGGAGGGCCCTGGGAGCTAGCGAGGGGATTTGGGTGCTGGGGAGGGGATTTGGGTGCTCGGGAGGGGGATAGGGAGGGGGTTTGGATGCTGAGGGAGGGGGTTTGGGAGGGGGCCTGGGTGCTGGGGAGGGGGTTTGGGTGCTGGGAAGGAGTTTTGGAGGGGGGCTGGGTGCTGGGGAGGGCTCTGGGTGCTGAGGGAGGGGGTTTGGGTGCTGGGGAGGGGATTGGGTGCTGAGGGAGGGGGTTTGTGGGATTTCTGAGGGATAAAAAGGTGTGGGGGCAAATCTGAGGGGAAAAGTGAGGTTTGGGTGGCATTTTAAAGGAAAACAGTTGGGATTTGGGTGGAATTTGATAGAGGAAAAGCGGTGTTTTTGAGCAATTCTGAGGGAAAAAGTAGAGTTTTTGTTTATTTCTGAGAGCAAAAGTGAGGTTTTGTTGGAGTTTTAGGAGAAAAAATGGGTTTTGGTGCAGCTTTGCAGGGAAAAGTGTAGTTTGGAAGAGTTTTGAGGGGAAAAGTGGGGATGGAGTACATTTCTGAGGGCCAAAAGCAGTGGGGTTCTGGGATAAAATGAGGTTTTGGTGCAATTCTGAGGGGAAAAGATGGGATTTGGGTGGAGTTTTGAGGGAAAAAGTGGGGTTTTGGTAAATTTTTAAAGGGAAAAAGTGGGGTTTGGGTGGATGTTTGAAAAAACAAGTGTTTTGGTGGGGTTTTGAGGGGAAAAGTGGGGTTTTGTGGAAATTCT
Source organism: Colius striatus (assembly GCF_028858725.1). NCBI lineage: Eukaryota > Metazoa > Chordata > Aves > Coliiformes > Coliidae > Colius > Colius striatus. Next base: position 1,086,493 of record NW_026908523.1, on the reverse strand, counting down.
GAGGGTAAAAGTGGAGTTTGGGTGGTGTTTTGAGGGGGAAAATGGGGTTTTGGTGGAGTTTTGAGGGGAAAAAGTGGGGTTTGGTTGAGTTTTGAGGGGAGAAGTGCAGTTTTGGGGAACTTTGTGAGGAAGAAGCGGGGTTTTGGTGCAGTTTTGAGGGAAATAGTGGTGTTTTGGTGGAGTTCTGAGTGAAAAAGTGAGGTTTTGGAGGTATTTTCAGAGGAAAAGTGGGTTTTGGGTGCTATTCTGAGGGAAAAAGTGGGATTTTTGGGAACTGCTGGGTAAAAAAGTGCCATCTTGAGGGAAAAAGTGGAGTTTTGGAATCGTTTTGAGGGGAAAAAGTGGGGTTTGGGGGAGTTCTGAGGGATAAAATTAGGTTTTGGTGCAATTCTGAGAGAAAAAAAAAGGATTTTGGAGGAGTTTTGATGCAAATTGCCTTTGCATCAGGCCAGTGTAGAGAGCCTCAGGTTCCATCAGAAATCATCTGCTGGTTGTTTCAAGTGCAGAGCACAGAGTCTGGATAAATGTCCAGCAAGAACTGTAAAGGGAGAATCCCAGGCAACAGATGTGAAAAGGGGGGTGGAAAAGGGAGGGAGAATTCTCAAGTCCAGGTGGCCAAAATGTCAAACCAAACCCAAAGTAAAGTCCTCAGGAGGTCAACAGAAACTTGTCACCACTGCAGTGAGAGGGAGACTTTTAAAGCACCCATTGTTTGCTCTTCCAGATGCTGGGTTAGTGAGGAAACACTGGGCTGGAGAAGAGCAGGAAAGAACAGGCGGCTGCGTCATTGAAACACCATCACTCAGTTTTGCTACCAATAGAATTGTAGAGAATCAGCAAACCCAGCACCTCCCCAGTTCCTGTACGTCTGTGAGCTCCTTGACTTCAGTTAACACCACCTGGAAGCCTTCTCAGACAGCTCATTCTGCTGGAACTACCTGAGTTTCATCATTGGTTAGAACAATCCTTGTTGTTTCTTACTCCCCATCGCTCTGCTAAGCAGGAACAGTTGGCTCTCCTGCTCCTCTGCCCATTGCGCCCAAATACCCAAATTGCTTGGATGGGTTGGAAGACTTCAACCTGAACTTGACACTTGCTGTGCTTTAAAAATCCCATCTGTGGTCAGAGCACACTGTTGTGCAGAGAAGAAATGCTCTTCTGCTGAGGGCCCCCAGGCACAGAGGCAGCACTGGACAGTTGTCCCTGTGAGAAGCTTTTGCTAGTGGCAATGATCTAGTGCAGGGAATTGGACCTGCACTGGCCCTGAAGGGATTCCCTTCAGACAGGCACACAGCATTTTCAGTTCCACCTCCCACAGAACACTCTTGTGTTCAGCACACAGAACCTGCATTTTAGGTTTCCTTCATATCCAGCACAATCAAGTTTGATTCTGCTTGCTTTGCACTGTGCCCTTTCTTCTGCAAGCTGGGTGGCAGCTGTCCTGTGCAGTGAGCACTGAGCACTGGAAAACCACCTCTTACAGCCTAGATTTCCTTCTGATGAAGTTGATCTCTCTGGGGCAAGGGAGACACGCCTTGGCACGCTTCAGAGACTCCAAGACTTTGGACACTGTTGTGTCTAAAGGAACTTGAATGATTCATGTGCACATTTAGGGTGCAAAATGGTGGTGCTGGTGTTTTTGTTTCCTGGGCATCCCAAGGGCCAGGTGGAGATGTGGAGCCAGCTGCACTCAAAATGTCCCTTGAAACAGCGTCCTTCCTGTCACAGTTCAGCAGGCCACTTGTGCAGCCTCAGTGACTCGTCCACACAAGCAGAGCAGGCGAGACAGCTCAGGCTTTCCACCAGGAAAACAGTCTACAGGGGCAAGAACGTGCCCAAAGAGGAAACACAACCCATGAGGAGCAAAGCTGATGCAGAGCAATGGTCGCCTTTGTCTCAGCCCAAAAAGGGGCCTAGGCTGGAAAGTCACTTTCACCTCAGCACTGGCCTCCTTGCAAGACCTTCAGAAACCTGTGCACACCGTAAGGTACCAAACATCAGAGCTCAGCAGCAGCTGCCCACCTCTTTGCTTTCCTTCAGCCTCTGCAGACAAGACCTTGGTCAAGAGCACAGAGGGACAGCAGAGCAGCTTCTGGCACTCTGGCACTGACCTGTGTCTGGGGGTGACCCTTGAGACCTGGGAGCAGAGACTGAGCTGAGGGCACTTGACAGAGGAAGATGTAACCATAAGCTCTTCCTGCTCGTCGAGGTGTCACTGAGCTCTTGTTCCTTTTCCTCAGAACACCACGAAGACCATTTAGACCAAGAGCCAGGGAAACTGTCCCATCTGTCAGGCAAGTCCTAGGTCCCAGGCTTGCAAATTCTGCCAGCAAGTGAGAGGGGCTCAGTAACCATGCAATGACTGGCTTATTTACCAGAAAAGGAAGGCTCAGCTTTTCATCAAGGGAAGGAGCAATGGAGGCTGCTTTGAGATGAGCCTAGTGGGATGTCCCCTGGTGCTTACTGACGCTGTGAGTCAGTGAGCGTGTAAATACAGGGGCTGTGTCAGCTGCCTGAGTTCCCACTGCAATCCAAAAAGACCAGGGTCCAAGTCACCCAACATAGCTGCTGGCTAGTCAAGTGACATCACTCTGTAGCCACCACTGACTGAACTTACTGGAGCTCTGGGGCGGTGAAGCCGCTGAACACTGCACACGACAACTACTCAGCTACCCAGTAACCCTTACAAGTCCCTGAGAACAGGACCCCCTCCTGTGCCTCGTCCTCATCCCACCGCAGTTAAGGTGAAACAACTTTGCTGAGGCTCTCTGCTGACCAAATGCTGGATCCTGAGAGGACAGGAGGTGGTACCGAGAGCCAGGGAAAGCCAAGTGGCATTTCCCTCCTGCAGGCAGTACACACACAGGCCTTTGGCCCTTGTGCGCAGCCAAACAGCACCCTGGAGATTTGGGGTTGCGGCTACAACCCAGATCTCGGCTCTCTGACAAGTCATGCTGCTCCCAAACCAATTTTGACCAAGAGCAAAGAGGAGGAAAAGGGGCTTTTTGAGCGTGGTGTGACCTCAGGTGTCCACCCCTGCTTCTGCCTCCCCCCAGCTCGGGCCCCTCGTGGTGCCCCACACAGAATCCCCCTGGAAGCAGCAGCTCTGTGACATCAGCGCCCCGGCCGAGGCTTTCCAGGCACTATCAGCACTACGGCATCAGACACAGCGCTGGGGGTGACGTGCCCTTGGCTCTTGGAGCTGCCACGTGCCCTTGGCTCTTGGAGCTGCCACGTGCCCTTGGCTCTTGGAGCTGCCACGTGCTGTCAGCGTGATGAAAGTTCTGATTGTCCTGGTCCTGCTGGGCCTGTGCTGCTGGCCTGTGAGTGCCTCAGTGCAAAGCTGTGGGTAAGTGGCTCTGGGAGGGAGCTTGGGCAGAAAAGAGGAGGCTGAGGGGGCATCTTCTTAATAGTTACAAACATCTAAAGGGTGGGCGTCAGGAGGTTGGGGCAGCAGTTTTTTCTGTGAGGTGAGGGAGCCCTGGCCCAGGCTGCCCAGGGAGGGTGTGGAGGCTCCTTCCTTGGAGGGCTTCAAGACCCTCCTGTGTGACCTGATCAAGGTGGGAGCTGCTTCTGCAGGGGGGATTGGACCGGATGATCTCTAAAGGTCCCTTCCAGCCCCCACCATTCTGTGACTGTGTGATTCGATGATATGATGGGCTTCACTGGTTCCCCATGGCCCTGCCACAGCTTCCCAAAGCCCAGGAGCTGGGCTGCTGGCACCACTCGTCTGCGGGGCAAAGGCAGAAGCCGGGGCGCAGGGTTCCCTGGCCCCGCTGTCCGTGCGCTGCCCGGTGGGGAGGGCAGACGGCTGCCCTGCAGCCCCAGCAGCAGCCAGCCCTCCAGCAGGACACTCGTGACTTTCTGGTGACAGGAGAAGCTGCGGGACCCGGCCCTTGGCTGAGCACCACGGGGTGTTGCGCGTCGTGGGCGGCAGCGATGCCTCCCCGGGAGCCTGGCCCTGGATCGTCAGCATCCAGCTTCCCGGGGCAGCGGGCAGCGGGCACATCTGCGGAGGCTCCCTCATCCATCCCCGGTGGGTCCTGACCGCAGGACACTGCTTTGACAAGTACAGGTGAGTAGGAGCAGGGCAGGGCCATGCCCCCAGCACTGGCAGAGTTCCCGTCCCGTGCTCGGCACGGGCTGGGCTGGTGCCGTTCCTGCAGCCCGGGGCTCGCGGGGCACCTGGCCTCTCCCTCGGCGAGCTGGAGGCAGGGAACTGCAGGGCTCCCTCTGAGCCCTCTGCTCCCCATCTGCCCCCCAGGAACGTCCCGACGTGGCGCATGGTGTTCGGGGCCACCCGGCTGTCTGAGCTGGGCCCCGAGGCCCAAGTGCGCAAGAGCAAGCGGCTGCTGATCCACGAGAGCTACCGCAGCGGCGCCTTCGAGAACGACATCGCCCTGCTGGAGCTGGACGAGCCCGTGCAGTGCAGCGACTACGTGCAGCTGGCCTGTGTGACTCACTTCTCCGACGTGGTGGTGTCGCAGCTCACAGACTGCCGCGTCGCTGGCTGGGGCTACACCGCGGAAGGCTGTGAGTGCCCCCGGGAAAGCGCCTGTGTGCCTGGGGCGAGCCTGGGGAGACGGCTCGGGCTGCCCGAGGGCCGGGCTCAGGCTGCAGGCAGGGGCCTGAGCTACCTCAGGCTGCCGCCATGCTGAGGGGACTTTCCCGTCAGGAAAGGCTGCAGGACCCGGGATGGTTTTTTGCTCTTTAGATGAGGGAGCCCTGGCCCTGGCTGCCCAGGGAGGGCGTGGAGGCTCCTTCCTTGGAGGTCTTGCAAACCCTCCTGGACACGTTCCCGTGTGACCTGATCTAGAGGAATCTGCTTGAGCAGAGGGGTCAGACTAGATGATGTTTAGAGGTCCCTTCCAACCCCAGCATCTGGGATTCTATGATTCTGAGCCATGGCCTAAAATCAGACAAGGGTCGAGTGCCTCTTTGGGGGTGCAAAGCCAAGGCTCAGGGAAGGGCTCTGGCCAGACAGGGGAGGGGAAGTGGCCCAGAGCTGCTGGGGGCTAATTCTTTGCCATGCTCACAGCTGCAGAAACATCCGACGTGCTGCAGGAGGCCAAGGTCCGCCTCATCAATGTCAAGCTCTGCAACAGCAGCGAGTGGTACGGAGGGGCCGTGCGCAGCTACAACCTGTGTGCTGGCTACCCGCGGGGCGGCATCGACACCTGCCAGGTAGGAGCAGCCACGGGCCAGCCCCGGCAGCACCCGCAGCCCTGGCCCACGTGGGGCTGCTGGGGCTCCCCAACACTCCCCTCACCCTGCTGGGGCTCCCCAACACCCCCCTCACCCTGCTGGGGCTTCCCAGCATCACCCTCACACTGCTGGGGCTCCCCAACACCCCCCTCACCCTCTGTCCTGTGCTGCAGGGTGACAGCGGGGGCCCGCTCGTCTGCAGAGCTCCACACGCCAACTTCTTCTGGCTCGTGGGCCTGACCAGCTGGGGGAAAGGCTGTGCCAGAGCAAAGCAGCCTGGGGTCTACACCTCCACCCAGCACTTCTTCAACTGGGTCCAGTCACGGATTCGCTCAGGAGGAAGTGCTGCGACACTCACCCGGCCAAAGAGGCCATCACAAGGCTCAGCCCTGGCAACAGCAGCAGGGACTGAGTCCTGCTCATTCCCACTCCAGAAGCTGCTGGATTTCGTTAATTGGATCCAGCAGCTCCTGCAGTCTCTGCAGGGAAAAGTGGCTTAAGCAGCAGGACTCTGAGCACAGCTGGGTCCTGCCCCTCGCCTTCCCTGGAGGTTCTCAGCAGTAGTGCTTAGGCAGTAGTCAGTAGAAGCTGTAGCTGTAGCAGTGTCTTTGGACACAGTGTTGTTGGACTTTGTAAGATTGTATGAGTTTCCTGTTGTGTTTGACAGTTCCTTGGCCTCTGCACCGGTGCTGCAGAAGTGCAGCAATACCTGTGCACTGGAACCTTTGAAGTGGAGAGTTACTGACACAGTGTTCATCAAAATTAAATGCAAAAGAAAAAGCAAAAGGCCCCGTTGCCTCCTGGTGTCCCTGCAGCATGGCCTGGCTCCCCTCCCTCTGCCCTGCAGGAAGGGGTCACCTCACCAGCCCAGCCCTGGCTGGACACCCAGCCCCAGGACCTGGGGGCTCAGCCCCCTCGGCCGCGGAGGGGGGCTCCTCGCTGGTCTCTGTTAATGGATGGCAGGGGGCAGGGAGGAGGTGTCAGGGATGTCATCATGGGGCTAAAAGCAGAATCCAATCTTTAATTTGGGCTCTACCAGCCCCATATCCTTGGTGAGGGTTTGGGGGGAAGCAGGACACAGTTTGGGGTCTGCTGCTGCTGCTGGGTTTGCTGTCCTGGCCCCAGCTGTGGGCTACGGCGAGTCCTGCAGCATCCCTGGGATCCCACCCCCAGCCTCCTCATTGCCCGCACTGGGTTTTCTCAGCAGCACCATCCAGTGGAGACGCCCCCAAGGCCGAGGGGACAGCAAAGAAAGAGACCTGTCTGGGCGCTGTGTGAGGACAGAGGTGTTGGGGCAGTGCCAGCAAATCCCGCAGTGGCTGCGGGTGCGTGGGAAGCACGTGCCAGGGCCCGTCCCAGCGGTGCAGCACCGCGTGTGCTGCTGGCCAGGGCTCCTAAAGGGGGTAAAACCCTTCTGGGGAGGAGAGTGTACGGGGTGATTCCCCCGGGGGAGAGCAGGGAGATGGGCTCAGCCAGGGGGCTCAAGGGAAGCCCCAGCCCTCGGGGGCCACCAGTTTGCACAAGGGGGATTTTGCTCTCCTTATCCCCCCAACTGTCCTGCAGCAGCCACTGAGGGGCCTCCACTCCTGTGGGGCCTGAGGGGTCGCAGAGGGTGGGGGCCCTGCAAGCCCATCCCCTCCCAGCCTGCTCAGACCAACACAAGGGCAGCATTTGCCCACCTCCTGCTTGTCCCCTCCAAGGATTTGTGTGTGTGAGGTGCCCATTTGTGTGTGTGAGGCATCCCCACGCTTTGGGCATCTCCAAGTGCCGTCTCACAATCCAGGCCTATGCCACAAGCAGTCTTTTCAGTTGTGTCAGAAAAATCCTCTGGTGTTTCCCAAACTAATGTCCAGGCAAATGTGAAGAGGAACTTCAAAAAGATGACAGCGAGAACTCAGGAACTTCCTCCCCTTCTCTTGGAGAAGAAGAGGGGCTTTCACAGCTCTGCAGCAGCCTCAAGTGAAAACAGGCCTCTGCCACTGAGAAACCAGCCATATGGCAGTTCTGATGGTGCCTTTCATCAGTCACTCCAGTCACACAGCTCTACAGTGCCTTTGCTTCACAGAGCTGATGCTGCCTTTCTTGTTCCTCAGCGAGCTGGTTGACTTCTATCAGTAGGCTTCTCTAGTCCCTTGTTTGCATCTCTCGCTCTCCAGTATCTCCTTTTCCTGTCAGAGGTCAGGGGACTCCTTCTCCCCTCAGATGTTCTCCATCACCCTTGTTTCCGTTTCACAGTGTGCTGCTTCACATGTCTTGTTTGCCTGGAAAACTATTGGAGTGAATCAATCCTGTATCTTGTCATTAGCTCTTGTAAGACTCCAGTGGGCAGCTTTAGCACTGCAGTACAGTAGCATGACAAAGTAGGGCTCAAAAGCTCCTGTTTGGCAGGGACTGACATTAGATCCACCTCGGTGCTGGAGTTACTTGTTGCAGTAAATACCTTTGGCAGTTGCAGCTTCACAGCTGAACATCTGCATTGAACTAGCCATCTGGAATATCATCTGGAATGTATCTGGAACAGAATCTGTTGTTTCAGAAGGAGAGAAGTGGATTTGGCAAGTCTCAGTAACAAAAGGACTTTGCAAATAGCCAGTAGCAGTGCTCTGCCTTCCCTCAGGCACGAGCCAACTGCACACTTTTTATCCAGTGGCTTCATTTTCAGCTGGCTCACTTTCAGTGGCTTATTTCTACAGATGCCCCTGCCCCAGAAATGACAAATTCTGCTTAGAAAAAAACCTTTTTCTGACTTGAACTGGAGAAGACACTTGGCATGAACTTATTAGAGCTGGGCACAGAGGAACCTGCTGAGGGGCACCAAGGGCAAGGGCAGAGTCCTGCAGCTGGGGAGGAACAAGCCCAGCACCAGCACAGGCTGAGGGGGACCTGCTGGAGAGCAGCTCCAGGAGAAAGACCTGACAGTGCTGTTGGGCAGCAAAGAACCATGAGCAGCAACATGGGCTCGTGGGCAAGAAGCCAATGGCAGCCTGGGGGCAGCAAGCAGAGTGTGGGCAGCAGGGCCAGGGAGGTTGTGCTGCACTTGATACATTCCTTTGTCATCTTTTCCTTTATTCTTGCTTTCCCTCATCCCCCTCTGACACGTGGGTTGTCCTTGTTTTGGGAGGAGAAGTGACTGATATCAACACCCCGCTGCCATCCCTCTTCTTCTTTTTAAAGCAGAGGTCAAAACGCAGAAAGTGACTCTGCTCTGCCTGGCTGGTTTGGGTTTGGGAGTCCTGCTGCCAAAAAGCATCACCTCCAGCAGAGTCATGAGTATCAAGCCATTTCTCTTCTGACGTAGGACACATCTCATTCAGTCCCTGGGAACACGTGGGGCAAGTGATCATCTGTTCCCGTTGCCCCTGGATGAGTTACTGGGCACCTCATCCCCAAATTGCACCTCCTCCCCAAATTGCCTTTGCATCAGGCCGGTGCAGAGAGCCTCAGGCACTGAACTGGGTCGTTTTGGTGCATGTCGCCATAGACACATTCTGCAGTTATTTCTGCCACCACACAGCCAGGAGAAACAAGTCGTGGCGTGCAGCGTCTCGGGTTGGCTGCTGGTGCCTCCCTGGGAGCCCCACAGCACGTTACAACTTGGCAGTGGGGCTGCATTTCTATCCAGAGCCACACAACTGCTTTTACAAGAGCGGGGCGTGCGCCACAGCAGGAATCCCACATGGCCCTGGGCAGCTGTGGCTGAACGTGCCCACAAAGCACCTGAACAGACGCTGACTGAACGAGAGAGGGACCACGGGGCATCTGCCTTCTGAGTGAGTGTGCAACCCACATCTGTGTTCAGTGTTTCCAACGGGGATCGGGCAGCTCTGACACACGTGCAGCGTCATTTTGGGGCTTCTCCTGCGTCCCAGACTCAGCCTTTGTTCCGTGCCCAAGACTCGGCTGTGGGGCCGTGGGAAGGAGCCTTGCGTTGAGGCCCTTGGGGCTGGGGATGTGCTGGTGCCCGCACGGGATCTGGACCACAGTGTGATCCTGCGCTGTCCGTGCGGCCGCTTCAGAGCAGCGAGAGCGTGACGCTGAGCGGAGTAACGCCAGAGAGGTTCACAGGAATGGGATTTGGGTGCTTACAGGAACGCTGTGATGGGTGACAACAGGAGGACGGGCAGTCACCCAGCCCCAACAGAACGCCTGGGTCACTTGAGCAGATGTCACAGGACGAGATCCACTCGGTCTCAGTAGGTACAGCTGCACCTACTGACAGTTTCTCTGGCTATTGGGACTGCTCAAGCTTTAGCAACGCTTCAAGATGAGGATGCTGGCTTGCAAAATGCAGCAGCAGTACTTCAGCAGCACTAACTGGATGGTTACCCGATGCAGGCTCCATCAGACACGCTCCTTTGCAGAACAGAGCCTCCGCAGATTGTTTCTGGCTGGCACAAGGACGGGGCTGTGAGGGCTGTGAAGGCACGTGCTGTGTGAATTTGAGTGAGCGCTCAGAGTCAATCCACAAGAGCCTGCAGGATCCGAAGGATCTGCCCCCGCTGAGGGGACAAGATCACTGCGCACCCAGTATGGATGATGCTTGATTCCAACTCATTGTTTACACCATGTGCTTTTATCTGCTGACCCAAGTCATCCTTTCACTCCATCCCATGCCCACCTCTTCTGTAGCCTCCACCTCTGGCGTTCCAACCCGAGATCTTCCAGGTGCCTGCAACAGTCTTGAGGGGAAAAGTGGGGTTTGAGTACATTTCTGAGAAAGAAAAGTGGCATTTGGGTGGAGTTTTGAGGGAAAAGATGAGGTTTTGGGGCATTTCTGAGGGAAAAGGTGGGATTTGGGTGGTGTTTTGAGAGAAAAAGCAGGGTTTTGGTAAATTTCTGAGAGCAAAAGTGGGGCTTAGGTGGAGTTTGGATGGAAAAAGTGAGGTTTTGGAGTAATTCTGAGGGGAAAAGAGGGACTTTGGGGAAGATGTGAGGAGAAAAGGGGTTCTGTGTGAGTTTTGAAGGACCAAGTGGGGTTTTGGGGGAATTCTGAGGGATTAAAAGAGGTTTTGGAGTAATTGTGAGGGAAAAAGCAATAGGGATTTGGGTGTAGATTTGAGAGGAAAAGTGGGGTTTTGGAGCAATTCTGAGGGGCAAAGTGGTGTTTTGGTTTATTTCTGAAAGGAGAAGTGGGGTTCTGTTGGAGTTTTGGGAGAAAAAGTGGGGCTTTGGTGCAGTTTTGCAGGGGAAAGCTGGGATTGAGTACATTTGCGAGGGCAAAGAGCGGTGGAGTTCTGGGATAAAATGGGGTTTTGTTTCAGTTCTGAGAGAAAAAGTGTGGATTTGCGTGGAGTTTGCAAGGAAAAAGTGTGTTTTTGTTGGGGTTTTGAGGGGAAAAGTGAGGGTTTAGGGGAGTTCTGAGAGATAAAATGAGGTTGGGGGCAACTCAGAAGTCAAGTGAGGTTTGGGTGGCGTTTTGAGTGGGAAAATGGGTTTTTGGGGAACTTAGGTGGCAAAAAGTGGGGTTTTGGTAGAGTTTTGACAAGAAAAGGAGGGTTTGGGGGGGTTCTGAGGGATCAAATAAGGTTTTGGCGCAATTCTGAGAGAAAACGTGTGGTTTCAGTGGAGTTGTGAGGGATGAAAGGAGGTTTTTGGGCATGTCTGAGGGGAAAAGTGGGGGTTTTGGTGGTTTTCTGAGGCGGCAAAAGTGGGGTTTTGAGGGTATTTCTGTGGGGAAAAGTGTTTGATTTGGTAGAATTTTGAGAGGAAAAGTGAGCTTTTGGGGAAATCCTGAGGGGAAAGTGTGAGGTCTGGGTGGAGTTGTGAGGAAAAAAAGGAAGGTTTTGGTAACTATCTGAGGTCCAAAGTGGGGGTTTGGGTGGAGGTTTGAAGGAACAAGCTGTTTTCTGTTGGGATTTAGAGGGGAAAAGTGAGGGTTTGTGGAAGTTGTGAGGGATAACATGAGGTGTGGGGGCAAATCTGAGGGGAAAAGTGAGGTTTGGGTGGCATTTTGAGGGAAAACAATTGGGATTTAGGTGGAATTTGATAGAGGAAAAGAGGGGTTTTTGAGCAATTCTGAGGGAAAAAGTAGAGGTTTTGTTTATTTGTGTTCTGGTTTAGCAAGGAGCAGCTTTTGGCTTAGTAACAGGGGGAGCGGGTTGCAGTGGAGACCCGGTAAAGAGTTTGCGGACTCTCCCCCGGCTCCTGGGTTCACACCCACCTCCGGCCCGGCTGGGCCAATCTGGCGCCTCTGCGATCATTATTTAGGGGACAGGAATTTGGAATGCGAGGCAGGAGGTGTAAGAGTGACACGAGATGGAGGCAACCACGCGGACCCTTCAGCCAGAGAAGGAGGAAGGAAGGAGAAGCAACAGACCAGAGACCCCTCTGCAAGCCGCTGCGAGAATGCATCTGTGCCCCTGCAGCCTATGGAGATCCATGGCAGGACCGAGAGTTCCCAGCAGCTCCCTGTGAGTGAGCCCGGACGGGAGAGGGACTGTGTGGGGAGGGGCCATGGCCCAGGCCGTGCTGGAGAGCCTGCACGCCGCAGAGCAGCCCCACACGAGAGGCAGAGACGAGCTGCAGCCTTTGGAGTCAGTGGGCATCGGAGCAGCCCGTGCAGGGCTGCCATGCGTGTGAGTTACCCCATGGACTCGCAGGGAGGACTGGTGTGGAGTTCACCCGTCCTGAGGAGGGACAAACGGCAGAAGCTATCGGGAACAGACTAACTGAGACCCCCATTGCCTGCCCCCCCGAACCGTTCAGCGGGGGACAAGGTAAAAGCCCCGGGATCAGGGCTCTGAGCCCGGGAAGAGGAGAGGGGTGGCAAGAAGGTGTTCCTAAAAAGGCTGGTTGGACTCTTCATTGATGTATTGCTCTGTGTTGTTTCATTTTGGTTATGTTTTGGGGTATGTTTTAGTTGACTTCGCATTAAATTGTTTCTCTGTTTTCTTCCCCAAACCGAGTGGCCTGGTCTGCTTTGTCCTGAACCTTAAGCGGCAATTAAGCTCTCCCTGCCCTTGAGCAATTCTCAGCCTCTTCCATACTGGAGGCTAATCGTGGTCTTTGTTCCCTAATGGGCCTAAACCAGGACACTTAAGATCCCCAAATCTCTCCTTTTTCTACTCAAAACCTCCCTTTTTCCTACTAAAACCCCTTCTTTCCTCTCAAAAACTCCTCTTTTAACTCTTAAGACCCCTAAACCCCTCTTTATCCCCTCAAAACCTCCGTTTTTCCCCTCAATCCCCCCTTTTTCCCTTCAAACCCCCTCTTTTATCCCTTAAGACCACAAAACCTCCCATTTTCTCCTCAAAACCCCTTTTATCCCCTCAAAACCCCCCTTTTCGACTGAACCCCCCCTTTTATCCCTTAAGACCCCAAAATCCCCCTTTTCCCCCTCAAAACCTCAATTTTTCCCCTCAACCCCCCCCTTTTTCCCCCTCAAAACCTCTTTCGTCCCTTTAGAGCCCAAAACCTCCTATTTTCCCCTCAAAACCTCAATTTTTCCCCTCAGAACCCTCCTTTTCCCCTCAAAACCCCTCTTTTATCCCGTTAGACCCCAAAACCTCCCATTTTCCCCTCAAAACCTCCATTTTTCCCCTCAAACCCCCCCCTTATTGCCCTCAAAACCCCTTTTATCCCTTAAGACCCCAAAACCTCCCATTTTCCCCTCTAAACCTCCATTTTTCCCCTCAAACCCCCTTTTTCCCGCCGTTAGACCCAAAGCCGCCCCTTTTCCCCTCAGCGCCAGGCCCCGCCCCTCCCCTCGGCCCGTCCATTTCTCACGGGGGGGGGTGCGAAACAAACCCCCCTCATTTTATACAAAACCTTTATTCTGTAACAGTGTGTGTTGGGGTGGGGGGTCCCCCAAACTTCCCCCCACGACCCCCCAACACTGAGAGGGGGGAGCACAGCGGGTGCCAAGGGGGGACACACACATAGGTGCCCCCCCCCCCCCCCACGCCATCATCCCGAGGGCCACAATGCCGCCCCCCCCCCCCCCTCCCCCCGCCTTAAATCTCTTTATCTACACAATAAATACGGCGGGGGGCGGCTCAGGCGCGGGGGAGGCAGCGGGGGGGCGTCAGCAGCGGCGGGGCCAGGCCGGGGGGGGGCACAGGCAGCGGAAGGAGGCCGCGGTGTTGAGGCAGCGGCCGGGCTGGCAGCGGGGGGGGCCCGAACACTCGTCCACGTCTGGGGAGGGCGGCGGCACAGAAGGGGTTAATGGGGTATTGGGGGGGGGATGGGATGGGGGGTGGGGATGGGGAGGGCTCAGGGTGCTGGGGAGGGGGTTTGGGTGCTGAGGAAGGAGTTTTCAGGGGGGCTGGGTGCTGGGGTGGGCTGGGTGCTGGGGGAGGGGGTTTGGGTGCTGGGGAAGAAGTTTTGGAGGGGGTTTGGGTGCTGAGGAGGGCTCTGTAAGCTACGGAGGGGGTTGGGTGCTGAGGGAGGGGATCAGGGTGCTGGGGAAGGGGAGTTGGGTGCTGGGGAAGGAGTTTGGGAGGGGGTTTGGGTGCTGAGGGAGGGGGTTTGGGTGCTGAGGAGGGCCCTGGGAGCTGGGGAGGGGATTTGGGTGCTCGAGAGGGGGATAGGGAGGGGGTTTGGATGCTGAGGGAGGGGGTTTGGGAGGGGGCCTGGGTGCTGGGGAGGGGGTTTGGGTGCTGGGGAAGGAGTTTTGGAGGGGGGCTGGGTGCTGGGGAGGGCTCTGGGTGCTGAGGGAGGGGGTTTGAGTGCTGGGGAGGGGGTTTGGGTGCTGGGGAAGGAGCTAGGGAGGGGGTTGGGTGCTGAGGGAGGGGGTTTGTGGGATTTCTGAGGGATAACATGAGGTGTGGGGGCAAATCTGAGGGGAAAAGTGAGGTTTGGGTGGCATTTTAAAGGAAAACAGTTGGGATTTGGGTGGAATTTTTTAGAGGAAAAGCGGTGTTTTTGAGCAATTCTGAGGGAAAAAGTAGAGTTTTTGTTTATTTCTGAGAGCAAAAGTGAGGTTTTGTTGGAGTTTTAGGAGAAAAAGTGGGTTTTGGTGCAGCTTTGCAGGGAAAAGTGTAGTTTGGAAGAGTTTTGAGAGGAAAAGTGGGGATGGAGTACATTTCTGAGGGCCAAAAGCAGTGGAGTTCTGGGATCAAATGAGGTTTTGGTGCAATTCTGAGGGGAAAAGGTGGGATTTGGGTGGAGTTTTGAGGGAAAAAGTGGGGTTTTGGTAAATTTTTAAAGGGAAAAAGTGGGGTTTGGGTGGATGTTTGAAAAAACAAGTGTTTTGGTGGGGTTTTGAGGGGAAAAGTGGGGTTTTGGGGAAATTCTGAGGGTAAAAGTGGAGTTTGGGTGGTGTTTTGAGGGGGAAAATGGGGTTTTGGTGCAGTTTTTAGGGGAAAAAGTGGGGTTTGGTGGAGTTTTGAGGGGAGAAGTGCAGTTTTGGGGAACTTTGTGAGGAAGAAGCGGGGTTTTGGTGCAGTTTTGAGGGAAATAGTGGTGTTTTGGTGGAGTTCTGAGTGAAAAAGTGAGGTTTTGGAGGTATTTTCAGAGGAAAAGTGGGTTTTGGGTGCTATTGTGAGGGAAAAAGTGGGATTTTTGGGAACTGCTGGGTAAAAACGTGCCATCTTGAGGGAAAAAGTGGAGTTTTGGAATCGTTTTGAGGGGAAAAAGTGGGGTTTGGGGGAGTTCTGAGGGATAAAATTAGGTTTTGGTGCAATTCTGAGAGAAAAAAAAGGATTTTGGAGGAGTTTTGATGCAAATTGCCTTTGCATCAGGCCGGTGTAGAGAGCCTCAGGTTCCATCAGAAATCATCTGCTGGTTGTTTCAAGTGCAGAGCACAGAGTCTGGATAAATGGCCAGCAAGAACTGTAAAGGGAGAATCCCAGGCAACAAATGTGAAAAGGCGGGTGGAAAAGGGAGGGAGAATTCTCAAGTCCAGGTGGCCAAAATGTCAAACCAAACCCAAAGTAAAGTCCCCAGGAGATCAACAGAAACTTGTCACCACTGCAGTGAGAGGGAGACTTTTAAAACACCCATTGTTTGCTCTTCCAGATGCTGGGTTAGTGAGGAAACACTGGGCTGGAGAAGAGCAGGAAAGAACAGGCAGCTGCGTCATTGAAACACCATCACTCAGTTTTGCTACTACCCAGACGACAGCCAGAGTATGTGCTGTAGAAGATACCACATCTGATGTTTTCCTTTATGTGACAATAAAAGGTGAAAAGGTAAGATATTTTTATCTCTACAAACCTCTTTGTGCACTGTCCTATAGAAGTTATAACTTTGTGACAAATTTAAGACCGAAAAGTGTTATTTGCAAGTGAATTTTGTAAATACAGTAGAAGTGCAATCATTAACTTACTAGAAGATTTATTTTCTAAATCTGTTGTTTGTGAACTTTGGAATGAATTCTGTGAGGTGGAAACTTGTGAACCGCTTTGGAAGGTATTGACAAGCAAATGAAGTCCCCCAAGTACTTCAGATGAACAACTATGTGAATTTACTGTACTCTTGTCCTTCTTTGTGATACACTTCAAGATATTTCAAGAAGGCAGTTGCATGGTGTTATGAAAATAAATACAAGTTCATATGTGCATAAGGCTGAGTTCCCAAACAGTTGGGAGAAAGGAAGAAAGCTCGTTGCACTTACCAAAGTGCGTAACTCCTGCTAAATCTCTGCTGCAGCTACTGTCAGACTTAAGCAGCTGCCTAGTAGACAAAAATAAATGTGTTTGAAAACTGCTGCCATTTGGAGTATTTTACCAAGACTTTTAACATTAGAGCTGTGGTCTTCACTGTAGACAATAACTTGGATTACATCTTAATTTGAATACCTTCTCTGTTCAGAATCACAGTTGGCAAGTGTCACTTCTCTCTGAGCCAGTAAGAACTTTGAAGCTGAATATTGTTTTTTCCTGCCAGGTTTGGGTGCACTCTGAATCAAAGGGACATAAAACTGTTAAGATAGTTTTTCTAAAAATGTTTAAAGCTCATAGAAAACTGAGCACAGAATTTTAGGCAAAAGCATGAAACTGGTAAGTAACACCTGTTTGGAGAACATAGAGGAAGATATGACCAACTTTCCTGCCCTGGAATGAGTACTCTTCAGAAAGCATTTGTACATACTGCATATGTCTTCCTGTTGTCTCCAGCTTCAAATAAATTCTAAAGCAGTATGTGATGGTGACTTGCTTGTTGATTCTGGTCAGTCAAAGACTTGGGTTTTTTAGGTATGCATTAATGATGATCTCGTCTTAAGCAGCTTTGCTCATTTTGAGCAAGCTGAAGAGAAGGCAGTGAGTTCAGCAGATTATCAGGAGACCCAAACATCATTAAATCTTGACTCTCTTCCAATGAAAGTTGTTAATCCTGCAGTTGATTTGAGGACAGTGGTGCTCCAGCAGAAGGTATCAACAGATCCTGAAACAAGTGGGAACCGTGTGTGTTGGCAGCAATCATTCATGCAGTGCATCATTTGTCTTTACCTGGATATATTGAACTACTGTATCAGTTGGAATCCAACAAGTGGAACAAAAGGTATCCTAACAAACACTGCCTATGTATCAGACTTTACAAAGAGCAATCAAATCAGCAGATGCAGGAATATTCTAAAGCATTTTGTACTTAATAAGACAAAGGGTGAGTTGCAGGGTCATTTGTTGATATGCTGAAAAGCATTAGATACTGTTGAAATAACTTGTAGCATTGATCAGTGATACCTTACTGTTTGATTTGAGTTTAGAGGGATTTCTCTACACAGAGGTAACTTGAATGTTTTCTGTGAGTTGTCTTGTTTAAAACAGACTTGAATCACTATAAATATCCTCTGTCCTTGTTCCCTCGGTTCATTTGCATATCTTTATGTAAATACAACTGTCTTTTGGTTGTTCTTTTTGCCATTAGAAAATGAGACAAGCAGAGAAAGAAGTCAGTTGCAACCAACTGTAAAAACACTGGCCTTTCATAGATTCAGATAATCACAAACATGTTTCTGCATCTTTTAAAATTGTCTTTCTAGATCTTGCTGTATCTGGTTCTGTTCTTGAAAAGACATGACAAAGCTCCAACACAGATGACAGTGAAACTACCACATCTGTAAGTGTTAGATTTTCTATTCAAATGTCAGAATGAATTAAGTGAAGCATCTGTAAGGCAGATTAGGAATACTGTAGTCAGCTATCACGTCCTTTCATGTAACAAATCTGGGACTAACTCTTGATCTAGTTAAAAGAGAACGTTGTCCTTCAAGTTTGTGGTTCTGGTGGTTTTGGTTTTTTAGATTGCAACGATGGACTTTGAACAGGTTGTGTCTCCTTTTGTGCTCACTTGCTCTAGTGCTGTGAAGATGTGTAGTGGTTTTGTGTGGCCAGCTTTTGGTAGTTGTTGGGGGAATACAGGGGCGGATTCTTCAAAGAAAGAGCTGCCAGAAGCTATAGCTTGAGCTGTGAACATGAACTGATTCTCCTGTGTGGTTGATGTTCTTGTTGCATGCTTGATTCTTAATGAAGAAAATTCAGTTAGGTAAGAAAACCACCTTGAGCTCAGTAATCTTTTTTTTCTAAAATGTTGCTCTTAAACAGTATTTTACTGCCAGAAAAGGGTTTGTCTTTTCTTGATAGATTGTCAAAACAATCCCAGGATTGCCTTTCAAGGAAAATCCAGCAGTTCACACAGACAGGTATGGTACAGTATGTTACATATTTGAACCAATTGTGTAGCCAGATAATTAGGAGCTGTAGTATGTTTGCAGTTACTCTTCTTAGACAGCTAAAAGGGCAGAGGGTAAGACAAGATGTGTGCACATGGTATTGGGGAAGGAGGCCATTAGAAGCTGCTGATACTTATCCAGACCACAGTAAAAATAGCAATTCTTTCTAAACAGTAGCTTGAAAACAAGGCTGTGATGAGGCAGTACGTTTCTGCACACTCAGCATATTCAGTTGCCTTCTTTTATTCTTAGTGTGATTTATAAAGTTTTCCAGCTGAATGAAATCTGACTGAGTTGACTTGTGCAAGGCTTTTATTATGCTGCAAATCACTTGCTGCATATGTAAACAACCTGAGGAGTGTTTTTAATTCAAGTTTTAACTGTTGCAAAGATACATTGTTTCATGTTTTTGCAACTTTAAGACACCTTTTTCCTGCAGTCCCATCTGATTTTCTTCTGAAGTTGAGGAACCCACCAATTGTCTTCGGATTATTTTCAGATACCTAAAACCTAATAGTAAATTTTACATCCAAAATGGTCCTTTTTGATTTCTTCTTTCATATTTGAGGGCTTTTGTTGGCACAGGTAATACATCAGAGATATTTTGTAGGTGAACTGTTTCGTGCCATTTTAGAAATATTGGTGATATTTATCGATTACACTTTCCTTTTGCATTTACATTGAATTTAATATTTGTATATTTCTCAGGCTTCAGCAGTGCTTAAATTGTGATCCTTTGAACACACATAGAACTGAAAATGAGCAACAGGTAATTCCAGGATATAACTTCAATTTAACCTCTGCAAATGTGTGTCATATATGTGGAAGGTGTGGGTAGTGTTGAGGCTACAAGAGTGGTCTTTGTGGAGGGACTCTGTGGAGGGACATCAGGGACTGAATCCAGCCACATCAGCAACAAGACCAGACCAAAGGTCAGCAAGCCAGCAAAGTTGATGGTGCCTCTGTGAAAATATGAAGGGCAAAAAAAATGCAGGGGAAGAGACAAAAAGAAAAAAAGCAAGAAACAGAGGCAATGGCCAAGTCAGGGGACAGTAGGAGTCTCAGCACTGTTCTGTGTGACGTGTGTGTGAGTTGTACTTCATTTGTGTTTACATTTCTTTGGCTAATTCTTCTCAAAAAAACCAGTTTTTAAGTTGGATGTAAGCTCAAACCCATCTACTAAGTATTGCCTTTGTCATCTATTTCATATGGTTTCAGAGTTTTCAAAATCTTGAAGAAAGAAACTTTGTCTTTCTTGGCAAGAAAATGAAGCCACCATCAATTCTGGAAACAGCACCACTTCTTGAAGATCTGGAAAGGATAATGCTAATGTAATACATTACATTTAGTGTTTTAAGGCTAGTATCATACCTTAACTTTCAGATACTAAATACTATAGTAGCTAATTTTGATTGAGGAATGTGTAGGAGGTTGTTCATACGGTTGAGTAAATTATGCTTCAGAGAGACTGTAGAATTGTACAGTTTCATCTGATCCATCAACCACTGCTACAAATGATGGCATTTGAATTAGATATAAGAATTTAACTCCTCATCCCAGAAGAACTCTTATCATATTGTGTGTTAAGGAAATGTATTATGCAGTGGGTCAAAGGCTTTTAAATTGCTCAGTGCTTTGTGTTGCCTTGTTGGTGTTTCAAGCACACGATTTTCAGGTAGAACTCTTTATTTCTCTTTCTGTAGGAACTTACTTGGAAAAAAAGTTGTAGGCCCTAACTCCACTGAATCTTACTGTTGGCCACCAATAGCTCAAGGATGTGATGTAGTTGCCATCTCATATCAGGGAAATAATCCTTTCTTGTATATTCCACTAATTCTTACACTTTTGCAGTTGAGCAGTTGCTACAAACCTTGAGAAACAGGAGTGGAGGATGTATATATTAGAGTACTGCAGGTTTTGTGTTCTAAGGTGCAAATGTCAATGAATGATCCAAAAGGTAGTGCATGTTGAGAATGGGTGCATCTGATGTCATCTTAGAGTATCTTCATGATGCTTCCCAGGTTATTTAGGCCATCTGCTTAGACATTGACAGAGATGGACTGCATGAGTGTGGGAGTCTGTAACTTATTTATCAAGTAATATCTAACAAGTGGTTAATGTCATATCACTTTGATACTCGATGAAGCTTGATTTTTAAGGGGCTGTTACATAGTGAAATGGAAATGTCTGGTTTGATTTTTAAAACATTGTCATTCATTTTCTAATGCATTAGATCACAGAAACATAGACTCACTGAGGCTGTAAGGGACCACTGAAAATGGCTCACACAGCTCCAAGTAAGACAAGATGTTTCTGCTTCTATGAAACTTTTGGACCTTTCACCGTGTGTTGCTGCACATCCATTTGTCTCCAGCTTGGTGCATGGTTCCTTGGGCCTGTACCATCTGCATTTAAGAGGTGATATGGTGTTAAAAGCTTCTGTTTGAAGCATTGAAAGGCCTGTTTTGCAGATTTTAGTTTTGCCCTAAATTCTGAAATAGTACAATGACTAAGATTCTAAACAGTTGTCTCATGCTCTACTGTAACTCTTTTGTACATACACACCTAGCCACTAGCACTTATCTTGTGTCCTGGGTGGAAGGAGGCACAACTTGGTTTTGAGCTACTGAAAACATACCAGAGATGCTCCAGACAGCTTCATCCAATGTTGTTAATACTTGGGCAGAACAAAGAAGCAGCTAAAAGTGTGAAAATCTGAGGAAGTAAGAATACTTCTGTCGTCTGAATGACACTTGAATGCAATGTAGGCTGTCTTAGTTGTTTGTGACCAGAATGTTCAGAATGTTTTTGTGGTTGTTGATTGAGTGGCAGAACTACAAGTGAGTTTTCCAAAGACAGAGCTAGTAAAATGCTTGTTTGACTGCTCTGTGCCACACAGTGCAGAAATTAATTTGACCTAATATTTTGAGAAAGCTACTGTATATCCTGAGGTGTCTTCTCATGGAACTTCCAGTCAGTGTGGTATAGACCTGAAGAATTGTATAAAATGTTACAAGGATGATCTGAATTCTTCTGTGACTCAAAACATAATCATTTGGGGATTGAAAATGTTGGGAAGTCTCTAAGACCAGACATTCTGAGCATGACATGAAACTGGAAAAACATCACTTTTTGTGAAAAGTCTAGTGATTTGGCAGCACTGCAAATGTCCATGTTTTGGGGCTTTTTTTAAGACTATCTGAGGTAGTGCACTGTGCTTATGGAGTGTGAAACTTCTTCAGTGGTACTTCAGTGAGAAACTTCCACACTGACAACTCATCAAAAATCACACGTATAAGAAAATACCGATGTGAGATTTTGATTGTGATGGGTTTTAATTTTGCTTCTGGAAGCTGTCAGAAATTCACACCCTTTGTGAGAGTTGTATTTTGTACATTATAAGTTCAACAGGAGATTTACGATGTACCAATGTTCTTTGGTATATAACAATGCTTCGTGCTTCTTAAAAGAAGAAACACACAGTAAAGCATGTCTAGATTACATGAATTACCAGCCCTCTGGTTTGTATCCACCTTTAGGTTGTACAGCCTTGTATGGACAGTGAAAGAACCGCTGTGTTACTCAAAATACTGGCTTTTACCCGCAGTAATCTTCAGAAGGTGCTGACATTCACTAATTCAGGAGATGAGGCAGAAATGGTTCATCAGGTGAGCATCATTTTACACAGGTAAGTGGGGCTTTTAATTATTAAGATATAACAAACGAAAATATCTTGACTTCTAAGAATAAAGGAGGTTTGTGAATTTGTAATTTAACTACTTCTGCTAAAAATAGCCTCAACCCTGCCCTTCTGCCAGCTAGAAGAAAGGCTGACAGGAATGTCTGACACAGAATGCATTCATGATGACATTTTTAACTATGTTCTGTCTCATTTTGATAAATCCCAATATGGTTCCTCCCCACAGTTACAGCTGTGGATATTGGGTCCCTCCTTCGGGACACGGCCTGCTCTGGCCATAGTGATAAAGAAGGAAATCACTGCCCCTGGCTCGGGGCCAACAATGAAGTGAATCGCTGCCCCTGGAGTGGGGCCAGCTTTACCAAAATGAGTCTCTACCGCTGCTGCAGGGTCTTTAAAGAAATGCAAACAAATCTCAGCTTCACCAATTCTCTCCATAGAATGCAGGGAGGTCTCTGTTCCAGCACACCTCCTCCTCTCTTTCATCACTGACCTTGGAGTCCGCGTGGTTGTTTCTCTCACTGTTCCTACTCCTTGCACCACTGTGGAGAGTGTTGCTCAAGTATGGCTGAAAGAAAGAGGTCATAGCAATGTTAACCTAATAGAAATGTCTTAAATAGAAAAAAGGTTAGCCCAAGGGTGCATTGTCCTTGAGATAAGGGACTGCTTGCAGCTGCATGTAGACAGGATATAAAAAGAGGATGTATTAACCACAAAAATGTAGAGCAAGATGTTTCTTAAGAGGAGTTGACATTTAGACAAATAGCCAATGATGAGCTTAGCTTTGGCAATATGTATCAGGCTGAGTATTGATGCTATAAAAGAGTGGTGTCTTTGCAAATAAAGTGAGATTTGCTGATCATCCTTGTTGGTCGTGTTGCATTTCTCCCGCCGTCTCCGACAAATGGTGACCTCGACGTGATACACGGGGGACGTGATATACCGACGTGATACACGAACGACGTGATACAAGATTGGCAACCACGGCGGAGCGGCGAAGGAGCTCGGGTCCTAGCAGCGAGGACGGCAACTAAGCACCAGAAAACAGAAGGAAGGGGTGGTGCCGTGCCCTGGGTGATCGTACAGACGAGCCCGGCCGATACGTGCTGCCGAGACCTTGTGGGGCTGCAACAGCGCTGACGACTTCTGAAAATGGAAAGGCAAGCAGCATATGATTTATTTACTTGCTCTTTAAAGAAGCGACAGGTTAAGGGAATAGATTTGGAAAAGGATCTCCCTGGGCTTTTAGCTTATGGGTATGCTAAGGGTTGTTTTCAGAACCCACATACTGTTCATGAGTTAAGTGAATGGCGAAAGTTTGGGGATTTGCTGTGGGAAGCTACCCTGGAGGACGATGAGATAGCTGGAAAGTTAGGGAAGCTTTGGAGGATAGTGCGCAATGAGTTGTTGCAACATCAGGCAGAAAAGAAGGCTGCTGAGCACGCATCAGCAGCACAGAGTAAGAACAAAAACTATGAGCATGACTGGTTCCAATCCACCTCGCTGGCTCCTACCGTCTCAAAAGTAATGCTCAACCCCCCGCGTGTAGAAAATGGGGTGCGGGAGCCATGTGAGTCATCGGCCCCTCCCGGGGAACGAGAGTGCCGGCCTAAAGAGCCCCCGCCTCTGCCCCCCCAACTTAGTGAGCCTGTCCCTGGGGCAGAGAGTGAACTGGCAGAGGCACCGACAGTAGTGCCGGGAGAGGTGCCGAGAGCAGCGCCGGGAGCAGCACCGAGAGTGGTGTTGGGAGCGGCGTTGAGGCGGATGATACCGAGAAAAAAGAAAAAGGTTCTTCTCTACACAAGAGTATTTACAAAGTCAGAGAGGCGAAGGGGCTTCAGAGCAGAGACCCAGCCGGAGAGCTGCTTCCCATTCGAGCCCAACCCGCCGAGTTACCCCTGGGACGACTCGCAGGGGAATGCCGAGCGGGCGGAGTTGGGCCGGGGTGCGGCGCAGGATGATCAGAGGAGAGTGGGGGAGCGCGACCCCGTGTTAGACTGGGCACCATCGGGCATGTGAGGGGAGACAAAGAAAACACGGGAGAGAGTAACAGCGGCTGCCCCACCGGCGCCGGCACGGAGTGAGCCAGACCCTGCCGCCCCTTCCATCCGCAGCCGCCGCCGCGCAGCTGCTTCCCGCGCCCGGTCAGTGTCTCCGGAGCCCCCCACACACATCGCAGCGACACCGCCGGCCCTGGCCCTCACGGACCGCTGGGCTCGTCCTTTCCATCCTCAATCCCTTGCCTCAACGAGTGTAAAAACTGTTGGTCGTGATGTTATGCATTTTGCTGTAAATGTGATGATGAATACTGGTTTTCTTACAGTGGAAACTCTCTAAGTCGTTTTAGGTGTCAGGAATGGAACTTGGAAGAACAGAACATTTTGGCATTGAGAAGCTAAAAGGTGGTTTATGTTGATGCTTCAAATGATTGTAGTAAATAGTTTTAAGCAATTTCAACAACCCAAGCAAAACATGTGGGTTACACTGGCCAAAGCAATCAATCAGTCTACAATATGTTTATCAATGGCCACTCCAGATAATCCTTTTTGTACCAGTTTGGTGGGAGTTCCATCAGATGTGGCACAATGGCCTGTACCAAATGCATTAAAACCAAATCCCTTAGTTAAGGGTAATGGCAAAGTTGACAGCTGGGATTTGATCATTTCACGGTTGCCAATAATGACAACAGAGCCACAGGAGTTAGAATTATTGGGATCTATAAAGATGGATTTTTGTGTTATGTTTAATTTTACCGGCAATACCAAAACATTTGGGACAGAATGTGGATCCCATCCTGGGCGTGTATAAGAACACAACCTCTTGGTGCAATTATACTTCACCAAAAAGATCCAGGTCTAGTCTTGTGCCTGTACAGTTACCAAAGGGAATTTTTCTGATCTGTGGGGACCAGGCATGGCCTGGAATACCCTCGAGATTACAAAGGGGACCACGCAGTTTGGGACAACTGACGATCTTGATGCCTAATCACACAATGATTTAGAAACATCATTGTCCAAAACAATTTGTGCATGCATTTACTGGCAAATGTGATGACCATGTTACCTTTGGTCTCCCTCAACAATAATAGCAACTAGTATATTTGCTCCAGGTGTAGGAGTATCTGCTTTATTGACTCAGCTATGCAAATTAGGATACTGGCCTAGCAAACAAAGTAACCAAACCTCAATGACATTAGAAGACTTGATTAGTAGTGTAAGTAGTATCAGCCATACAACTTTGCAACATAGACCTGCTAGAGATTTTACCTTTAGCACAAGTATAATAACTTTGTTTGTCAGCTGTGCTTTTTTTTCAGTGTATAAGAAGAAGCTTACCAGGCATGAGTTGCTAAAACTAATGTGCAAATTGTCCTTGAGCTGCTCTCTACTGTGAGAAACGAAGAAGCAAAAATACCTACACAAGGAGCAAGGAGGAAGCTGAGGCAGCGTGTGAAACTGCAAGGCTTCTTGCAGAAAACTACAGCTGGCTTTTAGAGAAAGGACCAATTAGAAGTACTATAAACACGCTGGCTTTGCTGCTGATTGTAAGGGTCTGATGCTTGTTAGTAAAATTTGAGTTATAGGCTGCCCGCAGGGGTCATGGACATACCAGCTATCCCCATGCATTGAGCCACGGTATCCCTCACACTAGTCTTAGGGAGGGGGAGAGCATGGGGTGTAGAAGATATAACGGTCTACTGAGTCTCTCTTGCAGATTGACATGTTTCTCGGAGTGCTCACCGTGATGCAGATCAAGGTGGAGTCACTCAGCTATTGGCAAGATTGAATAATGAAGTGGAACACGACCACCACCTGATCATATCTTCCTGCAATTGACTCAGCTAGCATGTGTGCTGGGCAGACACGTTATGTATCAGCCCGTGCCACAGGACACTGGAGTCATGGAGCATAGGGAACGGGAGATGTGGTAGGCATCCGGAAGATCTCGGGTTGTAACGTGAGAGGTGAAAGGTACAGAAGAGGTGGGCACAGGGTGGAGTGAGAGGAGGTGCTGGTGGTAGCAGATATAAGCACATGGTGTAAACAAAGGGCCAGCCTATATAAGTAGAAGCATAGAACAGTTTATGAAGCAATGGGGAGTTAAACATGTAGCAGGGATTCCCCATTCCCCCACAGGACAGGCCATAATAGAAAGAGCTAATGGGACTTTAAAAAGATATCTTGGCAAATATGGGGATGTTAAAGACCCACATATGAAATTGTTAAAGGCCTTATTTGTTATGAACCACCTGTGTGTGTTTGGGGAACAGAAGCTACCACCTGTAATAATACATCATAATCCAAAGGCACAAAAGGAAAGAAAGAAAGACATATGGGTTAAATATCGTGACCCTAAAACAGGGATATGGCAGCCTCCGGCCAAAGTATTATACTGGGGACGTGGGTATTTGTGTGTTGATTCTCCCACAGGATCCATTTGGGTGCCAGCCAGGTGGACAAGAGCTGTCCTTGAAGCTGCGGAGATGCAACCATCTGACGAAAAAGGACAGGAAGAGATTGAAGAATACATACACCCTCGTCTTGTGGTCATTGGAGGACTGGCTAACAATCAAAAGACTGAAGGTTATATAACAAAAAGACAGTGAATTTAATGAATAATGAGGTGTTTTGTTATAACCATAGCTTTTAGTATAACTATAATTGCTAACAGCTTGACGCATTTTAATCACCCTAGAGATAATATTTGGATAACCTTTGCTAATCGAGCTGGTCAATCATCTCTTTGTCTTAGTTTCGGAGGGGTTACTAATCCTTTTTAAAACATGTTTGGTAGGATTGCCCGTGTAGAATCTGGAGGAACTTTGTGGACTAGTAGATGATAACACCTTGTGTAATAGAATGAGGCTGAATGCAATTAGGATGGGAAACGTCAATGTGAGATGATTAAGTCCCTTAACACCACATTAGCCTCACCCCCTGAGGAAATAGACCTGTTTGGAAGTGCCAATGCAAGCTTCGGTACTAATGTAACTGGGGGAAAAATTGGATAAGTTCTAGGCCACAGGATATCCATAACTTTAATAGGAATCAAAAATACTGGGCCACCTTAGACTCTTCTTTGAAGTCAGAAACAGTATTTAAGCAATTGCATTCCAGCTGTAATGTTTCTAGTATTACATCACCGAAGAAATTGCCCACGGGTATATTTTTAATCTGTGGAGAAAGGGTCTGGAACGGAATACCAGTAAATCCCCCGGGTGGACCCTGTTCTTTGGGGAAACTCTCTTTATTCCACCCTTACTTAACCACGCTAATGCAGCTTACTGAGCATAATAATACCTGTCGCAAAAAATGTAGTTATTATCAGTTTGATTGTACTGATATTGGTCCCCCACGATTTTAGAGTGAGTGGGATTGAAGATAGCTCCCAAAGGAAAGCAGCTGCAAATGTGACACCGTGCTGGCTGATAGACTGCATGGGGACCTACTTACTACTGTAGCTGGGGTCTGCCTTCCTGCTTTCTTGTAGCTCCCATACTCAGTGGTATAACTTAACAGACAAAATGTATTTTTTTCAATGGGAGGTGAACAGAAAAAGTGTGGTATTGAAGATAGCTCCCACAGGAAAGCAGCTGCAAATGTACATCGGGCTGGCTGATAGACTGCACGGTATCTACTTACTACTGTAGCTGGGGTCTGCCTTCCTGCTTTCTTGTAGCTCCCATACTCAGTGGTAGAACTTGAGACACATGTATTTTTTCAATGGATGATGAGGAGGAAAAGTGTGGTATTGAAGATAGCTCTGAGTATGGGAGCTACAAGAAAGCAGGAAGGCAGACCCCAGCTACAGTAGTAAGTAGGTCCCCATGCAGTCTATCAGCCAGCATGGTGTCACATTTGCAGCTGCTTTCCTGTGGGAGCTATCTTCAATACCACACTTTTTCTCCTCAGCTCCCATTGAAAAAATACATGTGTCTATTAAGCTATACCACTGAGTATGGGAGCTACAAGAAAGCAGGAAGGCAGACTCTGCCGCGAAGTTTTCGGCTCTTGGCCTGAAAAACCCAGGCTTGAAGCCTGAAAGCCAGGCACGAAGGCCTGAAACCCAGGCACGAAGCCTGAAACGCACGAAGGCCTGAAACCCAGGCACGAAGCCTCAAACCCAGGCACAAAGGCCTGAAACCCAGGCACGAAGCCTGAAACCCAGGCACGAAGCCTGAAACCCAGGCACGAAGACCTGAAACCCAGGCACGAAGCCTGAAACCCAGGCACGAAGGCCTGAAAAACCCAGGCACAAAAGCCTGAAAAACCCAGGCACAAAGGCCTGAAAAACCCAGGCACGAAGCCTACTTCATGCGGTGATCAACCCAGGGTCCGATTCTCAGCTGGGTGGGAAGAAATCAGTCCTACTCAATGTGAGTGATAGCAGAAATCTTCTTCATTGACAGCAGGCTCTAACTTATATACACAGCAGCTTCAAAGCTAGCTCAGCAACAGCAGCTAATAGATTATATTCTTATGCTCATCCTACTTGCGGTTTCTGCCATAAGCAAGCTCCCTCACATTTTCCCATCTTGTTTTTCCCCCGTAGTTGTTTTCCACCTTGGGCTGTTACCTCGTTAGCTGAAAACAGCCCGACCTTGAAGGAAGAGAAAGCGGCCTGCTGTCTGCGTGACAGCAACTGCTTTAACCATGGCTCTGACTCTGGTCTTGATTGTGCATTAAATTCATATAACTGGAACTCAGATTGCCTTGCCCCATCGGGCCTAACATTACACCCTAGGATCCATGTCCATTCTCCCTTAACCACTCCATGACAAGACCCCAGCTACAGTAGTAAGTAGGTCCCCATGCAGTCTATCAGCCAGCACGGTGTCACGTCTGCAGCTGCTTTCCTGTGGGAGCTATCTTTAATACCACACTTTTTTTCCTCAGCTCCCATTGAAAAAATACATGTGTCTGTTAAGTTATGCAACTGAGTATGGGAGCTACAAGAAAGCAGGAAGGCAGACCCCAGCTACAGTAGTAAGTAGATCCGCATGCAGTCTATCAGTCAGCACAGTGTCACATTTGCAGCTGCTTTCCTGTGGGAGCTATCTTCAATACCACAGTTTTTATCCTCAGCTCCCATTGAAAAAAATACATTTTGTCTGTTAAGTTATGCCACTGAGTATGGGAGCTACAAGAAAGCAGGAAGGCAGACCCCAGCTACAGTAGTAAGTAGGTCCCCATGCAGTCTATCAGCCAGCACGGTGTCACATTTGCAGCTGCTTTCCTGTGGGAGCTATCTTCAATACCACAGTTTTTATCCTCAGCTCCCATTGAAAAAAATACATTTTGTCTGTTAAGTTATGCCACTGAGTATGGGAGCTACAAGAAAGCAGGAAGGCAGACTCTGCCGCGAAGTTTTCGGCTCTTGGCCTGAAAAACCCAGGCTTGAAGCCTGAAACCCAGGCACGAAGGCCTGAAACCCAGGCACGAAGGCCTGAAACCCAGGCACGAAGCCTGAAACACAGGCACGAAGGCGTGAAACACAGGCACGAAGCCTGAAACCCAGGCACAAAGGCCTGAAACCCAGGCACGAAGCCTGAAACCCAGGCATGAAGGCCTGAAACCCAGGCACAAAGCCTGAAACCCAGGCACGAAGAATGAAACCCAGGCACGAAGAATGAAACCCAGGCACGAAGGCCTGAAAAACCCAGGCACAAAAGCCTGAAAAACCCAGGCACGAAGCCTACTTCATGCGGTGATCAACCCAGGGTCCGATTCTCAGCTGGGTGGGAAGAAATCAGTCCTATTCAATGTGAGTGATAGCAGAAATCTTCTTCTTCATTGACAGCAGGCTCTAACTTATATACACAGCAGCTTCAAAGCTAGCTCAGCAACAGCAGCTAATACATTACATTCTTATCCTCATCCTACTTGCGGTTTCTGCCATAAGCAAGCTCCCTCACATTTTCCCATCTTGTTTTTCCCCCGTAGTTGTTTTCCACCTTGGGCTGTTACCTCGTTAGCTGAAAACAGCCCGACCTTGAAGGAAGAGAAAGCGGCCTGCTGTCTGTGTGACAGCAACTGCTTTAACCATGGCTCTGACTCTGGTCTTGATTGTGCATTAAATTCATATAACTGGAACTCAGATTGCCTTGCCCCATCGGGCCTAACATTATACCCTGGGATCCATGTCCATTCTCCCTTAACCACTCCTCGACAAGACCCCAGCTACAGTAGTAAGTAGATCCGCATGCAGTCTATCAGTCAGCACAGTGTCACATTTGCAGCTGCTTTCCTGTGGGAGCTATCTTCAATACCACACTTTTTCTGTTCAGCTCCCATTGAAAAAAATACATTTTGTCTGTTAAGTTATGCCACTGAGTATGGGAGTTACAAGAAAGCAGGAAGGCAGACCCCAGCTACAGTAGTAAGTAGGTCCCCATGCAGTCTATCAGCCAGCACGGTGTCACTTTGCAACTCCTTTCCTGTGGGAGCTATCTTCAATACCACACTTTTTCTGTTCTGCTCCCATTGAAAAAATACATGTGTCTGTTAAGGTATACCACTGAGTATGGGAGCTACAAGAAAGCAGGAAGGCAGACCCCAGCTACAGTAGTAAGTAGGTCCCCATGCAGTCTATCAGCCAGCACGGTGTCACATTTGCAGCTGCTTTCCTGTGGGAGCTATCTTCAATACCACAGTTTTTATCCTCAGCTCCCATTGAAAAAATACATGTGTATGTTAAGTTATGCCACTGAGTATGGGAGCTACAAGAAAGCAGGAAGGCAGACCCTGCCACGAAGTTTTCGGCTCTTGGCCTGAAAAACCCAGGCTTGAAGCCTGAAACCCAGGCACGAAGGCCTGAAACCCAGGCACAAAGCCTGAAACCCAGGCACGGAGGCCTGAAACCCAGGCACGAAGCCCTGAAACCCAGGCACGAAGCCTGAAACCCAGGCACGAAGGCCTGAAACCCAGGCATGAAGGCCTGAAACCCAGGCACGAAGCCTGAAACCCAGGCACGAAGGCCTGAAAAACCCAGGCACGAAGGCCTGAAAAACCTAGGCACAAAGCCTGAAACCCAGGCACGAAGGCCTGAAACCCAGGCACAAAAGCCTGAAAAACCCAGGCACGAAGGCCTGAAACCCAGGCACAAAAGCCTGAAAAACCCAGGCACGAAGCCTACTTCATGCGGCGATCAACCCAGGGTCCGATTCTCAGCTGGGTGGGAAGAAATCAGTCCTACTCAATGTGAGTGATAGCAGAAATCTTCTTCTTCATTGAGAGCAGGCTCTAACTTATATACACAGCAGCTTCAAAGCTAGCTCAGCAACAGCAGCTAATGGACTACATTCTTATGCTCATCCTACTTGCGGTTTCTGCGATAAGCAAGCTCCCTCACATTTTCCCATCTTGTTTTTCCCCCGTAGTTGTTTTCCACCTTGGGCTGTTACCTCGTTAGCTGAAAACAGCCCGACCTTGAAGGAAGAGAAAGCGCCCTGCTGTCTGCGTGACAGCAACTGCTTTAACCATGGCTCTGACTCTGGTCTTGATTGTGCATTAAATTCATATAACTGGAACTCAGATTGCCTTGCCCCATCGGGCCTAACATTATACCCTGGGATCCATGTCCATTCTCCCTTGACCACTCGTCGACAAGACCCCAGCTACAGTAGTAAGTAGGTCCCTGTGATGGGAACATGACTTTTTGTTCACTAGAAACAGGAAAGAATATATTGTAAATAGTTAACCAAGGGCTACACCCATGTGATAGCTTACGAAGTTGAGAAAACCAGAAAGGATAAACATAACTGAACTAATCAACCACAAGTTGTTCCAAGCTTCAGGTTCAAGCAGAAGACACCGAGGAAGACTACTAGAGCCTTCATCAACGGACACCAAGAGGCAGAAGACGACCCCTTAGCAACTGGGCGGACATGCGCAGAAGGACACTGAAGGGGTGACATGGCAAAGAAGAAGGAGGATATAAAAGGAGAAACAGAACGACTCTTGGCGCGGCAGTTGGTGGAGCGGTGACTCCCCCTGTCGTCCAGCGCTGTGCTTTGCTTTTTCTTTTCTGTATTAATAAATTGGCTTTAATTGACTTAAATAGCCCATTGTGCTCATTTATGACAGCTTGGTGCCGTGACTCGGATCGGAGGCCGTAAGGGGGGATTCTCAGTCATTGGGGGGGGCGCCCCACCTTTTTGGTGGCCCCTGTGCCTGAAATCCACCCTCGACCCCGACCGACGAACCCCTAAAAAGAAAGGAGAAAGCAAAGGGAGGTTAAGGGCCCGGGGAACCCCCTTAAAGTTTTGTGCACAAAGTCCGGACGAAGACGCAGGACGCGTGAGTATTACGGGATCCGTCCGGGTGGGGGTTGGGATCTCGGAGTGCGACTGTGTGATGTGCATGAGAGGAGGGCTGGCAGCCAGACTCTCCAAGTGAGTGTGGACCCTCAGTAGTGCGGTTCCCACAGACCCGCGAGGGCTTGGGCCACGAACCAGGGGAAGCAAAAGTTGATTGTGTGAAAGAAGGCACTCCGGAAGAATGGGACAGGGGAAGAGTAAGCCCCCTGCCGAGGTAAAACTCCCTCCAGTACCTAGGGAAAGCCCTTTAGGTTTTATGATAGAAAACTGGCAACATTTTCCAGGCACACAAGACAAGGATAAGGCCACAATGATTCACTATTGTGTTGAAGTATGGGGAGGGAAGGAAATCTCTAAAAGTGTGTTTTGGCCTATATTTGGTTCTTCAGAAGATTGGGTAAGACAAGCCTTAAATATTTGGGTGAATAGCAAAAAACCCCCCTGTGCCCAAGAAGAGAGTCATTACGCTAAGGTGTGGGTGGAGAGACCGGAAGTATTTCTCTTTAAGCTCTCCGAAATACCAAAAGGGAATAAGAGTAAGAAAAAGGGAAGTAAACCAGAAGACGCTTTAGTGCCACCTCCACCCTATGTACCCCCACCCCAAGTACAGGCAGCAGTGGCTCTTCCGAGCGCACCAACAGGGACAGATTCAGATTCGGACGAACCCGAATATACAGGACCGGTAACCCGAAGTCGGACCAAGAAGGACCTTAAGAGAGATGCCTATGGGGGGACCCCAGCCCGGCATAGGGTTTATATCGGTGCCTCTAAGTTCGGGGGATGTTAGGGATTTTAAGAAAGAAATGGGATCCCTTTTGGAAGATCCACTTGGAGTAGCCGAGCGGGTAGATCAATTTTTGGGACCCAGCATGTACACTTGGGAAGAACTACAATCTATATTGAACATCTTATTTACAGCAGAGGAGAAAAATATGATCAGAAGGGAAGGAATGCGCATCTGGGATACGCAGCACGCGCAAGGGCCGGCAGCAGATACAAAATGGCCGTTACAAAACCCTAATTGGGACCATCAGAACCCGGCCCATAGAGTGCATATGCAAGATCTCAGAACAATAATTGTGCAAGGGATTAGGGAATCTGTTCCACGAGGACGGAATATTAATAAAGCTTTTAACGAAAGACAAAGAAAGGATGAGACCCCCACCGAATGGTTGGAGAGACTAAGAAAGAACTTTCAGTTGTATTCAGGAATGGATCCGGATGGACAAATGGGACAGGCAGTACTGAAAGTACACTTTGTTTCCAAATCCTGGGAAGACATTAGAAAGAAAATACAAAAATTAGAAGATTGGCAAGATAGGGAGTTAGATGAATTGTTGAGAGAGGCTCAAAGGGTATATGTGAGAAGGGAGGAAGAGAGAGATAAGAAGCAAGCCTGAATAATGGTGGCTGCAATGCGTGAAAGTCAAGAAATAGATAGGAAACCCGAGCAAGGCAAAAGGGAACCAAGACGGAATGGGCGAGATAAACAAGACTTGAAGGTGTGTTTTTATTGCGGAAAAAAAGGACACTTTAAGAAGGAATGTCGGATGCGGATCAGGGATGAGAAGGAGTTTAAGGAGGATTAGGGGGGTCAGGGGCTCTACCTCTTGGGGACCCAGAAACATCGAAGGGAGCCCTTGATAAAATTGAAGGTGGGTCCCCAGGGCCAGGACATTACCTTCCTGGTTGATACTGGAGCAGAAAGATCTACACTCCAGTCATTACCTAAAGGGTGTAAACTATCTAGAGAAACTGTCACAGTAGCGGGAGCAAAAGGAGAACCGTTTGAAGTTAAAATAATAAAAGAGGTAGTGGTAGAATCAGACTCCAAAATGGGCATTGGGGACTTTTTATTAGTACCCGAATCAGATTACAACTTATTAGGAAGGGATATGATTGTAGAATTAGGTACTCAAATCAAGGTGGTGGAACAAGAAATCCAGATTAAGTTGTGCCCCTTGAGATTGGAGGATGAGGAGAAGATCAACCCCGAAGTGTGGTATAATCCTGACAATGCCGGCAGATTAGAAATTACTCCCTTCAAGGTAACCATTAGAAATCCGGAGATTCCAGTAAGAATAAAACAATACCCGATGTCCTTGGAAGGGAGGAAAGAGTTGAAACCGGAAATCGACCGGCTAATTAAGCAGGGATTACTGGAACCCTGTATGTCCCCTTACAATACTCCAATTTTACCTGTAAAGAAACCAAACGGGTCTTATCGTCTAGTACATGATTTAAGAGAAATAAATAAGAGAACAATAGCTAGGTTTCCAGTAGTAGCTAATCCCTATACTTTATTGAGTAAACTGAGCCCGGACAACCACTGGTATAGTGTAATCGACTTAAAGGATGCCTTTTGGGCTTGTCCTTTAGATGAAGCAAGTAGAGATTATTTTGCCTTTGAATGGGAGGACCCAGAGACAGGGAGAAAACAACAACTTAGATGGACGGTGTTACCCCAAGGCTTTACAGAGTCCCCTAATTTATTTGGGCAAGCTTTGGAACAAATATTGGAGGATTACCAAACTGAACCTGGGCTAACCTTGATACAATATGTAGATGATTTATTGATAGCAGGAAAAGATGAAGAAGCAGTAAGAAGAGAAAGTATAAAACTTTTAAACTTTTTGGGACTTAAAGGATTAAAGGTTTCAAAAGCCAAACTACAGTTTGTGGAAGAAGAAGTAAAATACTTAGGGCACTATTTAAAACAAGGTGCAGGCTATCTTATCATTGCCAATACCTAAGAACAAGAGACAAATCAGACAAATTTTGGGCTTGACGGGATATTGTAGACACTGGATTGAGAATTACAGTAGTAAGGCCAGGTTTTTATACCAAAAACTGACTCAGGATGGGTGGATGAAATGGACTCAGGAGGACACAGAAAAACTGAGGGAACTAACGGAGAGTCTGATGCATGCCCCAGTTTTAAGCCTCCCTGATTTAAAAAGACCTTTTTATTTATTTGTTAATATAGAGGGAGGGATTGCTTTTGGAGTACTAACCCAAGAATGGGCAGATAGGAGGAAACCTGTAGCATATTTATCGAAACTTCTGGACCCTGTAAGCAGAGGATGGCCTACGTGTTTACAAATGTTAGCTGGATGTGCTTTATTAGTCGAAGAGGCTAGGAAAATTACCTTTAACAGCAATCTTAAGGTTTACTCTCCCCATAATATCAGGAGCGTGATGCAGCAAAAAGCAGATAAATGGATATCAGACACTAGACTTATGAAATATGAGGGAATTTTATTAGAAGCACCGAATTTCACCTTAGAAACAACTGCTATTCAGAATCCGGCTACCTTTTTGTTTGGGAATGTAGAAGAGACACCTTTGATACATGATTGTTTGATAACTATTGAAGAACAAACTAAGATTAGGCCAGACCTAGAAGAAGAAGAGTTAGACGAAGGAGAAAGGTTATTTGTAGATGGATCCTCCCGGGTGGTAGAAGGGAAACGTCAATCAGGCTATGCTATCATCGGAGGCACAAACTTACAAGTAGTGGAATCAGGGGCCTTAGATAAGTCCTGGTCAGCACAAGCCTGCGAATTGTATGCCATCCTTAGAGCTTTAAAACTTTTGAAGGGGAAGGAGGGAACGATATATACTGATTCTAAATATGGGTTTGGGGTAGTACACACCTTTGGAAAATTATGGGAAGAACGAGGATTAATTAACTCACAAGGGAAGGGGTTAGTTCACCAGCAATTGATAATTGAAGTATTGCAAGCCCGGAGGGGACCCAAGAGAATAGCAGTAGTACACCTAAAAGGCCATCAAACAGGAACGGACCTCAAAACTAGGGGGAATAATGCGGCAGATCAGGAAGCTAAGCGAGCAGCAACTAGAGAAATGCTTTTAAGGGAAACCCCGAAAAGGCAGGATAGATTAACGGAGGATACGGAATTAGTCTTCACTTCCGAAGAAGAGAATAAGTTAAAGAAATTGGAATTGTCTAAGGACAATGGAAAATGGATAACCCAGGATGGGCGGGAAATATTGCCCAAAGCA
Source organism: Colius striatus (assembly GCF_028858725.1). Lineage (NCBI taxonomy): Eukaryota > Metazoa > Chordata > Aves > Coliiformes > Coliidae > Colius > Colius striatus. The sequence continues at coordinate 1,050,631 of NW_026908523.1, read as the reverse complement.
GTAGCCCAAAGAATTATGTATAAATTACACCAAAGTACACACTGGGGAGCTCAAGGGTTAGCAGATCATTTTGCAACCAAATATATGACTATTGGGTTGCACGACATTGCCAAACACATCACCAAAAGTTGTCCTACCTGTTTACGAGTTAACCGGAATAACTTGAGGAAATTACCTCCTGGAGGTCGACCCTTAGCTAAGAGACCATTTTCGAGCCTACAAATTGACTTTACAGAGCTACCTAAAGTGGGGCGAACAAGATATCTTTTGGTGATGGTGGATCATCTCACACACTATGTGGAAGCATTCCCAACTACCAGAGAGACTGCCCAAACTGTAGTAAAAATCTTGCTTGAAGAAATAGTACCGAGATATGGGGTACCCGAGACCATAGATTCGGATCAAGGGCCGCATTTCACTTTGAAAATAACTCAGGATTTAGCTAATGCGTTGGGAATAAAGTGGGAAAGACATACCCCATATCATCCTCAGAGCTCAGGGCGGGTAGAAAGGATGAACGGAGAAATAAAAAAACAATTAACTAAACTGATGTTAGAAACTAAATTATCATGGGTAAAATGTATACCACTGGCCCTATTGAACATTAGAACACAACCACGAGCAGATACGGGGTTATCTCCCTTTGAGATGTTATATGGAATGCCTTACAATTTAGAGAAGGTACAAACAAACCCCAATATTAATGACAAAATTTTGAATCGTTATTTAATTATTTTGGCAAAGTATAGGAGAAGTTTATGGGAAAAAGGAATGTGGACCCAAAGACCTCCTTTGGATCTTGTGTTACATCAGGTGCAGCCCGGAGATTGGGTGTTAGTCAGAAGTTGGAAGGAAAACCCGCTAGTACCGAAGTGGGAAGGGCCCTATTTAACACTGCTCACCACAGACACCGCCATAAGAACAGCCGAGAAAGGGTGGACTCATGCAAGCCGAATAAAAGGGCCAGTAGACCCTTCCAACTTCCCAGAGTGTCCGGTTCCTCAGTGGAAAGTAAAGACACCAACAGACGACCTAAAGCTGGTATTAACTAAGGTTACGCCAGGGACGTCCGAACAAAGCTCATAGACTTGGAGGAAGGAAAGACGGTACGATTATAAATCCCTGCCCCTTAAGTAGTGGGAAAGACTGTCACCAGCAAACCAGGAAAGAATCCAGCGAAAGCTATTATTGACTTTGTGTCCCTGTTTACCGAGCTTGAATTTTTAACAGCTAACTTTTGCATTTTTGTTAATTATTTAGCTTGCTGAACTTTTGTTATAAAATTGGTACAAGTTAAAACTTGTAAGAAGTTGTGATAGATCCACTGTCAGAAAAAGGGAGGGCCCATACTTGCCAACCGTACTGGGAGGGATAGTTTGGGCATAACCTCAATCCGAGGCCTCAAAGCCGGGATTGGGGCCTCTTATTTGAATTTGGCAATACTATTCTAACCAGCCTCTCGGCCCCCGCGAGGGTCAAGCCGTGAGCGAACCAACAGCTGCAGGTGCAACTCCCTGTGAACTCTCTCAAAGAGCGAGAGGAATGTAAGTTCCATCCCTAAAAGGATCCTTGCTGCCAAGAAGATAATAACCCTCGCAACTAGCAGCAAACTAGTTGACGAGCGAGGCAAAGGAATACTTGGTGAAAGGACGGAACCCCATGGAGCTTACAGGCAATGACCAAAGGGGCGAGAGGATTCGGGTTAGAAGAATGGGAAAGTTGAACAGACTAATTAACCATACACATACTGGCAGTGGATTTTACTCAACTTTAATGGGGATGTTGATGATATGGTTATTGATCAGGAAAGCGCTAGGAGACAATGTACCAAGCCATGAACCCTTCAAATGGTCACTTATCAGATGGGAAGATCAACGCGTCATTGCAACAACTACAACTTCGGGGGCCCCCTCTTTTAAGTGTCAGCTGTGTGACATTATTCAGATACAGCCCTGTGTGAATAACGTAGGGTTCTATATGTGCCCAGCATCAAATCCAGGGAAGGCATACTGTAACTACCCTGGGCACTATTATTGTGGATATTGGGGATGTGAAACAATTGCCTCAAACTGGCAAATTTCGCCAGCAGATGCTGATAAGTTTTTAAAGGTCGGATGGGGACCTCCAGGATGCATTCCCCTACAGGGGCCGTGAGTCGGTGTCACCGGCATGCTTGCAAGCAAAACGAGTGAGAAAAGGACGGCAACTGTGAATACATATTCCTTAATGTAACAGATCCTGAGCATAGTGGGTGGATTATTGGAAAAACCTGGGGAGTAAGATTTTGGGAACCGGGAGAAGACCGGGGAGGGCACTTTCTGATAAAGAAAGAACCAGTCCCTCACGATCCTAGCCCTGTGGGACCAAACCCAGTAATTACTGGGAAAAAGGAAAAAGCAGAATGGGGCAATTATTCGAAGGTAAAAAGTTCCACAAGAGAATTAAATCACTCAGGAAATTGGCCAACAATGGCTCCATCTACTCGGGAATATAGTATATTGTGGAAAGTGATGCAAGCTACTTTTGGAATTTTCAACAGTACAAACCCAAACTTAACCAATGAATGTTGGCTGTGTTTTGCTGTTAATCCGCCTTATTATGAAGCTTTAGGGGCCACAGCAAAACATAGAAGGGTTAATGGAACTAATCCACGGGAATGCTTTTGGAAAAAAGGTCAAGACAGAACCCCAGGGATATCAATAGCCCAGGTAACAGGGAAAGGAAGGTGCATAGGGAAAATTCCACCAGATAAAATGCATCTGTGTGAAATGAATATGGCAGTTGTTAAGCCTGAAAAACCAGCCCAATGGCTCCTCCCTGCAGCAAACACTAAATGGCTGTGTAACACACTGGGAGTGACTCCATGTATATCTATACCTAACTTTAATGACTCATCTGAGTATTGTATACAAGTTATGATACTTCCACGAATTATATACCATCCGAAGGAATATGTATATGAACATCAGACTACTCCTGAATACCACCTGATAAAAAGAGAACCTTTTACGGCCACGGTTCTTACCGTAGCCGTCCTCTTGGGAATAGGAGGAGCAGGAGTGGGAACAGGGGCAGCTGCCTTAATAAACCAACAAAAAGGTATGATAAACTTGAGAGCCTCAGTAGATGAAGATTTGAGTAGAATCGAAAAGGCGATAGATGGGCTAGTCAAATCAGTAAGGTCCTTATCAGAAGTAGTGCTCCAGAATAGGAGGGGTTTAGATTTATTGTTTTTACAACAAGGAGGGTTGTGTGTAGCCTTACGAGAGGAGTGTTGCACATATGCAGATCACACTGGAGTGGTGATAGATACCATGGCCGAGCTCAGGAAGCAATTGGAAAAACGTAAAAAGGAAAGGGAAGCGCAACAAAACTGGTATGAATCCTGGTTCAACCATTCTCCTTGGCTCACAACGCTATTGTCGACTATAGCAGGACCTCTAATAGTATTATTTACCTTAATATTAACCGTTGGGCCCTGTATATTTAACAAACTGATAAACATAGTAAAGGGAAGACTGGAGGCTGCACACCTGATGCTTGTTAAGGCGAAATATGAACCCCTAAACAGTGAAAACGCAGAGGACTACTTGGAGCTCAGCAGAAAGGAGCTCGCCAGGTTCAGTGAACAAAAAGAGTGAAATAGAAAAAGGGGGGATTGTAATGGGAACATGACCTTTTTGTTCACTAGAAATAGGGAAGAATATAATGTAAATGAGTAACTGACAGTTGGCAACCTTGTGATAGCTTATGAAACTGAGAAACTGCAAAAGATAAACATTGCTGAACTAATCAACTACAAGTTGTTCCGAGTTTCAGACTTAAGCAGAGAACACCAAGGAAGACTACTGGGGCCTTCATCAATGATCAGCCGGAGGCAGAAAACGACCCCTAGCAACTGGGTGGACATGCGCGGAAGGACGCTGGAGGGGTGACGTGAAGGAGAGTATAAAAGGAGGAACAGAACGACTCTCGGCGCGGCAGTTGGTGGAGCGGTGACTCCCCCTGTCGCCCAGCGCTGTGCTTTGCTTTTTCTTTTCTGTATTAATAAATTGGTTTTAATTGGCTTAAATGGCCCATTGTGCTCATTTATAACAATGGGAGCTGAGGAAAAAACGTGTGGTATTAAAGATAGCTCCCACAGGAAAGCAGCTGCAAATGTGACACCGTGCTGGCTGATAGACTGCATGGGGACCTACTTACTACTGTAGCTGGGGTCTTGTCGAGGAGTGGTTAAGGGAGAATGGACATGGATCCCGGGGTATAATGTTAGGCCCGATGGGGCAAGGCAATCTGAGTTCCAGTTATATGAATTTAATGCACAATCAAGACCAGAGTCAGAGCCATGGTTAAAGCAGTTGCTGTCACGCAGACAGCAGGCCGCTTTCTCTTCCTTCAAGGTCAGGCTGTTTTCAGCTAACGAGGTAACAGCCCAAGGTGGAAAACAACTACGGGGGAAAAACAAGATAGGAAAATGTGAGGGAGCTTGCTTATCGCAGAAACCGCAAGTAGGATGAGGATAAGAATGTAATCTATTAGCTGCTGTTGCTGAGCTAGCTTTGAAGCTGCTGTGTATATAAGTTAGAGCCTGCTCTCAATGAAGAAGAAGATTTCTGCTATCACTCACATTGAGTAGGACTGATTTCTTCCCACCAAGCTGAGAATCGGACCCTGGGTTGATCGCCGCATGAAGTAGGCTTCGTGCCTGGGTTTTTCAGGCCTTTGTGCCTGGGTTTTTCAGGCCTTCGTGCCTGGGTTTCAGGCTTCGTGCCTGGGTTTTCAGGCTTCGTGCCTGGGTTTCAGGCTTCGTGCCTGGGTTTTCAGGCTTCGTGCCTGGGTTTCAGGCCTTCGTGCCTGGGTTTCAGGCCTTTGTGCCTGGGTTTCAGGCCTTCGTGCCTGTGTTTCAGGCTTTGTGCCTGGGTTTCAGGCTTCGTGCCTGGGTTTTAGGCCTTCGTGCCTGGGTTTCAGGCCTTTGTGCCTGGGTTTCAGGCCTTCGTGCCTGTGTTTCAGGCCTCGTGACTGGGTTTCAGGCTTCGTGCCTGGGTTTCAGGCCTTCGTGCCTGGGTTTCAGGCTTCGTGCCTGGGTTTCAGGCCTTCGTGCCTGGGTTTCAGGCTTCAAGTCTGGGTTTTTCAGGCCAAGAGCCGAAAACTTCGCGGCAGGGTCTGCCTTCCTGCTTTCTTGTAGCTCCCATACTCAGTGGCATAACTTAACATACACATGTATTTTTTCAGTGGGAGCTGAGGATAAAAACTGTGGTATTGAAGATAGCTCCCACAGGAAAGCAGCTGCAAATGTGACACCGTGCTGGCTGATAGACTGCATGGGGACCTACTTACTACTGTAGCTGGGGTCTGCCTTCCTGCTTTCTTGTAGCTCCCATACTCAGTGTTATACCTTAACAGACAAAATGTATTTTTTTCAATGGGAGCTGAGGAGAAAAAGTGTGGTATTGAAGATAGCTCCCACAGGAAAGCAGCTGCAAATGTGACACCGTGCTGACTGATAGACTGCATGGAGACCTACTTACTACTGTAGCTGGGGTCTGCCTTCCTGCTTTCTTGTAGCTCCCATACTCAGTAGCATAACTTAAGATACACATGTATTTTTTCAATGGGAGCTGAGGAGAAAAAGTGTGGTATTGAAGATAGCTCCCACAGGAAAGCAGCTGCAAATGTGACACCGTGCTGGCTGATAGAATGCATGGGGAACTACTTACTACTGTAGCTGGGGTCTGCCTTCCTGCTTTCTTGTAGTTCCCATACTCAGTGGTATACGTTAACAGACACATGTATTTTTTCAATGGGAGCTGAACAGAAAAAGTGTGGTATTGAAGATAGCTCCCACAGGAAAGGAGCTGCAAATGTGACACCGTGCTGGCTGATAGACTGCATGGGGACCTACTTACTACTGTAGCTGGGGTCTGCCTTCCTGCTTTCTTGTAGCTCCCATACTCAGTGGCATAACTTAACATACACATGTATTTTTTCAATGGGAGCTGAGGATAAAAACTGTGGTATTGAAGATAGCTCCCACAGGAAAGGAGCTGCAAATGTGACACCGTGCTGGCTGATAGACTGCATGGGGACCTACTTACTACTGTAGCTGGGGTCTGCCTTCCTGCTTTCTTGTAACTCCCATACTCAGTTGCATAACTTAACAGACACATGTATTTTTTCAATGGGAGCTGAGGAAAAAACGTGTGGTATTAAAGATAGCTCCCACAGGAAAGCAGCTGCAAATGTGACACCGTGCTGGCTGATAGACTGCATGGGGACCTACTTACTACTGTAGCTGGGGTCTTGTCGAGGAGTGGTTAAGGGAGAATGGACATGGATCCCGGGGTATAATGTTAGGCCCGATGGGGCAAGGCAATCTGAGTTCCAGTTATATGAATTTAATGCACAATCAAGACCAGAGTCAGAGCCATGGTTAAAGCAGTTGCTGTCACGCAGACAGCAGGCCGCTTTCTCTTCCTTCAAGGTCGGGCTGTTTTCAGCTAACGAGGTAACAGCCCAAGGTGGAAAACAACTACGGGGGGAAAAACAAGATGGGAAAATGTGAGGGAGCTTGCTTATGGCAGAAACCGCAAGTAGGATGAGGATAAGAATGTAATCTATTAGCTGCTGTTGCTGAGCTAGCTTTGAAGCTGCTGTGTATATAAGTTAGAGCCTGCTCTCAATGAAGAAGAAGATTTCTGCTATCACTCACATTGAGTAGGACTGATTTCTTCCCACCCAGCTGAGAATCGGACCCTGGGTTGATCGCCGCATGAAGTAGGCTTCGTGCCTGGGTTTTTCAGGCCTTCGTGCCTGGGTTTCAGGCTTCGTGCCTGGGTTTTCAGGCTTCGTGCCTGGGTTTCAGGCCTTCGTGCCTGGGTTTCAGGCTTCGTGCCTGGGTTTCAGGCCTTCGTGCCTGGGTTTCAGGCCTTCGTGCCTTTGTTTCAGCCCTTCGTGCCTGGGTTTCAGGCTTCGTGACTGGGTTTCAGGCTTCGTGCCTGGGTTTCAGGCTTTGTGCCTGGGTTTCAGGCCTTCGTGCCTGGGTTTCAGGCTTCAAGTCTGGGTTTTTCAGGCCAAGAGCCGAAAACTTCGCGGCAGGGTCTGCCTTCCTGCTTTCTTGAAGCTCCCATACTCAGTGGCATAACTTAACAGACACATGTATTTTTTCAATGGGAGCTGAGGATAAAAACTGTGGTATTGAAGATAGCTCCCACAGGAAAGGAGCTGCAAATGTGACACCGTGCTGGCTGATAGACTGCATGGGGACCTACTTACTACTGTAGCTGGGGTCTGCCTACCTGCTTTCTTGTAGCTCCCATACTCAGTGGTATAACTTAACAGACCCATTTATTTTTTCAGTGGGAGCTGAGGAGAAAAAGTGTGGTATTGAATATAGCTCCCCCAGGAAAGCAGCTGCAAATGTGACACCGTGCTGGCTGCTAAACTGCATGGAGACCTACTTACTACTGTAGCTGGGGTCTGCCTTCCTGCTTTCTTGTAGCTCCCATACTCAGCGGTATAACTTAACAGAAAAAATGTATTTTTTCAATGGGAGCTGAACATTTTGTCTGTTAAGGTATACCACTGAGTATGGGAGCTACAAGAAAGGAGGAAGGCAGACCCCAGCTACAGTAGTAAGTAGGTCCCCATGCAGTCTACCAGCCAGCACGGTGTCACATTTGCAGCTCTTTTCCTGTGGGAGCTATCTTCAATACCACACTTTTTCTGTTCACCTCCCATTGAAAAAAATACATTTTGTCTGTTAAGTTATACCACTGAGTATGGGAGCTACAAGAAAGCAGGAAGGCAGACCCCAGCTACAGTAGTAAGTAGGTCCCCATGCAGTCTATCAGCCAGCACGATGTACATTTGCAGCTGCTTTCCTTTGGGAGCTATCTTCAATCCCACTCACTCTAAAATCGTGGGGGACCAATATCAGTACAATCAAACTGATAATAACTACATTTTTTGCGACAGGTATTATTATGGTCAGTAAGCTGCATTAGCGTGGTTAAGTAAGGGTGGAATAAAGAGAGTTTCCCCAAAGAACAGGGTCCACCCGGGGGATTTACTGGTATTCCGTTCCAGACCCTTTCTCCACAGATTAAAAATATACCCGTGGGCAATTTCTTCGGTGATGTAATACTAGAAACATTACAGCTGGAATGCAATTGCTTAAATACTGTTTCTGACTTCAAAGAAGAGTCTAAGGTGGCCCAGTATTTTTGATTCCTATTAAAGTTATGGATATCCTGTGGCCTAGAACTTATCCAATTTTTCCCCCAGTTACATTAGTACCGAAGCTTGCATTGGCACTTCCAAACAGGTCTATTTCCTCAGGGGGTGAGGCTAATGTGGTGTTAAGGGACTTAATCATCTCACATTGACGTTTCCCATCCTAATTGCATTCAGCCTCATTCTATTACACAAGGTGTTATCATCTACTAGTCCACAAAGTTCCTCCAGATTCTACACGGGCAATCCTACCAAACATGTTTTAAAAAGGATTAGTAACCCCTCCGAAACTAAGACAAAGAGATGATTGACCAGTTCGATTAGCAAAGGTTATCCAAATATTATCTCTAGGGTGATTAAAATGCGTCAAGCTGTTAGCAATTATAGTTATACTAAAAGCTATGGTTATAACAAAACACCTCATTATTCATTAAATTCACTGTCTTTTTGTTATATAACCTTCAGTCTTTTGATTGTTAGCCAGTCCTCCAATGACCACAAGACGAGGGTGTATGTATTCTTCAATCTCTTCCTGTCCTTTTTCGTCAGATGGTTGCATCTCCGCAGCTTCAAGGACAGCTCTTGTCCACCTGGCTGGCACCCAAATGGATCCTGTGGGAGAATCAACACACAAATACCCACGTCCCCAGTATAATACTTTGGCCGGAGGCTGCCATATCCCTGTTTTAGGGTCACGATATTTAACCCATATGTCTTTCTTTCTTTCCTTTTGTGCCTTTGGATTATGATGTATTATTACAGGTGGTAGCTTCTGTTCCCCAAACACACACAGGTGGTTCATAACAAATAAGGCCTTTAACAATTTCATATGTGGGTCTTTAACATCCCCATATTTGCCAAGATATCTTTTTAAAGTCCCATTAGCTCTTTCTATTATGGCCTGTCCTGTGGGGGAATGGGGAATCCCTGCTACATGTTTAACTCCCCATTGCTTCATAAACTGTTCTATGCTTCTACTTATATAGGCTGGCCCTTTGTTTACACCATGTGCTTATATCTGCTACCACCAGCACCTCCTCTCACTCCACCCTGTGCCCACCTCTTCTGTACCTTTCACCTCTCACGTTACAACCCGAGATCTTCCGGATGCCTACCACATCTCCCGTTCCCTATGCTTGATGACTCCAGTGTCCTGTGGCACGGGCTGATACATAACGTGTCTGCCCAGCACACATGCTAGCTGAGTCAATTGCAGGAAGATATGATCAGGTGGTGGTCGTGTTCCACTTCATTATTCAATCTTGCCAATAGCTGAGTGACTCCATCTTGATCTGCATCACGGTGAGCACTCCGAGAAACACGTCAATCTGCAAGAGAGACTCAGTAGACCGTTATATCTTCTACACCCCATGCTCTCCCCCTCCCTAAGACTAGTGTGAGGGATACCGTGGCTCAATGCATGGGGATAGCTGGTATGTCCATGACCCCTGCGGGCAGCCTATAACTCAAATTTTACTAACAAGCATCAGACCCTTACAATCAGCAGCAAAGCCAGCGTGTTTATAGTACTTCTAATTGGTCCTTTCTCTAAAAGCCAGCTGTAGTTTTCTGCAAGAAGCCTTGCAGTTTCACACGCTGCCTCAGCTTCCTCCTTGCTCCTTGTGTAGGTATTTTTGCTTCTTCGTTTCTCACAGTAGAGAGCAGCTCAAGGACAATTTGCACATTAGTTTTAGCAACTCATGCCTGGTAAGCTGCTTCTTATACACTGAAAAAAAAGCACAGCTGACAAACAAAGTTATTATACTTGTGCTAAAGGTAAAATCTCTAGCAGGTCTATGTTGCAAAGTTGTATGGCTGATACTACTTACACTACTAATCAAGTCTTCTAATGTCATTGAGGTTTGGTTACTTTGTTTGCTAGGCCAGTATCCTAATTTGCATAGCTGAGTCAATAAAGCAGATACTCCTACACCTGGAGCAAATATACTAGTTGCTATTATTGTTGAGGGAGACCAAAGGTAACATGGTCATCACATTTGCCAGTAAATGCATGCACAAATTGTTTTGGACAATGATGTTTCTAAATCATTGTGTGATTAGGCATCAAGATCGTCAGTTGTCCCAAACTGCGTGGTCCCCTTTGTAATCTCGAGGGTATTCCAGGCCATGCCTGGTCCCCACAGATCAGAAAAATTCCCTTTGGTAACTGTACAGGCACAAGACTAGACCTGGATCTTTTTGGTGAAGTATAATTGCACCAAGAGGTTGTGTTCTTATACACGCCCAGGATGGGATCCACATTCTGTCCCAAATGTTTTGGTATTGCTGGTAAAATTAAACATAACACAAAAATCCATCTTTATAGATCCCAATAATTCTAACTCCTGTGGCTCTGTTGTCATTATTGGCAACTGTGAAATGATCAAGTCCCAGCTGTCAACTTTGCCATTACCCTTAACTAAGGGATTTGGTTTTAATGCATTTGGTACAGGCCATTGTGCCACATCTGATGGAACTCCCACCAAACAGGTAGAAAAAGGATTATCTGGAGTGGCCAATGATAAACATATTGTAGGCTGATTGATTGCTTTGGCCAGTGTAACCCACATGTTTTGCTTGGGTTGTTGAAATTGCCTAAAACCATTTACCACAATCATTTGAAGCATCAACAGTATGACAAAATCCTTTTTTTTTTTACTCCTGATAAAAAAAAATCCTTCACCAATGAGTCTAAAACACAAACCACCTTTTAGCTTCTCAATGTCAAAATGTTCTGTTCCTGACACCTACAACACCTTAGAAAGTTTCCACTGTAAGAAAACCAGTATTCATCATCACATTTACAGCAAAAGGCATAACATCACGACCAACAGTTTTTACACTCGTTGAGGCAAGGGACTGAGGATGGAAAGGACGAGCCCAGCGGTCCGTGAGGGTCGGGGCCGGCGGTGTCGGCGCGGTGTGTGTGGGGGGCTCCAGAGACACCGACCGGGCGCGGGAAGCGGCTGCGCGGCGGCGGCTGCGGATGGAAGGGGCGGGGGGGGTCTGGCTCACTCCGTGCCGTCCCCGGCGGCGCAGCCGCTATTACTCTCTCCCTTGTTTTCTTTGTCTCCCCTCACATGCCCCATGGTGCCCAGTCTAACACGGGGTCGCGCTCCCCCACTCTCCTCTGATCATCCTGCGCCGCACCCCGGCCCGACTCCGCCCGCTCGGCATTCCCCTGCGAGTCGTCCCAGGGGTAACTCGGCGGGCTGGGCTCGAATGGGAAGCAGCTCTCCCGCGGGGGCTCTGCTCTGAAGCCCCTTCGCCTCTCTGACTTTGTAAAACTCTTGTGTAGAGAAGAACTCTTTTTTTCTTTTTTTCTCTCTCAGCACGCCCCGCTCAGCGCCGGGCGGCACCGCGATGGCTTTCAGTGGCGACAGGCTGTGTTTCCATGGTCTCTTGTCGCTCCAGTTCCTTTAATACTTCCTGCAGGAGCCTGTCCGTTCCCTTGTCTGTCTCCTTCAGCCTCGGCGCAAGGGTCAACGCCTGGGCTGCAGGCATTTCTTTTAAAGTATTTATCACGTCTCTCCAAACGAGACCTAGATCTTTACTGATCTTACTATTGTCCTTATCACCACTAATAGTGGCTTCCCAGAGAAGGTTTCCAATTTCTCGCCACTCACCAGAAAAGGGAGGTGAGACATAATTAGTCCCGATACCAAACAGTCCAGCTGTTAGCTCAGCTGCAGTCTCAGGCATATCAAGCCGCTGAGTTACAGCAGCGGCCAAATCCTTTTCCATCTTATATCTCTTCAGACAGTTAATTACTTCTCTCCACAGTTTTATCAGTTTCTGAGCAGTTTTGTCTTCGTCTATAACCAAGTCCCAAAGACAAGTCTCATATGCTCTCCACTCCTCCTCATCAAAATATTTCTCAGAGTGTTTAAAAAAGCCTTTACAATTACCATGTACAAGCAGACCAGACAAATTGGTCAGTTTTAAGTCCACCCCCCACTTTTCTAACAAGTGATGTAAAAGTGAGAGTGCTGCCTCCTTATCCATGTTGCCGGCTCCTCGTCTCACCGCAACCTGTAGTCACTCCCCCGGGTACAGCAACCTCTGCTTGGGATCCAGCAGGCTTCCTCCGACGACTGCCTCTGCCTCCGGATTTTCAAGTCTCAGCTCCCCTCAGGCAGGCTCCTTACCCGATAACACCCAGTGATGATCCCTGTTCGGGCGCCATATGCCGCGAAGTTTTTGGCTCTTGGCCTGAAAAAAACAGACTCGAAGCCTGAAACCAGACTCTAAGTCTGAAAAACCCAGGCTCAAAGCCTGAAACCAGGCTCGAAGCCTGAAAAACCAGCTCCAAGCCTACTTCATGCAGCGATCAACCCAGGGTCCGATTCTCAGCTGGGTAGGAAGAAATCAGTCCTACTCAATGTGAGTGATAGCAGAAATCTTCTTCTTTATTGAGAGCAGGCTCTAACTTATATACACAGCAGCTTCAAAGCTAGCTCAGCAACAGCAGCTAATAGATTACATTCTTATGCTCATCCTACTTGCGGTTTCTGCCATAAGCAAGCTCCCTCACATTTTCCCATCTTGTTTTTCTCCGAAGTTGTTTTCCACCTTGAGCTGTTAGCTGTTAGCTGAAAACAGCCCGACCTTGAGGGAAGAGAAAGCGGCCTGCTGTCTGAGTGACAGCAACTGCTTTAACCATGGCTCTGACTCTGGTCTTGATTGTGCATTAAATTCATATAACTAGAACTCAGATTGCCTTGCCCCATCAGGCCTAACATTATACCCCGGGATCCATGTCCATGCTCCCTCATTTTTTCTCCACAGTCCTCATCTGAGAAGACAGAAGTGGCAGAGCCCATCTATGAGAGACTGAGCACATCCCCCATTCCCTGCCCCCCTGAGCCATTGTGGGGGGAGCAGGTAGAGATATCGGGAGCAGTGAAATGGGACGGGGAAGAAAGGAGGGATGGGGGAGGGAGATCTTAAAGTGCCAGTTGTAATACTCATCATCCTGCTCCCTTTTTGCTTTTATTCCGTTCTGTTTCTTGTAGAATAAACTTTCCTATTTTCCTCTCTCAGTCGAGTACTGGAGTCTGTTTTTGCCTGGAACTGTAATTGACAGTGAGCCCTCCCTGCCCTTGTCTTAATCCACAACAATCTTGCTTATCTTTTTACTCCCATTTCGCCGAGGTCTCCGCTGTCCTAACGAGGGTGGGGGTGAATGGAGGCACCAAGCGAGAGACTGTCGTGGTGCTGCTGTGCTGGCTGGGCCAAACCACGACAGGACATCTGGGTACTGTAGCAGTGCTCTGAGACATAACATAATATGTGGGCACTGAAACGGGACTCTGTGGCATCACAGCACATGTGGGCACTGCAACAGTGCTCTTTAACGTCATATCATAACTGGAGATTGCTACAATGCTCTGTGACAGCATATCTCGACACTGCACCAGTGCTCTGTGACATCACAGCATATGTAGGCACTGGTAGGGGGCTGTGTGACATCACAGAATATCTCTGCACTACAACAGTGCTCCATGAAATCACAGCACTCCAGGACACTGCAGCGGGGTTCTATGACATCACATCACCACTGAGCACTGCACCAGTGCTCTGTGACATCACAGCACATGTGCACACTGCAACAGGACTGTGTAACACAGCAGCACATCTGGGCGTTGCAGCGGGGCTGTGTGACATGACAGCACATCTGGTCACTGCAAAAGTGCTCTGTGACAACACAGGACGTCTGGGCACTGTAGCAGTGCTCTATGACTTCACAACATATCTGGGCATTGATGGGACTCCGGCATCACAGTAAAGGTGGGCACTGCAGCAGTGCTCTGTAACATCATATCACAACTGCACATTGCTACATTTCTCTGTGACATCATATCTCAACACTGCAACAGTGCTTTGTGACATCGTAGTATATCTTGGCACTGGAAGGGGGCTGTGTGATATAATAGAACATCTTGACACTGCAACAGTGCTCTGTGAAATCACAGCACTCCAGGACACTGCAGCGGGATTCTGTGACGTCACATCACCACTGGGCACTGCAACGGTGCTGTGTGACATCACAGCATATGTGAACACTGCAACATGATTCTGTAACAGAAAAGCACATCTGGGCGTTGCAGCGGGGCTGTGTGACATGACAGCACATCTGGGCACTGCAAAAGTGCTCTGTAACATTACAGGACGTCTGGGCACCGTAGCAGTGCTCTGATGTATAATAGCATATCTGGACACTGAAACAGGACTCTGTGGCATTACTACACATATGGGCACTGCAACAGTGCTGTATAACATCACAACTACACCTTGCTACAGTGCTCTATGACATCACAGCAGTACTAGGCACTGCACCAGTGCACTGTGACATCATAATATATCTAGGCACTGGAAGGGGGCTGTATGACATCATAGAACATCTTGGCACTGCAACAGTGCTCCGTGGAATCACAGCACTCCTGGACAGTGCAGTGGCATTCTGTGATATCACATCACCACTGGGCACTGCAACAGTGCTCTGTGACATTACCAGACATCTGGGCAGTCCATCACTGCTGTGATATATAATAGCACATCTGGGCACTGCAATAGTGCTCTGTGACATCACAGGATGTCTGGGCACGGTAGTAGTGCTCATGAGTTCACATAATATGTGGGCACTGGAATGGGACTCTGTGGTATCACTGCAGATGTGGGCACTGCAACACTGCTCTATAACATCAAATAAACTACATATTGCTACAGTGCTCTATGACATCACAGCAGTACCAGGCACTGCACCAGTGTTCTGTGACATCATAACATATCTAGGCACTGGAAGGGGGCTGTATGACATCATAGAACATCTTGGCACTGCAACAGTGCTCCATGAAATCACAGCACTCCTGGACACTGCAGTGGCATTCTGTGATATCACCACTGGGCACTGCAACAGTGCTCTGTGACATTACAAGACATCTGGGCACTCCATCACTGCTCTGATATATAATAGCATATCCGGGCACTGCAATAGTGCTGTGTGACATCACAGGACGTCTGGGCACTGTAGCAGTGCTCTAAGACATAATATCATATCCTAGCAACGAAACAGGACTCTCTGGCATCACAGCACACGTGGGCACTGAAACAGTGCTGTATAACTTCATGTCACAACTGCACATTGCTACAGTGCTCTGTGAGAACACAGCATATCTCAACACTGCACCAGTGTTCTGTGACATCACAGCATATGTAGGCACTGGAAGGGGGCTGTGTGACATCATAGAACATCTTGGCACTGCAGCAGTGCTACATGAAATGACAGCACTCCAGGGCACTGCAGCGGGGTTCTGTGACGTCACATCACCACTGGGCACTGACACAGTGCTCTGTGACATTAAAAGATGTAGAATCTTAGAATAATAGACTGGTAGGTGTTGGAAGGGACCTTTAGAGATCATCTAGTCCAACCCCCCAGCAGAAGCAGGTTCAGGTCGCATAGGAATGTGTCCAGGCAGGTCTTGAAGACCTCCAAGGAAGGAGCCTCCACAGCTCCTCTGGGCAGCCTGTTCCGCTGCTCCATCACTCTCATGGTGAAATAGGTTTTTCTTATGTTTAAGTGGAACTTGTTGTGTTCCAGCTTCATCCCATCACCCCTTGTCCTGTTACTAGCTGCTATAGAAAAGCGGGATGTCCCAACATCCTGACACCCACCCTTTAGATATTTATAAATGTTAATAAGATCACCCCTCAGTCTCCTCCAGACTGAACAGCCCCAGCTCCTGCAGCCTTTCCTCGTATGAAAGATGTTCTATACCCCTGATCATCTTGGTGGCCCTGCGCTGGACTCTCTCCAGCAGTTCCCAATCCCTCTTGAGCTGAGGAGCCCAGAACTAGACACAGGACTCCAGATGAGGCCTCACCAGGGCAGAGTAGAGGGGGAGAAGAACCTCCCTCTTCTTGCTGGTCACACTCCTCTTGATGCATCCCAGAATGTCATTGGCCTTCTTGGCCACGAGGGCACATTGCTGGCTCATGTTTAGTTTATTATCAATCAGGTCTCCCAGGTCTCTCTCTGCAGAGTTGCTTTTCAGCACTTCGACCCCCAGCCTGTACTGGTGCATGGGGTTGTTCCTTCAACAGGTTGTGTGCCAGGCTGGCAGGGGGCTGCTCCTCGTGCCCAGGTTGTGCTCTCCTCACACTCTGCTCCCCTCGTTTCCCAGAGCGAGCGTGTTTGTGTGTAAGTTCTTTGGTGGCATCATCCCTGACATGATCCAGACCCCAGATGACAAGAGCTTGTGTCACCCTTGAACTGCACCAGTGCCACCAGCTGCTGGAAAAAGCCCAGTATATACCCAAAAATCTTGAGGCTGGTCACAAGAGCTTGGGGAGGAGTGGTGATCCCCCAGCGTGGTGATCAATGGCACAGAATCGAGTTGGAGGCCTGTGGTCAGTGGGGTTCCACAGGGATGGGTTCTGGGGTCAGTCTTGTTCAACATCTTCATCAACCACCTGGATGAGGGGACAGAGGGACCCTCAGTGAGCTCCCTGATGGCACCAAACTGGGAGCACTGGCTGATTCCCCAGAGGCTGTGCTGCCAGTCAGTGAGAGCTGGACAGGCTGAGAGTTGGGCAGAGAGGAACCTGCTGAGGGTCACCAGGAGTAAGGGCAGAGTCCCCAGCTCCAGAGAGACAGGGAACGGCTGCAGAGAGGCAACACAGGGCTACTGAGATGCTGAGGGGATGGAACATGTGTGTGAGGAGGAAAGGCTGCGGGCCCTGGGGCTGTTTAGGAAAGAGGAGACTGCAGGGGGTTCTTATTAATACTGACAAATATGTCAGTGGTGGGTGTCAGGGGGCTGGGGCAGCACTTTTGTTCTGTTGTATCCAGTGACAGGACAAGGGCTGATGGAAAGAAGCTGCAACACAAAATGTCCCATTGAAACATGAGCAAAAGCTATTTCCCTGCTGAGGTGAGGGAGCCCTGGCCCGGGCTGCCCAGGGAGGCTGCGGAGGCTCCTTCTCGGCAGGTTTCCAAGCCCAGCTGGACACGCTCCTGTGTGACCTGATCTAGGTGGGACCCGCCTGAGATGGGGGTTGGGCTGGATGAGGTTTAGGGGTCGCTTCCAACTGCCACCGTTCTGTGACTCTTTTTAGTGACGGCCCTTCTAGCCGCCACCCTCGGGCGATTCTTACGCCTGTGCCCAGAGGTGATGATGCTGCGGGGCGGGAGCGGGAGCGGGAGCAGCGGCAGCCGCGGGACAGGCGCCGCTTCCCCGCGGCCGCCCCGCGGACTCCATTTCCCGTCAGCGCCCGCGCCTCGCTGTCGCGCAAAGCCGCCGGCGGCAGCCGCGGTGCCTGCCGGGAGTCGTAGTCCCAGCGTGCCCCGCGCGGAGCCCGCGCCGCCGCTCGCGCTGCCGGGGGTCTCTCAGCGCGGGGGCGGCGCCGGCGGCTGCTCCCGGGGGTCCCGGCGGAGGCGGCTCCGGCCGTGTCGGGCGAGGAGGAGGCGGCCGAGCTCCCCACGGCTGAGCGCCGGGCGGCGAGCGAGCGCAGGATGGGGGGCGCGTGGCCGGCGGTGAGCGCGGGCCGCGGGCGGGCCGGGGGGCGGCGGGAGGGCGGCGGGGAGGGGGCTCCGCGGCGGGCCGGGGGTGTCCGGTGAGGCGGGGCCGGGCGGAGGCGGCGGCGGGCCCGGGGCGGGCGGCGAGGCCCCGGGAGCCCGAGAGCCGCCCGCGGGCGCCGGTGGGGGGGAGGCGGCCGAACGCGGCTCCGCGGCGGCTCCTCGGGCCCCGGCGGCGGCGCGGAGCGGGGCGGGGGGAGGCGGGGCCGCGCCGTCCCTCCGTGCCGCGGGGGAAAGCGGGAGCGGGGCCCGGGCCCGGCGGGGGCTGCCGCCCGCGGCCCGCCCCGGCGCTGCCCCGCTCCGCTCTTCTGTTCGGGGTTTGACCCGCTCCCGCTTCCCCGCCGCCGCCTCCCGCTGCAGCCGGGCAGCCGCGGCGGAGCGGGACGAGCCCCGGGCAGCCGGGAACGACCGGGCTGGGCCCCGTTCTGCGGCGGGGAGTCCCGGGGGAGGCGGCCCCGGCGCTGGCAGCGGCCTGGGACACGCTTCGCTCACCGCAAACACTTTGTGTCCCGCTCTTCCCCCGCCCCGCGTTATTTCCTTCGTGCTGTTGTGTTTAAACGCTGCTTGATGCGGTCCCGTGGCGGGGGAGGGGGAGGGAAGTTCAGCCCCAGAGAGGGGTGACAACAGCTCAAAGGGTTCCTGGAGCCTTCCCGGGTCAGGAATTGCTGCGGTAGTGCCGTGTCCCTCTGTCCTGGGTGGGCTCCCTTTGGCCAGGGTTCTTTTTGGGCTGGGAGGTTGCCACTTTGGCTCATCCTCTGTTGCTGCTGCTTTTCCCTCACGGGTGGTGTGAGCACGTTTGGGAGAAGCAAACACAGAGCTGTGGTGAACAGTTGGTTGCCCCACAGGTTCTCATCTGAGTCAGGTGTTTTAAAGTGATATAAGGGGCTTTGAATTCCCTGCAGGAAGCCCCATGAGGGCCATCAGTGGGAGGGGGCTCTTGGTCAGTGCTGTCTGCTCCTTGGGTTCATGTGGTGGGCACAGCTCTTTGCTCCTCTTCCCACTGGGTGTGGTTGAACGTGTCCTGCCCTCACCTCTGTGTGTCCCTCTGAACTCCATCCATTGGGGTTTTATCTGTACTTGCAAGTCTAATCCTCCCTTGTGAATGCTTGTGGCAGGCAGGAAGGTGACAAAAGGAGTTGTGTTGGTGATTTGTTGGGTAGGTGCAAGGCTTTGGGCTCTCACTGAGTGTTGTCAGGACCCTCCTGCTCAGAGCCATCCCCTTCCCCTAAACCACACACCACCAGTCACAGAAACAGCCCCCAGCAGAGGCACTTCCCAAACCAGCCTCTTGCAAAAACCAAGGTGCTCACAGAAAGAGGAGAAGCCGGGAGGGTTTGGAAACATTTAGGGGTAAACTTTGTTAGTCCCTGTGCAGTGTTCCAGCTGGAGCTGTGAAAACCTTCTCCAAGTGGGGTGTCTGACTGTCCCCAGCCCTTTGTCTTGATGAGCTGAGAGCCTTGTCCTCTTTTAGGACACAGCCAGATCCTGCAGGTTGCTGGTTGTTGACGTGCTCTGTGTTTGTGTTTCAGGGGCCCTGTGGGCGGTGGTGGAAGCGGCCAGCGCCGGCGCCTCGGTTCTCTGCCTGTGTGAGAAGGGAGATGCCAAGGTCACGGAAGAGACAGGCAAGATGTCCAAGATGGAAAAGAAAATGAAAACAGGTGGGACCCATCCCCAATGAGATTGTTTCCTTTTCACCCTTTGTTGTGTTTCTGTCTCCTGTTGGGCAGCTGGTGTGAATGGGCAAGGGCACAGAGCAGGGCTGTGGCTGGTGTAAGAAATGCTTCATTCTTCCCAGAAAGCCCAATTTTAACCCAAATCCTGCTGCTGAAGCGTCACTAATGAGCTTCAGCTTCCCAGCTGGATGCATTCAGTCATCCAGGGTGGGCAAGAAGGCCAAGGGCATCCTGGCCTGGATCAGGAACAGTGTTGTCAGCAGGAGCAAGGAGCTGATTGTTGCCCTGGGCTCGGCTTTGGTGAGGCTGCACCTCCAATACTGTGCCCAGTTCAGGGCCAGAAGGACACTGAGGTGCTGGAGAGGACCCAGAGGCAGCTACCAAGCCAGGAAAGGATTTGGAGCACGTCTCAGATGAGGAATAGCTGAGGGGTCTGGGGCTGTTTAGCCTGGAGAAAAGAAGGCTCAGGGGAGACCTTCTCGCTCTCTACATCTACCTGAAAGGAAGCTGCAGCGAGGTGGGGGTCAGTCTGTTCTCCCTGATAACAAGCAATAGAAGAAGAGGAAACAGCCTCAAGTTGTGCCAGTGGAGGTTCAGGCTGGATGTGAGGAGGAATTTCTTTACTGACAGGGTTGTCAGGCCTTTGGAACAGCTGCCCAGGGAGCTGCTGGAGTCACCATTCCTGGAGGGATTTCGGAGCCGGGTGGGTGTTGCACGGAGGGAAATGGGCTGGTGGGTGATGGGGCTGGGACAGAGGCTGCACTCCAAGAGCTGAAAGGTCTCTCCCAGCTGAAATGATGCTGTGACTGTGTGATGCCTGTGAAGTGATGTGGCTGTGTTGGGCTGTGCGGGGCTCTGCAGGGAAGGCCGTGTCTAGCCGTGACTGTGGCAGCTGGAGGCAGGGCCTGGCTGCCCCCCACAGAGTCACAGAATGATGGGGCTTGTCAGGAACCTTTAGAGATCTTTCAGCCCAACCCCCTGCTAAGGCAGGTTCTGCTTGGTCAGGGCCACAGGAACGTGTGCAGGTGGGTTTGAAAACCTGCCGAGAAGGAGCCTCCACACCCTCCCTGGGCAGCCTGGGCCAGGGCTCCCTCACATTAACAGGGAAATATGTTCCTTATGTTTAAATGGAAGCTCCTCCTAAAGCCCACAGGGGATACTTGCAGCAGCTTTTCACAGCTGCCTGTGTTTGCCCACGGGATAGAAAGCAGGGGAATCTGGGGCACTTGTGGCAGGTTCTGTCCCTTCCCTGTCCCTCTGGCCATGTGGCAGGATGGAGCTCAGTCCAGACAACACCGTGCCGGGGTTCCTCTCTGCCTGGACACACTCTGTGTCCAGGCTTTGACCCTAAGCTGTTCCTGCTTTACTTCCTTGGTCTGTGGTTGTTGTTCTGTGGGGACAGGCTGAGCAGGTGTCACCTCCTTCACCCCGTGAGCTGGGGACAAGGAGGGCTGCGTGGGCAGTGCCCGTTGGCTCTGCAGGGCAAGGGCTCAGCAGCTGGAGGCAGGTAGCCACGGCTGCCCACTGCCTGTCCTCAACTTGCCATCTCCTCTGCTAGGAAAGTGCCGGGTCCTTGTTGCTGTTCCGAGGGTGGTGTTTCTCACAGAGCCTGCGGCAGCTGATCTTCAAGATGCTGCAGGAGATCTGCAGCCTACTGGCAGTACCTCCTAGGTAGGCACCGAGCCCTTTGGACTGGCTGTTTCTGCACTGCGTGTGTCTCCTCCTGGAGCTGCAAGGTGCTGCCGGAGCAGCCGAGGCTTCCTGCCCCTGTGGCTGCCGCAGCCGCTGCCCTGGTGCTCTGAGAGACGTGGGCTCCGGCGTCAGGTTTCCCTGCAGCGCTGCGGGTGCAGCTCAGCAGCTCCTGTCAGCCCGGCTGAGCCGGCCGGGCGCTGCCTGCCCCATGCTTCTGCTCTCCTGCAGGCTACCTGCTGCTCGGGGGCTTCGTGGCCTTGGGGGTGTGCTCCAGGGACGGCCCAGTGGAGAACCAGCGCAGCATCTGTCGCCTCTGCTGGGGCCTGCAGCTCCTGCTCACGGCTCAGGCATCCAGCTCCATTCTGTGTCCTTGCCCGTGCTGCTCACTGTCGCCTGCACCGAGAACATTGAGCATGTGGCCTCTTGGGCTTCCGCTGCCCACAGGGGAGAACTCTCAGCGCCCTGGCTGGCTCCTGGTGCCCCTCTGGCTTTACAGATGGGGAGAGGGGGGCACAGGAGCTGGGGGGGTGTGTGGAAGCCGGGCGTGCTGGGGAGGAAGGGCAGATACTGCTTGTGGATTCGAGTCTGTTTCTGGTTTTAATAAAGATGTATTTTGTAGCTCATGAGACCGTCTGTAATTCAATGAGTATCAGAGACTCACAGAATCACAGCATGGTGGGGTTGGAAGGGAGCTGTAGAGATCATCCAGCCCTACCCCCCTGCAGAAGCAGCTCCCACCTAGATCAGGTCACACGGGAACAGTGTCCAAGTGGGTCTTGAAGAGCTCCAAGGAAGGAGCCTCCACACCCTCCCTGGGTAGTTTATCTGGGACTCCCTCACCCCCTCAGTCTCCTCCAGACTAAACAGCCCCAGGTCCCGCAGCCTTTCCTGGTAAGGAAGATGCTCCAGTCCCCTGATCATCTTGGTGGCCCTGCACTGGCCTCTCTCCAGCAGTTCCCTGTCCCTCTGGAGCTCTGGAGCCCAGAGCTGGACACCTACAGATGAGAGGGGGAGGAGAACCTCCTTTGATCTGCTGCTCATACTCTAGATGCCCCCAGGCTGCCATTGGCTTCTTGCCCATGAGGGCACGTTGCTGGCTCACATTCAGTTTATCAACCAGCACTCCCAGGTCTCTCTCTGCAGAGCTGCTCTCCATCAGGTCACCCTGAGCCTGTCCTGGTGCAGGGGGTTGTTCCTCCCCAGCTGCAGGACTCTACACTTGTCCTTGTTGAACCTTATGAGGTTCCTCTCTGCCCAACTCTCCAGCTGGTTGAGATCCGCTGAATGGCAGCACAGCCTCTGGGGAATCAGCTGGGGCTGGGCCAGAGCTTGGCAGGGGACAAAGCCAGAAGAGCTGCCCCAAGCTGACCCCAGAGGGATTCCATGCCCTGGGTTGCCCTGCTCAGCAACACAAGCCCAGAGGAAGAAGGAGTCATTGAGTCATTTCTCTTCCAAAGCAGCTGCAGGGCATCCTGAGGCCCTTCTTCCCACAAAGGGGCTGGGCAGCAGGAGTCAAAGGGAAGGAAAGAAGGAAATGTTGTTGTTCCCCTTTGCTGCCACACACAGCCTTTGCTTTTCTTTGTGAAACTGTCTTTATCAGGATATGTGTCATTCCTGCTGCTGCTGGTGGTGTCTGTGCTTACAGTGCTGCTCTGGAAATGTTTGGGTTCCTCTCCCTGCAGCTCAGGCCTGAACCTGCTCTGTCCCAGCTGCAGCCCATCGAGCAGCGAGTGCGAGGCTCCCTCAGAGCTGGCTCGCTCACAGCATCTCTCTGTTGGAACGGGATGCAGTGGGTTTGTGTGGGCAGGTTTGTCAGTCGGGGGCTCCAGGTGTGGCTGCTTTAAACAGACAGCTTCCCCTGTATCTGGCAGGGCCAGGCCAGTCAGCTCTGGGCTGGACCCGCTGCTGCCCAAGGCCTGGCCAGTGAGTGATGGAGGTAAGGCCTCTGTGATGGACAGACTGGAGAAGGGGAAGAAGATGCTGCAGCAGAAGGGAGTGAGAAAGTGAGAACATGTCAGGGGTCCCTGTATGTGGGTGTGAGGTGACATCCCTGCAGTGCCCCCCATGGCCGTGGGGCTGAGTGTGGAGCATCCATGTGCAGCGAGGCCGTCCCAGGGGCCAGGAGCTGCGATTGGCGTCTCTGCGAGGCCGAAGGAGCAGCCCCGGCAGGAGCAGTGGGGCTGGGGGTGTGTCGGGCCCCGCGGGGCTGTGCCTGGGCTGGGTGCCAGGAGGAAACCTCAGGCTTCCTGGCCGGGCGCTGTGGGGGAAGCGCAGCGAGTGCTGCGAGGCCGCGGGGGCTGCGGTTTGTGCAGCTGCAGCTGCAGCTCCCGATGCATCTGCCTGCAGGGAACAACGGCCCCTGGGGGACACGGGGACGGTTGGGGACACGCTGGGGCCTCTCCTGCTGCCAGGCTGGGGACGTGTCCCAGCGCGTCTCCTGCCGGGGCCCTGTCCTGAGGCTCTCCAGGAGGGATGTTCCTGCAGGCCGGGGCTGCAGCTCTGCCCCCAGCCCAGGGCTGTCCCACAGGGGCTGCAGCAGGGCAGGGGCTGTTCCCTTTCCACCCCGACACAGAGCCAGTGCAGCCCCACAGCTCGGGGCTGGTCGACACTGCCCTCGTGGGTTCTCTGATGAGTGTAGCCCTGGGGATGGCCAGTGCTCCCAGTGCTCCCAGTGCTCCCAATTGAGGGCCTGGAGACCCATTTCCCCTCTGCGCCTGCCTCGGCCCATAACTCTGCCCCATGGCAGCAGCCGTGGCACCTGCATTGGGACCGTGGTGTCCCTCATATATGGGCATGAAGGGCACTGGAGAAGCTCATTGGCGGGCTGAGCTGTGTCAGAGGGGAGAGAGCTCCTGATCTCATCTCAAAAGGTGCTGCTGCTTGGATTGGCTCCTGCAGCTGCGTTGGCATCTCTCAGAGATCTCACCCTCCCATCAGCAGCAGCCCCACGAGGGTGCGGGAGCCGTGCCGGGGACTGGGGAGCAGCAGGGCTGTGCCCGCGGGGCAGGAGGCTCAGGATGGGCACGCAGGGACTCCTGTGGCCTCGGGTGCTGTGGCTGCTCCTCGGGCTGCAGCTGTGCAGGGGTAAGTGCTGGCTCCCTTGTCCCACAGCCCAGGGCCAGTGGGCACCAGCGTGCTCATCGGGATACCTCTGGCAATTCGGTTTCTTCACAGGTGCCGCTGGGACGAGGGGCAGAAGGTGCTCAAGGGAGTGGATGCTGTGCCTGTGTGGGTGGGAGAGGGAGGTGTGGGGCTGGGGCACGGGGCCATACGGGGGTTGCTGTGCTGGGGAGGAGAGAGGGGACATGGGAAAGGGGGGGTTGAATTAGTGGGGATGTGCTGCAGGCTGTGGGGCTGTGAATGGTACAGCAGGTCTGCTGCTGGGCAGCCTCAGCCCTTTGCAGAGCTGGGGAGAAAAGGGACCCCCAGACTGCCCCAGGGACAGCCCAGGATGGGGAGGGCTGTCCCTCAGGTGCCTTTACCTCTGGCCTGGGCAGGGGGGACCTCAGAGCTGTAGTCTGGAGCTCGGTGCTCTCCTGACCAGCCCCGTGTTGGCGTTTCAGAGGCTGCAGAGTTGAGGCTGGTGAATGGCGGCAGCCGCTGCGCTGGGAGAGTGGAGGTGGAACACGAGGGACAGTGGGGAACTGTGTGTGCTGATGAATGGGACTTGAAAGATGCTGCAGTGGTTTGCAAGCAGCTGGGATGTGGGTCTGCTGTTCAAGCTTTTTGGAATGCACATTTTGGGGCAGGATCTGGCCCCATTTGGTTGGATGATGTTCGGTGTCGTGGCTCTGAGCCTGCCCTGTCCAACTGTACACACAGAGGATGGGGTGAGCACGACTGTGATCACGATGAGGATGCTGGAGTGAGCTGTTCAGGTAAGAGGCCAGAAAGGGACCTGGCTGTGCCCTCCAGGAGCAATGAGTGTGTGTGAGAGCAGGGTCCAGGCTGGCTGGTCACTCTGCCAAGCTGCAGCTGGTGTTGCTGGTGTCTCCAGTCCTGAGAAAGGACAAAAGGAACCCAGCCTGGGTTCTCACCACAAACCTGGACCCTGAGGTTGCTCAGCCCACTCTCAGTTGGTGCCTGGCCTGCCTCCTCCCTGCCCCATTGTGTCTCAGTTCCCATCTTCCTCCTCCCACTCAGCCAGGACCAGTCTGGCATTGCCACGGACCAGCTCCCGTGACCCCTGAGCTGCAGGCAACAGGGACACATCCCATGCAGTTGGGGTGACCTGTTGCTGCACCTTTCCTTCTTACCCCAGCCCCAGCTGCCCTGTGCCACAGGATCTGTGCCAGCACTTGCACTGTCCTCAGTGCCCGTCCTTGCCCTGGGAGCTGCTGCAGCCCAGAGCTGCTCCTGGTGTGTCTGTGCCATCAACACCCACTGGGAGCTGCTGGGGGCTTGTGGGACACTTTGTGGCCTCCTTGGAGATGAGGTGGAATAAGGGCAGGTAACTGCCAGCAGGCTCTGGGAACTCACAGGGGGTTTGTCTGCTCCAGGGTTTGTCCGGCTGGTCGGAGGGGACAACGACTGCTCAGGACACGTGGAGATCCATGATGGGGAGAAGTGGAAAAGTGTCTGTGCCTCAGCCTTTGGTGCCAGAGCTGCTGCTGTGGTCTGCAGGGAGCTGCAGTGTGGGGCAGCCCTGAACATCCAAGGGGCAGCTCGTGATGGAGCCAGCGCCGGTGCCATGTGGGACAGAGAGCTGCAGTGTGCAGGGAATGAACCCTTCCTCCAGTTTTGCCCCAGAGGCCCCTCCTGCGACCAGCTCTGCACCCCCAGAGCTGCTACTTGGCTCAACTGCACACGTAAGGACTGTCACTGGGGTGTAAAACACCAGGGATGTGCTGGGGATAGGGCAGCGGGGCAGGGACCGTGCTGGGCCTGAGGACAGAGGGGCTGATGTGGGGTCTGCAGCCCCACAATGATGCGGGAAGAGGTGGAGGAGGAGGATGGCAGCTCTCCTCCATTTGACCTCTCCCCAGCTCCTGAAGGAGCCAGAGCACAAGTCCAATCCCTTCCATTGTTCTCTGTCTCTGTGCTTGCAGGGTTCAGGCTGGTGAACGGCAGCACGGCGTGCGAGGGGAGGGTGGAGCTGCACGTGCAGGGGACCTGGGGCAGCCTCTGTGCCTCCCGCTGGCACCTCTCTGACGCCCACGTCCTCTGTGGCCGCCTGGGCTGTGGCTTTGCCGTGTCCCTTCCCAGAGGAGGGAGTTTTGGGAGAGGAACGGGCCCCGTCTGGAGAGACTCGTTCCGCTGCAGTGGGACTGAAGCCCACCTGGGACAGTGCCCAGTGACCGTGCTGGGGGCCTCCCCGTGCTCCCATGAGGATGCTGCTGCTGTCGTCTGCTCAGGTGAGGGCTGGCAAACCCTGGATTGGCTCCTTTGTCTCCTGGCATGACAGCAGCCCAAGGCAGGGGACCTGGGGCAGGCCCAGGCTGCACTTCCCCCTGCAGAAGCCCTGAGGGCTGCAGAGAGACATTGTCCCTGCCCCCCAGGGCAGTCCCAAGGGCCACCTCCAGGCTCAGGCTCCTTTGATGTTCCCCAGATCGCTGGGTGCGGGACAGGGCTGTGAGGCTCATTCCACCCCTCTGGCTGCAGACAGCCCTGTCCCAGCAACACAGAAATAGCCCCAGGCATGATCTCAGCCCCACGGGGCTGCCTGGCTGCCCCCAGCAGCAGCAGCAGAGCAGAGGGTGAGCCACAGAGCCAGGCTGGGGCTTCTGGTGAGCACCAGCCCCAAACCTGTCCTTTCTGCTGGGGCAGACTCCTCAGCTCTGCTCCCTGCCAGGGACACTGGCTTCCAGGGCCCATCTCCAGCAGAGAACCAAAGGTTTAGGTTGGAAAAGGCATCTGAAGGTGCTGGAGTCCCAGCCCTGCCCTCACCCTGCCAAACCCACCACTGACCCAGCACCTCAGCTCTGATCTCAACCTGCTCTAGAGAAACCTGAGCCCAGCCCTGAAGGGATCCCAAAGCCGTGGGGCTGAGGTGCTGAGGGCCGTGGGTCAGTGCTGGGCTGGGCAGGGTGAGGGCAGGGCTGGGGCTGCAGCAGCTTCAGGGGCTTTTCCCGTCAGCCCAAAGGGTTGTGTGAGTCCATGATCGGTGATTCCACGACTCCCCAGGCCCCGCTGGCTCCGGGTCCCTGCGGCTGGTGGGGGGAGGGAGCCGGTGCGCCGGGCGAGTGGAGATCTTCCAGCGCGGGACGTGGGGCAGAGTCCTGTCTGAGCAGTGGGCCGTGGCGGAGGCCCGTGTGGCGTGTCGGCAGCTGCGGTGCGGAGAGGCAGAGACGGCCTACAAGCCGCCCAAGGCCGAGCGAGGGCCGGGCCCCGTGGGGCTGCGAGGGGTGCGGTGCCAGGGGCACGAGGCACAGCTGAGCCTCTGCAACGTCTCCTGGCCGGCAGCGGGGGTCGTGGAGGACGTGGGGGTGGTTTGCCAGGGTGAGTGTCCCCACGGGCCCCCGGGGCACAGGGTGGGCGGGCAGCCGGCCCCCGCCGCCATCTGGGCTCCGTCCCCGCCGCAGGGAGCCGGCGCGTGCGGCTGGCGAACGGGCCCGGGCGCTGCGCCGGGAGAGTGGAGATCTACTCCCAGGGCAGCTGGGGCAGCGTCTGCGACGACGGCTGGGACCTGCCCGATGCCGCCGTCGTGTGCCGGCAGCTGGGCTGCGGAGGGGCCGTGCGGGCGCCGGGCTCTGCCGCCTTTGGGGAGGGCTCCGGGCACATCTGGCTGGACGGCGTCAACTGCTCCGGGGCCGAAGCCGCTCTCTGGGACTGCCCGGCCGGGCCCTGGGGGCGGCACGACTGCGGGCACAAAGAGGACGCCGGAGCCGTCTGCTCAGGTGTGTGGCGGGAGCTGTGGCGGGAGGCTGGTGCTCAGGCAGGCCGGGCCAGCAGGAGAGCCGGGCACGGCCAGCGCTGGCCCGGGCTGCCGCTGAGCTCCTGCGCCGCCACCTCCTGCACACAGCCAGGCACGGGCAGCCCCGGGGCCGCCGGGGTCCCTGGGGAGCTCAGCTGTGCCTGGGGGTGGGCGGCAAGGGCAGCGGTGTGTGGCCCTCAGGGACTCGTCTCTCTCCCCTGCCAGAGTTCACGGCCCTGAGGCTGGAGAACAGCGACAGCTGCTCTGGGCGCCTGCAGGTTTTCTACAACGGGACGTGGGGCAGCGTTTGCTCCAACTCCATGACCCCCAAAACGGTGTCACTGGCGTGCGAGGAGCTGGGCTGCGGGAAGGAAGGGACCCTGGAGATACAAGGGCCACGGGGCAGAGTGTCTGGCCCCGCCTGGCTGGACCGTGTGGAGTGTGAGGAGAGACACGGCTCCTTCTGGCTGTGTCCCTCCGATCCCTGGAACCCGCGGTCGTGCGACGAGCTGCGAGATGTGACCCACATCACCTGCCGTGGTAATTCTGAGCTGCACGGGCACCAGCATCCACCCAGCAATTCCTCCCTGCTGGCTGGGATCAGCACTGGGGTGGCAGCAGGAGCAGGGCAGGGATTGTCCCCTGTGCTGGGCTCTGGTGAGGCTGCAGCTCAAGGGATGTGTTCAGTGCTGGGCCCCTCACTCACTGCCAGAGGGACACTGAGGGGCTGCAGCGTGGCCAGAGCTGGGCAGCGGAGCTGGGGAAGGGGCTGAAGCACAAGGGTGCTGGGGAGGGGCTGAGGGAATCGGGGAGTTGAGCCTGGAGAAGAGGAGGCTGAGATGAGACAGGAGTAGTCTGTGCAAAACCCTGCTAGGAGATCGGAGTGATGTTAGGATCGGTCTCTTCTCTCCATTAACGAATGACAGGACAAGAGGAAAAAGACTCAAGTTGTCCCAGGGGAGGTTGAGATTGGAGCTGAGGCAGAACTTTTTCCCTGAGAGGCTTGTCAGCCCCTGTGCCAGGCTGCCCAGGGAGGTGAGGTGTCCCCGTCTCTGGAGGGATCCCAAAGCTGAGGTGCTGAGGGCCGTGGGTCAGTGGTGGGATGGGCAGGGTGAGGGGAGGGCTGGGACTCCAGCAGCCTCAGGGGCTTTTCCTACCGAAATGATTCCATGACTCCATGTTTCTCTGATCTCCTTCTGCAGGGACACGGCCCAAAATGACCCCAACCCCGGGCTCCGCGTGCCCCAACGCCACGAGCTGCACAGGTAGGGAGCTGCTCCTCTGCTGCCCCTCTGGCCTGGCAGGGCTGTGCCCACCGTCCCGCTGCCCCAGCAGCTCTGTGCCTCCTGCAGACAGGGAGAGGATCCGCGCCGTGGGAGGAGAGGACGGCTGCTCGGGCCGGGTGGAGCTGTGGCACCGCGGCTCCTGGGGGACGGTGTGCTACGACGCGTGGGACGTGCGGGATGCCGAGGTGGCCTGCAGGCAGCTGGGCTGTGGGCCCGCCGTGGCCGCCCTGCCCGAGGCTGCCTTTGGGGAGGGCACGGGCCCCATCTGGCTGGAGCAGGTGGAGTGTCAGGGCACAGAGGCGGCTCTGCAGCACTGCTGGGCCTGGCCCGGGGACCGAGGGCTCTGCCGGCACAAGGAGGACGTGGCCGTGCGCTGCGCGGGTGAGTGCAGGGGCTGCAGCTCTGCCCGGGGCACTGCATGGAGCTGGGGCAGGTCCCATCCTGCCCTCAGAGCTCTGGAGAGCGAGGCTGTTCCTGCAGAGCCTGGCAGCCTGGTCCCATGTGGGCAGCAGCTTCTGTGGGGCTGGATGTCCTCCAGCTGCTGCCCGGCCAGGCTCTGCAGCCCCCAGGGGCACTTCTGGACCTTGGAGTCCTGGTTGATAAACTGAACATGAGCCAGCAACGTGCCCTCGTGGGCAAGAAGGCCAATGGTATCCTGAGGGCAGCAGGTCGAGAGAGGTTCTACTCCCCCTCTACTCCCCCTCACAAAGAGAAACTCTTACACTATTAGTGTGAGGGAACCCTGGCCCAGGCTGCCCAATGAGGGTGTGGAGGCTCCTTCTCCAAGCCGACCCGGACACGTTCCTCTGCCCCCTGAGCGAGGGGAACCTGCTGTAGCAGGATGTGAGCTGGATGAGTTCTGGAAATCCATTCCAACCCTCACTATCCAATGAGTCTCTGAACTCGCAGGGTGCTGGTGCTGCCCTGGCCAAGGCCCAGAGCAGGGCCCTGGGCTCTGTTGCAGCCCCCTGAGCAGCCCTGTGGAAGGGATGGTTCAGGGGGGCTGTGCCAGGGGTGTCTGCACACACAGGCCAGGTAAGGGTGGAGGCTCCTGGTACCCACGTACCCCCCTCTCAGCTCATCTCTCCTTCTCCTCCTCTGCAGCTGCGCCCAGGACAGCAGCACCGACCCCTCGAGCAGGTGACGTGTCCTTCCCATCAGCAACGAGTCTCCTCGAGGCCAGGCTGTGACCCAGCCAGAGGGAAGGGGATCCTCACTGGGGGTGGAACTCCCAAGAGGAGGCAGCGGGTTATGGGTGCCGGGGGTGGGGAGGGCTGTGAGTTGCCCACGGTATGATGGGGGTCAGGGCTGGGTGCTCCAGCCCCCCACTGCTCCTTGGCCTGGTGCTTCCCTCTGTGTGTCGCTGCCTGTGCAGATCCCAGTCGGGGCCGCCCGACCAGCAGCAGAAGCGTCTCGTTGCCCGTCATCATGTGCATGATCCTGGGAGCCCTTGTCTGCCTGCTGCTGGCCCTCCTGGCCTGGAGAGTGCTCAGCGCCAGGGCTGAGCGCAGAGGTGGGTCCTGCCCCACGCTGCCACGGGAAGGTGCCTCTTGGCAGGACCAGGGCACTGTGGGGTGTGTGTGTCAGCACAGGCAGAGCTGGGGGCACAGGCGTGTGCTGCTGCTGTGCCACTGACTGCCTGATGATGGGCCAGCAGCAGCCAGGGGAAGAGAGTCCCGACACGGGGGAGTTGGGGATGGGGCCAGAAGTGGCCAGAGCTGGGCTGGGGCAGATGGGCACAGGAGGAATGCAGGGCAGCAGGGTCCATCCCCGTGGTGTCAGGCCCCAGGCTGTTCCTCTGCCCAGCCCTCAGCTCCCCGTGGCAGTGCAGGGGCTGCGCTGTGGATCCGTGGGGCAGAGAGGGGGCAGCTGCAGAGGGGAGGGAAGGTGGGAGCTGCCTGTCCCTGTCTCTATCCACAGGCTCCCAGACAGCCCTGGAGCCCTTCCCTGAGGCGGTGTACCAGGAGATCGGTTACAGCCCTGTGTGGGAGGAGCAGGCGAGATTCAGCCCATCAGGTGGGTTTGGGTCCATCCCTGGGTGCTCTGTCCCCTGGTCCCCACCTGCAGCTGACTCCCTGCAGCCCCCAGGCCCAAGGTCCCTGCAGCAATGTGGGGAGAGCAGAGAGGTCCTGGCCCAGGACAGAAACTTCCTCCCCATCAGCTCTGCCCACCCCAGCTGGGTTTGTCCCAGGGCACAGGGTCAGTCCTGGGCCCTCCTCCCCACTCAGCCCTGGCTTTGTGGGTCCCCTCTCCAGGCTCCTATTCGGAGGGGTCCCTTACTAAACTGCAGCCCCATCACATGGACAGCGAGGAGGAAGATGGTCTGGGGTCAGCACGAGGTAATGGGGGCAGGAAGGGGTTGATGTCTCATCGCTGCAGACTCGGGATGGACAGTGGTGCCCCTGAGTGCCACCATCAGAGCTGGGGAGCAGATGGGGATCTCCTGTGCCGCTGCAGCCACCAGTGTCTGAGCCCCGTGTCCCTTCGCTATCTCCCATCCTCTTCTCTGCACGATGCATCTTCTCACCAACCTCAGCTCCTTTCTGCTTCCAGATGTCCCTGTCCTGCCCAGAGGTGGCCCAGCAGATGGCTATGATGATGCCAGGGAGGTTTCTGACCCTGGGGAGGACCTTGTGCTTGGGCACAGAGGCTGGGAAGTGCCCAGGGCAGCAGAGGAGGGAGCAGGGCCCAGGGACGCACCTGGAGGTGAGGGGATGGGGATGAGGATGAGGGACAGGGCGGGTGGAGGGGGGCTCAGCATCTCTGAAGTGGTGAGGAGAAGGAAGGAAGGAGATGTCCAAATGTGCTACAGCCTGCCTTGCTGCTTTGCAGAGACAAAGCTGTGCTCCCAGAGCAGTGCCGGGGCCCCTGGAGCTGAGGGAGATGCCCAGTGCCTGTGCCCAGAGAGCTGGAGCTACGACGATGCCCAAGAGGTGTCCCTGGCACATCCCCCTGAGGACAGCGAGGCCGTGACACCGCAGCTCAGGGCACAAGGGTGGCCCATCCCCGGGCCAGGAGAGCCCGTCACTGCCGCGGGGCTGGGAGCAGCTGGGAGGGAGGAGGGAGCTGTGCGGCTGGGAGAGCCCTGAGCTCCAGGGAGCCCTCGGCCCTTGCCAGCCATTTCCTCTGCCTTCAGTGTCCTGTGTTCAGGCTGTGCCTCCTCTTTGTTCTGATTAAAATCCCTTGGGGGTTTGGGCCAGAGCTGGTGCCAGGCTGCCCAAGGGTCAAGGGCTGTCCCCGAGGCTGACTGGGGGGGATCAGAGCACAAAGACGTGACAGTGGGGAAGGGGCACGTCTTGGGGACAGCGGGCTCAGGGTCTGCAAGGGCCTCTGGTCCCTGGGGAAGATTCCTGCTGACAGAGACATTTCCATCCTGACATAGAATCATTGAATCAAAGAATCCTTTGGGTTGGAAAAGTCTTTAAGATCATCAAGTCCAATCACCAGCCTCACCCTGCCGAGCCCATCACCAACCCCTGTCCCTCAGCACCTCAGCTCCACGGCTGTGCAACAGCTCATAGACCTATGGAATCATTGCAGCTGGAAAAGACCTTTAAGACCATTGAGTCTGATGTGTGTTGTGATGTCACACAACAGTTCCCTGATATGCTGTGAGGTCCCAGAGAACTGTGGCAGTGCTCAGAAGTGCTGTGGTGTCACAGAGTCCCATGGCAATGCCCAAATGTGCTCGGATGTCACACATTTCTTTTTTACAGTGCTCTGATGTACTGTGATGTCACAGGAAACAGTTGCAGTGCCCACATGTGCTGGGATGTCACACAGCCCTGATGCAGTGCTGTTGTGTTCCACAGCCCCATTGCAGTGTGCACATGAGCTGTGATGGCAAAGAGCACAGTAGCAGTTCTCAGATGTGCTGTGATGTGTCACAGGACTTCTGCAATGCCCACATGTGCTGTTGTGTCACACAGCCCCGTTAAAGCGCCCAGGTGGGCTTTGATGTCACAGAGCCCCATTGCAAAACCCAGATGTGATGTGATGACAAACATCCCTGTTGCAGTTCCCAGATGTGTTGTGATGTTGCATTGTTCTGTGACATCACAGCACTTCTAGTTACTGCAACAGTCTTCTGTGACGTTACAGCTCATATGGCCACTGAAACTGTGCTCTGTGACATCACAGCTCATCTGGAAACTGTATCCAGGCTGTTAGACATCACAGCACATCTGGGTAGTGAAGCTGCGGTCTATTACATCACAGAATATCTGGGGTTTGCAGTGCTGCTGAGTGACATCACAGTCAATGTGGGAACCTGTGACATTACAGCACATCTGGGCACTGCAACAGTGCTCTGTGACATCACAGCTGATATGGCCACTGAAAGTGTGCTCTGTGACATCATAGCACATTTGGGAGTAGAAACAGGGATGTTTGTTATCACCATCACATCTGGGTTTTGTAACGAGGCTCTGTGACATCACAGCCCACCTGGGCACTTCCATGGGGCTGTGTGACATCACAGCACATGTGGGCATTGCAGAAGTCCTGTGACACATCACAGCACAGATGGGAACTGCCATCACAGCTCATGTGCGCACTGCAACGGGGCTGTGGAACACAACAGCACATCTGGGCTTTGCAGCAAGCTGTATGACATCACAGCACATCTGGACCCTGCAATAGTGCTCTGTGACATCACAGGATGTCTCGACGCTGTAGCAGTGCTCTGTAACATCACATAACATCTGGGCCATTTTAAACGGGGCTCTTTGGTACCACAGCACCTCTGGGATCTGCAACATACCTGTCTGACCTCACAGCACATCTGGCCACTGCAAAAGGGCTGTGTGAATTCAAAACACATTTGAGCACTGCAGCATTTCTCTGTGACATCACAGTACATCTGAGTGTTGCAAGGGGACTCTGTGACATCAAAGGTCATCCTGGCTATGCAACGGGGCTGTGTGACATAGCAGTACATGTGGACATTGCAGGGGGGCTGTGTCAAATCACAGCAAATCAGGGCACTGCTCCAGTGCTCTGTGAAATTACTGCAAATCTGGACTCTCAATCTCTGCTCTGATAAATAGCACGTCTAGACACTGCATCAGAGCTCTATGACATCACAGCACGTCTGGGCACTATAACAGGCCTGCGTGACCTCCCAGCACATTTGCGCTTTGCAGCTGAACTCTGGGACAGAACAGCTCTTCTGGGCACTGCAACAGTGC
The DNA here is from genome assembly GCF_028858725.1 of Colius striatus. Classification (NCBI taxonomy): domain Eukaryota; kingdom Metazoa; phylum Chordata; class Aves; order Coliiformes; family Coliidae; genus Colius; species Colius striatus. The sequence goes on along the minus strand of NW_026908523.1, from coordinate 1,016,126 downwards.
TCTGTGACTTCACAGCTCATATGGCAACTGCAACAATTCTGTGACATCACATCACACCTGGACACTGCAACAATGCTCTGTGACACAACAGCACATCCGGGCTTTGCAGCAGGGCTGTGTGACATCTCAGCACATCTGGACACTGCAATAGTGCCCTGTGACATCACAGGATGACTGGACACTGTAGCAGTGCTCTGTAACGTCACATAACATCTGGGCACTGAAACGATGCTCTGTGGCATCACAGCACCTCTGCTGTGATCTGCAATGGGGCTGCAATGCCCAGATGTGCTGTGATATCACACAGCCCCGTTGAAGCGCTCAGTGGGCTGTGCTGTCACAGAGCCTGTTACAAAAGCCAGATGTGATGTGATGTCAAGAGTTCTATCATTGCAGTTCTCAGATGTGCTGTGATGTCACAGAGAACTGTTACAGTGCCCAGGTGTGCTCCAATGTCACACAAACCAGATGCAGTTCCCAGATGGGTTCTGATGTCACAGAGAACTGTTGCAGTTCCCAAATGTTCTGTGATGTCACAGAGCACGGTTTCAGTGGCCATATGAGCTGTGATGTCACGGAGAACTGTTTCAGCACCTAGATGTGCTGTGATGTCACACAGCACTGTAACAGTGCTCTATGACATCTAGTACATCTGGGAACTACAATGGGGTTGTGTCACATCACAGCATTTCTGGGCACTCCTAAAGTGGTCTGTGACATCAGAGCACATCTGGGCACTGCTACAGTGCTCTGTGACATCACAGTTCATACGGCAACTGCAATGACACAACTCTTGACATCACATCACAACTGGACACTTAATGCTCAGTGATATTACAGCACAACTAGGCCATGCAATGCAGCTGTGTGGCATCACATCTGGTACCTGCAACAGCGTTGTGTGACAAAACACCACATTTGAGCATTGCAACAGGGCTGGATGACATCACAGCACATCTGGGCATTGCAACAGTTCTCTGTGACATCACAGCTCATATGGCAACTGCAACAGTTCCTGTGAGAACACATCTCTTCTGGCCACTTAATGCTCTGTGACATCACAGCACTTCTGAGCACTTCCACAGTTCTCTGTGACATCACATCTCAAACATGCAAAAGGACTATGTGACATCACAGCATATGTAGCTTTGCAGTTGGACTGTGTGACATCACAACATATCTGGGCACTGAAACAGGACTGTATACCATCCCGGCACATTTGGGCATTGTAGCAGATCTCTGTGACAGCAAAGCACATCTGGGCACTATAAAAGTGCTTTGTGACAGAACAGCTCATCTGGGCACTGCAAGAGTGCTCTAGAACATCACATCACAACTGGACACTGAAACTGTGCTGTGTGACATTACAGCACATGTGGGCAATGCATGTGGGCTGTGAGACATCACAGCACATGTGGGAACTGCAGTAGGAGTCTGTGACACAACAGAATATCTAGGCACTGCAGCATTGCTCTGTGATATCACAGAACATTTGGGCACTGTAATAGTGTGTGACATCACAGCACATCTGGGAAGTACAACAGGGATGTTTATCATCACATCACATCTGGGTTTTGTAACGAGGCTCTGTGACATCACAGCCCACCTGGGCACTTCCATGGGGCTGTGTGACATCACAGCACATGTGGGCATTGCAGAATTCCTGTGTCACATCACAGCACAGATAGGAACTGCTACAGTGCTGTGTGACATCACAGCTCTTGTGCGCACTGCAACGGGGCTGTGGAACACAACAGCACATCTGGGCTTTGCAGCAAGCTGTATGACATCACAGCACATCTGGATGTGGTAGGTGTCTTGGGTTGTAACATGAGAGGTGGAAGGTACAGAAGAAGTGGGCACAGGGTGGAGTGAGAGGAGGTGCTGGTGGTAGCAGATATAAGCACATGGTGTAAGCAAGGGGTTGGAATAAAGTATCATCCATGCTGAGTGTGTGGTGATCCTTGTCCCCTCAGCGGGGGGGATGAGTGATCCGTGCAGGCAGCCTGGTGGTGTTGCTGTGGCGGCAACATATGGTGACCCCAACGTGATCAGCAGAACGCAGGATGTCTGCAGCCATGGCACAGTTGGAGCAAATGATTGAGGGACTTAAGACAACGGCGTCTGAGTTGGTTGAACAGATTCAGTACATGCCCACAGCCACTTGCATCACGTGGTTGCAGGGGTGGGGTGTGATACGGACACCCATAGAATTACTAAATGCGCAGAAGTGGACGGTGGTGGACAGGGAGCTGTGTCAGGCTTTCGTAGAGGGGGCCGAGGGAATGGGTCGGCTTTTTGATGCGAGGGGAAATATTAAAAAGGTTCTGGTAAAAACAGCAGAGAAAAAACAGTTTCGGTTATCGGTACAGGAAGCTCTCTGGGGGAAGGAGCGGAGAGCGCGGACAGAGGAGAGAGTTCGTAGAGATCAGGAGACGAGCGTGGAGGTAGAGAATCTGGGAGAGCAGACGGAGAATGTCGAGCAGACAAGGAATGCCGTGCAGATAGGGAATGCCGAGCGGGCGGAGTCGGACGGGAGTACGGTGCAGGACGATCAGGGGAGAGTGGGGAAGCGCGACCCCATGTTAGACTGGGTACCACTGGGTACGTGAGGAGAAACGGAGAAAACGCAGGAGAGAGTGATACCGACTGCGGCGCCGGCGCCGGGAGCGGCACTGAGGCGGGTGATACCGAGAAAAGTCAACTGCCTCATTGACCACCGAAGATGAGTGATGTACCCAGAGGAATGGTAGAAATGAGAGCTAGAAGACGGAGTCTGGTGCGGAGACCGGGGATGGTTTGTATTTTAGACTTGATTAGCAATGTGAGTAGTATCAGCCACACAACTTTGCAACAGACCTGCTATAGATTTTACTTTTAGCACAAGTATAATAACTTTGTTTGCTAGCTGTTCTTTTTGCTCAACCGCCTTAGGGAGGGGGAGAGCATGGGGCATAGAATATATGAGTATAACCGTCTACTGAGTCTCTCTTGCAGATTGATGTGTTCCTTTGAGCGCTCGCCGTGACGCAGATCTAGATGGAATCACTCAACTGTTGGCGAGATTGAACAGTGAAGTGGAACACGACCAGCACCTGTTTACATCTTCCCGCAATTGGCTCAGCTGGCACATGTGCTGGGCAGACACGTTATGTATCAGCCCGTGCCACAGGACACTGGAGTCATCGAGCATAGGGAGGGGGAGATGTTTAGTGTGTGGGCGTCCGGAAGATCTTGGGTTGTAACGTGAGAGGTGGAAGGTACAGAAGAGGTGGGCACGGGGTGGAGTGAGAGGAGGTGCTGGTGGTAGCAGATATAAGCACATGGTGTAAACAAGGGGTTGGAATAAAGTATCATCCATGCTGAGTGTGTGGTGATCCTTGTCCCCTCAGCCGGGGGGCTGAGTAATCCATGCAGGCGGCCTGGTGGTGTTGCCGGTGGTGGCAACACTCTGGCCATAGTCACTGTCCCTGGCTCGGGGCCTTTAATGAGGTGAATCGCTGCCCCTGGTCTGAGGTCATTATCAAAACAAGTCTCTACCTCTGATGCAGGGTCTTTAAAGAAATGAAAATAAATCTCAGCTTCACCAGTTCTGTCCATAGAATGCAGGGGAGTCTCTGCTCCAGCACACCTCCTCCTCTCTTCCATCACTGACCTTGGAATCCACATGGTTATCTCACTGTTCCTAGTCCTTGCACCACCACCAGCCAGAAGAAGAAGATGAGGCAGAAGAAGGAAGAATATGGAGGAAGATGGAGGGAGAAACCTCCTCTTCCAGTTTCTTCTTAAAAAGTGACCATGGAGGCGTCTAATCGGCTCAGCCCCAGCAGTGGGTCTGGCTCAGAGCTGGGGAGAGTTGAGAGCAACTTCTTACAGGAGCCACCTTTACAGCCCCTTTCCCCTTTACCAGGTAAGGCTGTCATGTCAAACCATGACAGCTTGGAGCCCTGAGACCAAAGGGGAGGGGTGACTACCAGGAAGGAGCCAGCCCAAGCCTTGGCTGGGAAGAAATCAATATGCTATTTGTAAGGAAGACATGGGAATAGAGAGTGTCTGCAAAGGCTGGTGGACCTCAGAGAGGAGGAAGTCCACCAGCAGATGGAAATGGATTGTTAGAGAGTGTCAGGGGCTCCCATTATGACAGAGTTCCACCACCTTGGGGTGACTCTGAGTCACTGTCTCTGTGATTCTGTGACTCGCTGACTCTGAGTCAAGGAATCTGTGACTGACACTGTGAATCTGTTACTGCTTTCATGGCTCAATGACTCTGATTCTATGACTCTGACACTTTGACTCTATCACTCTGTGACTTGCTGACTCACTGATTTATGACTCTGTGAGACATTGAATTCATAATTCTGTGACTGTGACTCTGTGACCTGATGTCTCACTGACTCACTATCTGACTCTATGGTTATGGACTCCCTAAGTCCATTTGTTATTAAGTGCACTTGGAAATCTTCCTCTTTAACTGCACAATGAAATGACTCCAATTACCTGCACAAGTTGTGAACACTTGAAGAAAGTGAAATGAAAGAGCTCATTAGGGCTTTCTGTACTTTAATGAGCCCCATGGTGTCTGAGGAGCTGAGTCCATGAACATCAGATGATGAAGGAGACCAAGGAAATGTCTCAAGAAGTCCAAGTCAGAAGCAGAACTCCACATACCTTGAAGCATTAATGGGCCCCACTGAGGGCTGTTACTGACAAAGCTTCTCCAGGGACTCGTTAAAGCAATGAACTGGAGGCCCTGACTGCAGATATTCAAAACCCTGTTAAGGTCGCATTGAGGCTGAGAAAGAAAGAGAGGAACTAAGACAGAATAAACTAAGTCCAGAGCCTCAAAATGTAAATTTTGTCTATTTTGCCTCCTGGTCTTAGAGCCAACTCTGCCTCTGAGGGGAGAAATGTGGCTGCTTGAAAGAAGAGTCCCACCCCAGCTGAGGGAAGGAACATCAGGGATGGTTTCAGCCTGTTTCAAAGCTGGAGACCCAGGGACAGCTGGAGGGAGCCCAAAGGGGAGAGAGAGGAAGGAAATGAAGTGGGAGAGAGGTTAAAAGAATCTTCTGGCAGGGAAGGGACCTTTTTCTGTTGTCAGGGGTGCCGTGTGGGTCAGGGCTGGTCCTAGATCTCGATCACCCCCAGGACATGGCTGAGGTCACTTTCCCAGGGGAAGATCAAGGCAGAGATTACTGTTAGGGGAAGGACCTTTCCTGAGACTGTGTTCTCAAGTTTCCTACTATTGGGGAATTCATGGGGAGAAATGGAAAAATATCTCTAATGCTTGAACAAGTCACTGAGACACCTGAGCTGCAACATGGAGCAATTGTTATGAAATGGTCAGGGAATGAGAGGAAACCGAAGTCAGAGATGTGTCAGAAAGGTGAATTCCCTGGCTGCCCTCCTGGCCAAAGACTTCATCATCACCACCATAGCCTGAGACCACCGCCTCCACACCCCCATGGACTTCTTCCTCCTCAACCTCTCCCTCTGCGACCTGAGCTCCATCTCCACCACTGTCCCCAAAGCCATGGCCAATTCCCTCTGGGACACCAGGGAGATCTCCTACTCAGCATGTGCTGCACAGCTCTTTTTCTTAGTCTTCTTGACGTCAGCAGAGTATTTTCTCCTCACTGTCATGTGCTACAACCTCTACATTGCCATCTGCAAGCCCCTGCACTACGAGACCCTCCTGGGCAGCAGAGTTTGTGCCCACATGGCAGCAGCTGCCTGGGCCAGTGGATTTCTCAATTCTCTCCTGCACACAGCCAATACATTTTCACTGCCCCTCTGCCAGGACAATACTGTGGGACAGTTCTTCTATGAAATCCCACAGATTCTCAAGCTCTCCTGCTCACATACCTACCTCGGGGAAGTTGGGCTTCTTATGTTTAGCATTGCTTTAGGTTTGGTGTGTTTTGTGTTCATCGTGGTGTCTTATGTGCAGATCTTCAGGGCCATGCAGAGGATCCCCTCTGAGCAGGGATGGCACAAAGCCTTTTCCACCTGCCTCCCTCACCTGGCCGTGCTCTCCCTGTTTCTCAGCACAGCCATATTTTCTGACATGAAGCCCCCTTCCCATCTCTTCCCCATCCCTGGATCTTGTGTTGGCAGTGCTGTACTCGGTGGTGCCTCCAGCAATGAACCCCCTCGTCTACAGCATGAGGAACCAGGAGCTCAAGGATGCTCTGTGCAGTTACCCAAAGGATCCTGTTTCACTCACCCATAACATGACTGTTTTTCTCTACACGGTTCTCAGCGTATATCTCATCCCACCTGTCTGTTTTCTTCCTTTCTGCAATCATACTTTGACACGTTTCTTCAGTTCATACTGCTTCTCTGGAGGTTTCATCTGCCTGTGTCTGACAGGGCCACAGTGCTTAGTGAGGTATGACCTGTCCAAGAACAACTCCTCAATAAAAGGGGATCTCCCATCAAATTAGTGCTTGTTTTCTTCCCCCAGTCGAGTAGTCCTGTCTGTTTTCCCAGAACCACAGGTGGTGAGAGAGCCCTCCCTGTCCTTAGGGAGTTCCAAAGGCCCTCAAGTGCTTGGGCCTGATCGAGGTCTTTGTACCTGGATGGGCCTAAACCGGGACAGGGATCTTACAACACTTGTAAACATGTGAAGGGCAGGTGTGGAGAGGCTGGGGCCAGTGTTTTTTGCATAGTGCTCAGTGACAGACAAGGAGTAACAGGCACAAGCTGGAACACAGAAAGTGCCACTGCAACACGAGGAAAACTTCTTTACTCTGAGGATGAGGGAGCACTGGCACAGGTGTAGTGGTTTTGCCTGGGACAAGTTTTGGTAGCAGGGGGTTATAAGGGCTGGCTTCTTTAAACAAAGAGCTGCCAGAAGCTTCCCTGACAGGGCTAATGCCAGTCAGTTCTAAGTTGGATCTGCAGCTGACTCAGGCCTGGCCAATTAATTGGCCTGGCAAATTAGTGACTGAAGTAATGGCTCTGTGATTAACCTATTGCATCAGGCCAGGCTGGGGATTGACCTGATGGAGAGGAACTCCAGGAGAGAAACCTGGGAGTTCAGGTTGATAAAAAACTGACCATGAGCCAGCAACCTGCCCTCGTGGGCAAAAAGGCCAATGGCATCCTGGAGTGCATCAAGAAGAGTGTGAGCAGCAGAGTGAGGGAGGTTCTGCTCCCCCTCTCCTCTGCCATATCTGGAGAGTCCTCATCTGGAGTCCTGTGTCCAGTTCGGGGCTCCATCAGTTCAAGAGTGACAGGGAACTGATGGAGAGAGGTCAGTGCAGGGCCACCAAGATGATCAGGGGACTGGAGCATCTTCCTTCTGAGGAAAGGCTGCGGGACCTGGGGCTGTTTAGTCTGGAGAAGAGGAGACTGAGGGGGGAGCTCATTAATATTTACAAACATCTAAAGGGTGTGTGTCAGGTGGTTGGGGCAGCACTTTTTTCTAGCAACAGGACAAGGGGTGATGGGATGAAGCTGGAACACAAAAAGTCCCATTGGAACATAAGATTAGGTGTTTTCAGGTAGGTTGAACATGCAGGTGTGCACCTTAGAAGAATTAGCTCAAGGAACAATTGAAATCTCATTGTTTAAGTTTGAAGACTGTTGGAGGATGAATGCGACTCTCCAGGAAAGTGTGATATCCTTTGTTAACCTACTTTTCAGGAGAACTGTATGATGGTTAGTGTAACAATGCTCAGAAAGATACTGGAACAAATAATGTACAGAATACCCAGGGGATGGCGAGTAGTGTGGATTTCTGGAGAGGAAACTGCATCGCACAAACAAGCCTGTGGGAAAGCAACGGGAATTCACAGCACTGGTCTATAGACCCAGGAGACTCATGTAGACCCTTGTGGGCATCAGTTGTGGAACAGGAATTCTCTTTTCTTTTTGAAGGGTCTTTGGTCCAAGGAGAAATTAGCAGTGGTTCAGCATCAAACCAAAGGCTTAAAAGGGTTGCATCCAGAGTGTGTTAAAACTTGTTTTCATTAACTGTGCCAGCAATGGACTGCTCAGTGTATTTATTGACATTTACCAGCCTGAGAAGTGCTGTTTGCACTGTGGAGGTCAGACCCCAGAATGTCTCTTGAAACCTGAAAGAGAAGCACCTAAAATTTACTAAAAGCAGGGACATTTGGAGCACCATTGGTTGTGAGGAGAAAAATGTCCTTTTTATTCCACAAATGATGTAAACTGACATGGAACACAGAGTCAGCGTGGAAGAGCTTTTCCAGTCTACAAAGCAGTGGTGAGGCTTAGGTACTCTAGAAGAAAAAGGTGGACCAACTAAAAAGGATCAGAAGAGACCCATCAAAAATGGTTTAGAAATCAAGAAGACACAGGGGAACAAGAAAGACTGAAAAGACTGAGTTCATACGGGCTGAAGCAAATAGAAGTAAACTGTGACAGCTATTGAGAGCTGTAAAATGCTGATGCAGAAAAGAAATACTCTTGTGAGAAAGCAGCAATCTTGGATTTCAGAGAGGAAAATTCGGGCCAAGTGCTAGGAAAAGGTTTTGAACAGTAAGAAGAGAAATAGTGAAACGTGACTTAGAGGGTTTGTGGAATCTCCACGACTAAAGACATTTAAAAATAGAGAAACTGTGAGAAATAGCTAAAGTAGAACTGATCCTGCCTCTAGGGAGCAGGATGGACTATCTGGATCATGCTCCCCAGCTTTGCTTTCTATTACCTGTCCTTTTTAATCATGGTCTACATCCCAAGGCTGCAATTACATGCCTTTTCACACTGTCCGCTCCTGTTTAGCTTTCAGGAGAAAGCAGTCACTCTCCCATGTTAATGACTAGCTGCTCTATCAGTTTTACCAAGGTGTCCTCAGAAGATTCCACATACTAAGTTCACATGCGAGGGAAACGCCACTTTTCATGGATGACCATCAACAATTGGAGCACATTACCAGGACTCACGGTCCTGTAGAGTGTTCAGTCATTCCATTGGATTCAGCTAAAACCCTTATTTCAAATGCTATTCCAGCTTTTGTATTCTTTTAGTTAATTATTTGCAGCATAGTCTAAAATGTTTGGAGCCTCTGGGCTGCAAGAGGGAAGAAGTAGCTCTAACGTCCAGATTTGCCCGTTTCGATCTGGAGTAGGGCCCAGTAAGCAAGATGATTGGTTTTGCATTATTCATATGGCATCTCTTTGGATGATTCTGAAGCGATTCGTGTGCTGCTGTAGAAGGCAGAGCCCTGATGTCTGTCAGTGTGCGCTGGGATTTCTCATTTTATTTGCAAAAGTGATACAAATTCCACATCTTACAGTTCTTGGTCAAAAAGTTCCATTATCCTCTCTGGAGCAGGTCTCATACAAAGAAAAAGCACACCAAGCACAGCTATTCTATTACTATTGTGCTGCTCCCTCAGCTCCCTGGGACCCCCCTCTGCTTCCAGGGACTGATAAGGATTGCATTAGTTCCAGTGATTCGTGACTTGATCCCCATCCACTACTGTCTGTTCTCCTCCAGAGTCCCGCTTCAAGTCCCACCAGTGCCAGAGCTCTGTCTCATAGTAATGGCTCCAGCTCATCCTGGCTGAGGCAGTGCTGCACATTTGGGCTGAAGCACCCCAGCTTTGGCACCAGGCAAGCCTGGAAACTTGCTACCAGGTGCCCAAGGCCCTGCTGTGCAAAGGCTTTGCCTCAGAGCAAAATGGCATGGACAAAAGATTTCTGAAAGCCTTTCTTGCCCCGAGACCCAGGAGGAAATGCCTTCGTTCACTACATTATCACCCTCCTAGCTTGGACAAACCTAGGCTGTTGTTCTTTTTGCCTTCCTGGTGTGCTGTCTCGTATGGGAACAAGTGATTCTCACAGCCAACTCTTTTTGCAAGAACAGAAATGCCACAGGGCATGAGTCTGTCCCCAGATGAGGGAGGGAACATCAGTGATTGCTTCAGCCTGTTTCCCAGCAGTTTGTGCTGGAGCCCCAGGAGCCCCACCTGGAGGGAGCCCAGAGGGGCAGAGCAAGTGCTGCCATGGGCTGGTCCTCTGCTGCTGAGCTGGGCCAGGCTCCTGGGATGGAGAGAGCCCATGAGACGTGGGCAGTGCTTATGAGAGACAGCTCTGCCCAGGAGCAGCTCCCGTGCAAGAGGCAGAAGTGCCTGCAGGCAGCGAGAGGAGTGGAGTGAGGCAGAGAGATGGGACAGGCATTGGAGAGTGGGAGGCTGCTGAGAGCTGACTGAGCGACAAATCTTCCCTGTCCTTAAGGTGCTAAGTCTCTGGCTGTAGGATGGTGCAGGTGTGGTTCCTGGAGGGATGTCCCAAAGCTGGTACATCTCACAGCTGACAGGCTTGGTCAGGAGGTGTCTCACAGTTTCTGTGCTGTGGAGGGGAAGAACATGTTCCAGACAGGGCTTGGCTGCTGCAGCATCAGAGAGACGGGGCAGAGCAGGAGCCCTCTCTCAGGTATGGCTGCGGTGTTCTGCTGTCAAGAAGGTGGGTCAGGGCTGTTCACAGCTCCAGGTGAGCACTAGCAGATTCCAGGAGATGTTTCAAGAGGAAGATCAAGGCAGGGTTTACTCTAAAGAGAGGGAGTTTCCCCAAGTGGGTGTTTTCAGTTTCCTTCTCTGAGAGTGGGGGTCCAAGTGTGTGGTAGGAGTGGAAAAGAGAAGTAGAAAAGGACCTGTCAAGTTGAAATAAGTCCCTGAGACGTAACTTTGAGTGGTCAGTAGGTCTGCTAACAGCCTCCTAAAGGGCCTCAGCCACTTCCCTGGCTTTGGACAGTACCAGCATCACCTTTGCTGGACCCATCAGGTTGCTCCAACCTTTTGAACCTCCAGACTGGAACATGTGCCCAGCCAGTGCCCCATAAACAGGCAGGTTTCTGGAGGGCCCAGGGGAGTGCAGAGAGGTTGGGATGGGGTCTGTGATCAGGGAAAAGACACGGGACAGGGAAACATCTCCTAGAAGGAAAATCTTCTGTCAGCAGAAGGAGAGGAAAGGAAACATAAAATGTTTTGGGAGGGAGAATTGGGAAAATCCTGTGTCATCCCCTCCAATGCAGAGCCCTTCCTCTGAGCAAGCCCCCTGGCCTCCTCACCCATCAAAGCCTCTGCCTTCAGGGCCCTGGGCACAAGGCTTGACCTTCCTTCTCTGCCGACAGAGCTCCAGCAGAGCCGTGGGGCAGCTCTCCAGCCCCATGCCCAGGTCTCTCTGCAGAGCTCAGGGCTGAGAGCAGCTGCCCAGCAGTGATGGGTCTGGGAGGTGTCAGGCTGGGGAGGGTCAGGCTGTCCCGAGTGCCCGGCTGCCTCTGCCCTGGCCTCTCACACAGACTCTCACTCAGTTTTCCTGTCTCTGCACTTGCCTGTGTGATGGTTGTCTTGTTCTGTCAGTCAGACTCTCTAGGGATGGGAGTTTCAGCTGCCGAGTCACACACTGATCTGTGGGTGCAGTTATGTGGGAGTGTGCGTGGGAACAAGTGTCCCAGCTTTCCTCTGACCTGTGGGGCTGGGGCAATGCAGTCTGTGGGGCTGGGGAACGAGCTGGTTTTCCTCTGTAGAGATCATCGTTAGGACCCTTGGCTGCCTCCTCAAAGTGGCCTTCCAAGCAGTGAGCTGCCTGCAGGATACAAACCTGTCCCACAGCAGCTTGGTGTGATCTGAAAGCCCCACAGAGACCCAGAGCCTTTAGAGCTGAGGAAATGCTCTGTGGCTGGTGACTGAGCTCTGCGTGTCCTTGGCTGGAATGGAGTGAGACTTTTTGTTGCCTGCCATGGATCCCTCTGCTCTCAGCAGTCTCTGGTGGCTTTTCAGGATCACATGGGATTGTGATCACCTTCCACTTCTGAAAGAGGCCAGCCCAGGGAATCAGAGAACTGGACAGAAGGGGAAACCAGCTCCCTTCGCTCTGCTCTAAGCCACAGGCAAGTCTTTTGCCTTGCAGGGCTCCCTCTCTGCTCCGTGAGTACAGCACAACTGCTGAGGGTTTCTGACACCCAAGAACACTCCACATGGGAGATGGTGTCAAAAGAACAAGAACTCAGTTGCCTTCTCCATTCTTTAGTGCTGTGAGTGCAGATGCTGACAAGCCCTTCTGCATCAGGAGCAATTCCACCTGACAAATCAAACATCAGGACTGGCCTCTGCCCCTACCATCCCCATGAACCAACTCCTGCAGGGCAGGGCTGGCTGGTAAGAGCCCATGGGCAGAGGCTCTGCTCTTCATGGCACTTGAGCTGGGCTCTAGCCTTAGAGCTGAAGGAAGGTCTCCTTGAAAAGGAAAAGGGCTCTGTATGTGATAGGGGAAGGTCTGTGAGAAATGGCTTTGATTTTGCTCTGAGAAGCCTCTTCTAACTTGTCACTTTTTCTCCTGCAACAGCCCCACATGCCTAAAAACAGCAGATGTCCAACAGCTCCATCACCCAGTTCCTCCTCTTGTCATTTGCAGACAGGAGGGAGCTGCAGCTGCTGCACTTTGGGCTCTTCCTGGGCATCTACCTGGCTGCCCTCCTGGCCAATGGCTTCATCATCACCGCCGTGGCCTGCGACCATCGCCTCCACACCCCCATGTACTTCTTCCTGCTCAACCTCTCCCTCCTTGACCTGGGCTCCATCTCCACCATTGTCCCTAAAGCCATGGCCAGTTCCCTCTGGGACTCCAGGGCCATTTCCTACATGGGATGTGCTGCACAGGTGTTTCTGTTTGTCTTTTTCATGTCAGCAGAGTATTTCCTCCTCACTGTCATGTGCTACGACCGCTACGTTGCCATCTGCAAGCCCCTGCACTACGGGACCCTCCTGGGCAGCAGAGTTTGTGCCCACATGGCAGCAGCTGCCTGGGGCTCTGGGTTTCTCTATTCTCTCCTGCACACGGCCAGTACATTTTCCCTGCCCCTCTGCCAGGGCAATGCTGTGGACCAGTTCTTCTGTGAAATCTCCCAGATCCTTCGAATCTCTTGCTCTGATACCTACCTCAGGGAGTTTCAACTCCTTGTGTTTAGTGCTTGTGTCTTTTGGGGGTGTTTTGTGTTCATTGTTCTGTCCTACGTGCAGATCTTCAGGGTGGTGCAGAGGATCCCCTCTGAGCAGGGACGGCACAAAGCCTTTTCCACCTACCTCCCTCACCTGGCCGTGCTCTCCCTGTTTGTCAGCACTGCCACCTTTGCCTGCCTGAAGCCCCCCTCCATCTCCTCCCCATCCCTGGATATGGTGATGGCAGTGCTGTACTCTGTGGTGCCTCCAGCAGTGAACCCCCTCATCTACAGCATCAGGAACCAGGAGCTCAAGGACTCTATTAAGAAAGTAATTTCATGGCTATTTCTCAGCAGTGAGAAAGCTCTCAACACTCTGCACAAATGAATCCCAGCATGTCCCATTACAGGCCTCTGTGTCTTGCTGGTTTATATTTGCTGAAGAGCATTCTCATGATCAGTAATGTCATTGTCAGAGGTGACTCTCATCATGTCTGTAATAAAGTGGGATGTCCCTGGTGCACTGGGCTCTTCTTCTAAAGCTGGTGAACAGCAGCAGAGGTACGTATCCAAAGGCTGTCCCACACATGAACTTGTAGGTGGTGTCCTTAAAGAGGGGAGCCTGGTCCTGCTTGGAGTAACAGTGACGCTGGCTCAAGGTCAGAGCCTGAAGTCCTTGCTGTCCTGGTGCTCCAGCAGGCCTGAAGATGGCTGAAGAAGAGCTGGTGCCCCACACTCTCTTAGTGCGGTCTTCTCTCCTGAAGGGTGGTATGGAGAGGAAGGCTGGGACCCTGTGTCAGGGCTTTCACTGAGGGAAGCGTGACCCAGCAGCCATGTCAAGTCATTGCTGTCTGTGTGCCCAGCACAGGTCCATCACACGGTCTCCCCCCACCCTGCTGTGTGCTGGCTCCTACCCCCAAACTCATCCCCAGTCTCATACCTTTGTGGCTCTCCCTTCCTGAACTGGCCATTTACCACAGTCCAGACTTGGGCTGATCTCTGACATCCATCTACACTGTCAGAACATCAAACCCTTCCCAGGCTGACTGTGGATTGTGGCTGGCTGCAGACAAAATCCAGCCTGGCTGGATGCTGGAGAGGGCTACCAGAGCAGGAGGGTGCCAGGGGACGGGACACTGTGGTCTGTTGTCACAGCAGGCCAGCAGGACATTTCCCCACCCTGGCTGCACCTTCCCCTGTGTGGTGCCTGCACAGTTGGGCTGGGAGGCAGCAGGATGCATCTGGCAAAAGGGTGGGAATGTGAATTCGGGGGACAGCATGGCTGGGAGGTCTGACTGTAGCCCCTCTGCAGCCAGAGCAGTTCCTCACAGCCGTGACAGGAATTGCTGCTGCTCAAGGGCTCAGGGGTGTCTTGAGGGGACCCAAGACACGTGGCAAGAGTTGTCTCCCTGCACTGCACCTCACGATGCCTCCTGTGTCATCCTCCTCACTCAGGAGCAGCACTGGGTGTGTTTCTCCCTACCCAGGTGTGAAGGGAAGCTGCTGGTGGTCTTCTCTGCTGATCCCCATGTCCCAGCATCATCTCACAATCATGACCACAAGCCTTCTGCAGAGCAGGAAGGAAAAGGAAATCAATCTACCTATATTGTCCATCCCAGCCCAGGATACTGACAGGCCCCTGGCCACCAGGATACTGGTGGTTGTCTTTGCTGCAGGAGCACATGGAGAGCTCACGTTCAGCTTGTTGTTCACCAGAAAACTAAGGTCCTTCTCTGCAAAGCTGGTTTCTAGTTGTTGCCCTCCAGCACATCACTGTGAATGGTGTTACTGCTACCTGGGCATTTCTCCTCATTGAACTTGATGAGGTTCCCCTCTGCTCATTTCTCCAGCCAGCTGAGGTCCAGCAGCACAATCATCTTGTGTATCAGCTGCTCCTCTCAGTTTCATGTCGCCGGCCAGCCTGCTGAGTGTGAGCTGTGCCCCATAGTCCAGGCCAGTAATGAAGCTGCTAATCAGAGTTGGCCAGTTGGCCTCAGTATCAACTCTCCATGTACAGCTGTAGTGAATGTACAGCTATGGTGAATGACCTTCAGCTGGATTGTGTATCTCTGGTCACATCCTTCTGATCCCAGGTGTTCGTCCAACTTCCAAACTACCTGACTTTCCACTTACCTGGTCCATACTTCACCAGCTTGTCTATGAGGATGTTGTGGGAGAGTGCCAGAAGCCTTACTAACTACAACACCCATTGCTCTTCTTCCATCCACCACCCTCCACCACCCTATGATGTCAGGTAGTGGAAGCTGCCAAGTTGCTTCACCTCATTTTCTTTTCCATAAGCTCTTGCTGACTCGTCCCAGTCATGTTCCTGTCTGTCACTTGTCTGCAAACAGTTGGCAGAACTAATTTCTCCATCACCTTCCCAGGCACATGGGGAAGGCTGACTGACTACCTGGAGTCTCCTCATCATCCTTCTTTAGGATCCAAGTAACAGTTACTTTCTGCCAGTCCTCTGGAACCACAGTCCAGCTTCACCATCCTTCAAAGGTAACTGAAAGCAGGCTGGGAACGACATTGGCCAGCTCCTTCAGCACTCATGGCTGCATCTGTCCCGCCCCACAGAGTTGTTTCTATCCAATTTGCCTACATGTTCCCTAACACGATCCTCCGCCACTCAGAGTAAGTCTTTCGTGCCTCCAGTGTAGTATCTGCTCCCCTCAGTTTCACATGTTATTGGTGAATACCAGTCAACAGCAAGAGCTGAGGTCATTGATCCAAAGACACCCTTAGAGAGCCTAAGACTCTGCCCACTTCCTCACGCTGGGTGCAAGTTCTTTATCTCCCAGCAAGATCTTTCCCTCACTGGTCCCTCTGACCCTCAGGCACAACCTCACCCAGCCTGTTGCCCATCCCATTGAGGAGCTCCGGGCACTCAGGCAGCTGCTTCAAGCTCATCTCAAGCAGCAGGTGCACAGAGAGAATCCCCCACATGTTGTTCCTGAAAAGCTCCTTGAGTACAGGCATCTGTTGCAGATAAGTGGAATGCAACTCGCTCAAAAGAGAGAGGGAGCAGTACCGAAGCAAAATAATAACCTGACAGAGTGCAACACGTTTGATGGGATATAACAAAGTTGGGCAGTGGTTTGACAAGGTTCAGGAAGTTTGATGTCAAGCCTCACTTGATAAATTCCTGCACGGAAGAAACTTAGAAAGGTAGAATGATTCACACAGAAACAGATTCACGTGGGGACACAAAGAGTAAGGAAGACCCTCCCAGTGAGTCACAAGGTTCAGAGCGGACCCCCTTGCTTTCTAAACTCTTTACCCGGCCAAGGTGTGGATCCAATCCAATCTGCATCAATCTTAGTCTCAGACCTGAAACACAGTTTATTCCTAACAGAGTTCTCTGAACAGTGTTTATACCTCTATTGAGCAGCTACATGGATTAGCAGTGTTTCATTAGTTAATTCAGCATGCTATCAGTCCCTCACCCAGGATCTGTCGCAGGGAAAGAATCTCTCTGCCTTGGGGAAGGAAGGGTCTTTTAGTCTCAGGTAAGGAATCCCTAACGTTAACTGGCAGCCCTTGCTCAAGGGGAGAGTCACGTGCTGTGCAGCCCAGCTGCAGTTGGGGAGTGCTCAAACTGAGCCCATCCTGAGGGTGATATTTATGGAGTGCAGTAGTTGGCTGCTAGTCAATAGTATAGACAAGAGATGTCTTTGTTTTAGCTCAGGAATCTTGTTCTGTCCTTTGGTTGTTTTGCCTTATTGGATTTGAAAGAGACTTTCCAGAATATCTTTCCAAGGCACCTTCACTCCGTGCCATGAGCCCAGGGCTCCCCAGCACACAGGCTCACCTCACATGTGAGGCCTGCTGCTTCTTAGTCAGCCTGGACCCAAGGACGGTTTGGAGTCACATGTATCCACCACAGCCAGGCAACCAAGGAACCCTGTGCCCACTTCTTCTGTACCTTCCACCACTCACGTTACAACCCGAGATCTTCTGGACACCTACCACATCCAGATGTGCTGTGATGTCATACAGCTTGCTGCAAAGCCCAGATGTGCTGTTGTGTTCCACAGCCCCGTTGCAGTGCGCACATGAGCTGTGATGTCACACAGCACTGTAGCAGTTCCCATCTGTGCTGTGATGTGACACAGGAATTCTGCAATGCCCACATGTGCTGTGATGTCACACAGCCCCATGGAAGTGCCCAGGTGGGCTGTCATGTCACAGAGCCCTGTTACAAAACCCAGATGTGATGTGATGACAAACATCCCTGTTGCACTTCCCAGATGTGCTGTGATGTCACACAACACTATTACAGTGCCCAAATGTTCTGTGATATCACAGACCATTGCTGCAGTGCCTAGATATTCTGTTGTGTCACAGACCCCTACTGCAGTTCCCACATGTGCTGTGATGTCTCACAGCCCACATGCATTGCCCACATGTGCTGTAATGTCACACAGCACTGTTTCAGTGTCCAGTTGTGATGTGATGTTCTAGAGCACTCTTGCAGTGCCCAGATGAGCTGTTCTGTCACAAAGCACTTTTATAGTGCCCAGATGTGCTTTGCTGTCACAGAGACCTGCTACAATGCCCAAATGTGCCTGGATGTTACACAGTCCTGTTTCAGTTCCCAGATATGTTGTGATGTCACACAGCCCAACTGCAAAGCTACATATGCTGTGATGTCACATAGTCCTTTTGCATGTTTGAGATGTGATGTCACAGAGAACTGTGGAAGTGCTCAGAAGTGCTGTGATGTCACAGAGCATTAAGTGGCCAGAAGAGATGTGTTCTCACAGGAACTGTTGCAGTTGCCATATGAGCTGTGATGTCACAGAGAACTGTTGCAATGCCCAGATGTGCTGTGATGTCATCCAGCCCTGTTGCAATGCTCAAATGTGGTGTTTTGTCACACAACGCTGTTGCAGGTACCAGATGTGATGCCACACAGCTGCATTGCATGGCCTAGTTGTGCTGTAATATCACTGAACATTAAGTGTCCAGTTGTGATGTGATGTCAAGAGTTGTGTCATTGCAGTTGCCGTATGAACTGTGATGTCACAGAGCACTGTAGCAGTGCCCAGATGTGCTGTGATGTCACAGACCACTTTAGGAGTGCCCAGAAATGCTGTGATGTGACACAACCCCATTGTAGTTCCCAGATGTACTAGATGTCATAGAGCACTGTTACAGTGCTCTGTGACATCACAGCACATCTAGGTGCTGAAACAGTTCTCCGTGACATCACAGCTCATATGGCCACTGAAACCGTGCTCTGTGACATCACAGAACATTTGGGAACTGCAACAGTTCTCTGTGACATCAGAACCCATCTGGGAACTGCATCTGGTTTGTGTGACATTGGAGCACACCTGGGCACTGTAACAGTTCTCTGTGACATCACAGCACATCTGGGAACTGCAATGATAGAACTCTTGACATCACATCACATCTGGCTTTTGTAACAGGCTCTGTGACAGCACAGCCCACTGAGCGCTTCAACGGGGCTGTGTGATATCACAGCACATGTGGGCATTGCAGCCCCATTGCAGATCACAGCAGAGGTGCTGTGATGCCACAGAGCATCGTTTCAGTGGCCAGATTTGATGTGACGTTACAGAGCACTGCTACAGTGTCCAGTCATCCTGTGATGTCACAGGGCACTATTGCAGTGTCCAGATGTGCTGAGATGTCACACAGCCCTGCTGCAAAGCCCGGATGTGCTATTGTGTCACAGAGCATTGTTGCAGTGTCCAGGTGTGATGTGATGTCACAGAATTGTTGCAGTTGCCATATGAGCTGTGAAGTCACAGAGCACTGTTGCAGTGCCCAGAAGAGCTGTTCTGTCCCAGAGTTCAGCTGCAATGTGCAAATGTGCTGGGAGGTCACGCAGGCCTGTTACAGTGCCCAGATGTGCTGTGATGTCATAGAGCTCTGATGCAGTGTCTAGACGTGCTATTTATCAGAGCAGTGATTGAGAGCCCAGATTTGCAGTAATTTCACAGAGCACTGGAGCAGTGCCCTGATTTGCTGTGATTTGACACAGCCCCCCTGCAATGTCCACATGTACTGCTATGTCACACAGCCCTGTTGCAGAGCCTAGATGTGCTGTGAGGTCACAGGGTCCCCTTGCAACGCTCAGATGTACTGTGATGTCACAGACAAATGCTGCAGTGCCCAAATGTGTTTTGAATTCACACAGCCCTGTTGCAGTGCCCAGATGTGCTGTGGGGTCAGACAGGTATGTTGCAGATCCCAGAGGTGCTGTGGTACCACAGAGCCCCGTTTAAAAATGCCCAGATGTTATGTGATATTACAGAGCACTGCTACAGTGTCGAGACATCCTATGATGTCACAGAGCACTATTGCAGGGTCCAGATGTGCTGTGATGTCACAGAGCACTATTGCAGGGTCCAGATGTGCTGTGATGTCATACAGCTTGCTGCAAAGCCCAGATGTGCTGTTGTGTTCCACAGCCCCGTTGCAGTGCACACATGAGCTGTGATGTCACACAGCACTGTAGCAGTTCCCATCTGTGCTGTGATGTGTCACAGGACTTCTGCAATGCCCACATGTGCTGTGATGTCACACAGCCCCATGGAAGTGCCCAGGTAGGCTGTGATGTCACAGAGCCTCGTTACAAAACCCAGATGTGATGTGATGACAAACATCCCTGTTGCTGCGCCCAGATGTGCTGTGATGTCTAACAGCCTGGATACAGTTTCCAGATGTGCTGTGATGTCACAGAGCACAGTTTCAGTGGCCATATCAGCTGTAATGTCACAGAAGACTGTTGCAGTAACTAGAAGTGCTGTGATGTCACAGAACAATGCAACATCACAACACATCTGGGAACTGCAACAGGGTTGTTTGTCATCACATCACATCTGGGTTTTGCAACGGGGCTCTGTGACATCAAAGCCCACCTGGGCGCTTTAACGGGGCTGTGTGACACAACAGCACATGTGGGCATTGCAGAAGTCCTGTGACACATCACAGCACATCTGAGAACTGCTACTGTGCTCTTTGCCATCACAGCTCATGTTCGCACTGCAACAGGGCTGTGTAACACCACACCACATCTGGGCACTGCATCAGGGCTCTGTGACATTCCAGCATATCAGAGAACTGTTGTGTGACATCACAACACACATCAGACTCAATGGTCTTAAAGGTCTTTTCCAGCTGCAATGATTCCATAGGTCTATGAGCTGTTGCACAGCTGTGGAACTGAGGTGCTGAGGGACAGGGGTTGGTGATGGGCTCGGCAGGGTGAGGCTGGTGACTGGACTTGATGATCTTAAAGATCTTTTCCAACCCAAATGAATCTTTGATTCAATGATTCTATGTCAGGACGCAAATGTCTGTGTCAGCACCAGATCTGGCCCAAACCCTCAAGGGATTTTAATCAGAACAAAGAGGAGGCACAGCCTGAACACAGGACACTGAAGGCAGAGGAAATGGCTGGCAAGGGCCGAGGGCTCCCTGGAGCTCAGGGCTCTCCCAGCCGCACAGCTCCCTCCTCCCTCCCAGCTGCTCCCAGCCCCGCGGCAGTGACGGGCTCTCCGGGCCCGGGGATGGGCCACCCTTGTGCCCTGAGCTGCGGTGTCATGGCCTCGCTGTCCTCAGGGGGATGTGCCAGGGACACCTCTTGGGCATCGTCGTAGCTCCAGCTCTCTGGGCACAGGCACTGGGCATCTCCCTCAGCTCCAGGGGCCCCGGCACTGCTCTGGGAGCACAGCTTTGTCTCTGCAAAGCAGCAAGGCAGGCTGTAGCACATTTGGACATCTCCTTCCTTCCTTCTCCTCACCACTTCAGAGATGTTGAGCCCCCCTCCACCCGCCCTGTCCCTCATCCTCATCCCCATCCCCTCACCTCCAGCTGCGTCCCTGGGCCCTGCTCCCTCCTCTGCTGCCCTGGGCACTTCCCAGCCTCTGCGCCCAGACACAAGGTCCTCCCCAGGGTCAGAAACCTCCCTGGCATCATCATAGCCATCTGCTGGGCCACCTCTGGGCAGGACAGGGACATCTGGAAGCAGAAAGGAGCTGAGGTTGGTGAGAAGATGCATCGTGCAGAGAAGAGGACGGGAGGAAGCACAGGGACACGGGGCTCAGACACTGGTGGCTGCAGCGGCACAGGAGATCCCCATCTGCTCCCCAGCTCTGATGGTGGCACTCAGGGACACCACTGTCCATCCCGAGTCTGCAGCAATGAGACATCAACCCCTTCCTGCCCCCATTACCTCGTGCTGACCCCAGACCATCTTCCTCCTCGCTGTCCATGTGATGGAGCTGCAGTTTGGTCAGTGACCCCTCCGAATAGGAGCCTGGAGAGGGGACCCACAAAGCCAGGGCTGAGTGGGGAGGAGGGCCCAGGACTGACCCTCTGGCCTGGGACAAACCCAGCTGGGGTGGGCAGAGCTGATGGGGAGGAAGCTTCTGTCCTGGGCCAGGACGTCTCTGCTCTCCCCACATTACTGCAGGGACTTGGGCCTGGGGGCTGCAGGGAGTCAGCTGCAGGTGGGGACCAGGGGACAGAGCCCCCAGGGATGGACCCTTACCAACCTGATGGGTTGAATGTCTCCTGCTCCTCCCACACTGGGCTGTAACTGATCTCCTGGTAAACAGCCTCAGGGAAGGGCTCCAGGGCTGTCTGGGAGCCTGTGGATAGAGGCCGCTCTGGCTCAGGGACAGGCAGCTCCCACCTTCCCTCCTCTCTGCAGCTGCCCCTCTCTGCCCCACGGATCCACATCGCAGCCCCTGCTCTGCCACGGGGAGCTGAGGGCTGGGCAGAGGAGCAGCCTGGGGCCTGACACCACGGGGATGGACCCTGCTGCCCTGCATTCCTCCTGTGCCCATCTGCCCCAGCCCAGCTCTGGCCACTTCTGGCCCCATCCCCAACTCCCCCGTGTCGGGACTCTCTTCCCCTGGCTGCTGCTGGCCCATCATCAGGCAGTCAGTGGCACAGCAGCAGCACACGCCTGTGCCCCCAGCTCTGCCTGTGCTGACACACATACCCCACAGCGCCCTGGCCCTGCCAAGAGGAGCCTTCCCGTGGCAGCGTGGGGCAGGACCCACCTCTGCGCTCAGCCCTGGCGCTGAGCACTCTCCAGGCCAGGAGGGCCAGCAGCAGGCAGACAAGGGCTCCCAGGATCATGCACATGATGACGGGCAACGAGACGCTTCTGCTGCTGGTCGGGCGGCCCCGAGTGGGATCTGCACAGGCAGCCACACACAGAGGGAAGCACCAGGCCACGGAGCAGTGGGGGGCTGGAGCACCCAGCCCTGACCCCCATCATACCGTGGGCAACTCACAGCCCTCCCCACCCCCGGCACCCATAACCCGCTGCCTCCTCTTGGGAGTTCCACCCCCAGTGAGGATCCCCTTCCCTCTGGCTGGGTCACAGCCTGGCCTCGAGGAGACTCGTTGCTGATGGGAAGGACACGTCACCTGCTCCAGGGGTCGGTGCTGCTGTCCTGGGCGCAGCTGCAGAGGAGGAGAAGGAGAGATGAGCTGAGAGGGGGGTACGTGGGTACCAGGAGCCTCCACCCTTACCTGGCCTGTGTGTGCAGACACCCCTGGCACAGCCCCCCTGAACCACCTCTTCCACAGGGCTGCTCAGGGGGCTGCAACAGAGCCCAGGGCCCTGCTCTGGGCCTTGGCCAGGGCAGCACCAGCAGCCTGGGAGTTCAGAGACTCCTAGGATAGTGGGGGTTGAAACGGATTTCCAGAGCTCATCCAGCTGACATCCTGCTACAGCAGGTTCCCCTCCCTCAGGGGGCAGAGGAACATGTCCAGGTGGGCTTGGAGAAGGAGCCTCCACACCCTCCTTGGGCAGCCTGGGCCAGGGTTCCCTCACATTAATAGTGTAAGAGTTTCTCTTTGTGTTTCAGTGGAGCTTTTTGTTTTGCAGCTTTTGTCCATTACCTTGTCCTGTGACTGGACATTGCAGAAAAAATGTCACCCCATCCCCCTGACACCCACCCTTTAGGTACTTGTCAGTGTTAATGAGATCTCCCCGAAGCCTCCTGCAGGCTAAACAGCCCCAGGCCCCACAGCCTTTCCTCATAAGGAAGATATTCCAGTCCCCAGATCATGCTGGGCCTGCACTCGCCTCTCTCCAGCAGTTCCCTGTCCCTCTGCAGCTGGGGTGCCCAGAACTGGACACAGGACTCCAGATGACGCCCCACCAGATATGGCAGAGCAGAGGGGGAGTAGAACCTCTCTCGACCTGCTGCCCACCCTCTTCCTGATGCCCTCAGGATACCATTGGCCTTCTTGCCCACGAGGGCACGTTGCTGGCTCATGTTCAGTTTATCAACCAGGACTCCAAGGTCCAGAAGTGCCCCTGGGGCTGCAGAGCCTGGCCGGGCAGCAGCTGGAGGACATCCAGCCCCACAGAAGCTGCTGCCCACATGGGACCAGGCTGCTAGGCTCTGCAGGAACAGCCTCGCTCTCCAGAGCTCTGAGGGCAGGATGGGACCTGCCCCAGCTCCATGCAGTGCCCCGGGCAGAGCTCCAGCCCTGCACTCACCCGCGCAGCGCACGGCCGCGTCCTCCTTGTGCCGGCAGAGCCCGCGGTCCCCGGGCCAGGCCCAGCAGTGCTGCAGAGCCGCCTCTGTGCCCCGACACTCCACCTTCTCCAGCCAGATGGGGCCCGTGCCCTCCCCAAAGGCAGCCTCGGGCAGGGCGGCCACGGCGGGCCCACAGCCCAGCTGCCTGCAGGCCACCTCGGCATCCCGCACGTCCCACGCGTCGTCGCACACCGTCCCCCAGGAGCCGCGGTGCCACAGCTCCACCCGGCCCGAGCAGCCGTCCTCTCCTCCCACGGCGCGGATCCTCTCCCTGTCTGCAGGAGGCACAGAGCTGCTGGGGCAGCGGGACGGTGGGCACAGCCCTGCCAGGCCAGAGGGGCAGCAGAGGAGCAGCTCCCTACCTGTGCAGCTCGTGGCGTTGGGGCACGCGGAGCCCGGGGTTGGGGTCATTTTGGGCCGTGTCCCTGCAGAAGGAGATCAGAGAATCATGGAGTCATGGAATCATTTGGGTAGGAAAAGCCCCTGAGGCTGCTGGAGTCCCAGCCCTCCCCTCACCCTGCCCATCCCACCACTGACCCACGGCCCTCAGCACCTCAGCTTTGGGATCCCTCCAGAGACGGGGACACCCCACCTCCCTGGCAGCCTGGCACAGGGGCTGACAAGCCTCTCAGGGAAAAAGTTCTGCCTCAGCTCCAATCTCAACCTCCCCTGGGACAACTTGAGTCCCTTTCCTCTTGTCCTGTCATTCGTTAATGGAGAGAAGAGACCGACCCTAACATCACTCCAATCTCCTGGCAGGGTTTTGCACAGACTACTCCTGTCTCATCTCAGCCTCCTCTTCTCCAGGCTCAACTCCCCGATTCCCTCAGCCCCTCCCCAGCACCCTTGTGCTTCAGCCCCTTCCCCAGCTCCGCTGCCCAGCTCTGGCCACGCTGCAGCCCCTCAGTGTCCCTCTGGCAGTGAGTGAGGGGCCCAGCACTGAACACATCCCTTGAGCTGCAGCCTCACCAGAGCCCAGCACAGGGGACAATCCCTGCCCTGCTCCTGCTGCCACCCCAGTGCTGATCCCAGCCAGCAGGGAGGAATTGCTGGGTGGATGCTGGTGCCCGTGCAGCTCAGAATTACCACGGCAGGTGATGTGGGTCACATCTCGCAGCTCGTCGCACGACCGCGGGTTCCAGGGATCGGAGGGACACAGCCAGAAGGAGCCGTGTCTCTCCTCACACTCCACACGGTCCAGCCAGGCGGGGCCAGACACTCTGCCCCGTGGCCCTTGTATCTCCAGGGTCCCTTCCTTCCCGCAGCCCAGCTCCTCGCACGCCAGTGACACCGTTTTGGGGGTCATGGAGTTGGAGCAAACGCTGCCCCACGTCCCGTTGTAGAAAACCTGCAGGCGCCCGGAGCAGCCGTCGCTGCTCTCCAGCCTCAGGGCCGTGAACTCTGGCAGGGGAGAGAGACGAGTCCCTGAGGGCCACACACCGCTGCCCTTGCCGCCCACCCCCAGGCACAGCTGAGCTCCCCAGGGACCCCGGCGGCCCCGGGGCTGCCCGTGCCTGGCTGTGTGCAGGAGGTGCCGGCGCAGGAGCTCAGCAGCAGCCCGGGCCAGCGCTGGCCGTGCCCGGCTCTCCTGCTGGCCCGGCCTCCCTGAGCACCAGCCTCCCGCCACAGCTCCCGCCACACACCTGAGCAGACGGCTCCGGCGTCCTCTTTGTGCCCGCAGTCGTGCCGCCCCCAGGGCCCGGCTGGGCAGTCCCAGAGAGCGGCTTCGGCCCCGGAGCAGTTCACGCCGTCCAGCCAGATGTGCCCGGAGCCCTCCCCAAAGGCGGCAGAGCCCGGGGCCCGCACGGCCCCTCCGCAGCCCAGCTGCCGGCACACGACGGCGGCATCGGGCAGGTCCCAGCCGTCGTCGCAGACGCTGCCCCAGCTGCCCTGGGAGTAGATCTCCACTCTCCCGGCGCAGCGCCCGGGCCCGTTCGCCAGCCGCACGCGCCGGCTCCCTGCGGCGGGGACGGAGCCCAGATGGCGGCGGGGGCCGGCTGCCCGCCCACCCTGTGCCCCGGGGGGCCCGTGGGGACACTCACCCTGGCAAACCACCCCCACATCCTCCACGACCCCCGCTGCCGGCCAGGAGACGTTGCAGAGGCTCAGCTGGGCCTCGTGCCCCTGGCACCGCACCCCTCGCAGCCCCACGGGGCCCGGCCCTCGCTCGGCCTTGAGCGGCTTGTAGGCCGTCTCTGCCTCTCCGCACCGCAGCTGCCGACACGCCACACGGGCCTCCGCCACGGCCCACTGCTCAGACAGGACTCTGCCCCACGTCCCGCGCTGGAAGATCTCCACTCGCCCGGCGCACCGGCTCCCTCCCCCCACCAGCCGCAGGGACCCGGAGCCAGCGGGGCCTGGGGAGTCGTGGAATCACCGATCATGGACTCACACAACCCTTTGGGCTGACGGGAAAAGCCCCTGAAGCTGCTGCAGCCCCAGCCCTGCCCTCACCCTGCCCAGCCCAGCACTGACCCACGGCCCTCAGCACCTCAGCCCCACGGCTTTGGGATCCCTTCAGGGCTGGGCTCAGGTTTCCCTAGAGCAGGTTGAGATTGGAGCTGAGGTGCTGGGTCAGTGGTGGGCTTGGCAGGGTGAGGGCAGGGCTGGGACTGCAGCAGCTTCAAGGCCTTTTCCAACCTAAGCCGTTGGTTCTCTGCTGGAGATGGGCCCTGGAAGCCAGTGTCCCTGGCAGGGAGCAGAGCTGAGGAGTCTGCCCCAGCAGAAAGCACAGGTTTGAGGCTGGTGCTCACCAGAAGCCCCAGCCTGGCTCTGTGCCTCACCCCCTGCTCTGCTGCTGCTGCTGGGGGCAGCCAGGCAGCCCCGTGGGACTGAGATCATGCCTGGGGCTATTTCTGTGTTGCTGGGACAGGGCTGTCTGCAGCCAGAGGGGTGGAATGAGCCCCACAGCCCTGTCCGGCACCCAGCACCCCGGGGGGACGTCAAAAGAGCCTGAGCCTGGAGGTGGCCCTTGGGGCTGCCCTGGGGGGCAGGGACAACGTCTCTCTGCAGCCCTCAGGGCTTCTGCAGGGGGAAGTGCAGCCTGGGCCTGCCTCAGGTCCCCTGCCTTGGGCTGCTGTCATGCCAGGAGACAAAGGAGCGAATCCAGGGTTTGCCAGCCCTCACCTGAGCAGACGACAGCAGCAGCATCCTCATGGGAGCACGGGGAGGCCCCCAGCATGGTCACTGGGCGATGTCCCAGGTGGGCTTCAGTCCCACTGCAGCGGAACGAGTCTCTCCAGACGGGGCCCGTTCCTCTCCCAAAACTCCCTCCTCTGGGAAGGGACACGGCAAAGCCACAGCCCAGGCGGCCACAGAGGACGTGGGCGTCGGAGAGGTGCCAGCGGGAGGCACAGAGGCTGCCCCAGGTCCCCTGCACGTGCAGCTCCACCCTCCCCTCGCACGCCGTGCTGCCGTTCACCAGCCTGAACCCTGCAAGCACAGACAGAGAACAATGGAAGGGGATGGAATTGTGCTCTGGCTCCTTCAGGAGCTGGGGAGAGGTCAAATGGAGGAGAGCTGCCATCCTCCTCCTCCACCTCTTCCCGCATCATTTTGGGGCTGCAGACCCCACATCAGTCCCTCTGTCCTCAGGCCCAGCACGGTCCCTGCCCCGCTGCCCTATCCCCAGCACATCCCTGGTGTTTTACACCCCAGTGACAGTCCTTACGTGTGCAGTTGAGCCAAGTAGCAGCTCTGGGGGTGCAGAGCTGGTCGCAGGAGGGGCCTCTGGGGCAAAACTGGAGGAAGGGTTCATTCCCTGCACACTGCAGCTCTCTGTCCCACATGGCACCGGCGCTGGCTCCATCACGAGCTGCCCCTTGGATGTTCAGGGCTGCCCCACACTGCAGCTCCCTGCAGACCACAGCAGCAGCTCTGGCACCAAAGGCTGAGGCACAGACACTTTTCCACTTCTCCCCATCATGGATCTCCACGTGTCCTGAGCAGTCGTTGTCCCCTCCGACCAGCCGGACAAACCCTGGAGCAGACAAAGCCCCCTGTGAGTTCCCAGAGCCTGCTGGCAGTTACCTCATCTCCCACCTCATCTCCAAGGAGGCCACAAAGTGCCCCACAAGCCCCCAGCAGCTCCCAGTGGGTGCTGATGGCACAAACACACCAGGAGCGGCCCTGGGCTGAGCAGCTCCCAGGGTAAGGACGGGCACTGAGGACAGTGCAAGTGCTGGCACAGCTCCTGTGGCACAGGGCAGCTGGGGCTGGGGTAGGCAGGAAAGGTGCAGCAACAGGTCACCCCAACTGCATGGGATGTGTCTCTGTGGGCTGCAGATCAGGGGTGACCCTGGCAGAGGAATAAGGTGCCAATAAAGTCCCTTGTTATCTCCTGCCATTCCCCAGGGATGTGGGTGGCTGCATGAGATGCTGTGGGTGCCTCTGGCATGGTGGGAGCTGGTCCGTGGCCATGCCAGAGCGGTCCTGGCTGAGTGGGAGGAGGAAGATGGGAACTGAGACACAATGGGGCAGAGAGGAGGCAGGCCAGGCACCAACTTAGAGTGGGCTGAGCAACCTCAGGGCCCAGGTTTGTGGTGAGAACCCGGGCTGGGTTCCTATTGCCCTTTCTCAGGACTGGAGACACCAGCAACACCAGCTGCAGCTTGGCAATGTGACCAGCCAGCCTGGACCCTGCTCTCACACACACTCATTGCTCCTGGAGGGCACAGCCAGGTCCCTTTCTGGTCTCTTACCTGAACAGCTCACTCCAGCATCCTCATCGTGATCACAGTCGTGCTCACCCCATCCCCTGTGTGTACAGTTGGACAGGGCAGGCTCGGAGCCACGACATCGAACATCATCCAACCAAATGGGGCCATATCCTGGCCCAAAATCTTTATCCTCATAATCTTCATCCTCTGCAACAGCAGACCCACATCCCAGCTGCTTGCAAACCACTGCAGCATCTTTCAAGTCCCATTCATCATCACACACAGTGCCCCACTGTCCCTCGTGTTCCACCTCCACTCTCCCAGCGCAGCGGCTGCCGCCATCCACCAGCCTCAACTCTGTAGCCCCTGAAACGCCAACACGGGGCTGGTCAGGAGAGCACCGAGCTCCAGACTACAGCTCTGGGGTCCCCCCTGCCCAGGCAGAGGTAAAGGCACCTGAGGGACAGCCCTCCCCATCCTGGGCTGTCCCTGGGGCAGTCTGGGGGTCTCTTTTCTCCCCAGCTCTGCAAAGGGCTGAGGCTGCCCAGCAGCAGACCTGCTGTACCATTCACAGCCCCACAGCCTGCAGCACATCCCCACTAATTCAACCACCCCTTTCCCATGTCCCCTCTCTCCTCCCCAGCACAGCAACCCCCGTATGGCCCCGGGCCCCAGCCCCACACCTCCCTCTCCCACCCACACAGGCACAGCATCCACTCCCTTGAGCACCTTCTGCCCCTCGTCCCAGCGGCACCTGTGAAGAAACCGAATTGCCAGAGGTATCCCGATGAGTACGCTGGTGCCCACTGGCCCTGGCTGTGGGACAAGGGAGCCAGCACTTACCCCTGCACAGCTGCAGCCCGAGGAGCAGCCACAGCACCCGAGGCCACAGGAGTCCCTGCGTGCCCATCCTGAGCCTCCTGCCCCTGGGCACAGCCCTGCTGCTCCCCAGTCCCCAGCACGGCTCCCGCACCCTCGTGGGGCTGCTGCTGATGGGAGGGTGAGATCTCTGAGAGATGCCAACGCAGCTGCAGGAGCCAATCCAAGCAGCAGCACCTTTTGAGATGAGATCAGGAGCTCTCTCCCCTCTGACACAGCTCAGCCCGCCAATGAGCTTCTCCAGTGCCCTTCATGCCCATATATGAGGGACACCACGGTCCCAATGCAGGTGCCACGGCTGCTGCCACGGGGCAGAGTTATGGGCCGAGGCAGGCGCAGAGGGGAAATGGGTCTCCAGGCCCTCAACTGGGAGCACTGGGAGCACTGGGAGCACTGAGCATCCCCAGGGCTACACTCATCAGAGAACCCACGAGGGCAGTGTCCTCCAGCCCCGAGCTGTGGGGCTGCTCTGGCTCTGTGTCGGGGTGGAAAGGGAACAGCCCCTGCCCTGCTGCAGCCCCTGTGGGACAGCCCTGGGCTGGGGGCAGAGCTGCAGCCCCGGCCTGCAGGAACATCCCTCCTGGAGAGCCTCAGGACAGGGCCCCGGCAGGAGCCGCGCTGGGACACGTCCCCAGCCCGGCAGCAGGAGAGGCCCCAGCGTGTCCCCAACCGTCCCCGTGTCCCCCAGGGGCTGTTGTTCCCTGCAGGCAGATGCATCGGGAGCTGCAGCTGCAGCTGCACAAACCGCAGCCCCCGCGGCCTCGCAGCACTCGCTGCGCTTCCCCCACAGCGCCCGGCCAGGAAGCCTGAGGTTTCCTCCTGGCACCCAGCCCAGGCACAGCCCCGCGGGGCCCCGACACACCCCCAGCCCCACTGCTCCTGCCGGGGCTGCTCCTTCGGCCTCGCAGAGACGCCAATCGCAGCTCCTGGCCCCTGGGACGGCCTCGCTGCACATGGATGCTCCACACTCAGCCCCACGGCCATGGGGGGCACTGCAGGGATGTCACCTCACACCCACATACAGGCACCCCATGCGGGGACAGAGGGACCCTCAGTGAGCTCCCTGATGGCACCAAACTGGGAGCACTGGCTGATTCCCCAGAGGCTGTGCTGCCAGTCAGTGAGAGCTGGACAGGCTGAGAGTTGGGCAGAGAGGAACTTGCTGAGGGTCACCAGGAGTAAGGGCAGAGTCCCCAGCTCGAGAGACAGGGAACGGCTGCAGAGAGGCAACACAGGGCTACTGAGATGCTGAGGGGATGGAACATGTGTGTGAGGAGGAAAGGCTGCGGGCCCTGGGGCTGTTTAGGAAAGAGGAGACTGCAGGGGGTTCTCATTAATACTGACAAATATGTCAGTGGTGGGTGTCAGGGGGCTGGGGCAGCACTTTTGTTCTGTTGTATCCAGTGACAGGACAAGGGCTGATGGAAAGAAGCTGCAACACAAAATGTCCCATTGAAACATGAGCAAAAGCTATTTCCCTGCTGAGGTGAGGGAGCCCTGGCCCGGGCTGCCCAGGGAGGCTGCGGAGGCTCCTTCTCGGCAGGTTTCCAAGCCCAGCTGGACACGCTCCTGTGTGACCTGATCTAGGTGGGACCCGCCTGAGATGGGGGTTGGGCTGGATGAGCTTTAGGGGTCGCTTCCAACTGCCACCGTTCTGTGACTCTTTTTAGTGACGGCCCTTCCAGCCGCCACCCTCGGGCGATTCTTACGCCTGTGCCCAGAGGTGATGATGCTGCGGGGCGGGAGCGGGAGCAGCGGCAGCCGCGGGACAGGCGCCGCTTCCCCGCGGCCGCCCCGCGGACTCCATTTCCCGTCAGCGCCCGCGCCTCGCTGTCGCGCAAAGCCGCCGGCGGCAGCCGCGGTGCCTGCCGGGAGTCGTAGTCCCAGCGTGCCCCGCGCGGAGCCCGCGCCGCCGCTCGCGCTGCCGGGGGTCTCTCAGCGCGGGGGCGGCGCCGGCGGCTGCTCCCGGGGGTCCCGGCGGAGGCGGCTCCGGCCGTGTCGGGCGAGGAGGAGGCGGCCGAGCTCCCCACGGCTGAGCGCCGGGCGGCGAGCGAGCGCAGGATGGGGGGCGCGTGGCCGGCGGTGAGCGCGGGCCGCGGGCGGGCCGGGGGGCGGCGGGAGGGCGGCGGGGAGGGGGCTCCGCGGCGGGCCGGGGGTGTCCGGTGAGGCGGGGCCGGGCGGAGGCGGCGGCGGGCCCGGGGCGGGCGGCGAGGCCCCGGGAGCCCGAGAGCCGCCCGCGGGCGCCGGTGAGGGGGAGGCGGCCGAACGCGGCTCCGCGGCGGCTCCTCGGGCCCCGGCGGCGGCGCGGAGCGGGGCGGGGGGAGGCGGGGCCGCGCCGTCCCTCCGTGCCGCGGGGGAAAGCGGGAGCGGGGCCCGGGCCCGGCGGGGGCTGCCGCCCGCGGCCCGCCCCGGCGCTGTCCCGCTCCGCTCTTCTGTTCGGGGTTTGACCCGCTCCCGCTTCCCCGCCGCCGCCTCTCGCTGCAGCCGGGCAGCCGCGGCGGAGCGGGACGAGCCCCGGGCAGCCGGGAACGACCGGGCTGGGCCCCGTTCTGCGGCGGGGAGTCCCGGGGGAGGCGGCCCCGGCGCTGGCAGCGGCCTGGGACACGCTTCGCTCACCGCAAACACTTTGTGTCCCGCTCTTCCCCCACCCCGCGTTATTTCCTTCGTGCTGTTGTGTTTAAACGCTGCTTGATGCGGTCCCATGGCGGGGGAGGCGGAGAGAAGTTCAGCCCCAGAGAGGGGTGACAACAGCTCAAAGGGCTCCTGGAGCCCCCCTGGAATCGCATCGGTAGTGCCGGGTCCCTCTCTCCAGCAGCTGACTTGAGCATTGCTGCTGAAGCCACCTCTCTGGAGGGGACGGTGGCTGCAGCTCAGGAGGGAGCCACGGGGCTGTGGGGCGGCTGCCTTTGGCCAGGGTTCTTTTTGGGACGGGAGGTTGCAACTTTGGCTCAGTCTCTCTGCTGCTGCTTCTCCCTCACGGGTGTGTGAGCACGTTTGGGAGAAGCAAACACAGAGCTGTGGTGAACAGTTGGTTGCCCCACAGGTTCTCATCTGAGTCAGGTGTTTTAAAGTGATATAAAGGGCTTTGAATTCCCTACAGGAAGCCCCATGAGGGCCATCAGTGGGAGGGGGCTCTTGGTCAGTGCTGTCTGCTCCTTGGGTTCATGTGGTGGGCACAGCTCTTTGCTCCTCTTCCCACTGGGTGTGGTTGAACGTGTCCTGCCCTCACCTCTGTGTGTCCCTCTGAACTCCATCCATTGGGGTTTTATCTGTACTTGCAAGTCTAATCCTCCCTTGTGAATGCTTGTGGCAGGCAGGAAGGTGACAAAAGGAGTTGTGTTGGTGATTTGTTGGGTAGGTGCAAGGCTTTGGGCTCTCACTGGGTGTTGTCAGCACCCTCCTACTCAGAGCCATCCCCTTCCTCTAAACCACACACCATCAGTCACAGAAACAGCCCCCAGCAGAGGCACTTCCCAAACCAGCCTCTTGCAAAAACCAAGGTGCTCACAGAAAGAGGAGAAGCCAGGAGGGTTTGGAAACATTTAGGGGTAAACTTTGTGAGTCCCTGTGCAGTGTTCCAGCTGGAGCTGTGAAAACCTTCTCCAAGCCTCATTCCAGTGGGGTGTCTGACTGTCCCCAGCGCCTTTCTCTTGATGAGCTGAGTTGAAAGCCTTGTCCTCTTTTAGGAGACAGCCAGATCCTGCAGGTTGCTGGTTGTTGACGTGCTCTGTGTTTGTGTTTCAGGGGCCCTGTGGGCAGTGGTGGAAGCGGCCAGCGCCGGCGCCTCGGTTCTCTGCCTGTGTGAGAAGGGAGATGCCAAGGTCACGGAAGAGACAGGCAAGATCTCCAAGAAGGAAAAAGAAATGAAAACAGGTGAGACCCATCCCCAAAGAGATTGTTTCCTTTTCATCCACTGTTGTGTTTCTGTCTCCCGTTGGGCAGCTGGTGTGAATGGGCAAGGGCACAGAGAGCAGGGCTGTGGCTGGTGTAAGAAATGCTTCATTCTTCCCAGAAAGGCCAGTTTTAACCCAAGTCCTGCTGCTGAAGCGTCACTAATGAGCTTCCCAGCTGGATGCATTCAGTCATCCAGGATGGGCAAGAAGGCCAAGGGCATCCTGGCCTGGATCAGGAACAGTGTTGTCAGCAGGAGCAAGGAGCTGATCGTTGCCCTGGGCTCGGCTTTGGTGAGGCTGCACCTCCAATACTGTGCTCAGCTCAGGGTCTCTCTCTACAAGAAGGACATGGAGGTGCTGGAGAGGATCCAGAAGCAGCTACCAAGCCAGGAAAGGATTTGGAACACGTCTCATGAGGAAGGGCTGGGGGGACTGGGGCTGTTTAGCCTGGAGAAAAGAAGGCTCAGGGGAGACCTTCTCACTCTCTACATCTACCTGAAAGGAAGCTGCAGTGAGGTGGGGGTCAGTCTATTCTCCCTGATAACAAGCAATAGAAGAAGAGGAAACAGCCTCAAGTTGTGCCAGGGGAGGTTCAGGCTGGATGTGAGGAGGAATTTCTTTGCTGACAGGGTTGTCAGGCCTTGGAACAGCTGCCCAGGGAGCTGCTGGAGTCACCGTCCCTGTAGGGGTTTCACAGCCGGGTGGGTGTTGCACGGAGGGCAATGGGCTGGTGGGTGATGGGGCTGGGACAGAGGCTGCACTCCAAGAGCTGAAAGGTCTCTCCCAGCTGAAATGATGCTGTGACTGTGTGATGCCTGTGAAGTGATGTGTCTGTGTTGGGCTGTGCGGGGCTCTGCAGGGAAGGCCCCGTCCAGCCGTGACTGTGGCAGCTGGAGGCAGGGCCTGGCTGCCCCCCACAGAGTCACAGAATGATGGGGCTTGTCAGGAACCTTTAGAGATCTTTCAGCCCAACCCCCTGCTAAGGCAGGTTCTGCTTGGTCAGGGACACAGGAACGTGTGCAGGTGGGTTTGGAAACCTGCCGAGAAGGAGCCTCCACACCCTCCCTGGGCAGCCTGGGCCAGGGCTCCCTCACATTAACAGGGAAATATGTTCCTTATGTTTAAATGGAAGCTCCTCCTAAAGCCCACAGGGGATACTTGCAGCAGCTTTTCACAGAAGCCAGTGTTTGCCCATGGGATAGAAAGCAGGGGAATCTGGGGCACTTGTGGCAGGTTCTCTCCCTTCCCTGCCCCTCTGGCCATGTGGCAGGATGGAGCTCAACCCAGACGGCACTGCTGGGAAGCTGGAGCACGGCCTGGGCAGCAGCTTCCTTGAGGAGCAGCTCTTGAAGAAGAACTCCTACCCCTGGAGTGCCCCAACCAGCTGGCCCAGACCTCAGTCTCGCCACTGCTGGGGCTTTTGCTGTGTGTTTGTTTCCCTTCCAGGCTTCACTCCCCTGCTGTGTCTTCCTTTTCCTCACTGCCCTCTTTTCCGCCTGGTTCTGTGTTCTTCCATCCCCTCTGTGGGTTCAAGTCTGTTTCTGGTTTTAATAAAGATGTATTTTGTAGCTAATGAGACCGTCTGTAATTCAACGAGTATCAGAGAATCACGGCATGGTGGGGTTGGAAGGGACCTGTAGAGATCATCCAGCCCAACTCCCCTGCAGAAGCAGGTCCCACCTAGATCAGGTCACACGGGAACAGTGTCCAGGTGGGTCTTGAAGAGCTCCAAGGAAGGAGCCTCCACACCCTCCCTGTGCAGCCTGGGCCAGGGCTCCCTCTCCAGCAGGTCACCCCCAGCCTGTCCTGGTGCAGGGGGTTGTTCCTCCCCAGCTACAGGACTCTGCCCTTGTCCCTGTTGAACCTCAGGAGGTTCCTCTCTGCCCAACTCTCCAGCTGATTGAGATCCTGCTGCATGGCAGCACAGCCTCTGGGGAATCAGCCAGTGCTCCCAGTTTGGTGCCAGCAGGGAACTTGCTGAGGGTCCCTCTGTCCCCTCATCCAGGTGGTTGATGAAGGCGTTGAACAAGACTGGCCCCAGAACCCACCCCTGTGGAACTCCACTGGCCACAGGCCTCCAACTCGACTCTGCCATTGATCACCACTCTGGCGGATCACCACTCCTCCCCCAGCTCTTGTGACCAGCCTCAAGATTTTTGGGCTTTTTTCTATCACCTGGTTGGTACTGATGCAGTTCAAGGGTGACATGGGCCAATAGCCTCTTGTCATCTGGAGTCTGGATCGTGTCAGGGATGATGCCACCAAAGAACTTACACACAAACACGCTCGCTCTGTGAAACGGGGGGAGCAGAGTGTGAGGAGAGCACAGCCTGGGCACGAGGAGCAGCCCCCTGCCAGCCTGGCACACAACCTGTTGATGAAGTTGCCCAAGTTGTTGAGCAGCTGCAGGTTGTTGTTGAGCAGGAGGTGTTTCCAGAGCTTCCCCTGTACCTGCCAAGGCCAGGGCCAGTCAGCTCTGGGCTGGACCCGCTGCTGCCCAAAGCCTGGCCAGCAAGTGATGGAGGTAAGGCCTCTGTGATGAACGGACTGGAGAAGGGGAAGAAGATGCTGTAGCAGAAGGGAGTGAGAAAGTGGGAACAACATGTCAGGGGTGCCTGTATGTGGGTGTGAGGTGACATCCCTGCAGTGCCCCCCATGGCCGTGGGGCTGAGTGTGGAGCATCCATGTGCAGCGAGGCCGTCCCAGGGGCCAGGAGCTGCGATTGGCGTCTCTGCGAGGCCGAAGGAGCAGCCCCGGCAGGAGCAGTGGGGCTGGGGGTGTGTCGGGGCCCGTGGGGCTGTGCCTGGGCTGGGTGCCAGGAGGAAACCTCAGGCTTCCTGGCCGGGCGCTGTGGGGGAAGCGCAGCGAGTGCTGCGAGGCCGCGGGGGCTGCGGTTTGTGCAGCTGCAGCTCCCGATGCATCTGCCTGCAGGGAACAACGGCCCCTGGGGGACACGGGGACGGTTGGGGACACGCTGGGGCCTGTCCTGCTGCCGGGCTGGGGACGTGTCCCAGCGCGGCTCCTGCCGGGGCCCTGTCCTGAGGCTCTCCAGGAGGGATGTTCCTGCAGGCCGGGGCTGCAGCTCTGCCCCCAGCCCAGGGCTGTCCCACAGGGGCTGCAGCAGGGCAGGGGCTGTTCCCTTTCCACCCCGACACAGAGCCAGAGCAGCCCCACAGCTCGGGGCTGGAGGACACTGCCCTCGTGGGTTCTCTGATGAGTGTAGCCCTGGGGATGCTCAGTGCTCCCAGTGCTCCCAGTTGAGGGCCTGGAGACCCATTTCCCCTCTGCGCCTGCCTCGGCCCATAACTCTGCCTCAACTCAGAGTTGAGGCTGGTGGATGACGCCAGCCGCTGCGCTGGGAGAGTGGAGGTGGAACACGAGGGACAGTGGGGCACTGTGTGTGGTGTCATCTGGAACTTGAAAGATGCAGCAGTGGTTTGCAAGCAGCTGGGATGTGGGTCTGCTGTTCAAGCTTTTCGGCACGGAAATTTCGGTCCAGGATCTGGCCCCATTTGGTTGATTGATATTCAGTGTCGTGGCTCCGAGCCTGCCCTGTCCAATGTACACACAGCGGATGGGGTGAGCACAACTGTGTTCACAGCATGGACGCTGGGGTGAGCTGTTCAGGTAAGAGGCCAGAAAGGGACCTGGCTGTGCCCTCCAGGAGCAATGAGTGTGTGTGAGAGCAGGGTCCAGGCTGGCTGGTCACATTGCCAAGCTGCAGCTGGTGTTGCTGGTGTCTCCAGTCCTGAGAAAGGGCAATAGGAACCCAGCCCGGGTTCTCACCACAAACCTGGGCCCTGAGGTTGCTCAGCCCACTCTCAGTCGGTGCCTGCCCTGTCTCCTCCCTGCCCCATTGTGTCTCAGTTCCCATCTTCCTCCTCCCACTAAGCCAGGAGCAGTCTGGCATTGCCACGGGCCAGGTCCCACCATGCCAGAGGCACCCACAGCCCTGGGGAACGGCAGCAAAAATGACTGGCCACTTCACCTTTCCATGCTTATGATCAGCACCATTTCTAATAAGGAACTGCACTTATTTCTGCTGACACTGTTTACAATGAAAGCTGCTTGTTTGGTTTTTAACAGGCAGAGATTTCTGGCGTGCACCCACCCATGCAGGAAAGAAGATTTTGTGGAAGATGAGCTGACTACCACAGGAGATTCCAGAACACTGGAGCCTCCATGGATCAATTTACCTCAAGATGATTTCCCTCCAGAACAAGTCTCAGGTAAACTGAAAAGAAGACAACTTCTGCTGTCTTGTTGTCCTGCTTCAGTCATTCGGCATCTCATCTCACAGCCACCTGCAAAGAGCAGGTCCCACCACAGCATCTGTCTACAGATGAACTCCAGAGCCAGAATGGCAACATGTGCTGCAATCTGATACCACACTGTTTCTCTCACATCATGATGCAAGCCCATGTGCCAGGTCTTTATCATAGTGCAACAAAAAGGTAAATCAGACAACACTGAAGAGCTTCTGATCTTCCATCATCTTCATTTGTAACCTGGCCCTTTCGCCCACAGACACATAAAAAACTCCTCTCATCTTTAATGTTTCTCTAAACCTTAACATCAACAATGTCTTCAACACTAGAGTTTGCGTCCTTCACAAAAAATGGGGATATGAAAATATTCTGCTCTCAATACAGACTTCTCCTCCACTTCTTACAGTGTGATGTCAACACTCCTAAGGTTACAGCTGAGATTTGAAGCTTGGAAAAGCATAATTCTTGTAGAGAATTGGTAGTAGGTTGTTGGGTTGTTTTTAAAGGGAATGATGATGATTCTATGAAAGAATGTCATAATCTGAGTAAAAGCACAGTCCTTGATAGATTGAAAGTCATTTATGTCCATGTTGAATGAGCTCTACTTAGGATACGCATTTTTATGAGGGATACAAACTAATTAATTTCATTGACAGTGAACTTTTCTGGTGTCTCTAAGGGAAGATGGTATTGATGTGTTTCACAGGTATAAAGCCCAATATGCCTCACATGGAATATTAGCCCCAAGCTTTGAAACCAGAACCAAGACAGAAAAGCTCTATGAATGCAGTTCTGTCAAGACTGTGATGCACTCCTTTTGCTTTGCTGTTGGGGTTTGTGTTTTGCTCCTAAGGACCACTGTAACAATCTCAAAACCTTCAGCTCTTGGGAAAAGCTGAAGTAACTCAACCACTGTATAACCACACTTCCAAAGACTCCAGTAAAATACAGAGATCTCAATGAACAAGGACATGAGGGATGGTTATGTGTAAGCTGCTGAGGAGTGCAGTGTCTCCTGTGTCTTCAAGTTTAATGAACGTGCTGCACTGGATGGCAGCAATGAAGGGTCTGGAGAACCCATTGCTTTAGCTCTTCCCATCTGCACAAACCCTATGGTCATGTACACATCTCACACTGTACCTGACCTGACTGCTCTGCCTACCTGAGGGCGGTTTTGTCAGAACAGAATGTACCTAGTGCAGCACTGAATTCAAACAGTTCTGCTGCTGGTTTCCAGTCAAATGACAGTTTCTGTGTTGGAACTACATGGGGTTTATTTTTTTTGAGTGATCTGGATAGAAAGAATCACATAGTGCCTGTGTCTGTTATTCTAAGGTCAGGAAGGAAGGAGGAAGCAAAATGAAGACAGTGAATGGCATTCCAAGAGCAGCCTTCAGCACACAAAGCCCAGGACGGGGTATTCTCCAGAGGACCCAGTCTATCAAGGGAACTCTTTCCACAAGAAGGTCAAAGACACTGACACAACAGCCAATCAATACAAGATGCATTTTTATTTCAGTCTTCAGAAAGGTGCAGTTGTGCAAGGGGATCTGCAGCCAGAAGGGGATGGAGAGCTGCTCATCCATGGGGTGAAGCTGGGCAAAGCCTTGACTGTGGCTGGAGAAATGTCTTCAAGCCTCAAAGGCAGAGAAAAAGCAGCAGGGCAGAGTGCCCCAGGAACTGCTTCAGAGTTGGAAATGGATGGAGGGTCACATCAAATGTGAGGAGAAAGCTTTCTGGCTGAAAGCAGGTCAAAAATAACAGCCGGAGTCTATGAAATCAGAAGGGTAGTAGAAAGGAATTCTTCCAGAAGGAAGGAATTGTCATTCCATTTGTTTCAATGGCATTTGAATTCCTTCCCTTACTGGGGAAGAAGGGACAGACAGTGCAGGGGAGGTTGCACTGCGGGGTGCTGCTCTGCTTCCACACAGCTGAAGGGCAGCGAGTACAAGCTCCAGAATAGAAACATGCAAAGGCTCTTGGCTGAAGGCGATTTCCTCCTTCCCTCCAAGTGTGTTCTGGAGACTGATGCCCTGTAAGAGCACAGAGGGGACAAGGGCCATGGCCATCTGAAGGGATGTCCATCGAAATCAACTGGAAGGTGGTGAATCATGCCCCAGATTTCAGCGTGCCTCGTGCAGGCTTTCTGGGAGTTCTCCTGGAACCCCACCATACGGGCACACTCTGAAACAGATGCTGGAGTTTGTTTCCAGTGACTGAAGGTATTGATCTGACCAGAAGCTGTTGCTGTGCTGTATGCAGCTGTTGGCAGCTGTAGCACTGTCAATCCAAGCTGGCCATGGATCTGTTGAGTCTTCTTCTTGTTAAGAACCTGGTGATTGGTACTTGCCAAGGGAATGCCCAGAATGCCAATGTCTTTAACTCCTACTGCATAAAATGTGGGGTTGGCGTGAGCACTTAAAGGTGAAAAGGGAAAATAGACACCAACACCCAAAGAATCCACATGTTAGAGTTTCAAAAGAACAAAGTGAACTTACCTTTGCTCCTTGTTGAGTTTGGACAGTAGCTTTACAGTTCATAGATTGCATCTAAGACTAAGCACAACCATTCTGTCAGCCCTTTACACCTTTACGCACCTGTTAGGCAAGGGAGGGCAGGTGACCTCTTCTGCTTGCCACAGTTGATGTCACAGAAGCCAGGCTACAGCTGATGTCACAGCAGCCAGACTGGTTTAAAAAACAAGAGTTTTCGTTGTTCCCTGTGACTCTCAGTCCAAACCTTCTCACACACTCTGGGACCCTCCAAGTGTGGTGTTCAGATCTCTGTTTCAGTCTGAAACTAAAGAAATATCCCTGCAGTCTGTTTCTTTTCCTGAAGACCTGGTTTGGTGAATTTTGAAGGCAAAATGAGGGCACAGAGCTCCTCTGCTTTGTTTTAGCCACTCAGTATGATTTTGCTGCCCCCTCCAAGACCTTGCTGCACAGGTGTTGATGCATTTCTGTGTCTTTCCAAAACAGAAGTCTGTCTCCATCAGGACTGTGGAGGAACACTGCTGTGCTGCAGACAGGCTCCCAGGGAGAAGTTTACTCTCTCCAAAACATGCAACTGCAGCAGGACAGCAGTCTCCTTACTCATGAGTGTCAGAAATCCCACTGCCACAAATGGCATCCTGCCAGGGAAATGAGAAAACCAAGGTGCTCTTCTTGTTGAAACCTTACTTTCTGTCCAAGGAATTATTGTCATGAAAGCCAGTCCTACCCTTGAGCCTTGCTTGCATATGAAAAGCCAAGAAACATACAACAAAAGCTTGGCAAAGAGAAAGAAATGAGTATATTGCCCAGTGCTTTGCCATTCTTGTCCTGTATCTGAACTACGCAAGAGGATAAGACAAAAAGGTTTAAAGACTCCAAAGCTCTGTAGAATGTGCCCCATCAAACCAGAAGAAAACCTTCTTTAAGTAGGAACAGTGAATCACACCCATGTTTTCCTTGCATTCCTCCCTGCTGGGAGCACACTGCTGCCCTGGGCTCATTTGCACTGGAAAACCAGTTACTGTGCTGAAAGACCCATTGTTGTCACCAACACCTCACCAGCAAAGCATCACACTTCCAACTGCATGAAAACAGGGCAGGAAAGTTTGTCCAGTGTGGTCATGTCCATTTTTACCCAAAGTCCATCTCACTGGGCTTTGCTCAGACTTCCTGGGAAACGAATTCTAATGGAGAACACTTAGTCAAGGTCAGTTAATTACTCTCTGGCTCCAAGGAATAAGTAGGAAGGAAAGCAAGAGAGGGGGAACAAAGCTGTGGGAATGGGCACAGGGAGATGGCAGCGCTGCAGCAGCTGTGCTGAGATCTGTGGTGTCCTGGAAAGAAGTTCTGTGCTGGCATCCACGGGCTGTCACGCTTTTCAGTGTCACCTAGGACAAGCTGGCATCATTTCAAGTGGCACCTGGGTTATTCTGCAGGTTCAAGCAGGCCTTTCACTGAACCATCTGCAGTGGCTTTCCAAGTGAAGCACTGCACAGGTGTCTGTCCTTGGCTCTTGCACTGAAGCCAGAAGTCATTGTTTCCTCTCTGTGCCATGAAGGTTTCAAGGGTGCTGGCTACTTCCTTCAGAGCTAGACTGAGAACTCTGGGTCTTGGGAGAAGGAGCCTTCTCCCTTGCTATGCTTTACTTCTTCAGTGGGAGGCTTTGGTTCAGGACTCTGCAGCAGTCCACAGCTGTGGCTCACCAGACCTTCCTTAGACATTGCTAGCTTGTAATTGAGCATACTCACCTGCTTCTCTGGGCAGGCTTCAAACTAATGGCATGGAAGGAGGAGCTGCTACTGCTGGACTCTGCAGCTTTTTGACAGCAGGCAGAGCAAAAAGAATCTCCTATGAGCACAGGGTGGCTTTTGACAAAAGAAACCCAGCACAATGGAGCACAGGTCTCCTGTTGGCCTGATGACAAACCACAATGGCAACCACAAACTTCTAGAGCAGAGGAGGTGGGAAGGGACCTCCACAGACTGGAGCCCAACCCTCCTGCTCAAAGCAAGGCCAACTGCAGCAGGTTGCCCAGGGCCATGTCCAGTCAGGTCTCAAACCTCTCCAAAGAGATGACTCCAAAGCCTCGCTCAGCAACTCGCCTCCTTTTTGTCCCTGCACTTTCTTTTGTTCAACCACAGCAGCAAAACGTTCTGTTGAGACCAAATATCCCGTGTTTCAGTTTCTGCCTGACGCCTTTTCTGCCACTTGGCAGCACTGAGAAGAGCCAGGCTCTGTCTTCTTAATATGAAGCCCAGGATAAGGACTTGCTAAAGGAGGAGCCAAGACTTGGTAAACACAGGCAGCTTTTGTAGAGCAGAGGGTTCTCAGAGAGGAAGCTGACACCTGAGAAGGGAAATGCTGTGATGCAGAGGCACTTACCTCAGTCCTTGACCAACTCCTGAACTCCAGGGAGCACCTGGACAAAAGTCCCCACGTCCACTACAAACCTATGGCTAGAACATACCTGCAACTCAACTCATACAATACTTACCCAGCATAAACCCATGGTACATGGAAAGAAAGGATCAGCTGTGCCAGAGAAATCTTGTACCTTCTGAAACGCTCAACTGAGCACCAAAGGAAGGGCAAAAATCCCCATCCACTACAAACTTATGGCCAGAATATAGCTGAAACTAAACCAATGAGATCCTTACCCAGTGTAAGTCCATGGTATGGAAAGGAAATGGTGCCAATGGAAAGGATCAGCAGTGCCAGAGAAATCTGGTACCTTAAATGTTCAACTTTTATCCCAGCCTGAGCTTGTT
The DNA here is from genome assembly GCF_028858725.1 of Colius striatus. Lineage (NCBI taxonomy): Eukaryota > Metazoa > Chordata > Aves > Coliiformes > Coliidae > Colius > Colius striatus. The sequence goes on along the minus strand of NW_026908523.1, from coordinate 973,712 downwards.
AAACAGGCAAAAACTGATGAGAAAAGTGTGTGGATGATGAGGCAGCTTCACTCACAGAACAAATCCTCCTCACACAGTACATTTCCCTTCCCTGGGTGCTTGGCTGAAGATCCTGTCATTGTTCCAGACCCACCATCAAGCCAGGCTTCAACAATGACTCCCAACCAAAGGGATGGAGGTTGTCAGTTAATAGACTCCAACAAACTGCAGTGATGGCCAGTTTTTCTGGGGAGGAAGCCCAGCTCTCTCCAATCAACACCATGTTTCTTCATCTCACTTCTCACAGGTCAGGTGCAATGAAAGAGACACCAAAAATCTTCCTTCACATCTTTTCTGTCCCTAAGCAGCACAAGCAGATGAGGAGAGCTGCCATGCAGATGGGTATGCACATTGCTAGCAGAGCTGCTTTGGCTTGGTGCATTCCAGATGGTGAAAGTCAGATGATAGTGATCAAGGAATATTCCAAAGCAAAAGAGAAAGCAGGGATACACTCAGATCTCATCTCCTGGTTAAGAGGCACATTCCTCCCGGCTGCTGACTGATGCCATGTGGTCTCTGCCACCGGGCAGGACCTCAAACACAGCAAAAAAAGCTTGGTAAGAGCCCAGGATGTGAAAGGGAGTGGTGGAAGTCAGAGCAGACACAGTTATGCCAGGCTGCAAGGTGCTGCATGCCACCAAGCAGGTGGGCAGGCTCTGAATGGGAGATCCAGCTGGGCTTGCTTCCCTTTGCAGCCTGCTCCCCTGCCAGCAGCAAGCATGGGAGCTCTCCAGCAAGACTCAGCCCAGCAAGTCTTGGGCCCAAAGCATCTGAAGCTGAGAGCAACACCACCAGATGCCCCTGGAACATGAAGGCTTCCAGCATGGCCGAGAGACCATCACCATCCAAAAGCAATGAGGAGGTTTGACAGAGAAGAGAGAAAACATTGCCCAGCACACACTTTTGCTGCAAATGATTTTAGGATGGAGGCCAGAAGGTGCAAAATGCACAAGAGTGTTCTCCAGGCTGGAGGTGCAAGAGCAGCAGGCAAGAAACCAAAATGGGCCAGAGGAGCCCTGACAAGGGGCTGTGCTCAGTGCCACAGCAGATGAGAAGCAAGCCCCGAGGATGGCCCACAAGAAGTGTATAGAAAGCTTCCTCCCCCGGGATGTGGGCACCAGGGCCACTGTTGTGGAGCAGCAGATGTAGGTACTTGCCAAAAAATGGCTCAAAGGAGCTAAAGGCTATGCCCAGTGCTGCAGAGGAAGGCAAAAAAAAAACCCCAGGGACACTTGCTAGTGCACCTTGGGGAAAAAAAGTCTTCCTCCTGTCAGCTGGAGGGCACGAGAGGCCGCCTTGGTGGTGCACGACAGCGGGCAGTAGCCCAGCCCAAATGGACCAAAGGAGCCCTGACACTTAAGCAGTCATGCTGAATGCTGCAGAGGAAGGCAAAAAAACCCTGGGGACCTGTGCCAATGTGCCCCAGGGGAAAATTCCTTCCTGACCCCAGTGCTGGCGATCGGCTACTCCCTGAGCATGTGAGCAGACCTGCCTCCTGGTCCCACGGGCTGCTCATGCCTCCCACGAGATGCACAAGCCTCTCTTCTCAACCTAGAGCCATCTCTGGGGCTTCCCTGAGTGGCCAAATGCCCCAGGCCTGATCGACCTTGGGGACAAGAATCCATCCCACGCCTGGCAGTGAGTGCTCCAGAGCATCAGGACCCCTATTGCTTACGGCTGCTGCCCCTTGCTCCACAGGGGATGAGGATGGTGAGCTCTGCAATGCCCCTCCAGAAGGCAGTCCTGTGTTCTGGCTCCTGCTCTGCAGCTGAAGAAGATTCCTTGTCCCTCAGATGAGCTTGGAAAGTGGCTTAGCCAGGAGCAGCTGCGAACCTCCAGCCTCTGGCTTGCCTTCCTCCCTCAGCCCCATCAAGAGCTTCCTCTCAGGTGGCTGCCCAGGCCAGATCTGGCAGCAGGACCTGGGAGGACCCCCCTTTTATACTCTCCTGGGCACTGTGATGTCATCATTCTCAGCTGACACCACTACTGTTAGGGGACACATTCGTTGCCAGGTGCTGGCACTGTGGTATCATCATTCTCAGGTGATATCATTGCTCCTGGGTGATGACACTGTGACATCATCATTGCCAGGTGACTGTTGCCTTTCAAGTGAATGTGAGAATTCCTTTAGATGTGAAGAGCATCAGCTCAGCTACTGACAGATTCCCTTATTTCACGTCCATTCTTTCTGTGACTCTGTGTGTTGCTGTGAAGTACACACACAGCATTCCAGCTGCCAACATGAGGCTGTCACTGATGTCACAGAGTTCCACAAACAGTGGCCTGGGCCTGGTCAAGTGGATTTCACACCTGGCCAAGAACTAGGCATGTTCTCTTTTTGGTTAGGTCATTTGTAAAACAATTCCTGTTCAATCTGGTGATAACAAGCCGCTAAATCTTCTCTCCCAGATGAGTCTGCACTATGTTAAACATCAACTGGTTCATGTTTTGGTTTCTCTTACCTCCCACCAAATGTGCAGCACACCAGGCTGAGCCATAGCAGGTACAGCTCCCGCAATGTTGCCTTTCTTTAAAGACCAGCCCACCTGCTGTGGCTGTGTAAATAAACACATCCTCCAATGACTTTTATGGTAAGAACTTGCTCAACATTATTTCTCAACCAAATACTTCCTAGGTAAGATGCACATCATCTAGGAAGAAACTCTAAGGTACTGGCTTACAGCTTTCTCATCATGCTGGCTTGATGGAAACACTGTCTTTAGTGGAACACAGAAGAAAGGCTGAGCGGGTGTCATGGTTTGCCATGACAGCCTTTTCTGGTAAGGGGGAAGGGGCTGTAAAGGTGGCTCCTGTAAGAAGTTGCTCACAACTCTCCCCTGCTCTGATCCAGACCCACTGCTGGGGCTGAGCCAATGAGACGCCTCCACTATCACTTTTTAAGAAGGCAGAGGAAGTTTCTTCCTCCATCTTCTTCCTTCTTCTGCCCTTTTCTTCTTCTTCTGGCTGGTGGAACTGCTGCAAGGAGTAGGAACAGTGAGAGGAACAACCATATGGACTCCAAGGTCAGTGATGAAAGAGAGGAGGAGGTGTGCTGCAGCAGAGACTCCCCGGCATTCTATGGAGAGACCTGGTGACGCTGAGGTTTATTTTCATTTCTTTAAAGACCCTGCATCAGGGGCAGAGACTCATTTTGCTAAAGCTGACCCTGGACCAGGGGCAGCGATTCACTTCATTAAAGGCCCCGAGCCAGGGGCAGTGACTATGGCCGGAGCCGGCTGTGTCTCGAGGAAGGGACCCAATATCCACAGCTGTAACTGTGGGGAGGAACCCATGACAAAGCAGCTCATTCAACTTATGCCCAGAAGAGGCCTTGTCCCGAGAGAGGGACCCTGTAACTGCAGAAACTGCAACCCTGGTGAAGAATCCACACCAGAGACATTCCCCAAGGACTGTGTCCCGTGTGAGGGACCCTGTGTGGGCAGAAGCCGCGGCTGTTGGGAGCAACCCACCCCAGAGAAGTTCATTAAGGACTGTGTCCTGGGGGAGGGACCCCGTGTTGGAGCAGGGAAAGGATGCCAGGAGTTGTACTCATCTGAGCAGAGAGAAGTGGCAGAGCCCATCTGTGAGAGACTGAGCACATCTCCCATTCCCTGCTCCCCTGAGCCGCTGAGGGGGGAGGAGGGAGAGATCTGGGGAGCAGTGAGCTGGGCCTGGGAAGAAAGGAGGGCTGGGGGAGGGAGATCTTAAAGCTCTGGTTGTCATTTTCTCACCATCCTGCTCCCTTTTTGCTTTTATTCCGTTCTGTTTCTTGTAGAATAACCTTTCCTCCTTTCCTCTCTCAGTCGAGCACTGGAGTCTGTTTTACCCAGAACTGTAACTGGCAGCGTGCCCTCCCTGCCCTTGTCTCCATCCACAACAACCTTGGTGATCTTTTTACTCCCATTTCGCTGGGCCTCTGCCATCCTAACAAGGGTGGGGGTGGATGGAGGCTCCGAGCAAGAGACTGTCGTGGTGCTGCTGGGCTGGCTGGGCCAAACCACGACAACCATCAATGTCAGCAACCCCGTGCCTCTGGCACTTCATTCCTTACTTACCATATTCTTCATGTTGAGCATTCTCTTTCACATGGCTCAGCTGTGTCTGTCAAACAGTGACCTACCCATCCCACAGGAACTCACCCAGGTGGGCCCTAAATGTCTCCAGAGAAGGAGACTCCACAACCCATCTGGGCAGCCTCACAGGGAAGAAATCCTTCCCCGCAGTTCTTCTGCATGGGGATTCACCACTCACACTCTCTTAGGCAATACCAGTCATGTACATGCAATAATGTGTCTGAAATACGTCCAGACTACAAAAGAAACCCTGGTTTTGTACTGAAAAAGATTCAATCCATGTGAAGTGACGGGGAATCTACAAGCTGCTGTGAACAGGCCCATTTGACACACCGTTCACAGGAGTTACATCGCTTTATTAACGTCACAGTGCCAACCTTATACTCACGGGTACTGAAGGGCTGCATTTATGACACAGACCATTCCAATGTTCTTTCAAGAGACCCTCGGTTCTCTTTTCTCCTCGGTGCTATGGCTTCCAAAAGGAACACCACGGTCGCCCAGTTTGTGCCTCTTGCGGTCGCCCAGTTTGTCAGCCTCTGACTGTACTGAGTAGAGGTCAGGATGCGTCAGTCCTTTGCAGGTGTGGGGGGCAGCTGTGGGGTGTCTGTGACATCAGAGGCCGTGCCAGCGGGGGGCGGCTATAAAGGGGCACCAGGGGCAGCACGGGCCCAGTACGCGCTGGGACAGCGGTGAGTGCGCAGGCGGCAGGAGGAGGGGGACGGCGGCAGGCTGCGCTCTGCCCCGGCACCCAGGGCCCAGCCGCCGGCAGGGCTGGCACAGCCCTTGTGCCTCCCGCCTGCCTCGGCCCCTCTCCAACCTGACCCCGCTCCTGGCCCCTGTTTTCCCTGCTGCCAGCTCCCTCCCTCCCAGCCCACTGAACCCATTCGCTCTCTCTCCCTGCAGATCATGGCGCTCGTGCGCTTCTTCACCAATCTGCTGTCGCTCTTCATCCCAGAGGCACAGCAGTGTTATGCCAGGATGAACGAGGCCGTGTTGAAGCCGACAGAAGAGCAGCTGATCCAGCAGGCGAGAGAAATACATGAGATGCTGCTCATCAGCTCCAGTTTCCTGGTGCCGCCGCGGCAGCCGAGGCAGCCCGTCATTTCCTGGGAAGACCTGATCGTTGCTGCAGTCCTGGTCCTGCTCTTGGCACTGTACTGGTGGACCAGGAGAAGGAGCCCTGACACAGACGACAGCAGCAGTGAGGAGAGCTCAGGCAGTGACACACACTGCCAGGAGGTAGAAAGCGAAGGAGAAACTGTTGAAGAGAGGCACCACGCTTTGATTTATGAGAGGCGCATCCAGTGGACAGTGCTCAGTCTGTGCTACACCAGCAGCACGGTGCAGGAGCTGCTGGATGACCTCCTCCGTTTATTGCAAGGGCGCTTGGCCAACAGTTCCTCCCCGGAGCTGCAGCCAGCCATCGGCGTGGGCAGCGCCTTCGAAGGCTGGAATCCTTGCGACAGCGACGTCACATACCGCATGCTCGTGCCCCTGAAGGCCCCCCATGGCTACTCCTTCCACCTGGAGCCAGACTTTGCACAGGAACTGCCGGGAAAGAACTTCTGCGTCCGTGTGTCCCCGGAGTGCACCTGCAGCGCAGAGGAGCCGGCAGGAGACGCGCCGTGCTTCCTCCACTACCCTGAGGAGCCACGGAGGAGGAATCAGGGTCCCAGTGTCCTCGACACCCTCTGCACTGGCCCTTACCTCGATGTTCATAAAACTGCCCTCTGGTTCCAGAACTTGGTGACGTCAGCCTGGGGGGAGCTGCCTCAGTCTCGCCGCTACCGGATGCAGCTGCAGCTCTCCAGACACTCCTGCAAGCTGAAGCTGTCAAACGCCGCCCGAGCACCTCTCTTTGTGGAGCTGCTTTTTGGCGTGCAGCAAGGTGACTCAGACATCTTTGTGAGCAGCCAAACTGCAGCAGGTTTCTTCACCCCACGCACGACGTGGCCTGAGACCTGCGCTGTGGCAGAGGCCAAGTTCTTCAGGCACGTGGCCAGGAACGCCCCGCCTGGCAGCTACCACCTCAACTGCCTGCAGCTCTGCGCTCGCATGGTGCCAGGAACGGGCTTTTCCACCTATATCATCAAGACGGTTGTGATGCACCTCCTGACCACCACTCCCCTGTCAGACTGGCGCAGGAGGTATCTGCTGCCGCGCCTGAAGGAAATCATGCGGTACCTGCGCCGCAGAGTGGAGGAGAAGCGCCTCAACCACTTCTTCTTTGGCAACCACAACGTGCCCGAGGAGATCGTCTTGCCTCCTGCCTTCCGAGAGGCCAAACCCATCAACCTCTTCCAGCACCTGACAGACGATACGGCTGCCCACGCCGAGGCACTGCGTGACTGTGAGCAGCTGCAAGATCGGCTCACAAGACGGCTCTTCCGTGAGGATGAAAGAGGTCTTGAGGCAGAGAGCTGAGGGGAGTGGGAGCCAATGTAGCTGAAGGGGCCATTGCCAGGAGCCTGGCAAGAGAGACTCAGCACTTCCCATTAGCGATTGCTCTCGCTCCCTGAGGTGTCTCTGGGAGCTTGACCTTGTACATAGTTGCTTGTTTGAAGAAGTAGTTGAGTAAACGGTCGTTTGAACAAAGGCCCGGCCTGTGAGCGTCCGTGTGTCCCTCTGTGGGGAACGCAGGTCCAGGCTACTGGCTTCTGGGCTGCCCAGAGGCAGGGAGCATTCAGCACAATCACAGCACCTTAAGGTTTGGAAGGGACCTCAAAAGATCATCTAGTTCAACCCCTCTGCCAGAGCAGGACCACCTAGAGTAGGTCACACAGGAACTCGTCCAGGTGGGTTTGGAATGTCTCCAGAGAAGGAGACTCACGTGCTGTTCCTAAGCAGGCTGTGACTCCATGGGAAGCCCACGATGGAGCTGCACATTGAAGAGCTGCAGCCTGTAGAAGGGTTCCCACGCTGGAACACTTTGCGAGGAGCTGCAGCCCATGGGAAGGGCTCACTTCAGAGAGTTCATTGCAGGGGCACAGCTGCATTCTTGCCACAGCTTGCAGAGGGGTCTCTGGTCTGGTGCTCCACCTTCCTTCCTCCTTCTCTGACTGTGGGGTGCGTGTGGTCGCCTCCATCGTGTATCACTCTCACACCTCCTGCCAGCACTTCAAACTCCCGTCCCTAAATAGTCTGGCAGAGGCACCAGATTGGCCCAGCCGGGCCGGAGGTGAGTGTGAGCCCAGGAGCTGGGGAGAGGCTGAGAACTCTTTACTGGGTCTTCACTGCAACCCCCTCCTCCTGTTACCAAGCAAAAGCTGCTCCTTGCTAAGCCATGACAGAAGGCCAGAGCCCTTCTAGAATTAAATGTAGCCAGGGATGTTAAGGACAGGAATGAGGCATTTGTCAAGTACCTCAGCAGCAGAAGGATGGTGAGGGGGAACGTGGGCCCTCTGCTAAATGCTGATGGTGCTCTGGTGTCTGAGGATGCAGAGAAGGCTGAAGTACTGAATGCCTGAAAACACTGAAAGTACTGAAAACAGGGAGCAGCTGAGAAGAAGTAAAAGCAGGATATGTTTAACCACAGCTGTGCTGAGATTTGGCTTAAACTAAGTGTGAGCTTTAGCAATTAACCAATGAGCTCGTGCAAGCAGCACATTGCTTTGCAGATGTAACCAGTAAATGTTATGTTACTGTCACCTGAATTCTGTACTATTGTATAAATATCAGTGTGTATGACTAATAAATGGGCTTTGAGCATTGAGCTTTGGACATTGACTCTACCTCCTTGAGGATATGTCTCTGACTCTGGAAGCTCCCACGCATCATCCAGCAGGTCAATCCTCAGTCTCTACTGATGCTCCTTCCCAGCTGCAGGACTCTGCCCTTGTCCTTGTTGAACCTCGTGAGGTTCCTCTCTGCCCAACTCTCCAGCTGGTTGAGATCCCGCTGAATGGCAGCACAGCCTCTGGGGAATCAGCCAGTGCTCCCAGTTTGGTGCCAGCAGGGAACTTGCTGAGGGTCCCTCTGTGCCCTCATCCAGATGGTTGATGAAGACGTTGAACCAGACAGACCCCAGAACCCATCCCTGTGGAACTCCACTGACCCCAGCCTCCAACTCGACTCTGTGCCATCGATCCCCACCCTCTGGGCTCTGTCATTCAGCAGCTCTCCATCCACCTCACTGTCCACCCATCCAAGCTTTTTTTTTGCTTCCAAACCCTCCTCTGGGGGCCCAAACCCTCCCTTTTAGCTTCCAGTGCCTTGAGGCCTAAGCCCCCATGTAAATCTTTCAAACTTCACTTGGTGACCCAAACCCTAATTTTTCCTCCCAAAGCCCGATTTTCACCTTCCAAACCTTGGATTTAGATTTCAAATCGTCCTCTTCTAGGTCCAAACCATCACCTTTATTTTCAAAGTCTCATTTTTGTGCTCAAACCCTCATTTCTTACCTTCCAAACACGCAATTTTAAACTCAAAAGGCTCATTTTGTGGCCTAGATGCTCATTTTTAGCTTCCAAAGCCTCCTTTTTGCTTTTTCTAACCTTATTGCTTGGAGCACAGTCCTCCAGTTTTTGATTCCAAAGTCTCACTTTGTGCCCCAAGTTGTTGTTTTTAACCTGTTCCTTTTCAGCTTTCAATCCCTCATTCTCGGGTCTCAACCTCAGTTATCAGCATCCAAGGCCTCGTTTTAGCTTTCTAACACACCTTGTTGGGTAAACCCCCTTGTTTTCAGCTGCCAACGCCTCCCCTGGAAGGGCACAAGCAGGAGCTGGGCAGATGCTGCCCTTGTGTGTCTCTGTGCCCGTGCAGCTGCTGCGTGCCGCGTCCCCTCACACCCCAGGCTGCACATGGGTAGTGCCTGGGGGTACCCAGGGAGGGCCTTGGGTGGCCGTCCCTGTGTCAGCGTGTGCCCGGCACCCCGTGTCCCGTCCCTGCCCACCACACAGCACACACCGGCCCCAGCCTCTCGCCCCCCACCCTGCAGGGAGCCCTCAGCGCTGAGAAGGGCCCCTGAGCTCAGCCTTCTCCTCTGCAGGGCCGCAGCCTCTGCTGCCCACAGCCATGTGCCGGCCCCTCAGCACTCGGCCCCTCGGGGCCTGTGTCCAGCAGCTCCCGTCTCTCTGGCCCTGCCTCTGCCTCTGCCTGTGGCTCAGGGGCTTTGCAGCACAAGGTGGGAGGGGCCAGAGCCCGCCCTGAGGCGCCGCCGCCTCTGATTGGCTGCGGGCCTGTCACTGCCCTGCTTGGTCCCGCCCTCTCTGAGGCGATGCCGCCTCTGATTGGCTGCAGGGCTGTCACTGCCCTGCCTGGTCCCGCCCTCCCTGAGGCGCCGCCGCCTCTGATTGGCTGCGGGGCTGTCACTGCCCTGCCTGGTCCCGCCCTCCCTGAGGCGCCGCCGCCTCTGATTGGCCGCCGTTCACACGTCAATCAGGGCTGTGCCCGCCTGCTGCGCTGCCATTGGCTGCCCCGGGGCTGGGCGCTGAGGGAGCCTCTGGCTCAGGCCACAGCAGCTCTGGCTGGGATCTGTGTGCTGTGTCAGTGCCCCACAGAGAGCACAGACACACTGAGGCACAGACAGTGCTGCTGCGCGGGGAAATGAGCCGTCAGTGCCCTTGGCTGGCCCAGGAATGAACAGGGACGGCTGCCAGCCCCTGCCCAGGGCTACAGCTCCCACATGGCCCAGGAGCCAACATGGCTGGCTGGTAGCCAGTGCCCCAGGCCTACAGCTCCCACGTGCCCCGGGGCCTCCTTCCTGCTGCCTGACCCTGCAGGGACACCAGCCCCTGGCCAGGCCCCCCTGACCCTGCAGCCCCATTTCCGCCTCCCCCGGGCTGCACAGGCCCAGCCCCAGGAGGAGCCAGAGGAGGAGGAGGAGGAAAATACGGGGGAGGAGCAGGGCAGAGGGACAGAGCAGGAAAGGGATGGAACTTAAGGAGACAGGGAGTGCAGGAGGAAAAAGAGCAACAAGCAGCAGCAGAGAGGGACAGAGAGAGGATTGGAAGGGCAGAAAGGAGGATGGGGGATACACAGACACAGGCTGGGAGAGGGACAGGGGGCAGAGAGACAGAAAAGGCAGCAGAACAGTGGAGTGACAGAGAAATGGGACAGGGATTAGGACAGAAGGGAATAGGGAAGGAGAGAGAAAGGGAGAGACAGGGACAGAAGGCAGGGGCAGAGAAGAGAAGGAAGGGAAAGCATCCAGAGAGAGCGAGGAGCAGAGGGATGTGGATCAGCAGAAGGAGGCGCAGGAGGGTGGAACAGCGATGGGCTGAGAGTCAGAGGAAGAGCTAAAAGGGGATGGGGAGCAGGATGGAGGCCTGGAGAGAAGAGAGAAGAGAGAAGCTCCAACCAGCTGAGCAAGAGAGTTGGGCAGGAAAGTGGGGACAGGCTGTGGGGGAGAGGGAAAATAAGGCCAGGAATCACAACATGGTGATAGAAAAAGGCAAAGGACAGGGAGCAGGAGAGGAGAAAAAATAGCAACAGGATGTAGGACAGAAAAGGAGGGGTTAGAAAATACAGACAAGGAGTCCTACAGAGAAAGAAAAACCAGTGGTGGGGTAAAGACAAAGGGAGGAAGTAACAGATGAGGGCAGGGAGCCAGAACCGATGGGGAGGGACCAAAGCCAGCAATTCTGGACAACTGCCCTCATTCCTTGAGCAGTGCCCAGGAGCTGCATTAGCAGGAGCCTCCAGAAATGTGGTGCCTGCAAAAGGCCTGTCCTGGGCCCAGCCCTGCACCCTGAGAGTGCTGCCGACCAGCACCTTGTCCAGCGGCCAGCCCTGGGGAAGGGAAATCATCCAGCCAGGCTTTGATTTTGTGTGATGGTTTTGCTTTCCAAAAGCAACTGTTTCAGCTCTAAATACCACCTTGCCAGGAAAAGGGAAGCAGGCTTCCCAGGTGGGACACCTTTAAAGGCTGAACCCGTTCAATAGCTGCACACAGCCCCGCTCACTCCTGCTGCCCTCACTCCACAGCAGCTACAGGCTGATTCCTGGGTGCTCCCCGGCAGTGGCAGCACCAGGCAGCTCAAAAACCCACCCTGCCTGCCAAAAACTGAGAGCAGCTGAGTTCTGGGCAACCTCTTCTTTTTCCAGGCCTGATGGTTCCAGACTCACCCATCACAAGATGTCTCAGGACCGTGCCAGGGCTGATGGAGCTGCTTTGGTGATCCCATGAGAGGGCTGGGCAGAGGAGCAGGTTCCAGGGGCCACGGCCAGGTACATGGGCAGGGTGTCAGGGCCACCCCTGCCTGGTGTCCCCAGCCAAGCCCCAGCTGGTGCCAGCCCCGAGGCTCAGGAGCGTTTCTGCGGCTGCTGCACCCTGACGGGCCCCGGCGCCGGCTGCCGGCTGGGACCCACCAACTCCTCGGGGCTGGGAGAAGAATCCCCGTGGGAGGAGTGAAAGCCACCAGCATCACAGAGGAAGTGTCATTACAGCATTGTGCTCCTTGTGGAGGTTTCAGGGTGGTCGCCTGTTCTATGAGCTTACAGGGCTTTCAGGCTGTATCTTTCCTGTCAAAGCTGCTGTGCATTTGTGTCGGCATGGGGCAGATGTTCATGTACCTGTCCCAAAGCAGACTTGCTTTTAGGCCTGCTGAGACATGGGGTTCCAACTGCAACAGTGGCAACTTCTAAGATGCTTGTCTTGGGCTTGGCTCTTGGGGTTGTTTTTCTGAGCCCCAAGTTGCAGATGCTGTTTCCTCTACGCTGAGAGGTTCCTTGTTCTCTGTTTTTGCTGTTACTGCTTTTAGAGCAAAGACAAACACCCAGTGTAGCGTAAACATCTGATTTGTTCCCATCTCAGAAGAGTCTGATTCTCAGTGTTTGACTATTTCTTGCATTCTGAGACCTCCAACTGGGGGTTTTGTGTCCAAGTGAGAGAGGAAAGAGCAAAAACATGCCAACAACAACTTCATTTGTAAGCAACTGCTCTTCTTTTCCTAAAGACAATGTCCATTCCAGGTTGGAGAAAAAGAGCAATACCCTGCAGGGCATTGCCTGTGGTGTGGAGTGGGATGAAGGGATAGTTAATCCTTCCCCAATGTGAAGCTCTGCAAGCAGTTGATCACATCAGCAAATGCAATGAGTTCTCTTTCCCAGTCTGTTTTTCTCCTAAGCTGACTCTGTGCTCCAGGTTGAATTCTGTATCCCTGAGCTTTATGGAGGGGAGAGAATCAGGTGTCTTGGTTACAGTGACAGCTATTCAGCTGCACTCCTGGCTCCAGGGGTGTTGCTGCCATGGATGTATTTGTACATGCCAGTTCTGTCTCAGCCACACGAGCATTGTTGGCTTGGTCATGTTTTCCAGTCCCCTTAAAGAGGTGTGTCTCCCCCACAATTAGTAGATGTCCTTGGCTTGTGGTTATGCTGCGTCTTTCTAATGTTTGTTCTCAATCAATAGACTGAGGAATCAGAGTGTGTCTCAGACCAACAGCATTCTGGTAGCCATCTGCAAGCAAAACCCCTGAATTGACGTGTCTCTGTCTGTAAACTTTGGGCACATGACTCCAGCAGCTGTGGCAGTGCTTTCCAGCAGTCCCTGGTCAGGAGCCCCTCTCCTGGTATGGAAATGCTGCCTGAAAGGGAGAGGACTTTTGCTTCTTCTTCTAGAGGTCCAGCTGAGCCAGTGAATGGTACATCAAAAGCTGTAAGTAAAGACACAATCTCCCACTGTTTTTGTACACACTGCAGTTAGTTCTGAACACTGCAGCTTTGTATTAACCTTCCAAACATTGAGTTAATCTATCTTCCAGTAAAACCTTGTACATGTTGTAAACACAGTGTGTGTGATTGAGTGCAGTACAAACTGTGTGCTGCCATCACTTGCACGGCTCTGATGTGACCCTTGGTGTCTGTGCCTAGTGATGCTCTGTATTTCCTAGGAACATGCCAGGACATGGGCTGTAGCACCTGGACAGGTGACCTGGGATGGTTTGGAGGTCATGTAGGTTTCAGGTCTACAAGCTGAGCTTGGTGCTGTGTTCTACCTCTGTGTGTAACAGGTATGTTTGCACAGGTTGTGATGTGCTTTCATTTAGAATCAGAGAATCAGAGAACTGTTGTGCTTAGAAAAGACCTTAAAGATCATTGAGTCACACCCATCACTTCACACTGCCAGGCTCATCACTAAACTACCCCCTGTCCCTCAGCACCTCCTCTGTGTGTCTTTTGAACGTCTCCAGGGATGGGATTCCACCAGCTCCCTGGGCAGCCCGTTCCAATGCTTAATAATCCTCTCAGGGAAAAAAGTTCTTCCTAATGGCCAATCTAAACTTACCCTGGAAGAATTTTGAACCTATTTCCTCATGGCCTGTCATTTATTCCTAAAGAGAAGAGACCAACTCCTACCTCACTACAGCTCCCCTTCGGGCAGGTGTACAGAGTGCTCATGTCTCCTCTCAGCCTCCTCTTCTCTCGCCTGAACATGCCCAGCTCCATCAGTCTGTCCCCATCAGACTTGTTGTCCAGACCCTTCACCAGCTTTGTTGCCCAGCTCTGGACACACTCCAGCACCCCGATGTCCTTCTTGTAGTGAGGGGCCCAGAACTGGGCACAGTTTTGGAGGTGCAGCCTTCCTTCCCTAGTGCTGCTGACCATGATGGCTGGTCCAAGCCAGGAAGCCATTTGCCTCTTGGCCACCTGGGCACACTGCTGGCTCTTACTGAGAGAGCTGTCAAATAACCCCCCCAGGGCCTTTCCCTTTGGGCAGCTTTTCAGCCCCTGGGCCCATTGCTCCAGCCTGTCCTGGTCCCTCTCAAGAGCCCTCCTGCCCCCAAGCAGGTCCCCGCTCCTGCCCAGCTTGGTGTCATCAGCACTGAGGGTGGGTCTCTGAAGGGCTCTGACACTCCTCATTCAGACACTTGCTCACAAACTGACTGACAGCTTTTTCTGTGCTGACTTTGCTTTCAGAATACACAGATGAGAATGCCTTGATCCCTAAGGGCTCATGGGTTATATTAAGAACAATCCCGTCTGCAGGAGTTAAAGCCACCAGTCAAACGTCTTCTCTGTGAGTATCCAAGAAATGTCTCGTTCTTTGGGAGGGTTTCAGTGTGTTCATCTTTCTTCCTGAGTGTTGGTTTGCAGAGCCATTCAGATGGTACCTTTCTGGTTGCAGCTGCTCCTAGCTTTTGTTACCATGGGGTAGATGTTAATGTATCTGACCCAAAGCAGAGTTACATTTATAGGCCTGCTGAGACATAGGGTTCAAACCACAGCAATGGGAACCTTTCAGCTGATGCCCCTGGGCTTGTTCTTGTTGGATCTCAAGACAGCAGCCTGATGAGTTGCAGCGTGTCACTCGTGGCCAGTAGCACGCTGACACCGATCAGTCCGTGAGTGGAATCTCACTCACTGATTCTTCCCCTCAAGTAACTCACACTTCCAAAAGTCCAGACGACCAGCAGAGCCCAAACTGCCTGTTGCCATCACTTGCACGGCTGTAGGGTGAGCCTCTGATGTGTGTGTGTGTGCCCAGCGGTGCGCTGTGTTTCCTTTGAAGTTGCCAGAAGGTTTCCTGTGGGACCTGGTGTTGCACAGCTGGACTGTGCTGGCTTTGGCGCTGTGGGACCTGGTGTTGCACAGCTGGACTGTGCTGGCTTTGGCGCTGTGGGACCTGGTGTTGCACAGCTGGACTGTGCTGGCTTTGGGGCTGTGGGACCTGGTGTTGCACAGCTGGGCTGTGCTGGCTTTGGGGCCGTGGGACCTGGTGTTGCACAGCTGGGCTGTGCTGGCTTTGGGGCCGTGGGACCTGGTGTTGCACAGCTGGGCTGTGCTGGCTTTGGGGCTGTGGGACCTGGTGTTGCACAGCTGGGCTGTGCTGGCTTTGGGGTCGTGTCGGTTCCGGGTTTGCACAGCTGAACCTGCTGCTGTGTTCTACATCTCTCTGTGGCCGGCAGGAGGGATGTTTGTACAGGTTGTTGTGTGCTTGCTGTTTCTTGCAGCTCACATTTTTTGGTGTGTAGCTTTTGGCATTTTCACACTGTATCAGGTATCTTTTTGTTTTGTTTTAAACAGTTTGGGGTTTTTCTGCCCAATGGCTTTTGAAAAAGTAACCCCAAACCACTGCAGAAGCACTGCTGGGACACTTGGTCCTGTTCCTCACCTTCTGGGGGGTTCAGGCCAACACCAAACCCAACCTATGACCCACATTTTGAGGAGAGATTGCCCCTGGGTGGTTGGATCAGGTCACTTGAAAAGCTGTTAGGATGGCTGAGTCTAGGAACTCGTGAGCTCTGGCTCTGTATTCTGTGAAGAATACAGGCTGGGATCCTCATGGAACGGTATAGAGTTCTGTCCCTGCAGCCCCACAGGCAGAGGGATGCCAGCGCTCAGGGCAGTGGGCTTTCACCTTGCATCTTGTCAGAAAACATGTCCAACTCTTGGGAAGGGGCTCAAGGCACCTTTCTACAACAGCCAGGCTCTAGAACTTGGCCCAGCAATCCTTGGCAATAGCTGAACAGGGGATCAGTAGGAACCTGAACACTCCCTGGCACACTTTCTGGCTGCAGTTCTGTTCAAGGAGACTCACGCCCAGAACCTGCTCCTTGATACCTGGAAATCAGCCCGTTCTGTTACCAGAGAGCTGAACTGCAGCCCACTGCAGAAGGACTGTCACACTTGTCATTCTCTGCTCTGCACATCAGAAACGTCTGGTGAATGGTTTTCCCCTTTGAAACAAGTTCAGGCATTTCACAGGGAGCCATCACTTGGGTCACTTTGCTGTTTTCTTCTCTTTCCAGTGCATAATGTTTTCTTTTCCATGAACCTGTGAAACGAGCCCGGTACCCGCAGCGAGCAGGAGTGGAATGTGTGTGTCTCATGGGCTGAGTTTAACGCAGCTTCACCACAATGCTAAAACCCCGACAGATGTTACAGAGTGCTTTTTGTAGTGAGGCTCAGCAGCTCCTGAATGGTGTAAAAATAATGGAGGAACACCAAGTTCACTCTGAGTTTAGGCCTAAACTTCATGTGAAACGGGGTGGTGAGCTGAAAGCAGAGGAATTGACATAGAGCTTGCCAAGCAGTGAACCACCTGAGCAGCTCTGTGCTGAGCTGCTTTCTGTGTGGCCAGTCAGAGCAGCCAGAAGTACTGGGAAAGTCATAGAATCACAGGGTCACAGCATGGTGGGGGTTGGAAGGGACCTTTAGAGCTCATCCAGCCCAACCCCACTGCAGAAGCAGCTCCCACCTAGATCAGGTCACACAGGAACGTGTCCAGGGGGGTCTTGAAGCCCTCCAAGGAAGGAGCCTCCACAGCCTCCCTGAGCAGCCTGGGCCAGGGCTCCCTCACTGAAACGCTGAAACAGTTTTCCCTGTGTTTAAATGGAGCTTGTTGTGTTCCAGCTTCATCCCATCACCCCTTGTCCTGTTGCTGGATACAACAGAAACAAGTGCTGCCCAAACCTCCTGACACCCACCATTCAGATATTTGTAACTATGAATGAGATTTCCCCTCAGCCTTCTCTTCTCAAGACTGAACAGCCCCAGGTCTCACAGCTTTTCCTCAGAAGGAAGATGCTCCAGTCCCCTCAGCATCTTGGTGGCCCTGCACTGGCCTCTCTCCAGCAGTTCCCTGTCCCTCTGCAGCTGGGGAGCCCAGATGAGGTTTGGTTGTTTTCTTGTTTACTGACACAGGATTCACGGCTATAAATGATTCATCTGACAGTCCCAAGCTGCAGCCTGGAGCTCTTCTGGCTCCTTAGATATTGACTGTAACACAGGGAGAAAACCCAATCCTGATAATCCATGTGTTGAACTTGTGCTGTCAGAAAGGCTGCTAAATGTTCCGTGTGTAGCTGCTCTCTGTTAGACTTTTTGTAGGGTTTTTGTTGGGTTTGGGTATTTTGTTCCCAAAAGAAACTGTCAGTGACTCTTCAGTGGTGTTGGAGAGCAGCAGCTGCTCTCAGTGTATTTCCCAGTCATCATGAAGGCTTGTAATCAGATTTGCATTTAAAGAGCAGAGTGCTAAAGAGTGGCATGAAGAATGTTTCCCAAAACCAGCCCACAGAGGGGCACTGTGAGATAAGGACTGTTTTAGAGGATGCAGTTTTCATGTGGAAACTGCACTAAGAGGTGTCTGTTTAGAGAAGGCTTTGGGAAGTTTTCTTACCTGAAATCAGCTGAACAACACATAGGCATCTACATGTAATGAACGAGGCATTGGTAGGGTGTGACTCGTCTCTTGTTAGGGTAGACAACTAGCTGAACTGACTTTCAGCCCTTGTGCACAAGTGAAAGCTGATGGGCACATCAGAAACAAGAGCTCATGCCCACGTGCAGGGAGGTGGCCAGAGCACAGAGGGGTCCTGAGGGAGGAGATCTGGGCTCTCGCTCTGGTTCTGCTGGTGATGCACCTGAGGTGTGTTTTCTAAGCCAGGGCACGTGGTGCCAGCTCGTGGGGGATTCTGCTAGAGAATCCCTGACACACTGCAGAGGAGGTGGTCTGTTCACCTGGCTGCTGGTTTCATCCTTTGGCAGAGCCACTTTGCACAGCTTCCCACGGGGCTGCTTTGTGCCGTGCAGCAGTGGATTCTGTTGCCTCTCCTGTGCCACGGGGATTATGATTTCCTGACAGCAACGTGACCAGGCAGTGTTAACGCTCAGATTTTCTGAGAGGGGAAGGATTGCTGTTGCAGAGATGCTAACGTTATGCAGAATAAAAACAAGCTACACAGTGCCCTGGCTTCAGCTGTGTCACGTGAAAAAGACAGCATTGATTTCCTAGTTCAGCTTCCTAAGTGTCACTCCTCAGGAAGGTGTCATGGACCTTGGCCTTGGAGAGAAAGGATGCACTGTACTGGAGGCTGTTCCACAGCAGGCTTTGGAGCTGCTCAAAGAAGAGGCAGGAAAGCTTTGCTGAGCAGTGGGAGCCCTTCGTCGTTTGCCACAAAGGTAAACTGCTTTAACACAGCTCTCAAGGTTGGCATCACAGAGCTACGTTTGAATGCAGAGACATCGGCCTTAGACATAGCTGTACTTGTAATGCACTCACTGTCAAAGCCCCGTGGGAGTTTCAGGGCACTAAATAGCTAGATTTCTTGTCATGACTTTCAGAAGTGGTGCAAAACGCTGTAGCAGGGCTGATCAATTCTCATCCTCTTTCTTTTCCACAGCAAGAACACATTGACACCATTGGGAGGGAGCTGTGGATGCTGAGGGAAGCACGAGAGACTCTTCTGGAAGAGATGCAAGCAAACAATAGCCTGGGGGAGAAGGCAGAGGCCATTGTGAAAGAAGTCTGCAAGCCAAAAGGTTCCAGGAGTTGAAGAGGTTTGTCAGTGACCTTGCCATAATGATCAACCTCCTGCTGTTACCATCAGGTGATCTGGCCCAAGTGGCAAATGCCTTCAATAACCTGGACAAAAACAGCTCTCGGGAAGAGCGGGTGAGAAAGGCCAATCCTGTGGTCAGTGCATTGAGTGACGCTGTGTGGGGGATTTTGCTTGGCTTTGTTTCTCTCAATTGCAGAGCTCAAGATGAGGGAGAGTGACTTGGACAAATCTTACATGGCCATTTTCTTCACATTTCTTAAATCTTCTCTCTTTGCCCTGTTTTGGCTTAGTCCTGAAACTACAAGTGTCTGGGTGACCCTTGCCCTGTGGTGTTCCTCAAGCTCTGGTTCATTCTGCTGCTGCTGCTCAGTGTGGACACGAGCTGCACGGCTGCCCAGGGGAGCAGTCCAGCCACGTCACGAGTTTGGGCTGGGCTGTGGGTTCCCCTGGGGAGTTGAGGGGAACAGCACTTGCTGTTTGTTCCCTGGCATAAGCTCAAGGAAAGAGTAAAATGGGTTTTATCTCATAATGCATGATTTCTGTGCCTTGAAGAGCTGCCTTGAATGCTGAGTTCAGCCAGGCTGTGTGTCTGCAGTACCGTGAGCATGTGAGGCAGAAAGTGTTTCATTCATTTTAGTCTCTTTCCCCATTCCATCACTTTCTTTCCTCAGTTCCCAAACACCCATGGAGTTTTCATTGCTCTTTCTGTGCCTGTTTCATTCCCTTTACTACTACTTGGTGTTTTCCTTACTTCCTTCATCACTGGGGATTGTTTTCTTCCCATTTCTTTTCTCTTTTCTCTCGATTTTCTCCTTCCCTTTCCCTTTCCCTTTCCCTTTCCCTTTCCCTTTCCCTTGCTTTTCCTTGCTTTGGTTTGCTTCTCTTCCATATTCTTTTTCTTTTTATTCTTTCATCCACTTGCTTTCCTTTGCTTTCCTTCCCCAAATTTTGCTTTGCTTTCCCAAGTATTGCTTTCCTTCCCCAACCTTTGCTTTGCTTCCCCAAGCTTTTGCTTACCTAAGCTTTGCTTCCCCAAGCTTTTGCTTCCCCGAAGTTTTTCTTCCCCAAACTTTTGCTCCCCCAAACTTTGCTTTACTTTCCCAAACTTTGGCTTCCCCAAACTTTGCTTTTCTTTGCTTCCTGAAACTTTTCTTTGCTTTCCCAAACTTTGCTTTGCTTTCCTTCCCTAAACTTTGCTTTGCTTCCTCAAACTTTTTCTTCCCCAAACTTTTACTTTCCCAAACTTTTGTTTCCCCAAACTTTTGCTTCCCAAGCTTTTACTTCCCCAAGATTTTGCTTAACCAAGGTTTTACTTCTCCAAACTTTGTTACCACAAACTTCTGCTCCCACAAACTTTTACTTCTCCAAACTTCTGCTTTGCTTGCCCAAGCTTTGCTTCCCCAAACTTTTGCTTCCCTCAATTTTGCTTCCCCAAACTCTGCTTTGCTTTACTTTGCTTGCTCAAGCTTTGCTTTGCTTTTCTTTCATCCACTTACTTTCCTTTTCCTTTGCTTCCCCAAACTTTTTCTTCTCCAAGCTTTTGCTTCCCCAAACTTTTGTTTCACCAAACTTTGCTTCCCAAAAATTCCCAGGGTCAAACCACCACACACCTTATTAGCACCCAAGATGGGGCGAGATAACAGCAGTTCCACATCAAATGCATTGTCATTATAGTAAGCTCATGAGTGCAAAGCTCCTGTGCTGGTCTGGGAGCCTTGCTGTAATGCAGCTTCTCTCTCCCTTCCCAATGTTTGGGAACATGCTGCTACTAACCCTGGCTCTGAGCTGGGCTCTAACCTTGATAGCTTTGCTAAGTTGGCTGCATGACTTTGTGCAAAGGATGAAGGGGCCTGGGAACATGATGCCCCGAATAATAACTGTGAGTCTCATTCTGTTGCTGATGGATTTACTGTGCTGTGGGAACTGTCTTGTGGAGGTCTTGGGGCAACGCACCTCTTTCCCCTCAGCTCGGACTGATGGAGACAATTTTGTTACACAGACTTCCCAGGTCCTTAGTCACCCTTCTATCAGAGTTGTAATATTACTAATTAACATGGCTGCTAGATTACATATTCTGTGGAATCTGGACTCATGTGGTTATCAGAGAGGACAAATTTGGGATGGAAAGATGTTAAAGTGCCCCCTGAAGCGGCCAGTCCCTGGGTGGGGTTATCACCTCCTGTAACCTGGGATTTTACACCTGAACAGATAAAAAACCTGCTTTACTGGCACCCACCTGATAGAAGGGTGTCTTGCCTACCCCAGTGAGGCCCATCAGGTTCAGGCTCAGTGGTAACTAATTGCCAGGAGCTGTAGCACGTGACAGCATTTGGGAAAGCATAGAAGTGGTGATTATGTGACAATACATTTGGAGTCGATGCACATCATGGTGACGTCTGGTCGCTCTCCTCTCGCATGATGAGGAAGAACCCCTGCAATTAGCTGTGCTGGAACTCATCTGTGGCGATCTAGATAACGACGAGGCCTCCACAGATCCAGACGACGTCCAGTGTCCACGGACCACGGTGAGCAAAGCGATCCAGAGCGCCCCAGCTACGTATTCTAACCTCTTGGCAATGGTGCATCACCCAGACAGGGCTGTAGCCAGAGTGGAGAGAATATCTCTCCCACACGGCAGGGGCAGCCATCACCTTTGCAGCAGCGTGCTCTATGGCCAGGGGCTTGGGCCAGAGAATTACAGTAGCAAAGGCCACAGGGAAATGCTTTGGATGAGCAACACAGGGTGTGTGGGCACTCTCTGTGGACACTCTCTGTGTGCACTGGCTGTGCAGGATCTGAGCAGGGTCACGGCAATACGAGGTGGCAGCCACGTGCATGTCTCACCCATTCCAGCACCACAGGATGACAGCCTCCAAAGACTTGACAGGCTCCTGCCTACACTTCCCATGCCCCACGGAACAGGGCTCCTCTACTCATTTAGCACTCATGCTCTGTGTTAAAGAGCACCCTGACACAGGTCCCATTCCAGCACTCATTCCATGAAAGCCTGGTGGGGAGCAGACTTTGCTGAGCAGACAAAAGCTGAGAGCAGAAACACTGAGGCCATATGAAAATGAGAGGGCAGCTGTCCCAGCAAGGGCAGCAGGACAAGCTGCAGACTGGCAAATATCACTCAGCCTCACCATCTTCTCCCTGCTTTTTCACACAAGGCACTCAGAGAGAAAATGGGGAGCTCTGCCAGAGACACATCAATTCTCTGCACTTGGACAGAGAGGCTGAGTTTGGCAGCTGCAGTGCAGGAAGAATTAAGTACTCTATGGGCAGCCTATGTGACTTGCACAAGTATTTGCATCCTTTGGTGTATTGCAGCTGTGCTCTTGTACAAACACCTTGAAACATGGGCTTTGGCTGCTGCCCTGCTGCCTCCCTTCTGTGTCACCGTCTGTGTCCTACGATTGGGACTTTGATCACTACATTCTTCTAGTTCTAAAAGCATTTCTCTCTCCCCTGTTGCTGAGCCAAACATCCTGCCTGCACTAACAACAGCAGCCAAATGGCCAGCTCACACTTCAGCAAGCTCAAGGACATCTCCTGCTTTCCATCCACACAAATGTGCACTTGCTTTTGGGGAGGCACAATCCTCAGCTGGAGAAAACCAGGCAGTGACACTGCAAGACAGTGTATGGTTTTAGGCAATCTGAACACCCCAAGCACAACACGTGGGTTACACTGGCCAAAGCAATCAATCAGTCTACAAAACGTTCATCAGTGGCCACTCCAGATAATCCTTTTCCTCCCTGTTTGGTGGGAGTTCCATCAGCTGTGGCACAATGGCCTGTACCAAATGCATTAAAAACATATCCCTTAGTTCAGGGTAATGGCAAAGCTGACAGCGGGGATTTTCTCATTTCACGGTTGCCAACAATGGCAGCAGAGCCACACAAAAGCTGCGAGCAGGGGCTGGTTGCCCAGAGACTGAGCTGAGGGGCTGCAACTTGTGTGTGAGGAGGAAAGGCTGCAGGCCCTGGGGCTGCTGAGGCTGGAGAAGAGAAGGCTGAGCTCAGGGGCACCTCAGCAATGCTGCTCAGTCCCTGCAGGGTGGGTGTCAGGAGGCTGGGGCCAGTGTTTGGTGTGTGGGGGGCAGTGGCAGGACAAGGGGCAGCTGGCACACAGGCCGTGCCCCTGGCCCAGGAGGAGCAAGTCCTTCGGTGCTGAGCGGAGGGAGCCCTGGCCCAGGCTGCCCGGGAAGGGTGTGCAGGCTCCTTCTCGGGAGGTTTCCAACCCCAGCTGGACACGTTCCTGTGCCCCCTGAGCCAGGGGAAACTGCTTTGGCAGGGGGCTGGGCTGGATGATCTCAACAGGTCCCTTCCAGCCCCTGCCACTCTGTGTGATTCTGTGTCTAGCACTCTCCTCCCCTTCAACACCTTCAGCATGTGCTTTAGACACGACAGGCCAGAAATGGGCAGCACTGGTTGAATTGTGGTGACTGAGCTTTATTGTTTAAAGCAAAGCACTTTGCATCCATAAAAGAACACAGAACAGACCCAGTTGAGTTCACACAAAGGAGAACTGAGAGCTGCCAGCCACAGAAAATGGTTTTCACGTGGTGAACAACAGAAAGTCAAACGCACACCAAAGGGAAACAAATCCGAGCGTCAAGCCCGGTGCCTGAACCACTGCAGTGACACAAAAGAAACGGCTGGTGGGTTATGGATTTGCCACAGAGCACAGGGAGGATGGCACTGAAAGCTCCCTGGGATGGGCTCTGCTCAGGGCTCCCGCTGCACAGTCAGCCACGGGCCCAGAGACAAGATCGTCTCCTCCAGGCCCTGCGCAGCCGCTCCCGCAGGCTGGGTCTGGAGGAAGCTGCTTCCTCTGCAGCTCTCTGCAGGGAGAGATGGGTCTGAGCTGCCAGGTTGGACAACGACGAGCTGATGTCACTTGGCAGGTTTTGAAGGGCTGCAACAGAGAGGAACAGAGCTGAGATCAGAGCCTGGGTTCACCCCAGGAACCCCTCCTGCCAGGGCCAACCCCCAGCTCTTCCCAAAGCCCGGAGGGAGCCGGGGCTGGAAGGTGCTGCCCACCAACTCCCCCCGTGCCCCTGACACCTCTCTCTGCTCTCCCTGGCTGGGGCAGGGGCTGCAGCCTCTGCCCAGGGCCTTTCCTCCCCTCTGCCACCCCCCACTGACACCCCCTGCCCTCACTCACCCTCATGGATGACCTGCAGCTGCTCCTCCTGACCCTTCAGGTGCTGCCCGGCGAGCCCTGGGAACACACAGAGAGTCAGAGCTGCCCCACACTGGCCCCTCCGGCCCGGCCACACGCCCCCCTCCCCTTGGCAGGGCTGAGCCCAGGCTCTCCCCACAGCACTGGGCACTGGGGGCTGCACAGCCATGGGGCTGGGGCCGAGCTGCGATGGGGCAGGGAAGGACAGGGGCTGCGTCTCACCCAGGAACACGATGGCCGCCTCTTGTGTGGACTTGCGCCGGCTCCAGAGGCACCACACTCCCTGATGCACATAGTCACTGGCTCTGCTGCTGCTGCACTTGGAGAGCTGCAGGGGGAGAGGAGACAAAGGGATGGGTTGGTGCCGACTGTGCCCCTGGCTGAGCGGTGTCTGTGCCCAGCGTGGGCTGCAGCAGTGGGCAGGGACACAGCGTGCCCGGGCTGGGGCTGGGCCTTGGGGCCATCCTTACCAGGCACTCGCCCACCGCCTCTGTCTTCCCGCTCTCCAGCAGCCAGCTGAGCCTCCTCTTCTTGAGGAAGGTGGCAGCTCGCAGCAGGGTGTCCCGAGAGGCCTGCAGGGACACAGAGAAGGGAGCTGGTACCGCTGCCCAGGGCGCAGGATCCGTGTCCCCTCGCCTGGGCAAAGCTCAGGGCTGTTCCTGGGCACGGGGACATCCTGTGGGCGCAGACACAGGTCGGAGAGCCTCACCTCTGCCACCACCTTTCTCTCATCATGCAGGAGGCAGAGCAGTTGGATCAGGCTCTGCCGCACCTCTGCCTTCAGCTGCTTTCTTCCATCTTTGTTGACACAGTCCATCACGTGTTGGAAGAGCTCAAGGGAGAGCAGCTGCACATGGCTGGTGTCCTGGTGGGAAGGAAGAGGATAAGACCTCAGTCCTGGCTGCTGCAGGCCCACGTGGGCATGGGCCTGAAAACACACACAGCACAAAGTTTCCTGGCAGCAGCCAGTGCCCGTGGTCACAGAATCTCAAGGGCTGGAAGGACCTGCAAAGCTCATCCAGGGCAATCCCCTGCCAGAGCAGCACCACCTAGAGCAGGGCACACAGAACTCATCACGCTGGGTTTGGGATGTCTCCAGAGAAGGAGCCTCCACAACCCATCTGGGCAGCCCCTGCCAGTGCTCCCTCACCTCAACAGGGAACAAGTTCTGCCTTGTGTTACTTTGGAACCTCTTCTATTCCAGTTTGTCCCTGTTGCCCCTTGTCCTGTCATTGGCCATCTCTGAGCACAGCCTGGCCTCAGCCTCCTCACACCCACCCTTGATGGATTTGTAACATCAATGAGGTCACCCCTCAGTCCAAGCTGCAGAGCCCCAGCTCCCTCAGCCTTTCCTCACAAGGCAGATGCTCCACTCCAGCATCTCTGTGGCCCTGCACTGAACTCTCTCCAGCAGCTCCCTGTCCTTCTGCAACTGAGGGGCCCAGAACTGGACACACTATTCCAGATGTGGTCTCATGAGGACAGATGGTGGGGGACACAAAGCCTTACGTGTTCAAAAAGTGGCCGGAGCCTCTCAGCCAGCTCCAGAGCAATGGCGCTGCAAAGTGGGCTGTTGGTAGCCTGGAGCATCTTTCTGAGCAGGAGCAGAGTCTTCTCAACCACTTCATCTGCATCCTCCAGTAGCTCCACGAGCTTTCTCTGCAGGATCCACATTCTCTTGGGCTGTGTGGAAAAACGATGCTTGAGGTGAAGCCGTGAAAAGCTGCACAGCCCAAACTGCTGCAGCACTTGGACCCCACGCTGCTGCCTCGGGACCCAGAAGGCAAAGACCCGCCCCAAGGGACTTGAGGAAGCCACTGGGGAGGCAGGAGGGCTGACAGCAGCTGCCTGAGCTCCCAAAGCCCAGCCAAGCCCCAGCTGTGTGTCCCCCAGCACCCCTCACCCAGCCCCAGGCCCCCAGCACGGCTGCAGCCGCCTGCTCACCATCATGGCCCTGTTGCAGAGGGTGAGGAGGCCTCTGAGCACCAGGCACCGCATTGCGCTGCTCTCGTTCCCCAGGTACCTCAGGGCCAGCTGCAGGAAGCGTTCATCCAATGCCTTCACTCCAGGGCAGGGCAGGAGCTGAAACACAGCCAGCAGTGATGAGGGTGCCCGGCTCTGACCGGTCTCCCCCCGCACCTCAGCCCAGCTGTCAGTCTCACCTCGACCAGGAACACCATGGCAGGGAACTCCCAGTACGGCTCCTCTCTGTCCAGCACCTCCAGCAGGCACAGAGCCATTTGATAAGTCACTGTACTCGAGATCTTGCGCATCTCTCTGGAGAGAAGGGGCAGGAAGACACCAGTAACCATGAGCAGGGTGGGCAAATCGCTCCCAGGACTGACTCCCCAGGGCTGATCTTTTTTAATCCGGGGATTACGGGGAGTCCTCCATCTGCAGGGGGGAAAAGGGGGGAGAGCAGGGAGAGGGGGGCTCTCACCTGGCCAGTGACCCTATGGCATGCTGCCGGGACTCAGCACGGAGAAGAAATTCCCAGCCACACTTCTGCTGAAATTTCAACACCATGTCCTCATGGCCCAGGCGGCACAGCAGCTCTTGCACAGTGTGCAGCACAAACCTGTGTGCAGAGCAAAGCCCAGGTCATGCTGGGAGCCCTGGACACAGCTCCAGGGCCGCGGCAGGGATGGCAGGACTGGCGTGGGGCACCTGCTGGGGCTGAGGGGATTGCGGTCTTCCTGCTGGCATCCCTGCCAGAAGGCATCAACCTCCTTGGGCAGCTCCTCTGTGCAGGAGAAAATCTGGAAGACCAGAACCAGGAAGGTGGCAGGAAAATACAGCGACAAGGTTGGTGGGCACTCGGGCATGTGCAGGATCTCGTGCAGCACTCTGGTTGCCTGCAGGAAACACCCCGAGACAGAGCTCAGTGCTGAGATGTCCCCGTGGCAGGGCCTGAGCCTGGGGGTGAGCTGAGGAGCGGGACAGAAACTCACAGCCAGGGCACAGATGTGGATGCTGTCCCCGTTGGACGTGGATGTTGTGTGCAGGGGCCAGTCCCGCAGCACGCAGAGCAGCTCCCACAGCACCTTATCTGATCTTTGGCTGGTGGAGATCATCTGCTTCCAGATGGCTGCAGCAGCTCTGCAGGCACAGAGATCAGAGTCAGAAGGGGCTTGGCCACAGCACCATGTCCTGGGCAGCCGTGGGGGCTGGGGCTGGCTGCTAGCCCTGCCTCTGCCCGCTGCCCCCAGCGAGGGGCAGAGAGGGAGCAGGGCAGGGGGCCAATGCAGGGGTCAGAGGGTCCTGAAAAGCCCTGTCTGCCTGGCAGCTCCACGGGCCGGGCTCTACAGCTGCTGAGTCCGGGACTGTCAGGGCCCCGTTACCTGTCACACGACGGGACACAGCGCAGGAGGGTCACCACCATATCATGGGGGTCATCCAAGATCATCTTCAGAGGACACTTGTCCACTTGCTCAGCAGACACGTGGCTGGGCCTCTCCTCTCCTGTCAGGTCCCTGCCTGGAAGGGGCAAAGAGCGAGCTGAGGCAGAGCTGAGGGGAACACAGCCGAGCCCTGCGCTCCCCGGGCAGGGCCAGCCCCGGCACAGGGCTACCCAGAGACGGCTGCAGTCTAGGGGTGTCCAGGGAATGGAGCCCGGCCCTGGGGAACAGCCCCAGCCCCTCTCTCCCTGGGGATGCCCAGCGGGGCTGGGACAGGGCACAGGCGGCTCCAGCAGCTGGATCTCCTGCAGCTCATCGGGCTGCCCTGCTGCAGCAGCCCCAGAGGCTTTCTCCTGCTCTTGCTCCTCTCCCTGCCAGGCCAGCCTGGGCACGCTGGGGCGTCTCTCCTCCATCCTGCTGAGGCCTGGCCTCAAGGGCTGGGGAGACACTGCGCAAAGCACGGCGGCCACGGGTCCGGAACAACGAGGGGTCTGCACAGGGCTCCTGGCAGCCGCGCTCTGTCCCGTCCTGTCCCGGCGCCTCCTCCGGGCGCTGTGGGGTGGCCACGGCAGCGCCAGCGCTACATCATGCCCGGGAGCCAAGGGCTCTGTGACATCATTGTGACGTGATGCCACGGTCCCTGGGGCCCCGCTTCCCCCTCACACCGGGCCCAGCCCCGAAGCAGCTCCCTGGGCCGGTGCCTCGGAGCCCTCCATGGCCCAGCAACAGCTCCCAGGCAGCAGAGGAACGGCGCGTCACGGCTGGGGGAGGCTTTGGGGGCAGCTCCAGGGACAGGTTTCTCAGGCATCCCCACGCTTTGGGCATCTCCAAGTGCCGTCTCACAATCCAGGCCTATGCCACAAGCAGTCTTTTCAGTTGTGTCAGAAAAATCCTCTGGTGTTTCCCAAACTAATGTCCAGGCAAATGTGAAGAGGAACTTCAAAAAGATGACAGCGAGAACTCAGGAACTTCCTCCCCTTCTCTTGGAGAAGAAGAGGGGCTTTCACAGCTCTGCAGCAGCCTCAAGTGAAAACAGGCCTCTGCCACTGAGAAACCAGCCATATGGCAGTTCTGATGGTGCCTTTCATCAGTCACTCCAGTCACAAAGCTCTACAGTGCCTTTGCTTCACAGAGCTGATGCTGCCTTTCTTGTTCCTCAGCGAGCTGGTTGACTTCTATCAGTACGTTTCTCTAGTCCCTTGTTTGCATCTCTCGCTCTCCAGTATCTCCTTTTCCTGTCAGAGGTCAGGGGACTCCTTCTCCCCTCAGATGTTCTCCATCACCCTTGTGATGAGAGAGCCAGGGAAACTGTCACATCTCTCAGGGAAGTCCTAGGTCCCAGGCTTGCAAATTCTGCCAGCAAGTGAGAGGGGCTCAGTAACCATGCAATGACTGGCTTATTTACCAGAAAAGGAAGGCTCAGCTTTTCATCAAGGGAAGGAGCAATGGAGGCTGCTTTGGGATGAGCCTAGTGGGATGTCCCCTGGTGCTTACTGACGCTGTGAGTCAGTGAGCATGTAAATACAGGGGCTGTGTCAGCTGCCTGAGTTCCCACTGCAATCCAAAAAGACCAGAGTCCAAGTCACCCAACATAGCTGTTGGCTAGTCAAGTGACATCAGTCTGTAGCCACCACTGACTGAACTTACTGGAGCTCTGGGGCGGTGAAGCCGCTGAACACTGCACACGACAACTACTCAGCTACCCAGTAACCCTTACAAGTCCCTGAGAACAGGACCCCCTCCTGTGCCTCGTCCTCATCCCACCGCAGTTAAGGTGAAACAACTTTGCTGAGGCTCTCTGCTGACCAAATGCTGGATCCTGAGAGGACAGGAGGTGGTACCGAGAGCCAGGGAAAGCCAAGTGGCATTTCCCTCCTGCAGGCAGTACACACACAGGCCTTTGGCCCTTGTGCGCAGCCAAACAGCACCCTGGAGATTTGGGGTTGCGGCTACAACCCAGATCTCGGCTCCCTGACAAGTCATGCTGCTCCCAAACCAATTTTGACCAAGAGCAAAGAGGAGGAAAAGGGGCTTTTTGAGCGTGGTGTGACCTCAGGTGTCCACCCCTGCTTCTGCCTCCCCCCAGCTCGGGCCCCTCGTGGTGCCCCACACAGAATCCCCCTGGAAGCAGCAGCTCTGTGACATCAGCGCCCCGGCCGAGGCTTTCCAGGCACTATCAGCACTACGGCATCAGACACAGCGCTGGGGGTGACGTGCCCTTGGCTCTTGGAGCTGCCACGTGCCCTTGGCTCTTGGAGCTGCCACGTGCTGTCAGCGTGATGAAAGTTCTGATTGTCCTGGTCCTGCTGGGCCTGTGCTGCTGGCCTGTGAGTGCCTCAGTGCAAAGCTGTGGGTAAGTGGCTCTGGGAGGGAGCTTGGGCAGAAAAGAGGAGGCTGAGGGGGCATCTTCTTAATAGTTACAAACATCTAAAGGGTGGGCGTCAGGAGGTTGGGGCAGCAGTTTTTTCTGTGAGGTGAGGGAGCCCTGGCCCAGGCTGCCCAGGGAGGGTGTGGAGGCTCCTTCCTTGGAGGGCTTCAAGATCCTCCTGTGTGACCTGATCAAGGTGGGAGCTGCTTCTGCAGGGGGGTTGGACCGGATGATCTCTAAAGGTCCCTTCCAACCCCCACCATTCTGTGACTGTGTGATTCGATGAGATGATGGGCTTCACTGGTTCCCCATGGCCCTGCCACAGCTTCCCAAAGCCCAGGAGCTGGGAGCTGGGCTGCTGGCACCACTCGTCTGCGGGGCAAAGGCAGAAGCCGGGGTGCAGGGTTCCCCGGCCCCGCTGTCCGTGCGCTGCCCGGTGGGGAGGGCAGACGGCTGCCCTGCAGCCCCAGCAGCAGCCAGCCCTCCAGCAGGACACTCGTGACTTTCTGGTGACAGGAGAAGCTGCGGGACCCGGCCCTTGGCTGAGCACCACGGGGTGTTGCGCGTCGTGGGCGGCAGCGATGCCTCCCCGGGAGCCTGGCCCTGGATCGTCAGCATCCAGCTTCCCGGGGCAGCGGGCAGCGGGCACATCTGCGGAGGCTCCCTCATCCATCCCCGGTGGGTCCTGACCGCAGGACACTGCTTTGACAAGTACAGGTGAGTAGGAGCAGGGCAGGGCCGTGCCCCCAGCACTGGCAGAGTTCCCGTCCCGTGCTCGGCACGGGCTGGGCTGGTGCCGTTCCTGCAGCCCGGGGCTCGCGGGGCACCTGGCCTCTCCCTCGGCGAGCTGGAGGCAGGGAACTGCAGGGCTCCCTCTGAGCCCTCTGCTCCCCATCTGCCCCCCAGGAACGTCCTGACGTGGCGCATGGTGTTCGGGGCCACCCGGCTGTCTGAGCTGGGCTCCGAGGCCCAAGTGCGCAAGAGCAAGCGGCTGCTGATCCACGAGAGCTACCGCAGCGGCGCCTTCGAGAACGACATCGCCCTGCTGGAGCTGGATGAGCCCGTGCAGTGCAGCGACTACGTGCAGCTGGCCTGTGTGACTCACTTCTCCGACGTGGTGGTGTCGCAGCTCACAGACTGCCGCGTCGCTGGCTGGGGCTACACCGCGGAAGGCTGTGAGTGCCCCCGGGAAAGCGCCTGTGTGCCTGGGGCGAGCCTGGGGAGACGGCTCGGGCTGCCCGAGGGCCGGGCTCAGGCTGCAGGCAGGGGCCTGAGCTACCTCAGGCTGCCGCGATGCTGAGGGGACTTTCCCGTCAGGAAAGGCTGCAGGACCCGGGATGGTTTTTTGCTCTTTAGATGAGGGATCCCTGGCCCTGGCTGCCCAGGGAGGGCGTGGAGGCTCCTTCCTTGGAGGTCTTGCAAACCCTCCTGGACACGTTCCCGTGTGACCTGATCTAGAGGAATCTGCTTGAGCAGAGGGGTCAGACTAGATGATGTTTAGAGGTCCCTTCCAACCCCAGCATCTGGGATTCTATGATTCTGAGCCATGGCCTAAAATCAGACAAGGGTCGAGTGCCTCTTTGGGGGTGCAAAGCCAAGGCTCAGGGAAGGGCTCTGCCCAGACAGGGGAGGGGAAGTGGCCCAGAGCTGCTGGGGGCTAATTCTTTGCCATGCTCACAGCTGCAGAAACATCCGACGTGCTGCAGGAGGCCAAGGTCCGCCTCATCAATGTCAAGCTCTGCAACAGCAGCGAGTGGTACGGAGGGGCCGTGCGCAGCTACAACCTGTGTGCTGGCTACCCGCGGGGCGGCATCGACACCTGCCAGGTAGGAGCAGCCACGGGCCAGCCCTGGCAGCACCCGCAGCCCTGGCCCACGTGGGGCTGCTGGGGCTCCCCAACACTCCCCTCACCCTGCTGGGGCTCCCCAACACCCCCCTCACCCTGCTGGGGCTTCCCAGCATAACCCTCACCCTGCTGGGGCTCCCCAACACCCCCCTCACCCTGCTGGGGCTTCCCAGCATCACCCTCACACTGCTGGGGCTCCCCAACACCCCCCTCACCCTCTGTCCTGTGCTGCAGGGTGACAGCGGGGGCCCGCTCGTCTGCAGAGCTCCACATGCCAACTTCTTCTGGCTCGTGGGCCTGACCAGCTGGGGGAAAGGCTGTGCCAGACCAAAGCAGCCTGGGGTCTACACCTCCACCCAGCACTTCTTCAACTGGGTCCAGTCACGGATTCGCTCAGGAGGAAGTGCTGCGACACTCGCCCGGCCAAAGAGGCCATCACAAGGCTCAGCCCTGGCAACAGCAGCAGGGACTGAGTCCTGCTCATTCCCACTCCAGAAGCTGCTGGATTTCGTTAATTGGATCCAGCAGCTCCTGCAGTCTCTGCAGGGAAAAGTGGCTTAAGCAGCAGGACTCTGAGCACGGCTGGGTCCTGCCCCTCGCCTTCCCTGGAGGTTCTCAGCAGTAGTGCTTAGGCAGTAGTCAGTAGAAGCTGTAGCTGTAGCAGTGTCTTTGGACACAGTGTTGTTGGACTTTGTAAGATTGTATGAGTTTCCTGTTGTGTTTGACAGTTCCTTGGCCTCTGCACCGGTGCTGCAGAAGTGCAGCAATACCTGTGCACTGGAACCTTTGAAGTGGAGAGTTACTGACACAGTGTTCATCAAAAGAAAAAGCAAAAGGCCCTGTAAGAAGTGACGGTCAAAATTGTTCGTGTTGAACAAATCGAGTAGGATTCAATTCTATTATGCATATTGTTGTAAGCAGTAACTGCGTTTGTGCAAGTTTGATTATGCTTGGTAAAACCTTGTAATAGTAGTTAAGCCAGCGCCCGGATGGTGCAACAGATAACAGAACTCCAGAGGCAGGAACGCCCAGCGACACCCAGTAACATCTTCCACCAATCTGGAGCTGGCAGATGCGTGTGGACAGCGCGTGGACACTGTCGACTGGCCAACCAGGAGCCAACTCGTCAGGGTGTCCCAGCGCGTTAACGAGTGGATAACATATACAAGCACATACGGAAAGTCGAGCGGTGTGCCGCTGGCGGAGCTGAGCTTCCCCCGGTCACCCAGCGCTGGTTTTGCCTAATTACAGCTTGCTTTAATTTGTTAACTTTAATAAAATGGATTGATTGACTCAAAAACACGACTTTATTTATAACAGCCTATTTTTCCACCTGTGAAAGTGCCCTGGTTTGGGCTGGGAGAGAGTGAATTCCCGTGGGGAGCCAGGAAGGGCGACAGCCTGGGCAGCTGACCCAGGCTGGCCAGCAGGAATTTGATCCCATCCTGACATGCCCAGTACCCAGCTGGGGAGCAGCCGAAGGAGCTCTCTGATGGGGTCCCAGTTTTCGGCTGCCGGTCCGGAGTGATTGGTCGGGTCGGCTCCCGGGTGCTGAGTGAGGGATCTACAGAGCATGAAGCTTCAAAAGACTTGATCCCACTTCCTTATGCACAGAACTAGGAATAGGAATCACCTTCTGCATGGAGACAGTTGTGGTAGTTTGAGCCTGGCTGGATGCCAGGTTCCCACCACACCGCTTTACCCCCCACCTCCTCAGCAAGCCAGGGAAGGGGAGAAAATAAGATGGGAATCTCGTGGGTTGAGATAAAAGCAGTTTAATAAATAAGCAGCAAAGCCACGCGCGGGAAGCAAAGCAGAAGCAGATAAGCTGTTACTCTCTACTTCCCATCAGCAGCGATGTCCGGCCACCTCCCGAGAAGCAGGGCTGCGGTACGCGTAGCGGTTGCTTTGGGAAGGCCAGAAATGAATCTCGCCTCCCCTTCCTGCTCCTTTCCCCCAGTTTATATTCCTGAGCTGACGTCATATGGTATGGAATATCTCCTTGGTCAGCCTGGGTCAGCTGTCCTGGACATAGTCCCTCCCAAGATCATGCCCACCCACAGCTATTGGTGAAGGTGGGGGAAGGAATGCTGGAGGGACAGCCCTGATGTTGTGCAAGCGGTAGTCATAATATTGATATCAACAGTAAGCACAGCACTGCAGGAGCTGCTGTGGAAAATCACTACCGTCCCAGACCCACTACAACAGTTTATCCCCAGAGCCTGCTGGAATCCTTCCACTGTGTGGGGTAAGAATGGACAAGGGCTTTTAGCAAGGACTGACTTTCATCTCCTGAGCCATCTAGTGAGTCGTTGAGGAGAGCTGTTCAGTTTACACCATGACATTTCCTTCTGGTTTGCAACAACTGGAGACATAATAAGCAGGGATTCCAGTGTCTTTCTGGTGTGTTTTATTAGTGTCAGCTTCACTGCTGCCAGCAGCACAACAGAACTCAGTAGACTGGAAAAGGAGCAAGAGAAGAGTTACCCCTTTTTTCTTTGGTGAGAAACTGCACTTCAGCGTGATTTCTCACTACGTGCCACCATCCACGACTCACCGGTGGGACTAACCAGAACCTGAATTCCCAGACACCAGCTGACTGGGCCCCCATCACAGTGGCTGCTTTGCAGATCAGCACCAGTCTTTGCACTGGGGCAAAAATGTTGTTTCTTGCTACACCCCATCACCATCAAAGAAGAACTCGGGATGGATGTTGGACCAGGATTTCACACCCTGGGGCAGCTGCAGCTGGCTCTGCTGGCGTTAGAAATGGGCTTGGTGCCCCAGTTAAAGCACCAACCTACACCCCCTGCACACTTCCAATGGCCTCCCCCAGCTCTGGGCTGAGTGTGGAGCTTCTCTCCAAGCTCAGCACACTCGGGAGTGCTGGTCACAGCAGGGACTGTGCCCACAGTCACACAGAGTGTCCCTCATGCTGCAGCCCGTGCGTGGCCTCGGGCTCCATCGGTGCGGGCAGGCGCTGGGGCGGGAGAGGGACGGGGCAGCGGCGGCAGCTGCGAGCGCAGCCGGGAGCTGCACCTGCGCTCAGGGCCCAAAGCGCCACGGGCAGCACCCAGCCCCTCCTGGCCCTGCACACAGCCTGCGCCTGAGGCCCAGCAGCCCCATGCTGAGGGTCCCACCCGCCTGCTGTGGCCACAGGAGCCCTCAGGCCCTGAGCCCCGGGGCAGCCCCGAGCCCAGAGGCAGGGCTGATTGCCTGGATCCCGTGGAGACATCTGGGTGCTGAGATCTTCCTGCTGTAGCCCCAGCACCGCTCAGGACTGTGGCTGGCAAGGGATGAGCGCTCCCTCCTGTTCCTGATGTGGGCAGGGAGGAAGGGCCCCTGCCTGGGCTGAGGGAGCCCATGGTGTCCGCTTGTCCAGCAGACCCAGGGCTCACCTGGGACAGTCAGTCAGCTTCCTTTGGTTTGATGCAGCGCTCAAGGGCATCACTAATCCCAGCCAGGGCACGGGCTGCAGCGACTAGAGCAAAGTGGCCTGCGCGGTGTCCCAGCTGCCTGCTGGCAGTAGCGACATTCGCTCCAGCCCACCCCAAGATGGAGTAGCTGAACTGTAGGGAATGTTCAGCCTTACATTCTCCATGACTCAGACCAGAACGGCCTCATGCTGATGTTTCCCTGTGTTTCACATCACCAGTTACGACCCTACCACGGGGCTGCCCCCAATTCAGCTGTGGAGCTTGACGGGGTACGTGTGTGACATACCCACTGCCGCAGCTCCGTCAGCGTCCAGGATTAGGGGCTTTCTCTTGTTCATGAGGAACTTGCTGACGTTTCCTGCTGGTGTTCTGATGTGCTTTTTTCTCACCTCCCTGTAGGTGCTCTCAGTAAACAGAGCGCTGGTGGAAAGAGGATTTGCTCAGTGGCTGGACTACCAGCCATGTCCCGGATGGCTCTGCAAGTCTCTACAGAGGCAGACACGAGCAAATCCTGCCAAGCCCAAGTGCTGATGATGTTCTTCTGTATCTAGCAACCCTGTAAATATCCTCCAGAATAAAGTCAGATATTGTCCAAAAACACCCCTGGAAGCCAAGGGAACGTTAGAGAAGCTTTTCCATCCCAAAGTGTCCCGTGTGAAGTTGTGGCTGCCGTTGCGTCAGTTGCAGATACAGCAGAGAAGTCTGCCCCCCACTATGATGTATTGCTGGCCTCTTTAAAACACACTGTTGAGAATGCTGATCAGCGGGAATTAAGGCTACTGAACGCACCAGCCTAATTGGCCTTGCTGTTGGTAAAGCAGATGGAGCTGTGGAGGTGGTGGTCACAGGCCACAGTGCTGCTGATGAGGCTGTTGGCCAGGAGGGCAGCCAGGGTGATGCCCAAGGAGATGCCCAGGGAGATGCTCAGCAAGAGCCCAAAGTGCAGAGCTGCAGCTGCCGCCTGTCTGCAAAGGGCAGGAGGAGGAAGCGGGTGATGGAGCTGCTGTTGGACATCTGCTGCCTCTGGGCATGGGGCACTTCTGGGGTTCTGGGCTTTGTCCAGCTCCTTCCTGTCACCACAATAGGGAGTGTTCTTGGATGTCAGAAGCCCTCAGCATTTCTGCTGCCCTCAGGGAACACTGAGCAAGGGCTGTGAGGCCAGAGGACGGGCTGTGGGTGAGAGCAGAGCCAGGGCAGCCGGGCTGTGCCCCTGCCTGCTGCCCAGCGCCCTGTTCCTGCCCCTTTGTGCCCGTCCCCTGTGAGCCTGCACAGCCCCAGCCCCTGCTGAGAGCAGAGGGATCCCTCTCACACCACTCCGTGTCTTGCCCTTGCTCAAGCTGTCAGCCCCCCACGGCCAGCCAAGGGCACTGACGGCTCATTTCCCCCACCCAGCAGCACTGTCTGTGCCTCAGTGTGTCTGTGCTCTCTGTGGGGCACTGAGACAACACACAGCTCCCAGGCAGAGAACAGACAGGACATGGACAGAGCTGCTTGTGCCTGACCCAGAGGCTCCCTCAGGCCGCAGCCCCCTGTGAGGCCAAACCCCACAGGCCCAGCTGGTTGCCAGGCTCCGGCTGCCTCACATTTTTTGAGGGGAAAAAACTGTTTTGGGGTAAGAATCACTTCTTTGAGGCAAAGTAAGTTGATCTGAGAGGGGAAAAATCCCTCTGAGGTGGGTAAAGTGCCTTTCTGAGAGGGAAAACCGCTTTTTGGGTGAAAATCGCTGCTTTGAGGAAAACTGAGTTGACCTGAGGCTTTGTGTGAGGGAAAAAGCTACTTTGTGCAGAGGACAGTCACGTTTTGAGGGGGAAAAGTGCTTTTTGGGGGAAAAATCACTGCTTTGAGGCAAATTAAGTTCATCTGACGGGGTAGAAATCCCTTTGAGGCAGGAAAAGCGCCTTTCTGAGGGGAAAAACTGCTTTTTGGGGTGAAAATCACTGCTTTGAGGCAAATTAAGTTGATCTGAGGGGAGAAAAGTCCCTTCAAGGTGGGAAAAGCGCCTGAGGGGAAAAACTGCTTTTTTGGGGTGAAAATCGCTGCTTTGTGGCAAATGAAGTTGATCCCAGGCTTTATATGAAGGAAAAAGACACTTTACGTAAGGGAAAGTCACATTTTGAGGGGAAAAAGCTCTGTTTAAGGGTAAAAATCACTGCTTTGATGCAAATTAAGTTCATTTGAGGGGTGAAAAGTCCCTTTGAGACGGGAAAAGTGCAATTCTGAAGGGATAAACTGCTTTTATGGAGTGAAAATCGCTGCTTTGAGGCAAATTAGGCTCACCTGAGGAGGAAAAGTTCCTTTCTGAGGGGGAAAAATGATTTTTGGGGTGAAAATTGCTGCTTTGAGGCAGATGAGACTCACCCGAGGAGGGAAAAATCCCTTTGAAGCGGGAAAAGCGCCTGAGGAAATAATCTGCTTTTTGGGGTGAAAAAAGCTGCTTTGAGGCAAATGAGGTTGATCCCAGGCTTTGTTTGAGAAAAAAATCCAGTTTGTGTGGGGGAAAGTCACATTTTGAGGGGAAAAAACCTCTGGTTTAGGGTAAAAATCACTGCTTTGAGGCAAATTAAGTTCATCTGAGGGGGGAGAAATCCTTTTGAGGCGGGAAAATTGCCTTTTTGAGGGTAAAAACTGCTTTTTTGCGGGGGGGGGGGGATCGCTGCTTTGAGGCAAAATTAGCTCATCTGAGGGGGAAAAGTGCCTTTTAGGGTTAAAATCAGCTTTTTTAGGGGGGAAAGCGCTGCTTTGAGGCAAATTGAGTTAATATGAGGGGACAAAAGTCCCTTTAAAAAGGGAAAATTGCCTTTCTGAGGGGAAAAACTGCTTTTTGGGGTGAAAATCGCTGTTTTGAGGCAAATGAAGTTGATCCCAGGCTTTGTGTGAGGGAAAAAGCCACTTTATGTGGCGGAAAGTCACATTTTGAGGGGAAAAAAACCTATGTTTTAGGGTAAAAATCACAGCCTTGAGGCAAATTAAGTTCATCTGAGGGGGTAGAAATCCTTTTGAGGCGGGAAAAGCGCCTCTTTGAGGGGAAAAACTGCTTTTTTGGGTGAAAATCGCTGCTTTGAGGAAAACTGAGTTATTTGAGGGGGAAAAAAATCCCTTTAAGGCAGGAAAATCACTGTTCTGTGGGGAAAACCAGCTTTTTTTTTGGGAAAATAGCTGCTTTGAGGCAAATTAAGTTAATCTGAGACGGGAAAAATCCCTTTGAGGCGGGAAAAGCGCCTGAGGCAAAAACCACTGGTTTAGGGCAAAACCGCCGCTTTGAGGGCGAAAATGGGAATCATTTGAGGTATAAAACGAAGGTGTGAGGGGAAATTTAATCTCTGAGGGCAAAACGGTCCCTCTAAGGTCAACAACCCGCCGCTTTTTGGGGTAAAACGGAGCAATTTAAACCATTCTCTCCCCGTTCCTGCCAGCCCCGCGGCTCCCAGCACCTTTCTCCGGCTCCCTCTCGCGTCCCTCCTCCTCCCCGTGCCCCTCCCCGCTGTACCTCGCCCTCGCTTTTGGCGTCAAAAGCCGCTTTTTCTCCGCCTTCTCCCTCCCCTCAGCTGGGCGGAAGCGGGAAAACGCGCGCTCGGCACAAAATGGCGGCCGCCTCTGTCCTCACCCAACATGGCGGCGTCCGCACAGCACCCGCCCCCTTCACCGTAACGGCGTCCGTACAACATGGCGGCGTCCGCACAGCCGCCGTGTTGGGTGCTTTGTACCTCCCACGAGCTCCTTTTCCCACCTCACAGCAGCGGTTTTGCCCCTAAAACGGCCGTTCTCGCCTCAAATGAAACCTGTGACCAACCCGCCCTCATTTTGTGACTCGAAACCCCCATTTTGGTTGGGTTTTCGGGCCATTTGGGGCGTTTTGGGCTCATTTGGGGAGGGTTGGGGTCATTTTGGGTGGTCTTGGGCACATTTTGCGGAGTTTTGGGTCATTTTGAGGGCTTGGGGCTCATTTTGTGGGGTTTGGGGTCATTTGGGAGGTTTTGGGCTCATTTGGGGGGATTTGGGGTTCATTCGGGGGGCTTTGGGGCCATTTGGGGGCATTTTGGGCACATTTTGTGGAGTTTTGGGTCATTTGGGGGCTTGGGACTCATTTCGTGGGGGTTTGGGTTCATTTTGTGGGGTTTGGGGTCATTCGGTTGGTTTTGGGCTAATTTGAGTGGATTTGGGGTTTATTTGGGGGGGTTGGGGCCATTTGGGGGCGTTTTGGGCACATTTTGCGGAGTTTTGGGTCATTTGGGGGCTTGGGGTTCATTTTGTGGGGTCTTGGGTTCATTTTGTGGGGTTTGGGCTCATTTGGGAGGTTTTGGGCTCATTTGCGGGGGTTTGGGGTTCATTTGGGGGGGTTGGGGCCATTTGGGGGCGTTTTGGGCTCATTTGTGGGATTTTGTGCTCATTTGGGGGGGGGTGGTGTCATTTGAGTGGGGATTGGGGCCATTTGGGTGGGTTTTGGGCTCATTTGGGGGGATTTTGAGGTCATTTGAGGGGGGTCTGAGCTCATGGTGTTATAAACATGTTTTGTTCAAATTAAAGATGTAAGGGCTGGATGTGGTTTACGCAAAATATGTTAAGCGATATTTTCCAGGAACCTCACCCACACAGGAACCGTTAAAGTGGCAGAGGAGAAGAGGAGCCCCAGCAACAAGAAGGACATGCGCAGAGTACTACCATAAATCCGGAAGTTGAACTGTATAAAAGGAGGAGCTTAGACCGAAGTCGGCGCGGCAGTTGGCAGGACGGTGATCCCCCTGTCGCCCAGCGCTGCATTGCCTTATCACTACGCTTGCTGTAATTAATAAAATTGCTGATTGGCTTAAGCAACAGTGTTTGACCCATGTGTTGCTAAAATTCCTCCATAACAATTTGGTGCCGTGACTCGGATGAGAATATAGTTCCGGCAGGAGGAGTCAGGGGAGGCGCCCCGCCTGTATAGGCGGCCCCTGGTTCTGAGGCCGGGATCCTACTCTCACCGACGAACCTAAATTGTAACGATAAGGCAAGGAAAAAC
This sequence comes from Colius striatus, assembly GCF_028858725.1. Lineage (NCBI taxonomy): Eukaryota > Metazoa > Chordata > Aves > Coliiformes > Coliidae > Colius > Colius striatus. The sequence continues at coordinate 934,140 of NW_026908523.1, read as the reverse complement.
CCTATAAGCTCAGTGCACTCGAGGTCCGGACGAAGACGCAGGGACGCGTAAGTAACTGCCCCTTTTGGGCAGGGAGATCCGTTCGGGCTGGGTTGGGAATCCTGGAGCACGGCGAATGTGAGTGTGTGTGAGAGGAGGACTGGCAGCCGGATTCTCCAAGTGAGTGCGGACCTGTAAGTAGTGCGGTTCCCATCTCCCGCGAGGGACTGGGCCACAAAAACAGGGAAGCGAGTGTGTGCACACACGTGAACGAGAGGAAGGTGCTCCAGAAGATGGGACAGGGGAAAAGCAAGCCCCCTTCACCCATAAAACCCCCACCTGTACCTAAGAATAGTCCATTAGGATTCATGCTAGCCGAGTGGAAGCATTATCCTGAGACAAGAAATAAGGACAAGGCCAAAATGATACATTATTGTGTTGAGGTGTGGGGTGGGAAAGAGATATCTAGAAATATGTTTTGGCCAATGTATGGGTCATCTGAAGATTGGGTGAGACAAAAATTGAACTTTTATGTAAATAGTAAAATACCTTTTAGTCAAGAGGAAAGCGATTACGCTGCAATATGGATGGAAGCTCCGGGAGTTGCAGTATTCAATTTAAAACAGGAAAACGATTGCCAACGGAACAAGAAAAGGAATAAGAAAGAGGAGGAAGTACCCCTAATACCCCCTCCCTATGTACCTCCCGAGATCCCGGACGAGCCCCCACCCCCGAAAGCTCCCCCATTACCAGAACAAGAGAGCATGCAGGGACAAGAGGATCATTTACCAAGGGGACCCGTCACCCGACAAAGGACAAGGCAGCAAAATCTTTACCCCTTAAGGGAAATGCTGATGGGGGGACCACAGCCTGGAATAGGATTTATATCAGTTCCTCTCAATTCGGGAGATGTAAGGGATTTTAAAAAGGAAATGGGCAACTTATTGGAAGATCCACTGGGAGTATCAGAAAGAGTAGATCAGTTTCTAGGTCCCAATATCTATACCTGGGAAGAACTGCAGTCAATCCTAGGAATTTTATTCACTGCAGAAGAGAAAAATATGATTAGGCGGGCAGGAATGCGTATATGGGATGCCCAGCATGTGCAGGGCCCGCAAGCAGACCTTAAATGGCCACTGCAAAACCCCAATTGGAATCATCAAAATATGGAACATCGAGGTCATATGCAGGACCTGAGAACTATAATTATACAGGGAATAAGAGAAGCCGTCCCGCGAGGACAGAACATAAATAAGGCTTTTAATGAGAGGCAAAAGAAAGAAGAAACCCCGACTGAGTGGTTAGAAAGACTAAGAAAGAATTTACAGCTTTATTCGGGAGTAGATCCCGACACCCCAGTAGGCCAGGCCCTGCTGAAGACACAGTTTGTAGCCAAGTCATGGGAAGACATTAGGAAGAAACTAGAAAAATTAGACAATTGGCAAGAGAGAGGCCTGGATGAATTATTGAGAGAGGCGCAGAAAGTGTATGTGCGGAGAGAGGAAGAAAGCTATCGTAGACAAGCAAAAATCATGGAAGAGAGTTATAGGAAGCAAGCAAAAATTATGGTAGCAGCAGTGCAGGAGGGGAGACGGCCTAACAGAACCCCTCCAGAAATGCCACCCAAGGGAAAACCGAGAAACTTAAAAGAAATGCCCACCTGTTACTATTGTGGGAAATCTGGACACCTCAAAAAGAATTGTAGACAAAGAATCAGAGATGAAATGATATTTAAGGAAGAATAGGGGGGTCAGGGGCTCTACATATTGGGGACACGTACGAACAATGAGCCCTTGATAAAATTAAAAATAGGTCCCCAAGCGCAAGAAGTAGAGTTTTTGGTAGACTCTGGGGCAGAGAGATCTACTATACAACATATACCCCCTGGATGTAAATTATCCAGGGAGACTGCCCAAGTAATTGGGGCAAAAGGAGAGCCCTTCAAAGTGGGTATTATACAACAAGTATTGATAGAAACAGAATCCAGAATGAGTATGGGTAATTTTCTTTTAGTCCCTGAAGCTGATTTCAATCTATTAGGGAGAGATCTGATGATAGAATTAGGAATAGGATTAGAAATCAAACAAGGAGGATTAGGAATTAAGCTGTTTAAACTTACGATTGAAGATGAACAAAAGATTAATCCTGAAGTATGGTATACTTCTGAAACGGTAGGCAGATTGGATATTACACCATTTAAAGTAACACTTAAGGATCCAGATAAACCCATCCGACTTAAGCAGTACCCTATATCCCTAGAAGGACAAAAGGGACTCAAACCGGAAGTTGAGAGACTAATATCCCAAAAACTATTGGAGCCATGTATGTCTCCTTTTAATACTCCAATCCTGCCGGTAAAGAAACCCAATGGAACATATAGATTAGTACATGATTTACGAGAAATTAACAAACGCACATTATCTAGATTCCCAGTAGTGGCTAATCCCTATACCCTCCTAAGCAAGTTAGGACCTGAAAATTTGTGGTATAGTGTAGTAGATTTAAAAGATGCTTTTTGGGCCTGCCCTTTGGACGAAAGTTGTCGAGATTACTTTGCCTTCGAGTGGGAAGACCCAGACACTGGACGCAAACAACAACTCAGATGGACAGTACTCCCTCAGGGGTTCACCGAAAGTCCCAATTTGTTTGGGCAAGCATTGGAACAAATCCTCCAAGATTTTGTCCTTGACCCGGGATTAACCTTAATTCAATATGTGGATGACCTTTTAATAGCGGGACAAACGGAGGATCAAGTGAGGAAAGGAAGCATAAAACTGTTGAACTTTCTAGGACTTAAAGGGTTGAAGGTATCAAAATCCAAATTGCAGTTTACAGAAGAAAAAGTAAAATATCTAGGGCATTATATTGAAAAAGGAGAGAAAATGATAGATCCGGAAAGAGTGCAAGGAATTTTATCTTTACCAGTCCCAAAAAGTAAGAGACAAATCAGACAGTTATTGGGATTGTTAGGATACTGTAAAATGTGGATAGAAAACTACAGCAGTAAAGTAAAGTTTTTATATACTAAACTCACTGCTTCTAATCGTGTGAGTTGGGAGAATTCAGATGAAGACCAATTGCAGGTAATAAAAAGGGATCTTGCGAATGCTCCAGTCTTGAGTTTACCAGATCTAAAAAGACCATTCTATTTATTTATAAACATTGACAATGGAACAGTATATGGAGTATTAACTCAAGAATGGGCAGGGAAGAAGAAACCCATAGGATATCTTTCTAAATTATTAGATCCTGTAAGCAGAGGATGGCCTACCTGCTTGCAAGCAATTGTGGGATGTGCCCTAATGGCTGAGGAAGCCCGGAAAATTACTTTTAACAGCACTCTAAAAATATTATCTCCCCACAATGTACGAAATGTTTTGAATCAAAAAGCTGAAAAATGGATTTCGGACGCAAGGCTTTTAAAATATGAAGGGATTCTCCTAGAAGCCCCTAATCTAAGTCTAGAGACCACATCACTGCAAATCCCAGCCCAATTTTTATTTGGAGAACCGATACAGACAGAAAACTTAACTCATGACTGTTTAAAAACCATAGAGGAACAGACAAAAATTAGGCCAGACTTAGAGGAAGAAGAACTCCTTGAGGGAGAAGTGATATTTGTGGACGGGTCTTCCAAAGTAGTAGAAGGAAAACGCAAATCAGGATATGCATTAGTAACTGGAACAACTTTAGAAGTATTGGAAGCTGGACCCTTAGACCCTACTTGGTCTGCCCAAGCATGTGAATTATATGCAATCTTGCAAGCATTAAAAAGGCTAAAAGGGAAAGTAGGGACTATTTATACAGACTCGAAGTATGCCTATGGGGTAATACATACATTTGGAAAAATATGGGAAGAACGAGGCTTAATTAATTCACAGGGAAGGGATCTTATACATCAAGAACTGATCAGAGAGGTATTACAAGCCTTAAGGGGCCCAACCAAAATTGCAGTAGTTCACATCAGGGGACATCAATCGGGAACGGAATTAAAAATAAGGGGAAATAATCGGGCTGATATAGAAGCTAAAAAGGCTGCCTTGCAGGTAAAGATGATAAAGCAAATTAATCCAAGTCCTAAACCAACAGAGGACTCTCCTACTTCCCCCATTTGTTTTACCTCACGGGAGGAACAAAAATTAACAAAAATGGGGATCCAACAAAACGCAGACGGGAAATGGAAGTTACCTGATGGAAGAGAAGTATTGCCTAAGGCAGTAGCATTCCAATTATTGTCTAGGATACATCAGAAAACTCATTGGGGAAGCCAGGCTCTCATTGATCAATTTGCCCTTAAATATATGAGCATTGGAATACATGATCTGGCAAAATCAATAACTCGCAACTGTGAAATTTGTTTGCGAGTAAATCGGTCCGTACAGAGAAAGCTACCAAAAGGGGGTCGCCCAGGGGCAGTAAGGCCTTTTTCTAAGATTCAAATAGATTTCGCTGAGCTTCCAAAAGTGGGTAAATACAGATATATCCTAGTTTTGATAGACCACTTAACACACTTTATAGAAGCATTCCCCACCGCAAGGGCGACTGCACAAACTGTTGCCAAAGTTTTGTTAGAAAATATAGTACCCAGGTATGGAGTGGCAGAAAGTATTGATTCAGACCAGGGACCCCATTTTACTTCCAGGGTTATAAAAGCTCTATCGGATGCATTAGGGATAAGGTGGGAAGAACATACCCCTTGGCACCCTCAAAGCTCAGGGCTAGTGGAAAGGGTTAATGGAGAACTGAAGAAACAGTTAACAAAGCTTATGATAGAAACGAGACTTAATTGGGTTAAATGTTTGCCACTAGCACTTCTAAATCTGAGGACATTACCCCGAGCAGATTTAGGGATATCTCCTTTTGAAATGTTATATGGAATGCCGTATGAAGTGGGGATACCCCGAGATCACCCAGGAGTTATGGATAAGCTGTTAAAAACATATGTTACAGAATTAATGGCATTCAGAAACAAGTTATGGGAAAAAGGGCAGATTGTACAACGACCACCCTTAAACATTAACTTACATCAGGTGCAACCTGGAGACTGGGTCCTGGTTCGAACCTGGAAAGAAAATAACCTACAACCACACTGGGAGGGTCCATACCTAGTACTTCTTACAACCAATACTGCTGTGAGAACTGCCGAGCGCGGATGGACTCATGCCAGCCGAATTAAAGGACCTGTGCCAAAGCCTGAATGGGAAGTAACAAGTCCTCCAGGAGAATTAAAAGTAAAACTGAGTCGGAAAACTGGACCAAATTGACTAAATAGTATTAATGGACCAACTGACATTCAGAGTCGAAAGGAAATATTTACGCAAGTGATATATGCATTAGATGTATTAGCTTATGTTATAATACTAAATGCTATCTTGTGTGTGTTATCAATGATTAGTTTACGATGAAAAGTGGTGGACTCATTGCATAAGAGGGATCCCACCCAGGGGTGTCTGTTACCCCTGTTAGGAGGTTTAATAAGAATCAACTGATTCGGCCTTAAGAATAAGGGTGGAGAATGGAACTTTAGAACTGGAATTCAGAGAGTGATACAAAGAATTAACCCTGCTCTGTGTTGATATCACTCGAATGAACCGGCTCCCTTTGTGACAAGAATCCTGAGAGGAGTCTGTCGACACCAGGTGAATAACCCGAGGTGCGACTCTCCCGACATTAAAAATCGTAACTGGAACACCTATATCCAAAGATCTATAAAGAAAGGGCGGACAACCCTTCCTGAAGATTACCCCTGCTGCCGAGAAGATGGGTCACCCCGTGTCTCGAAGCAACCGAGTCGACGGGCGAGGCAGAGGGCAAAAAGAAAGTGGAAGGCAAGCCCCAGGAATAGGTGGATCCAGGAAATTATGGAGCAGGAAATGCCGAGGGACTGGGAATGAAATTAGGGGAGGAATTGGAATATATAAATATAGTCAAGGCAATGAAAAAGCTACTTCTCTGAAGTTATTATTGTTAGTTTTGCTTTTATGGATTAAGGGTGTAAAAGCTAGCCCACACCAACCTTATAAATGGAGCTTGATTAGGTGGGAGGATCAGAAGGTTTTACGGAGTATAACCACACCAGGGGCACCCTCATTTGATACCAACTTATGTGCACTCCTACCAGGAGCATCAGGATGGCCATGTCTTACAAAACTAGGATTTTACTTTTGTCCAGCCTCGAATCCGGGAAAGAGCTATTGCAATTACCCCGGGGAATATTAATGTGGATACTGGGGTTGTGAAACTGTCGCTCACGGATTCACCCCAGGTGGAGGGCCTGACAAATACATACATATTGGATGGTCACAAGGATGTAAACCTACTAATGTGTGGCAGGCTGTGGCTGTGGGGGCTGATTGGGATTCAACCTCCTGCACGACCTTTTTTATTAATATAAGCAACCCCACGGACCTTGGCTGGCTGGTAGGGAAAACATGGGGAGTTAGGCTATGGGAGACAGGAAGGGATCGAGGGGGACACTTTCTGATAAAAAAGGAATTAGCTCCGAAAAACAGTCATCTAATAGGTCCAAATGCAGCAATAGAAGAAGATCAAAAGGAGCGTCCTACCTCAGCCGGTAAGAACGACTCCTCTAACCAAAACACAACAAACATCACCCTAGGAAGGTCAGAGCATACTATAACTACCCCCAGCCTTCAGATTCCATCCGCGAGAACTTACAGTGTCTTGTGGGAAGTTATGCAAGCTAGCTTAGAAGTACTTAATCAAACATTTCCAAATCTAACTAGAGAATGTTGGCTATGTTATGACATCCGACCCCCCTTCTATGAAGCCATTGGGCTGGATGCAAAGATAAAAAGAGCCAACGGCACTAATCCCGCTGAATGTCAATGGACAAGCAGAAATGTAACTGAACAAGCCCCAGGAATTACTCTCTTTAGAGTTACAGGAAAAGGAACATGTATAGGAAATGTTAGTGTCCAAAATAACAACTTATGCAACCGGACTATACAACCTAAAGGGGCAGACTGGCTTATTCCAGCTAAAAACGCTAAATGGGTTTGCAGTAAAACAGGGGTATCCCCCTGTGTATCTGTCACTCTTCTGAAAAGCGTTAATGATTTTTGTGTACAAGTCCTTATTGTTCCTAAGATAATCTACCATCCTAAAGACTATGTCCTGAACCGCCAACCAACATCTCAAAGACATTATGTAGTTAAGAGAGAGCCATTTTCAGCCCTCACACTAGCAATACTACTGACAGTAGCCGGAACTGGAGTAGGCACAGGGGCTGCTGCCCTAATTACCCAGCCACAGAAACTAAACGCTTTAAGACATTCAGTAGACGAAGATTTGAAAAAAATAGATGAGTCTATCACAGCATTAACCAATTCCGTTAGATCTTTATCAGAAGTAGTACTACAAAATAGACGGGGACTGGACCTGCTGTTTTGGCAACAAGGAGGACTTTGTGTAGCCTTAAAAGAGGAATGTTGTACTTATGTAGACAAAACTGGTATTGTATTAGATACCTTAGGAGAATTACGGAAACAGCTGGAGAAAAGAGAAAGAGAAAAAGAAGCACACCAAAGTTGGTACGAAACATGGTTTAACCATTCCCCATGGTTAACTACCCTGCTGTCTACGATAGCTGGGCCTTTGATCCTATTAATTTTAGGTTTGACATTTGGACCTTGTATTTTTAATAAGGTGATTGAAATAGTTAAGGGGAGACTAGAGGCAGCTCATCTGTTACTAATTAGAGCCAAATATGAGTCTCTAGAAGATACAGATAAGGAAGAAGATTTAGAATGGAGCAAAAATGAACTAAAACGATTTAATGAACAAAACAAATTGACCTAAGAGAAAAAGGGGGGAATTGTTATAAACATGTTTTGTTCAAATTAAAGATGTAAGGGCTGGATGTGGTTTACGCAAAATATGTTAAGCGATATTTTCCAGGAACCTCACCCACACAGGAACCGTTAAAGTGGCAGAGGAGAAGAGGAGCCCCAGCAACAAGAAGGACATGCGCAGAGTACTACCATAAATCCGGAAGTTGAACTGTATAAAAGGAGGAGCTTAGACCGAAGTCGGCGCGGCAGTTGGCAGGACGGTGATCCCCCTGTCGCCCAGCGCTGCATTGCCTTATCACTACGCTTGCTGTAATTAATAAAATTGCTGATTGACTTAAGCAACAGTGTTTGACCCATGTGTTGCTAAAATTCCTCCATAACAATGGGGAGACCCCCCCCCGCCCCAATTCCCCTCCCAGCTTACCCCGAGGGACATTTTGGGGGTGGGAGGGGGAGTTATTGGACCATCGGGGGGGTGGAGCCCCCCTAAACCCCACCTACCCCCCAAAAAAGTGGGTGGGCTTCGGCTTGACCACCCCCCACGCTCTTTTCCCCTCCCCCACCCTCCCTACGTCTTTGGGGGGTATCAGGGACAGCCCCCCATCATCCGGGGGGTCTGAGGTGCCACAGGGAAGCAGAAACTCATCGAGAGAGGGGGGAGGTGAGTTGGGGCGGTCTTGGGGGCTTTTGGGGGGTGGTCTGGGGTTGTTTGGGGTGGTCTGGGAGCATTTGAGGGTGTTTGTGGGGGTTTGGAGGGTTTTAGGGTCGATTGAGGGGCTATGGGGTCACTTGGGGGGGCTTGGAGTCCTTTGGGGGGGATTGAGGTTATTTGGGGAGGATTGGGTTCATTTGGGGGGAGTTTGGGTCATTTGGGGAGGATTTGGGCTCATGTGGAGGGCTTTTGGGACCATTGTGGGGGGTTTTGGGTCATTTGAGTAGGTTTTAGGTTCATTTGGGAGGATTTGGGGCTCATTTGCGGGGGTCTTGGGCTCATTTGGGGGAGTTTTGGGATCATTTGGGGGTTTTGGGGTCATTTGGGGAGGTTTTGGGCTTATGTGGGGGCCTTTTGGGGCCATTTTTGGGGGGGTTTTGGGTCATTTGAGGAGGTTTCAGGTTCATTTAGGGGGGTTGGGCTCATTTGGGGGGATTTCGGGCTCATTTGGGGGGGTCTTGGGCTCATTTGGGGGAGTTTGGGGATCATTTGGGGGTTTTTGGGTCATTTGGGGAGGTTTTGGGCTTATGTGGGGGCCTTTTGGGGCCATTTTTGGGGGGTTTTGGGTCATTTGAGGAGGTTTCAGGTTCATTTACGGGGGTTTGGGGCTCATTTGGGGGGGTCTTGGGCTCATTTGGGGGGTATGGGGCCATTTAGGGGAGTTTTTGGATCTTTTGGGGGTTTTTGGGTCATTTGGGGAGGTTTTGGGCTCATTTGGGGGGCTTTTGGGGCCATTTTTGGGGGGGTTTGGGTCATTTGAGGAGGTTTTACGTTCATTTAGGGGGGATTTGGGGCTCATTTGGGGGCGTTTGGGCTCATTTGGGGGGCTCGGGCTCATTTGGGGGAGTTTTGGGATCATTTGAGGGTTTTGGGGTCATTTGGGGAGGTTTTGGGCTCATGTGGGGGGCTTTTGGGGCCATTTTGGGCGGTTTTGGGTCATTTGAGGAGGTTTCAGGCTCATTTAGGGGGGTTTTGGGCTCATTTGGGGGGATTTTAGGCTCATTTGGAGGAGTTTGGGTTCATTTGTGGGCGTCTTGGGTCATTTGGGGGGTTTTGTGGCCTTTGCCCTTTGCCTCTTGGCTTGGGGAGGGGTTGTTTTTTGGGCGGAGGGGACGTCCCCTTGCCATGATGCCCCGGGTGTAAGAAATATTGATGTTGCTTTTGCAGAATTAGAACTTAAGACAAGGAGTTTCGACTGCTGTCTGTGTCTGTGTGGTGTAAATCAGTGCACTGACCATAAGACAGTTACCTGCTTGTTTGTAGCGTTAACTAGAGTTTTAAATCTCAGGCCTGTGGGGAATGGGTCATAATGTACAAAAACCAGCCATCCCCTGAGGGGATTGTAGGTGCCTGGAGAAGTTGTAAACCTTGGAGTACCTGATCAATGGGGAAACAAGGGAGGGATAGGGAATAACAAGCCCAATGTTGTACCTGTCAGGTGTGCTGCTGGCTAGGACACCGCTCTTGGGCTCATTTGGAGGGAGTTGGGGCTCATTTGGAGGGAGTTGGGGTCATTTGGGGAGGTTTTGGGCTCATGTGGGGGGCTTTTGGGACCATTTTTGGGGATTTTGGGTCATTTGAGGAGGTTTTAGGTTCATTTAGGGGGGTTTGGGCCTCATTTGGGGTGATTTGGGGGGGTCTTGGGCTCATTTGGGGCAGTTCTGGGTCATTTGGAGAGAGTTTGGGCCATTTTGAGGGGTTTTGGGATCATTTGGGGGGTTTTGGGGCTCATTTGGAGGGAGTTGGGGTCATTTGGGGAGGTTTTGGGCTCATGTGGGGGGCTTTTGGGGCCATTTCGGGGGGTTTGGGGTCATTTTAGGAGGTTTCAGGCTCATTTAGGGGGGTCTTGGGCTCGTTTGAGGGGGTCTTGGGCTCATTTGGAGGAGGTTTGGGTCATTTGGGGGGGTATGGGGCCATTTAGGGGAGTTTTTGGATCATTTGGGGGTTTTTGGGTCATTTGGGGAGGTTTTGGGCTCATTTGGAGGGGCTTTTGAGAGGTGTTTGTACTTGTTTAATCTCAACAGTGGTCAGTAGGGATGCAGCTAAAATCTAAACTGGAAGCTGTGCACCGTAATCTTAAATACAGTGCAGTATAGTGCTAGATTCTACTCAATTCCACAAGGCATCAGGGAAAAGTCCCTTTCCCAGAATATAGCTGGGATAGCTAACCCCAGCTGCCCAAGGGACGTTCCATACCATAGGATGTTGTTCTCAGCAATAAAACCTGTGGGGAAGGAGGAGAAAAGGGGAAGCCAAATTCAATAAGTAGAGACGTTCCCAAGTCAGTGTTAATACACGCTGAAGCCTTCCAGGAGATGCATAAACATCTGGCCACCAATGGGAAACGATGTATTCCTCATCTTGCTTTGCTTCTACAGCTAGCTTTTGTTTTACCCCTTGAGGTGTTTACCTATTTCACCCATCAACCTAGGAGTTTTCTCACTTTAATCCTTCCAGTTCTGTTAATCATCCCACTGCAGGAGAGTTAGGAAGCAGCTGTGTGGTGTTGAACTGGGATTAACCCCTAAGAGCAGGAGACCCAGATCAGAGGAGAGACTGGGATAGAACTGGTTACAAAGGCTAAGCAGAAAGCTATGACTCTATTATAAAGAAAGCAACTGTCCTGTAGACTCTTGAGCATGAAGAAAAGCCCGTTGATGGGGTTTGTTGTGTGTTGTGTGTTTTCATACATAGTTCTTGAAAACAATAGGGAAGCCTTATGTCTCTGAACTTTACACAGTGTTTGGTTTAACAAACTGTTTAGACAATAGCAATACCTTTTAGATTGTATGTGCCATTAATTACAGTGCTGAAGAAACTTGAAAGCTGAGAAGTCATTTAATGACCTGATGACTTGAAGTTGAAAGCTGTTTTGCTTGTTGACATTCTGTATGCTCAGTATCCAGCCCCAGTACTTTTTAACAGGCCTCACTAAAGATTAAGTTTCGTTTTGCTCAGATAGCTTCTGCTCAAATAATGGGATGTTTTTAAGTCTAATATTACCTGGTTTTGTTATGTACTCCTTGCCCTAGGTTGAAAGTCCGGGTTGCTTCTGGGTTCCTATGGAAGGATGTGAGCCTTACACAGTCGATGAAATAGAATATAAAAACCTGACTGCTGAAATGAATCAGCTCTACCACACACCTTACAAAGATGTGGATGAGGTAAAACCAGTCACGGTAGAAGGAGGACAGGTAAAAGCACCGTTATGTTGTGTAGATAGCAAGAGTCTTTGCATTGGTTTGGGGCTGAAGTATCCAGGATGCTTTTTCAAAACAAAATTGTCACGTATAAAACCAGCTCATGGTATCAGTGTGAGTTGTGTCTTCCTATCTGTAACCTTCAGAACGGCATAAGTTGTAATGCCTGTGTTTTAAAAGCAAGTTGAGGCCGTATAATAAGTACTGTAGTCTCGCTTCTAAACAAACCTGAGTGTAATTCACTCCATTTAGAAGAACGTACGGTCTTGTTCTTTCTCTTTCAGGTTTGTGTGGTTTTCAGTGGAGAGCTCAAGTGCTGGTGTAGAGCTAAATTTAGCTCATGCTAAATCTCTGCTGCAGCTACTGTCAGACTTAAGCAGCTGCGTAGTAGACAAAAACAAATTAGTTTGAAACCTGCTGCCATTTGGAGTATTTTACCAAGACTTTTAACATTAGAGCTGTGGTCTTCACTGTAGACAATAACTTGGATTACATCTTAATTTGAATACCTTCTCTGTTCAGAATCACAGTTGGCAAGTGTCACTTCTCTCTGAGCCAGTAAGAACTTTGAAGTTGAATATAGTTTTTTCCTGCCAGGTTTGGATGCACTCTGAATCAAAGGGACATAAAACTAAGATAGTTTTTCTAAAAATGTTGAAAGCTCATAGAAAACTGAGCACAGAATTTTAGGCAAAAGCATGAAACTGGTAAGTAACACCTGTTTGGAGAACATAGAGGAAGATATGACCAACTTTCCTGCCGTGGAATGAGTACTCTTCAGAAAGCATTTGTACATACTACATATGTCTTCCTGTTGTCTCCAGCTTCAAATAAATTCTAAAGCAGTATGTGATGGTGACTTGCTTGTTGATTCTGGTCAGTCAAATACTTGGGTTTTTTAGGTATGCGTTAATGATGATCTCATCTTAAGCAGCTTTGCTCATTTTGAGCAAGCTGAAGGGAATGCAGTGAGTTCAGCAGATTATCAGGAGACCCAAACATCATTAAATCTTGACTCTCTTCCAATGAAAGTTGTTAATCCTGCACTTGATTTGAGGACAGTGCTGCTCCAGCAGAAGGTATCAACAGATCCTGAAACAAGTGGGAACCATGTGTGTTGGCAGCAATCATTCATGCAGTGCATCATTTGTCTTTACCTGGATATATTGAACTACTGTATCAGTTGGAATCCAACAAGTGGAACAAAAGGTATCCTAACAAACACTGCCTATGTATCAGACTTTACAAAGAGCAATCAAATCAGCAGATGCAGGAATATTCTAAAGCATTTTGTGCTTGATAAGACAAAGGGTGAGTTGCAGGGTCATTTGTTGATATGCTGAAAAGCATTAGATACTGTTGAAATAACTTGTAGCATTGATCAGTGATACCTTACTGTTTGATTTGAGTTTAGAGGGATTTCTCTACACAGAGGTAACTTGAATGTTTTCTGTGAGTTGTCTTGTTTAAAACAGACTGGAATCACTATAAATATCCTCTGTCCTTGTTCACTCAGTTCATTTGCATATCTTTATGTAAATACAACTGTCTTTTGGTTGTTCTTTTTGCCATTAGAAAATGAGACAAGCAGAGAAAGAAGTCAGTTGCAACCAACTGTAAAAACACTGGCCTTTCATAGATTCAGATAATCACAAACGTGTTTCTGCATCTTTTAAAATTGTCTTTCTAGATCTTGCTGTATCTGGTTCTGTTCTTGAAAAGACATGACAAAGCTCCAACACAGATGACAGTGAAACTACCACATCTGTAAGTGTTAGATTTTCTATTCAAATGTCAGAATGAATTAAGTTAAGCATCTGTAAGGCAGATTAGGAATACTGTAGTCAGCTATCACGTCCTTTTCTGTAACAAATCTGGGACTAACTCTTGATCTAGTTAAAAGAGAACATTGTCCTTCAAGTTTGTGGTTCTGGTGGTTTTGGTTTTTTAGATTGCAACGATGCACTTTGAACAGGTTGTGTCTCCTTTTGTACTCACTTGCTCTAGTGCTGTGAAGATGTGTAGTGGTTTTGTGTGGCCAGCTTTTGGTAGTTGTTGGGGGAATACAGGGGCAGATTCTTCAAAGAAAGAGCTGCCAGAAGCTATAGCTTGAGCTGTGAACATGAACTGATGCTCCTGTGTGGTTGATGTTCTTGTTGCATGCTTGATTCTTAATGAAGAAAATTCGGTTAGGTAAGAAAACCACCTTGAGCTCAGTAATCTTTTTTTTCTAAAATGTTGCTCTTAAACAGTATTTTACTGCCAGAAAAGGGTTTGTCTTTTCTTGAGAGATTGTCAAAACAATCCCAGGATTGCCTTTCAAGGAAAATCCAGCAGTTCACACAGACAGGTATGGTACAGTATGTTACATATTTGAACCAATTGTGTAGCCAGATAATTAGGAGCTGTAGTATGTTTCCAGTTACTCTTCTTAGACAGCTAAAAGGGCAGAGGGTAAGACCAGATGTGTGCACATGGTATTGGGGAAGGAGGCCATTAGAAGCTGCTGATACTTATCCAGACCACAGTAAAAATAGCAATTCTTTCTAAACAGTAGCTTGAAAACAAGGCTGTGATGAGGCAGTACGTTTCTGCACACTCAGCATATTCAGTTGCCTTCTTTTATTCTTAGTGTGATTGATAAAGTTTTCCAGCTGAATGAAATCTGACTGAGTTGATTTGTGCAAGGCTTTTATTATGCTGCATATCACTTGCTGCATATGTAAACAACCTGAGGGGTGTTTTTAATTCAAGTTTTAACTGTTGCAAAGATACATTGTTTCATGTTTTTGCAACTTTAAGACACCTTTTTCCTGCAGTCCCATCTGATTTTCTTCTGAAGTTGAGGAACCCACCAATTGTCTTGGTTGAAAAAACCTTTGGGTTATTTTCAGATACCTAAAACCTAATAGTAAATTTTACATCCAAAATGGTCCTTTTTGATTTCTTCTTTCATATTTGAGGGTTTTTGTTGGCACAGGTAATACATCAGAGATATTTTGTAGGTGAACTGTTTCGTGCCATTTTAGAAATATTGGTGATATTTATCGATTACACTTTCCTTTTGCATTTACATTGAATTTAATATTTGTATATTTCTCAGGCTTCAGCAGTGCTTAAATTCTGATCCTTTGAACGCACATAGAACTGAAAATGAGCAACAGGTAATCCCAGGATATAACTTCAATTTAACCTCTGCAAACGTGTGTCATATATGTGGAAGGTGTGGGTAGTGTTGAGGCTACAAGAGTGGTCTTTGTGGAGGGACTCTGTGGAGGGACATCAGGGACTGAATCCAGCCACATCAGCAACAAGACCAGACCAAAGGTCAGCAAGCCAGCAAAGTTGGTGGTGCCTCTGTGAAAATATGAAGGGCAAAAAAAATGCAGGGGAAGAGACAAAAAGAAAAAAAGCAAGAAACAGAGGCAATGGCCAAGTCAGGGGACAGTAGGAGTCTCAGCACTGTTCTGTGTGACGTGTGTGTGAGTTGTACTTCATTTGTGTTTACATTTCTTTGGCTAATTCTTCTCAAAAAAAATAGTTTTTAAGTTGGATGTAAGCTCAAACCCATCTACTAAGTATTGCCTTTGTCATCTATTTCATATGGTTTCAGAGTTTTCAAAATCTTGAAGAAAGAAACTTTGTCTTTCTTGGCAAGAAAATGAAGCCACCATCAATTCTGGAAACAGCACCACTTCTTGAAGATCTGGAAAGGGTAATGCTAATGTAATACATTACATTTAGTGTTTTTAAGACTAGTATCATACCTTAACTTTCAGATACTAAATACTATAGTAGCTAATTTTGATTGAGGAATGTGTAGGAGGTTGTTCATACGGTTGAGTAAATTCTGCTTCAGAGAGACTGTAGAATTGTACAGTTTCATCTGATCTATCAACCACTGCTACAAATGATGGCATTTGAATTAGATGTAAGAATTTAACTCCTCATCCCAGAAGAACTCTTATCATATTGTGTGTTAAGGAAATGTATTATGCAGTGGGTCAAAGGCTTTTAAATTGCTCAGTGCTTTGTGTTGCCTTGTTGGTGTTTCAAGCACACGATTTTCAGGTAGAACTCTTTATTTCTCTTTCTGTAGGAACTTACTTGGAAAAAAGTTGTAGGCCCTAACTCCACTGAATCTTACTGTTGGCCACCAATAGCTCAAGGATGTGATGCAGTTGCCATCTCATATCAGGGAAATAATCCTTTCTTGTATATCCCACCAATTCTTACACTTTTGCAGTTGAGCAGTTGCTACAAACCTTGAGAAACAGGAGTGGAGGATGTATATATTAGAGTACTGCAGGTTTTGTGTTCTAAGGTGCAAATGTCAATGAATGATCCAAAAGGTAGTGCATGTTGAGAATGGGTGCATCTGATGTCATCTTAGAGTATCTTCATGATGCTTCCCAGGTTATTTAGGCCATCTGCTTAGACATAGACAGAGATGGACTGCATGAGTGTGGGAGTCTGTAACTTATTTATCAAGTAATATCTAACAAGTGGTTAATGTCATATCACTTTGATACTCGATGAAGCTTGATTTTTAAGGGGCTGTTACATAGTGAAATGGAAATGTCTGGTTTGATTTTTAAAACATTGTCATTCATTTTCTACTGCATTAGATCACAGAAACATAGACTCACTGAGGCTGTAAGGGACCACTGAAAATGGCTCACACAGCTCCAAGTAAGACAAGATGTTTCTGCTTCTATGAAACTTTTGGACCTTTCACCGTGCGTTGCTGCACATCCATTTGTCTCCAGCTTGGTGCACGGTTCCTTGGGCCTGTACCATCTGCATTGAAGAGGTGATATGGTGTTAAAAGCTTCTGTTTGAAGCATTGAAAGGCCCGTTTTGCGGTTTTTAGTTTTGCCCTAAATTCTGAAATAGTACAATGACTAAGATTCTAAACAGTTGTCTCATGCTATACTGTAACTCTTTTGTACATACACACCTAGCCACTAGCACTTATCTTGTGTCCTGGGTGGAAGAAGGCACAACTTGTTTTTGAGCTACTGAAAACATACCAGAGATGCTCCAGACAGCTTCATCCAATGTTGTTAATACTTGGGCAGAACAAAGAAGCAGCTAAAAGTGTGAAAATCTGAGGAAGTAAGAATACTTCTGTCGTCTGAATGACACTTGAATGCAGTGTAGGCTGTCTGAGTTGTTTGTGACCAGAATGTTCAGAATGTTTTTGTGGTTGTTGATTGAGTGGCAGAACTACAAGTGAGTTTTCCAAAGACAGAGCTAGTAAAATGCTTGTTTGACTGCTCTGTGCCACACAGTGCAGAAATTAATTTGACCTAATATTTTGAGAAAGCTACTGTATATCCTGAGGTGTCTTCTCATGGAACTTCCAGTCAGTGTGGTATAGAGCTGAACAATTGTATAAAATGTTACAAGGATGATCTGAATTCTTCTGTGACTCAAAACATAATCATTTGGGGATTGAAAATGTTGGGAAGTCTCTAAGACCAGACATTCTGAGCATGACATGAAACTGGAAAAACATCACTCTTTGTGAAAAGTCTAGTGATTTGGCAGCACTGCAAATGTCCATGTTTTGGGGCTTTTTTTAAGACTATCTGAGGTAGTGCACTGTGCTTATGGAGTGTGAAACTTCTTCAGTGGTACTTCAGTGAGAAACTTCAACACTGACAAATCATCAAAAATCACACGTATAAGAAAATACCGATGTGAGATTTTGATTGTGATGGGTTTTAATTTTGCTTCTGGAAGCTGTCAGAAATTCACACCCTTTGTGAGAGTTGTATATTGTACATTATAAGTTTAACAGAAGATTTAGGATTTACCAATGTTCTTTGGCATATAACAATGCTTCGTGCTTCTTAAAAGAAGAAATACACAGTAAAGCATGTCTAGATTACATGAATTACCAGCCCTCTGGTTTGTATCCACCTTTAGGTTGTACAGCCTTGTATGGACAGTGAAAGAACCGCTGTGTTACTCAAAATACTGGCTTTTACCCACAGTAATCTTCAGAAGGTGCTGACATTCACTAATTCAGGAGATGAGGCAGAAATGGTTCATCGGGTGAGCATCATTTTACACGGGTAAGTGGGGTTTTTAATTATTAAGATATAACAAACTAAAATATCTTGACTTCTAAGAATAAAGGAGGTTTGTGAATTTGTAATTTAACTACTTCTGCTAAAAATAGCCCAAACCCTGCCCTTCTGCCAGCTAGAAGAAAGGCTGACAGGAATGTCTGACACAGAATGCATTCATGATGACATTTTTAACTATGTTCTGTCTCATTTTGATAAATCCCAATATGGTTCCTCCCCACAGTTACAGCTGTGGATATTGGGTCCCTCCTTCGGGACACGGCCTGCTCTGGCCATAGTGATAAAGAAGGAAATCACTGCCCCTGGCTCGGGGCCATTAATGAAGTGAATCGCTGCCCCTGGACTGGGGCCAGCTTTAGCAAAATGAGTCTCTACCGCTGCTGCAGGGTCTTTAAAGAAATGCAAACAAATCTCAGCTTCCCCAGGTCTCTCCATAGAATGCAGGGAGGTCTCTGCTCCAGCACACCTCCTCCTCTCTTTCATCACTGACCTTGGAGTCTGCATGGTTGTTTCTCTCACTGTTCCTACTCCTTGCACCACCACCAGCCAGAAGAAGAAAGGGCAGAAGAAAGAAGAATGGAGGAAGAAACCTCCTCTTCAGGCTTCTCTTAAAAAGTGATGATGGAGGCTCATTGGCTCAGCCCCAGCAGTGGGTCTGGCTCAGAGCTGGGGAGAGCTGCGAGCAGCTTCTTACAGGAGCCATCTTTACAGCCCCTTCCCCCTCACCAGAAAAGGCTGTCATGGCAAACCATGACAAAGTGGTTGGGGAAGGACCTTTTTTCTTAATGCTTAAATCAGTGGATGGAGAGATGGAAACAGCCACTGTTAAAGTGATGTCACACTTCACATGCTTCGAGTAGTACACTTACAAGTGTGTATAAACCGTGTGCTTAGCTTTAACAGATGAATGCATGCAGTCTTTGGAAGTTACAGATGCCACTTGTGTGACACATTTCAGTTTTCCTTCTCCAAGAATCTTTGCTCATCGTGTACACAGCATGCCTGACAACTTCTGTAATGCGATAAAGGTTTGACAAACCGTTACCAGGTTCATACTGCATTTGATCACAAAGTAGTGGATACACAGAAGCTGTTAAAAATACGTGTGTATTTGTTTTAGGATTCTTCTGTAGACCAAGATATCACAAAGGCAAAGTCAGTCGTTCTGTTAAGAGAAAACAACGAGTGTGATGCACTTGGGATCCTCCGCTATTCGCAGCAGGCAGAAGCTGAAGTTCCCCCAGAACTGCCTGGTTTGACTGCCAAGGTGCTAAAAGATGAAGAATACCAGAAATTGTCAAGGCCACTGTGTACCCATCTTAAAACATTTGGGGCTTGCAGGTAAGGAATTGCCAAGCTTTCTTACCACCCATACTGGTGTAGGAAGGTGGTATATGCCTCAATGATGCTGCTTCTGTTTTCTTGCTCAATTTTCCTGTTGGATACTTTCATGAAACCATTTTTTGCTCATGACTCTTTTTCTTGTGGTTACTTTTGCATCAGTTTCACTCTTCTTAGATACTGCTACGAAAATCAAAATACCAACATTTTCTGGAGACCAATCTCATGTAGCCTGACAGGATATCATAATTCATTGTCATTCCTGCCCGAGTGTTCTTGAGGGAACTTCAGGCTCTTTTTTGATTAGTATTCTAGCCCATAATTGCCCAAGGCTTATGCTTTGCTCTCTCCTCTGTTGTCTTCTGTCCCTCCAGATTAGGTAAGTAGATGACTTCTCTGAGCTGTGTCTAACTGGATTCTAACAGGGCCTTGGATGAAGCCCTCAGATATTCCTTCTCGTGTGGATGACCCTTGTTGCAAGTAACACAAAATTCAGTGTTAGTATTTGTTTTATTCTGAAACTAGTTTCCTGGTGGATTTTGGTTTTATTGTATAAACTTGTCCAACAAGAGCTTTTTGACCACTTCTGTCTAATCTCCAGTCATTGGTGCTACTTGAAACAGAAATTGAATACTGAGGGCTGATGAAATGTTAGTGTGAAAAGATGTTGTAAGCCACATCAAAAATAGTTTACAAGTAAAAGGGCTTTGTTCTAAAACCAGTTTTTAAATATGTAGAAACAGAACAGTGTGTCTGGATCTTCATCAAGTTAATTTACAAATAGACATGCCCCAGCATATCCCAGATACAGTGACACAAACACCTGGATATCTGATGGTAAGTTACAGTTATTGCTTTTTCCCTTGGTTTAGTGTACCAGGAACACATCTTAAATACCTCCTTAGCATATTACCTTCATGTTAATGTAGTACATATCCCACATCTCTTGGGTATTTGGGAGATTTTTAGCTTTTTTAGTTTCTCTGTTGCTTAAGTGTGTGTCAGATTTTCCCTTAATCTTTAGCTTGACCTAAAATTGTTTTGTATCTGGTTCAGAGTTTACCTTAGCTTTTCTCCTGCATTGGAGCCTCATGTTCTATGGGAAGAGGGCATTTGTTCTGTTTATTCCTTTCCTCTATCAATTTAGAACATAAACCAAAATAGGCAAAGATTAAAGGTCCTGTAAATGTCATTATTTTTGTAGTAGAGCAAACACAATCCTCTGGAGTGAAGAAACGTTACAGTGGAAGATCATGCCTGTTTCACAAGAGTTAAAGGGAGGATTTTTCCTTCTCTGTCACGTTGATGCAGACTTCCTGAAAAATGAGTATATTCTGGCCTTGTCAATTGAACCAAATATTTTCTCTATTTGCACTGTCCATAGACATGGGATATAAATTCTCTCTTCTAGATGGAGCAGTTGCTTCCTACTAAGGTGTCATTGTGGTTTTGAAAACAGTTTTGATAGAATCCTGTTACATTCAGACTGCCATTTTTAGTAGTTAAATAGTCATGAAACCTTCCTGGTTACTGGTTTGACTTTGCTATAGTGGCTCTTCACATCTCAGTAACAGTTTGTATGTCAAAACTCCCTTTACTTGGCTTTTCAGTCCCGACTTTACTAGATAGTCTTCCTGTACAGCAGTACTGTAGAGTCTGTCTCGTCTCCACCTTGGATAATGATTGCTGAGGGCAGGTGTGTAGACACTGGTGCTTCCTTTCAAGGTTAGTACTTGGATCTGAGAACTGCTGGGTGCTTTCCTTTTTGGATGAGCTGCTTACACTTTGTTCCTGTCCTGTCTTTAGCTAGAATTCAGGTGTGCTCAAGTCATGCAATCAATGGGTGTTCCCCATTCCCAAAAATCATAGGTTGTGAGAATAGACAATAAAAACTGGGTGGATTCCTTGGTGTCACTCCATTTCTGCCTAATAAATAAGCTTTTGTTGGCAGCTGGTAGTTGAAACTCGTTGATAACCTATAGATACAGTTTGAGTGCTTGAAACCTGGACAGATTTCATAATACTCCTGTTATAAACTTGTACTTCCCTTTTGTGCACTCAAGACAGCAGTTGTGGCCCCTTTCCTCATCTAGTTCTGCTTCTGCTGACTGCAGAGCCTGGATATATGTCTTACAAATCAGTTGTCGATTGGATAAGTGTTCACTGTCTCTTTTGTTTAGAACTCGGTATCATGTTGCTTTCCTTTAAGAATCTCTAGTTGCACTGTGAGAGTTTTAGGGTTTTAGTAAGTGGAAATTACCTTTCTGGTCTTCTTTTCTGTCTGGCCTCATACACTCAGCTGTATCTCAGTACTTGTGCCTAGCATGAGCCTTTGGATGAAATGCACCCAGCATTTTGTGAATTGGTGTTCTTGATAGCTTATGTCAAGCATTTTCTGTGCAAAAAGAGGGAAGGCGTCACGCTTCCCCAGTCAGTTCTTGTAAATCTCATTGTAAGGTTGGAGACCACTTAAAATTAAGCTTGGATGATGTGAAATGCCTTAGTGGTTAGTAGCTTGACAGGTAATACTGTAGTTCACTAGTGTTCATTTAAGTGGAATACCACCAAGACCTAATAGATCTTGCTCTATAAACTTGTGTCCAGTCTGGACTGGGCTATGGACAGTTACTATTCATAAGGATTCATTCATTCAGGATTATTCCTAATCTTTGGAGTAATAAGAGGTCATCATCTTCTGAAATGCATGTGTACAGCAGTATTTGTCATCTCTTTAGGCTGGAAAGAGGTAGGTCACCTTCAATATGAAAACGTCTCATTAACTTAAACCATCAGTTGTCTTTTTTATAACGTATTTTATACTTTCAGATTTTGCCTCTCCACGTTGTAAATTCAACAAACTACTTTGGTCGAAGAGTAGATCAGCAGAAGGACCAATATACAATTCTTGCTGAAGGAATTAATGGGTATTTTAAGGAACCTGGTAATAAGATTGCTGTTAAAAATGTGGAGAAGCTGGCATTTCATGGTTTATGTCAGAAAACAGTTGTTCACAGGTAAAAATGTGGATTTGTTTTGGTTTAAATTATTCATGTGCTCTTTTTAATACAAAGTAGTTTAGAACTTTTACTGCTAAGTTAAAGTTAACCCACCATGAAAACTAGCAAAAAAATCTCTGCTGTACAAATTGTTCTTTAAAAAGCTCTCCCATGCTGCCTGTACTGAAGGGAAGCCAGAATGGCTCCACATACACACCACTGAACATTGTGCTGTGAAAGTTTAATCTTTTTTAGACACAAGGAGGTGAAGAAACTTTACAACTATAATAATTCTTTGTTTCCTCTCCAGCTCTGAAGGGCTCAGGTGCTAGATATTTCCCCAAAAGAGAAGGAAAATATGTTCTGTAGTGTCAAAATTAACTATATAGATGAAGGCAGAACATGTCAAGTCCAAAGTTACCAGCTGCTTCACTCACCTGCCAAGTTTCAGTGTCTGCCACCTCAGGCTGGGGAATTTGTAGAGTGACACCCATTGGTAATGAACTGGAGTGGAACCCAAAGGTAATATTTATCAGATTTTCAATGGTATGTTCTTTTATTTCTCTTTGTGTGTTATTTTCTGTAAGAAAGCAGTAATGAACTGCAAACTTAGTTTTCAAAATTAACTCCTCATTAGTATTGACAAGAAATATCTACTATTGGCCAGATTCTGAGAAGTCAGCTTTCTTGGTTTGTTTTCCTGCAAAATCAAGTGAGATTTATGCGATTTTTTTTCTTCAATTCTTCTGAATTCAGTATCTTCTTCCAGAAAACGTTATTGCTGCTTTTGCATCTGTGGGGATTCAACGGGGGAAGGGTAGCCTCTGTAAATGAAGCTGTGTTTGAGTACTGTCCCATTCAGGAAGCTCCTTCCTTAATGAGTAACAAAATCTGGTTTTATTTGTTTAATACTCGTGTCATGTTTAAGCTTGGAAGATTTGTTTCATTACAGTTATTGTAAAGTTAAGTTGGAATTCACCTCAAGTGCAGTGACTTTGTTTTTCCTTAGGTAACTAATTCTATTCATCAAACAGTTAAAGGAGAACTACACAAAGCAAAAGTAGTACTGACCTTGGGAAACACAACTGGGACTGACCCAATGGGAGGTATAGAATTGCAGCATTACAAAATATTTGTATCTAAACTCCTTTACCAAGAGCACCTGTTCTTTTCTTTGCTTCTGTCCGTTCCAAGTTCAATTTGATTCCACACGGTATTCAGGTAGTACTGTTGGATAATTTACTGTGGTGGCATCTGACCCCTGGAACAGGTTTCTCAGAGACTGTAGAGTCTCTGTCCTTGGAAATCATCAGAAGCAACCAGCATGTGGTCCTGGGCACGTGATTCTAGGTGTCCCTGCTTGAGCAGGGAGTTTGGATGAAATTATCTCCAGAGGGCCATTCCAGCCACAGCCATTCTGTGGTAAACTGAGATAACTTCTCATGGCAATAATCTCAGGCATGGGATGAAATTGTTTTAATTATTGGTTTTCTCAGAGTCAACTCTTCAGGTTTTCCTGAAATGAAAATATTACAGTCAGTGCCATGTTTGTATTGTTCTGTCAGTTCCCTGGCCTGTAATAAAGGCACTGGCAAATATTCTTCTGGGTAAGACTGACTAGAAGGTAACAGCCCTCCATGCAATGAGTGTTTCCTCTGAGCATTCTCCTATTCTCCCATTCTCCCAAAACCTTGTTGGTAGGAGATTCACTTAGAGATGAGTTTTGCTTAAAGAGTTGGTTATTTTTTAATTGTCTGGACAAGTTCATCAGAAAGGCCACCCCTCCATCTCAGGATCGTGACGTGCCTCTTGTGGCTGCTTGGTCCTGTCCAAGAGTACAGTTAGGTAGTGTTTTGGAATGTGTGATGCTGTTTTCCATCTGACCATTCAGTCCATTTCAGATGAAAAATACAGTGGAAACGGGGAATTCCTGGAAGTAATTCTCTTTAGCAGCTTCCTTTTCTATATGGCACATCTCAGCCTTTTTCTGATTGCTATGCTATTGTTTAGAGTTTTTCTAACTGTGTCCCCCCAGCAGTTTTCTTCTATGTTTTGGTCTAGGAAGTTATTCTGTGTGGTGAGTATTTCAGCTGTAGCTTGTGTAATCAGGGCTCAGATTGTTTACTTGGTTGCTCTCTTGGTTGTGTTCCATGGAGTTAACTACGAGTTCCTTACGACACTATTATGATGAAAAAGATGGCAATATCTGGGGAAGAATTAAACATGGGAACGTGCCTGTTGGGACATTGGGAGAAAACCAATTACTTACAGGTATCAATAAACGGGTACATGTTTAAAGTTTCACTTAGAGTAGCTTAGAGTTAGAGAGAGACTACTGATGAATTATGGTTTCAACTTGGTGTGTTTTGTAATCCAAGGTCCGGGTTACCAGGCTTCCAGACTTGAAGATGTCAGTTAACGAATACGACGTTCAATCTGAGGTTTTGCCTACAGGTCTGGGAACTGACAATGCAGAACATAGAACACAACTTCAGAAGCTGTGCAGCCACATGAACATATTGGACATGCAGCAAACTTGGAGCACTTGTAAGAATTTACAAGGTTTTTTGAGCATACACTTTATGAAAAAAGAATGCTACAATTAAGGAGATGTTTTCATGATTGATATTACTGACTGTGTGTTTCGTTTGAACACAGAAACAATAGTGTTTGTAATATGTCTGCATTCCTGTGACTGTCTGTAGTGGGTCTGGGATGGTAGTGACTTTCCACAGCAGCTCCTGCAGTGCTGTGCTTACTGTTGATATCAATATTATGACTACCGCTCGCACAGCATCAGGGCTGTCCCTCCAGCACTCCTTCCCCCACCTTCACCAATAGCTGTGGGTGGGCATGATCTTGGGAGGGACTATGTCCAGGACAGCTGACCCAGGCTGACCAAGGAGATATTCCATACCCTATGACATCAGCTCAGGAATATAAACTGGGGCAGAGGAGCAGGAAGGGGAGGCGAGATGCATTTCTGGCCTTCCCAAAGCAACCGCTACGCGTACCGCAGCCCTGCTTCTCGGGAGGTGGCCGGACATCGCTGCTGATGGGAAGTGGAGAGGAACAGCTTTATCTGCTTCTGCTTTGCTTCCCGCGCGCGGCTTTGCTGCTTCTTTATTAAACTGCTTTTATCTCAACCCACGAGACTCCCATCTTATTTTCTCCCCTTCCCTGGCTTGCTGAGGAGGTGGGGGACAGAGTGGTGTGATGGGCACCTGGCATCCAGCCAGGCCTAAACTACCACACCTACTTACCACTGTAGTTGGGGTCTGTGTACCTGCTTTCTTGTAGTGTCCACACGCAGTGGCATAACTTCTACTGGCAGCCTGTGTGTTTTCAATGGGAACTGAGCAGCCCAAGTGCATGGGATTGGAGATAAGTCCCACAGGAAAGCAGCTGCAAACGTGACACAGTGCAAGATGATAGACTACAATGGGCCCTACTTACCACTATAGGTGGGGTCTGCCTTCCTGCTTTCTTGTAGCTCCCATACGCAGTGGTAGAGCTTAACCGATACCATGTATTTTTTCAATGGGAGCTGAGGAGTCCCAGTGGGTGGGAATGGAGATAGTTCCCTCAGGAAAGCAGCTGCAAATGTGACACAGTGCTGGCTGATAGACTACATGGGGACATCACAGCACACGTGGGCACTGCAACGGGGTTCAGTGACATTGCCACACATGTGGCAATTGCAGAGAGACTGTGTGACATCACAGCTCATCTGGGCACTGCTACAGTGCTCTGTGACATCACAGCAGACGTGGGCATGGCAACAGTTCTCTATAACATCACATCACCTCTGGACACTCTAACAGTGCTCTGTGACATCACAGCACATGTGGGTACTGCATCCAGGCTGTGTGACATCATAGAATCCTAGAATGGTAGGGGTTGGAACGGACCATTAGAGATCATCTAGACCAACCCCCTCCTCCAGAATCAAGTTCACCTAGATCAGGTCGCACAGGAACGTGTCCAGACTTGTGCTGAATCCTGCAAGAAAGGAGACTCCACAAGCCCTGTGGGCAGCCTGCTCCTGTTCTTTCTCTTCCACGGACGTTTGACATCACAGCACAACTGAACACTGCAACAGTGTTCTGTGACATCACAGGACGTGTGGGCCCTGTAACAGTGCTCTGTGACATCACAGCACTCCAGGGCACTGCAAGAGTCCTCTGTGACATCACAGCACAAATGGACATTGATACAGTGCTCTGTGACCTGACAGCACATCTGGGTACTACAAGAGTGCTCTGTGACATCACAGCACAGATGTGCACTGTTACAGTGCACTGTGACATTACATCTGAGTACTCAACAACTGCTCTTACATATATCAGCAAGACTGGGCACTACAACAATGCTCTGTGACATTACAGCACATGTGTGACATGACAGCACATCTGGGCACTTCAATAGTGCTCTGAGACTTCACATAGTATCTGGGCACTGAAAAGACACTCTGGCATCACAGCAGACGTGGGCACTGCAACAGTGCTCTGAAACATATCACAAGAGGACATTGCTACAGTGCTCTGTGAGATCACAGTAGATGTGGGTACTCAATCACTGCTTTGATATATAACAGCACATCTGGGCACTGCAACAGGGCTATATAACATCACTGCACATGTGGGCACTGCACCAGTTTCCTGTGAAATCATAGGACATCTGGGCACTGACATGTGTGACATCCAAGATCATTTGGGCATTGCAGAGAGACTCTTTGACACCACAGCACTTCTGAGTGCTGCAACAGTTCTCTGTGACATCACGTATGGGTTCTGTGATGTCACATCACCACTGGGCACTGCAACAGTGCTCTGTGACATAACAAGACATCTGGGAACTCAATCACTGCTCTGATATATAACAGCATATTTGGGCACTGCAACAGTGCTGTGTGACATCACAGCACATGTGGGCACTGCAACAGGGCTATGTGACATCACAGCACATGTGGGCACTTCAACAGTTTCCTCTGAGATGACAGGACACCTGGGCACTGACGTGTGACATCCAAGACCATTTGGGCATTGCAGAGAGACTCTGTGACACCACAGCACTTCTGAGTGCTGCAACAGTTCTCTGTGACATCACATCTGGGAAGTGCAACAGGTCTGTAAACCTGGCTATGTGACATCACAGCACATCTGGGAACTGCAGTGAGACTCTCTTACATCCAGCACATCTGGACACTGCAACAGGGCTCTGTGACATCACAGCACATGTGGGTACTGCAACAGGACTCTGTGACATTGCAGCACATTTGGGAATTGCAGAGAGGCTGCGTGACATCACAACTCATCTGGGTACTGCTACAGTGCTCTGTGACATCACAGCAGACGTGGGCATGGCAACAGTTCTCTATAACTTCACATCACCTCTAGACGCTGCAACAGTGCTCTGTGACATCACAGCACATGTGGGTACTGCATCCAGGCTGTGTGACATCATAGAATCCTAGAATGGTAGGGGTTGGAACGGACCATTAGAGATCATCTAGACCAACCCCCTCCCCCACAATCAAGTTCATATACTGCACTTCGGAGCCTGTTCAGGGTTTTTTCCCAAGAGGAAGTAAATACTTATACACATCTTGTTTTCCCATCACATGCATGTTTGGATTTGGTTCAGGAACCTCGTAGGGTTTTCCATACGTAGTTACTGACATTCCACTTCGAGCTTTCACTCTTATTTTTGTAGCAATGCAAGTGGAAGTGCCTGAGGCCATTTCAATTTAGCATCCTGACAGATTTTTCTAATCTCTCTTTTTAGGGTCTGATTCATTCTTTCCACTTTTCCACTCAATTGCTGTCTCCAAGGGGCATGTAAATCCCAGGAAATTCCTAGGACTTGGCTTACCTCTTGTACCACATTGGCCATGAGATGTGGTCCTCTGTCTGAAGATATTCCAAATGGAACTCCAAACCTTGGAATAATTTCTTGCAGGAGCCATTTAACTGTTTCTGTAGCTTGATTGGTGCGCCAGGGAAAGACTTCTGGCCATCCTGAAAAGGTGTCAACCCCAACCAACACATATTTATATCCATTGCATTTAGGTAATTCTGTAAAATCAATTTGCCAATAATCTCCTGGTTCCACTCCAATTTTTATTTTGCCCATCTGTGCCCTTTTTTTTACTATTGGATTGTTCTTTAAACAAATTTCACATTTCACAATTACTCATTTGGCCATTTCCAACATTTTATTGATATTACACTTCTTTTCAGAAGCTGAGTCATAGCTTCTGCACCCCAATGACACTCCCTGTGCTTTGTTTGCAAAATCTCTCTCATGACTAAGGGAGGCAACACTACCTGACCTGTACTTGTCGTCCACCATCCTTCTGAATTTTTCTCTGCATTTAGTAACTCAGACAATTTCTCATCCTCCCCGGAATGTTTTGGTGGCTCCCTAGGAAGTGCTACTGTTCTGGTGGGGATGATTGCCATTTGTGAGACTGTGTGTTGTGCTATTTTACTCTCCTTGAGTTCCCTGTCTGATGTACTTTACAGTGCATGATTGCCACTTGAACTGGTTCCTGCACTGCCACTAGCAGTTGCAAGATTTCCTTTTGATGCTTATTGTTTGTTCCCTGGGAAGACAGTAGTCCTCTTTCTTTCCACAGGGTGCCATGGACCTGACTACTCCAAAAGCATATTTTGAATCAGTCCAAATACTAACTCGTTTTCCTTTACTGAATTCCAAAGCACTTGTCAATGCAATCAGTTCTGCCTTCTGTGCAGAAGTTGTGCTTGGCAATGCATTTGCTTCTATTATCATGTTTTCAGTTGTTACCACATATCCTGCATGGCGAGTTCCATTCATGACAAAGCTGCTGCCACCTGTGAACAGTTCCCATTCAGGGTTTTCAAGAGGATCATCCTTCAGGTCCTCTCTGCTGGAATATGTATGTTCAATGGTTGCAATGCAGTCATGTTCCAGCTGTTGCTCTTCCTGTGAAGTGCTCAGAAACACTGCGGGATTTAGAAGATGAGTTGTTTTCAACACCACATCATCCTGCTCAGTGAGAATTACCCGGTATTTCATCATTTGGCTCGGGGATAACCAATGTCCCCCCTTTTGCTCCAAGACTGTGGTTACCATATGTGGGACACAGACTGTAACAGTCCTTCCCAAGGTCAGCTTTCTTGCTTCTTGGATCAGTGTGACAGTTGCACCTACTGCTCGCAGGCAGGAAGGTCATCCCTTGCTCACCAAGTCCAGTTGTTTGGAAAAATATCCCACCAGTCTCTTCCAGCTTCCTAGTTTCTGTGTCAGAACTCCTAGAGACAAATGCTGGTTTTCATGAACAAATAACTGAAAGTCTTTGGTTCAATCTGGCAAGCCTAAGGCTGGGGCTGTCAGCAGAGCTATTTTAAGCTTCCGGAAAGCTTCCTGCTGTTCTTTGCCCCATGTAAAAGGGTAGATTTTTGGGCTTCATATAATGGTTTGACTATAAGACCATAATCCATGATCCAGAGCCTGCACCATCCTGTCATTCCCAAAAATGCCAGCAACTCCTGCACAGTGTGTGGTTCCAGAATAGCACAAATCGCTTCCTTTCCATTTGTGCCCAGCCTCCGTTCTCCTTTTGAAATTTCAAGGCCCAAATATATCACTCTTTGGCTGCTATTTGAGCTTTTTCTTTTGATACCTTGTACCCGTTTAATCCCCAAAAGTTTAAAAGTTCAATGTTACTTGTATGCAGGCTGACCTTTCCCTTGTGGCAATTAGGGTGTCATCCACATATTGGAGAAGCAGATGCTCTGGTCTCGGTTTCACTGTCTTTTCATTAGTCCAGAGTTCCAGTTCTTTTGCCAGTTGTCTTCCAAAGATAGTCGGGCTGTTCTTGAATCCTTGTGGTAGCCGTGTCCATGTTAACTGCACCTTGCGTCCTGTTTGGGGGCTTTCCCACTCAAAAGCAAATAGTTCACGACTTTCCTTTTCCAAAGGGATACAAAAGAAAGCATCTTTTAAATCAAGCACTGTAAACCACTGATCATTTTCTCTCAGAGCTGTGAGTAAGGTATATAAATTTGCTACAACTGGATGTATATCTTTCACAATCTGATTTATGGGCCTTAAGTCCTGAACTAACCTATACTCTCCATTCAGTTTCCGTACTGGTAAAATAGGTGTGTTATCCTCTGACTGACATTCTTCTAGAATTTGATAGTTCAGAAATTTGTCAATTGGTACTTTTAATCCTTGTTTTGCCTCAGGTTTTATTGGGTATTGTCTCACCCTGACCGATTTTACTTTTTTTTTTATTTCAATTTTTACTGGTTGTGTCAATTGTGATTTTCCTGGAATCTCAGTTTCCCACACCATTGGGATCGCTGCATTCTCCACTTCTGGAGGTAATTCTAGCACCTTTAGTTTTTCTTTTATCATCAATATTTGTCCTGTCTTTGATGTAAATATTTTTAGTAACAAGTCTCCCTTTTCAAAGACAATTTGTGCATTTAATTTAGGCAACAAGTCCCTCCCCATCAGGGGTATGGGACATTCTGGAACATACAAAAATTCATATGTTATCACTTTATTGCCAAATTGCAAATTTAAGGGTTGCAAAAATGGACCATTTTCCTCTTTCCCTGTGGCTGCCACAATATTTGCAGTTTTAGTTCCTTTTGTGCCTCTACATGTATTTAAAACTGAATGCATTACTCCCATGTTTATATTGGGTTCTGTTCTCTGTTGGGTTTTTTTTCCCTTTTTTTGGTGGGGTTTTTTTCCTCTTTTGTTTTTTTTTTATCTTTCCAACTTTATCTGGATGCTCCTTATAGTATTGATCAGTTGATTTTTTCTCAGAGAATGAAATCAGAAGGTGAGAAAGGCACTTTCATGTGTACTGGCTCACCCTGCCCAACCCCTTGCCTTAATGGGGCAATTATATGCTGTTTGACTTTAGAATTTAAGGGGATCTTTAAGGTGGTTATTAAATGAGTACAGCATTGAGTGCTCATGGACACCAATGAGGAAGATTCCGTGTCAGAGTCCTCGTTTTTCCACATTACTATTATCTGAACAGGACTGGGAGCCCTCCCTAGAACCAGCCCTCCAGGATGTATCCTTGTCAGGTTGCTGGGTCCCTGTTCAGGTTCATGTTGGGAAGCGGGTAAGTGAGAGGGGGTGTATATATTGGAACAGATCTTCCCCCTTAAGGGTCAAATGTTTAAGACACATTTTTGCTGCAGTGCATGGGGAGCAATGGTTTTGAACCTTTTGTTTTTCTACTGTGAGTGACATTACCCAATTTGTTCATTCAGATTAAGGTCCTCTGGAGAGCCTGTTCCAGTGCTTCACCTTCCTCTTCCACGGACGTTTGACATCACAGCACATCTGAACACTGCAACAGTGCCCTGTGACATCACAGGATGTGTGGGCCCTGTAACAGGGCTCTGTGACATCACAGCACTCCAGGGCACTGCAAGAGTGTTCTGTGACATCACAGCACAAATGGACATTGTTACAGTGCTCTGTGACCTTACAGCACATCTGGGCACTGCAAGAGTGCTCTGTGACATCACAGCAAATCTGGGAACTGCAGTGGGAGTCTATTACATCCAGCACATCTGGGCACTGCAAGAGTTCTCTGCGACATCACATTTGGGAACTGCAACAGGGCTGTGTGATATTGCAGCACATGTTGGTACTGCAACGGGGCTCTGTCATTGCAGCACATGGAGGAATTGCAGAGAGGCTGTGTGACATCACAGCTCATCTGGGCACTGCTACAGTGCTCTATAACATCACATCACCTCTGGACGCTGCAACAGTGCTCCATGACATCACAGCACATGTGGGTACTGCATCCAGGCTGTGTGACATCATAGAATCCTAGAATGGTAGGGGTTGGAACGGACCATTAGAGATCATCTAGACCAACCCCCTCCTCCAGAATCAAGTTCACCTAGGTCAGGTCGCACAGGAACGTGTCCAGGCTTATGCTGAAGTCCTCCAAGGAAGGAGACTCCAAAAACCCTGTGGGCAACCTGTTCCAGTGCTCCGTCTTCCTCTTCCGCGGACGTTTGACATCACAGCACAACTGAACACTGCAACAGTGCTCTGTGACATCACAGGACATGTGGGCACTGTAACAGTGCTCTGTGACATCACAGCACAGGTGCGCACTGCAACAGGAGTGTGTAATACAACAGCCCATCTGGGCTTTGCAGCGGGGCTGTGTGACATGACAGCACTTTTGGGCACTGTAGCAGTGCTCTAAGACTTCACATCATATCTGGGCACTGAAACGGGACTCTGTGGCATCACAGCAGATGTTGGCACTGCAACAGTGCTTTGTGACATCACAGCACAACTAGGTACTGCAACACAGCTGTGTGACATTGCAGGAGATGTGGGCATTGCAGAGGATGTGCTGTGTGTGTTGCATCACAGCACATCTGGGCACCACTACACTGCTCTGTGACATCATTGCTTATCTAGGCACTGGAATGGGGCTCTGTGACATCACATCACATCCGGACACTGCGGCAGTATTCTGTGACGTCACATCACCTTTGGGCACAGCAACAGTGCTGTGTGACATCACAGGACATCTGGGCACTGTGGCAGTGCTCTAAGGCTTCACATCATATCTGGGCACTGAAACAGGACTCTCTGACATCACAGCACATCTGGGCACTGCAACAGTGCTCTATAACATCTTATCTCAACTGCACACTGCTACAGTGCTCTGTGACATTACAAGACATCTGAGCACTCAATCACTGCTGTGATATATAACAGCATCACTAGGCACTGGCACGGTGCTCTGTGACATCACAGCACATCTGGGAAAGGCAGCAGTGCTCTGTGACATCACAGAACATGTGCACAGTGCAACAGGACTGTGTAACACAACAGCACATCTGGGCTTTGCAGCAGGGCTGTGTGACATGACAGCACATCTGGGCACTGCAATAGTGCTCTGTGACATCACAGGACTAAAAAAGGTGCCTGAAATGGATGCAAAAAGCCTTAAAAAAACCCTTAAAAGTGACTAAAAATCACTCAAAATGAGCCAAAATGACCCAAAAAAATCTCTTAGACACAGATTCAAAGAAATTACTCAAAAAATGACCCAAAAGTGCCTCAGAACGACCCAAAAATGCCTCAGAACGACCCACAAAGAGACACAAAATGGTGCCAGAAATGGATGCAAAAAGGGCTTTAAAAACCACTTAAAAGTGACTCAAAATCACTCAAAATGACCCAAAATGACCCAAAAAATCCTCTTAAACACAGATCCAAAGAAATGACCTAAAAAATGACCCAAAAGTGCCTCAGAACAACCCAAAAATGCCTCAAAAACCCGACAGAAAATGGCGCCAGAAATGGATGCAAAAAGGCCTTAAAAAACCACTTAAAAGTGACTCAAAATCACTCAAAATGACCCAAAATGACACAAAAAAACCTCTTAAACACAGATCCAAAGAAATGACTCAGAAAATGACCCAAAAGCGCCTCAGAACAACCCAAAAATGCCTCAAAACCCCCCCATGAAATGGCGCCCGCCAAGAGACTCAACATGGTGCCTGAAACGGGCTCAAAACGGCCCCGAAACCGCCTCAAATCGCCCCAAAACCTCCCTTCCCCCCCCCCCCCCAAGGGGTCCAGGCCGATGCCCCCGAAGTCCTTTGCCTCCAGGAGACCAAATGTGGGTCCAAGTCGGTGCCAGAGGAGCTGCAGAGCCTCGGGGCCTTCCCTCACCAGCACAGCCCCAGCGACCGGCCCGGCTACAGCGGCGTGGGGCTGCTCAGCAGGACCAAACCCGTGGCTGTCACCTATGGCATGGGTGAGTAGCCAAAGCTGTGGCGCTGCTGGCCATTTCCAGGCCCTGGGTGGCCGCCACAGGCTCGCGGGAGACATTTTGAGGCCTTCAGTGGCCATTTGGGGCCTTCAGGAGCCATTTTGAGGCCTTAAGTGGCCATTTGGGGGCTTAAGTGGCCATTTTGAGGCCTTAAGTGGCCATTTGGGGCCTTCAGTGGCCATTTTCAGGCCTTAAGTGGCCATTTGGGGCTCTCAGGAGCCATTTTCAGGCCTTAAGTGGCCATTTGGGGCTCTTAATGGCCACCAGAAGCTCTCAGGAGCCATTTTGAGGCCTTAAGTGCCATTTGGGGCCCTTCAGTGGCCATTTTGGGCCTTAAGTGGCCATTTGGGGCCCTTCACTGGCCATTTGGGGCCCTTTAGGAGCCATTTTTAGGCCTTAAGTGGGCATTTTGAGGCCTTAAGTGGCCATTTGGGGCCCTCAGGAGCCATTAAAGCCACAAAAGTGACGTTTTAGGCCTCTAAAGTGACTCTTTAGGCCAGTAAAATGACTTTTTAGGCCAAAAAGTGACTTTTTGGGCCTCTAAATTGACTTTTTGGCCAGTAAAGTGACTTTTTAGGCCTCTAAAGTCCATTTTTGAGACTCTAAACCCCCTTTTTGACCTCTAAAGTGACTTTTTAGGCCTCTAAAGCCCCTTTTTGGGCAATAAAATGACTTTTAGAGCCATTAAAGTGACTCTTTAGACCTCTAAACCCTCTTTTTAGCTACTAAAGTATCTTTTTAGGCCTCTAAAGTGACTTTTGGGACACTACAGTGACTTTTTGGCTACAAAAGTGACTTCTTAGGCCTCTAGAGCCCCTTTTTGGCCACTAAAGTGACTTTTTGGGCCTCTAAAGCCCCTTTTTAGGCCTCTAAATGTCTTTTTAGGCCATTAAAGTCCCTTTTGGCTACGAAAGTGACTTTTTAGACCTCTAAACCCCCTTTTTGAGCTACTAAAGCCCCTTTTTGACCTCTAAAGTCCCTTTTTGGGCCCCTAAAGTGACTTTTTTGGCCACTAAAGGACCTTTTTGGCTACTGAAGTGACTTTTTGAGCCACTAAAGTGTATTTTTAGGCCACTGGACCCCATTTTTGACCTCTAAAGTGACTTTCTGAGCCACTAAAGTGCCTTTTTAGGCCATTAAAGTTGATTTTTGAGGACTAAAGTGACTTTTTGGGCCTCTAGAGCCCCTTTTTGGGCCCCTAAAGCCCCTTTTTATCCCCGTCTGTGTGTCCCCTTGCCAGGTGACCCCGAGCTGGACGCCAAGGGCCGCGTGCTGACGGCCGAGTTCCCTGCCCTGCGTGTCGTCTGCGTCTACGTGCCCAACTCCAGGTGAGGCCTGGGCGGCCTGAGCTTCCGGCAGGCCTGGGACGAGCGCTTCCACTCCTTCGTGTCCCAGCTGGACCGGTCCAAACCGGTCGCCATCTGCGGCGACCTCAACGTCGCCCACCAGCCCTTGGACCTGAGGAACCCGTCGGGGAACAAGAGGAGCCCCGGGTTCACGCGGGAGGAGAGGGAGGCGTTCGGGGAGCTGCTGGGGGCGGGCTTCCTCGACAGCTTCTAGGTGTTTAACCCATCACTGCCCAACGCCTTCACCTTCTGGACCTACCTGAGCGGGGCCAGGGCCAGGAACGTGGGCTGGAGGCTGGATTACTGCCTGTGGTCCCAGAGGGACAGGAAGGATCTGTGCGACAGCAGGATCGAGCAGCGGGCCAAAGGCAGCGACCACTGTCCCGTGGGGATCTACCTGGCACTGGAGGGGGCAGGCTGAGGGGCAAAAATGGGGTGGGAATGGGGCAAAAATGGGTCAAAATGGAGGGAAATGGGGGGAAATGGGGCAGAAATGGGGCAAAATGGGGTGGAAATGGGGCAGAAATGGGGCAAAATGGGGGGAAATGGTTCAAAAATGTCTGAAAATGGGGGGAAATGGGTCAAAAATGGCTGAAAGTGCGATAAAATTGGAGGATAATGGAATAAATGGGTCAAAATGGGTAAAAAATGGGGGAAAATGGAATAAATGGGTCAAAAATGGGTGAAAAATGGGGGGAATGGGTCGAAATGGGTCAAAAATGGCTGAAAGTGGGATAAAATTGGAGGATAATGGAATAAATGGGTCAAAAATGGGTCAAAATGCATCAAAAATGGGATAAAAGTGGGAGATACTGGGATAAATGGGGGGAAATGGGTCAAAAATGAGTCAGAAATGGCTGAAAATGGAGGGAAATGGGTCAAAACTGGGGGGAAATGGGTCGAAAATGGGTCAAATGGCTCAAAATGGGTCAAAAATGGGGGGAAATGGGTAAAAAATGGCTGAAAGTGGTATAAAATTGGAGGATAATGGAATAAATGGGTCAAAAATGGGTCAAAATGGGTAAAAAATGGGGGAAATGGAATAAATGGGGTCAAAAATGGGTCAAAAATGGTGGGAATGGGTCGAAATGGGTAAAAAATGGGTCAAAAATGGCTGAAAGTGGGATAAAATTGGAGGATAATGCAATAAATGGGTAAAAAATGGGTCAAAATGGGTCAAAAATGGGTCAAAATGGGTCAAAAATGGCTGAAAGTGGTATAAAATTGGAGGTTAATGGAATAAATGTGGTAAAAAATGGGTCAAAATGGGTCAAAACTGGCTGAAAATGGGATAAAATTGGGGGATAATGGAATAAATGGGTCAAAAATGGGTCAAAACTGGCTGAAAGTGGGATAAAAAACCAAAACCCCTTCCCAGTCCCTCCCAGTTCCCTTCAATTTGTCCCAGTCCCCTCCCAATTGATCCCAGTTCATCCCAGTCCCCTCCCAGTTCATCCCAGTTGCTCCCAGTTCCCTCCAGTTCCCCTCAGTTCCCTCCCAGTTCATCCCAGTTGCTCCCAGTTCCCTCCAGTTCCCCTCAGTTCCCTCCCAGTTCATCCCAGTCCCCTCCCAGTTGCTCCCACTTCCCTCCCAGTGCCCTCTCAGCTCATTCCAGTTGCTCCCAGTTCCCTCCCAGTTCCTCCCCAGTTCATCCCAGTTCCTTCCCAGTTGCTCCCAGCCCCCTCAGTCCCCCCCAGCTCATCCCAGTTGCTCCCAATTCCCTCCCAGTTGCTCCCAGTTCCCTCTCAGTGCCCTCCCAGCTCATCCCAGTTGCTCTCAGTTCCCTCCCAGATGCTCCCAGTTCCCTCTCAGTGCCCTCCCAGCTCATCCCAGTTGCTCCCTGTTATAGAGGAATCAGCCTCTAAAGCTTTCTTAACCAAACAGAATTTTATTAAACCAATTGTAGCAAGCGATAAAAGGGCAAACAGCGCTGGGTGACCGGGGGAAGTGCAACAGTTCCGCCACGGCACACACATTCATTCTTTGCATGTCCTTATATATGTTTTCCCCCCCTTCATGGGCTCGGACACTTTGACGAATGGGTCAGTTGGTCAGTCGACAGTGTCCACGCGTCCTCCTTGCTCATCTACCAGCTCCAGATTGGTGAAAAATGTTGCTGGGTGTTCCTGCCTTTGAAGTTTCGCTATTTTGTTGCACCTTCCCAGCGCTGCCCAGGTGTTGGCTTAACCACTTAACTACTATTACAAGACATAATAAAACTTACACAAACAGAGTCATTGCTTATAACAACATGCACAACACAACTGAATCCCACTCGATTTGCTCAACAATAACAATTTTTACCATCACCCATTACAATTCCCCCCTTTCCTTTTCACTCATTTATTTGTTGATCAAATCGAGTTACCGCATCTCTGGCTAATAAGGCCATTTCGGCTTCTTCATTAGTACCACGTTTCTGTAACAGCATAAGGTGTGCTTGCTCTATACGATTTTTAATTAGTTCAATAAATCGATTTAGGATACAGGGTCCAAAGATTGGTGTAAGGTAAGGAGGATTAGGGAGAGTGACCCAGCCCCTGGTTGGCTGAAAAGTCTGCCAGCGAAGTCTCATTTTGTTGAGGATTGTTCTATTTAACGGAGCTACTTCATTTTAGAAGTTTTCAGAGGCACTTGCTGATCCCCACAAGGATACCCCCCTGCCTTACCCTGGGCCTATTCCGTTGCTTTAGAATAGCCGGGTGAGTTATCTTCTCGGCAGCAGTTGTAGTCTTCAGGGGACTGCCTCCTAAATTCTCTCCTTGTTCTGCCACAATCCACTTTCCAATACTCAACCCAATAGGGCTATTTTCGAATACAAAGGCTTAGCCACTGTCCCGAATCCCCACAAAGTTTGGAATGTTCCCTGTATCTTTTCTTACCAAAATACTTCTTATACTTTCTCTTAGTTATCTCCCAAATGCCTGAACTTATAGTCTAGAAGGTACCTAAATAGTTTGCTACACTCTATATCCCTAGTTATAAATTCCTCCTCTAATTGTGGAACCATTTTGTACCGACCTCCTCTACAGTATTCGTTATCTAAGGTTTCAAGCTTTTTCACTGCTGTATCCCGCACCCGTTACACACGCGACATACCCACAGATTGCATTGCTTACATACATGACATGCAATGTGCGACTTATATGATTCTTTACAATTGTCCATAAGAAGCCTAGTATCCAGGGCTATGCGTCGCGTCTCTGTTTCCTCTTGAGAGTCAGCTTCAAATCGTCCGGTTTCCCGGCGACCTCCCAGTCTGTGTGCAGGACAGGACCCTTTATCCGACTAGCGTGTGTCCAACCTCTTTCCGCGGTGCAGACTGCAGTATTTGTGGTAAGTAAAACAAGGAAAGGTCCCTCCCAGCGAGGGGTTAACGATGATTCCTTCCATGTCTTTATGAGTACTTGATCTCCTGGTTTAATACTATGTATTGCTATATCTAAAGGTGGTCTCTGAACCACCAGGCCTCGTTTTAACAGTTCTTGCCTCCTTTTCATGAGCTCTATAAGGTATTCTTGCAACATCTTTTCTTCCACTTTAGGATGTTCTATTGGTTTTTCCAAATCATAGGGCACTCCGTATAACATTTCAAAGGAAGAAAGTCCTGTATCAGCCCTCGGTTGTGTCCTTATGTTCAAGAGGGCTAAGGGGAGACACTTCACCCAACTCATTTTGGTCTCTATCATTAATTTGGTTAGGCGCTTTTTAATTTCCCCATTCATCCTTTCAACTTTCCCTGAGCTTTGGGGGTGCCAAGGAGTATGATACTCCCCTTTACTTCCCAGAGCTTCTAACGTTTCTCGAATTATTTTGGAAGTAAAATGAGGCCCTCTGTCCGAATCGATAGCTGACATGACTCCATATCTAGGTATGATATGTTCTAATAATATTTTTACTACCGTCCTTGCAGTGGCCCGAGCTACTGGGAAAGCCTCTACAAAGTGAGTTAGGTGATCTATAAAAACTAGGAGATACTTATATCTGCCTACCTTTGGTAACTCCATAAAGTCTACCTGAATCCTTTCGAATGGCTTCTTGGCTAGTTGCCTTCCCCCAGGGACTCTTTCCCTAAGGTGCTGTTTATTTATCCTTTGACATGTTAAACATTCTCCAACAATTCTTTTTGCTAGATCATACACCCCCAGGGTCATATATTTATTGGCAAATTGATCTACTAGAGCCTGCACTCCCCAATGGGTTTGTCTATGAAACTCTCTCAAAACTCGCCAAGCTACTCCTTTCGGGAGCATTTCTCTCTCATCAGGTAACCACCACTTTCCTTCTCGTTCAACTACTCCCATTTGCTCCAGTTTTCCTTTTTCCTGATTTGTGAATTTCATAGCATACTTAGTTTGTACAGGATCTTGTTCAATTGCTTTTATCACCAGTAACGCAGCTTTCTTAGCTTCCTCGTCTGCTAAATTGTTCCCTCTTATTTGTGTGGAGGTTCCCTTTCGATGGCCCTTTACATAAACTACCGCAATTTGTTTGGGCCCTCTTAATGCCTCCAAAGTTTGCTTTATTAAGGTCTCATGTATTAATCCCTACCTTGAGAATTCATTAGGCCCCTCTCTTCCCAAATTTTTCCGAACGTGTGAACTACCCCAAATGCATATTTAGAATCCGTAAATATTGTTCCTCTCTTATCTTTTAACAACTGTAATGCCCTCAATACTGCGAATAGTTCGCAGGCTTGTGCCGACCAACTTATATTAAGGGGGCCTGATTCTTTAATTGTCCAACTGCTCCCGTCTATTATAGCGTATCCTGACTTCCTTTTCCCGTTCACTATCCGGGATGATCCATCTACGAACAATTTCTCTCCACATAACAACTCCTCTTCCTCTAAATCCTCCCTTATCTTGGTTTGATATTCTATTACCCTGATACAATCATGGGAAAGAGATTCGCTCGGTTCTCCATACAAAAATTGAGCTGGATTTTGCAAATTAGTTGTTTCAAGCTCTAACTTGGGAGAGTGCAATAAGATCCCTTCATATTTCAGTAACCTGGCATCCGTAATCCATTTATCAGCTTTCTGCTGTAATACTCCTCGTATATTATGAGGGGTGTATACCTTTAATTCTCCTCCCATCGTTATTTTTCCAGCTTCTTCGACTAAGAGGGCAGTAGCAACTATGGCCTGTAAACAAGTAGGCCAACCACGACTAACTGGATCTAATAACTTGGAATAATACCCCACGGGTTTCTTGTTACCTGCCCATTCCTGCGTTAGGACCCCGAAGGCCGTTCCACCCTCCGTGTTAACAAATAGATAGAAAGGCCTCCAGGTATTCACCAGACTCAATACTGGGGCATTTACTAAATCAGTTTTTAAATTCTCTAATTGCTTGTCATCCTCTGTATTCCATTTCATCAGACCTTCCCTTAGCAACTCGTCCAACCCTTTCTCCTGCCAATCTTCCAACTTTTCTAACTTCTTTCTAATATCCGGCCATGACTTTGCCACAAACTGAGTTTTTAGAAGGGCTTGCCCGACCGGTGTCATAGGGTCTATCCCAGAATAAAGCTGCAAGCTCTTTCTTAATCTTTCTAACCATTCTGTGGGAGTCTCATCTTTCTTTTGTTGTTCATTAAAGGCTTTATTTATGTTCTGCCCTCGAGGGACCGACTCCTTAATCCCCTGTACGACTATAGTGCGGAGATCTCCCATATGGCCTCTGTGTTCCGGGTTTTGATTATCCCAATTAGGGCGCTGCTGGGGCCACTTAATGTCAGCAGCCGGCCCCTGTTGGTGTTGCTGGTCCCAGACTCTCATCCCAGACCTTCGGATCATCTCCCGCTCTTCCACAGTAAATAGTATCCCTAAAATGGCTTGCAGTTCATCCCAGGTATATAGGTTAGGTCCTAGAAACTGGTCTATCCTTTCCGAAACTCCTAAGGGATCCTCTAACAAACTCCCCATTTCCTTCTTAAACTCTCTTACATCCCCCGAGTTTAAAGGCACTGACACAAATCCCAACGTGGGTTGTGGGCCTCCCATTGCTATTTCTCTTAGTGGGTATAGCCCTGTTTTCGATGATGTTTGTAGCCCCGTTTCTGATGTTATTTGCTGTCTAGCCTGACTCCTCGTGAGTCTTCGGGTCCCCCCCACTGTCCCCGAAGAATCGGGATCCTCCTCAGGGGCTGAAGGCACAAGGGGAGAGGGAGGTCCTGGATTTTCTACCGGCGGGGGATCATAGGGAGGGGGAGGGGGTGGAGGTTCCTCAGGGACCCTCTTCTTACGGCCAGATTTATTTTCACCTAGAGTGAAAATCCCAGCACGAGTAGCAGAAGATAGCCAACAGCGCGCATACTCGCTCTCCTCAGAATTAAAGGGCTCCTTATCATTTACATAAAGGTTTAGAGCCTGACAAATCCAATTGTCATATGTCCCAAAAATTGGCCAACACAAGTGATCTGGTCTAATTTGCTGGTTTCCCCAGACACATATGCAATAATAAACCATCTTTTCCCTACTTTTGTTTCTTGTGCAAGGCGCACCT
This sequence comes from Colius striatus, assembly GCF_028858725.1. Classification (NCBI taxonomy): domain Eukaryota; kingdom Metazoa; phylum Chordata; class Aves; order Coliiformes; family Coliidae; genus Colius; species Colius striatus. The sequence goes on along the minus strand of NW_026908523.1, from coordinate 892,312 downwards.
TCCCATTGCCTGAGCATAAGGCCCAATGGGGAATCTTGGGGAATATCCAGTAACCTCTCCTTGGGTCCCTTCCCCATGAGATCAGAAGGCTTGCTCTTCTTCTGTCCCATCTTCCGGAGTGCCTTCTTACACACACACACACGCACCCCTCGTTCGTGGCTCACGCCCTCGCGGGCAATGAGAACCGCACTACAAGAGAGTCCCGCCCTGCCTCGAGGCAGGGTCCACACTCACTTCGCTTCCCCAAGGGGGGTGTCTCACTCAAGCACACTCCAGGAAACCCACCCCAACCGAACGGAATCCTTACCCTCTCTGGGGTCTTCGTCCAGTCCTGAACAGAATCCTTACCCTCCCTGGGGTCTTCGTCCAGTCCTGAACGGAATCCTTACCCTCCCTGGGGTCTTCGTCCAGTCCTGAATGGAATCCTTACCCTCCCTGGGGTCTTCGTCCGGTTCTTCGTGCACAAAGTTTACGGGGTTCAATTCTTTGCCCAATTATCGAAATTTAGGGTTCGGAATTCAAGGGCCTCGAGGAGTCCCCAACTCACCCCGGGATCGTCAAAAAAAGACGAGGTGCGCCGTCCCGATGTGCGAGGGTCCTCCGCCGAAGCTCGAGAATCCGAGTCACGGCACCAAATTGTTATAGAGGAATCAGCCTCTAAAGCTTTCTTAACCAAACAGAACTTTATTAAACCAATTGTAGCAAGCGATAAAAGGGCAAACAGCGCTGGGTGACCGGGGGAAGCGCAACAGTTCCGCCACGGCACACACATTCATCCTTTGCATGTCCTTATATATGTTATCCCCCCCTTCATGGGCTGGGACACTGCGACGAATCGGTCTCTGGTTGGTCAGTTGACAGTGTCCACGCCTGGTCCTTGCTCATCTACCAGCTCCAGATTGGTGAAAAATGTTGCTGGGTGTTCCTGCCTTTGAAGTTTCGCTATTTTGTTGCACCTTCCCAGCGCTGCCCAGGTGTTGGCTTAACCACTTAACTACTATTACAAGACATAATAAAACTTACACAAACAGAGTCATTGCTTATAACAACATGCACAACACAACTGAATCCCACTCGATTTGCTCAACAATAACAATTTTTACCATCACCCATTACACTGGGATCCATGTCCATTCTCCCTAACCACTCCTCGACAAGACCCCAGCTACAGTAGTAAGTAGGTCCCCATGCAGTCTATCAGCCAGCACGGTGTCACATTTGCAGCTGCTTTCCTGTGGGAGCTATCTTTAATACCACACTTTTTTTCCTCAGCTCCCATTGAAAAAATACATGTGTCTGTTAAGTTATGCCACTGAGTATGGGAGCTACAAGAAAGCAGGAAGGCAGACCCCAGCTACAGTAGTAAGTAGGTCCCCATGCACTCTATCAGCCAGCACAGTGTCACATTTGCAGCTCCTTTCCTGTGGGAGCTATCTTCAATACCACACTTTTTCTCCTCAGCTCCCATTGAAAAAATACATGTGTCTGTTAAGGTATACCACTGAATATGGGAGCTACAAGAAAGCAGGAAGGCAGACCCCAGCTACAGTAGTAAGTAGGTCCCCATGCAGTCTATCAGCCAGCACGGTGTCACATTTGCAGCTGCTTTCCTGTGGGAGCTATCTTCAATACCACACTTTTTCTCCTCAGCTCCCATGGAAAAAATACATGTGTATGTTAAGTTATGCCACTGAGTATGGTAGCTACAAGAAAGCAGGAAGGCAGACCCTGCCGCGAAGTTTTCGGCTCTAGGCCTGAAAAATCCAGACTTGAAGCCTGAAACCCAGGCACGAAGGCCTGAAACCCAGGCACAAAAGCCTGAAAAACCCAGGCACAAAGGCCTGAAAAACCCAGGCACGAAGGCCTGAAACCCAGGCACAAAAGCCTGAAAAACCCAGGCACGAAGCCTACTTCATGCGGCGATCAACCCAGGGTCCGATTCTCAGCTGGGTGGGAAGAAATCAGTCCTACTCAATGTGAGTGATAGCAGAAATCTTCTTCTTCATTGAGAGCAGGCTCTAACTTATATACACAGCAGCTTCAAAGCTAGCTCAGCAACAGCAGCTAATAGATTACATTCTTATGCTAATCCTACTTGCGGTTTCTGCGATAAGCAAGCTCCCTCACATTTTCCCAACTTGTTTTTCCCCCCGTAGTTGTTTTCCACCTTGGGCTGTTACCTCGTTAGCTGAAAACAGCCCGACCTTGAAGGAAGAGAAAGCGGCCTGCTGTCTGCGTGACAGCAACTGCTTTAACCATGGCTCTGACTCTGGTCTTGATTGTGCATTAAATTCATATAACTGGAACTCAGATTGCCTTGCCCCATCGGGCCTAACATTATACCCTGGGATCCATGTCCATTCTCCCTTAACCACTCCTCGACAAGACCCCAGCTACAGTAGTAAGTAGGTCCCCATGCAGTCTATCAGCCAGCACGGTGTCACATTTGCAGCTGCTTTCCTGTGGGAGCTATCTTCAATACCACACTTTTTTTCCTCAGCTCCCATTGAAAAAATACATTTTGTCTGTTAAGTTATACCGCTGAGTATGGGAGTTACAAGAAAGCAGGAAGGCAGACCCCAGCTACAGTAGTAAGTAGGTCCCCATGCAGTCTATCAGCCAGCACGGTGTCACATTTGCAGCTGCTTTCCTGTGGGAGCTATCTTCAATACCACACTTTTTCTCCTCAGCTCCCTTTGACAAAATACATGTGTCTGTTAAGTTATGCCACTGAGTATGGGAGCTACAAGAAAGCAGGAAGGCAGACCCCAGCTACAGTAGTAAGTAGGTCCCCATGCAGTCTATCAGCCAGCACGGTGTCACATTTGCAGCTGCTTTCCTGTGGGAGCTATCTTCAATACCACACTTTTTCTGTTCAGCTCTGTTGTGGTTTTGCTCAGCCAGGAACAAAGAGCCACGAGGGTGCTCGCTCACTCCTCCCCTCCCGGTGGAGTGGGAAGGGGAACCAGAGAAAAAGGGGAAAAACCCGCGTAGTTTGAAATAAGAGCGGTTTAATAGAACAACAATAAGAATGAACAGGTTCAAGGGGAAAAAAGGAACAGTTTTAACAGTACACGAGGGGAATATACAAAAGGAATGGCGCGTGCCGCGGCTGCTCACCACCCAGGACCCGACGCGACTCCCCCTCCGACCGGCAGCCCCGCCTATGCTCCCGAAGCCCCATCCCCGACTAGCTCCCTGCTTCTAGGTACTGGGCATGATGTCAGTATGGTATCGAATACCTGTTGGCCAGCCCAGGTCAGCTGCCCATGCTGTGCCCCTTCCTACTTCCTCATCAAAGTTAACTCTATCCTAGCCAAAACCAGGACATTCCACCCCTTATTCTATACCATCTACATCATGCCTAGTTTCACAATATACAACATCTGAGCACCACATTTCCTCTTCCTGAAAAAATAGGGGCACACACAGAGAAGTATATCATTCCCTCAGTTTATAGGCCACCCCCCTAACATTCCTGTTAAGTCCATTTGGCCGTTTAGTTCATAACGTCAGGTCTTATTCATCATAAATCTTTCACAGCAGGGCAGATGGGGTATGTGTGGGATACGTCACTGCATGCAGTATCAGGATTTTGCAGTTGGTCTTTTAGGTGTGTCTTATCTGTAAGTTGAAAGCACTGATCTTGAGGACGTCACTGGGCACCAATTCACATTCTGCTATTCTGTATCTTGCTTGTCCATGTCTATCTTTCGGTGATCTGGGTGGTCCTTACTGTAGTGTCAGTGATACGGCATAGAGCAACTATGGTAATGACGACATACAACAACGTTATTTAACAACTAACATAATACAATTTGATTCAACGAATTCACAGGCTATTCTCACCCAAAATCAATTTTCCTTGAGGTACACACTGGGTTGTCCCATCCTTACACATCACCCACCAAGTGTACCCAGGTCCCTGAGCAAAAACAATCCCACGAATGGGTTTACCTTTACCCAAGGTAGGACTCACCCATACTGCTTTCCCTAACAGATCTTTTACGTGCACTACAGGGACTTTATCCCCTTCTACAGTATGTAAAAGTTCCGATTGGGCAGGGCCAGCTCTGTTCACAGATCCTCTGGAGTTGACTAGCCAGGTGGCCTTTTCTAAATTTGTGTCCCAATGTTTGAATGTTCCACCCCCCATTGCTCTCAGTGTGGTCTTCAATAGTCCATTGTGTCGTTCAACTTTTCCTGAGGCTGGTGCATGATAGGGGATGTGATAAACCCATTCAATGCCATGCTCTTTGGCCCAGGCATCTATGAGGTTGTTCCTGAAGTGCGTCCCATTGTCTGACTCAATTCTTTCTGGGGTGCCATGTCGCCAGAGGACTTTCCTTTCAAGGCCCTGGATGGTGCTCCGAGCGGTGGCATGAGACACAGGATACGTTTCCAACCAGCCGGTGGTCGCCTCCACCATTGTGAGCACATGGCGTTTGCCTTGGCGAGTCTGTGGCAGTGTGATATAATCAATCTGCCAGGCCTCTCCGTATTTATATTTCTGCCATCGTCCTCCATACCATATGGGCTTCCACCGCTTGGCTTGTCTGATTGTAGCACACGTCTCACACTCATGGACAACCTGTGCAATGGCATCCAAGGTTAAATCCACCCCTCGATCACGAGCCCATTTATAGGTGGCATCTCTGCCTTGATGACCTGAGGTGCCATGGGCCCACCGAGCTAAAAATAACTCCCCCTTGTGTTGCCAGTCTAAATCTATCTGAGCTGCTCCAATCTTTGCAGCCTTGTCCACTTGCTGGTTATGCAGATGCTCTTCAGAGGCCCTGTTCTTAGGTATGTGGGCATCTACATGGCGCACTTTCACAACCAGCTTCTCCAGCCGAGCAGCAATGTCTTGCCATATTGGGGCAGCCCAGATGGGCTTGCCCCGTCGTTGCCAGTTGTTCTGTTTCCATTGCTGCAACCACCCCCACACAGCATTTGCTGCCATCCACGAGTCAGTGTAGAGATAAAGCCTTGGCCAGTTTTCTCGTTCAGCAATGTCTAAAGCTAACTGGATGGCTTTTACCTCTGCAAACTGGCTCGATTCACCCTCTCCTTCTGCAGTTTCTGAAACTTTGCGTAGGGGGCTCCACACAGCTGCCTTCCACCTCCGATGCTTCCCCACAAGACGACAGGACCCATCGGTGAACAGGGCATACCGCTTCTCATCTTCTGGAAGTTCCTCATATGATGGGGCCTCTTCAGCACGGATTGCTTCCTTTTCTGGTGATATTTCACTGTCTTCACACTCTGGCCAGTTCGTAATCAGTTCCAGAATTCCAGGGCGGCTAGAACTTCCTACACGAGCTCGTTGTGTGATCAATGCGATCCACTTACTCCATGTAGCATCAGTTGCATGATGTGTGGAGGAGGCCCTCCCTTTGAACATCCAGCCCAGCACTGGCAGTCGGGGTGCTAGGAGAAGTTGTGTTTCTGTGCCGATCACTTCTGATGCAGCTTGAACCCCTTCGTATGCCGCCAGTATCTCCTTCTCAGTTGGAGTGTATCGGGCCTCGGATCCTCTGTATCCCCGACTCCAGAATCCAAGGGGTCGGCCTCGACCCTCCCCAGGTGCTCTCTGCCAAAGACTCCAAGTAGGGCCATTCTCTCCAGCTGCGGTGTAGAGCACATTTTTAACATCTGGTCCTGTCCAGACTGGCCCAAGTGCCATCGCATGAACTATCTCCTGTTTAATTTGTTCAAAACTTTGTTGCTGTTCAGGACCCCATTCAAAATCATTTTTCTTCCGTGTTACGTGGTAGAGAGGGCGCACAATCATACTGTAATTTGGAATATGCATCCTCCAAAAACCCACAACACCTAGGAAAGCTTGTGTTTCCTTTTTGCTAGTTGGGGGAGACATGGCTGCAATTTTGTTGATCACATCTATTGGGATATGGCGACGTCCATCCTGCCATTTTACTCCTAAAAACTGGATCTCCTGCGCAGGCTCTCTGACCTTATTTCGTTTAATGGCAAAACCAGCCTTCAGAAGAATTTGAATTATCTTCTTTCCCTTCTCAAGAACTTCCTCTGCTGAGTCACCCCACACAACAATGTCATCAATGTATTGCAGGTGTTCTGGGGCCTCGCCCTTCTCCAGCGTGGCCTGGATCAGTCCATGGCAGATGGTGGGGCTGTGTTTCCACCCCTGGGGCAGTCGATTCCAGGTATACTGAACCCCTCTCCAAGTGAAAGCGAACTGGGACCTGCACTCTACTGCCAAAGGAATTGAGAAGAATGCATTGGCAATATCAACGGTGGCATACCATTTGGCTGCCTTGGACTCCAGTTCATATTGGAGTTCCAGCATGTCCGGCACAGCTGCGCTCAGCGGTGGCGTGACTTCATTCAGGCCACGATAGTCTACTGTCAGTCTCCACTCTCCAGTAGACTTTCGCACTGGCCATATGGGACTGTTAAAGGGTGAGCGAGTTTTGCTGATCACCCCTTGGCTCTCCAGTTGGCGAATCAACTTATGAATGGGAATCACTGAATCTCTGCTGGTGCGATATTGCCGACGGTGCACTGTTGTGGTCGCAATTGGCACCTGTTGCTCCTCAACCCTCAGCAAACCCACAACGGAAGGGTCCTCTGAAAGGCCAGGCATGCTGGATAGTTGTTCAATTTCCTCTGTCTCCACTGCAGCCACACCAAAGGCCCACCGGTACCCTTTTGGGTCCTTAAAATACCCTCTCTTAAGGTAGTCTATGCCCCAGGATACACGGAGCTTCTGGGCCTGTTACAATGGGATGTTTGTGCCACTCATCTCCGGTTAAACTCACTTCAGCTTCTAACAAGGTTAGCTGTTGAGATCCCCCTGTCACTCCAGAAATACAAACAGATTCTGTCCCTTTACAACTTGATGGCATCAGAGTGCACTGTGCTCCAGTATCCACTAAAGCCTTGTACTCCTGTGGGTTTGATGTGCCAGGCCATCGGATCCACACTGTCCAATAAACTCGGTTGTCCCTCTCCTCCACCTGGCTGGAGGCAGGGCCTCCCTAGTACTGGCCATGGCAGTCATTGGATACTTTTTGTAGAAAAGAGCTAGAAGTCCCCTCGAGGGGACTAGAATAGAGCTCAACACTTCTATTCTGTCTAGGGAGTTGCTCACTGGAAACTGGAGCAGCATCTTTCCAAGAGAAATTGCTCCTTGTAGCGGTTTTTCCCCGTAGCTGCCATGCCCGTGCCCTTAAGGCCGAAGTAGGTTGCCCATGCCACTTGTTCATGTTCTCTCCCTGGTCCCGCAGGTAAGACCACAAAGCACCTCGTGGTGTCTGCCCTCTATATTCCCTCTCTTGAACAGAGGGACATCTACTAATGGCTGAAGTACGGACTCGGGCAGGTGGAGTGCGGGACATATCTTCTTTGAATTGGTGGAACTCTTTTGACATTTTATCTACAGCCGAGACAACAGCCTGTAGGGAGGAAGACAGACTTTCTTCATATTGCCGAAGTTGAACACCCATTTCCCCCACTGTTTTCCCCTCACCTTCTTTCCAGGAGATGACTGCCAATGAATTAGCATAAGATGATGGTGCACTCTGCAGAAATCTTCGCCACATAGACTGTGTGCACTGGACCTCATCTGGGTCTGTTGGTAACTGCTCATTATGAATCATTTCCCGCACAGCTAACTCCCTCAGGTACTGGATACCTTTGTCCATTGTGGTCCACTTGCCTGGGTGGCATATGATATCTTCTTTGAAGGGGTATCTTTCCCTCACACCAGACAAAAGTCTTCTCCAGAGGCTGAGGACTTCTGTCTTCCTTCCAATCGCCTTGTCAATGCCGCCATCCCGGGACAGAGAGCCCAGCTGCCTGGCTTCCCTGCCCTCCAAGTCCAAGCTGTGGGCCCCATTCTCCCAGCATCGGAGCAGCCAGGCAACAAGGTGCTCGCTTGGGTGGCGACTGTAATCTTTTCGTACTTCTCGCAGTTTGCTCAGGGACAAGGATCGGGTGATTATCTCTGGCTCTGGCTCTGACTCTTCCTCCCGTTCCCGTGATGATACTGGTTCATCTTCATCCCTCACAAGGCGAACTGATTTTTTTATGTGTTTCCTTTTCTGGACAGGAGCAACTGACACTGCCACAGGTTGATCCTCTGATTCAGAATCAGTGTCTGCTGTTGGAGTTAGGGCAGCAACAGCATCAGTTGCCTCAGTTTGAATAGCCACAGTGGTTGCTAGGGTGGCATTCCTAATCTGTACAAGTAAGAAACTCTTCCAATACCGGTTCATATTCTTCTGTGTATCAATCCCTCCATAGCTGCCCAACCTCATAACAGTCTGGAAAACACATTTCACAACTCTACCCAAGAAAAACACCCTACCTGGGGAACAGAGCAATAAAACCACAATGGCTGGGACATCCCAAGTGCGTTCGGAATTGTCAAAAGCTATTGCAGTTAACTTGAATGAGTAAGGGAGGATGGAAAAAATGGAAAAATTACGTCCCTCCATTTTTCCCATGAACTGAGTGTCACTAGTGTCACTACCTTCTGAAAATAAATGTCCAAGTTGCAGAAATGCCAACCCAGTCATGTACAAGTATTGGCCTAGCTCCATACCCAGTGACACAACCATGCCATAAGCCAGTAACAACCAGTACATCAGAACGAGTGCTTTTGTCCCTTTTCCAAAGGACATAAACACCATCAGAGAGAATACATAGTGCATATGACAAATTATGGGCCAACAGCAGTTAAGCAAATCCATCAACATTGTGACAATTGTTTCAGCCTACTGTGTCTTATTTCAACCCCGCGGGCCCCACGTTGGGCGCCAAATATGTCGTGGTTTTGCCCAGCCAGGAACAAAGAGCCACGAGGGTACTCGCTCACTCCTCCCCTCCCGGTGGAGTGGGAAGGGGAACCAGAGAAAAAGGGGAAAAACCCGCGTAGGTTGAAATAAGAGCGGTTTAACAGAACAACAATAAGAATGAACAGGTTCAAGGGGAAAAAAGGAACTATTTCAACAGTACACGAGGGGAATATACAAAAGGAATGGCGCGTGCCGCGGCTGCTCACCACCCAGGACCCGACGTGACTCCCCCTCCGACCGGCAGCCCCGCCTATGCCCCCGAAGCCCCGCCCCCGACTAGCTCCCTGCTTCTAGGTACTGGGCATGATATCAGTATGCTATCGAATACCTGTTGGCCAGCCCAGGTCAGCTGCCCATGCTGTGCCCCTTCCTACTTCCTCATCAAGGTTAACTCTATCCTAGCCAAAACCAGGACAAGCTCCCATTGAAAAAAATACATTTTGTCTGTTAAGTTATGCCACTGAATATGGGAGCTACAAGAAAGCAGGAAGGCAGACCCCAGCTACAGTAGTAAGTAGGTCCCCATGCAGTCTATCAGCCAGCACGGTGTCACATTTGCAGCTGCTTTCCTGTGGGAGCTATCTTCAATACCACACTTTTTCTCCTCAGCTCCCATTGAAAAAATACATGTGTCTGTTAAGTTATGCCACTGAGTATGGGAGCTACAAGAAAGGAGGAAGGCAGACCCCAGCTACAGTAGTAAGTAGGTCTCCATGCAGTCTATCAGTCAGCACGGTGTCACATTTGCAGCTGCTTTCCTGTGGGAGCTATCTTCAATGCCACACTTTTTCTCCTCAGCTCCCATTGAAAAAAATACATTTTGTCTGTTAAGTTATACCGCTGAGTATGGGAGCTACAAGAAAGCAGGAAGGCAGACCCCAGCTACAGTAGTAAGAAGGTCCCCATGCAGTCTATCATCCAGCACGGTGTCACATTTGCAGCTCCTTTCCTGTGGGAGCTATCTTCATTACCACACTTTTTCTCCTCAGCTCCCATTGAAAAAATAAATGTGTCTGTTAAGTAAATACCACTGAATATGGGAGCTACAAGAAAGCAGGAAGGCAGACCCCAGCTACAGTATTAACTAGGTCCCCATGCAGTCTATCAGCCAGCACGGTGTCACATTTGCAGCTGCTTTCCTGTGGGAGCTATCTTCAATACCACACTTTTTATGCTTACCTCCCATTGAAAAAATACATGTGTCTGTTAAGTTATGCCACTGAGTATGGGAGCTACAAGAAAGCAGGAAGGCAGACCCCAGCTACAGTAGTAAGTAGGTCCCCATGCAGTCTATCAGCCAGCACGGTGTCACATTTGCAGCTGCTTTCCTGTGGGAGCTATCTTCAATACCACACTTTTTCTCCTCAGCTCCCATTGAAAAAATACATGTGTCTGTTAAGTTATGCCACTGAGTATGGGAGCTACAAGAAAGGAGGAAGGCAGACCCCAGCTACAGTAGTAAGTAGGTCCCCATGCAGTCTATCAGCCAGCACGGTGTCACATTTGCAGCTGCTTTCCTGTGGGAGCTATCTTCAATACACAATTATTCTCCTCAGCTCCCACTGAAAAAATACATGTGTCTATTAAGGTATACCACTGAGAATGGGACCTACAAGAAAGCAGGACGGCAGACCCCAGCTACAGTAGTAAGTAGGTCTCCATGCAGTCTATCAGCCAGCACGGTGTCACATTTGCAGCTCCTTTCCTGTGGGAGCTATCTTCAATACCACACTTTTTCTCCTCAGCTCCCATTGAAAAAATACATGTGTCTTTCAAGTTATGCCACTGAGAATGGGAGCTACAAGAAAGCAGGAAGGCAGATCCCAGCTACAGTAGTAAGTAGGTCCCCATGAAGTCTATCAGCCAGCACAGAGTAACATTTGCAGCTCCTTTCCTGTGGGAGCTATCTTCAATACCACAGTTTTTATCCTCAGCTCCCATGGAAAAAATACATGTGTCTGTTAAGTTATGCCACTGAGTATGGGAGCTACAGGAAAGCAGGAAGGCAGACCCTGCCGCGAAGTTTTCGGCTCTTGGCCTGAAAAACCCAGGACTGAAGCCTGAAACCCAGGCACAAAGGCCTGAAACCCAGGCACGAAGCCTGAAAACCCAGGCACGAAGCCTGAAACCCAGGCACGACGCCTGAAACCCAGGCACAAAAGCCTGAAAAACCCAGGCACAAAAGCCTGAAAAACCCAGGCACGAAGCCTACTTCATGCGGCGATCAACCCAGGGTCCGATTCTCAGCTGGGTGGGAAGAAATCAGTCCTACTCAATGTGAGTGATAGCAGAAATCTTCTTCTTCATTGAGAGCAGGCTCTAACTTATATACACAGCAGCTTCAAAGCTAGCTCAGCAACAGCAGCTAATAGATTACATTCTTATGCTAATCCTACTTGCGGTTTCTGCGATAAGCAAGCTCCCTCACATTTTCCCAACTTGTTTTTCCCCCGTAGTTGTTTTCCACCTTGGGCTGTTACCTCTTTAGCTGAAAACAGCCCGACCTTGAAGGAAGAGAAAGCGGCCTGCTGTCTGCGTGACAGCAACTGCTTTAACCATGGCTCTGACTCTGGTCTTGATTGTGCATTAAATTCATATAACTGGAATTCAGATTGCCTTGCCCCATCGGGCCTAACATTATACCCTGGGATCCATGTCCATTCTCCCTTAACCACTCCTCGACAAGACCCCAGCTACAGTAGTAAGTAGGTCCCCATGCAGTCTATCAGCCAGCACGGTGTCACATTTGCAGCTGCTTTCCTGTGGGAGCTATCTTCAATACCACACTTTTTCTGTTCAGCTCCCATTGAAAAAATACATGTGTCTGTTAACGTATACCACTGAATATGGGAGCTACAAGAGAGCAGAAGGCAGACCCCAGCTACAGTAGTACGTAGGTCCCCATGCAGTCTATCAGCCAGCACGGTGTCACATTTGCAGCTCCTTTCCTGTGGGAGCTATCTTCAATACCACACTTTTTCTCCTCACCTCTCATTGAAAAAATACATGTGTCTGTTAAGTTATGCCACTGAGTATGGGAGCTACAAGAAAGCAGGAAGGCAGACCCCAGCTACAGTAGTAAGTAGGTCTCCATGCAGTCTATCAGCCAGCACGGTGTCACATTTGCAGCTGCTTTCCTGTGGGAGCTATCTTCAATACCACAGTTTTTATTCTCAGCTCCCATTGAAAAAATACATGTGTCTGTTAAGTTATGCCACTGAGTATGGGAGCTACAAGAAAGCAGGAAGGCAGACCCCAGCTACAGTAGTAAGTAGGTCCCCATGCAGTCTATCAGCCAGCACGGTGTCACATTTGCAGCTGCTTTCCTGTGGGAGCTATCTTCAATACCACACTTTTTCTGTTCAGCTCCCATTGAAAAAATACATGTGTCTATTAAGGTATACCACTGAGTATGGGAGCTACAAGAAAGCAGGACGGCAGACCCCAGCTACAGTAGTAAGTAGGTCCCCATGCAGTCTATCAGCCAGCACGGTGTCACATTTGCAGCTGCTTTCCTGTGGGAGCTATCTTCAATACCACACTTTTTCTGTTCAGCTCCCATTGAAAAAATACATGTGTCTGTTAAGTTATGCCACTGAGTATGGGAGCTACAAGAAAGCAGGAAGGCAGATCCCAGATACAGTAGTAAGTAGGTCCCCATGCAGTCTATCAGCCAGCACGGTGTCACATTTGCAGCTGCTTTCCTGTGGGAGCTATCTTCAATACCACACTTTTTATCCTCAGCTCCCATTGAAAAAATACATGTGTCTGTTAAGTTATGCCACTGAGTATGGGAGCTACAAGAAAGCAGGAAGGCAGACCCCAGGTACAGTAGTAAGTAGGTCCCCATGCAGTCTATCAGCCAGCACGGTGTCACATTTGCAGCTGCTTTCCTGTGGGAGCTATCTTCAATACCACACATTTTCTGTTCAGCTCCCATTGAAAAAATATATGTGTCTGTTAAGTTATGCCACTGAATATGGGAGCTACAAGAAAGCAGGAAGGCAGATCCCAGATACAGTAGTAAGTAGGTCCCCATGCAGTCTATCAGCCAGCACGGTGTCACATTTGCAGCTGCTTTCCTGTGGGAGCTATCTTCAATACCACACTTTTTCTCCTCAGCTCCCATTGAAAAAATACATGTGTCTGTTAAGTTATGCCACTGAGTATGGGAGCTACAAGAAAGCAGGAAGGCAGACCCCAGCTACAGTAGTAAGTAGGTCCCCATGCAGTCTATCAGCCAGCACGGTGTCACATTTGCAGCTGCTTTCCTGTGGGAGCTATCTTCAATACCACACTTTTTATCCTCAGCTTCCATTGAATAAAATACATTTTCTCTGTTAAATTATACTGCTGAGTATGGGAGCTACAAGAAAGCAGGAAGGCAGACCCCAGCTACAGTAGTAAGTAGGTCCCCATGCACTCTATCAGGCAGCACGGTGTCACATTTGCAGCTGCTTTCCTGTGGGAGCTATCTTCAATACCACACTTTTTGTGTTCAGCTCCCATTGAAAAAATAGGTGTGTTTGTTAAGTTATGCCACTCAGTATGGGAGCTACAAGAAAGCAGGAAGGCAGACCCCAGCTACAGTAGTAAGTAGGTCCCCATGCAGTCTATCAGCCAGCACGGTGTCACATTTGCAGCTGCTTTCCTGTGGGAGCTATCTTCAATACCACACTTTTTCTCCTCAGCTCCCATTGAAAAAATACATGTGTCTGTTAAGTTATGCCACTGAGTATGGGAGCTACAAGAAAGGAGGAAGGCAGACCCCAGCTACAGTAGTAAGTAGGTCCCCATGCAGTCTATCAGCCAGCACGGTGTCACATTTGCAGCTGCTTTCCTGTGGGAGCTATCTTCAATACACAATTATTCTCCTCAGCTCCCACTGAAAAAATACATGTGTCTATTAAGGTATACCACTGAGAATGGGACCTACAAGAAAGCAGGACGGCAGACCCCAGCTACAGTAGTAAGTAGGTCTCCATGCAGTCTATCAGCCAGCACGGTGTCACATTTGCAGCTCCTTTCCTGTGGGAGCTATCTTCAATACCACACTTTTTCTCCTCAGCTCCCATTGAAAAAATACATGTGTCTTTCAAGTTATGCCACTGAGAATGGGAGCTACAAGAAAGCAGGAAGGCAGATCCCAGCTACAGTAGTAAGTAGGTCCCCATGAAGTCTATCAGCCAGCACAGAGTAACATTTGCAGCTCCTTTCCTGTGGGAGCTATCTTCAATACCACAGTTTTTATCCTCAGCTCCCATGGAAAAAATACATGTGTCTGTTAAGTTATGCCACTGAGTATGGGAGCTACAGGAAAGCAGGAAGGCAGACCCTGCCGCGAAGTTTTCGGCTCTTGGCCTGAAAAACCCAGGACTGAAGCCTGAAACCCAGGCACAAAGGCCTGAAAGCCAGGCACGAAGGCCTGAAACCCAGGCATGAAGCCTGAAACCCAGGCACGAAGCCTGAAAACCCAGGCACGAAGCCTGAAACCCAGGCACGACGCCTGAAACCCAGGCACAAAAGCCTGAAAAACCCAGGCACAAAAGCCTGAAAAACCCAGGCACGAAGCCTACTTCATGCGGCGATCAACCCAGGGTCCGATTCTCAGCTGGGTGGGAAGAAATCAGTCCTACTCAATGTGAGTGATAGCAGAAATCTTCTTCTTCATTGAGAGCAGGCTCTAACTTATATACACAGCAGCTTCAAAGCTAGCTCAGCAACAGCAGCTAATAGATTACATTCTTATGCTAATCCTACTTGCGGTTTCTGCGATAAGCAAGCTCCCTCACATTTTCCCAACTTGTTTTTCCCCCGTAGTTGTTTTCCACCTTGGGCTGTTACCTCTTTAGCTGAAAACAGCCCGACCTTGAAGGAAGAGAAAGCGGCCTGCTGTCTGCGTGACAGCAACTGCTTTAACCATGGCTCTGACTCTGGTCTTGATTGTGCATTAAATTCATATAACTGGAATTCAGATTGCCTTGCCCCATCGGGCCTAACATTATACCCTGGGATCCATGTCCATTCTCCCTTAACCACTCCTCGACAAGACCCCAGCTACAGTAGTAAGTAGGTCCCAATGCAGTCTATCAGCCAGCACGGTGTCACATTTGCAGCTGCTTTCCTGTGGGAGCTATCTTCAATACCACACTTTTTCTGTTCAGCTCCCATTGAAAAAATACATGTGTCTGTTAACGTATACCACTGAATATGGGAGCTACAAGAGAGCAGAAGGCAGACCCCAGCTACAGTAGTACGTAGGTCCCCATGCAGTCTATCAGCCAGCACGGTGTCACATTTGCAGCTCCTTTCCTGTGGGAGCTATCTTCAATACCACACTTTTTCTCCTCACCTCTCATTGAAAAAATACATGTGTCTGTTAAGTTATGCCACTGAGTATGGGAGCTACAAGAAAGCAGGAAGGCAGACCCCAGCTACAGTAGTAAGTAGGTCTCCATGCAGTCTATCAGCCAGCACGGTGTCACATTTGCAGCTGCTTTCCTGTGGGAGCTATCTTCAATACCACAGTTTTTATTCTCAGCTCCCATTGAAAAAATACATGTGTCTGTTAAGTTATGCCACTGAGTATGGGAGCTACAAGAAAGCAGGAAGGCAGACCCCAGCTACAGTAGTAAGTAGGTCCCCATGCAGTCTATCAGCCAGCACGGTGTCACATTTGCAGCTGCTTTCCTGTGGGAGCTATCTTCAATACCACACTTTTTCTGTTCAGCTCCCATTGAAAAAATACATGTGTCTATTAAGGTATACCACTGAGTATGGGAGCTACAAGAAAGCAGGACGGCAGACCCCAGCTACAGTAGTAAGTAGGTCCCCATGCAGTCTATCAGCCAGCACGGTGTCACATTTGCAGCTGCTTTCCTGTGGGAGCTATCTTCAATACCACACTTTTTCTGTTCAGCTCCCATTGAAAAAATACATGTGTCTGTTAAGTTATGCCACTGAGTATGGGAGCTACAAGAAAGCAGGAAGGCAGATCCCAGATACAGTAGTAAGTAGGTCCCCATGCAGTCTATCAGCCAGCACGGTGTCACATTTGCAGCTGCTTTCCTGTGGGAGCTATCTTCAATACCACACTTTTTCTCCTCAGCTCCCATTGAAAAAATACATGTGTCTGTTAAGTTATGCCACTGAGTATGGGAGCTACAAGAAAGCAGGAAGGCAGACCCCAGGTACAGTAGTAAGTAGGTCCCCATGCAGTCTATCAGCCAGCACGGTGTCACATTTGCAGCTGCTTTCCTGTGGGAGCTATCTTCAATACCACACATTTTCTGTTCAGCTCCCATTGAAAAAATATATGTGTCTGTTAAGTTATGCCACTGAATATGGGAGCTACAAGAAAGCAGGAAGGCAGATCCCAGATACAGTAGTAAGTAGGTCCCCATGCAGTCTATCAGCCAGCACGGTGTCACATTTGCAGCTGCTTTCCTGTGGGAGCTATCTTCAATACACAATTATTCTCCTCAGCTCCCACTGAAAAAATACATGTGTCTATTAAGGTATACCACTGAGAATGGGACCTACAAGAAAGCAGGACGGCAGACCCCAGCTACAGTAGTAAGTAGGTCCCCATGCACTCTATCAGGCAGCATGGTGTCACATTTGCAGCTGCTTTCCTGTGGGAGCTATCTTCAATACCACACTTTTTCTCCTCAGCTCCCATTGAAAAAAATACATTTTGTCTGTTAAGTTATGCCATTGAGTATGGGAGCTACAAGAAAGCAGGAAGGCAGACCCCAGCTACAGTAGTAAGTAGGTCCCCATGCACTCTATCAGGCAGCACGGTGTCACATTTGCAGCTGCTTTCCTGTGGGAGCTATCTTCAATACCACACTTTTTATCCTCAGCTCCCATTGAAAAAATACATGTGTCTGTTAAGTTATGCCACTGAGTATGGGAGCTACAAGAAAGCAGGAAGGCAGACCCCAGGTACAGTAGTAAGTAGGTCCCCATGCAGTCTATCAGCCAGCACGGTGTCACATTTGCAGCTGCTTTCCTGTGGGAGCTATCTTCAATACCACACATTTTCTGTTCAGCTCCCATTGAAAAAATATATGTGTCTGTTAAGTTATGCCACTGAATATGGGAGCTACAAGAAAGCAGGAAGGCAGATCCCAGATACAGTAGTAAGTAGGTCCCCATGCAGTCTATCAGCCAGCACGGTGTCACATTTGCAGCTGCTTTCCTGTGGGAGCTATCTTCAATACCACACTTTTTCTCCTCAGCTCCCATTGAAAAAATACATGTGTCTGTTAAGTTATGCCACTGAGTATGGGAGCTACAAGAAAGCAGGAAGGCAGACCCCAGCTACAGTAGTAAGTAGGTCCCCATGCAGTCTATCAGCCAGCACGGTGTCACATTTGCAGCTGCTTTCCTGTGGGAGCTATCTTCAATACCACACTTTTTATCCTCAGCTTCCATTGAATAAAATACATTTTCTCTGTTAAATTATACTGCTGAGTATGGGAGCTACAAGAAAGCAGGAAGGCAGACCCCAGCTACAGTAGTAAGTAGGTCCCCATGCACTCTATCAGGCAGCACGGTGTCACATTTGCAGCTGCTTTCCTGTGGGAGCTATCTTCAATACCACACTTTTTCTCCTCAGCTCCCTTTGACAAAATACATGTGTATCTTAAGTTATGCCACTCAGTATGGGAGCTACAAGAAAGCAGGAAGGCAGATCCCAGATACAGTAGTAAGTAGGTCCCCATGCAGTCTATCAGCCAGCACGGTGTCACATTTGCAGCTGCTTTCCTGTGGGAGCTATCTTCAATACCACACTTTTTGTGTTCAGCTCCCATTGAAAAAATAGGTGTGTTTGTTAAGGTATACCACTGAATATGGGAGCTACAAGAAAGCAGGAAGGCAGACCCCAGCTACAGTAGTAAGTAGGTCCCCATGCAGTCTATCAGCCAGCACAGTATCACATTTGCAGCTGCTTTCCTGTGGGAGCTATCTTCAATACCACACTTTTTATCCTCAGCTCCCTTTGAAAAAATACATGTGTCTGTTAAGTTATGCCACTGATTATGGGAAGTACAAGAAAGCAGGAAGGCAGACCCCAGCTACAGTAGTAAGTAGGTCCCCATGCAGTCTATCAGCCAGCACGGTGTCACATTTGCAGCTGCTTTAATGTGGGAGCTATCTTCAATACCACACTTTTTCTGTTCTGCTCCCATTGAAAAAATGCATTTTGTCTGTTAAGTTATACCACTGAGTATGGGAGCTACAAGAAAGCAGGAAGGCAGACCCCAGCTACAGTAGTTAGTAAGTCCCCATGCAGTCTATCAGCCAGCACGGTGTCACATTTGCAGCCCCTTTCCTGTGGGACCTATCTTCAATACCACACTTTTTATCCTCAGCTCCCATTGAAAAAAATACATTTTGTCTGTTAAGTTATGCCACTGAGTATGGGAGCTACAAGAAAGCAGGAAGGCAGACCCCAGCTACAGTAGTAAGTAGGTCTCCATGCAGTCTATCAGCCAGCACGGTGTCACATTTGCAGCTCCTTTCCTGTGGGAGCTATCTTCAATACCACACTTTTTCTGTTCAGCTCCCATTGAAAAAATACATGTGTCTTTCAAGTTATGCCACTGAGAATGGGAGCTACAAGAAAGCAGGAAGGCAGATCCCAGCTACAGTAGTAAGTAGGTCCCCATGAAGTCTATCAGCCAGCACAGAGTAACATTTGCAGCTCCTTTCCTGTGGGAGCTATCTTCAATACCACAGTTTTTATCCTCAGCTCCCATGGAAAAAATACATGTGTCTGTTAAGTTATGCCACTGAGTATGGGAGCTACAGGAAAGCAGTAAGGCAGACCCTGCCGCGAAGTTTTCGGCTCTTGGCCTGAAAAACCCAGGACTGAAGCCTGAAACCCAGGCACGAAGGCCTGAAAGCCAGGCACGAAGGCCTGAAACCCAGGCACGAAGCCTGAAACCCAGGCACGAAGCCTGAAAACCCAGGCACAAAAGCCTAAAAAACCCAGGCACAAAAGCCTGAAAAACCCAGGCACGAAGCCTACTTCATGCGGCGATCAACCCAGGGTCCGATTCTCAGCTGGGTGGGAAGAAATCAGTCCTACTCAATGTGAGTGATAGCAGAAATCTTCTTCTTCATTGAGAGCAGGCTCTAACTTATATACACAGCAGCTTCAAAGCTAGCTCAGCAACAGCAGCTAATAGATTACATTCTTATGCTCATCCTACTTGCGGTTTCTGCGATAAGCAAGCTCCCTCACATTTTCCCAACTTGTTTTTCCCCCGTAGTTGTTTTCCACCTTGGGCTGTTACCTCGTTAGCTGAAAACAGCCCGACCTTGAAGGAAGAGAAAGCGGCCTGCTGTCTGCGTGACAGCAACTGCTTTAACCATGGCTCTGACTCTGGTCTTGATTGTGCATTAAATTCATATAACTGGAACTCAGATTGCCTTGCCCCATCGGGCCTAACATTATACCCTGGGATCCATGTCCATTCTCCCTTAACCACTCCTCGACAAGACCCCAGCTACAGTAGTAAGTAGGTCCCCATGCAGTCTATCAGCCAGCACGGTGTCACATTTGCAGCTGCTTTCCTGTGGCAGCTATCTTCAATACCACACTTTTTCTGTTCAGCTCCCATTGAAAAAATACATGTGTCTGTTAAGTTATGCCACTGAGTATGGGAGCTACAAGAAAGCAGAAGGCAGACCCCAGCTACAGTAGTACGTAGGTCCCCATGCAGTCTATCAGCCAGCACGGTGTCACATTTGCAGCTCCTTTCCTGTGGGAGCTATCTTCAATACCACACTTTTTCTCCTCACCTCCCATTGAAAAAATACATGTGTCTGTTAAGTTATGCCACAGAGTATGGGAGCTACAAGAAAGCAGGAAGGCAGACCCCAGCTACAGTAGTAAGTAGGTCTCCATGCAGTCTATCAGCCAGCACGGTGTCACATTTGCAGCTGCTTTCCTGTGGGAGCTATCTTCAATACCACACTTTTTCTCCTCAGCTCCCATTGAAAAAATACATGTGTCTGTTAAGTTATGGCACTGAGTATGGGAGCTACAAGAAAGCAGGAAGGCAGACCCCAGCTACAGTAGTAAGTAGGTCCCCATGCAGTCTATCAGCCAGCACGGTGTCACATTTGCAGCTCCTTTCCTGTGGGAGCTATCTTCAATACCACACTTTTTATCCTCAGCTTCCATTGAATAAAATACATTTTCTCTGTTAAATTATACCGCTGAGTATGGGAGCTACAAGAAAGCAGAAAGGCAGACCCCAGCTACAGTAGTAAGTAGGTCCCCATGCAGTCTAACAGGCAGCATGGTGTCACATTTGCAGCTGCTTTCCTGTGGGAGCTATCTTCAATACCACACTTTTTCTCCTCAGCTCCCATTGAAAAAAATACATTTTGTCTGTTAAGTTATGCCATTGAGTATGGGAGCTACAAGAAAGCAGGAAGGCAGACCCCAGCTACAGTAGTAAGTAGGTCCCCATGCACTCTATCAGGCAGCACGGTGTCACATTTGCAGCTGCTTTCCTGTGGGAGCTATCTTCAATACCACACTTTTTATCCTCAGCTCCCATTGAAAAAATACATGTGTCTGTTAAGTTATGCCACTGAGTATGGGAGCTACAAGAAAGCAGGAAGGCAGATCCCAGCTACAGTAGTAAGTAGGTCCCCATGCAGTCTATCAGCCAGCACGGTGTCACATTTGCAGCTGCTTTCCTGTGGGAGCTATCTTCAATACCACACTTTTTCTGTTCAGCTCCCATTGAAAAAATACATGTGTCTGTTAAGTTATGCCACTGAGTATGGGAGCTACAAGAAAGCAGGAAGGCAGATCCCAGATACAGTAGTAAGTAGGTCCCCATGCAGTCTATCAGCCAGCACGGTGTCACATTTGCAGCTGCTTTCCTGTGGGAGCTATCTTCAATACCACACTTTTTCTCCTCAGCTCCCATTGAAAAAATACATGTGTCTGTTAAGTTATGGCACTGAGTATGGGAGCTACAAGAAAGCAGGAAGGCAGACCCCAGCTACAGTAGTAAGTAGGTCCCCATGCAGTCTATCAGCCAGCACGGTGTCACATTTGCAGCTGCTTTCCTGTGGGAGCTATCTTCAATACCACACTTTTTATCCTCAGCTTCCATTGAATAAAATACATTTTCTCTGTTAAATTATACCGCTGAGTATGGGAGCTACAAGAAAGCAGAAAGGCAGACCTCAGCTACAGTAGTAAGTAGGTCCCCATGCAGTCTAACAGGCAGCATGGTGTCACATTTGCAGCTGCTTTCCTGTGGGAGCTATCTTCAATACCACACTTTTTCTCCTCAGCTCCCATTCAAAAAAAATACATTTTGTCTGTTAA
This sequence comes from Colius striatus, assembly GCF_028858725.1. NCBI lineage: Eukaryota > Metazoa > Chordata > Aves > Coliiformes > Coliidae > Colius > Colius striatus. Next base: position 871,105 of record NW_026908523.1, on the reverse strand, counting down.
GTTATGCCACTGAGTATGGGAGCTACAAGAAAGCAGGAAGGCAGACCCCAGCTACAGTAGTAACTAGGTCCCCATGCAGTCTATCAGCCAGCACGGTGTCACATTTGCAGCTCCTTTCCTGTGGGAGCTATCTTCAATACCACACTTTTTATCCTCAGCTTCCATTGAATAAAATACATTTTCTCTGTTAAATTATACCGCTGAGTATGGGAGCTACAAGAAAGCAGGAAGGCAGACCCCAGCTACAGTAGTAAGTAGGTCCCCATGCACTCTATCAGGCAGCACGGTGTCACATTTGCAGCTGCTTTCCTGTGGGAGCTATCTTCAATACCACACTTTTTCTCCTCAGCTCCCATTGAAAAAAATACATTTTGTCTGTTAAGTTATGCCATTGAGTATGGGAGCTACAAGAAAGCAGGGAGGCAGACCCCAGCTACAGTAGTAAGTAGGTCCCCATGCAGTCTATCAGCCAGCACGGTGTCACATTTGCAGCTGCTTTCCTGTGGGAGCTATCTTCAATACCACACTTTTTGTGTTCAGCTCCCATTGAAAAAATAGGTGTGTTTGTTAAGGTATACCACTGAATATGGGAGCTACAAGAAAGCAGGAAGGCAGACCCCAGCTACAGTAGTAAGTAGGTCTCCATGCAGTCTATCAGCCAGCACGGTGTCACATTTGCAGCTCCTTTCCTGTGGGAGCTATCTTCAATACCACACTTTTTCTCCTCAGCTCCCTTTGACAAAATACATGTGTATCTTAAGTTATGCCACTGAGTATGGGAGCTACAAGAAAGCAGGAAGGCAGATCCCAGCTACAGTAGTAAGTAGGTCCCCATGCAGTCTATCAGGCAGCACGGTGTCACATTTGCAGCTGCTTTCCTGTGGGAGCTATCTTCAATACCACACTTTTTCTCCTCAGCTCCCATTGGAAAAAATACATTTTGTCTGTTAAGTTATGCCACTGAGTATGGGAGCTACATGAAAGGAGGAAGGCAGACCCCAGCTAAAGTATTAAGTAGGTCCCCATGCAGTCTATCAGCCAGCACGGTGTCACATTTGCAGCTCCTTTCCTGTGGGAGCTATCTTCAATACCACACTTTTTCTGTTCAGCTCCCATTGAAAAAATACATGTGTATGTTAAGTTATGCCACTGAGTATGGGAGCTACAAGAAAGCAGGAAGGCAGACCCTGTCGCGAAGTTTTCGGCTCTTGGCCTGAAAACCCCAGGCTTGAAGCCTGAAACCCAGACACGAAGGCCTGAAAGCCAGGCACGAAGGCCTGAAAGCCAGGCACGAAGGTCTGAAACCTAGGCACGAAGCCTGAAACCCAGGCACGAAGGCCTGAAACACAGGCACGAAGCCTGAAACCCAGGCAGAAAGGCCTGAAACCCAGGCACGAAGCCTGAAACCCAGGCACAAAGGCCTGAAAAACCCAGGCACGAAGGCCTGAAACCCAGGCACAAAAGCCTGAAAAACCCAGGCTCGAAGCCTACTTCATGCGGCGATCAACCCAGGGTCCGATTCTCAGCTGGGTGGGAAGAAATCAGTCCTACTCAATGTGAGTGATAGCAGAAATCTTCTTCTTCATTGAGAGCAGGCTCTAACTTACATACCCAGCAGCTTCAAAGCTAGCTCAGCAACAGCAGCTAATAGATTACATTCTCATGTTCATCCTACTTGCGGTTTCTGCGATAAGCAAGCTCCCTCACATTTTCCCATCTTGTTTTTCTCCAAAGTTGTTTTCCACCTTGAGCTGTTAGCTGTTAGCTGTTAGCTGAAAACAGCCTGACCTTGAGGGAAGAGAAAGCGGCCTGCTGTCTGCGTGACAGCAACTGCTTTAACCATGGCTCTGACTCTGGTCTTGATTGTGCATTAAATTCATATAACTGGAACTCAGATTGCCTTGCCCCATCAGGCCTAACATTATACCCCGGGATCCATGTCCATGCTCCCTCATTTTTTCTCCACAGTCCTCATCTGAGAAGACAGAAGTGGCAGAGCCCATCTATGAGAGACTGAGCACATCCCCCATTCCCTGCCCCCCTGAGCCATTGAGGGGCGAGGAGGTAGAGATATCAGGAGCAGTGAAATGGGATGGGGAAGAAAGGAGGGATGGGGGAGGGAGATCTTAAAGTGCCAGTTGTAATACTCACCATCCTGCTCCCTTTTGCTTTTATTCCGTTCTGTTTCTTGTAGAATAAACTTTCCTATTTTCCTCTCTCAGTCGAGCACTGGAGTCTGTTTTTGCCTGGAACTGTAATTGACAGTGAGCCCTCCCTGCCCTTGTCTTAATCCACAACAATCTTGCTTATCTTTTTACTCCCATTTCGCTGAGGTCTCCGCCATCCTAACGAGGGTGGGGGTGAATGGGGGCACTGAGCGAGAGACTGTGCTGGTGCTGCTGTGCTGGCTGGGCCAAACCACGACAGGACATCTGGGTACTGTAGCAGTGCTCTGAGACATAACATAATATGTGGGCACTGAAACGGGACTCTGTGGCATCACAGCACATGTGGGCACTGCAACAGTGCTCTTTAACGTCATATCATAACTGGAGATTGCTACAATGCTCTGTGACAGCATATCTCGACACTGCACCAGTGCTCTGTGACATCACAGCACATGTAGGCACTGGTAGGGGGCTGTGTGACATCATAGAATATATCTGCACTACAACAGTGCTCCGTGAAATCACAGCACTCCAGGACACTGCAGCGGGGTTCTATGACATCACATCACCACTGGGCACTGCACCAGTGCTCTGTGACATCACAGCACATGTGCACACTGCAACAGGACTGTGTAACACAGCAGCACATCTGGGCGTTGCAGCGGGGCTGTGTGACATGACAGCACGTTTGGTCACTGCAAAAGTGCTCTGTGACAACACAGGACGTCTGGGCACTGTAGCAGTGCTCTGTGACTTCACAACATATCTGGGCATTGATGGGACTCTGGCATCACAGTAAAGGTGGGCACTGCAGCAGTGCTCTGTAACATCATATCACAACTGCACATTGCTACATTTCTCTGTGACATCATATCTCAACACTGCAACAGTGCTTTGTGACATCGTAGTATATCTTGGCACTGGAAGGGGGCTGTGTGATATAATAGAACATCTTCACACTGCAACAGTGCTCTGTGAAATCACAGCACTCCAGGACACTGCAGCGGGATTCTGTGACGTCACATCACCACTGGGCACTGCAACGGTGCTGTGTGACATCACAGCATATGTGAACACTGCAACATGATTCTGTAACAGAAAAGCACATCTGGGCGTTGCAGCGGGGCTGTGTGACATGACAGCACATCTGGGCACTGCAAAAGTGCTCTGTGACATTACAGGACGTCTGGGCACCGTAGCAGTGCTCTGATGTATAATAGCATATCTGGACACTGAAACAGGACTCTGTGGCATTACTACACATGTGGGCACTGCAACAGTGCTGTATAACATCACAACTACACATTGCTACAGTGCTCTACGACATCACAGCAGTACCAGGCACTGCACCAGTGCACTGTGACATCATAACACATCTAGGCACTGGAAGGGGGCTGTATGACATCATAGAACATCTTGGCACTGCAACAGTGCTCCGTGGAATCACAGCACTCCTGGACAGTGCAGTGGCATTCTGTGATATCACATCACCACTGGGCACTGCAACAGTGCTCTGTGACATTACCAGACATCTGGGCAGTCCATCACTGCTGTGATATATAATAGCACATCTGAGCACTGCAATAGTGCTCTGTGACATCACAGGATGTCTGGGCACGGTAGTAGTGCTCATGAGTTCACATAATATGTGGGCACTGGAATGGGACTCTGTGGTATCACTGAAGATGTGGGCACTGCAACACTGCTCTACAACATCATATCAAACTGCACATTGCTACAGTGCTCTATGACATCACAGCAGTACCAGGCACTGCACCTGTGTTCTGTGACATCATAACATATCTAGGCACTGGAAGGGGGCTGTATGACATCATAGAACATCTTGGCACTGCAACAGTGCTCCATGAAATCACAGCACTCCAGGGAACTGCAGCGGGGTTTTGTGATTTCATATCACCACTGGGCACTGCAACAGTGCTCTGTGACATTACAAGACATCTGGGCACTCCATCACTGCTCTGATATATAATAGCATATCCGGGCACTGCAATAGTGCTTTGTGACATCACAGGATGTCTGGGCACTGTAGCAGTGCTCTAAGACATAATATCATATCCTGGCAATGAAACGGGACTCTCTGGCATCACAGCACACATGGGCACTGAAACAGTGCTGTATAACTTCATGTCACAACTGCACATTGCTACAGTGCTCTGTGAGAACACAGTATATCTCAACACTGCACCAGTGTTCTGTGACATCACAGCATATCTAGGGACTGGAAGGGGGCTGTGTGACATCATAGAACATCTTGGCACTGCAACAGTGCTACATGAAATGACAGCACTCCAGGGCACTGCAGCGGGGTTCTGTGACGTCACATCACCACTGGGCACTGACACATTGCTCTGTGACATTAAAAGATGTAGAATCTTAGAATAATAGACTGGTAGGTGTTGGAAGGGACCTTTAGAGATCATCTAGTCCAACCCCCCAGCAGAAGGAGGTTCAGGTCGCATAGGAATGTGTCCAGGCAGGTCTTGAAGACCTCCAAGGAAGGAGCCTCCACAGCTCCTCTGGGCAGCCTGTTCCACTGCTCCATCACTCTCATGGTGAAATAGGTTTTTCTTATGTTTAAATGGAACTTGTTGTGTTCCAGCTTCATCCCATCACCCCTTGTCCTGTTACTAGCTGCTATAGAAAAGAGGGATGTCCCAACATCCTGACACCCACCCTTTAGATATTTATAAATGTTAATAAGATCACCCCTCAATCTCCTCCAGATTGAACAGCCCCAGCTCCTGCAGCCTTTCCTCGTATGAAAGATGTTCTATACCCCTGATCATCTTGGTGGCCCTGCGCTGGACTCTCTCCAGCAGTTCCCAATCCCTCTTGAGCTGAGGAGCCCAGAACTAGACACAGGACTCCAGATGAGGCCTCACCAGGGCAGAGTAGAGGGGGAGAAGAACTTCCCTCTTCTTGCTGGTCACACTCCTCTTGATGCATCCCAGAATGTCATTGGCCTTCTTGGCCACGAGGGCACATTGCTGGCTCATGTTTAGTTTATTATCAATCAGGTCTCCCAGGTCTCTCTCTGCAGAGTTGCTTTTCAGCACTTCGACCCCCAGCCTGTACTGGTGCATGGGGTTGTTCCTTCAACAGGTTGTGTGCCAGGCTGGCAGGGGGCTGCTCCTCGTGCCCAGGCTGTGCTCTCCTCACACTCTGCTCCCCTCGTTTCCCAGAGCGAGCGTGTTTGTGTGTAAGTTCTTTGGTGGCATCATCCCTGACATGATCCAGACCCCAGATGACAAGAGCTTGTGTCACCCTTGAACTGCACCAGTGCCACCAGCTGCTGGAAAAAGCCCAGTATATACCCAAAAATCTTGAGGCTGGTCACAAGAGCTTGGGGAGGAGTGGTGATCCCCCAGCGTGGTGATCAATGGCACAGAATCGAGTTGGAGGCCTGTGGTCAGTGGGGTTCCACAGGGATGGGTTCTGGGGTCAGTCTTGTTCAACATCTTCATCAACCACCTGGATGAGGGGACAGAGGGACCCTCAGTGAGCTCCCTGATGGCACCAAACTGGGAGCACTGGCTGATTCCCCAGAGGCTGTGCTGCCAGTCAGTGAGAGCTGGACAGGCTGAGAGTTGGGCAGAGAGGAACCTGCTGAGGGTCACCAGGAGTAAGGGCAGAGTCCCCAGCTCCAGAGAGACAGGGAACGGCTGCAGAGAGGCAACACAGGGCTACTGAGATGCTGAGGGGATGGAACATGTGTGTGAGGAGGAAAGGCTGCGGGCCCTGGGGCTGTTTAGGTAAGAGGAGACTGCAGGGGGTTCTCATTAATACTGACAAATATGTCACTGGTGGCTGTCAGGGGGCTGGGGCAGCACTTTTGTTCTGTTGTATCCAGTGACAGGACAAGGGCTGATGGAAAGAAGCTGCAACACAAAATGTCCCATTGAAACATGAGCAAAAGCCATTTCCCTGCTGAGGTGAGGGAGCCCTGGCCCGGGCTGCCCAGGGAGGCTGCGGAGGCTCCTTCTCGGCAGGTTTCCAAGCCCAGCTGGACACGCTCCTGTGTGACCTGATCTAGGTGGGACCCGCCTGAGATGGGGGTTGGGCTGGATGAGCTTTAGGGGTCGCTTCCAACCGCCACCGTTCTGTGACTCTTTTTAGTGACGGCCCTTCCAGCCGCCACCCTCGGGCGATTCTTACGCCTGTGCCCAGAGGTGATGATGCTGCGGGGCGGGAGCGGGAGCGGGAGCAGCGGCAGCCGCGGCAGCCGCGGGACAGGCGCCGCTTCCCCGCGGCCGCCCCGCGGACTCCATTTCCCGTCAGCGCCCGCGCCTCGCTGTCGCGCAAAGCCGCCGGCGGCAGCCGCGGTGCCTGCCGGGAGTCGTAGTCCCAGCGTGCCCCGCGCGGAGCCCGCGCCACCGCCCCGCTCGCGCCGCCGCTCGCGCTGCCGGGGGTCTCTCAGCGCGGGGGCGGCGCCGGCGGCTGCTCCCGGGGGTCCCGGCGGAGGCGGCTCCGGCCGTGTCGGGCGAGGAGGAGGCGGCCGAGCTCCCCACGGCTGAGCGCCGGGCGGCGAGCGAGCGCAGGATGGGGGGCGCGTGGCCGGCGGTGAGCGCGGGCCGCGGGCGGGCCGGGGGGCGGCGGGAGGGCGGCGGGGAGGGGGCTCCGCGGCGGGCCGGGGGTGTCCGGTGAGGCGGGGCCGGGCGGAGGCGGCGGCGGGCCCGGGGCGGGCGGCGAGGCCCCGGGAGCCCGAGAGCCGCCCGCGGGCGCCGGTGGGGGGGAGGCGGCCGAACGCGGCTCCGCGGCGGCTCCTCGGGCCCCGGCGGCGGCGCGGAGCGGGGCGGGGGGAGGCGGGGCCGCGCCGTCCCTCCGTGCCGCGGGGGAAAGCGGGAGCGGGACCCGGGCCCGGCGGGGGCTGCCGCCCGCGGCCCGCCCCGGCGCTGCCCCGCTCCGCTCTTCTGTTCGGGGTTTGACCCGCTCCCGCTTCCCCGCCGCCGCCTCTCGCTGCAGCCGGGCAGCCGCGGCGGAGCGGGACGAGCCCCGGGCAGCCGGGAACGACCGGGCTGGGCCCCGTTCTGCGGCGGGGAGTCCCGGGGGAGGCGGCCCCGGCGCTGGCAGCTGCCTGGGACACGCTTCGCTCATCGCAAACACTTTGTGTCCCGCTCTTCCCCCGCCCCGCGTTATTTCCTTCGTGCTGTTGTGTTTAAACGCTGCTTGATGCGGTCCCATGGCGGGGGAGGGGGAGGGAAGTTCAGCCCCAGAGAGGGGTGACAACAGCTCAAAGGGTTCCTGGAGCCCTCCCGAGTCAGGAATTGCTGCGGTAGTGCCGTGTCCCTCTGTCCTGGGTGGGCTCCCTTTGGCCAGGGTTCTTTTTGGGCTGGGAGGTTGCCACTTTGGCTCATCCTCTGCTGCTGCTGCTTTTCCCTCACGGGTGGTGTGAGCACGTTTGGGAGAAGCAAACACAGAGCTGTGGTGAACAGTTGGTTGCCCCACAGGTTCTCATCTGAGTCAGGTGTTTTAAAGTGATATAAAGGGCTTTGAATTCCCAGCAGGAAGCCCCGTGAGGGCCATCAGTGGGAGGGGGCTCTTGGTCAGTGCTGTCTGCTCCTTGGGTTCATGTGGTGGGCACAGCTCTTTGCTCCTCTTCCCACTGGGTGTGCTTGAACGTGTCCTGCCCTCACCTCTGTGTGTCCCTCTGAACTCCATCCATTGGGGTTTTATCTGTACTTGCAAGTCTAATCCTCCCTTGTGAATGCTTGTGGCAGGCAGGAAGGTGACAAAAGGAGTTGTGTTGGTGATTTGTTGGGTAGGTGCAAGGCTTTGGGCTCTCACTGGGTGTTGTCAGCACCCTCCTGCTCAGAGACATCCCCTTCCCCTAAACCACACACCACCAGTCACAGAAACAGCCCCCAGCAGAGGCACTTCCCAAACCAGCCTCTTGCAAAAACCAAGGTGCTCACAGAAAGAGGAGAAGCTGGGAGGGTTTGGAAACATCTGGGGGTGAACTTTGTGAGTCCCTGTGCAGTGTTCCAGCTGGAGCTGTGAAAACCTTGTCCAAGCCTCATTCCACTGGGGTGTCTGACTGTCCCCAGCCCCTTTCTCTTGATGAGCTGAGTTGAGAGCCTTGTCCTATTTTAGGAGACACCCAGATCCTGCAGGTTGCTGGTTGTTGACGTACTCTGTGTTTGTGTTTCAGGGGCCCTGTGGGCAGTGGTGGAAGCGGCCAGCGCCGGCGCCTCGGTTCTCTGCCTGTGTGAGAAGGGAGATGCCAAGGTCACGGAAGAGACAGGCAAGATGTCCAAGAAGGAAAAGGAAATGAAAACAGGTGAGACCCATCCGCAAAGAGATTGTTTCCTTTTCACCCTTTGTTGTGTTTCAGTCTCCCTTTGGGCAGCTGGTGTGAATGGGCAAGGACACAGAGAGCAGGGCTGTGGCTGGTGTAAGAAATGCTTCATTCTTCCCAGAAAGCCCAGTTTTAACCCAAATCCTGCTGCTGAAGCGTCACTAATGAGCTTCAGCTTCCCAGCTGGATGCATTTAGTCATCCAGGATAGGCAAGAAGGCCAAGGGCACCCTGGCCTGGATCAGGAACAGTGTTGTCAGCAGGAGCAGGGAGCTGATCATTGCCCTGGACTCGCCTTTGGTGAGGCTGCACCTCCAATACTGTGCTCAGTTCAGGGTCTCTCTCTACAAGAAGGACATGGAGGTGCTGGAGAGGATCCAGAGGCAGCTACCAAGCTAGGAAAGGAATTGGAGCACATCTCATGAGGAAGGGCTGAGGGGTCTGGGGCTGTTTAGCCTGGAGAAAAGAAGGCTCAGGGGAGACCTTCTCGCTCTCTACATCTACCTGAAAGGAAGCTGCAGCGAGGTGGGGGTCAGTCTGTTCTCCCTGATAACAAGCAATAGAAGAAGAGGAAACAGCCTCAAGTTGTGCCAGGGGAGGTTCAGGCTGGACGTGAGGAGGAATTTCTTTGCTGACAGGGTTGTCAGGCCTTGGAACAGGTGCCCAGGGAGCTGCTGGAGTCACCATCCCTGGAGGGGTTTCAGAGCCGGGTGGGTGTTGCACGGAGGGCAATGGGCTGGTGGGTGATGGGACTGGGACAGAGGCTGCACTCCAGGAGCTGAAAGGTCTCTCCCAGCTGAAATGATCCTGTGACTGTGTGATGCCTGTGAAGTGATGTGTCTGTGTTGGGCTGTGCGGGGCTCTGCAGGGAAGGCCGCGTCCAGCCGTGACTGTGGCAACTGGAGGCAGGGCCTGGCTGCCCCCCACAGAGTCACAGAATGATGGGGCTTGTCAGGAACCTTTAGAGATCCTTCAGCCCAACCCCCTGCTAAGGCAGGTTCTGCTTGGTCAGGGACACAGGAACGTGTGCAGGTGGGTTTGGAAACCTGCCGAGAAGGAGCCTCCACACCCTCCCTGGGCAGTCTGGGCCAGGGCTCCCTCACATTAACAGGGAAATATGTTCCTTATGTTTAAATGGAAGCTCCTCCTAAAGCCCACAGGGGATACTTGCAGCAGCTTTTCACAGAAGCCTGTGTTTGCCCACGGGATAGAAAGCAGGGGAATCTGGGGCACTTGTGGCAGGTTCTCTCCCTTCCCTGTCCCTCTGGCCATGTGGCAGGATGGAGCTCAGTCCAGACGGTGCTGTGCCGGGGTTCCTCTCTGCCTGGACACACTCTGTGTCCAGGCTTTGACCCTAAGCTGTTCCTGCTTTACTTCCTTGGCCTGTGATTGTTGTTCTGTGGGGACAGGCTGAGCAGGTGAGTCACCTCCTTCACCCCGTGAGCTGGGGACAAGGAGGGCTGCGTGGGCAGTGCCCGTTGGCTCTGCAGGGCAAGGGCTCAGCAGCTGGAGGCAGGTAGCCACGGCTGCCCACTGCCTGTCCTCAACTTGCCATCTCCTCTGCTAGGAAGGTGCCGGGTCCTTGTTGCTGTTCCGAGGGTGGTGTTTCTCACAGAGCCTGCGGCAGCTGATCTTCAAGATGCTGCAGGAGATCTGCAGCCTACTGGCAGTACCTCCTAGGTAGGCACCGAGCCCTTTGGACTGGCTGTTTCTGCACTGCATGTGTCTCCTCCTGGAGCTGCAAGGTGCTGCCGTAGCAGCCGGGGCTTGCTGCCCCCGTGGCTGCCGCAGCCGCTGCCCTGGTGCTCTGAGAGACGTGGCTCCGGCGTCAGGTTTCCCTGCAGCGCTGCGGGTGCAGCTCAGCAGCTCCTGTCAGCCCGGCTGAGCCGGCCGGGCGCTGCCTGCCCCATGCTTCTGCTCTCCCGCAGGCTACCTGCTGCTCAGGGGCTTCGTGGCCTTGGGGGTGTGCTCCAGGAACGGCCCAGTGGAGAACCAGCGCAGCATCTGTCGCCTCTGCTGGGGCCTGCAGCTCCTGCTCACGGCTCAGGCATCCAGCTCCATTCTGTGTCCTTGCCCGTGCTGCTCACTGTCGCCTGCACCGAGAACATTGAGCACGTGGCCTCTTGGGCTTCCGCTGCCCACAGGGGAGAACTCTCAGCGCCCCGGCTGGCTCCTGGTGCCCCTCTGGCTTTACAGATGGGGAGAGGGGGGCACAGGAGCTGTGGGGTGTGTGGAAGCCGGTGTGTTCCCCTTTGCTGCCACACACAGCCTTTGCTTTTCTTTGTGAAACTGTCTTTATCAGGATATGTGTCATTCCTGCTGCTGCTGGTGGTGTCTGTGCTTACAGTGCTGCTCTGGAAATGTTTGGGTTCCTCTCCCTGCAGCTCAGGCCTGAACCTGCTCTGTCCCAGCTGCAGCCCATCGAGCAGCGAGTGCGAGGCTTCCTCAGAGCTGGCTCGCTCACAGCATCTCTCTGTTGGAACGGGATGCAGTGGGTTTGTGTGGGCAGGTTTGGCAGTCGGGGGCTCCAGGTGTGGCTGCTTTAAACAGAGAGCTTCCCCTGTATCTGGCAGGGCCAGGCCAGTCAGCTCTGGGCTGGACCCGCTGCTGCCCAAGGCCTGGCCAGTGAGTGATGGAGGTAAGGCCTCTGTGATGGACAGACTGGAGAAGGGGAAGAAGATGCTGCAGCAGAAGGGAGTGAGAAAGTGAGAACATGTCAGGGGTCCCTGTATGTGGGTGTGAGGTGACATCCCTGCAGTGCCCCCCATGGCCGTGGGGCTCAGTGTGGAGCATCCATGTGCAGCGAGGCCGTCCCAGGGGCCAGGAGCTGTGATTGGTGTCTCTGCGAGGCCGAAGGAGCAGCCCCGGCAGGAGCAGTGGGGCTGGGGGTGTGTCGGGCCCCGCGGGGCTGTGCCTGGGCTGGGTGCCAGGAGGAAACCTCAGGCTTCCTGGCCGGGCGCTGTGGGGGAAGCGCAGCGAGTGCTGCGAGGCCGCGGGGGCTGCGGTTTGTGCAGCAGCAGCTGCAGCTCCCGATGCATCTGCCTGCAGGGAACAACGGCCCCTGGGGCACACGGGGACGGTTGGGGACATGCTGGGGCCTGTCCTGCTGCCGGGCTGGGGACGTGTCCCAGCGCGGCTCCTGCCGGGGCCCTGTCCTGAGGCTCTCCAGGAGGGATGTTCCTGCAGGCCGGGGCTGCAGCTCTGCCCCCAGCCCAGGGCTGTCCCACAGGGGCTGCAGCAGGGCAGGGGCTGTTCCCTTTCCACCCCGACACAGAGCCAGTGCAGCCCCACAGCTCGGGGTTGGTGGACACTGCCCTTGTGGGTTCTCTGATGAGTGTAGCCCTGGGGATGGCCAGTGCTCCCAGTGCTCCCAGTGCTCCCAATTGAGGGCCTGGAGACCCATTTCCCCTCTGCGCCTGCCTCGGCCCATAACTCTGCCCCATGGCAGCAGCCGTGGCACCTGCATTGGGACCGTGGTGTCCCTCATATATGGGCATGAAGGGCACTGGAGAAGCTCATTGGCGGGCTGAGCTGTGTCAGAGGGGAGAGAGCTCCTGATCACATCTCAAAAGGTGCTGCTGCTTGGATTGGCTCCTGCAGCTGCGTTGGCATCTCTCAGAGATCTCACCCTGCCATCAGCAGCAGCCCCACGAGGGTGCGGGAGCCGTGCCGGGGAGTGGGGAGCAGCAGGGCTGTGGCCGCGGGGCAGGAGGCTCAGGATGGGCACGCAGGGACTCCTGTGGCCTCGGGTGCTGTGGCTGCTCCTCGGGCTGCAGCTGTGCAGGGGTAAGTGCTGGCTCCCTTGTCCCACAGCCCAGGGCCAGTGGGCACCAGCGTGCTCATCGGGATACCTCTGGCAATTCGGTTTCTTCACGGGTGCCGCTGGGACGAGGGGCAGAAGGTGCTCAAGGGAGTGGATGCTGTGCCTGTGTGGGTGGGAGAGGGAGGTGTGGGGCTGGGGCACGGGGCCATACGGGGGTTGCTGTGCTGGGGAGGAGAGAGGGGACATGGGAAAGGGGTGGTTGAATTAGTGGGGATGTGCTGCAGGCTGTGGCGCTGTGAATGGTACAGCAGGTCTGCTGCTGGGCAGCCTCAGCCCTTTGCAGAGCTGGGGAGAAAAGGGACCCCCAGACTGCCCCAGGGACAGCCCAGGATGGGGAGGGCTGTCCCTCAGGTGCCTTTACCTATGGCCTGGGCAGGGGGGACCTCAGAGCTGTCGTCTGGAGCTCAGTGCTCTCCTGACCAGCCCCGTGTTGGCGTTTCAGGGGCTGCAGAGTTGAGGCTGGTGAATGGCGGCAGCCGCTGTGCTGGGAGAGTGGAGGTGGAACACAAGGGACAGTGGGGAACTGTGTGTGATGATGAATGGGACTTGAAAGATGCTGCAGTGGTTTGCAAGCAGCTGGGATGTGGGTCTGCTGTTCGAGCTTTTCGGAATGCACATTTTGGGCCAGGATCTGGCCCCATTTGGTTGGATGATGTTCGGTGTCGTGGCTCTGAGCCTGCCCTGTCCAACTGTACACACAGAGGATGGGGTGAGAACAACTGTGATCACTATGAGGATGCTGGAGTGAGCTGTTCAGGTAAGAGGCCAGAAAGGGACCTGGCTGTGCCCTCCAGGATCAATGAGTGTGTGTGAGAGCAGGGTCCAGGCTGGCTGGTCACTCTGCCAAGCTGCAGCTGGTGTTGCTGGTTTCTCCAGTCCTGAGAAAGGACAAAAGGAACCCAGCCTGGGTTCTCACCACAAACCTGGACCCTGAGGTTGCTCAGCCCACTCTAAGTTGGTGCCTGGCCTGCCTCCTCCCTGCCCCATTGTCTCTCAGTTCCCATCTTCCTCCTCCCACTCAGCCAGGACCAGTCTGGCATTGCCACGGACCAGCTCCCACCATGCCAGAGGCACCCACAGCATCTCATGCAGCCACCCACAGCCCTGGGGAATGGCAAGAGATAACAAGGGACCTTATTGGCACCTTATTCCTCTGCCAGGGTGACCCCTGAGCTGCAGCCCACAGGGACACAACCCATGCAGTTGGGGTGACCTGTTGCTGCACCTTTCCTTCTTACCCCAGCCCCAGCTGCCCTGTGCCGCAGGATCTGTGCCAGCACTTGCACTGTCCTCAGTGCCCGTCCTTGCCCTGGGAGCTGCTGCAGCCCAGGGCTGCTCCTGGTGTGTCTGTGCCATCAACACCCACTGGGAGCTGCTGGGGGCTTGTGGGACACTTTGTGGTCTCCTTGGAGATGAGGTGGGATAAGGGTAGGTAACTGCCAGCAGGCGCTGGGAACTCACAGGGGGTTTGTCTGCTCCAGGGTTTGTCTGGCTGGTCGGAGGGGACAACGACTGCTCAGGACACGTGGATATCCATGATGGGGAGAAGTGGAAAAGTGTCTGTGCCTCAGCCTTTGGTGCCAGAGCTGCTGCTGTGGTCTGCAGGGAGCTGCAGTGTGGGGCAGCCCTGAACATCCAAGGGGCAGCTCGTGATGGAGCCAGCGCCGGTGCCATGTGGGACAGAGAGCTGCAGTGTGCAGGGAATGAACCCTTCCTCCAGTTTTGCCCCAGAGGCCCCTCCTGCGACCAGCTCTGCACCCCCAGAGCTGCTACTTGGCTCAACTGCACACGTAAGGACTGTCACTGGGGTGTAAAACACCAGGGATGTGCTGGGGACAGGGCAGCGGGGCAGGGACCGTGCTGGGCCTGAGGACAGAGGGGCTGATGTGGGGTCTGCAGCCCCACAATGATGCGGGAAGAGGTGGAGGAGGAGGATGGCAGCTCTCCTCCATTTGACCTCTCCCCAGCTCCTGAAGGAGCCAGAGCACAAGTCCAACCCCTTCCATTGTTCTCTGTCTCTGTGCTTGCAGGGTTCAGGCTGGTGAACGGCAGCACGGCGTGCGAGGGGAGGGTGGAGCTGCACGTGCAGGGGACCTGGGGCAGCCTCTGTGCCTCCCGCTGGCACCTCTCTGACGCCCACGTCCTCTGTGGCCGCCTGGGCTGTGGCTTTGCCATGTCCCTTCCCAGAGGAGGGAGTTTTGGGAGAGGAACGGGCCCCGTCTGGAGACACTCGTTCCGCTGCAGTGGGACTGAAGCCCACCTGGGACAGTGCCCAGTGACCGTGCTGGGGGCCTCCCCGTGCTCCCATGAGGATGCTGCTGCTGTCGTCTGCTCAGGTGAGGGCTGGCAAACCCTGGATTCGCTCCTTTGTCTCCTGGCATGACAGCAGCCCAAGTCAGGGGACCTGGGGCAGGCCCAGGCTGCACTTCCCCCTGCAGAAGCCCTGAGGGCTGCAGAGAGACGTTGTCCCTGCCCCCCAGGGCAGCCCCAAGGGCCACCTCCAGGCTCAGGCTCTTTTGATGTCCCCCCGGGGTGCTGGGTGCCGGACAGGGCTGTGGGGCTCATTCCACCCCTCTGGCTGCAGACAGCCCTGTCCCAGCAACACAGAAATAGCCCCAGGCATGATCTCAGTCCCACGGGGCTGCCTGGCTGCCCCCAGCAGCAGCAGCAGAGCAGAGGGTGAGCCACAGAGCCAGGCTGGGGCTTCTGGTGAGCACCAGCCTCAAACCTGTGCTTTCTGCTGGGGCAGACTCCTCAGCTCTGCTCCCTGCCAGGGACACTGGCTTCCAGGGCCCATCTCCAGCAGAGAACCAACGGCTTAGGTTGGAAAAGGCCTTGAAGCTGCTGCAGTCCCAGCCCTGCCCTCACCCTGCCAAGCCCACCACTGACCCAGCACCTCAGCTCCAATCTCAACCTGCTCTAGGGAAACCTGAGCCCAGCCCTGAAGGGATCCCAAAGCCGTGGGGCTGAGGTGCTGAGGGCCGTGGGTCAGTGCTGGGCTGGGCAGGGTGAGGGCAGGGCTGGGGCTGCAGCAGCTTCAGGGGCTTTTCCCGTCAGCCCAAAGGGTTGTGTGAGTCCATGATCGGTGATTCCACGACTCCCCAGGCCCCGCTGGCTCCGGGTCCCTGCGGCTGGTGGGGTGAGGGAGCCGGTGCGCCGGGCGAGTGGAGATCTTCCAGCGCGGGACGTGGGGCAGAGTCCTGTCTGAGCAGTGGGCCGTGGCGGAGGCCCGTGTGGCGTGTCGGCAGCTGCGGTGCGGAGAGGCAGAGACGGCCTACAAGCCGCCCACGGCCGAGCGAGGGCCGGGCCCCATGGGGCTGCGAGGGGTGCGGTGCCAGGGGCACGAGGCACAGCTGAGCCTCTGCAACGTCTCCTGGCCGGCAGCGGGGGTCGTGGAGGACGTGGGGGTGGTTTGCCAGGGTGAGTGTCCCCACGGGCCCCCCGGGGCACAGGGTGGGCGGGCAGCCGGCCCCCGCCGCCGTCTGGGCTCCGTCCCCGCCGCAGGGAGCCGACGCGTGCGACTGGCGAATGGGCCCGGGCGCTGCGCCGGGAGAGTGGAGATCTACTCCCAGGGCAGCTGGGGCAGCGTCTGCAACGACGGCCGGGACCTGCCCGATGCCGCCGTCGTGTGCCGACAGCTGGGCTGCGGAGGGGCCGTGCGGGCGCCGGGCTCTGCCGCCTTTGGGGAGGGCTCCGGGCACATCTGGCTGGACGGCGTGAACTGCTCCGGGGCCGAAGCCGCTCTCTGGGACTGCCCAGCCGGGCCCTGGGGGCGGCACGACTGCGGGCACAAAGAGGACGCCGGAGCCGTCTGCTCAGGTGTGTGGCGGGAGCTGTGGCGGGAGGCTGGTGCTCAGGGAGGCCGGGCCAGCAGGAGAGCCGGGCACGGCCAGCGCTGGCCCGGGCTGTCACTGAGCTCCTGCGCCGGCACCTCCTGCGCACAGCCAGGCACGGGCAGCCCCGGGGCCGCCGGGGTCCCTGGGGAGCTCAGCTGTGCCTGGGGGTGGGCGGCAAGGGCAGCGGTGTGTGGCCCTCAGGGACTCGTCTCTCTCCCCTGCCAGAGTTCACGGCCCTGAGGCTGGAGAACAGCAACGGCTGCTCCGGGCGCCTGCAGGTTTTCTACAACGGGACGTGGGGCAGCGTTTGCTCCAACTCCATGACCCCCAAAACGGTGTCACTGGCGTGCGAGGAGCTGGGCTGCGGGAAGGAAGGGACCCTGGAGATACAAGGGCCATGGGGCAGAGTGTCTGGCGCCGCCTGGCTGGACCGTGTGGAGTGTGAGGAGAGACACGGCTCCTTCTGGCTGTGTCCCTCCGATCCCTGGAACCTGCGGTCGTGCGACGAGCTGCGAGATGTGACCCACATCACCTGCCGTGGTAATTCTGAGCTGCACGGGCACCAGCATCCACCCAGCAATTCCTCCCTGCTGGCTGGGATCAGCACTGGGGTGGCAGCAGGAGCAGGGCAGGGATTGTCCCCTGTGCTGGGCTCTGGTGAGGCTGCAGCTCGACGGCTGTGCTCAGTGCTGGGCCCCTCACTCACTGCCAGAGGGACACTGAGGGGCTGCAGCATGGCCAGAGCCGGGAAGAGGAGCTGGGGAAGAGGCTGGAGCAAAAGGTGGCTGGGGAGGGGCTGAGTGAATGGGGGAGTTGAGCCTGGAGAAGAAGAGGCTGAGGGGAGTCAGCAGCACTCACTGACACTCACAGGAGGCTGCAGGGAACTGGGGGTCGATCTCTTCTCTCCAGTCATGAGTGACAGGACAAGAGGAAAGGGACTCAACTTGCCCCAGGGGAGGTTGAGATTGGAGCTGAGGCAGAACTTTTTCCCTGAGAGGCTTGTCAGCCCCTGTGCCAGGCTGCCCAGGGAGGTGGGGTGTCCTCATCTCTGGAGGGATCCCAAAGCTGAGGTGCTGAGGGCCGTGGGTCAGTGGTGGGATGGGCAGGGTGAGGGGAGGGCTGGGACTCCAGCACCTTCAGGGGCTTTTCCTACCCAAATGATTCCATGACTCCATGATTCTCTGATCTCCTTCTGCAGGGACACGGCCCAAAATGACCCCAACCCTGGGCTCCGCGTGCCCCAACGCCACGAGCTGCACAGGTAGGGAGCTGCTCCTCTGCTGCCCTTCTGGCCTGGCAGGGCTGTGCCCACCGTCCCGCTGCCCCAGCAGCTCTGTGCCTCCTGCAGACAGGGAGAGGATCCGCGCCGTGGGAGGAGAGGACGGCTGCTCGGGCCGGGTGGAGCTGTGGCACCGCGGCTCCTGGGGGACGGTGTGCGACGACACGTGGGACGTGCGGGATGCCGAGGTGGCCTGCAGGCAGCTGGGCTGTGGGCCCGCCGTGGCCGCCCTGCCCGAGGCTGCCTTTGGGGAGGGCACAGGCCCCGTCTGGCTGGAGAAGGTGGAGTGTCGGGGCACAGAGGCGGCTCTGCAGCACTGCCGGGCCTGGCCCGGGGACCGCGGGCTCTGCCAGCACAAGGAGGACGCGGCCGTGCGCTGCGCGGGTGAGTGCAGGGGCTGCAGCTCTGCCCGGGGCACTGCATGGAGCTGGGGCAGGTCCCGTCCTGCCCTCAGAGCTCTGGAGAGCGAGGCTGTTCCTGCAGAGCCTGGCAGCCTGGTCCCATGTGGGCAGCAGCTTCTGTGGGGCTGGATGTCCTCCAGCTGCTGCCCGGCCAGGCTCTGCAGCCCCAGGGGCACTTCTGGACCTTGGAGTCCTGGTTGATAAACTGAACATGACCCAGCAACGTGCCCTCGTGGGTAAGAAGGCCGATGGTATCCTGAGGGCATCAGGAAGAGGGTGGGCAGCAGGTCGAGAGAGGTTCTACTCCCCCTCTGCTCTGCCATATCTGGTGGGGCGTCATCTGGAGTCCTGTGTCCAGTTCTGGGCACCCCAGCTCCAGAGGGACAGGGAGCTGCTGGAGAGAGGCCAGTGCAGGGCCAGCAAGATGATCTGGGGACTGGAATCTCTTCCTTATGAGGAAAGGCTGTGGGGCCTGGGGCTGTTTAGTCTGCAGGAGGCTTCGGGGAGATCTCATTAACACTGACAAGTACCTAAAGGGTGGGTGTCAGGGGGATGGGGTGACATTTTTTCTGCAATGTCCAGTCACAGGACAAGGGGTAATGGACAAAAGCTGCAAAACAAAAAGCTCCACTAAAACACAAAGAGAAACTCTTACACTATTAATGTGAGGGAACCCTGGCCCAGGCTGCCCAAGGAGGGTGTGGAGGCTCCTTCTCCAAGCCCACCTGGACACGTTCCTCTGCCCCCTGAGCGAGGGGAACCTGCTGTAGCAGGATGTCAGCTGGATGAGCTCTGGAAATCCGTTCCAACCCCCACTATCCTAGGAGTCTCTGAACTCCCAGGCTGCTGGTGCTGCCCTGGCCAAGGCCCAGAGCAGGGCCCTGGGCTCTGTCACAGCCTCCTGAGCAGCCCTGTGGAAGGGGTGGTTCAGGGGGGCTGTGCCAGGGGTGTCTGCACACACAGGCCAGGTAAGGGTGGAGGCTCCTGGTACCCACGTACCCCCCTCTCAGCTCATCTCTCCTTCTCCTCCTCTGCAGCTGCACCCAGGACAGCAGCATCGACCCCTCGAGCAGGTGACGTGTCCTTCCCATCAGCAACGAGTCACCTCGAGGCCAGGCTGTGACCCAGCCAGAGGGAAGGGGATCCTCACTGGGGGTGAAACTCCCAAGAGGAGGCAGCGGGTTATGGGTGCCGGGGGTGGGGAGGGCTGTGAGTTGCCCACGGTATGATGGGGGTCAGGGCTGGGTGCTCCAGCCACCCACTGCTCCGTGGCCTGGTGCTTCCCTCTGTGTATGGCTGCCTGTGCAGATCCCACTCGGGGCCGCCCGACCAGCAGCAGAAGCGTCTCGTTGCCCGTCATCATGTGCATGATCCTGGGAGCCCTTGTCTGCCTGCTGCTGGCCCTCCTGGCCTGGAGAGTGCTCAGCGCCAGGGCTGAGCGCAGAGGTGGGTCCTGCCCCACGCTGCCACGGGAAGGTGCCTCTTGGCAGGGCCAGGGCGCTGTGGGGTGTGTGTGTCAGCACAGGCAGAGCTGGGGGCACAGGCGTGTGCTGCTGCTGTGCCACTGACTGCCTGATGATGGGCCAGCAGCAGCCAGGGGAAGAGAGTCCCGACACGGGGGAGTTGGGGATGGGGCCAGAAGTGGCCAGAGCTGGGCTGGGGCAGATGGGCACAGGAGGAATGCAGGGCAGCAGGGTCCATCCCCGTGGTGTCAGGCCTCAGGCTTCTCCTCTGCCCAGCCCTCAGCTCCCTGTGGCAGTGCAGGGGCTGTGCTGTGGATCCGTGGGGCAGAGAGGGGCAGCTGCAGAGGGGAGGGAAGGTGGGAGCTGCCTGTCCCTGAGCCAGAGCGGCCTCTATCCACAGGCTCCCAGACAGCCCTGGAGCCCTTCCCTGAGGCGGTGTACCAGGAGATCGGTTACAGCCCTGTGTGGGAGGAGCAGGCGAGATTCAGCCCATCAGGTGGGTCTGGGTCCATCCCTGGGCGCTCTGTCCCCTGGTCCCCAGCTGCAGCTGACTCCCTGCAGCCCCCAGGCCCAAGTCCCTGCAGCAATGTGGGGAGAGCAGAGACGTCCTGGCCCAGGACAGAAGCTTCCTCCCCATCAGCTCTGCCCACCCCAGCTGGGTTTGTCCCAGGGCACAGGGTCAGTCCTGGGCCCTCCTCCCCACTCAGCCCTGGCTTTGTGGGTCCCCTCTCCAGGCTCCTATTCGGAGGGGTCCCTTACCAAACTGCAGCCCCATCACATGGACAGTGAGGAGGAAGATGGTCTGGGGTCAGCACGAGGTATTGGGGGGCATGAAGGGGTTGATGTCTCATCGCTGCAGACTTGGGATGGACAGTGGCGCCCCTGAGTGCCACCATCAGAGTTGGGGAGCAGATGGGGATCTCCTGTGCCGCTGCAGCCACCAGTGTCTGAGCCCCGTGTCCCTGCGCTACCTCCCGTCCTCTTCTCTGCACGATGCATCTTCTCACCAACCTCAGCTCCTTTCTGTTACCAGATGTCCCTGTCCTGCCCAGAGGTGGCCCAGCAGATAGCTATGATGATGCCAGGGAGGTTTCTGACCCTGGGGAGGACCTTGTGTTTGGGCACAGAGGCTGGGAAGTGCCCAGGACAGCGGAGGAGGGAGCAGGGCCCAGGGACGCACCTGGAGGTGAGGGGATGGGGATGAGGATGAGGGACAGGGCGGGTGGAGGGGGGCTCAGCATCTCTGAAGTGGTGAGGAGAAGGAAGGAAGGAGATGTCCAAATGTGCTACAGCCTGCCTTGCTGCTTTGCAGAGACAAAGCTGTGCTCCCAGAGCAGTGCCGGGGCCCCTGGAGCTGAGGGAGATGCCCAGTGCCTGTGCCCAGAGAGCTGGAGCTACGACGATGCCCAAGAGGTGTCCCTGGCACATCCCCCTGAGGACAGCGAGGCCGTGACACTGCAGCTCAGGGCACAAGGGTGGCCCATCCCCAGGCCAGGAGAGCCCGTCACTGCCGCGGGGCTGGGAGCAACTGGGAGGGAGGAGGGAGCTGTGCGGCTGGGAGAGCCCTGAGCTCCAGGGAGCCCTCGGCCCTTGCCAGCCATTTCCTCTGCCTTCAGTGTCCTGTGTTCAGGCTGTGCCTCCATCTTTGTTCTGATTAAAATCCCTTGGGGGTTTGGGCCAGAGCTGGTGTCGGGCTGCCCAAGGGTCAAGGGCTGTCCCCGAGGCTGACTGGGGGGATCAGAGCACAAAGACGTGACAGTGGGGAAGGGGCACGTCTTGGGGACAGCGGGCTCAGGGTCTGCAAGGGCCTCTGGTCCCTGGGGAAGATTCCTGCTGACACAGACATTTCCATCCTGACATAGAATCATTGAATCAAAGATTCATTTGGGTTGGAAAAGATCTTTAAGATCATCAAGTCCCATCACCAGCCTCACCCTGCCGAGCCCATCACCAACCCCTGTCCCTCAGCACCTCAGCTCCACGGCTGTGCAACAGCTCATAGACCTATGGAATCATTGCAGCTGGAGAAGACCTTTAACATCATTGAGTCTGATGTGTGTTGTGATGTCACACAACAGTTCCCTGATATGTTTGCAGTGCTGCTGAGTGACATCACAGTCAATGTGGGAACCGAAACGGGACCCTGTGACATTACAGCACATCTGGGGTCTGTATGCGGGCAGTTTGACATAACAGCACATCTGGGCACTGCAGCAGTGCTCTGTGATATCACGGAACATTTGGACACTGTAATAGTGTTGTGTGACATCACAGCACATCTGGGAGCAGTAACAGGGATGTTTGTCATCACATCACATCTGGGTTTTGTAGTGAGGCTCTGTGACATCACAGCCCACCTGGTTGCCTTAACGGGGCTGTGTGACATCACACCTCATGTGGGCATTGCAGAAGTCCTGTGTCACATCATAGCACATCTGGACACTGCAACAGTGCTGTGTGACATCACAGCACATCTGGACACTGCAACAGTGCTGTGTGACATCACAGCACATCTGGACACTGCAACAATGCTGTGTGACATCACATAACATCTGGGCACTGAAACAAGGCTCTGTGGCATCACAGCACCTCTGGGATCTGCAAACTGACAGTGTGACATCACAGCACCTCTGGGCACTGCAATGGGGCTGCAGTGCCCACATGTGCTGTGATATCACACAGCTCCGTTGAAGCGCTCAGTGGGCTGTGCTGTCACAGAGCCCTGTTACAAAAGCCAGATGTGATGTGATGTCAAAGAGTTCTGTCATTGCAATTCCCAGATGTACTGTGATGCCACAGAGACCTGTTAGAGTGCCCAGATGTGCTATAATGTCACACCAACCAGATGCAGTTACCAGATGGTCTCTGATGTCACAGAGAACTGTTGCAGTTGTCAAATGTTCTGTGATGTCACAGAGCACGGTTTCAGTGGCCATATAAGCTGTGATGTCACAGAGAACTGTTTTCGCACCTAGATGTGCTAGTAAATCTGGGACCTGCAATGAGGACATATATACCACTGTAGGCAGGGTCTACTTACCTGCTTTCTTGTAGCTGCCAGATGCAGTGGCATTACTTATACAGGCAGGCTGTATTTTCGATAGGAGCTGAGCAGGCAAAATGCACCAGATTGAAGATAGCTCTCACAGGAAAGCAGCTGCAAAGGTGGCACAGTGCTGGCTAATAGGCTACAGGGAGACCTACTGTGGTAGTTTGAGCCTGGCTGGATGCCAGGTGCCCACCACACCGCTTTATCCCCCACCTCCTCAGCAAGCCAGGGAAGGGGAGGAAATAAGATGGGAGTCTCGTGGGTTGAGATAAAAGCAGTTTAATAAAGAAGCAGCAAAGCCGCGCGCGGGAAGCAAAGCAGAAGCAGATAAAGCTGTTCCTCTCCACTTCCCATCAGCAGCGATGTCCGGCCACCTCCCGAGAAGCAGGGCTGCGGTACGCGTAGCGGTTGCTTTGGGAAGGCCAGAAATGCATCTCGCCTCCCCTTCCTGCTCCTCTGCCCCAGTTTATATTCCTGAGCTGACGTCATAGGGTATGGAATATCTCCTTGGTCAGCCTGGGTCAGCTGTCCTGGCCATAGTCCCTCCCAAGATCATGCCCACCCACAGCTATTGGTGAAAGTGGGGGAAGGAATGCTGGAGGGACAGCCCTGATGTTGTGCGAACGGTAGTCATAATATTGATATCAACAGTAAGCACAGCACTGCAGGAGCTGCTGTGGAAAATCACTACTATCCCAGACCCACTACATGAGTGCTGCAACAGTTCTCTGTGAAATCACATTTGGGAACTGCAACAGGGCTGTGTGACATCACAGCACATGTGGGTACTGCAACGGGGCTCAGGGACAATGCAGCACATGGAGGAATTGCAGAGAGGCTGTGTGAAATCACAGTTCATCTGGGCACTGCTACAGTTCTCTGTGACATCACAGCACATCTGGGTACTGCATCCAGGCTGTGTGACATCATAGAGTCCTAGAGTGGTAGGGGTTGGAAGGGACCATTAGAGATCATCTAGACCAACCCCGTACCCAGAATCAAGTTTACCTAGATCATGTCACACAGGAATGTGTCCACGCTTGTGCTGAAGCCCTCCAAGGAAGGAGACTCCACAAGCCCTCTGGGCAGCCTGTTCCAGTGCTCCGTCTTCCTCTTCCGCGGACGTTTGACATCACGGCACATCTGAACACTGACACAGTGCTCTGTGACATCACAGGATGTGTGGGCACTATAACAGTGCTCTGTGAAATTACAGCACTCCAGGGCACTGCAAGAGTGCTCTGTGACATCACAGCACATCTGGGCACTGCAAGAGTGCTCTGTGACATCACATCTGGGAACTGCAACATGGCTGTTTGACATCACAGCACATGTAGGTACTGCAACGTGTCTCTGTCATTGCAGCACATGTGGGAATTGCAGAGAGGCTGTGTAACATCACAGCTCATCTGGGCACTGCTACACTGCTCTGTGACATCAGAGCAGATGTGGGCACAGCAACAGTGCTCTATAACATCACATCAGCTCTGGACACTGCAACAGTTCTCTGTGACATCACAGCACATCTGGGTACTGCATCCAGGCTGTGTGACATCATAGAATCCTAGAATGGTAGGGGTTGGAACGGACCATTAGATATCATCTAGACCAACCCCCTCCTCCAGAATCAAGTTTACCAAGATCAGGTCACACAGGAATGTGTCCAGGCTTGTGCTGAAGTCCTCCAAGGAAGGAGACTCCACAAGCCCTCTGGGCAGCCTGTTCCAGTGCTTTGTCTTCCTCTTCCGCTGACGTTTGACATCACAGCACATCTGGACACTACTACACTGCTCTGTGACATCATTGCTCATCTAGGCACTGGAACAGGGCCCTGTGAAATCACATCTCATCCAGACACTGCAGCAGTATTCTGTGACATCACATCATCAGTGGGAACTGCAACAGTTCTCGTTGACTTCACAACACACCTGCAACAACAGTGCTCTGTGACATTATAGGACGCCTGGGCACTGGACCTACGTTGCTCTGAGACTTCACAGAGTATCTGGGCACTGAAACAAGACTCTGTGGCATCACAGCAGATGTGGGCACTGCAACAGTGCTCTGAAACATCATATCGGAAGAGTACATTGCTACAGTGCTCTGTGAGATCACCGCACAAGTGGGAACTGCAGTGGTACTCTGTGACATCACAGGACATCTGGGCACTGACACAGTGCTCTGTGACATCACAGCACATCTGGGCACTGCAACAGTTTTCTGTGAAATCACAGGACACCTGGGCACTGAAATGTGTGACATCCAAGAACATTTGGGCATTGCAGAGAGACTCTGTGACACCACAGCACTTCTGAATGCTGCAACCGTTCTCTGTGACATCACATCTGGGAAGTGCAAAAGGACTGTAAGTCTGGCTGTGTGACATCACAGCACGTTTGTGGTCATTGCAGAGGATGTGCGCTGTGTGTCGCATCACAGCACATCTGAGCACTGCTACACTGCTCTGTGACATCATAGCATATCTAGGCACTGGAATGGAAGTGTCACATTACAGAAGATCTAGGCACTGCAACAAGGGGTTTTGACATCACATCACATCACATCCGGACACTGCTACTGGGTTCTGTGACGTCACATCACCACTGGGCACTGCAATAGTGCCCTGTGACATAATTAGACATCTGGGAACTCAATCACTGCTCTGATATATAACAGCATATCTGGGCACTATAAGAGTGCTCTAAACCATCATATCACAACTGCCCACTGCTACAGTGCTCTGTTACATTACAAGACATCTGAGCCCTCAATCAATGCTATGATATATAACAGCATCACTGGGCACTGCAAAAGTGCTCTGTGACATCACAATACATCTGGGAAAAGCAACAGTGCTCTGTGACATCACAGCACATGTGCGCAGTGCAACAGGGCTGTGTAACACAACAGCACATCTGGGCTTTGCATCAGGGCTGTGTGACATGACAGCACATCTGGGCACTGCAAGAGTGCTCTGTGTTATCACAGCATACGTGGGCACTGGAACAGTGCTCTGAAACATATCACAAGAGGACGTTGCAACAGTACTCTGAGATGACAACACATCTGGGCACTGCAATAGTGCTCTGTAACATCACATCACAAGTGGGAACTGCAGTGGTGCTCTGTGACATCACAGCACATTTGTGCAGTGCAACAGGGCTGTGTGGCATTGCAGCACATGTGGGCACTGCAAGAGTTTCCTATGAAACCACAGGACAACAGGCACTGAAATTTGTGACATAGCAGTACAGGTGGGCATTGAAGAGAGACTCTGTGACACCAAAGCACTTCTGAGTGCTGAAACAACTCTCTGTGACATTGCATCTGGGAAGTGAAAAAGGACTGTAAACCTGCTGTGTGACATCACAGCACATCTGGGCATTGCAAAGGGGCTGTGTGAAATCAGAGAACCTCTAGGCACTGCAACAGTGCTCTTTGACATCACAGCAGATGTGGGCACCGCAACAGTGCTTTCTAATATCACATCACTTCTGGATGCTGCAACAGTGTTCTGTGAAATCACAGTACATCTGGGCACTGCAAGAGTGCTCTGTGACATCACAGCACAGATGTCACTGTAACAGGACTGTGTAATACCACAGCACATCTGGGCTTTGCAGCAGGACTGTGTGACATGACAGCACATCTGGGCACTGCAATAGTGCTCTGTGACATGACACGACGTCTGGGCACTGTACCAGTGCTTTAAGACTTCACATCATATCTGGGCACTGAAACGGGACTCTGTGGAATCACAGCAGACATAGGCACTGCAACAGTTCTCTGTGACATCACAGCACAACTAGGTACTACAACATGGCTGTGTGACACTGCAGGAGATGTGGGCATTGCAGAGGTTGTGCTGTGTGTATTGCATCACAGCACATCTGGGCACCACTACACTGCTCTGTGACATCATTGCTTATCTAGGCACTGGAACGGGGCTCTGTGATATTACATCACATCCGAACACTGCAGCAGTATTCTGTGACGTCACATCAGCACTGGGTACTGCAACAGTGCTCTGTGACATCAGAGCGCATCTGGGAAAGGCAACAGTGCTCTGTCACTTCAGAACACATGTGCGCAGTGCAACAGAACTGTGTAACACGAGCACATCTGGGCTTTGCGACAGGACTGTGTGACATGACAGCACATCTGGGCACTGCAATAGTGACTGTGACATCATATCAAAACTGCACACTGCTACAGTGCTCTGTTACATTACAAGACATCTGAGCAGTCAATCATTGCTCTGATATATAACAACATCACTGGGCACTGCAACAGTGCTCTGTGACATCACAGCATATCTGGGAAAGTCAACAGTGCTCTGTCACGTCACACCACATGTGAACAGTTCAACAGGACTGTGTAACAGAACAACCCACTGGGCTTTGCAGTGGTACTCTGTGACATCACAGCACATCTGGGCACTACAATAGTGCACTGTGACATCACAGGATGTCTGGGAACTGGACTTACATTGCTCTGAGACTTCACATAGGATCTGGGCACTGAAACAAGACTCTGGCATCAAAACACACGTGGGTACTGCAAGAGTGCTCTGAAAAATCAAATCACAAGAACATTGCAACAGTGCTCTGTGAGATCATAGCACAAGTGGGAACTGCAGTGGTACTCTGTGACATCACAGAATATCTGCGCATTGCAACAGTGCTCTGTGACATCACAGCACATCTGGGCACTGCAACAGTTTTCTGTGAAATCACAGGACACCTGGGCATTGCAAGGGGGTGTTTGAAATCAGAGAACTTCTAGGCACTGCAACAGTGCTCTGTGACATCACAGCACATGTGGGAAAGGCAACAATGCTCTGTGACATCATAGCACATGTGCGCACTGCAATAGGACTGTGTAACGCAACAGCACATCTGGGCTTTGCAGCAGGGCTGTGTGACATGACGGCACATCTGGGCACTGCAATAGTGCTCTGTGACATCACAGGACGTCTGGACACTGGACACACAGTGCTCTGAGATTTCACACAATATCTGGGCACTGAAACGAGACTCTGTGACATCACAGCAGACGTGGGCACGGCAACAGTTCTCTATAACATCACATCACCTCTGGAAGCTGCAACAGTGCTCTGTGACATCACAGCACATCTGGGTTCTGCATCCAGACTGTGTGACATCATAGAATCCTAGAGTGGTAGGGGTTTGATGGTACTATTAGAGATCATCTAGACCGACCCCCTCCCCTAGAATTCAGTTCACCTAGATCAGGTCGCACAAGAACGTGTCCAGGCTTGTGATGAAATCCTCACAGGAAGGAGACTCCAGAAGCCCTCTGGGCAGCCTGTTCTGCAGGGTTTCTTTGTCTTTGTGCAGGGGTTCTTCTTTGTTGCGTGAAACGGGAGTGACCAGACACCAAGATGATGTGCATCAGCTCCAATTTATTGTCACATAATCATCACTTCCATTCCTTTTCCAAATGCTGTGTACGTGCTACAATTCATGGCAAATAGTTAATACTAAGCATCACGTGCTATGTGTAAGGCCTCAAAGTTTCATTTTTGTAACAACTTAAACACCAACCTCATTGTGTAAAAAAACTCATCGTTATTGTGCTTAAAACATCAGCCTTATTGTGTCTAAAATATCATCCTATCTGTTCAGCCTTCAGTTAGTTTTCTCTCACACTATGATTATGCTTACCTTACATTTCGTTAACCTTATATTATTCCTTATATTATACCTTATATCCTTCCCTTCATTGGGAAGGACCAATGATGTTGTTAGCTTGGGGAAAGGGATATGCTTGTGTCGTTACAGGTGACGAACAACCCAAGTGGGTCTCAGCTAAATGGGTAAAACCATGAATCCACTACAACCAGATCCTGAAGCACTTCAACGTCTTCACTTCGGAACCCGACAAGGACAGACATTCCGAATTGTAAAGACACTGGTTCCGTGGTTGAAGTTAATCAGCCCAGAAGCAGAGAAGGCTCTCCCTGATGTGAATGCCTTTGTAGCAACAGTTAGCAACATTGGACATTTTACAGCAGAAAAACAGCATCAATTACACACTATTTGTGCTCATCACAACGGACTATGCCAACTGTGGATAAACGTCTGGTGTAATACATGTAAGAATAGTTGGTGGAGAGCAGTCAGTCATACTGATCGAGAAAAACATTGGTTGTGTGAACGTTGTGAACAAGCTTCTATGTGTTTTGATCCCGAAGCACTTTTGATGCAGTTCATTAATCTTGGCCAAAGATCAAATACCGTGCAAGGCCAAGTATCAAGAATTTTGAGATGACAACGGCTTTGGGAAAATTATTTGTGTATAGAAGATTTAGGATCTAGATGAGCAGGCTTGTTAGTGGCTTATATTATACCAGCTGTATCACGAGCATTTAACATTAATAGTAACAGAATAATTGGAGGTGAGTGTGGTTTGGTAGTTGCAATACTTCGTAGATGGTGGGTATCAGAAGAGAATTGGGAACGGCAACAGAAGAGATGGCGCAAAAGGGTGAGATGCAGAAAAATGTGATAACAATCAGGTTAATCAATCTGATGTTTAGCTTTGTTGTAGGCTTCCTAACTATGATAATGAATAAGTGGATCTGGTGGATGTTTAGCAGTTTGTTAATGGTTGTGGCTATCGTAGCTGGACAGAAGTCAAATGATCCTGCTTTTGTTTCTCTCCCTAAACAAAATGTCTGGGTGACGCTTGCAAATGTAACTGGGCAAGATACCATATGCCTGGCTACTACTGACCTAAGAAATGCGTTTTCTACTTGTTTATAGGAGTGCCAGTGGATAATTGGCCTGTTCCCAAGAGATACAGAGGGATGTTTGTTCAGACAGAAATTGTTAACAATTGGGATGGTTGGACCCCTTATTTACCTACAACAGGTTTGGAACCACAGGAGCTTGAGCTTTAGTATCTGTGAAGATGGATTGGTCTGTCAGATTTAATTATGCCAGGAGAAATCAGTCTAAGGTCTGGGATGTTACTTCAAGGCACCCTGTATATAGAAATGCAAGGGTGTGGTGTAACTTTCCTTCAGAAAAGATATCAAAATCTAGCAATGTTCCTTTAAAATTACCATCAGGCATATTTTTTATCTGTGGAGACAGAGCTTGGCCTGCTATTCCATCACATATTACTGGGGGCCCTTGTAGTTTAGGCCGACTTACACTGTTAGCTCCAAACATGTCTGTGATTTTCCAGCACAGGCTGTTATGCAAAATTCGAGTTAAGCGTAACATACATGCATTTTTCTCCTCAGTGTGACCATAAGCTTGCGTTTTCATCTGCAGAAAAAAAGATTTACTGCTGCTTTATTGGCACAAGGTGTCGCAGCAAGGAAAGCACTGGGACTTTTGGACAAGCTTGGCTGCTGGGTAGCAAAACAATCTAATGTTACTAGTAAAGCTTTGTCAGAATTGCTAATGTGATGGTGATAGTATTAGACATGCATCTTTGCAAAATACAGCTGCTATAGATTTTTTGCTTTTAGCTCATGATCGTGGATGTGAAGGTTTTGAAGGCATGTGTTGTATGAATGTGTGTCACACTATATAGTCACTATATCCTAGTATGCAGTAGTTGAAAGACAGTGTTTTCAAACGTTAAAAAGACGATGGAGGGTTTTTTGAGAAATGGTTGAGAGATTTAATTCAAACAATCCCTAGATGGCACCAAAGACTGCTAAAGAAGGCCTACGCATCTTAATTGTGATTGTGGTGGTTTTACTTGTTAGCTCTGTTTCACTTCAGTATATTAAGGGAAGCATTTTGAACAAAGAAGGAGAGATGTCGGGGCCTTCCTTCCTGCTTTTTTGTAGCTCCCATACGCAGTGGTATAAGTTAACTGACAACATGTATTTTCTCAATGGGAGCTGAGCAGTCCAAGCTATTGTAACTAACAATAATATAAAGGTAACTAAACGTAAGGTAAGCATAACCATAGTGTGAGAGAAAACTAACTGAAGGCCGAACAGATGGGGTGATATTTTAGACACAATAAGGCTGATGTTTTAAGCACAATAAGGATGGTGTTTAAACACAGTGAGGTTGGTGTTTAAGTTGTTACCAAAATGAAACTTTGAGGCCTTATGCATAGTGCGTGATGCTTAGTATTAACTATTTGCCCTGAATTGTGGCACGTACAAAGCATTTGGAAAAGGTATAGAAGTGATGATGATGTGACAATAAATTGGAGCTGATGCACATCAGATTGGTGTCTGGTCACTCCCGTTTCGTGCAACAAAGAAGAACCCCTGCACAAAGAAAAAGAAACCCTGCAGAACAGGCTGCCCAGAGGGCTTGTGGAGTCTCCTTCCTTGGAGGATTTCAGCACAAGCCTGGACATGTTCTTGTGCGACCTGATCTAGGTGAACTGAATTCTGGGGGAGGGGGTTGTTCTAGATGATCTCTAATGGTCCCTTCCAACCCCTACCACTCTAGGATTCTATGATGTCACACAGTCTAGATGCAGTACCCAGATGTGCTGTGATGTCACAGAGCACTGTTGAGGCATCCAGAGGTGATGTGATGTTATAGAGAACTGTTGCCATGCCCACATCTGCTGTGATGTCACAGAGTCTCATTTCAGTGCCCAGATATTGTGTGAAATCTCAGAGCACTGTGTGTCCAGTGTCCAGACGTCCTGTGATGTCACAGAGCACTATTGCAGTGCCCAGATGTGCTGTCATATCACACAGCCCTGCTGCAAAGCCCAGATGTGCTGTTGCGTTACACAGTCCTATTGCAGTGCACACGTCTTATGATGTCACAGAGTACTGTTGCCTTTCCCAGATGTGCTGTGATGTCACAGAGCACTGTTGCACTGCCTAGTACTAGGACGTCGCAGAACCCCACGGCAGTGTCTGGATGTGATGTGATGTCAAACACTCTTGTTGCAGTGCCCAGATTTTCTGTGATGTCCTACAGCCCCGTTCCAGTGCCTAGATATGCTATGATGTCACGGAGCAGTGTAGCACTGCCCAGATGTGCTGTGATGCGACACACACCGCACATCCTCTGCAATGCCCACATGTACTGCTGTGCCACACAGTCCTGTTGTAGTGCCTAGATGTTCTGTGATGTCAAACACCCCCTTGTCATGCCCAGATGTGCTGTGATGTCACACGGCCCTGTTGCAGGGCCCAGATGTGCTATGATGTCACAGAGCACTGTTGCAGTGCCCAGATGTGCTGTGATGTCACAGAGTACCACTGCAGTTCCCACTTGTGCTGTGATCTCACAGGCACTGTAGCAATGTCCTCTTGTGATAGGATGTTTCAGAGCACTGTTGCAGTGCCCACGGCTGCTATGATGACAGAGTCTCGTTTCAGTGCCCAGATACTATGTGAAGTCTCAGAGCAGTGTGTGTCCAGTGCCCAGACGTCCTGTGATGTCACAGAGCACTATTGGAGTGCCCAGATGTGCTGTAAGGTCACACAGTCCTGCTGCAAAGCCCAGATGTGCTGTTGTGTTACACAGTCCTGTTGCACTGTGCACATGTTCTGTGATGTCACAGAGCACTGCTGCCTTTCCCAGATGTGCTGTGATGTCACAGAGCACCGTGCCAGTGCCTAGTGACGCTGTTTTATATCACAGCAGTGATTGAGTGCTCAGATGTCTTGTAATGTCACAGAGCACTGTAGCAGTGTGCAGTTGAGATAGAGCACTGTTGCAGTGCCCAGATGTGCTGTGATGTCAGAGAGTCCTGTTTCAGTGCCCAGATATGATGTGAAGCCTTAGAGCACTGCCACAGTGCCCAGACGTCCTGTGATGTCACACAGCACTGTTGCTGTGCCCAAAGGTGATGTGACGTCACAGAATACTGCCGCAGTGTCCGGATGTGATGTGATGTCACAGAGCCCCATTCCAGTGCCTAGATAAGCAATGATGTCACAGAGCAGTGTAGTGGTGCCCAGATGTGCTGTGATGCAATACACACAGCACAACCTCTGCAATGCCCACATCTCCTGCAATGTCACACAGCTGTGTTGCAGTACCTAGTTGTGCTGTGATGTCACAGAGAACTGTTGCAGTGCCTATGTCTGCTGTGATTCCACAGAGTCCCGTTTCAGTGCCCAGATATGATGTGAAGTCTTAAAGCACTGGTACAGTGCCCAGACGTCGTGTCATGTCACAGAGCACTATTGCAGTGCCCAGATGTGCTGTCATGTCACACAGTCCTGCTGCAAAGCCCAGATGTGCTGTGGTATTACACAGTCCTGTTACAGTGACATCTGTGCTGTGATGTCACAGAGCACTCTTGCAGTGCCCAGATGTACTGTGATTTCACAGAACACTGTTGCAGCATCCAGAAGTGATGTGATATTAGAAAGCACTGTTGCGGTGCCCACATCTGCTGTGATGTCAAAGAGCACTGTTGCAGTGCCTAGAGGTTCTCTGATTTCACACAGCCCCTTTGCAATGCCCAGATGTGCTGTGATGTCACACAGCAGGTTTACAGTCCTTTTTCACTTCCCAGATGCAATGTCACAGAGAGTTGTTTCAGCACTCAGAAGTGCTTTGGTGTCACAGAGTCTCTCTTCAATGCCCACCTGTACTGCTATGTCACAAATTTCAGTGCCTGTTGTCCTGTGGTTTCATAGGAAACTCTTGCAGTGCCCACATGTGCTGCAATGCCACACAGCCCTGTTGCACTGCACAAATGTGCTGTGATGTCACAGAGCACCACTGCAGTTCCCACTTGTGATGTGATGTTACAGAGCACTATTGCAGTGCCCAGATGTGTTGTCATCTCAGAGTACTGTTGCAACGTCCTCTTGTGATATGTTTCAGAGCACTGTTCCAGTGCCCACGTATGCTGTGATAACACAGAGCACTCTTGCAGTGCCCAGATGTGCTGTCATGTCACACAGCCCTGATGCAAAGCCCAGATGTGCTGTTGTGTTACACAGCCCTGTTGCACTGCGCACATGTGCTGTGATGTCACAGAGCACTGTTGCTTTTCCCAGATGTATTGTGATGTCACAGAGCACTTTTGCAGTGCCCAGTGATGCTGTTATATATCATAGCATTGATTGAGGGCTCAGATGTCTTGTAATGTAACAGAGCACTGTAGCAGTGGGCAGTTGTGATATGATGGTTTAGAGCACTCTTATAGTGCCCAGATATGCTGTTATATATCAGAGCAGTGATTGAGTTCCCAGATGTCTAATTATGTCACAGGGCACTATTGCAGTGCCCAGTGGTGATGTGACGTCACAGAACCCAGTAGCAGTGTCCGGATGTGATGTGATGTGATGTCAAAACCCCTTGTTGCAGTGCCTAGATCTTCTGTAATGTGACACTTCCATTCCAGTGCCTAGATATGCTATGATGTCACAGAGCAGTGTAGCAGTGCTCAGATGTGCTGTGATGCGACACACAGCGCACATCCTCTGCAATGACCACAAACGTGCTGTGATGTCACACAGCCAGACTTACAGTCCTTTTGCACTTCCCAGATGTGATGTCACAGAGAACGGTTGCAGCATTCAGAAGTGCTGTGGTGTCACAGAGTCTCTCTGCAATGCCCAAATGTTCTTGGATGTCACACATTTCAGTGCCCAGGTGTCCTGTGATTTCACAGAAAACTGTTGCAGTGCCCAGATGTGCTGTGATGTCACAGAGCACTGTGTCAGTGCCCAGATGTCCTGTGATGTCACAGAGTACCACTGCAGTTCCCACTTGTGCGGTGATCTCACAGAGCACTGTAGCAATGTACTCTTCCGATATGATGTTTCAGAGCACTGTTGCAGTGCCCACATCTGCTGTGATGCCACAGAGTCTTGTTTCAGTGCCCAGATACTCTGTGAAGTCTCAGAGCAACGTAGGTCCAGTGCCCAGGCGTCCTATAATGTCACAGAGCACTGTTGTTGCAGGTGTGTTGTGAAGTCAACGAGAACTGTTGCAGTTCCCACTGATGATGTGATGTCACAGAATACTGCTGCAGTGTCTGGATGAGATGTGATTTCACAGGGCCCTGTTCCAGTGCCTAGATGAGCAATGATGTCACAGAGCAGTGTAGTAGTGTCCAGAGCTTATTTATTAGGCAGAAATGGAGTGTCACCAAGGAATCCACCCAGTTTTTATTGTCTATTCTCACAACCTATGATTTTTGGGAATGGGGAACACCCATTGATTGCATGACTTGAGCGCACCTGAATTCTAGCAAAAGACAGGACAGGAAGAAAGTGTAAGCAGCTCATCCAAAAAGGAAAGCACCCAGCAGTTCTCAGATCCAAGTACTAACCTTGAAAGGAAGCACCAGTGTCTACACATCTGCCCTCAGCAATCATTATCCAAGGTGGAGACGAGACAGACTCTACAGTACTGCTGTACAGGAAGACTCTCTAGTAAAGTCGGGACTGAAAAGCCAAGTGAAGGGAGTTTTGACATACAAATTGTTACTGAGATGTGAAGAGCCACTATAGCAAAGTCAAACCAGTAACCAGGAAGGTTTCATGACTATTTAACTACTAAAAATGGCAGTCTGAATGTAACAGGATTCTATCAAAACTGTTTTCAAAACCACAATGACACCTTAGTAGGAAGCAACTGCTCCATCTAGAAGAGAGAATTTATATCCCATGTCTATGGACAGTGCAAATAGAGAAAATATTTGGTTCAATTGACAAGGCCAGAATATACTCATTTTTCAGGAAGTCTGCATCAACATGACAGAGAAGGAAAAATCCTCCCTTTAACTCTTGTTAAACAGGCATGATCTTCCACTGCAATGTTTCTTCACTCCAGAGGATTGTGTTTGCTCTACTACAAAAATAATGACATTTACAGGACCTTTAATCTTTGCCTATTTTGGTTTATGTTCTAAATTGATAGAGGAAAGGAATAAACAGAACAAATGCCCTCTTCCCATAGAACATGAGGCTCCAATGCAGGAGAAAAGCTAAGGTAAACTCAGAACCACCTACAAAACAATTTTAGGTCAAGCTAAAGATTAAGGGAAAATCTGACACACACTTAAGCAACGGAGAAACTAAAAAAGCTAAAAATCTCCCAAATACCCAAG
Organism: Colius striatus; assembly: GCF_028858725.1. Taxonomy (NCBI): domain Eukaryota; kingdom Metazoa; phylum Chordata; class Aves; order Coliiformes; family Coliidae; genus Colius; species Colius striatus. The sequence continues at coordinate 835,730 of NW_026908523.1, read as the reverse complement.
AGATGTGGGATATGTACTACATTAACATGAAGGTAATATGCTAAGGAGGTATTTAAGATGTGTTGCTGGTACACCAAAGCAAGGGAAAAAACAATAACTGTAACTTACCATCAGATATCCAGGTGTTTGTGTCACTGTATCTGGGATATGCTGGGGCACGTCTATTTGTAAATTAACTTGATGACGATCCAGACACACTGTTCTGTTTCTACATATTTAAAAACTGGTTTTAGAACAAAGCCCTTTTAGTTGTAAACTATTTTTGATGTGGCTTACAACATCTTTTAACACTAACATTTCATCAGCCCTTGGTACTCAATTTCTGTTTCAAGTAGCACCAATGACTGGAGATTAGACAGAAGTGGCCAAAAAGCTCTTGTTGGAAAAGTTTATACAACAAAACCAAAAACCATCAGGAAACTAGTTTCAGAATAAAACAAACACTAACACTGAATTTTGTGTTACTTGCAACAAGGGTCATCCACACTAGAAGGTATATCTGAGGGCTTCATCCGAGGCCCTGTGTTAGACACAGCTCAGAGGAGTCATCTACTTACCTAATCTGGAGGGACAGAAGACAACAGAGGAGAGAGCAAAGCATAAGCCTTGGGCAGTTATGGGCTAGAATAAAAAAGAGCCTGAAGTTCCCTCAAGAACACTTGGGCAGGAATGATCATGAATTATGATATCCTGTCAGGCTACATGAGATTGGTCTCCAGAAAATGTTGGTATTTTGATTTTCGTAGCAGTATCTAAGAAGAGTGAAACTGATGCAAAAGTAACCACAAAAAAAAGAGTCATGAGCAAAAAATGGTTTCATGAAAGTATCCAACAGGAAAATTGAGCGAGAAAACAGAAACAGCCATCATTGAGGCATATACCACCTTCCTACACCAGTATGGGTGGTAAGAAAGCTTGGCAATTCCTTACCTGCAAGCCCCAAATGTTTTAAGATGGGTACACAGTGGCCTTGACAATTTCTGGTATTCTTCATCTTTTAGCACCTTGGCAGTCAAACCAGGCAGTTCTGGGGGAACTTCAGCTTCTGCCTGCTGCAAATAGCGGAGGATCCCAAGTGCATCACACTCGTTGTTTTCTCTTAACAGAACGACTGACTTTGCCTTTGTGATCTCTTGGTCTACAGAAGAATCCTAAAACAAATACATACACATTTTTAACAGCTTCTGTGTATCCACTACTTTGTGATCAAATGCAGTATTAACCTGGTAAGGATTTGTCAATCCTTTATCGCATTACAGAAGTTGTCAGGCATGCTGTGTACACGATGAGCAAAGATTCTTGGAGAAGGAAAACTGAAATGTGTCACAAAGGTGGCATCTGTAACTTCCAAAGACTGCATGCATTCATCTGTTAAAGCTAAGCACACGGTTTATACACACTTGTAAGTGTACTACTCGAAGCATGTGAAGTGTGACATCACTTTAACAGTGGCTGTTTCCATCCCTCCATCCACTGATTTAAGTATTAAGAAAAAAAGTCCATCCCAAACCACTTTGTCGTGGTTTGCCATGACAGCCTTCTCTGGTGAGGGGGAAGGTGCTCTGGGCCAGACCCGCTGCTGGGGCTGAGCCAATGAGCCTCCATCATCACTTTCTAAGAAGAAGCCTGAAGAGGAGGTTTCTTCCTCCGTTCTTCTTTCTTCTGCCTTTTTTTTTCCTTCTGGCTGCTGGTGGTGCAAGGAGTAGGAACAGTGAGAGAAACAACCACGCGGACTCCAAGGTCAGCGATGAAAGAGAGGAGGAGGTGTGCTGGAACAGAGACCTCCCTGCATTCTATGGAGAGAACTGGGGAAGCTGAGGTTTGTTTGCATTTCTTTAAAGACCCTGCAGCAGCGGTAGAGACTCATTTTGCTAAAGCTGGCCCCAGTCCAGGGGCAGCGATTCACTTCATTAATGGCCCCGAGCCAGGGGCAGTGATTTCCTTCTTTATCACTATGGCCAGAGCAGGCCGTGTCCCGAAGGAGGGACCCAATATCCACAGCTGTAACTGTGGGGTGGAACCATATTGGGATTTATCAAAATGAGACAGAACATAGTTAAAAATGTCATAATGGATGCATTCCGTGTCAGACATTCCTGTCAGCCTTTCTTCTAGCTGGCAGAAGGGCAGGGTTGAGGCTATTTTTAGCAGAAGTAGTTAAATTCCAAATTCACAAACCTCCTTTATTCTTAGAAGTCAAGATATTTCGGTTCGTTATGTTTTAATAATTAAAACCCCCACTTACCTGTGTAAAATGATGCTCACCTGATGAAGCATTTCTGCCTCATCTCCTGAATTAGTGAATGTCAGCACCTTCTGAAGATTACTGCGGGTAAAAGCCAGTATTTTGAGTAACACAGCAGTTCTTTCACTGTCCATACAAGGCTGTACAACCTAAAGGTGGATACAAACCAGAGGGCTGGTAATTCATGTAATCTAGACATGCTTTACTGTGTATTTCTTCTTCTAAGAAGCACAAAGCATTGTTATATGCCAAGGAACATTGGTAAATCCTAAATCTTCTGTTAAACTTATAATGTACAAAATACAACTCTCACAAAGGGTGTGAATTTCTGACAGCTTCCAGAAGCAAAATTAAAACCCATCACAATCAAAATCTCACATCGGTATTTTCTTACACGTGTGATTTTTGATGATTTGTCAGTGTTGAAGTTTCTCACTGAAGTACCACTGAAGAAGTTTCACACTCCATAAGCACAGTGCACTACCTGAGACAGTCTTGAAAAAAGCCCCAAAACATGGACATTTGCAGTGCTGCCAAATCACTAGACTTTTCACAAAAAGTGATGTTTTTCCAGTTTCATGTCATGCTCAGAATGTCTGGTCTTAGAGACTTCCCAACATTCTCAATCCCCAAATGATTATGTTTTGAGTCATTGAAGAATTCAGATCATACTTGTAACATTTTATACAATTGTTCAGCTCTATACCACACTGACTGGAAGTTCCATGAGAAGACACCTCAGGATATACAGTAGCTTTCTCAAAATATTAGGTCAAATTAATTTCTGCACTGTGTGGCACAGAGCAGTCAAACAAGCATTTTACTAGCTCTGTCTTTGGAAAACTCACTTATAGTTCTGCCACTCAATCAACAACAACCACAAAAACATCCTGAACATTCTGGCCACAAACAATAGCATTTGCAAGTACTTGATACCAAACTCAGACTCATTTGCACTAACAATAAAATACTGGAGAGTGCACCTTCATCTCAGGCTTAAAAAAGACCTTCAGCTCGTTCAGTGATTAACTGACACAGGTCTTCCAAGAGTTCCCTCACTGCACTCGCGGGACGTGCAACTGGACAGTCCATTCAGGCCTGTAGCACTGCTCATGTATACTGACCTCAGTCTGTGCAAACAGCAAAACAGTGTGGTGAACAAAGAGTGACACCATCCCCAGCCTCTTACCTGTCGCACATTTCCGTAGATGGAAGCTTCTTCAATGGCTGTTACCACATCACAAGGATCGTTCATAAGCTCCTTTATCTAGTGTGCTGTATGTTTATTCCAATGAGTTCCAACAGCAATAATTTGCTGTGAATACTTCCATTCTTCAGCAATAACGGGTTTCTTGTAACAATCTCATATAGTAAACACCTATCAAGAAAAAGCAGAAGTTAGCTTCTATCCTCTTATCCTGCTCCAACCAGTATGTAGCAGCAGTAAAAAGTAAACTGTTTCAGCACACTGTTTTTTCCAGTCACAAAAGATGGAAGTCTCAGGAAAAGGATCACTTCAAATTTGAAATAAAGTAACACAGAGCTCTGGCACAGTTCTGAGAGATCTTTCTCAACCTGCACTAAACTTTCCCCTAGTTGCAATAACATACCCTTTCTGTAACAATACTTTAGAAGAGCTGCAATCAAATTTTTATCAAATAGTTCGAACGTTTTCAAATGACCATTTCCCACTGAAAGAGCATCTTTGTTTTTCCTATTCAAGACGGATGTTTTTGAGAAACTGAGAACTACCTTTCCCACAATTTTAATGTTATATCCACACTCCATCTCAGGAAGTCCAATAGCACAACAGAAAGAGCAGTCTGAAGAGAAAACAGCAATAGCCCACTGGATAAAGAAGACATGTCATCTAATTTATGACTTGATATTTGCTGCTACAAAGGCACATTTAACAGCTTCACATACAGCAAATTGGGCAACCTGTTTCCACTAAGGACTTTCTCTAGCTTATCACAGCTAGAAGCACAGCCCTTTAGTCTTATCACCAATTTTTTAACAGATAATATTAGAAGGTTAATGATTTAAAATAAAATCTGATACTGATACATCCTGGTCAACATGGAACTTGATGCTGTTCCTCTTATAAGACTGTGATCAGCTCCTTCTTTTATCTGCACTATCATTAAGACCCAAGAACCCAAGAAAATACTTCCAAGGCTATTTGATCATTCACTTCTGCCTTTCATTCTACTGTTTCAACAGTGCTGGTAAGAGGAAAAATGAAGTTTCTTACAGACAAAACCTTAAAGCAGATTAAAGACCCCTACACTGAAACCACCGCTACCAAATGGAACAAAAAGAAAAGTCAACTGCTTTGGAAACCATCCACAGCAAAAGACAACAGCATAATGGAGCAGTAGCTTAGATCAGGGCAAGACAGGGCTCACTGATTAAAGAAAAAAACAAGGCAAAGTCTGCTTTGACTGATTACAACTCCACTTCTCCAATACTTCATTCTGCCAGAAGTATAAAAATGTGGGGTTTTCAAACTTCATTTTCTTTTCAACTCTCCCACTGGGGTTCAGGAAGGTGTTTGTTTTCAGTGGGTGACACTTGCTTTCAAGACACTTGCACAATTGAATAGTATTTTACCATCTGAACATGTAAGCTATTTACCTGTTCAGGAGCATCAGAGAACAGCACCTCAACCTCATCAAGAACAAGATGGCAAAGATTACGAAACAGCGTGTGACGTTCAGACAGTCTCAGGAGGCAATATGGTGTAGGCACTATTACCTCACCTACAAGTCGGTAAAGGACAACTGTTAACATTAATTTACATTCCACATGACACACTAGTTTTATTAAGAAGGTCTCAACTGCATTTCAGATGCATCATCTTGAAGTTATGGGAAGGGTTTTTTTGGTTGTTTTTGGTGGTAAGGTATTTTTGTTTGGATATTTGTGTGTGTTTGGATTTTTGGTTGGGGTTTTTTGTTTTGTTTTGTTTTAAATAGGGACCATATAACTCCATGTTCTGACTTCTAGTCAACAGTCATTTTTAGTTCGCTTCTATTTCTTTATCCCTGTGTGTCTTTAAGATCTGAGTAGGCAAAACTGTGTTTCTGAAACACTGAAAAGTCTTTGTTAACAGCTTTACAGAGCAGGATGTCATTTCATTTCCCAACAGGACCATGGTAGAACCAGATCAACAGAAGGTAAATATTTAAATACATTCAAGCATAGCCTTTAGAAGTTTGGTTTTAACAACAAAATAAAGCCAATATTGTATCTTCCATATCTACACATGTATGTAAAAATACACACATGTAAAAATAAAACCACTATTGTAAAACCTGCTTCTAAATCAGGAACATCTATGATGAATCTTAATTCAGCATGAACCTCAGCAAACCCCTCCCACTCATTTGACTCAAAAAAGTGGTTATGAGACTTGCAAAAACACAGATCATTTTAACAGCTTTAATACTATTTACTGTTCAATAGCATTAATGAACTTTCATGCATCACTAGAGTTACAGCATCTAAGAAACAAAATGATCACTTTATAGGAAAAAGTAAAACTTCATTTCTTACAGTTTTGTGCAACTAAGACAGCCTACATTGCATTCAAGTGTCATTCAGACGACAGAAGTATTCTTACATCCTTGGATTTTCACACTTTTAGCTGCTTCTTTGTTCTGCCCAAGGATTAACAACATTGGATGAAGCTGTCTGGAGCATCTCTGGTATGTTTTCAGTAGCTCAAAAACAAGTTGTGCCTTCTTCCACCCAGGATACAAGATAAGTGCTAGTGGCTAGGTGTGTATGTACAAAAGAGTTACAGTAGAGCATGAGACAACTGTTTAGAATCTTAGTCATTGTACTATTTCAGAATTTAGGGCAAAACTAAAATCCACAAAACAGGCCTTTCAATGCTTCAAACAGAAGCTTTTAACACCATATCACCTCTTCAATGCAGATGGTACAGGCCCGAGGAACCGTGCACCAAGCTGGAGACAAATGGATGTGCAGCAACACACGGTGAAAGGTCCAAAAGTTTCATAGAAGCAGAAACATTTATTAGAAAATGAATTAGAAAATGAATGACAATGTTTTAAAAATCAAACCAGACATTTCCATTTCACTATGTAACAGCCCCTTAAAAATCAAGCTTCATCGAGTATCAAAGTGATATGACATTAACCACTTGTTAGATATTACTTGATAAATAAGTTACAGACTCCCACACTCATGCAGTCCATCTCTGTCAATGTCTAAGCAGATGGCCTAAATAACCTGGGAAGCATCATGAAGATACTCTAAGATGACATCAGATGCACCCATTCTCAACATGCACTACCTTTTGGATCATTCACTGACATTTGCACCTTAGAACACAAAACCTGCAGTACTCTAATGTATACATCCTCCACTCCTGTTTCTCAAGGCTTTGTAGCAACTGCTCAACTGCAAAAGTGTAAGAATTGGTGGAATATACAAGAAAGGATTATTTCCCTGACATGAGATGGCAACTACATCACATCCTTGAGCTATTGGTGGCCAACAGTAAGATTCAGTGGAGTTAGGGCCTAAAACTTTTTTCCAAGTAAGTTCCTACAGAAAGAGAAATAAAGAGTTCTACCTGAAAATCGTGTGCTTGAAACACCAACAAGGCAACACAAAGCACTGAGCAATTTAAAAGCCTTTGACCCACTGCATAATACATTTCCTTAACACACAATATGATAAGAGTTCTTCTGGGATGAGGAGTTAAATTCTTACATCTAATTCAAATGCCATCATTTGTAGCAGTGGTTGATAGATCAGATGAAACTGTACAATTCTACAGTCTCTCTGAAGCATAATTTACTCAACCGTATGAACAACCTCCTACACATTCCTCAATCAAAATTAGCTACTATAGTATTTAGTATCTGAAAGTTAAGGTATGATACTAGTCTTAAAAATACTAAATGTAATGTATTACATTAGCATTACCCTTTCCAGATCTTCAAGAAGTGGTGCTGTTTCCAGAATTGATGGTGGCTTCATTTTCTTGCCAAGAAAGACAAAGTTTCTTTCTTCAAGATTTTGAAAACTCTGAAACCATATGAAATAGATGACAAAGGCAATACTTAGTAGATGGGTTTGAGCTTACATCCAACTTAAAAACTGGTTTTTTTGAGAAGAATTAGCCAAAGAAATGTAAACACAAATGAAGTACAACTCACACACACGTCACACAGAACAGAGCTGAGACTCCTACTGTCCCCTGACTTGCCCATTGCCTCTGTTTCTTGCTTTTTTTCTTTTTGTCTCTTCCCCTGCATTTTTTTTTGCCCTTCATATTTTCACAGAGGCACCACCAACTTTGCTGGCTTGCTGACCTTTGGTCTGGTCTTGTTGCTGATGTGGCCGGATTCAGTCCCTGATGTCCCTCCACAGAGTCCCTCCACAAAGACCACTCTTGTAGCCTCAACACTACCCACACCTTCCACATATGACACACGTTTGCAGAGGTTTAAATGGAAGTTATATCCTGGAATTACCTGTTGCTCATTTTCAGTTCTATGTGTGTTCAAAGGATCAGAATTTAAGCACTGCTGAAGCCTGAGAAATATACAAATATTAAATTCAATGTAAATGCAAAAGGAAAGTGTAATCGATAAATATCACCAATATTTCTAAAATGGCACGAAACAGTTCACCTACAAAATATCTCTCATGTATTACCTGTGCCAACAAAAACCCTCAAATATGACAGAAGAAATCAAAAAGTACCATTTTGGATGTAAAATTTACTATTAGGTTTTAAGTATCTGAAAATAACCCAAAGGTTTTTTTAACCAAGACAATTGGTGGGTTCCTCAACTTCAGAAGAAAATCAGATGGGACTGCAGGAAAAAGGTGTCAAAGTTGCAAAAACATGAAACAATGTATCTTTGCAACAGTTAAAACTTGAATTAAAAACACCCCTCAGGTTGTTTACATATGCAGCAAGTGATATGCAGCATAATAAAAGCCTTGCACGAATCAACTCAGTCAGATTTCATTCAGCTGGAAAACTTTATCAATCACACTAAGAATAAAAGGAGGCAACTGAATATGCTGAGTGTGCAGAAACGTACTGCCTCATCACAGCCTTGTTTTCAAGCTACTGTTTAGAAAGAATTGCTATTTTTACTGTGGTCTGGATAAGTATCAGCAGCTTCTAATTGCCTCCTTCCCCATTACCATGTGCACACATCTTGTCTTACCCTCTGCCCTTTTAGCTGTCTAAGAAGAGTAACTGGAAACATACTACAGCTCCTAATTATCTGACTACACAATTGGTTCAAATATGTAACATACTGTACCATACCTGTCTGTGTGAACTGCTGGATTTTCCTTGAAAGGCAATCCTGGGATTGTTTTGACAATCTATCAAGAAAAGACAAACCCTTTTCTGGCAGTAAAATACTGTTTAAGAGCACCATTTTAGAAAAAAAAGATTACTGAGCTCAAGGTGGTTTTCTTACCTAACCGAATTTTCTTCAATAAGAATCAAGCATGCAACAAGAACATCAACCACACAGGAGAATCAGTTCATGTTCACAGCTCAAGCTATAGCTTCTGGCAGCTCTTTCTTTGAAGAATCCGCCCCTGTATTCCCCCAACAACTACCAAAAGCTGGCCACACAAAACCACTACACATCTTCACAGCACTAGAGCAAGTGAGCACAAAAGGAGACACAACCTGTTCAAAGTCCATCGTTGCAATCTAAAAAACCAAAACCACCAGAACCACAAACTTGAAGGACAATGTTCTCTTTTAACTAGATCAAGAGTTAGTCCCAGATTTGTTACAGAAAAGGACGTGATAGCTGACTACAGTATTCCTAATCTGCCTTACAGATGCTTAACTTAATTCATTTTGACATTTGAATAGAAAATCTAACACTTACAGATGTGGTAGTTTCACTGTCATCTGTGTTGGAGCTTTGTCATGTCTTTTCAAGAACAGAACCAGATACAGCAAGATCTAGAAAGACAATTTTAAAAGATGCAGAAACACGTTTGTGATTATCTGAATCTATGAAAGGCCAATGTTTTTACAGTTGGTTGCAACTGACTTCTTTCTCTGCTTGTCTCATTTTCTAATGGCAAAAAGAACAACCAAAAGACAGTTGTATTTACATAAAGATATGCAAATGAACTGAGTGAACAAGGACAGAGGATATTTATAGTGATTCAAGTCTGTTTTAAACAAGACAACTCACAGAAAACATTCAAGTTACCTCTGTGTAGAGAAATCCCTCTAAACTCAAATCAAACAGTAAGGTATCACTGATCAATGCTACAAGTTATTTCAACAGTATCTAATGCTTTTCAGCATATCAACAAATGACCCTGCAACTCACCCTTTGTCTTATCAAGTACAAAATGCTGTAGAATATTCCTGCATCTGCTGATTTGATTGCTCTTTGTAAAGTCTGATACATAGGCAGTGTTTGTTAGGATACCTTTTGTTCCACTTGTTGGATTCCAACTGATACAGTAGTTCAATATATCCAGTTAAAGACAAATGATGCACTGCATGAATGATTGCTGCCAACACACACGGTTCCCACTTGTTTCAGGATCTGTTGATACCTTCTGCTGGAGCAGCACTGTCCTCAAATCAAGTGCAGGATTAACAACTTTCATTGGAAGAGAGTCAAGATTTAATGATGTTTGGGTCTCCTGATAATCTGCTGAACTCACTGCATTCCCTTCAGCTTGCTCAAAATGAGCAAAGCTGCTTAAGACGAGATCATCATTAACACATACCTAAAAAACCCAAGTCTTTGACTGACCAGAATCAACAAGCAAGTCACCATCACATACTGCTTTAGAATTTACTTGAAGCTGGAGACAACAGGAAGACATATGCAGTATGTACAAATGCTTTCTGAAGAGTACTCATTCCACGGCAGGAAAGTTGGTCATATCTTCCTCTATGTTCTCCAAACAGGTGTTACTTACCAGTTTCATGCTTTTGCCTAAAATTCTGTGCTCAGTTTTCTATGAGCTTTCAACATTTTTAGAAAAACTATCTTAGTTTTATGTCCCTTTGATTCAGAGTGCATCCAAACCTGGCAGGAAAAAACAATATTCAACTTCAAAGTTCTTACTGGCTCAGAGAGAAGTGACACTTGCCAACTGTGATTCTGAACAGAGAAGGTATTCAAATTAAGATGTAATCCAAGTTATTGTCTACAGTGAAGACCACAGCTCTAATGTTAAAAGTCTTGGTAAAATACTTCAAATGGCAGCAGGTTTCAAACACATTTATTTTTGTCTACTAGGCAGCTGCTTAAGTCTGACAGTAGCTGCAGCAGAAATTTAGCAGGAGTTACGCACTTTGGTAAGTGCAACGAGCTTTCTTCCTTTCTCCCAACTGTTTGGGAACTCAGCCTTATGCACATATGAACTTGTATTTATTTTCATAACACCATGCAACTGCCTTCTTGAAATATCTTGAAGTGTATCACAAAGAAGGACAAGAGTACAGTAAATTCACATAGTTGTTCATCTGAAGTACTTGGGGGACTTCATTTGCTTGTCAATACCTTCCAAAGCGGTTCACAAGTTTCCACCTCACAGAATTCATTCCAAAGTTCACAAACAACAGATTTAGAAAATAAATCTTCTAGTAAGTTAATGATTGCACTTCTACTGTATATGGCAAATTACAAAATTCACTTGCAAATAACACTTTTCGGTCTTAAATTTGTCACAAAGTAATAACTTCTATAGCAGAGTGCACAAAGAGGTTTGTAGAGAGAAAAATATCTTACCTTTTCACCTTTTATTGTCACATAAAGGAAAACATCAGATGTGGTATCTTCTACAGCACATACTTTGGCTGTCGTCTGGGTAGTAGCAAAACTGAGTGATGGTGTTTCAATGACGCAGCTGCCTGTTCTTTCCTGCTCTTCTCCAGCCCAGTGTTTCCTCACTAACCCAGCATCTGGAAGAGCAAACAATGGGTGTTTTAAAAGTCTCCCTCTCACTGCAGTGGTGACAAGTTTCTGTTGATCTCCTAAGGACTTTACTTTGGGTTTGGTTTGACATTTTGGCCACCTGGACTTGAGAATTCTCCCTCCCTTTTCCACCCCCCTTTTCACATTTCTTGCCTGGGATTCTCCCTTTACAGTTCTTGCTGGACATTTATCCAGACTCTGTGCCCTGCACTTGAAACAACCAGCAGATGATTTCTGATGGAACCTGAGGCTCTCTACACCGGCCTGATGCAAAGGCAATTTGCATCAAAACTCCTCCAAAATCCTTTTTTTTCTCTCAGAATTGCACCAAAACCTCATTTTATCCCTCAGAACTCCCCCAAACCCCACTTTTCCCCCTCGAAACGATTCCAAAACTCCACTTTTTCCCTCATGATGGAACTTTTTTACCCAGCAGTTCCCAAAAATCCCACTTTTTCCCTCACAATAGCACCCAAAACCCACTTTTCCTCGGAAAATACCTCCAAAACCTCACTTTTTCACTCAGAACTCCACCAAAACACCACCATTTCCCTCAAAACTCAACCAAAACCCCGCTTTTTCCCCTCAAAACTGCACCAAAACCCCATTTTCCCCCTCAAAACACCACCCAAACTCCACTTTCACCCTCAGAATTTCCCCAAAACCCCACTTTTCCCCTCAAAACCCCACAAAAAAACTTGTTTTTTCAAACATCCACCCAAACCTCACTTTTTCCCTTTAAAAATTTACCAAAACCTCACTTTTTCCCTCAAAACTCCACCCAAATCCCACCTTTTCCCCTCAGAATTGCACCAAAACCTCATTTGATCCCAGAACTCCACTGCTTTTGGCCCTCAGAAATGTACTCCATCCCCACTTTTCCTCTCAAAACTCTTCCAAACTACACTTTTCCCTGCAAAGCTGCACCAAAACCCACTTTTTCTCCTAAAACTCCAACAAAACCTCACTTTTGCTCTCAGAAATAAACAAAAACTCTACTTTTTCCCTCAGAATTGCTCAAAAACACTGCTTTTCCTCTAAAAAATTCCACCCAAATCCCAACTGTTTTCCTTTAAAATGCCACCCAAACCTCACTTTTCCCCTCAGATTTGCCCCCACACCTCATGTTATCCCTCAGAAATCCCACAAACCCCCTCCCTCAGCACCCAACCCCCTCCCTAGCTCCTTCCCCAGCACTCAAACCCCCTCCCCCAGCACCCAAACCCCCTCCCTCAGCACCCAGAGCCCTCCCCAGCACCCAGCCCCCCTCCAAAACTCCTTCCCCAGCACCCAAACCCCCTCCCCAGCACCTAGGCCCCCTCCCAAACCCCCTCCCTCAGCATCCAAACCCCCTCCCAAACTCCCTCCCCAGCACCCTGATCCCCTCCCTCAGCACCCAACTGCCTCCATAGCTCCCAGAGCCCACCCCAGCACCCAGCCCCCTCCAAAACTCCTTCCTCAGCACCCAAACCCCCTCCCCAGCACCCTGAGCCCTCCCCATTCCCACCCCCCATCCCATCCCCCCCCCAATACCCCATTAACCCCTTCTGTGCCGCCGCCCTCCCCAGACGTGGACGAGTGTTCGGGCCCCCCCCGCTGCCAGCCCGGCCGCTGCCTCAACACCGCCGCGGCCTCAACACCGCCGCGGCCTCAACACCGCCGCGGCCTCAACACCGCCGCGGCCTCAACACCGCCGCGGCCTCAACACCGCCGCGGCCTCAACACCGCCGCGGCCTCAACACCGCCGCGGCCTCAACACCGCCGCTGCCGACGCCCCCCCGCTGCCTCCCCCGCGCCTGAGCCGCCCCCCGCCGTATTTATTGTGTAGATCAAGAGACTTAAGGCGGGGGGGGGGGGGGGGGGGGCGGCATTGTGGCCCTCGGGATGATGGCGGGGGGGGGGGGGGGCACCTATGTGTGTGTCCCCCCTTGGCACCCGCTGTGCTCCCCCCTCTCAGTGTTGGGGGGTCGCGGGGGGAGGTTTGGGGACCCCCCACCCCAACACACACTGTTACAGAATAAAGGTTTTGTATAAAATGAGGGGGGTTTGTTTCGAACCCCCCCCCCCGTGAGAAATGGACGGGCCGAGGGGAGGGGCGGGGCCTGGCGCTGAGGGGAAAAGGGGCGGCTTTGGGTCTAACGGCGGGAAAAAGGGGGTTTTGAGGGGAAAAAGGGGGGGTTTGAGGGGAAAAACGGGGGGTTTTGGGGTCTAACGGGATAAAAGAGGGGTTTTGAGGAAAAAGGGAGATTTTGGGGTCTTAACGGATAAAAGGGGGGGTTGAGTCGAAAAGGGGGGTTTTGAAGGGATAAAAGGGGTTTTGAGAAGAAAATGAAAGATATGGGGGTTTTGAAGGGATAAAAGAGGGGTTTTGAGGGGAAAAGGAGGGTTCTGAGGGGAAAAATTGGGGTTTTGAGGGGAAAATAGGAGGTTTTGGGCTCTAAAGGGATGAAAGAGGTTTTGAGGGGGAAAAAGGGGGGGGTTGAGGGGAAAAATTGAGGTTTTGAGGGGGAAAAGGGGGATTTTGGGGTCTTAAGGGATAAAAGGGGGGGTTCAGTCGAAAAGGGGGGTTTTGAGGGGATAAAAGGGGTTTTGAGGAGAAAATGGGAGGTTTTGTGGTCTTAAGGGATAAAAGAGGGGGTTTGAAGGGAAAAAGGGGGGATTGAGGGGAAAAACGGAGGTTTTGAGGGGATAAAGAGGGGTTTAGGGGTCTTAAGAGTTAAAAGAGGAGTTTTTGAGAGGAAAGAAGGGGTTTTAGTAGGAAAAAGGGAGGTTTTGAGTAGAAAAAGGAGAGATTTGGGGATCTTAAGTGTCCTGGTTTAGGCCCATCAGGGAACAAAGACCACAATTAGCCTCCAGTATGGAAGAGGCTGAGAATTGCTCAAGGGCAGGGAGAGCTTAATTGCCGCTTAAGGTTCAGGACAAAGCAGACCAGGCCACTCGGTTTGGGGAAGAAAACAGAGAAACAATTTAATGCGAAGTCAACTGAAACATACCCCCAAAAACCCAAAACATAACCAAAATGAAACAACACAGAGCAATACATCAATGAAGAGTCCAACCAGCCTTTTGAAGAACACCTTCTTGCCACCCCTCCCCTCTTCCCGGGCTCAGAGCCCTGATCCCGGGGCTTTTACCTTGTCCCCCCCTGAACGGTTCGGGGGGGCAGGCAGTGGGGGTCTCAGTCTGTTCCCGATAGCTTCTGCCGTTTGTCCCTCCTCAGGACGGGTGAACTCCACACCAGTCCTCCCTGCTAGTCCGTGGGGTAACTCACACGCATGGCAGCCCTGCACGGGCTGCTCCGATGCCCACTGACTCCAAAGGCTGCAGCTCGTCTCTGCCTCTCGTGTGGGGCTGCTCTGCGGCGTGCAGGCTCTCCAGCACGGCCTGGGCCATGGCCCCTCCCCACACAGTCCCTCTCCCGTCCGGGCTCACTCACACGGAGCTTCTGGGAACTCTCGGTCCTGCCATGGATCTCCATAGGCTGCAGGGGCACAGCTGCATTCTCGCCACGGCTTGCAGAGGGGTCTCTGGTCTGTTGCTTCTCCTTCCTTCCTCCTTCTCTGGCTGAAGGGTCCGCGTGGTCACCTCCATCTCGTGTCACTCTTACACCTCCTGCCTCGCATTTCAAATTCGCGTCCCCTAAATAATGATCGCAGAGGCGCCAGATTGGCCCAGCCGGGCCGGAGGTGGGTGTGAACCCAGGAGCCGGGGGAGAGTCCGCAAACTCTTTCTCGGGTCTTCACTGCAGCCCGCTCCCCCTGGTACTAAGCCAAAAGCTGCTCCTTGCTAAACCAGAACACAAATAAACAAAAACTCTACTTTTTCCCTCAGAATTGCTCAAAAACCCCTCTTTTCCTCTATCAAATTCCACCTAAATCGCAATTGTTTTCCCTCAAAATGCCACCCACACCTCACTTTTCCCCTCAGATTTGCCCCCACACCTCATGTTATCCCTCACAACTCCCACAAACCCTCACTTTTCCCCTCTAAATCCCAATAGAAAACAGCTTGTTCCTTCAAACCTCCACCCAAACCCCCACTTTGGACCTCAGATAGTTACCAAAACCTTCCTTTTTTTCCTCACAACTCCACCCAGACCTCACACTTTCCCCTCAGGATTTCCCCAAAAGCTCCCTTTTCCTCTCAAAACTCTACCAAATCAAACACTTTTCCCCACAGAAATACCCTCAAAACCCCACTTTTGCTGCCTCAGAAAACCACCAAAACCCCCACTTTTCCCCTCAGACATGCCCAAAAACCTCCTTTCATCCCTCACAACTCCACTGAAACCACACGTTTTCTCTCAGAATTGCGCCAAAACCTTATTTGATCCCTCAGAACCCCCCCAATCCCTACTTTTCTTCTCAAAACTCTACCAAAACCCCACTTTTTGCCACCTAAGTTCCCCAAAAACCCATTTTCCCACTCAAAACGCCACCCAAACCTCACTTGACTTCCGAGTTGCCCCCAACCTCATTTTATCTCTCAGAACTCCCCTAAACCCTCACTTTTCCCCTCAAAACCCCAACAAAAACCTACTTTTTCCTTGCAAACTCCACGCAAACCCACACTTTTTCTCTCAGAACTGAAACAAAACCCCATTTTATCCCAGAACTCCACCGCTCTTTGCCCTCGCAAATGTACTCAATCCCAGCTTTCCCCTGCAAAACTGCACCAAATCCCCACTTTTTCTCCCAAAACTCCAACAGAACCCCACTTCTCCTTTCAGAAATAAACCAAAACACCACTTTGCCCCTCAGAATTGCTCCAAAACCCCACTTTTCCTCTCAAATCTACACCCAAATCCCTATTGCTTTCCCTCACAATTACCCCAAAACCTCTTTTGATCCCTCAGAATTCCCCCAAAACCCCACTTGGTCCTTCAAAACTCACACAAAACCCCTTTTCTCCTCACATCTTCCCCAAAGTCCCTCTTTTCCCCTCAGAATTACTCCAAAACCTCACTTTTTCCATCCAAACTCCACCTAAACCCCACTTTTGCTCTCAGAAATTTACCAAAACCCTGCTTTTTCTCTGAAAACACCACCCAAATCCCACCTTTTCCCTCAGAAATGCCCCAAAACCTCATCTTTTCCCTCAAAACTCCACCCAAATGCCACTTTTCTTTCTCAGAAATGTACTCAAACCCCACTTTTCCCCTCAAGACTGTTGCAGGCACCTGGAAGATCTCGGGTTGGAACGCCAGAGGTGGAGGCTACAGAAGAGGTGGGCATGGGATGGAGTGAAAGGATGACTTGTGTCAGCAGATAAAAGCACATGGTGTAAACAATGAGTTGGAATCAAGCATCATCCATACTGGGTGCGCAGTGATCTTGTCCCCTCAGCGGGGGCAGATCCTTCGGATCCTGCAGGCTCTTGTGGATTGACTCTCAGCGCTCACTCAAATTCACACAGCACGTGCCTTCACAGCCCTCACAGCCCCGTCCTTGTGCCAGCCACAAACAATCTGCGGAGGCTCTGTTCTGCAAAGGAGCGTGTCTGATGGAGCCTGCATCGGGTAACCATCCAGTTAGTGCTGCTGAAGTACTGCTGCTGCATTTTGCAAGCCAGCATCCTCATCTTGAAGCTTTGCTAAAGCTTGAGCAGTCCCAATAGCCAGAGAAACTGTCAGTAGGTGCAGCTGTACCTACTGAGACCGAGTGGATCTCGTCCTGTGCCATCTGCTCAAGTGACCCAGGCGTTCTGTTGGGGCTGGGTGACTGCCCGTCCTCCTGTTGTCACCCATCACAGCGTTCCTGTAAGCACCCAAATCCCATTCCTGTGAACCTCTCTGGCGTTGCTCTGCTCAGCGTCACGCTCTCGCTGCTCTGAAGCGGCCGCACGGACAGCGCAGGATCACACTGTGGTCCAGATCCCATGCGGGCACCAGCACATCCCCAGCCCCAAGGGACTCAACGCAAGGCTCCTTCCCACGGCCCCACAGCCGAGTCTCGGGCACGGAACAAAGGCTGAGTCTGGGACGCAGGAGAAGCCCCAAAATGACGCTGCACGTGTGTCAGAGCTGCCCGATCCCCGTTGGAAACACTGAACACAGATGTGGGTTGCACACTCACTCAGAAGGCAGATGCCCCGTGGTCCCTCTCTCGTTCAGTCAGCGTCTGTTCAGGTGCTTTGTGGGCACGTTCAGCCACAGCTGCCCAGGGCCATGTGGGATTCCTGCTGTGGCGCACGTCCCGCTCTTGTAAAAGCAGTTGTGTGGCTCTGGATAGAAATGCAGCCCCACTGCCAAGTTGTAACGTGCTGTGGGGCTCCCAGGGAGGCACCAGCAGCCAACCCGAGACGCTGCACGCCACGACTTGTTTCTCCTGGCTGTGTGGTGGCAGAAATAACTGCAGAATGTGTCTATGGCGACATGCACCAAAACGACCCAATTCAGTGCCTGAGGCTCTCTGCACCGGCCTGATGCAAAGGCAATTTGGGGAGGAGGTGCAATTTGGGGATGAGGTGCCCAGTAACTCATCCAGGGGCAACGGGAACAGATGATCACTTGCCCCACGTGTTCCCAGGGACTGAATGAGATGTGTCCTACCTCAGAAGAGAAATGGCTTGATACTCATGACTCTGCTGGAGGTGATGCTTTTTGGCAGCAGGACTCCCAAACCCAAACCAGCCAGGCAGAGCAGAGTCACTTTCTGCGTTTTGACCTCTGCTTTAAAAAGAAGAAGAGGGATGGCAGCGGGGTGTTGATATCAGTCACTTCTCCTCCCAAAACAAGGACAACCCACGTGTCAGAGGGGGATGAGGGAAAGCAAGAATAAAGGAAAAGATGACAAAGGAATGTATCAAGTGCAGCACAACCTCCCTGGCCCTGCTGCCCACACTCTGCTTGCTGCCCCCAGGCTGCCATTGGCTTCTTGCCCACGAGCCCATGTTGCTGCTCATGGTTCTTTGCTGCCCAACAGCACTGTCAGGTCTTTCTCCTGGAGCTGCTCTCCAGCAGATCCCCCCCAGCCTGTGCTGGTGCTGGGCTTGTTCCTCCCCAGCTGCAGGACTCTGCCCTTGCCCTTGGTGCCCCTCAGCAGGTTCCTCTGTGCCCAGCTCTAATAAGTTCATGCCAAGTGTCTTCTCCAGTTCAAGTCAGAAAAAGGGTTTTTTCTAAGCAGAATTTGTCATTTCTGGGGCAGGGGCATCTGTAGAAATAAGCCACTGAAAGTGAGCCAGCTGAAAATGAAGCCACTGGATAAAAACTGTGCAGTTGGCTCGTGCCTGAGGGAAGGCAGAGGACTGCTACTGGCTATTTGCAAAGTCCTTTTGTTACTGAGACTTGCCAAATCCACTTCTCTCCTTGTGAAACAACAGGTTCTGTTCCAGATACATTCCAGATGATATTCCAGATGGCTAGTTCAATGCAGATGTTCAGCTGTGAAGCTGCAGCTGCCAAAGGTATTTGCTGCAACAAGTAACTCCAGCACCGAGGTGGATCTAATGTCAGTCCCTGCCAAACAGGAGCTTTTGAGCCCTACTTTGTCATGCTACTGTACTGCAGTGCTAAAGCCGCCCACTGGAGTCTTACAAGAGCTAATGACGAGATACAGGATTGATTCATTCCAATAGTTTTCCAGGCAAACAAGACATGTGAAGCAGCACACTGTGAAACGGAAACAAGGGTGATGGAGAACATCTGAGGGGAGAAGGAGTCCCCTGAGCTCTGACAGGAAAAGGAGATACTGGAGAGCGAGAGATGCAAACAAGGGACTAGAGAAGCCTACTGATAGAAGTCAACCAGCTCGCTGAGGAACAAGAAAGGCAGCATCAGCTCTGTGAAGCAAAGGCACTGTAGAGCTTTGTGACTGGAGTGACTGATGAAAGGCACCATCAGAACTGCCATACGGCTGGTTTCTCAGTGGCAGAGGTCTGTTTTCACTTGAGGCTGCTGCAGAGCTGTGAAAGCCCCTCTTCTTCTCCAAGAGAAGGGGAGGAAGTTCCTGAGTTCTCGCTGTCATCTTTTTGAAGTTCCTTTTCACATTTGCCTGGACATTAGTTTGGGAAACACCAGAGGATTTTTCTGACACAACTGAAAAGACTGCTTGTGGCATAGGCCTGGATTGTGAGACGGCACTTGGAGATGCCCAAAGCGTGGGGATGCCTGAGAAACCTGTCCCTGGAGCTGCCCCCAAAGCCTCCCCCAGCCGTGACCCGCCGTTCCTCTGCTGCCTGGGAGCTGTTGCTGGGCCGTGGAGGGCTCCGAGGCACCGGCCCAGGGAGCTGCTTCGGGGCTGGGCCCGGTGTGAGGGGGAAGTGGGGCCCCAGGGACCGTGGCAACACGTCACAATGATGTCACAGAGCCCTTGGCTCCCGGGCATGATGTAGCGCTGGCGCTGCCGTGGCCACCCCACAGCGCCCGGAGGAGGCGCCGGGACAGGACGGGAACGAGCGTGGCTGCCAGGAGCCCTGTGCAGACCCCTCGTTGTTCCGGACCCGTGGCCGCCGTGCTTTGCGCAGTGTCTCCCCAGCCCTCAAGGCCAGGCCTCAGCAGGATGGAGGAGAGACCCCCCAGCGTGCCCAGGCTGGCCTGGCAGGGAGAGGAGCAAGAGCAGGAGAAAGCCTCTGGGGCTGCTGCAGCAGGGCAGCCCGATGAGCTGCAGGAGATCCAGCCGCTGGAGCCGCCTGCGCCCTGTCCCAGCCCCGCTGGGCATCCCCAGGGAGAGAGGGGCTGGGGCTGTTCCCCAGGGCCGGGCTCCATCCCCTGGACACCCCCAGACTGCAGCCAGAGACACGCAGGTCAGCGTCCCCAGCAGCCCTGTGCCGGGGCTGGCCCTGCCCGGGGAGCGCAGGGCTCCACTGTGTTCCCCTCAGCTCTGCCTCAGCTCGCTCTTTGCCCCTTCCAGGCAGGGACCTGACAGGAGAGGAGAGGCCCAGCCACGTGTCTGCTGAGCAAGTGGACAAGTGTCCTCTGAAGATGGTCTTGGATGACCCCCATGATATGGTGGTGACCCTCCTGCGCTGTGTCCCATCGTGTGACAGGTAACGGGGCCCTGACAGCCCCGGGCTCAGCAGCTGTAGAGCCCGGCCCGTGGAGCTGCCAGGCAGACAGGGCTTTTCAGGACCCTCTGACCCCTGCATTGGCCCCCTGCCCTGCTCCCTCCCTGCCCCTCGCTGGGGGCAGTGGGCAGAGGCAGGGCTAGCAGCCAGCCCCAGCCCCCACGGCTGCCCAGGCCATGGTGCTGTGGCCAAGCCCCTTCTGACTCTGATCTCTGTGCCTGCAGAGCTGCTGCAGCCATCTGGAAGCAGATGATCTCCACCAGCCAAAGACCAGATAAGGTGCTGTGGGAGCTGCTCTGTGTGCTGCGGGACTGGCCCCTGCACACAACATCCACGTCCAAAGGGGACAGCATCCACATCTGTGCCCTGGCTGTGAGTTTCTGTCCCGCTCCTCAGCTCACCCCCAGGCTCAAGCCCTGCCACGGGGACATCTCAGCACTGAGCTCTGTCTCGGGGTGTTTCCTTTCCTGCAGGCAACCAGAGTGCTGCACGAGATCCTGCACATGCCCGAGTGCCCACCAACCTTGTCGCTGTATTTTCCTGTCTTCTTCCTGGTTCTGGTCTTCCAGATTTTCTCCTGCACGGAGGAGCTGCCCAAGGAGGTTGATGCCTTCTGGCAGGGATGCCAGCAGGAAGACCACGACCCCCTCAGCCCCAGCAGGTGCCCCACGCCAGTCCTGCCATCCCTGCCGCGGCCCTGGAGCTGTGTCCAGGGCTCCCAGCGTGACCTGGGCTTTGCTCTGCACACAGGTTTGTGCTGCACACTGTGCAAGAGCTGCTGTGCCGCCTGGGCCATGAGGACATGGTGTTGAAATTTCAGCAGAATTGTGGCTGGGAATTTCTTCTCCGTGCTGAGTCCTGGCACCATGCCATGTGGTCACTGGCCAGGTGAGAGCCCCCCTCTCCCTGCTCCCCCCCCTTTTCCCCCCTGCAGATGGAGCACCCCCCGTAATCCCCGGATTCAAAAAGACCAGCCCTGGGGAGTCAGTCCTGGGAGCGATTTGCCCACCCTGCTCATGGTTACTGGTGTCTTCCTGCCCCTTCTCTCCAGAGAGATGCGCAAGATCTCGAGTATAGTGACTTATCAAATGGCTCTGTACCTGCTGAAGGTGCTGGACAGAGAGGAGCCGTACTGGGAGCTCCCTGCCATGGTGTTCCTGGTCGAGGTGAGACTGACAGCTGGGCTGAGGTGCGGGGGAAGACCGGTCAGAGCTGGGCACCCTCATCACTGCTGGCTGTGTTTCAGCTCCTGCCCTGCCCTGGAGTGAAGGCATTGGATGAACGCTTCCTGCAGCTGGCCCTGAGGTACCTGGGGAACGAGAGCAGCGCAATGCGGTGCCTGGTGCTCAGAGGCCTCCTCACCCTCTGCAACAGGGCCATGATGGTGAGCAGGCGGCTGCAGCTGTGCTGGGGGCCTGGGGCTGGGTGAGGGGTGCTGGGGGACACACAGCTGGGGCTTGGCTGGGCTTTGGGAGCTCAGGCAGCTGCTGTCAGCCCTCCTGCCTCCCCAGTGGCTTCCTCAAGTCCCTTGGGGCGGGTCTTTGCCTTCTGGGTCCCGAGGCAGCAGCGTGGGGTCCAAGTGCTGCAGCAGTTTGGGCTGTGCAGCTTTTCACGGCTTCACCTCAAGCATCGTTTTTCCACACAGGCCAAGAGAATGTGGATCCTGCAGAGAAAGCTCGTGGAGCTACTGGAGGATGCAGATGAAGTGGTTGAGATGACTCTGCTCCTGCTCAGAAAGATGCTCCAGGCTACCAACAGCCCACTTTGCAGCGCCATTGCTCTGGAGCTGGCTGAGAGGCTCCGGCCACTTTTTGAACACGTAAGGCTTTGTGTCCCCCACCATCTGTCCTCATGAGACCACATCTGGAATAGTGTGTCCAGTTCTGGGCCCCTCAGTTGCAGAAGGACAGGGAGCTGCTGGAGAGAGTTCAGTGCAGGGCCACAGAGATGCTGGAGTGGAGCATCTGCCTTGTGAGGAAAGGCTGAGGGAGCTGGGGCTCTGCAGCTTGGACTGAGGGGTGACCTCATTGATGTTACAAATCCATCAAGGGTGGGTGTGAGGAGGCTGAGGCCAGGCTGTGCTCAGAGATGGCCAATGACAGGACAAGGGGCAACAGGGACAAACTGGAATAGAAGAGGTTCCAAAGTAACACAAGGCAGAACTTGTTCCCTGTTGAGGTGAGGGAGCACTGGCAGGGGCTGCCCAGATGGGTTGTGGAGGCTCCTTCTCTGGAGACATCCCAAACCCAGCGTGATGAGTTCTGTGTGCCCTGCTCTAGGTGGTGCTGCTCTGGCAGGGGATTGCCCTGGATGAGCTTTGCAGGTCCTTCCAGCCCTTGAGATTCTGTGACCACGGGCACTGGCTGCTGCCAGGAAACTTTGTGCTGTGTGTGTTTTCAGGCCCATGCCCACGTGGGCCTGCAGCAGCCAGGACTGAGGTCTTATCCTCTTCCTTCCCACCAGGACATCAGCCATGTGCAGCTGCTCTCCCTTGAGCTCTTCCAACACGTGATGGACTGTGTCAACAAAGATGGAAGAAAGCAGCTGAAGGCAGAGGTGCGGCAGAGCCTGATCCAACTGCTCTGCCTCCTGCATGATGAGAGAAAGGTGGTGGCAGAGGTGAGGCTCTCCGACCTGTGTCTGTGCCCACAGGACGTCCCCGTGCCCAGGAACAGCCCTGAGCTTTGCCCAGGCGAGGGGACACGGATCCTGCGCCCTGGGCAGCGGTACCAGCTCCCTTCTCTGTGTCCCTGCAGGCCTCTCGGGACACCCTGCTGCGAGCTGCCACCTTCCTCAAGAAGAGGAGGCTCAGCTGGCTGCTGGAGAGCGGGAAGACAGAGGCGGTGGGCGAGTGCCTGGTAAGGATGGCCCCAAGGCCCAGCCCCAGCCTGGGCACGCTGTGTCCCTGCCCACTGCTGCAGCCCACGCTGGGCACAGACACCGCTCAGCCAGGGGCACAGTCGGCACCAACCCATCCCTTTGTCTCCTCTCCCCCTGCAGCTCTCCAAGTGCAGCAGCAGCAGAGCCAGTGACTACGTGCATCAGGGAGTGTGGTGCCTCTGGAGCCAGCGCAAGTCCACACAAGAGGCGGCCATCGTGTTCCTGGGTGAGACGCAGCCCCTGTCCTTCCCTGCCCCATCGCAGCTCGGCCCCAGCCCCATGGCTGTGCAGCCCCCAGTGCCCAGTGCTGTGGGGAGAGCCTGGGCTCAGCCCTGCCAAGGGGAGGGGGGCGTGTGGCCAGGCCAGAGGGGCCGGTGTGGGGCAGCTCTGACTCTCTGTGTGTTCCCAGGGCTCGCCGGGCAGCACCTGAAGGGTCAGGAGGAGCAGCTGCAGGTCATCCATGAGGGTGAGTGAGGGCAGGGGGTGTCAGTGGGGGGTGGCAGAGGGGAGGAAAGGCCCTGGGCAGAGGCTGCAGCCCCTGCCCCAGCCAGGGAGAGCAGAGAGAGGTGTCAGGGGCACGGGGGGAGTTGGTGGGCAGCACCTTCCAGCCCTGGCTCCCTCCGGGCTTTGGGAAGAGCTGGGGTTTGGCCCTGGCAGGAGGGGTTCCTGGGGTGAACCCAGGCTCTGATCTCAGCTCTGTTCCTCTCTGTTGCAGCCCTTCAAAACCTGCCAAGTGACATCAGCTCGTCGTTGTCCAACCTGGCAGCTCAGACCCATCTCTCCCTGCAGAGAGCTGCAGAGGAAGCAGCTTCCTCCAGACCCAGCCTGCGGGAGCGGCTGCGCAGGGCCTGGAGGAGACGATCTTGTCTCTGGGCCCGTGGCTGACTGTGCAGCGGGAGCCCTGAGCAGAGCCCATCCCAGGGAGCTTTCAGTGCCATCCTCCCTGTGCTCTGTGGCAAATCCATAACCCACCAGCCGTTTCTTTTGTGTCACTGCAGTGGTTCAGGCACCGGGCTTGACGCTCGGATTTGTTTCCCTTTGGTGTGCGTTTGACTTTCTGTTGTTGTTCACCACGTGAAAACCATTTTCTGTGGCTGGCAGCTCTCAGTTCTCCTTTGTGTGAACTCAACTGGGTTTGTTCTGTGTTCTTTTATGGATGCAAAGTGCTTTGCTTTAAACAATAAAGCTCAGTCACCACAATTCAACCAGTGCTGCCCATTTCTGGCCTGTCGTGTCTAAAGCACGTGCTGAGGTGTTGAAGGGGAGGAGAGAGTGCTAGACACAGAATCACACAGAGTGGCAGGGGCTGGAAGGGACCTGTTGAGATTATCCAGCCCAGCCCCTGCCAAAGCAGCTTCCCCTGGCTCAGGGGGCACAGGAACGTGTCCAGCTGGGGTTGGAAACCTCCCGAGAAGGAGCCTGCACACCCTTCCCGGGCAGCCTGGGCCAGGGCTCCCTCCGCTCAGCACCGAAGGATTTGCTCCTCCTGGGCCAGGGGCATGGCCTGTGTGCCAGCTGCCCCTTGTCCTGCCACTGCCCCCCACACACCAAACACTGGCCCCAGCCTCCTGACACCCACCTTGGAGGGACTGAGCAGCATTGCTGAGGTGCCCCTGAGCTCAGCCTTCTCTTCTCCAGCCTCAGCAGCCCCAGGGCCCGCAGCCTTTCCTCCTCACACACACGTTGCAGCCCCTCAGCTCAGTCTCTGGGCAACCAGCCCCTGCTCGCAGCTTTTGTGTGGATCTGCTGCCATTATTGGCAACCGTGAAATGACAAAATCCCCGCTGTCAGCTTTGCCATTACCCTGAACTAAGGGATTTGTTTTTAATGTATTTGGTACAGGCCATTGTGCCACAGCTGATGGAACTCCCACCAAACAGGGAGGAAAAGGATTATCTGGAGTGGCCACTGATGAACATTTTGTAGACTGATTGCTTTGGCCAGTGTAACCCACGTGTTGTGCTTGGGGTGTTCAGATTGCCTAAAACCATACAGTGTCTTGCAGTGTCACTGCCTGGTTTTCTCCAGCTGAGGATTGTGCCTCCCCAAAAGCAAGTGCACATTTGTGTGGATGGAAAGCAGATGTCCTTGAGCTTGCTGAAGTGTGAGCTGGCCATTTGGCTGCTGTTGTTAGTGCAGGCAGGATGTTTGGCTCAGCAACAGGGGAGAGAGAAATGCTTTTAGAACTGGAAGAATGTAGTGATCAAAGTCCCAATCGTAGGACACAGACGGTGACACAGAAGGGAGGCAGCAGGGCAGCAGCCAAAGCCCATGTTTCAAGGTGCTTGTACAAGAGCACAGCTGCAATACACCAGAGGATGCAAATACTTGTGGAAGTCACATAGGCTGCCCATAGAGTACTTAATTCTTCCTGCACTGCAGCTGCCAAACTCAGCCTCTCTGTCCAAGTGCAGAGAATTGATGTGTCTCTGGCAGAGCTCCCCATTTTCTCTCTGAGTGCCCTGTGTGAAAAAGCAGGGAGAAGATGGTGAGGCTGAGTGGTATTTGCCAGTCTGCAGCTTGTCCTGCTGCCCTTGCTGGGACAGCTGCCCTCTCATTTTCATATGGCCTCAGTGTTTCTGCTCTCAGCTTTTGTCTGCTCAGCAAAGTCTGCTCCCCACCAGGCTTTCATGGAATGAGTGCTGGAATGGGACCTGTGTCAGGGTGCTCTTTAACACAGAGCATGAGTGCTAAATGAATAGATGAGCCCTGTTCCATGGGGCATGGGAAGTGTAGGCAGGAGCCTGTCAAGTCTTTGGAGGCTGTCATCCTGTGGTGCTGGAATGGGTGAGACATGCACGTGGCTGCCACCTCGTATTGCCGTGACCCTGCTCAGATCCTGCACAGCCAGTGCACACAGAGAGTGTCCACAGAGAGTGCCCACACACCCTGTGTGTTGCTCATCCAAAGCATTTCCCTGTGGCCTTTGCTACTGTAATTCTCTGGCCCAAGCCACTGGCTGTAGAGCACTCTGCTGCAAAGGTGATGGCTGCCCCTGCCGTGTGGGAGAGATATTCTCTCCACTCTGGCTACAGCCCTGTCTGGGTGATGCACCATTGCCAAGAGGTTAGAATACGTAGCTGGGGCGCTCTGGATCGCTTTGCTCAGCATGGTCCGTGGACACTGGACGTCGTCTGGATCTGTGGAGGCCTCGGCGTTATCTAGCTCGCCACAGATGAGTTCCAGCACAGCTAATTGCAGGGGTTCTTCCTCATCATGCGAGAGGAGAGCGACCAGACGCCACCATGATGTGCATCGACTCCAAATGTATTGTCACATAATCACCACTTCTACACTTTCCCAAATGCTGTCACGTGCTACAGCTCATGGCAATTAGTTACCACTGAGCCTGAACCTGATGGGCCTCACTGGGGTAGGCAAGACACCCTTCTATCAGGTGGGTGCCAGTAAAGCAGGTTTTTTATCTGTTCAGGTGTAAAATCCCAGGTTACAGGAGGTGATAACCCCACCCAAGGACTGGCCGCTTCAGGGGCACTTTAACATCTTTCCATCCCAAATTTGTCCTCTCTGATACCCAGATGAGTCCAGATTCCACAGAATATGTAATCTAGCAGCCATGTTAATTAGTAATATTACAACTCTGATGGAAGGGTGACTAAGGACCTGGGAAGTCTGTGTAACAAAATTGTCTCCATCAGTCCGAGCTGAGGGGAAAGAGGTGCGTTGCCCCAAGACCTCCACAAGACAGCTCCCACAGCACAGTAAATCCATCAGCAACAGAATGAGACTCACAGTTATTATTCGGGGCATCATGTTCCCAGGCCCCTTCATCCTTTGCACAAAGTCATGCAGCCAACTTAGCAAAGCTATCAAGGTTAGAGCCCAGCTCAGAGCCAGGGTTAGTAGCAGCATGTTCCCAAACATTGGGAAGTGAGAGATAAGCTGCATTACAGCAAGGCTCCCAGACCAGCACAGGAGCTTTGCACTCATGAGCTTACTATAATGACAATGCATTTGATGTAAAACTGCTGTTATCTCGCCCCATCTTGGGTGCTAATAAGGTGTGTGGTGGTTTGACCCTGGGAATTTTTGGGAAGCAAAGTTTGGTGAAACAAAAGTTTGGGGAAGCAAAAGCTTGGAGAAGAAAAAGTTTGGGGAAGCAAAGTTTGGGGAAGCAAAGGAAAAGGAAAGTAAGTGGATGAAAGAAACGCAAAGCAAAGCTTGAGCAAGCAAAGTAAAGCAAAGCAGAGTTTGGGGAAGCAAAATTGAGGGAAGCAAAAGTTTGGGGAAGCAAAGCTTGGGCAAGCAAAGCAGAAGTTTGGAGAAGTAAAAGTTTGTGGGAGCAGAAGTTTGTGGTAACAAAGTTTGGAGAAGTAAAACCTTGGTTAAGCAAAATCTTGGGGAAGTAAAAGCTTGGGAAGCAAAAGTTTGGGGAAACAAAAGTTTGGGAAAGTAAAAGTTTGGGGAAGAAAAAGTTTGAGGAAGCAAAGCAAAGTTTAGGGAAGGAAAGCAAAGCAAAGTTTGGGAAAGCAAAGAAAAGTTTCAGGAAGCAAAGAAAAGCAAAGTTTGGGGAAGCCAAAGTTTGGGAAAGTAAAGCAAAGTTTGGGGGAGCAAAAGTTTGGGGAAGAAAAACTTTGGGGAAGCAAAAGCTTGGGGAAGCAAAGCTTAGGTAAGCAAAAGCTTGGGGAAGCAAAGCAAAGGTTGGGGAAGGAAAGCAATACTTGGGAAAGCAAAGCAAAATTTGGGGAAGGAAAGCAAAGGAAAGCAAGTGGATGAAAGAATAAAAAGAAAAAGAATATGGAAGAGAAGCAAACCAAAGCAAGGAAAAGCAAGGGAAAGGGAAAGGGAAAGGGAAAGGGAAAGGGAAAGGGAAAAGGGAAAGGGAAGGGGAAAGGGAAAGGGAAAGGGAAAGGGAAAGGGAAAGGGAAATGGAAAGGGAAAGGGAAAAGGGAAAGGGAAGGGGAAAGGGAAAGGGAAAGGGAAAGGGAAAGGGAAAGGGAAGGAGAAAACAGAGAGAAAAAAGAAATGGGAAGAAAACAATCCCCAGTGATGAAGGAAGTAAGGAAAAGACCAAGTAGTAGTAAAGGGAACGAAACAGGCACAGAAAGAGCAATGAAAACTCCATGGGTGTTTGGGAACTGAGGAAAAAAAGTGATGGAATGGGGAAAGAGACTAAAATGAATGAAACACTTTCTGCCTCACACGCTCACGGTACTGCAGACACACAGCCTGGCTGAACTCAGGATTCAAGGCAGCTCTTCAAGGCACAGAAATCATGCATTATGAGATAAAACCCATTTTACTCTTTCCTTGAGCTTATGCCAGGGAACAAACAGCAAGTGCTGTTCCCCTCAACTCCCCAGGGGAACCCACAGCCCAGCCCAAACTCGTGACGTGGCTGGACTGCTCCCCTGGGCAGCCGTGCAGCTCGTGTCCACACTGAGCAGCAGCAGCAGAATGAACCAGAGCTTGAGGAACACCACAGGGCAAGGGTCACCCAGACACTTGTAGTTTTAGGACTAAGCCAAAACAGGGCAAAGAGAGAAGATTTAAGAAATGTGAAGAAAATGGCCATGTAAGATTTGTCCAAGTCACTCTCCCTCATCTTGAGCTCTGCAATTGAGAGAAACAAAGCCAAGCAAAATCCCCCACACAGCGTCACTCAATGCACTGACCACAGGATTGGCCTTTCTCACCCGCTCTTCCCGAGAGCTGTTTTTGTCCAGGTTATTGAAGGCATTTGCCACTTGGGCCAGATCACCTGATGGTAACAGCAGGAGGTTGATCATTATGGCAAGGTCACTGACAAACCTCTTCAACTCCTGGAACCTTTTGGCTTGCAGACTTCTTTCACAATGGCCTCTGCCTTCTCCCCCAGGCTATTGTTTGCTTGCATCTCTTCCAGAAGAGTCTCTCGTGCTTCCCTCAGCATCCACAGCTCCCTCCCAATGGTGTCAATGTGTTCTTGCTGTGGAAAAGAAAGAGGATGAGAATTGATCAGCCCTTCCAACCCCCACCATGCTGTGACCCTGTGATTCTATGACTTTCCCAGTACTTCTGGCTGCTCTGACTGGCCACACAGAAAGCAGCTCAGCACAGAGCTGCTCAGCTGGTTCACTGCTTGGCAAGCTCTATGTCAATTCCTCTGCTTTCAGCTCACCACCCCATTTCACATGAAGTTTAGGCCTAAACTCAGAGTGAACTTGGTGTTCCTCCATTATTTTTACACCATTCAGGAGCTGCTGAGCCTCACTACAAAAAGCACTTTGTAACATCTGTCGGAGTTTTAGCATTGTGGTGAAGCTGTGTTAAACTCAGCCCATGAGACACACACATTCCACTCCTGCTCGCTGCGGGTACCGGGCTCGTTTCACAAGTTCATGGCAAAGAAAACATAATGCACTGGAAAGAGAAGAAAACAGCAAAGTGACCCAAGTGATGGCTCCCTGTGAAATGCCTGAACTTGTTTCAAAGGGGGAAGACATTCACCAGACGTTTCTGATGTGCAGAGCAGAGAATGACAAGTGTGACAGTCCTTCTGCAGTGGGCTGCAGTTCAGCTCTCTGGTAACAGAACGGGCTGATTTCCAGATATCAAGGAGCAGGTTCTGGGCGTGAGTCTCCTTGAACAGAACTGCAGCCAGAAAGTGTGCCAGGGAGTGTTCAGGTTTCTACTGATCCCCTGTTCAGCTATTGCCAAGGATTGCTGGGCCAAGTTCTAGAGCCTGGCTGTTGTAGAAAGGTGCCTTGAGCCCCTTCCCAAGAGTTGGACGTGTTTTCTGACAAGATGCAAGGTGAAAGCCCACTGCCCTGAGCGCTGGCATCCCTCTGCCTGTGGGGCTGCAGGGACAGAACTCTATACCGTTCCATGAGGATCCCAGCCTGTATTCTTCACAGAATACAGAGCCAGAGCTCATGAGTTCCTAGACTCAGCCATCCTAACAGCTTTTCAAGTGACCTGATCCAACCACCCAGGGGCAATCTCTCCTCAAAATGTGGGTCATAGGTTGGGTTTGGTGTTGGCCTGAACCCCCCAGAAGGTGAGGAACAGGACCAAGTGTCCCAGCAGTGGTTCTGCAGTGGTTTGGGGTTACTTTTTCAAAAGCCATTGGGCAGAAAAACCCCAAACTGTTTAAAACAAAACAAAAAGATACCTGATACAGTGTGAAAATGCCAAAAGCTACACACCAAAAAATGTGAACTGCAAGAAACAGCAAGCACACAACAACCTGTACAAACATCCCTCCTGCCGGCCACAGAGAGATGTAGAACACAGCAGCAGGTTCAGCTGTGCAAACCCGGAACCGACACGGCCCCAAAGCCAGCACAGCCCAGCTGTGCAACACCAGGTCCCACAGCCCCAAAGCCAGCACAGCCCAGCTGTGCAACACCAGGTCCCACAGCCCCAAAGCCAGCACAGCCCAGCTGTGCAACACCAGGTCCCACAGCGCCAAAGCCAGCACAGTCCAGCTGTGCAACACCAGGTCCCACGGCCCTAAAGCCAGCACAGCCCAGCTGTGCAACACCAGGTCCCACAGCCCCAAAGCCAGCACAGCCCAGCTGTGCAACACCAGGTCCCACAGCGCCAAAGCCAGCACAGTCCAGCTGTGCAACACCAGGTCCCACAGGAAACCTTCTGGCAACTTCAAAGGAAACACAGCGCACCGCTGGGCACACACACACACATCAGAGGCTCACCCTACAGCCGTGCAAGTGATGGCAACAGGCAGTTTGGGCTCTGCTGGTCGTCTGGACACTTGGAAGTATGAGTTACTTGAGGGGAAGAATCAGTGAGTGAGATTCCACTCACGGACTGATCGGTGTCAGCGTGCTACTGGCCACGAGTGACACGCTGCAACTCATCAGGCTGCTGTCTTGAGATCCAACAAGAACAAGCCCAGGGGCATCAGCTGAAAGGTTCCCATTGCTGTGGTTTGAATCCTATGTCTCAGCAGGCCTATAAATGTAACTCTGCTTTGGGTCAGATACATTAACATCTACCCCATGGTAACAAAAGCTAGGAGCAGCTGCAACCAGAAAGGTACCATCTGAATGGCTCTGCAAACCAACACTCAGGAAGAAAGGTGAACATACTGAAACCCTCCCAAAGAACGAGACGTTTCTTGGATACTCACAGAGCAGACGTGTGGCTGGTGGCTTTAACTCCTGCAGACGGGATTCTTCTTAATATAACCGATGAGCCCTTAGGGATCAAGGCATTCTCATCTGTGTATTCTGAAAGCAAAGTCAGCACAGAAAAAGCTGTCAGTCAGTTTGTGAGCAAGTGTCTGAATGTGGAGTGTCAGAGCCCTTCAGAGACCCACCCTCAGTGCTGATGACACCAAGCTGGGCAGGAGCGGGGACCTGCTTGGGGGCAGGAGGGCTCTTGAGAGGGACCAGGACAGGCTGGAGCAATGGGCCCAGGGGCTGAAAAGCTGCCCAAAGGGAAAGGCCCTGGGGGGGTTATTTGACAGCCCTCTCAGTAAGAGCCAGCAGTGTGCCCAGGTGGCCAAGAGGCAAATGGCTTCCTGGCTTGGACCAGCCATCGTGGTCAGCAGCACCAGGGCAGGAAGGCTGCACCTCCAATACTGTGCCCAGCTCTGGGCCCCTCACTACAAGAAGGACATCGGGGTGCTGGAGTGTGTCCAGAGCTGGGCAACAAAGCTGGTGAAGGGTCTGGACAACAAGTCTGATGGGGACAGACTGATGGAGCTGGGCATGTTCAGCCGAGAGAAGAGGAGGCTGAGAGGAGACATGAGCACTCTGTACAACTGCCCGAAGGGGAGCTGTAGTGAGGTAGGAGTTGGTCTCTTCTCTTTAGGAATAAATGACAGGCCATGAGGAAATAGGTTCAAAATTCTTCCAGGGTAAGTTTAGATTGGCCATTAGGAAGAACTTTTTTCCCTGAGAGGATTATTAAGCATTGGAACGGGCTGCCCAGGGAGCTGGTGGAGTCCCATCCCTGGAGACGTTCAAAAGACACACAGAGGAGGTGCTGAGGGACAGGGGGTAGTTTAGTGATGAGCCTGGCAGTGTGAAGTGATGGGTGTGACTCAATGATCTTTAAGGTCTTTTCTAAGCACAACAGTTCTCTGATTCTCTGATTCTAAATGAAAGCACATCACAACCTGTGCAAACATACCTGTTACACACAGAGGTAGAACACAGCACCA
Source organism: Colius striatus (assembly GCF_028858725.1). NCBI lineage: Eukaryota > Metazoa > Chordata > Aves > Coliiformes > Coliidae > Colius > Colius striatus. The sequence goes on along the minus strand of NW_026908523.1, from coordinate 803,500 downwards.
AGCTCAGCTTGTAGACCTGAAACCTACATGACCTCCAAACCATCCCAGGTCACCTGTCCAGGTGCTACAGGCCATGTCCTGGCATGTTCCTAGGAAATACAGAGCATCACTAGGCACAGACACCAAGGGTCACATCAGAGCCGTGCAAGTGATGGCAGCACACAGTTTGTACTGCACTCAATCACACACACTGTGTTTACAACATGTACAAGGTTTTACTGGAAGATAGATTAACTCAATGTTTGGAAGGTTAATACAAAGCTGCAGTGTTCAGAACTAACTGCAGTGTGTACAAAAACAGTGGGAGATGGTGTCTTTACTTACAGCTTTTGATGTACCATGCACTGGCTCAGCTGGACCTCTAGAAGAAGAAGCAAAAGTCCTCTCCCTTTCAGGCAGCATTTCCATACCAGGAGAGGGGCTCCTGACCAGGGACTGCTGGAAAGCACTGCCACAGCTGCTGGAGTCATGTGCCCAAAGTTTACAGACAGAGACACGTCAATTCAGGGGTTTTGCTTGCAGATGGCTACCAGAATGCTGTTGGTCTGAGACACACTCTGATTCCTCAGTCTATTGATTGAGAACAAACATTAGAAAGACGCAGCAGAACCACAAGCCAAGGACATCTACTAATTGTGGGGGAGACACACCTCCTTAAGGGGACTGGAAAACATGACCAAGCCAACAATGCTCGTGTGGCTGAGACAGAACTGGCATGTACAAATACATCCATGGCAGCAACACCCCTGGAGCCAGGAGTGCAGCTGAATAGCTGTCACTGTAACCAAGACACCTGATTCTCTCCCCTCCATAAAGCTCAGGGATACAGAATTCAACCTGGAGCACAGAGTCAGCTTAGGAGAAAAACAGACTGGGAAAGAGAACTCATTGCATTTGCTGATGTGATCAACTGCTTGCAGAGCTTCACATTGGGGAAGGATTAACTATCCCTTCATCCCACTCCACACCACAGGCAATGCCCTGCAGGGTAATGCTCTTTTTCTCCAGCCTGGAATGGACATTGTCTTTAGGAAAAGAAGAGCAGTTGCTTACAAATGAAGTTGTTGTTGGCATGTTTTTGCTCTTTCCTCTATCACTTGGACACAAAACCCCCAGTTGGAGGTCTCAGAATGCAAGAAATAGTCAAACACTGAGAATCAGACTCTTCTGAGATGGGAACAAATCAGGTGTTTACGCTACACTGGGTGTTTGTCTTTGCTCTAAAAGCAGTAACAGCAAACACAGAGAACAAGGAACCTCTCAGTGTAGAGGAAACAGCATCTGCAACTTGGGTCTCAGAAAAACAACCCCAAGAGCCAAGCCCAAGACAAGCATCTTAAAAGTTGCCACTGTTGCAGCTGGAACCCCATGTCCCAGCAGGCCTAAAAGCAAGCCTGCTTTGGGACAGGTACATTAACATCTGCCCCATGCCGACACAAATGCACAGCAGCTTTGACAGGAAAGATACAGCCTGAAAGCCCTGTAAGCTCATAGAACAGGCGACCACCCTGAAACCTCCACAAGGAGCACAATGCTGTAATGACACTTCCTCTGTGATGCTGGTGGCTTTCACTCCTCCCACGGGGATTCTTCTCCCAGCCCCGAGGAGTTGGTGGGTCCCAGCCGGCAGCCGGCGCTGGGGCCCGTCAGGGTGCAGCAGCCACAGAAATGCTCCTGAGCCTCGGGGCTGGCACCAGCTGGGGCTTGGCTGGGGACACCAGGCAGGGGTGGCCCTGACACCCTGCCCATGTACCTGGCCGTGGCACCTGGGAACTTGCTCCTCTGCCCAGCCCTCTCATGGGATCACCAAAGCAGCTCCATCAGCCCTGGCACGGTCCTGAGACATCTCGTGATGGGTGAGTCTGGAACCATCAGGCCTGGAAAAAGAAGAGCTTGCCCAGAACTCAGCTGCTCTCAGTTTTTCGCAGGCAGGGTGGGTTTTTGAGCTGCCTGGTGCTGCCACTGCCGGGGAGCACCCAGGAATCAGCCTGTAGCTGCTGTGGAGTGAGGGCAGCAGGAGTGAGCGGGGCTGTGTGCAGCTATTGAACAGGTTCAGCCTTTAAAGGTGTCCCACCTGGGAAGCCTGCTTCCCTTTTCCTGGCAAGGTGGTATTTAGAGCTGAAACAGTTGCTTTTGGAAAGCAAAACCATCACACAAAAGCAAAGCCTGGCTGGGTGATTTCCCTTCCCCAGGGCTGGCCACTGGACAAGGTGCTGGTCGGCAGCACTCTCAGGGTGCAGGGCTGGGCCCGGGACAGGCCTTCTGCAGGCACCACATTTCTGGAGGCTCCTGCTAATGCAGCTCCTGGGCACTGCTCAAGGAATGAGGGCAGTTGTCCAGAATTGCTGGCTTTGCTCCCTCCCCATCGGTTCTGGCTCCCTGCCCTCATCTGTTACTTCCTCCCTTTGTCTTTACCCCACCACTATTTTTTATTTCTCTTTCTCTGTAGGACTCCTTGTCTGTATTTTCTAACCCCTCCCTGTGTGTCCTACATCCTGTTGCTATTTTTTCTCCTCTCCAGCTCCCTGTCCTTTGCCTTTTTCTATCACCATGTTGTGATTCCTGGCCTTATTTTCCCTCTCCCCCACAGCCTGTCCCCACTTTCTTGCCGAACTCTCTTGCTCAGCTGGTTGGTTCTTCTCTCTTCTCTCCAGGCCTCCATCCTGCTCCTCACCCCCTTTTATTTCTTCCTCTCTCAGCCCATCGCTGTTCCACCCTCCTGTGCCTCCTTCTGCTGATCCACATCCCTCTGCTCCTCGCTCTCTCTGGATGCTTTCCCTTCCTTCTCTTCTCTGCCCCTGCCTTCTGTCCCTGTCTCTCCCTTTCTCTCTCCTTTCCCTTGTCTCTCTGTCCTAATCCCTGTCCCATTTCTCTGTCACTCCACTGTTCTGCTGCCTTTTCTGTCTCTCTGCCCCCCGTCCCACTCCCTCTCCCTGCCTGTGTCTGTGTATCCCCCATCCTCCTTTCTGCCCTTCCAATCCTCTCTCTGTCCCTCTCTGCTGCTGCTTGTTGCTCTTTTTCCTCCTGCACTCCCTGTCTCCTTAAGCTCCATCCCTTTCCTGCTCTGTCCCTCTGCCCTGCTCCTCCCCCGTATTTTCCTCCTCCTCCTCCTCTGGCTCCTCCTGGGGCTGGGCCTGTGCAGCCCCGGGGAGGCGGCCATGGGGCTGCAGGGTCAGGGGGGCCTGGCCAGGGGCTGGTGTCCCTGCAGGGTCATGCAGCAGGAAGGAGGCCCCGGGGCGTGTGGGAGCTGTAGGCCTGGGGCACTGGCTACCAGCCAGCCATGTTGGCTCCTGGGCCATGTGGGAGCTGTAGCCCTGGGCAGGGGCTGGCAGCCGTCCCTGTTCATTGCTGGGCCAGCCAAGGGCACTGACAGCTCACTTCCCCGCCCAGCAGCACTGTCTGTGCCTCAGTGTGTCTGTGCTCTCTGTGGGGCACTGACACAGCACACAGATCCCAGTCAGAGCTGCTGTGGCCTGAGCCAGAGGCTCCCTCAGCGCCGAGCCCCGGGGCAGCCAATGGCAGCGCAGCAGGCGGGCACAGCCCTGATTGACGTGTGAGCGGCGGCCAATCAGAGGCGGCGGCGCCCCAGGGAGGGCGGGACCAGGCAGGGCAGTGACAGCCCCGCAGCCAATCAGAGGCGGCGGTGCCTCAGGGCGGGCTCTGGCCCCTCCCGCCCTGTGCTGCAAAGCCCCTGAGCCACAGGCAGAGGCAGAGGCAGGGCCAGAGAGACGGGAGCTGCTGGACACAGGCCCCGAGGGGCCGAGTGCTGAGGGGCCGGCACATGGCTGTGGGCAGCAGAGGCTGCGGCCCTGCAGAGGAGAAGGCTGAGCTCAGGGGCCCTTCTCAGCGCTGAGGGCTCCCTGCAGGGCGGGGGGCGAGAGGCTGGGGCCGGTGTGTGCTGTGTGGTGGGCAGGGACGGGACACGGGGTGCCGGGCACACGCTGACACAGGGGCGGCCACCCAAGGCCCTCCCTGGGTACCCCCAGGCACTGCCCATGTGCAGCCTGGGGTGTGAGGGGACGCGGCACGCAGCGGCTGCACGGGCACAGAGACACACAAGGGCAGCATCTGCCCAGCTCCTGCTTGTGCCCTCCCAGGGGAGGCCTTGGAACCTGAAAACAAGGGGGTTTACCCAACAAGGTGTGTTAGAAAGCTAAAACGAGGCCTTGGATGCTGATAACTGAGGTTGAGACCCGAGAATGAGGGATTGAAAGCTGAAAAGGAACAGGTTAAAAACAACAACTTGGGGCACAAAGTGAGACTTTGGAATCAAAAACTGGAGGACTGTGCTCCAAGCAATAAGGTTAGAAAAAGCAAAAAGGAGGCTTTGGAAGCTAAAAATGAGCATCTAGGCCACAAAACGAGCCTTTTGAGGTTAAAATTGAGTGTTTGGAAGCAAAGGAATGTGGATTTGTGCACAAAAATGAGACTTTGAAAAGAAAGGTGATGGTTTGGACCTAGAAGAGGACGATTTGAAATCTAAATCCAAGGTTTGGAAGGTGAAAATTGGGCTTTGGGAGGAAAAATTAGGGTTTGGGTCACCAAGTGAGGTTTGAAAGATTTACATGGGGGCTTAGGCCTCAAGGAACTGGAAGCTAAAAGGGAGGGTTTGGGCCCCCAGAGGAGGGTTTGGAAGCAAAAAAAAAGCTTGGATGGGTGGACAGTGAGGTGGATGGAGAGCTGCTGAATGACAGAGCCCAGAGGGTAGGGATCAATGGCACAGAGTCGAGTTTGAGGCTGGGGTCAGTGGAGTTCCTCAGGGATGGGTTCTGGGGTCTGTCTGGTTCAACATCTTCATCAACCACCTGGGTGAGGGGACAGAGGGACCCTCAGCAAGTTCCCTGCTGGCACCAAACTGGGAGCACTGGCTGATTCCCCAGAGGCTGTGCTGCCATTCAGCGGGATCTCAACCAGCTGGAGAGTTGGGCAGAGAGGAACCTCACGAGGTTCAAGAAGGACAAGGGCAGAGTCCTGCAGCTGGGAAGGAGCATCAGTAGAGGCTGAGGATTGACCTGCTGGATGATGCATGGGAGCTTCCAGAGTCAGAGACATATCCTCAAGGAGGTAGAGTCAATGTCCAAAGCTCAATGCTCAAAGCCCATTTATTAGTCATACACACTGATATTTATACAATAGTACAGAATTCAGGTGACAGTAACATAACATTTACTGGTTACATCTGCAAAGCAATGTGCTGCTTGGCACGAGCTCATTGGTTAATTGCTAAAGCTCACACTTAGTTTAAGCCAAATCTCAGCACAGCTGTGGTTAAACATATCCTGCTTTTACTTCTTCTCAGCTGCTCACTGTTTTCAGTACTTTCAGTGTTTTCAGGCATTCAGTACTTCAGCCTTCTCTGCATCCTCAGACACCAGAGCACCATCAGCATTTAGCAGAGGGCCCACATTCCCCCTCACCATTCTTCTGCTGCTGAGGTACTTGACAAATGCCTCATTCCTGTCCTTAACATCCCTGGCTACATTTAATTCTAGAAGGGCTCTGGCCTTCTGTCATGGCTTAGCAAGGAGCAGCTTTTGCTTGGTAACAGGAGGAGGGGGTTGCAGTGAAGACCCAGTAAAGAGTTCTCAGCCTCTCCCCCAGCTCCTGGGCTCACACCCACCTCCGGCCCAGCTGGGCCAATCTGGTGCCTCTGCCAGAGTATTTAGGGACGGGAGTTTGAAGTGCTGGCAGGAGGTGTGAGAGTGATACACGATGGAGGCGACCACACGCACCCCACAGTCAGAGAAGGAGGAAGGAAGGAGGAGCACCAGACCAGAGACCCCTCTGCAAGCTGTGGCAAGAATGCAGCTGTACCCCTGCAATGAACTCTCTGAAGTGAGCCCTTCCCATGGGCTGCAGCTCCTCGCAAAGTGTTCCAGCGTGGGAGCCCTTCTACAGGCTGCAGCTCTTCAATGTGCAGCTCCATCGTGGGCTTCCCATGGAGTCACAGCCTGCTTAGGAACAGCACGTGAGTCTCCTTCTCTGGAGACATTCCAAACCCACCTGGATGAGTTCCAGTGTGACCTACTCTAGGTGGTCCTGCTCTGGCAGAGGGGTTGAACTAGATGATCTTTTGAGGTCCCTTCCAAACCTTAAGGTGCTGTGATTGTGCTGAATGCTCCCTGCCTCTGGGCAGCCCAGAAGCCAGTAGCCTGGACCTGCGTTCCCCACAGAGGGACACACGGACGCTCACAGGCCGGGCCTTTGTTCAAACAACCGTTTACTCAACTACTTCTTCAAACAAGCAACTATGTACAAGGTCAAGCTCCCAGAGACACCTCAGGGAGCGAGAGCAATCGCTAATGGGAAGTGCTGAGTCTCTCTTGCCAGGCTCCTGGCAATGGCCCCTTCAGCTACATCGGCTCTCACTCCCTTCAGCTCTCTGCCTCAAGACCTCTTTCATCCTCACGGAAGAGCCGTCTTGTGAGCCGATCTTGCAGCTGCTCACAGTCACGCAGTGCCTCGGCGTGGGCAGCCGTATCGTCTGTCAGGTGCTGGAAGAGGTTGATGGGTTTGGCCTCTCGGAAGGCAGGAGGCAAGACGATCTCCTCGGGCACGTTGTGGTTGCCAAAGAAGAAGTGGTTGAGGCGCTTCTCCTCCACTCTGCGGCGCAGGTACCGCATGATTTCCTTCAGGCGCGGCAGCAGATACCTCCTGCGCCAGTCTGACAGGGGAGTGGTGGTCAGGAGGTGCATCACAACCGTCTTGATGATATAGGTGGAAAAGCCCGTTCCTGGCACCATGCGAGCGCAGAGCTGCAGGCAGTTGAGGTGGTAGCTGCCAGGCGGGGCGTTCCTGGCCACGTGCCTGAAGAACTTGGCCTCTGCCACAGCACAGGTCTCAGGCCACGTCGTGCTTGGGGTGAAGAAACCTGCTGCAGTCTGGCTGCTCACAAAGATGTCTGAGTCACCTTGCTGCACGCCAAAAAGCAGCTCCACAAAGAGAGGTCCTCGGGAGGCGTTTGACAGCTTCAGCTTGCAGGAGTGTCTGGAGAGCTGCAGCTGCATCTGGTAGCGGCGAGACTGAGGCAGCTCCCCCCAGGCTGACGTCACCAAGTTCTGGAACCAGAGGGCAGTTTTATGAACATCGAGGTAAGGGCCAGTGCAGAGGGTGTCGAGGACACTGGGACCCTGATTCCTCCTCTGTGGCTCCTCAGGGTAGTGGAGGAAGCACGGCGCGTCTCCTGCCGGCTCCTCTGCGCTGCAGGTGCACTCCGGGGACACACGGACGCAGAAGTTCTTTCCCGGCAGTTCCTGTGCAAAGTCTGGCTCCAGGTGGAAGGAGTAGCCATGGGGGGCCTTCAGGGGCACGAGCATGCGGTATGTGACGTCGCTGTCGCAAGGATTCCAGCCTTCGAAGGCGCTGCCCACGCCGATGGCTGGCTGCAGCTCCGGGGAGGAACTGTTGGCCAAGCGCCCTTGCAATAAACGGAGGAGGTCATCCAGCAGCTCCTGCACCGTGCTGCTGGTGTAGCACAGACTGAGCACTGTCCACTGGATGCGCCTCTCATAAATCAAAGCGTGGTGCCTCTCTTCAACAGTTTCTCCGTCGCTTTCTACCTCCTGGCAGTGTGTGTCACTGCCTGAGCTCTCCTCACTGCTGCTGTCGTCTGTGTCAGGGCTCCTTCTCCTGGTCCACCAGTACAGTCCCAAGAGCAGGACCAGGACTGCAGCAACGATCAGGTCTTCCCAGGAAATGACGGGCTGCCTCGGCTGCCTCGGCGGCACCAGGAAACTGGAGCTGATGAGCAGCATCTCATGTATTTCTCTCGCCTGCTGGATCAGCTGCTCTTCTGTCGGCTTCAACACGGCCTCATTCATCCTGGCGTAACACTGCTGTGCCTCTGGGATGAAGAGCGACAGCAGATTGGTGAAGAAGCGCACGAGCGCCATGATCTGCAGGGAGAGAGAGCGAATGGGTTCAGTGGGGTGGGAGGGAGGGAGCTGGCAGCGGGGAAAACAGGGGCCAGGAGCGGGGGCCGGTTGGAGAGGGGCCGAGGCAGGCGGGAGGCACAAGGGCTGTGCCAGCCCTGCCGGCGGCTGGGCCCTGGGTGCCGGGGCAGAGCGCAGCCTGCCGCCGTCCCCCTCCTCCTGCCGCCTGCGCGCTCACCGCTGTCCCAGCGCGTACTGGGCCTGTGCTGGCCCTGGTGCCCCTTTATAGCCGCCCCCCGCTGGCACGGCCTCTGATGTCACAGACACCCCACAGCTGCCCCCCACACCCGCAAAGGACTGACCCATCCTGACCTCTACTCAGTACAGTCAGAGGCTGACAAACTGGGCGACCGCGAGAGGCACAAACTGGGCGACCGTGGTGTTCCTTTTGGAAGCCATAGCACCGAGGAGAAAAGAGAACCGAGGGTCTCTTGAAAGAACATTGGAATGGTCTGTGTCATAAATGCAGCCCTTCAGTACCCGTGAGTATAAGATTGGCACTGTGACGTTAATAAAGCGATGTAACTCCTGTGAACGGTGTGTCAAATGGGCCTGTTCACAGCAGCTTGTAGATTCCCCGTCACTTCACATGGATTGAATCTTTTCCAGTACAAAACCAGGGTTTCTTTTGTAGTCTGGACGTATTTCAGACACATTATTGCATGTACATGACTGGTATTGCCTAAGAGAGTGTGAGTGGTGAATCCCCATGCAGAAGAACTGCGGGGAAGGATTTCTTCCCTGTGAGGCTGCCCAGATGGGTTGTGGAGTCTCCTTCTCTGGAGACATTCAGGGCCCACCTGGGTGAGTTCCTGTGGGATGGGTAGGTCACTGTTTGACAGACACAGCTGAGCCATGTGAAAGAGAATGCTCAACATGAAGAATATGGTAAGTAAGGAATGGAGTGAAGTGCCAGAGGCACGGGGTTGCTGACATTGGTGGTTATTGTGGTTTGGCCCAGCCAGCCCAGCAGCACCACGACAGTCTCTTGCTCAGAGCCTCCATCCACCCCCACCCTTGTTAGGATGGCAGAGGCCCAGCGAAATGGGAGTAAAAAGATCACCAAGGTTGTTGTGGATGGAGACAAGGGCAGGGAGGGCTTGCTGCCAGTTACAGTTCTGGGTAAAACAGAGTCCAGTGCTCGACTGAGAGAGGAAAGGAGGAAAGGTTATTCTACAAGAAACAGAACGGAATAAAAGCAAAAAGGGAGCAGGATGGTGAGAAAATGACAACCAGAGCTTTAAGATCTCCCTCCCCCAGCCCTCCTTTCTTCCCAGGCCCAGCTCATTGCTCCCCAGATCTCTCCCTCCTCCCCCCTCAGCGGCTCAGGCGGGCAGGGAATGGGGGATGTGCTCACTCTCTCACAGATGGGCTCTGCCACTTCTCTCTGCTCAGATGAGGACAACTCCTGGCATTCTTCCCCTGCTCCAACACGGGGTCCCTCCCCCGGGACACAGTCCTTATCCAACTTCTCTGGTGTGGGTTGCTCCCAACAGCCGCGGCTTCTGCCCATACAGGGTCCCTCACACGGGACACAGTCCTTGGTGAATGTCTCTGGTGTGGATTCTTCACCACGATTGCAGTTTCTGCAGTTACAGGGTCCCTCTCTCGGGACAAGGCCTCTTCTGGGCATAAGTTGAATGAGCTGCTTTGTCATGGGTTCCTCCCCACAGTTACAGCTGTGGATATTGGGTCCCTTCCTCGGGACACAGCCGGCTCCTGCCATAGTCACTGTCCCTGGCTCGGGGCCTTTAATGAAGTGAATCGCTGCCCCTGGTCCAGGGTCAGCTTTAGCAAAATGAGTCTCTGCCCCTGATGCAGGGTCTTTAAAGAAATGAAAATAAACCTCAGCGTCACCAGGTCTCTCCATAGAATGCCGGGGAGTCTCTGCTGCAGCACACCTCCTCCTCTCTTTCATCACTGACCTTGGAGTCCATATGGTTGTTCCTCTCACTGTTCCTACTCCTTGCAGCAGCACCAGCCAGAAGAAGAACAAAGGGCAGAAGAAGGAAGAAGATGGAGGAAGAAACTTCCTCTGCCTTCTTAAAAAGTGATGGTGGAGGCGTCTCATTGGCTCAGCCCCAGCAGTGGGTCTGGCTCAGAGCAGGGGAGAGTTGTGAGCAACTTCTTACAGGAGCCACCTTTACAGCCCCTTCCCCCTTACCAGAAAAGGCTGTCATGGCAAACCATGACACCCGCTCAGCCTTTCTTCTGTGTTCCACTAAAGACAGTGTTTCCATCAAGCCAGCATGATGAGAAAGCTGTAAGTCAGTACCTTAGAGCTTCTTCCTAGATGATGTGCATCTTACCTAGGAAGTATTTGGTTGAGAAATAATGTTGAGCAAGTTCTTACCACAAAAGTCATTGGAGGATGTGTTTATTTACACAGCCACAGCAGGTGGGCTGGTCTTTAAAGAAAGGCAACATTGCAGGAGCTGTACCTGCTATGGCTCAGCCTGGTATGCTGCACATTTGGTGGGAGGTAAGAGAAACCAAAACATGAACCAGTTGATGTTTAACATAGTGCAGACTCATCTGGGAGAGAAGATTTAGCGGCTTGTTATCACCAGATTGAACAGGAATTGTTTTACAAATGACCTCACCAAAAAGAGAACATGCCTAGTTCTTGGCCAGGTGTGAAATCCACTTGACCAGGCCCAGGCCACTGTTTGTGGAGCTCTGTGACATCAGTGACAGCCTCATGTTTGCAGCTGGAATGCTGTGTGTGTACTTCACAGCAACACACAGAGTCACAGAAAGAATGGACGTGAAATAAGGGAATCTGTCAGTAGCTGAGCTGATGCTCTTCACATCTAAAGGAATTCTCACATTCACTTGAAAGGCAACAGTCACCTGGCAATGATGATGTCACAGTGTCATCACCCAGGAGCAATGATATCACCTGAGAATGATGATACCACAGTGCCAGCACATGGCAACGAATGTGTCCCCTAACAGCAGTGGTGTCAGCTGAGAATGATGACATCACAGTGCCCAGGAGAGTATAAAAGGGGGGTCCTCCCAGGTCCTGCTGCCAGATCTGGCCTGGGCAGCCACCTGAGAGGAAGCTCTTGATGGGGCTGAGGGAGGAAGGCAAGCCAGAGGCTGGAGGTTCGCAGCTGCTCCTGGCTAAGCCACTTTCCAAGCTCATCTGAGGGACAAGGAATCTTCTTCAGCTGCAGAGCAGGAGCCAGAACACAGGACTGCCTTCTGGAGGGGCATTGCAGAGCTCACCATCCTCATCCCCTGTGGAGCAAGGGGCAGCAGCCGTAAGCAATAGGGGTCCTGATGCTTTGGAGCACTCACTGCCAGGCGTGGGATGGATTCTTGTCCCCAAGGTCGATCAGGCCTGGGGCATTTGGCCACTCAGGGAAGCCCCAGAGATGGCTCTAGGTTGAGAAGAGAGGCTTGTGCATCTCGTGGGAGGCATGAGCAGCCCGTGGGACCAGGAGGCAGGTCTGCTCACATGCTCAGGGAGTAGCCGATCGCCAGCACTGGGGTCAGGAAGGAATTTTCCCCTGGGGCACATTGGCACAGGTCCCCAGGAGTTTTTTGCCTTCCTCTGCAGCATTCAGCATGACTGCTTAAGTGTCAGGGCTCCTTTGGTCCATTTGGGCTGGGCTACTGCCTGCTGTCGTGCACCACCAAGGTGGCCTCTCGTGCCCTCCAGCTGACAGGAGGAAGGCTTTTTTTCCCCAAGGTGCACTAGCAAGTGTCCCTGGAGGGGTTTTTTTGCCTTCCTCTGCAGCACTGAGCATAGCCTTTAGCTCCTTTGAGCCATTTTTTGGCAAGTACCTACATCTGCTGCTCCACAACAGTGGCCCTGGTGCCCACATCCAGGGGGAGGAAGCTTTCTATACACTTCTTGTGGGCCATCCTCGGGGCTTGCTTCTCGTCTGCTGTGGCACTGAGCACAGCCCCTTGTCAGGGCTCCTCTGGCCCATTTTGGTTTCTTGCCTGCTGCTCTTGCACCTCCAGCCTGGAGAACACTCTTGTGCATTTTGCACCTTCTGGCCTCCATCCTAAAATCATTTACAGCAAAACTGTGTGCTGGGCAATGTTTTCTCTCTTCTCTGTCAAACCTCCTCATTGCTTTTGGATGGTGATGGTCTCTCGGCCATGCTGGAAGCCTTCATGTTCCAGGGGCGTCTGGTGGTGTTGCTCTCAGCTTCAGATGCTTTGGGCCCAAGACTTGCTGGGCTGAGTCTTGCTGGAGAGCTCCCATGCTTGCTGCTGGCAGGGGAGCAGGCTGCAAAGGGAAGCAAGCCCAGCTGGATCTCCCATTCAGAGCCTGCCCACCTGCTTGGTGGCATGCAGCACCTTGCAGCCTGGCATAACTGTGTCTGCTCTGAGTTCCACCACTCCCTTTCACATCCTGGGCTCTTACCAAGCTTCTTTTGCTGTGTTTGAGGTCCTGCTCGGTGGCAGAGACCACATGGCATCAGTCAGCAGCTGGGAGGAATGTGCCTCTTAACCAGGAGATGAGATCTGAGTGTATCCCTGCTTTCTCTTTTGCTTTGCAATATTCCTTGATCACTGTCATCTGACTTTCACCATCTGGAATGCACCAAGCCAAAGCAGCTCTGCTAGCAATGTGCATACCCATCTGCATGGCAGCTCTCCTCATCTGCTTGTGCTGCTTAGGGACAGAAAAGATGTGAAGGAAGATTTTTTTGGCGTCTCTTTCATTGCACCTGACCTGTGAGAAGTGAGATGAAGAAACATGGTGTTGATTGGAGAGAGCTGGGCTTCCTCCCCAGAAAAACTGGCCATCAATGCAGTTCTTTGGCGTCTATTAACTGACAACCTCCATCCCTTTGGTTTGGGAGTCATTGTTGAAGCCTGGCTTGATGGTGGGTCTGGAACAATGACAGGATCTTCAGCCAAGCACCCAGGGAAGGGAAATGTACTGTGTGAGGAGGATTTGTTCTGTGAGTGAAGCTGCCTCATCATCCACACACTTTTCTCATCAGTTTTTGCCTGTTTAAAAAGCTCAGGCTGGGATAAAAGTTGAACATTTAAGGTACCAGATTTCTCTGGCACTGCTGATCCTTTCCATTGGCACCATTTCCTTTCCATACCATGGACTTACACTGGGTAAGGATCTCATTGGTTTAGTTCCAGCTCTATTCTAGCCATAAGTTTGTAGTGGATGGGGATTTTTGTCCTTCCTTTGGTGCTCAGTTGAGCATTTCAGAAGGTACAAGATTTCTCTGGCACAGCTGATCCTTTCTTTCCATGTACCATGGATTTATGCTGGGTAAGTATTGTATGAGTTGAGTTGCAGGTATGTTCTAGCCATAGGTTTGTAGTGGATGTGGGGACTTTTGTCCAGGTGCTCCCTGGAGTTCAGGAGTTGGTCAAGGACTGAGGTAAGTGCCTCTGCATCACAGCATTTCCCTTCTCAGGTGTCAGCTTCCTCTCTGAGAACCCTCCGCTCTACAAAAGCTGCCTGTGTTTACCAAGTCTTGGCTCCTCCTTTAGCAAGTCCTTATCCTGGGCTTCATATTAAGAAGACAGAGCCTGGCTCTTCTCAGTGCTGCCAAGTGGCAGAAAAGGCGTCAGGCAGAAACTGAAACACGGGATATTTGGTCTCAACAGAACGTTTTGCTGCTGTGGTTGAACAAAAGAAAGTGCAGGGACAAAAAGGAGGCGAGTTGCTGAGCGAGGCTTTGGAGTCATCTCTTTGGAGAGGTTTGAGACCTGACTGGACATGGCCCTGGGCAACCTGCTGTAGTTGGCCTTGCTTTGAGCAGGAGGGTTGGGCTACAGTCTGTGGAGGTCCCTTCCCACCTCCTCTGCTCTAGGAGTTTGTGGTTGCCATTGTGGTTTGTCATCAGGCCAACAGGAGACCTGTGCTCCATTGTGCTGGGTTTCTTTTGTCAAAAGCCACCCTGTGCTCACAGGAGATTCTTTTTGCTCTGCCTGCTGTCAAAAAGCTGCAGAGTCCAGCAGTAGCAGCTCCTCCTTCCATGCCATTAGTTTGAAGCCTCCCCAGAGAAGCAGGTGAGTATGCTCAATTACAAGCTAGCAATGTCTAAGGAAGGTCTGGTGAGCCACAGCTGTGGACTGCTGCAGAATCCTGAACCAAAGCCTCCCACTGAAGAAGTAAAGCATAGCAAGGGAGAAGGCTCCTTCTCCCAAGACACAGAGTTCTCAGTCTAGCTCTGAAGGAAGTAGCCAGCACCCTTGAAACCTTCATGGCACAGAGAGGAAACAATGACTTTTGGCTTCAGTGCAAGAGCCAAGGACAGACACCTGTGCAGTGCTTCACTTGGAAAGCCTCTGCAGATGGTTCAGTGAAAGGCCTGCTTGAACCTGCAGAATAACCCAGGTGCCACTTGAAATGATGCCAGCTTGTCCTAGGTGACACTGAAAAGCGTGACAGCCCGTGGATGCCAGCACAGAACTTCTTTCCAGGACACCACAGATCCCAGCACAGCTGCTGCAGCGCTGCCATCTCCCTGTGCCCATTCCCACAGCTTTGTTCCCCCTCTCTTGCTTTCCTTCCTACTTATTCCTTGGAGCCAGAGAGTAATTAACTGACCTTGACTAAGTGTTCTCCATTAGAATTCATTTTCCAGGAAGTCTGAGCAAAGCCCAGTGAGATGGACTTTGGGTAAAAATGGACATGACCACACTGGACAAACTTTCCTGCCCTGTTTTCATGCAGTTGGAAGTGTGATGCTTTGCTGGTGAGGTGTTGGTGACAACAATGGGTCTTTCAGCACAGTAACTGGTTTTCCAGTGCAAATGAGCCCAGGGCAGCAGTGTGCTCCCAGCAGGGAGGAATGCAAGGAAAACATGGGTGTGATTCACTGTTCCTACTTAAAGAAGGTTTTCTTCTGGTTTGATGGGGCACATTCTACAGAGCTTTGGAGTCTTTAAACCTTTTTGTCTTATCCTCTTGCATAGTTCAGATACAGGACAAGAATGGCAAAGCACTGGGCAATATACTCATTTCTTTCTCTTTGCCAAGCTTTTGTTGTATGTTTCTTGGCTTTTCATATGCAAGCAAGGCTCAAGGGTAGGATTGGCTTTCATGACAATAATTCCTTGGGCAGAAAGTAAGGTTTCAACAAGAAGAGCACCTTGGTTTTCTCATTTCCCTGGCAGGATGCCATTTGAGTAAGGAGACTGCTGTCCTGCTGCAGTTGCATGTTTTGGAGAGAGTAAACTTCTCCCTGGGAGCCTGTCTGCAGCACAGCAGTGTTCCTCAACAGTCCTGATGGAGACAGACTTCTGTTTTGGAAAGACACAGAAATGCATCAACACCTGTGCAGCAAGGTCTTGGAGGGGGCAGCAAAATCACACTGGGTGGCTAAAACAAAGCAGAGGAGCTCTGTGCCCTCATTTTGCCTTCAAAATTCACCAAATCAGGTCTTCAGGAAAAGAAACAGACTGCAGGGATATTTCTTTAGTTTCAGACTGAAACAGAGATCTGAACACCACACTTGGAGGGTCCCAGAGTGTGTGAGAAGGTTTGGACTGAGAGTCACAGGGAGCAACGAAAACTCTTGTTTTTTAAACCAGTCTGGCTTCTGTGACATCAGCTGTAGCCTGGCTGCTGTGACATCAACTGTGGCAAGCAGAAGAGGTCACCTGCCCTCCCTTGCCTAACAGGTGAGTAAAGGTGTAAAGGGCTGACAGTGAGAATGGTTGTGCTTAGTCTTAGATGCAATCTATGAACTGTAAAGCTACTGTCCAAACTCAACAAGGAGCAAAGGTAAGTTCACTTTGTTCTTTTGAAACTCTAACATGTGGATTCTTTGGGTGTTGGTGTCTATTTTCCCTTTTCACCTTTAAGTGCTCACGCCAACCCCACATTTTATGCAGTAGGAGTTAAAGACATTGGCATTCTGGGCATTCCCTTGGCAAGTACCAATCACCAGGTTCTTAACAAGAAGAAGACTCAACAGATCCATGGCCAGCTTGGATTGACAGTGCTACAGCTGCCAACAGCTGTATACAGCACAGCAACAGCTTCTGGTCAGATCAATACCTTCAGTCACTGGAAACAAACTCCAGCATCTGTTTCAGAGTGTGCCCGTCTGGTGGGGTTCCAGGAGAACTCCCAGAAAGCCTGTACAAGGCATGTTGAAATCTGGGGCATGATTCACCACCTTCCAGTTGATTTCGATGGACATCCCTTCAGATGGCCATGGCCCTTGTCCCCTCTGTGCTCTTACAGGGCATCAGTCTCCAGAACACACTTGGAGGGAAGGAGGAAATCGCCTTCAGCCAAGAGCCTTTGCATGTTTCTATTCTGGAGCTTGTACTCGCTGCCCTTCAGCTGTGTGGAAGCAGAGCAGCACCCCGCAGTGCAACCTCCCCTGCACTGTCTGTCTCTTCTTCCCCAGTAAGGGAAGGAATTCAAATGCCATTGAAACAAATGGAATGACAATTCCTTCCTTCTGGAAGAATTCCTTTCTACTACCCTTCTGATTTCATAGACCCAGGCTGTTATTTTTGACCTGCTTTCAGCCAGAAAGCTTTCTCCTCACATTTGATGTGACCCTCCATCCATTTCCAACTCTGAAGCAGTTCCTGGGGCACTCTGCCCTGCTGCTTTTTCTCTGCCTTTGAGGCTTGAAGACATTTCTCCAGCCACAGTCAAGGCTTCACCCCATGGATGAGCAGCTCTCCATCCCCTTCTGGCTGCAGATCCCCTTGCACAACTGCACCTTTCTGAAGATTGAAATAAAAATGCATCTTGTATTGATTGGCTGTTGTGTCAGTGTCTTTGACCTTCTTGTGGAAAGAGTTCCCTTGATAGACTGGGTCCTCTGGAGAATACCCTGTCCTGGGCTTTGTGTGCTGAAGGCTGCTCTTGGAATGCCATTCACTGTCTTCATTTTGCTTCCCTCTTCCTTCCTGACCTTAGAATAACAGACACAGGCACTATGTGATTCTTTCTATCCAGATCACTCAAAAAAAATAAACCCCATGTAGTTCCAACACAGAAACTGTCATTTGACTGGAAACCAGCAGCAGAACTGTTTGAATTCAGTGCTGCACTAGGTACATTCTGTTCTGACAAAACCGCCCTCTGGTAGGCAGAGCACTCAGGTCAGGTACAGTGTGAGATGTGTACATGACCATAGGGTTTGTGCAGATGGGAAGAGCTAAAGCAATGGGTTCTCCAGACCCTTCATTGCTGCCATCCAGTGCAGCATGTTCATTAAACTTGAAGACACAGGAGACACTGCACTCCTCAGCAGCTTACACATAACCATCCCTCATGTCCTTGTTCATTGAGATCTCTGTACTTTACTGGAGTCTTTGGAAGTGTGGTTATACAGTGGTTGAGTTACTTCAGCTTTTCCCAAGAGCTGAAGGTTTTGAGATTGTTACAGTGGTCCTTAGGAGCAAAACACAAACCCCAACAGCAAAGCAAAAGGAGTGCATCACAGTCTTGACAGAACTGCATTCATGGAGCTTTTCTGTCTTGGTTCTGGTTTCAAAGCTTGGGGCTAATATTCCATGTGAGGCATATTGGGCTTTATACCTGTGAAACACATCAATACCATCTTCCCTTAGAGACACCAGAAAAGTTCACTGTCAATGAAATCAATTAGTTTGTATCCCTCATAAAAATGCATATCCTAAGTAGAGCTCATTCAACATGGACATAAATGACTTTCAATCTATCAAGGACTGTGCTTTTACTCAGATTATGACATTCTTTCATAGAATCATCATCATTCCCTTTAAAAACAACCCAACAACCTACTACCAATTCTCTACGAGAATTATGCTTTTCCAAGCTTCAAATCTCAGCTGTAACCTTAGGAGTGTTGACATCACACTGTAAGAAGTGGAGGAGAAGTCTGTATTGAGAGCAGAATATTTTCACATCCCCATTTTTTGTGAAGGATGCAAACTCTAGTGTTGAAGACATTGTTGCTGTTAAGGTTTAGAGAAACGTTAAAGATGAGAGGAGTTTTTTATGTGTCTGTGGGCGAAAGGGCCAGGTTACAAATGAAGATGATGGAAGATCAGAAGCTCTTTAGTATTGTCTGATTTACCTTTTTGTTGCACTATGATAAAGACCTGGCACATGGGCTTGCATCATGATGTGAGAGAAACAGTGTGGTATCAGATTGCAGCACATGTTGCCATTCTGGCTCTGGAGTTCATCTGTAGACAGATCCTGTGGTGGGACCTGCTCTTTGCAGGTGGCTGTGAGATGAGATGCCGAATGACTGAAGCAGGACAACAAGACAGCAGAAGTTGTCTTCTTTTCAGTTTACCTGAGACTTGTTCTGGAGGGAAATCATCTTGAGGTAAATTGATCCATGGAGGCTCCAGTGTTCTGGAATCTCCTGTGGTAGTCAGCTCATCTTCCACAAAATCTTCTTTCCTGCATGGGTGGGTGCACGCCAGAAATCTCTGCCTGTTAAAAACCAAACAAGCAGCTTTCATTGTAAACAGTGTCAGCAGAAATAAGTGCAGTTCCTTATTAGAAATGGTGCTGATCATAAGCATGGAAAGGTGAAGTGGCCAGTCATTTTTGCTGCCGTTCCCCAGGGCTGTGGGTGCCTCTGGCATGGTGGGACCTGGCCCGTGGCAATGCCAGACTGCTCCTGGCTTAGTGGGAGGAGGAAGATGGGAACTGAGACACAATGGGGCAGGGAGGAGGCAGGGCAGGCACCGACTGAGAGTGGGCTGAGCAACCTCAGGGCCCAGGTTTGTGGTGAGAACCTGGGCTGGGTTCCTATTGTCCTTTCTCAGGACTGGAGACACCAGCAACACCAGCTACAGCTTGGTAATGTGACCAGCCAGCCTGGACCCTGCTCTCACACACACTCATTGCTCCTGGAGGGCACAGCCAGGTCCCTTTCTGGCCTCTTACCTGAACAGCTCACCCCAGCGTCCATGCTGTGAACACAGGTGTTCTCACCCCATCCGCTGTGTGTACAGTTGGACAGGGCAGGCTCGGAGCCGTTACAATGAACATCGTCCAACCAAATGGGGCCAGATCCTGGACCGAGATTTCCGTGCCGAAAAGCTTGAACAGCAGACCCACATCCCAGCTGCTTGCAAACCACTGCAGCATCTTTCAAGTCCCAGTTGACACTACACACAGTGCCCCACTGTCCCTCGTGTTCCACCTCCACTCTCCCAGCACAGCGGCTGCCGCCATCCACCAGCCTCAACTCTGCAGCCACTGAAACGCCAACACGGGGCTGGTCAGGAGAGCACCGAGCTCCAGATGACAGCTCTGAGGTCCCCCCTGCCCAGCCAGAGGTAAAGGCACCTGAGGGACAGCCCTCTCCATCCTGGGCTGTCCCTGGGGCAGTCTGGGGGTCCCTTTTCTCCCCAGCTCTGCAAAGGGCTGAGGCTGCCCAGCAGCAGACCTGCTGTACCATTCACAGCCCCACAGCCTGCAGCACATCCCCACTAATTCAACCCCCCCTTTCCCATGTCCCCTCTCTCCTCCCCAGCACAGCAACCCCCGTATGGCCCCGTGCCCCAGCCCCACACCTCCCTCTCCCACCCACACAGGCACAGCATCCACTCCCTTGAGCACCTTCTGCCCCTCGTCCCAGCGGCACCTGTGAAGAAACCGAATTGCCAGAGGTATCCCGATGAGCACGCTGGTGCCCACTGGCCCTGGGCTGTGGGACAAGGGAGCCAGCACTTACCCCTGCACAGCTGCAGCCCGAGGAGCAGCCACAGCACCCGAGGCCACAGGAGTCCCTCCGTGCCCATCCTGAGCCTCCTGCCCCGCGGGCACAGCCCTGCTGCTCCCCACTCCCCGGCACGGCTCCCGCACCCTCGTGGGGCTGCTGCTGATGGCAGGGTGAGATCTCTGAGAGATGCCAACGCAGCTGCAGGAGCCAATCCAAGCAGCAGCACCTTTTGAGATGAGATCAGGAGCTCTCTCCCCTCTGACACAGCTCAGCCCGCCAATGAGCTTCTCCAGTGCCCTTCATGCCCATATATGAGGGACACCACGGTCCCAATGCGGGTGCCACGGCTGCTGCCACGGGGCAGAGTTATGGGCCGAGGCAGGCGCAGAGGGGAAATGGGTCTCCAGGCCCTCAACTGGGAGCACTGGGAGCACTGGGAGCACTGAGCATCCCCAGGGCTACACTCATCAGAGAACCCACAAGGGCAGTGTCCTCCAGCCCGAGCTGTGGGGCTGCTCTGGCTCTGTGTCTGGGTGGAAAGGGAACAGCCCCTGCCCTGCTGCAGCCCCTGTGGGACAGCCCTGGGCTGGGGGCAGAGCTGCAGCCCCGGCCTGCAGGAACATCCCTCCTGGAGAGCCTCAGGACAGGGCCCCGGCAGGAGCCGCGCTGGGACACGTCCCCAGCCCGGCAGCAGGAGAGGCCCCAGCGTGTCCCCAACCGTCCCCGTGTGCCCCAGGGGCCGTTGTTCCCTGCAGGCAGATGCATCGGGAGCTGCAGCTGCAGCTGCACAAACCGCAGCCCCCGCGGCCTCGCAGCACTCGCTGCGCTTCCCCCACAGCGCCCGGCCAGGAAGCCTGAGGTTTCCTCCTGGCACCCAGCCCAGGCACAGCCCCGCGGGGCCCCGACACACCCCCAGCCCCACTGCTCCTGCCGGGGCTGCTCCTTCGGCCTCGCAGAGACGCCAATCACAGCTCCTGGCCCCTTGGACGGCCTCGCTGCACATGGATGCTCCACACTGAGCCCCACGGCCATGGGGGGCACTGCTGGGATGTCACCTCACACCCACATACAGGGACCCCTGACATGTTGTTCTCACTTTCTCACTCCCTTCTGCTGCAGCATCTTCCCCTTCTCCAGTCCATTCATCACAGAGGCCTTACCTCCATCACTCACTGGCCAGGCCTTGGGCAGCAGCGGGTCCAGCCCAGAGCTGACTGGCCTGGCCCCGCCAGATACAGGGGAAGCTCCTGGCAGCTCTCTGTTTAAAGCAGCCACCCCTGGAGCCCCCCACTGCCAAACCTGCCCACACAAACCTACTGCATCCCGTTCCAACAGAGAGATGCTGTGAGCGAGCCAGCTCTGAGGAAGCCTCGCACTCGCTGCTCGATGGGCTGCAGCTGGGACAGAGCAGGTTCAGGCCTGAGCTGCAGGGAGAGGAACCCAAACATTTCCAGAGCAGCACTGTAAGCACAGACACCACCAGCAGCAGCAGGAATGACACATATCCTGATAAAGACAGTTTCACAAAGAAAAGCAAAGGCTGTGTGTGGCAGCAAAGGGGAACAACAACATTTCCTTCTCTCCTTCCCTTTGACTCCTGCTGCCCAGCCCCTTTGTGGGAAGACGGGCCTCAGGATGCCCTGCAGCTGCTTTGGAAGAGAAATGACTCAATGACTCCTTCTTCCTCTGGGCTTGTGTTGCTGAGCAGGGCAACCCAGGGCATGGAATCCCTCTGGGGTCAGCTTGGGGCAGCTCTTCTGGCTTTGTCCCCTGCCAAGATCTGGCCCAGCCCCAGCTGATTCCCCAGAGGCTGTGCTGCCATTTAGCAGATCTCGACCAGCTGGAGAGTTGGGCAGAGAGGAACCTCATAAGGTTCAACAAGGACAAGTGCAGAGTCCTGCAGCTGGGGAGGAACAACCCCCTGCACCAGCACAGGCTCAGGGTGACCTGATGGAGAGCAGCTCTGCAGAGAGAGACCTGGGAGTGCTGGTTGATAAACTGAATGTGAGCCAGCAACGTGCCCTCATGGGCAAGAAGCCAATGGCAGCCTGGGGGCATCTAGAGTATGAGCAGCAGATCAAAGGAGGTTCTCCTCCCCCTCTCATCTGTAGGTGTCCAGCTCTGGGCTCCCCAGCTCCAGAGGGACAGGGAACTGCTGGAGAGAGCCCAGTGCAGGGCCACCAAAATGATCAGGGGACTGGAGCATCTTCCTTACGAGGAAAGGCTGCGGGACCTGGGGCTGTTTAGTCTGGAGGAGACTGAGGGGGTGAGGGAGTCCCAGACAAACTACCCAGGGAGGGTGTGGAGGCTCCTTCCTTGGAGCTCTTCAAGACCCACTTGGACAGTGTTCCCGTGTGACCTGATCTAGGTGGGAGCTGCTTCTGCAGGGGGGTTGGGCTGGATGATCTCTACAGCTCCCTTCCAACCCCACCATGCTGTGATTCTGTGATTCTCTGATACTCATTGAATTACAGACGGTCTCATGAGCTACAAAATACATCTTTATTAAAACCAGAAACAGACTTAAATCCACAAGCACTATCTGCCCTTCCTCCCCAGCATGCCCAGCTTCCACACACCCCCCAGCTCCTGTGCCCCCCTCTCCCCATCTGTAAAGCCAGAGGGGCACCAGGAACCAGCCGGGGCGCTGCGAGTTCTCCCCTGTGGGCAACGGAAGCCCAAGAGGCCACGTGCTCGATGTTCTCGGTGCAGGCGACAGTGAGCAGCACGGGCAAGGACACAGAATGGAGCTGGATGCCTGAGCTGTGAGCAGGAGCTGCAGGCCCCAGCAGAGGCGACAGATGCTGCGCTGGTTCTCCACTGGGCCGTTCCTGGAGCACACCCCCAAGGCCACGAAGCCCCGGAGCAGAAGGTAGCCTGCGGGAGAGCAGAAGCATGGGGCAGGCAGCGCCCGGCCGGCTCAGCCGGGCTGACAGGAGCTGCTGAGCTGCACCCGCAGCGCTGCAGGGAAACCTGACGCCGGAGCCACGTCTCTCAGAGCACCAGGGCAGCGGCTGTGGCAGCCACGGGGGCAGGAAGCCCCGGCTGTTCCGGCAGCACCTTGCAGCTCCAGGAGGAGACACACACAGTGCAGAAACAGCCAGTCCAAAGGGCTCGGTGCCTACCTAGGAGGTACTGCCAGTAGGCTGCAGATCTCCTGCAGCATCTTGAAGATCAGCTGCCGCAGGCTCTGTGAGAAACACCACCCTCGGAACAGCAACAAGGACCCGGCACTTTCCTAGCAGAGGAGATGGCAAGTTGAGGACAGGCAGTGGGCAGCCGTGGCTACCTGCCTCCAGCTGCTAAGCCCTTGCCCTGCAGAGCCAACGGGCACTACCCACGCAGCCCTCCTTGTCCCCAGCTCACGGGGTGAAGGAGGTGACACCTGCTCAGCCTGTCCCCACACAACAACAACAACAGGCCAAGGAAGTAAAGCAGGAACAGCTCAGGGTCAAAGCCTGGACACAGACAAACCCCGGCACGGTGCCGTCTGGGTTGAGCTCCATCCTGCCACATGGCCAGAGGGGCAGGGAAGGGACAGAACCTGCCACAAGTGCCCCAGATTCCCCTGCTTTCTATCCCGTGGGCAAACACAGGCTTCTGTGAAAAGCTGCTGCAAGTATCCCCTGTGGGCTTTAGGATGAGCTTCCATTTAAACATAAGGAACATATTTCCCTGTTAATGTGAGGGAGCCCTGGCCCAGGCTGCCCAGGGAGGGTGTGGAGGCTCCTTCTCGGCAGGTTTCCAAACCCACCTGCACACGTTCCTGTGCCACTGACCAAGCAGAACCTGCCTTAGCAGGGGGTTGGGCTGAAGGATCTCTAAAGGTTCCTGACAAGCCCCATCATTCTGTGACTCTGGGGGGGGCAGCCAGGCCCTGCCTCCAGCTGCCACAGTCACGGCTGGACGCGGCCTTCCCTGCAGAGCCCCGCACAGCCCAACACAGCCACATCACTTCACAGGCATCACACAGTCACAGCATCATTTCAGCTGGGAGAGACCTTTCAGCTCTTGGAGTGCAGCCTCTGTCCCAGCCCCATCACCCACCAGCACATTGCCCTCAGTGCAACACCCACCTGGCTCTCAAACCCCTCCAGGGATGGTGACTCCAGCAGCTCCCTGGGCACCTGTTCCAAGGCCTACCAGCCCTGTCAGCAAAGAAATTCCTCCTCACATCCAGTCTGAACCTCCCCTGGCACAACTTGAGGCTGTTTCCTCTTCTTCTATTGCTTGTTATCAGGGAGAACAGACTGACCCCCACCTCGCTGCAGCTTCCTTTCAGGTAGATGTAGAGAGCGAGAAGGTCTCCCCTGAGCCTTCTTTTCTCCAGGCTAAACAGCCCCAGACCCCTCAGCCCTTCCTCATCTGAGGCGTGTTCCAATTCCTTTCCTAGCTTGGTAGCTGCCTCTAGATCCTCTCTAGCACCTCCATATCCTTCTTATAGAGAGAGACTCTGAACTGAGCACAGTATTGGAGGTGCAGCCTCACCAAAGGCGAGTCCAGGGCAACGATCAGCTCCCTGCTCCTGCTGACAACACTGTTCCTGATCCAGGCCAGGTTGCCCTTGGCCTTCTTGCCCATCCTGGATGACTGAATGCATCCAGCTGGGAAGCTGAAGCTCATTAGTGATGCTTCAGCAGCAGGATTTGGGTTAAAACTGGGCTTTCTGGGAAGAATGAAGCATTTCTTACACCAGCCACAGCCCTGCTCTCTGTGCCCTTGCCCATTCACACCAGCTGCCCAATGGGAGACAGAAACACAACAAATGGTGAAAAGGAAACAATCTCTTTGGGGATGGGTCTCACCTGTTTTCATTTCTTTTTCCTTCTTGGACATCTTGCCTGTCTCTTCCGTGACCTTGGCATCTCCCTTCTCACACAGGCAGAGAACCGAGGCGCCGGCGCTGGCCGCTTCCACCACTGCCCACAGGGCCCCTGAAACACAAACACAGAGCACGTCAACAACCAGCAACCTGCAGGATCTGGCTGTCTCCTAAAAGAGGACAAGGCTCTCAGCTCATCAAGACAAAGGGGTGGGGACAGTCAGACACCCCAGTGGAATGAGGCTTGGATAAGGTTTTCACAGCTCCAGCTGGAACACTGCACAGGGACTCACAAAGTTCACCCCCAGATGTTTCCAAACCCTCCCGGCTTCTCCTCTTTCTGTGAGCACCTTGGTTTTTGCAAGAGGCTGGTTTGGGAAGTGCCTCTGCTGGGGGCTGTTTCTGTGACTGATGGTGTGTGGTTTAGAGGAAGGGGATGGCTCTGAGCAGGAGGGTGCTGACAACACCCAGTGAGAGCCCAAAGCCTTGCACCTACCCAACAAATCACCAACACAACTCCTTTTGTCACCTTCCTGCCTGCCACAAGCATTCACAAGGGAGGATTAGACTTGCAAGTACAGATAAAACCCCAATGGATGGAGTTCAGAGGGACACACAGAGGTGAGGGCAGGACACGTTCAACCACACCCAGTGGGAAGAGGAGCAAAGAGCTGTGCCCACCACATGAACCCAAGGAGCAGACAGCACTGACCAAGAGCCCCCTCCCACTGATGGCCCTCACAGGGCTTCCTGCAGGGAATTCAAAGCCCTTTATATCACTTTAAAACACCTGACTCAGATGAGAACCTGTGGGGCAACCAACTGTTCACCACAGCTCTGTGTTTGCTTCTCCCAAACGTGCTCACACCACCCGTGAGGGAGAAGCAGCAGCAACAGAGGATGAGCCAAAGTGGCAACCTCCCACCCCAAAAAGAACCCTGGTCAAAGGGAGCCCACCCAGGACAGAGGGACACGGCACTACCGAAGCAATTCCTGACTCGGGAGGGCTCCAGGAGCCCTTTGAGCTGTTGTCACCCCTCTCTGGGGCTGAACTTCCCTCCCCCGCCATGGGACCGCATCAAGCAGCGTTTAAACACAACAGCACGAAGGAAATAACGCGGGGCGGGGGAAGAGCGGGACACAAAGTGTTTGCGGTGAGCGAAGCGTGTCCCAGGCCGCTGCCAGCGCCGGGGCCGCCTCACCCGGGACTCCCCGCCGCAGAACGGGGCCCAGCCCGGTCGTTCCCGGCTGCCCGGGGCTCGTCCCGCTCCGCCGCGGCTGCCCGGCTGCAGCGGGAGGCGGCGGCGGGGAAGCGGGAGCGGGTCAAACCCCGAACAGAAGAGCGGAGCGGGACAGCGCCGGGGCGGGCCGCGGGCGGCAGCCCCCGCCGGGCCCGGGCCCCGCTCCCGCTTTCCCCCCGCGGCACGGAGGGACGGCGCGGCCCCGCCTCCCCCCGCCCCGCTCCGCGCCGCCGCCGGGGCCCGAGGAGCCGCCGCGGAGCCGCGTTCGGCCGCCTCCCCCCCACCGGCGCCCGCGGGCGGCTCTCGGGCTCCCGGGGCCTCGCCGCCCGCCCCGGGCCCGCCGCCGCCTCCGCCCGGCCCCGCCTCACCGGACACCCCCGGCCCGCCGCGGAGCCCCCTCCCCGCCGCCCTCCCGCCGTCCCCCGGCCCGCCCGCGGCCCGCGCTCACCGCCGGCCACGCGCCCCCCATCCTGCGCTCGCTCGCCGCCCGGCGCTCAGCCGTGGGGAGCTCGGCCGCCTCCTCCTCGCCCGACACGGCCGGAGCCGCCTCCGCCGGGACCCCCGGGAGCAGCCGCCGGCGCCGGCGCCGGCGCCGCCCCCGCGCTGAGAGACCCCCGGCAGCGCGAGCGGCGGCGCGAGCGGGGCGGCGGCGCGGGCTCCGCGCGGGGCACGCTGGGACTACGACTCCCGGCAGGCACCGCGGCTGCCGCCGGCGGCTTTGCGCGACAGCGAGGCGCGGGCGCTGACGGGAAATGGAGTCCGCGGGGCGGCCGCGGGGAAACGGCGCCTGTCCCGCGGCTGCCGCTGCTCCCGCTCCCGCCCCGCAGCATCATCACCTCTGGGCACAGGCGTAAGAATCGCCCGAGGGTGGCGGCTGGAAGGGCCGTCACTAAAAAGAGTCACAGAACGGTGGCAGTTGGAAGCGACCCCTAAAGCTCATCCAGCCCAACCCCCATCTCAGGCGGGTCCCACCTAGATCAGGTCACACAGGAGCGTGTCCAGCTGGGCTTGGAAACCTGCCGAGAAGGAGCCTCCGCAGCCTCCCTGGGCAGCCCGGGCCAGGGCTCCCTCACCTCAGCAGGGAAATAGCTTTTGCTCATGTTTCAATGGGACATTTTGTGTTGCAGCTTCTTTCCATCAGCCCTTGTCCTGTCACTGGATACAACAGAACAAAAGTGCTGCCCCAGCCCCCTGACACCCACCACTGACATATTTGTCAGTATTAATGAGAACCCCCTGCAGTCTCCTCTTTCCTAAACAGCCCCAGGGCCCGCAGCTTTTCCTCCTCACACACATGTTCCATCCCCTCAGCATCTCAGTAGCCCTGTGTTGCCTCTCTCCAGCCGTTCCCTGTCTCTCTGGAGCTGGGGACTCTGCCCTTACTCCTGGTGACCCTCAGCAGGTTCCTCTCTGCCCAACTCTCAGCCTGTCCAGCTCTCACTTGTTATAAATGAGCACAATGGGCTATTTAAGCCAATTAAAACCAATTTATTAATACAGAAAAGAAAAAGCAAAGCACAGCGCTGGGCGACAGCGACAGGGGGAGTCACCGCTCCACCAACTGCCGCGCCAAGAGTCCTTCCGTTCCTCCTTTTATATTCTCCTGCACGTCACTCCTCCAGCGTCCTTCCGCGCATGTCCACCCAGTTGCTAGGGGTCGTTTTCTGCCTCCGGCTGATCGTTGATGAAGGCCCCAGTAGTCTTCCTTGGTGTCCTCTGCTTAAGTCTGAAACTCGGAACAACTTGTAGTTGATTAGTTCAGCAATGTCTATCTTTTGCAGTTTCTCAGTTTCATAAGCTATCACAAGGTTGCCAACTGTCAGTTACTCATTTACATTATGTTCTTCCCCATTTCTAGTGAACAAAAAGGTCATGCTCCCATTACAATCCCCCCTTTTTCTATTTCACTCTTTTTGTTCACTGAACCTGGCGAGCTCCTTTCTGCTGAGCTCCAAGTAGTCCTCTATGTTTTCACTGTTTAGGGGTTCATATTTCGCCTTAACAAGCATCAGGTGTGCAGCCTCCAGTCTTCCCTTTACTATGTTTATCAGTTTGTTAAATATACAGGGCCCAACGGTTAATATTAAGATAAATACTATTAGAGGTCCTGCTATAGTCGACAATAGCGTTGTAAGCCAAGGAGAATGGTTGAACCAGGATTCATACCAGTTTTGTTGCGCTTCCCTGGATTTGATGCTGGGCACATATAGAACCCTACCTTATTCACACAGGGCTGTATCTGAATAATGTCACACAGCTGACACTTAAAAGAGGGGGCCCCCGAAGTTGTAGTTTTTGCAATGACCCGTTGATCTTTCCATCTGATAAGTGACCATTTAAAGGGTTCATGGCTTGGTACATTGTCTCCTAGCGCTTTCCTGATCAATGACCATATCATCAACATCCACATTAAAGTTGAGTAAAATCCACTGCCAGTATGTGTATGGTTAATTAGTCTGCCCAATTTTCCCATCCTTCTAACCCGAATCCTCTCGCCCCTGTAGTCATTGCCTGTAAGCTCCATGGGGTTCCGTCCTTTCACCAAGTATCCCTCTGCCTCGCTCATCAACTAGTTTGCTGCTAGTTACGAGGGTTATTATCTTCTTGGCAGCAAGGATCCTTTTGGGGATGGAACTTACATTCCTCTCGCTCTTTGAGAGAGCTCACAGGGAGTTGCACCTGCAGCTGTTGGTTCGCTCACGGCTTAACCCTCGCGGAGGCCGAGAGGCTGGTTAGAATAGTATTGCCAAATTCAAATAAGAGGCCCCAATCTCGGCTTTAAGGTCTCGGATTGAGGTTATGCCCAAACTATCCCTCCCAGTACAGTCGGCAGAGGGGGCCTCCCTTTCTGGCAGTGGATTTATCACAACTTCTTACAAGTTTAACTTGTACCAATTTTATGACAAAAGTTCAGCAAGCTAAATAATTAACAAAAATGCAAAAGTTAGCTGTTAAAAATTCAAGCTCTGTGAATAGGGACGCAAAGTCAATGATAGCTTTCGCTGGATTCTTTCCTGGTTTGCTGGTGACAGTCTTTCCCACTACTTAAGGGGCAGGGATTTATAATCGTACCGTCTTTCCTTCCTCCAAGTCTATGAGCTTTGTCCGGACGTCCCTGGTGTAACCTTAGTTAATACCAGCTTTAGGTCGTCTGTTGGTGTCTTTACTTTCCACTGAGGAACCGGACACTCTGGGAAGTTGGAAGGGTCTACTGGCCCCTTTATTCGGCTTGCATGAGTCCACCCTTTCTCGGCTGTTCTTATGGCGGTGTCTGTGGTGAGCAATGTTAAATAGGGCCCTTCCCACTTCGGTACCAGCGGGTTTTCCTTCCAACTTCTGACTAACACCCAATCTCCGGGCTGCACCTGATGTAATACAAGATCCAAAGGAGGTCTTTGGGTCCACATTCCTTTTTCCCCATAAACTTCTCCTATACTTTGCCAAAATAATTAAATAACGATTCAAATTTTTGTCATTAATATTGGGGTTTGTTTGTACCTTCTCTAAATTGTAAGGCATTCCATATAACATCTCAAAGGGAGATAACCCCGTATCTGCTCGTGGTTGTGTTCTAATGTTCAATAGGGCCAGTGGTATACACTTGACCCATGATAATTTAGTTTCTAACATCAGTTTAGTTAATTGTTTTTTTATTTCTCCGTTCATCCTTTCTACCCGCCCTGAGCTCTGAGGATGATATGGGGTATGTCTTTCCCACTTTATTCCCAACGCATTAGCTAAATCTTTAGTTATTTTCGAAGTGAAATGCGGCCCTTGATCCGAATCTATGGTCTCGGGTACCCCATATCTCGGTACTACTTCTTCAAGCAAGATTTTTACTACAGTTTGGGCAGTCTCTCTGGTAGTTGGGAATGCTTCCACATAGTGTGTGAGATGATCCACCATCACCAAAAGATATCTTGTTCGCCCCACTTTAGGTAGCTCTGTAAAGTCAATTTGTAGGCTCGAAAATGGTCTCTTAGCTAAGGGTCGACCTCCAGGAGGTAATTTCCTCAAGTTATTCCGGTTAACTCGTAAACAGGTAGGACAACTTTTGGTGATGTGTTTGGCAATGTCGTGCAACCCAATAGTCATATATTTGGTTGCAAAATGATCTGCTAACCCTTGAGCTCCCCAGTGTGTACTTTGGTGTAATTTATACATAATTCTTTGGGCTACTGCTTTGGGCAATATTTCCCGCCCATCCTGGGTTATCCATTTTCCATTGTCCTTAGACAATTCCAATTTCTTTAACTTATTCTCTTCTTCGGAAGTGAAGACTAATTCCGTATCCTCCGTTAATCTATCCTGCCTTTTCGGGGTTTCCCTTAAAAGCATTTCTCTAGTTGCTGCTCGCTTAGCTTCCCGATCTGCCGCATTATTCCCCCTAGTTTTGAGGTCCGTTCCTGTTTGATGGCCTTTTAGGTGTACTACTGCTATTCTCTTGGGTCCCCTCAGGGCTTGCAATACTTCAATTATCAATTGCTGGTGAACTAACCCCTTCCCTTGTGAGTTAATTAATCCTCGTTCTTCCCATAATTTTCCAAAGGTGTGTACTACCCCAAACCCATATTTAGAATCAGTATATATCGTTCCCTCCTTCCCCTTCAAAAGTTTTAAAGCTCTAAGGATGGCATACAATTCGCAGGCTTGTGCTGACCAGGACTTATCTAAGGCCCCTGATTCCACTGCTTGTAAGTTTGTGCCTCCGATGATAGCATAGCCTGATTGACGTTTCCCTTCTACCACCCGGGAGGATCCATCTGCAAATAACCTTTCTCCTTCGTCTAACTCTTCTTCTTCTAGGTCAGGCCTAATCTTAGTTTGTTCTTCAATAGTTATCAAACAATCATGTATCAAAGGTGTCTCTTCTACATTCCCAAACAAAAAGGTAGCCGGATTCTGAATAGCAGTTGCTTCTAAGGTGAAATTCGGTGCTTCTAATAAAATTCCCTCATATTTCATAAGTCTAGTGTCTGATATCCATTTATCTGCCTTTTGCTGCATCACGCTCCTGATATTATGGGGAGAGTAAACCTTAAGATTGCTGTTAAAGGTAATTTTCCTAGCCTCTTCGACTAATAAAGCACATCCAGCTAACATTTGTAAACACGTAGGCCATCCTCTGCTTACAGGGTCCAGAAGTTTCGATAAATATGCTACAGGTTTCCTCCTATCTGCCCATTCTTGGGTTAGTACTCCAAAAGCAATCCCTCCCTCTATATTAACAAATAAATAAAAGGCTCTTTTTAAATCAGGGAGGCTTAAAACTGGGGCATGTATCAGACTCTCCGTTAGTTCCCTCAGTTTTTCTGTGTCCTCCTGAGTCCATTTCATCCACCCATCCTGAGTCAGTTTTTGGTATAAAAACCTGGCCTTACTACTGTAATTCTCAATCCAGTGTCTACAATATCCCGTCAAGCCCAAAATTTGTCTGATTTGTCTCTTGTTCTTAGGTATTGGCAATGATAAGATAGCCTGCACTCTTTCTGGGTCTATTCTTTTTTCACCTTGTTTTAAATAGTGCCCTAAGTATTTTACTTCTTCTTCCACAAACTGTAGTTTGGCTTTTGAAACCTTTAATCCTTTAAGTCCCAAAAAGTTTAAAAGTTTTATACTTCCTCTTCTTACTGCTTCTTCATCTTTTCCTGCTATCAATAAATCATCTACATATTGTATCAAGGTTAGCCCAGGTTCAGTTTGGTAATCCTCCAATATTTGTTCCAAAGCTTGCCCAAATAAATTAGGGGACTCTGTAAAGCCTTGGGGTAACACCGTCCATCTAAGTTGTTGTTTTCTCCCTGTCTCTGGGTCCTCCCATTCAAAGGCAAAATAATCTCTACTTGCTTCATCTAAAGGACAAGCCCAAAAGGCATCCTTTAAGTCGATTACGCTATACCAGTGGTTGTCCGGGCTCAGTTTACTCAATAAAGTATAGGGATTAGCTACTACTGGAAATCTAGCTATTGTTCTCTTATTTATTTCTCTTAAATCATGTACTAGACGATAAGACCCGTTTGGTTTCTTTACAGGTAAAATTGGAGTATTATAAGGGGACATACAGGGTTCCAGTAATCCCTGTTTAATTAGCCGGTCGATTTCCGGTTTCAATCCTTTTCTCCCTTCCAAAGACATCGGGTATTGTTTTATTCTTACTGGAATCTCCGAATTTCTAATGGTTACCCTGAAGGGAGTAATTTCTAATCTGCCGGCATTATCAGGATTATACCACACTTCAGGGTTGATCTTCTCCTCATCCTCCAATCTCAAGGGGCACAACTTAATCTGGATTTCTTGTTCCACCACCTTGATTTGAATACCTAATTCTACAATCATATCCCTTCCTAATAAGTTGTAATCTGATTCGGGTACTAATAAAAGGTCCCCAATGCCCATTTTGGAGTCTGATTCTACCACTACCTCTTTTATTATTTTAACTTCAAACGGTTCCCCTTTTGCTCCCACTACCGTGACAGTTTCTCTAGATAGTTTACACCCTTTAGGTAATGACTGGAGTGTAGATCTTTCTGCTCCAGTATCAACCAGGAAGGTAATGTCCTGGCCCTGGGGACCCACCTTCAATTTTATCAAGGGCTCCCTTCGATGTTTCTGGGTCCCCAAGAGGTAGAGCCCCTGACCCCCCTAATCCTCCTTAAACTCCTTCTCATCCCTGATCCGCATCCGACATTCCTTCTTAAAGTGTCCTTTTTTTCCGCAATAAAAACACACCTTCAAGTCCTGTTTATCTCGCCCACTCCGTCTTGGTTCCCTTTTGCCTTGCTCGGGTTTCCTATCCATTTCTTGACTTTCACGCATTGCAGCCACCATTATTCGGGCTTGCTTCTTATCTCTCTCTTCCTCCCTTCTCACATATACCCTTTGGGCCTCTCTCAGCAATTCATCTAACTCCCTATCTTGCCAATCTTCTAATTTTTGTATTTTCTTTCTAATGTCTTCCCAGGATTTGGAAACAAAGTGTACTTTCAGTACTGCCTGTCCCATTTGTCCATCCGGATCCATTCCTGAATACAACTGAAAGTTCTTTCTTAGTCTCTCCAACCATTCGGTGGGGGTCTCATCCTTTCTTTGTCTTTCGTTAAAAGCTTTATTAATATTCTGTCCTCGTGGAACAGATTCCCTAATCCCTTGCACAATTATTGTTCTGAGATCTTGCATATGCACTCTATGGGCCGGGTTCTGATGGTCCCAATTAGGGTTTTGTAACGGCCATTTTGTATCTGCTGCCGGCCCTTGCGCGTGCTGCGTATCCCAGATGCGCATTCCTTCCCTTCTGATCATATTTTTCTCCTCTGCTGTAAATAAGATGTTCAATATAGATTGTAGTTCTTCCCAAGTGTACATGCTGGGTCCCAAAAATTGATCTACCCGCTCGGCTACTCCAAGTGGATCTTCCAAAAGGGATCCCATTTCTTTCTTAAAATCCCTAACATCCCCCGAACTTAGAGGCACCGATATAAACCCTATGCCGGGCTGGGGTCCCGCCATAGGCATCTCTCTTAAGGGATATAAACCCTTCCTGGTCCGGCTTCGGGTTACCGGTCCTGTATATTCGGGTTCATCCGAATCCGAGTCTGTCTCTGTTGGTGCGCTCGGAGGGGCAGCTGCTGCCTGTGCTTGGGGTGGGGGTACGTAGGGTGGAGGTGGTACTAAAGGGTCTTCTAGTTTACTTCCCTTTTTCTTACTCTTATTCCCCTTTGTTACTTCGGAGAGTTTGAAAAGAAACACCTCCGGTCTCTCCACCCACACCTTAGCATAATTGCTCTCCTCTTGACTACAGGGGGGTTTTTTGCTATTCACCCAAATACTTAAGGCCTGTCTTACCCAATCTTCTGAAGAACCAAATATTGGCCAAAACACACTCTTAGAGATTTCCTTCCCTCCCCACACTTCAACGCAATAGTGAATCATTTTGGCCTTATCCTTGTCCTGCGTGCCTGGAAAATGTCGCCAGTTTTCTAACACAAACCCTAAAGGGCTTTCCCTAGGTACTGGAGGGAGTTTTACCTCGGCAGGGGGCTTACTCTTCCCCTGTCCCATTCTTCCGGAGTGCTTTCTTTCCGCGCTCCGGGATCCCACAGGGGCTTACCCTTCCCCTGTCTTATTCTTCCGGAGTGCCTTCTTTCAGCGCTCCGGGATCCCACAGGGGCTTGCCCTTCCCCTGTCTTATTCTTCCGGAGTGCCTTCTTTCACACAATCAACTTTCGCTTCCCCTGGTTCGTGGCCCAAGCCCTCGCGGGTCTGTGGGAACCGCACTACTGAGGGTCCGCACTCACTTGGAGAGTCTGGCTGCCAGCCCTCCTCTCATGCACATCACACAGTCGCACTCCGGGATCCCAACCCCCGCCCGGACGGATCCCGTAATACTCACGCGCCCTGGACCGTCGTCCCGCGTCTTCGTCCGGACTTTGTGCACAAAACTTTTAAGGGGGTTCCCCGGGCCCTTAATTCTTCCGGAGTGCCTTAATCGCACTCCGGGATCTCCTTTGCTTTCTCTTTTCTTTCTTTTAGGGGTTCGTCGGTCGGGGTCGAGGGTGGATTTCAAGCACCGGGGCCACCAAATTGGTGGGGCGCCCCCCCTAATGACTGAGAAATCCTCCCTTACGGCCTCCGATCCGAGTCACGGCACCAAGCTGTTATAAATGAGCACAATGGGCTATTTAAGCCAATTAAAACCAATTTATTAATACAGAAAAGAAAAAGCAAAGCACAGCGCTGGGCGACAGGGGGAGTCACCGCTCCACCAACTGCTGCGCCAAGAGTCCTTCCGTTCCTCCTTTTATATTCTCCTGCACGTCACCCCTCCAGCGTCCTTCCGCGCATGTCCACCCAGTTGCTAGGGGTCGTTTTCTGCCTCCGGCTGATCGTTGATGAAGGCCCCAGTAGTCTTCCTTGGTGTCCTCTGCTTAAGTCTGAAACTCGGAACAACTTGTAGTTGATTAGTTCAGTAATGTTTATCTTTTGTGGTTTCTCAGTTTCATAAGCTATCACAAGGTTGCCAACTGTCAGTTACTCATTTACATTATGTTCTTCCCCATTTCTAGTGAACAAAAAGGTCATGTTCCCATTACATCACTGACTGACAGCACAGCCTCTGGGACATCAGCCAGTGTTCCCAGTTTGGTGCCAGCAGGGAGCTCACTGAGGGTCCCTCTGTCCCCTCATCCAGGTCCTTGATGAAGGCGTTGAACAAGACTGGCCCCAGAACCCATCCCTATGGAACCCCACTGACCACAGGCCTCCAACATGAGAGTGACAGGGCAGTGGAACAGGCTGCCCAGAGGAGTTGTGGAGGCTCCTTCCTTCGAGGTCTTCAAGACCCACCTGGCATGTTGCTATGCCACCTGATCTAGGTGACCCTGCTTCTGCTGGGGGGTTGGACTAGATGATCTCTAAAGGTCCCTTCCAACCCCTACCAGTCTGTTATTCTATGATTCTAAGATTCTACGTCTTTCAATGTCACAGAGCACTGTGTCAGTGCCCAGTGGTGATGTGACATCACAAAACCCCGCTGCAGTGTCCTGGAGTGCTGTCATTTCACGGAGCACTGCTGCAGTGCCAAGATGCTCTATGATGTCACATCGCCCCCTTCCAGTGCCTACATATGCTGTGATGTCACAGAGCACTGGTGCAGTGTTGAGATATGCTGTGTTCTCACAGAGCACTGTAGCAATGTGCAGTTGTGACATGAAGTTATACAGCACTGTGTCAGTGCCCACATGTGCTGTGATGCCAGAGAGTCCCGTTTCATTGCCAGGATATGATATTATGTCTTAGAGCACTGCTACAGTGCCCAGACGTCCTGTGATGTCACACAGCACTATTGCAGTGCCCGGATATGCTATTATATATCAGAGCAGTGATGGAGTGCCCAGATGTCTTGTAATGTCACAGAGCACTGTTGCAGTGCCCAGTGGTGATATCACAGAATGCCACTGCAGTGTCCAGGAGTGCTGTGATTCCACGGAGCACTGTTGCAGTGCCAAGATGTTCTATGATGTCATACAGCCCCCTTCCAGTGCCTAGATATGTTATGATGTCACAGAACACTGGTGCAGTGCCTGGTACTGCTGTGATGTCATAGAGCACTGTAGCAATGTGCAGTTTATTTGATGTTATAGAGCAGTGTTGCAGTGCCCACATCTGCAGTGATACCACAGAGTCCCATTCCAGTGCCCACATATTATGTGAACTCATGAGCACTACTACCGTGCCCAGACATCCTGTGATGTCACAGAGCACTATTGCAGTGCCCAGATATGCTATTATATATCAGAGCAGTGATGGACTGCCCAGATGTCTTGTAATGTCACAGAGCACTGTTGCAGTGCCCAGTGATGATGTGATATCACAGAATGCCACTGCAGTGTCCAGGAGTGCTGTGATTCCACGGAGCAATGTTGCAGTGCCAAGATGTTCTATGATGTCATACAGCCCCCTTCCAGTGCCTAGATATGTTATGATGTCACAGTGCACTGGTGCAGTGCCTAGTACTGCTGTGATGTCATAGAGCACTGTAGCAATGTGTAGTTGTGATGTTATACAGCACTGTTGCAGTGCCCATATGTGTAGTAATGCCACAGAGTCCTGTTTCAGTGTCCAGATATGCTATTATACATCAGAGCACTGCTACGGTGCCCAGACGTCCTGTAATGTCACAGAGCACTTTTGCAGTGCCCAGATGTGCTGTCATGTCACACAGCCCCGCTGCAACGCCCAGATGTGCTTTTCTGTTACAGAATCATGTTGCAGTGTTCACATATGCTGTGATGTCACACAGCACCGTTGCAGTGCCTAGTGGTGATGTGACGTCACAGAATCCCGCTGCAGTGTCCTGGAGTGCTGTGATTTCACAGAGCACTGTTGCAGTGTCAAGATGTTCTATTATATCACACAGCCCCCTTCCAGTGCCAAGATATACTACGATGTCACAAAGCACTGTTGCAGTGTTGAGATATGATGTCACAGAGAAATGTAGCAATGTGCAGTTGTGATATGATGTTACAGAGCACTGTTGCAGTGCCCACCTTTACTGTGATGCCAGAGTCCCATCAATGCCCAGATATGTTGTGAAGTCACAGAGCACTGCTACAGTGCCCAGACGTCCTGTGTTGTCACAGAGCACTTTTGCAGTGACCAAACGTGCTGTCATGTCACACAGCCCCGCTGCAAAGCCCAGATGTGCTGCTGTGTTACACAGTCCTGTTACAGTGTGCACATGTGCTGTGATGTCACAGAGCACTGGTGCAGTGCCCAGTGGTGATGTGATGTCATAGAACCCCGCTGCAGTGTCCTGGAGTGCTGTGATTTCACGGAGCACTGTTGTAGTGCAGAGATATTCTGTGATGTCACACAGCCCCCTACCAGTGCCTACATATGCTGTGATGTCACAGAGCACTGGTGCAGTGTCGAGATATGCTGTCACAGAGCATTGTAGCAATCTCCAGTTATGATATGACGTTAAAGAGCACTGTTGCAGTGCCCACATGTGCTGTGATGCCACAGAGTCCCGTTTCAGTGCCCACATATTATGTTATGTCTCAGAGCACTGCTACAGTACCCAGATGTCCTGTCGTGGTTTGGCCCAGCCAGCACAGCAGCACCAGCACAGTCTCTCGCTCGGTGCCCCCATTCACCCCCACCCTCGTTAGGATGGTGGAGACCTCAGCGAAATGAGAGTAAAAAGATAAGCAAGATTGTTGTGGATTAAGACAAGGGCAGGGAGGGCTCACTGTCAATTACAGTTCTGGGCAAAACAGACTCCAGTACTCGACTGAGAGAGGAAAATAGGAAAGTTTATTCTACAAGAAACAGAATGGAATAAAAGCAAAAAGGGAGCAGGATGATGAGTATTACAACTGGCACTTTAAGATCTCCCTCCCCCATCCCTCCTTTCTTCCCCATCCCATTTCACTGCTCCTGATATCTCTACCTCCTCGCCCCTCAATGGCTCAGGGGGGCAGGGAATGGGGGATGTGCTCAGTCTCTCATAGATGGGCTCTGCCACTTCTGTCTTCTCAGATGAGGACTGTGGAGAAAAAATGAGGGAGCATGGACATGGATCCCGGGGTATAATGTTAGGCCTGATGGGGCAAGGCAATCTGAGTTCTAGTTATATGAATTTAATGCACAATCAAGACCAGAGTCAGAGCCATGGTTAAAGCAGTTGCTGTCACGCAGACAGCAGGCCGCTTTCTCTTCCCTCAAGGTCGGGCTGTTTTCAGCTAACAGCTAACAGCTCAAGGTGGAAAACAACTTCGGAGAAAAACAAGATGGGAAAATGTGAGGGAGCTTGCTTATCGCAGAAACCGCAAGTAGGATGAACATGAGAATGTAATCTATTAGCTGCTGGTGCTGAGCCAGCTTTGAAGCTGCTGGGTATATAAGTTAGAGCCTGCTCTCAATAAAGAAGAAGATTTCTGCTATCACTCACATTGAGTAGGACTGATTTCTTCCCACCCAGCTGAGAATCGGACCCTGGGTTGATCGCTGCATGAAGTAGGCTTGGAGCTGGTTTTTCAGACTTAGAGTCTGGTTTCAGGCTTCGAGCCTGGTTTGCAGACTTCGAGTCTGGTTTTTCAGGCCAAGAGCCGAAAACTTCGCGGCATATGGCGCCCAAACAGGGACCATCACTGGGTGTTACCGGGTAAGGAGCCTGCCTGCGGGGAGCTGAGACTTGAAAACCCAGAGGCAGAGGCAGTCGTTGGACCCCAAGCAGAGGTCGCTGTACCCGGGGGAGTGACTACAGGTTGCTGTGAGACAAGGATCCGACAACATGGATAAGGAGGCAGCACTCTCACTTTTACATCGCTTTTTAGAAAAGCAGGGAGTGGACTTAAAACTGACCGATTTGTCTGGTCTACTTGTACATGGTAATTGTAAAGGCTTTTTTAAGGACTCTGAGAAATATTTTGATGAGAAGGAGTGGAGAGCATATGGGACTTGTCTTTGGGACTTGGTTATAGATGAAGATAAGACTGCTCGGAAACTGATGAAACCATGGAGAGAAGTAATTAACTGTTTGGAAAAGTATAAGTTGGAAAAGGATTTCGTCACTGCTGTAACTCAGCGGCTTGATATGAGACTGCAGCCGAGCCAACAGCTGGACTGTTTGGTATTGGGACTAATTATGTCTCACCTCCCTTTTCTGGTGAGTGGCGAGAAATTGGAAGCCTTCTCTGGGAAGCCACTATTAGTGGCGATAAGGACAATAGTAAGATCAGTAAAGATCTAGGTCTCGTTTGGAGAGACATGCTAAATACTTTGAAAGAAATGCAAGCAGAACAGCCTGTGGCCATGGCTGCAGCCCAGGCGTTGACTGTTGCACCGAGGCTGAAGGAGACAGACAAGGGAACGGACAGGCTCCTGCAGGAAGTATTAAAGAAACTGGAGCGACAAGAGACCATGGAAACACAGCCTGTCGCCACTGAAAGCCAGCCCGGTGCCACCCGGCGCTGAGCGGGGCGTGCTGAGAGAGAAAAAGGAAAGAAAAGAAAAAAAAGAAAAAGAGAGTTCTTCTCTACACAAGAGTTTTACAAAGTCAGAGAGGCGAA
Source organism: Colius striatus (assembly GCF_028858725.1). Taxonomy (NCBI): domain Eukaryota; kingdom Metazoa; phylum Chordata; class Aves; order Coliiformes; family Coliidae; genus Colius; species Colius striatus. Next base: position 764,299 of record NW_026908523.1, on the reverse strand, counting down.
GGGGCTTCGGAGCAGAGCCCCCGCGGGAGAGCTGCTTCCCATTCGAGCCCAGCCCGCCGAGTTACCCCTGGGACGACTCGCAGGGGAATGCCGAGCGGGCGGAGTCGGGCCGGGGTGCGGCGCAGGATGGTGAGAGGAGAGTGGGGGAGCGCGACCCCGTGTTAGCCTGGGCACCATCGGGCATGTGAGGGGAGACAAAGAAAACACAGGAGAGACTAATGCCGACTGCGCCGCCGGCGCCGGCACGGAGTGAGCCAGACCCCCCCCCGCCCCTTCCATCCGCAGCCGCCGCCGCGCAGCCGCTTCCCGCGCCCGGTCAGTGTCTCCGGAGCCCCCCCACACACACCGCGCCGACACCGCCGGCCCCGGCCCTCACTGACCGCTGGGCTCGTCCTTTCCATCCTCAATCCCTTGCCTCAAAGAGTGTAAAAACTGTTGGTCGTGATGTTATGCATTTTGCTGTAAATGTGATGATGAATACTGGTTTTCTTACAGTGGAAACTTTCTAAGGTGTTGTAGGTGTCAGGAACAGAACATTTTGACATTGAGAAGCTAAAAGGTGGTTTGTGTTTTAGACTCATTGGTGAAGGATTTTTTTTTATCAGGAGTAAAAAAAAAAAAGGATTTTGTCATACTGTTGATGCTTCAAATGATTGTGGTAAATGGTTTTAGGCAATTTCAACAAACCAAGCAAAACACGTGGGTTACACTGGCCAAAGCAATCAATCAGTCTACAATATGTTTATCAATGGCCACTCCAGATAATCCTTTTTCTACCTGTTTGGTGGGAGTTCCATCAGCTGTGGCACAATGGCCTGTACCAAATGCATTAAAACCAAATCCCTTAGTTAAGGGTAATGGCAAAGTTGACAGCTGGGATTTGATCATTTCATGGTTGCCAATAATGACAACAGAGCCACAGGAGTTAGAATTATTGGGATCTATAAAGATGGATTTTTGTGTTATGTTTAATTTTACCAGCAATACCAAAACATTTGGGACAGAATGTGGATCCCATCCTGGGCGTGTATAAGAACACAACATCTTGGTGCAATTATACTTCACCAAAAAGACCCAGGTCTAGTCTTGTGCCTGTACAGTTACCAAAGGGAATTTTCTGATTTGTGGGGACCAGGCATGGCCTGGAATACCCTCGAGATTACAAAGGGAACCATGCAGTTTGGGACCACTGACGATCTTGATGCCTAATCACACAATGATTTGGAAACATCATTGTCCGAAACAATTTGTGCATGCATTTACTGGCGAATGTGATGACCATGTTACCTTTGGTCTCCCTCAACAATAATAGCAACTAGTATATTTGCTCCAGGTGTAGGAGTATCTGCTTTATTGACTCAGCTATGCAAATTAGGATACTGGCCTAGCAAACAAAGTAACCAAACCTCAATGACATTAGAAGACTTGATTAGTAATGTAAGTAGTATCAGCCATACAACTTTGCAACATAGACCTGCTGGAGATTTTACCTTTAGCACAAGTATAATAACTTTGTTTGTCAGCTGTGCTTTTTTTTCAGTGTATAAGAAGAAGCTTACCAGGCATGAGTTGCTAAAACTAATGTGCAGATTGTCCTTGAGCTGCTCTCTACTGTGAGAAACGAAGAAGCAAAAATACCGACGAGATAACAACTTCGAGCAAGGAGGAAGCTGAGGCAGCGTGTGAAACTGCAAGGCTTCTTGCAGAAAACTACAGCTGGCTTTTAGAGAAAGGACCAATTAGAAGTACTATAAACACGCTGGCTTTGCTGCTGATTGTAAGGGTCTGATGCTTGTTAGTAAAATTTGAGTTATAGGCTGCCCGCAGGGGTCATGGACATACCAGCTATCCCCATGCACTGAGCCACGGTATCCCTCACACTAGTCTTAGGGAGGGGGAGAGCATGGGGTGTAGAAGATATAACGGTCTACTGAGTCTCTCTTGCAGATTGACGTGTTTCTCGGAGTGCTCACCGTGATGCAGATCAAGATGGAGTCACTCAGCTATTGGCAAGATTGAATAATGAAGTGGAACACGACCATCACCTGATCATATCTTCCTGCAATTGACTCAGCTAGCATGTGTGTTGGGCAGACACGTTATGTATCAGCCCGTGCCACAGGACACTGGAGTCATCAAGCATAGGGAACGGGAGATGTGGTAGGCATCCAGAAGATCTCGGGTTGTAACGTGAGAGGTGAAAGGTACAGAAGAGGTGGGCACAGGGTGGAGTGAGAGGAGGTGCTGGTGGTAGCAGATATAAGCACATGGTGTAAACAAAGGGCCAGCCTATATAAGTAGAAGCATAGAACAGTTTATGAAGCAATGGGGAGTTAAACATGTAGCAGGGATTCCCCATTCCCCCACAGGACAGGCCATAATAGAAAGAGCTAATGGGACTTTAAAAAGATATCTTGGCAAATATGGGGATGTTAAAGACCCACATATGAAATTGTGAAAGGCCTTATTTGTTATGAACCACCTGTGTGTGTTTGGGGAACAGAAGCTACCACCTGTAATAATACATCATAATCCAAAGGCACAAAAGGAAAGAAAGAAAGAAATATGGGTTAAATATCGTGACCCTAAAACAGGGATATGGCAGCCTCCGGCCAAAGTATTATACTGGGGACGTGGGTATTTGTGTGTTGATTCTCCCACAGGATCCATTTGGGTGCCAGCCAGGTGGACAAGAGCTGTCCTTGAAGCTGCGGAGATCCAACCATCTGACGAAAAAGGACAGGAAGAGATTGAAGAATACATACACCCTCGTCTTGTGGTCATTGGAGGACTGGCTAACAATCAAAAGACTGAAGGTTATATAACAAAAAGACAGTGAATTTAATGAATAATGAGGTGTTTTGTTATAACCATAGCTTTTAGTATAACTATAATTGCTAACAGCTTGACGCATTTTAATCAGCCTAGAGATAATATTTGGATAACCTTTGCTAATCGAACTGGTCAATCATCTCTTTGTCTTAGTTTCGGAGGGGTTACTAATCCTTTTTAAAACATGTTTGGTAGCATTGCCCGTGTGGAATCTGGAGGAACTTTGTGGACTAGTAGATGATAACACCTTGTGTAATAGAATGAGGCTGAATGCAATTAGGATGGGAAACGTCAATGTGAGATGATTAAGTCCCTTAATACCACATTAGCCTCACCCCCTGAGGAAATAGACCTGTTTGGAAGTGCCAATGCAAGCTTCGGTACTAATGTAACTGGGGGAAAAATTGGATAAGTTCTAGGCCACAGGATATCCATAACTATAATAGGAATCAAAAATACTGGGCCACCTTAGACTCTTCTTTGAAGTCAGAAACAGTATTTAAGCAATTGCATTCCAGCTGTAATGTTTCTAGTATTACATCACCGAAGAAATTGCCCACGGGAATATTTTTAATCTGTGGAGAAAGGGTCTGGAACGGAATACCAGTAAATCCCCCGGGTGGACCCTGTTCTTTGGGGAAACTCTCTTTATTCCACCCTTACGTAACCACGCTAATGCAGCTTACTGACCATAATAATACCTGTCGCAAAAAATGTAGTTATTATCAGTTTGATTGTACTGATATTGGTCCCCCACGATTTTAGAGTGAGTGGGATTGAAGATAGCTCCCAAAGGAAAGCAGCTGCAAATGTGACACCGTGCTGGCTGATAGATTGCATGGGGACCTACTTACTACTGTAGCTGGGGTCTGCCTTCCTGCTTTCTTGTAGCTCCCATACTCAGTGGTATAACTTCTACCTACAGTTTGTATTTTTTCAATGGGAGTTGAGGAGTCAATGTGAGTGTAATTGGAGATAGTTCCCATGGAAAAGCAGCTGCAAATGTGACACCGTGCTGGCTGATAGACTGCATGGGGACCTACTTACTACTGTAGCTGGGGTCTGCTTCCTGCTCTCTAGTACCTACGATACGCAGTGGTATACGTTAATTGACAACATGTATTTTTTCAAGGGGAAGGGAGCAGTCCAAATGAGTGGGATTCAGGATAGCTCCGCTAGGAAAGCAGCTGCAAGTGTGACACAGTACTACCTAATAGACTGCATGGGGACCTACTAACTACTGTAGCTGGGGTCAGCCTTCCTGCTTTCTTGTAGCTCCCATACTCAGTGGTATAACTTCTACCGACAGTCTGTATTTTTTCAATGCGAGTTGAGGAGTCAAAGTGAGTGTGATTGGCGATAGCTCCCACAGGAAAGCAGCTGAAAATGTGAGACAGTGCTGGCTGATAGAATGCACGGGAACCTACTTATCACTGTAGTTAGTGTCTGCATTGAAAAAATACATGAAAAACAACTCTATCTAAGTGAGGGATCAATTATAAAACAAAGAAGGAAAACTTCTTACTCAGCAAGCACCGAAAGACAGAAAAAAGACCCCTCACAGTAACTGAAGCATGCGCAGAGCAGTTCTCCTACTTTACGGCCACGGATGCAAAACGTATAAAAAAGGACTGTTTAAACTAATCAGTACGGCAGTTGGCGGAGCGCAGACTCCCCTGCCGTCCAGCGCTGTCTTTGCTCTTATTCTACTTGCTACAATTAATAAAATTATAATTGGCTTATGATCCATTGTGGTCTCAATTTATGACAAACTTGGTGCCGTGACTCGGATAAGGAACGGTGAGGTTCAGTCCTCCGGGGAGGCGCTCTGCGGCAATCCGCGGCCCCGTGACTGACAGCCTACCTCAACCTTACCGACGAACCTAAATTCTAGAATAATGAGCAAAGGGGAAACCGGTAAAATCCCATAAAAATTCTGTGCACGGGAGTCCGGACGAAGACGCAGGACGCGTAAGTATATTGCGAAATTGGTTCGCGGGTTATCCGTTCGGGCGGGATTGGGGATCCTGGATTACAACGAATGAGAGGTTCGATATACTGAACCAAGCGAGTGTGGAGCCTTAAGTACTGCGTTTCCCATCTCCCGCGAGGGACTGGGCCAGGAACAAGGGGAGCAAGTGAGTGTGTGTTTGTGGATAATCCAGAAGATGGGTGCTAAGGGCAGCAAGCCTTCGACACCCATGGGAAGGGTATCTGCTGTACCTAAGAATACCCCTCTGGCATATATCTTAGACAATTGGAGATATTTCCCTGAAACCCTAGGGAAAGATAAGCAGAAAATAATAGAATACTGTACTAAGATATGGGGAGGGAAGAAGATTTCTGAAAATGTCTTTTGGCTAGTCTGCGGGCCAGAAGAAGATTGGATAAGACAACAATTAAACTTCTGGGTTAATAATAAAAAACCCCTTAACCCGGAAGAAAGTCAGTATGGGGAAGTGTGGCTAAAAAGACCGGGGGCTAGACTTTACCTGCTGAGTGAAATAAAAGCTAAACAAAAGAAAAAGAAGGAAGAGTTAGACGAAACCCTTCTAACCCCCCCTTACATTTCCCCTCCTGCTCCCACAGCCTCTCCAGAGGTCCCCAGAGCACCCACTCCCCCACCGGAGTTGGAACGAAAGTCTCCCCCTCCTCCTTTTGGGACCAAACCTTTATACTTGGGATGAAATGCAATCTATCCTTGGTCAATTATTTACTACCGAGGAAAGAGACATGATTAGACGAGCAGGAATGAGGTTGTGGGATGCTCAACATGCCCAGGGACCTCAAGCAAATATTAAAATGGCCACTCCAGAGACCTAATTGGGATAATCATGATCCGGTGCATAGAACTCATATGCAGGACCTGAAAACTATAGTAATTCAGGGAATTAGAAAAGCAGTACCCCGTGGCCAGAATATCAATAAAGCATTTAATGAAATGCAAAAGAAAAATGAGAGCCCTACTGAGTGGTTAGAACGACTGAGGAAAGCCCTTCAGCTGTATCTCGGGGTAAATCCTGATGAAGGGCAAGCACTCCTCAAAACTCAGTTTGTAGCAAAATCATGGGGGGATATCAGAAAGAAGATTGAAAAGTTACAAGACTGGCAAGTGAGAGGGTTGGATGAATTATTGAGGGAAGCCCGGAAAGTCTATGTAAGGCGAGAGGAGGAGAACAGCAAGCGGCAAGTGAAAATGATGGTAGCAGCGGTCAGAGAGAATCGTAAAGAACGGACTAATGGACACAAGTCTGCTGGAACGAAACAAGGGAATGTAGTAGTAAAGAAGGAACAGAGATGTTGTTTTTACTGTGGAAAAAAGGGACATATAAAGAAGAATTGTAGAGAAAGGATCAGGGATGAGGAAATATTGAAAGCGGAATAGGAGAGTCAGGGGCTCTATATTTTGGGGGACTGGAGTCATCATGAGCCCTTGATAAAATTAAAAATAGGTCCCCATAAACAAGAGTTCACCTTTTTAGTAGACACTGGGGCTGAAAAAATCGACTATTAAACAAATACCTGAGGGATGTAAAATTTCCCCCAAAAAAGTACAAGTGATTGGGGCAAAAGGAGAACCATTTAAAGTAAACAAAATCAAAAATGTATTATTTGAAACTGAAAATAAATTTGGAATGGGTGAACTCTTGCTCGTCCCTGAAGCAGAATTTAATCTGCTAGGATGAGATTTAATTGTTGAATTGCAATCAGAAATTAAAGTAAAGAATCAAGAGCTAACAGCGTCTGCTTATCCTTTGACCGTGGAGGATAAAAAACAAATTAACCCCGATGTCTGGTACTCTCCGGACACAATTAGTAGACTGGAAATCCCACCGATTAAAGTCCAAATTTCTGAACCCCACATACCTGTGAGGGTAAAGCAATATCCCATATCCCTAGAAGGACGGAGAGGATTAAAACCAGAAATTGATCGATTATTAACACAAGGAATCTTAGAGCCTTGTATGTCACCCTTTAACACCCCCATTCTGCCTGTAAAAAAAACAAATGGAAAATATCGGCTCGTGCATGATTTAAGGGAAATAAACAAAAGAACTATCACCCGGTTCCCTGTGGTAGCAAATCCATATACATTGCTAAGCAAGCTAGGACCCCATAACTCCTGGTATAGTGTGGTTGATTTAAAGGATGCCTTTTGGGCCTGTCCGCTGGCAAAAGAATGCCGTGATTATTTTGCCTTTGAATGGGAAGACATAGAAATAGGCTGTAGACAGCAATTGAGATGGACCGTGCTCCCCCAAGGGTTCACAGAGTCCCCTAATCTGTTTGGACAGGCCCTGGAAGAGCTCTTAAAAGAATATCAGGTACAAATGGGAAACGTGCTGCTACAGTATGTAGATGATCTGCTCATAGCAGGGAATAGTAAGGAAAATGTAAGAAAAGAAAGTATTCGACTCCTAAACTTTCTTGCAGAAAAAGGACTACGGGTATCACAAGAAAAGTTACAATTTGTGGAGGAAAAAGTGAAATATTTGGGACATTATTTGTTTAATGGGAAAAAGATATTGGATCCAGAGCGTATTAAAGGAATTCTGGAATTACCCATGCCTGTCACTAAAAGACAAATTCGGCAGGCATTAGGGCTATTTGGGTATTGTAGGCAATGGATAGAGAACTATAGCTTTAAAGTTAAATTCTTACATGAACAACTGTCTAAAGACAGAATACCCAAATGGACCCCTCAGGATCAAGAGCAGTTTGCCAGTCTCAAAAGGGAGTTAAGTCAAGCACCAGTTTTAAGCTTACCAGACTTAAAGCGGCCGTTTCATTTATTTGTTAACATACATGAAGGGACGGCATTCGGAGTATTAACTCAGGAATGGGCCGGACAAAAGAAACCGGTGGCATACCTATCAAAGCTGTTAGACCCTGTGAGCAGGGGTTGGCCGAGCTGCTTACAAATCATTGTTGCTGCTGCCTTATTACTTGAGGAAACAAATCGTATTACCTTTAATGGAGAAGTTGTTTTATATGCGCCTCATAACATCAGAGGAGTGTTACAACAAAAAGCAGAGAAATGGCTTACAGATAGCCGATTATTAAAGTATGAAGGAATACTTATAGAATCCCCTAAACTATCTTTGAAAACTATTGGAGCAGTTAACCCTGTGGAATTTTTGTACCCAGGGGAAAGTAATGAACTATTACACGATTGTTTTCAAACAATTGAACAGCAGACACGCATTAGACCAGACTTAGAAGAAGAAGAACTACAATATGGGGAAGTATTATTTATAGATGGGTCATCACGAATAGTGGAAGGTAAACGATTGTCCGGATATGCCATCGTTAAGTTGGAAAAAGGAGAGTTTAAGACAGTAGAATCAGGCCCCCTGAGTGCCAGCTGGTCGGCTCAAGCTTGTGAATTATATGCATTGTGGAAAGCATTAGTGTCACTAAAGGAAAAGGATGGAACTATATATACAGACTCACGTTATGCGTTCGGAGTAGTACACACTTTTGGAAAAATATGGGAGGAAAGAGGATTTGTTAACTCACAGGGAAAGGAATTGATACACCCGGAATTGATTCGGTGAGTTCTGGGGGCATTGAAATTGCCGAATAAAATAGCAGTTGTACATATAAAGGGACACCAGCGAGGTACAAATTATCAAGTTAGGGGAAATAATGCAGCTGACACAGAAGCAAAACGAGTGGCAGGCAATTATAATACGATTTTGACTGTGCAACAAGTACCTGTTAGTAAAAATTTGAGTTTTGAGCCTGTAGAAAAGGAAAAACTAGAACAAATGGGAGCTAAAGAAAAGGATAGTAAGTACATATTGCCAGATGGGAGAGAAGTCCTACCAAAGGGCATAGCACTCAAAATATTTTCAAAAATACACAGTAAAACACACTGGGGAACCCAGGCGTTAGTTGATCACTTCAATCGACAGTTTGCCTGTATAGGCGTATATAACATAGCAAAAACGGTCACAGCAGCCTGCGAGACCTGTCAAAGGGTAAATCGAAACAACATGAGACAAAAACCTCTTGGAAGACGTTCCCCAGCATACAGACCCTTCTCACACATACAAGTGGATTTTACTGAACTACCTAGGGTAGGGCGTTACAAATATTTATTAGTAATGGTGGATCATTTAACACATTATGTTGAGGCTTTTCCTACCTCCAAGGCAACTGCTAACCAAGTTACTAAGATGTTACTTGAACACATTATACCTCGATATGGAGTGCCTGATGTAATCGACTCAGACAGAGGAACACATTTTGTGTCAAAAATTGTTAGAGATCTAACAGAAAACTTGGGTATTAAGTGGGAATACCATACACCATGGCATCCACAAAGTTTGGGAAAGGTTGAAAGGATGAATGGAGAAATCAAAACTACTTTGACTAAATTAATGATAGAAACCAAATTATCATGGATTAAGTGCCTACCTATGGCACTATTAATTCTCAGAACCAGGCCCCGAGCAGATGTGGGAATATCAGCATTCGAAATGGTGTATGGAATGCCCTATAGAATTGAAAGCCCACAAACAAATGTTTTAATTCGAGATCGTGTAATTAATGAATATGTTTCGCAATTAGCAGAACATCGTAAAGAGCTTTGGGAACATGGATTGATTGTGCAACGACCCCCATTAGACCTAAAAATTCACAATGTTAAACCTGGCGATTGGATATTGATTAAAGTGTGGAAGGAAGAAACCCTAAAACCCAATTGGGAGGGACTTTATCTTGTTTTGCTTACAACAGAAACGGCTGTTCGGACTGCTGAGCATGGATGGACTCATGCCAGTCGCATTAAAGGTCCAGTGACAAGACCCCACTGGAAAGTAATCAGTACTCCAGGTGACACCAGGATAACTCTGAAAAGATAATACAATGATAGAGACTTTATTTGATTATTTTGCTGAGTTACCTTTTGCTGTAAAGTGTGTATTGTTGTTTATATTTGCAATAATTTTTTCTTTGTTTATCTATTATATATGGAAACATACAAAGTGTGCTGAAGGAAATTGCTAAACTTATGTGACCATACAATATTGAATATAGAAGATATGAATATATATACAAGATATATGAATTAAATGAATCACAATTGCTATCCATTTGCTTGTTTTAGGTGTAAAGTATGCCAGGATAAACGGTAGACACATTGTGAATATTAAAGTTCGCACACAGTATTGGAGAATCTAAAGAACTTTCATTGAGCAAAGTTAAAACAATTCCAACAAACCAGTTCCCTTTTGTAGCAAAAACCTTGGCTATAAAGTGCAGAAGGGGAGTGCTAACTGTGTCTTGCTTTGTCCCATTAGTTAAAGCTGCGAAGTGGGAAGCCTATGTAAACAGGCAGAAAGCCCGAAACAGCTGTTCTCCTGAAGAATTCCCCTGCTGCCAAGAAGATGGTATACCCTGTGGCTCGAAGCAACCGAGTCGACGGGCAAGGCAGAGGAGAAACAAACCGTGGAGAAAGGAACCAAAACAATGGGATGCAAAAGCAACCATGGTCGAACTTCCCTAGGACTGGTAAAATTATATTTAAAATGGTAAAATTGACAAATACCGTTTTTCCTGGTATACTGTTAGTTTTGATATTGATCTTAACTCAAGCAGATGGAAACCCCCATGAGCCGATGCTCTGGAAACTATATAATCTACAAGAATCTAAACTAGTCCAAAGTCAAACCTCTCCAGGAGACTGGAATTTTACTGTGCCATTAGTCTCACTGATTCCTGTCGATATTCAAAGAGGCTGGGAGGAAACGGAAGCCAACTCTAAAGCATTCTATGTGTGTCCAGCTTCCAACCCTGGGAAGAGTTATTGTAATTATCCAGGCCATTATTATTGTGGTTATTGGGGGTGCGAGACAATAGCCTCAGATTGGAAAACAGCAGGAGATAGATATATAAACATTACTTGGGGTCCCCCAGGATGCAGTCCACCACAGCATGGATCTGACGGCTCCGGGGTCTGGGGGTCCGTAAGGGGAATGAAATCATCCCCATCAGAATGTGATAAAATAGAAATTAAAGTCAAGCAACCCCAAGATGACACATGGTTAATTGGCCGTATCTGGGGAATTAGATATTGGGAACCAGGAACAGATAGGGGAAGTTTCTTTAGAATAGTCAAAGAAAAGCTTCCTCATGATCCTTTGCCAATAGGACCAAATCTGGTCCTAAATCCACCCACTCTCCCTAAAGAGAAGCCAATGAGACCAAATCTGGTCCTGAATCCACCCACTCTCCCTAAAGAGAAGCCAATGAGACCAAATCTGGTCCTGAATCCACCTACTCTCCCTAAAGAGAAGCCAATGAGACCAAATCTGGTCCTGAATCCACCCACTTTCTCTAAAGAAAAGGTTGCCCCCATAAGTGTCACAACCACTTCTCCAAACTCCTTTTCGGAAACAAGTAATGACACTGTAACTGAATTCTCCTTATCCAGGAATGCAGAGTTGTCAGAATCCAAGGACCCCTTATGGAATCTAATGCAAGCCTCTTATCATGCCCTTAATGAAAGCAAACCGAATTTAACTAAGGAATGCTGGTTATGTTATAATGTTAGACCACCGTATTTTGAAGCAATTGGAAAACCAGGTAAGATTCAATGGTCTAATGGTTCAAACCCACGAGAATGTCCAAGGGATGACCAGAGGAATCATACGCAAGGAATTACTATTCAATTAATAACAGGTCAAGGAAAATGTATAGGTACAGTGCCCAAAAAATATCAGCCTCTGTGCAACCGAACAGCCACTAACATCAATATAGAGAGACACAAGAACCAAAATGACAAATGGGTTATCCCGACACCAGGAGCTAAGTGGGTTTGCTCAGACATCGGAGTAACGCCTTGTTTATCCCTAGATGTGTTTAATCAATCTCAGTTTTGCGTACAGGTGATTATTGTTCCTCGTCTGATCTATCACACCTTTGAGGAGGTGTTGCACCACTTTGAAGGAAATCTGAATAGACAAAAACGAGAGCCAATTACAGTAGTAACCTTAGCTACACTGCTGATAGCTGGCGGAGTTGGAGCAGGTACAGGCATAGCCTCCCTAGTAAAAGGACAGGAATTACAAAGTTTGCAGATGGCTGTAGATGAGGATTTAGCAAAAATAGAACAATCTATTCAAAGTTTAGCCACTTCAGTAAAGTCTTTATCAGAAGTAGTATTGCAAAACAGAAGAGGATTAGACCTATTGTTCTTAAAGGAAGGAGGGTTATGTGTAGCTCTCAATGAAGAATGTTGTTCTTTTGCTGATCATACGGGAATCGTCCAAGACACAATGTCTGAACTTCGGAAAAGGTTAGATCAACGTAAAAAAGATCGTGAGGTGGGCATATCATGGTATGAAAACTGGTTTAACGTTTCACCTTGGTTAACCACTTTGTTATCTGCTTTAGCAGGACCACTAATTATATTGATTCTGGGGCTTGTATTTGGACCATGTATATTACGCTATATTTTACATTTTATTAAGGATCGGTTTGACGTAGCTAAATTACTTATTCTAACCACGAGATCTGAGATAGAGTATAACAGTGTATCTACTAATGAAGATGAAGATGATAAAGATTGTTGTGAATGTGTTATGCCACGTGAAAACTATGATTGTAATTGTAAGGCATTATATTGTGAGTGTTATGATAAATGTAGGAATTGTGGAAAAAGGTTTGCTTGCAGTTCTGAAAATGAAAATAGCGTCTAATAAACAATAATAGGATAAAAGAAAAAGGGGAGGATTGTGAGAAACTAAGAATCAGGATATTGTTTATTGAAAATTTATGTTGGGCTCGATGTAAAGGTTAAACAACAGAAGACAGGAAGTCGCTTATGCAAACAGTTACCAGACATCCTTGTGTGAGATAAGATAACTGCAATGGCATATACAAAACGGATATCGATTATGCAAGCAGAGGATATAATGGTCAAAAATAACCATAGGATGTTCTGAGAAACTGGCAGATGTGGGACGAACGACTCCATATAAAGACATACAAGTGAGAAATCAACTATGGAACAATGGAGGAAGACTCCTTGCTCAACAACCACCGGAAGGCGGAAAATGACCCCCTCACAGGAAAACGACCATCTCACAGCACCTGGAGCACGTACAGAATACCTACATTACTTCACGGCCACGAATTTAAAATGTATAAAAAGGGACTGTTCGAACTGATCAGCGCGGCAGTTGGTGGAGCGCAGACTCCCCTGTCGTCCAGCGCTGTCTTTGCTCATATTCTACTTGCTACAATTAATAAAATTATAATTGGATTATGATCCACTGTGGTCTTAATTTATGACAATTTTGTGGGGTTTGGGGCCATTTGGGAGGTTTTGGGCTCATTTGGGGGGCTTTGGGGCCATTTGGGGGCATTTTGGGCACATTTTGTGGAGTTTTGGGTCATTTGGGGGCTTGGGGCTCATTTCGTGGGGGTTTGGGTTCATTTTGTGGGGTTTGGGGTCATTCGGTTGGTTTTGGGCTAATTTGAGTGGATTTGGGGTTTATTTGGGGGGTTGGGGCCATTTGGGGGCGTTTTGGGCACATTTTGCGGAGTTTTGGGTCATTTGGGGGCTTGGGGTTCATTTTGTCGGGTCTTGGGTTCATTTTGTGGGGTTTGGGCTCATTTGGGAGGTTTTGGGCTCATTTGTGGGGATTTGGGGTTCATTTGGGGGGGTTGGGGGCCATTTGGGGGCGTTTTGGGCTCATTTGTGGGATTTTGTGCTCATTTGGGGGGGGGGTGTCATTTGAGTGGGGATTGGGGCCATTTGGGTGGGTTTTGGGCTCATTTGAGGGGATTTTGAGGTCATTTGAGGGGGATCTGAGCTCATGGGGAGACCCCCCCCCCCAATTCCCCTCCCAGCTTACCCCGAGGGACATTTTGGGGGTGGGAGGGGGAGTTATTGGACCATCGGGGGGGTGGAGCCCCCCTAAACCCCACCTATCCCCCCAAAAAGTGGGTGGGCTTCGGCTTGACCACCCCCCACGCTCTTTTCCCCTCCCCCACCCTCCCTACGTCTTTGGGGGGTATCAGGGACAGCCCCCCATCATCCGGGGCGGGGTCTGAGGTGCCACAGGGAAGCAGAAACTCATCGAGAGAGGGAGGAGGTGAGTTGGGGCGGTCTTGGGGGCTTTTGGGGGGTGGTGTGGGGTTGTTTGGGGTGGTCTGGGAGCATTTGAGGGGGTCTGTGGGGGTTTGGGGGGTTTTAGGGTCGATTGAGGGGATATGGGGTCACTTGGGGGGGCTTGGAGTCCTTTGGGGGGGATTGAGGTTATTTGGAGGCGATTGGGTTCATTTGGGGGGAGTTTGGGTCATTTGGGGAGGATTTGGACTCGTGGAGGGCTTTTGGGACCATTGTGGGGGGTTTTGGGTCATTTGAGGAGGTTTTATGTTCATTTAGGGGGGATTTTGGGCTCATTTGGGGGCGTTTGGGCTCATTTGGGGGAGTTTTGGGATCATTTGAGGGTTTTGGGGTCATTTGGGGAGGTTTTGGGCTCATGTGGGGGGCTTTTGGGGCCATTTTGGGGGGTTTTGGGTCATTTGAGGAGGTTTCAGGCTCATTTAGGGGGATTTTAGGCTCATTTGGAGGAGTTTGGGTTCATTTGGGGGCGTCTTGGGTCATTTGCGGGGTTTTGTGCCCTTTGCCTCTTGGCTTGGGGAGGGGTTGTTTTTTGGGGGGAGGGGACGTCCCCTTGTCATGATGCCCCGGGTGTAAGAAATATTGATGTTGCTTTTGCAGAATTAGAACTTAAGACAAGGAGTTTCGACTGCTGTCTGTGTCTGTGTGGTGTAAATCAGTGCACTGACCATAAGACAGTTACCTGCTTGTTTGTAGCGTTAACTAGAGTTTTAAATCTCAGGCCTGTGGGGAATGGGTCATAATGTACAAAAACCAGCCATCCCCTGAGGGGATTGTAGGTGCCTGGAGAAGTTGTAAACCTTGGAGTACCTGATCAATGGGGAAACAAGAGAGGGATAGGGAATAACAAGCCCAATGTTGTACCTGTCAGGTGTGCTGCTGGCTAGGACACCGCTCTTGGGCTCATTTGGAGGGAGTTGGGGCTCATTTGGAGGGAGTTGGGGTCATTTGGGGAGGTTTTGGGCTCATGTGGGGGGCTTTTGGGACCATTTTTGGGGATTTTGGGTCATTTGAGGAGGTTTTAGGTTCATTTAGGGGGGTTTGGGCCTCATTTGGGGGGATTTGGGGGGGTCTTGGGCCTCATTTGGGGGGATTTGGGGGGTCTTGGGCTCATTTGGAGAGAGTTTGGGCCATTTTGAGGGGTTTTGGGATCATTTGGGGGGTTTTGGGGCTCATTTGGAGGGAGTTGGGGTCATTTGGGGAGGTTTTGGGCTCATGTGGGGGGCTTTTGGGGCCATTTCGGGGGGGTTGGGGTCATTTTAGGAGGTTTCAGGCTCATTTAGGGGGGTCTTGGGCTCATTTGAGGGGGTCTTGGGCTCATTTGGAGGAGGTTTGGGTCATTTGGGGGGGTATGGGGCCATTTAGGGGAGTTTTTGGATCATTTGGGGGTTTTTGGGTCATTTAGGGAGGTTTTGGGCTCATTTGGAGGGGCTTTTGAGAGGTGTTTATACTTGTTTAATCTCAACAGTGGTCAGTAGGGATGCAGCTAAAATCTAAACTGGAAGCTGTGCACCGTAATCTTAAATACAGTGCAGTATAGTGCTAGATTCTACTCAGTTCCACAAGGCATCAGGGAAAAGTCCCTTTCCCAGAATATAGCTGGGATAGCTAACCCCAGCTGCCCAAGGGACGTTCCATACCATAGGATGTTGTTCTCAGCAATAAAACCTGTGGGGAAGGAGGAGAAAAGGGGAAGCCAAATTCAATAAGTAGAGACGTTCCCAAGTCAGTGTTAATACAGGCTGAAGCCTTCCAGGAGATGCATAAACATCTGGCCACCAATGGGAAACGATGTATTCCTCATCTTGCTTTGCTTCTACAGCTAGCTTTTGTTTTACCCCTTGAGGTGTTTACCTATTTCACCCATCAACCTAGGAGTTTTCTCACTTTAATCCTTCCAGTTCTGTTAATCATCCCACTACAGGAGAGTTAGGAAGCAGCTGTGTGGTGTTGAACTGGGATTAACCCCTAAGAGCAGGAGACCCAGATCAGAGGAGAGACTGGGATAGAACTGGTTACAAAGGCTAAGCAGAAAGCTATGACTCTATTATAAAGAAAGCAACTGTCCTGTAGGCTCTTGAGCATGAAGAAAAGCCCGTTGATGGGGTTTGTTGTGTGTTCTGTGTTTTCATACATAGTTCTTGAAAACAATAGGGAAGCCTTATGTCTCTGAACTGCACACAGTGTTTGGTTTAACAAACTGTTTAGACAATAGCAATACCTTTTAGATTGTATGTGCCATTAATTACAGTGCTGAAGAAACTTGAAAGCTGAGAAGTCATTTAATGACCTGATGACTTGAAGTTGAAAGCTGTTTTGCTTGTTGACATTCTGTATGCTCAGTATCCAGCCCCAGTACTTTTTAACAGGCCTCACTAAAGATTAAGTTTCGTTTTGCTCAGATAGCTTCTGCTCAAATAATGGGATGTTTTTAAGTCTAATATTACCTGGTTTTGTTATGTACTCCTTGCCCTAGGTTGAAAGTCCGGGTTGCTTCTGGGTTCCTATGGAAGGATGTGAGCCTTACACAGTCGATGAAATAGAACATAAAAACCTGACTGCTGAAATGAATCAGCTCTACCACACACCTTACAAAGATGTGGATGAGGTAAAACCAGTCACGGTAGAAGGAGGACAGGTAAAAGCACCGTTATGTTGTGTAGATAGCAAGAGTCTTTGCATTGGTTTGGGGCTGAAGTATCCAGGATGCTTTTTCAAAACAAAATTGTCACGTATAAAAACAGCTCATGGTATCAGTGTGAGTTGTGTCTTCCTATCTGTAACCTTCAGAACGGCATAAGTTGTTATGCCTGTGTTTTAAAAGCAAGTTGAGGCCGTATAATAAGTACTGTAGTCTTGCTTCTAAACAAACCTGAGTGTAATTCACTCCATTTAGAAGAACGTACGGTCTTGTTCTTTCTCTTTCAGGTTTGTGTGGTTTTCAGTGGAGAGCTCAAGTGCTGGTGTAGAGCTAAATTTAGCTCATGCTAAATCTCTGCTGCAGCTACTGTCAGACTTAAGCAGCTGCGTAGTAGACAAAAATAAATGTGTTTGAAACCTGCTGCCATTTGAAGTATTTTACCAAGACTTTTAACATTAGAGCTGTGGTCTTCACTGTAGACAATAACTTGGATTACATCTTAATTTGAATACCTTCTCTGTTCAGAATCACAGTTGGCAAGTGTCACTTCTCTCTGAGCCAGTAAGAACTTTTAAGTTGAATATTGTTTTTTCCTGCCAGGTTTGGATGCACTCTGAATCAAAGGGACATAAAACTAAGATAGTTTTTCTAAAAATGTTTAAAGCTCATAGAAAACTGAGCACAGAATTTTAGGCAAAAGCATGAAACTGGTAAGTAACACCTGTTTGGAGAACATAGAGGAAGATATGACCAACTTTCCTGCCCTGGAATGAGTACTCTTGGGAAAGCATTTGTACATACTACATATGTCTTCCTGTTGTCTCCAGCTTCAAGTAAATTCTAAAGCAGTATGTGATGGTGACTTGCTTGTTGATTCTGGTCAGTCAAAGACTTGGGTTTTTTAGGTATGTGTTAATGATGATCTCGTCTTAAGCAGCTTTGCTCATTTTGAGCAAGCTGAAGGGAATGCAGTGAGTTCAGCAGATTATCAGGAGACCCAAACATCAATAAATCTTGACTCTCTTCCAATGAAAGTTGTTAATCCTGCACTTGATTTGAGGACAGTGCTGCTCCAGCAGAAGGTATCAACAGATCCTGAAACAAGTGGGAACCGTGTGTGTTGGCAGCAATCATTCATGCAGTGCATCATTTGTCTTTACCTGGATATATTGAACTACTGTATCAGCTGGAATCCAACAAGTGGAACAAAAGGTATCCTAACAAACACTGCCTATGTATCAGACTTTACAAAGAGCAATCAAATCAGCAGATGCAGGAATATTCTACAGCATTTTGTACTTGATAAGACAAAGGGTGAGTTGCAGGGTCATTTGTTGCTATGCTGAAAAGCATTAGATACTGTTGAAATAACTTGTAGCATTGATCAGTGATACCTTACTGTTTGATTTGAGTTTAGAGGGATTTCTCTACACAGAGGTAACTTGAATGTTTTCTGTGAGTTGTCTTGTTTAAAACAGACTGGAATCACTATAAATATCCTCTGTCCTTGTTCACTCGGTTCATTTGCATATCTTTATGTAAATACAACTGTCTTTTGGTTGTTCGTTTTGCCATTAGAAAATGAGACAAGCAGAGAAAGAAGTCAGTTGCAACCAACTGTAAAAACACTGGCCTTTCATAGATTCAGATAATCCCAAATGTGTTTCTGCATCTTTTAAAATTGTCTTTCTAGATCTTGCTGTATCTGGTTCTGTTCTTGAAAAGACACGACAAAGCTCCAACACAGATGACAGTGAAACTACCACATCTGTAAGTGTTAGATTTTCTATTCAAATGTCAGAAAGAATTAAGTGAAGCATCTGTAAGGCAGATTAGGAATACTGTAGTCAGCTATCACGTCCTTTCATGTAACAAATCTGGGACTAACTCTTGATCTAGTTAAAAGAGAACGTTGTCCTTCAAGTTTGTGGTTCTGCTGGTTTTGGTTTTTTAGATTGCAACGATGCACTTTGAACAGGTTGTGTCTCCTTTTGTACTCACTTGCTCTAGTGCTGTGAAGATGTGTAGTGGTTTTGTGTGGCCAGCTTTTGGTAGTTGTTGGGGGAATACAGGGGTGGATTCTTCAAAGAAAGAGCTGCCAGAAGCTATAGCTTGAGCTGTGAACATGAACTGATTCTCCTGTGTGGTTGATGTTCTTGTTGCATGCTTGATTCCTAATGAAGAAAATTCGGTTAGGTAAGAAAACCACCTTGAGCTCAGTAATCTTTTTTTTCTAAAATGGTGCTCTTAAACAGTATTTTACTGCCAGAAAAGGGTTTGTCTTTTCTTGATAGATTGTCAAAACAATCCCAGGATTGCCTTTCAAGGAAAATCCAGCCGTTCACACAGACAGGTATGGTCCAGTATGTTACATATTTGAACCAATTGTGTATTCAGATAATTAGGAGCTGTAGTATGTTTCCAGTTACTCTTCTTAGACAGCTAAAAGGGCAGAGGGTAAGACAAGATGTGTGCACATGGTAATGGGGAAGGAGGCCATTAGAAGCTGCTGATACTTATCCAGACCACAGTAAAAATAGCAATTCTTTCTAAACAGTAGCTTGAAAACAAGGCTGTGATGAGGCAGTACGTTTCTGCACACTCAGCATATTCAGTTGCCTTCTTTTATTCTTAGTGTGATTTATAAAGTTTTCAAGCTGAATGAAATCTGACTGAGTTGACTTGTACAAGGCTTTTATTATGCTGCAAATCACTTGCTGCATATGTAAACAAGCTGAGGGGTGTTTTTAATTCAAGTTTTAACTGTTGCAAAGATACATTGTTTCATGTTTTTGCAACTTTAAGACACCTTTTTCCTGCAGTCCCATCTGATTTTCTTCTGAAGTTGAGGAACCCACCAATTGTCTTGGTTAAAAAAACCTTCGGGTTATTTTCAGATACCTAAAACCTAATAGTAAATTTTACATCCAAAATGGTACTTTTTGATTTCTTCTTTCATATT
Source organism: Colius striatus (assembly GCF_028858725.1). NCBI lineage: Eukaryota > Metazoa > Chordata > Aves > Coliiformes > Coliidae > Colius > Colius striatus. The sequence continues at coordinate 744,724 of NW_026908523.1, read as the reverse complement.
TGAGGGTTTTTGTTGGCATAGGTAATACATCAGAGATATTTTGTAGGTGAACTGTTTCGTGCCGTTTAGAAATATTGGTGATATTTATCAATTACACTTTCCTTTTGCATTTCCATTGAATTTAATATTTGTATATTTCTCAGGCTTCAGCAGTGCTTAAATTCTGATCCTTTGAACACACATAGAACTGAAAATGTGCAACAGGTAATTCCAGGGTATAACTTCCATTTAAACCTCTGCAAACGTGTGTCATATATGTGGAGGTGTGGGTAGTGTTGAGGCTACAAGACTTTTTGTGGAGGGACTCTGTGGAGGGACATCAGGGACTGAATCCAGCCACATCAGCAACAAGACCAGACCAAAGCTCAGCAAGCCAGCAAAGTTGATGGTGCCTCTGTGAAAATATGAAGGGCAAAAAAAAATGCAGGGGAAGAGACAAAAAGAAAAAAAGCAAGAAACAGAGGCAATGGCCAAGTCAGGGGACAGTAGGAGTCTCAGCTCTGTTCTGTGTGACGTGTGTGTGAGTTGTACTTCATTTCTGTATACCATTTCTTTGGCTAATTCTTCTCAAAAAAACCAGTTTTTAAGTTGGATGTAAGCTCAAACCCATCTACTAAGTATTGCCTTTGTCATCTATTTCATATGGTTTCAGAGTTTTCAAAATCTTGAAGAAAGAAACTTTGTCTTTCTTGGCAAGAAAATGAAGCCACCATCAATTCTGGAAACAGCACCACTTCTTGAAGATCTGGAAAGGGTAATGCTAATGTAATACATTACATTTAGTATTTTTAAGACTAGTATCATACCTTAACTTTCAGATACTAAATACTATAGTAGCTAATTTTGATTGAGGAATGTGTAGGAGGTTGTTCATACGGTTGAGTAAATTCTGCTTCAGAGAGACTGTAGAATTGTACAGTTTCATCTGATCTATCAACCACTGCTACAAATGATGGCATTTGAATTAGATGTAAGAATTTAACTCCTCATCCCAGAAGAACTCTTATCATATTGTGTGTTAAGGAAATGTATTATGCAGTGGGTCAAAGGCTTTTAAATTGCTCAGTGCTTTGTGTTGCCTTGTTGGTGTTTCAAGCACACGATTTTCAGGTAGAACTCTTTATTTCTCTTTCTGTAGGAACTTACTTGGAAAAAAGTTGTAGGCCCTAACTCCACTGAATCTTACTGTTGGCCACCAATAGCTCAAGGATGTGATGTAGTTGCCATCTCATGTCAGGGAAATAATCCTTTCTTGTATATTCCACCAATTCTTACACTTTTGCAGTTGAGCAGTTGCTACAAAGCCTTGAGAAACAGGAGTGGAGGATGTATATATTAGAGTACTGCAGGTTTTGTGTTCTAAGGTGCAAATGTCAATGAATGATCCAAAAGGTAGTGCATGTTGAGAATGAGTGCATCTGATGTCATCTTAGAGTATCTTCATGATGCTTCCCAGGTTATTTAGGCCATCTGCTTAGACATTGACAGAGATGGACTGCATGAGTGTGGGAGTCTGTAACTTATTTATCAAGTAATATCTAACAAGTGGTTAATGTCATATCACTTTGATACTCGATGAAGCTTGATTTTTAAGGGGCTGTTACATAGTGAAATGGAAATGTCTGGTTTGATTTTTAAAACATTGTCATTCATTTTCTAATGCATTAGATCACAGAAACATAGACTCACTGAGGCTGTAAGGGACCACTGAAAATGGCTCACACAGCTCCAAGTAAGACAAGATGTTTCTGCATCTATGAAACTTTTGGACCTTTCACCGTGTGTTGCTGCACATCCATTTGTCTCCAGCTTGGTGAACGGTTCCTTGGGCCTGTACCATCTGCATTTAAGAGGTGATATGGTGTTAAAAGCTTCTGTTTGAAGCATTGAAAGGCCCGTTTTGCGGATTTTAGTTTTGCCCTAAATTCTGAAATAGTACAATGACTAAGATTCTAAACAGTTGTCTCATGCTCTACTGTAACTCTTTTGTACATACACACCTAGCCACTAGCACTTATCTTGTGTCCTGGGTGGAAGGAGGCACAACTTGTTTTTGAGCTACTGAAAACATACCAGAGATGCTCCAGACAGCTTCATCCAATGTTGTTAATACTTGGGCAGAACAAAGAAGCAGCTAAAAGTGTGAAAATCCAAGGATGTAAGAATACTTCTGTCGTCTGAATGACACTTGAATGCAATGTAGGCTATCTTAGTTGTTTGTGACCAGAATGTTCAGAATGTTTTTGTGGTTGTTGATTGAGTGGCAGAACTACAAGTGAGTTTTCCAAAGACAGAGCTAGTAAAATGCTTGTTTGACTGCTCTGTGCCACACAGTGCAGAAATTAATTTGACCTAATATTTTGAGAAAGGTACTGTATATCCTGAGGTGTCTTCTCATGGAACTTCCAGTCAGTGTGGTATAGAGCTGAAGAATTGTATAAAATGTTACAAGTATGATCTGAATTCTTCAATGACTCAAAACATAATCATTTGGGGATTGAAAATGTTGGGAAGTCTCTAAGACCAGACATTCTGAGCATGACATGAAACTGGAAAAACATCACTTTTTGTGAAAAGTCTAGTGATTTGGCAGCACTGCAAATGTCCATGTTTTGGGGCTTTTTTTAAGACTATCTGAGGTAGTGCACTGTGCTTATGGAGTGTGAAACTTCTTCAGTGGTACTTCAATGAGAAACTTCCACACTGACAAATCATCAAAAATCACACGTATAAGAAAATATCGATGTGAGATTTTGATTGTGATGGGTTTTAATTTTGCTTCTGGAAGCTGTCAGAAATTCACACCCTTTGTGAGAGTTGTATTTTGTACATTATAAGTTCAACAGGAGATTTATGATGTACCGATGTTCTTTGGTATATAACATGAATTACATATATTACATGAATTACCAGCCCTCTGGTTTGTATCCACCTTTAGGTTGTACAGCCTTGTATGGACAGTGAAAGAACCGCTGTGTTACTCAAAATACTGGCTTTTACCCACAGTAATCTTCAGAAGGTGCTGACATTCACTAATTCAGGAGATGAGGCAGAAATGGTTCATCAGGTGAGCATCATTTTACACAGGTAAGTGGGGTTTTTAATTATTAAGATATAACAAACTAAAATATCTTGACTTCTAAGAATAAAGGAGGTTTGTGAATTTGTAATTTAACTACTTCTGCTAAAAATAGCCTCAACCCTGCCCTTCTGCCAGCTAGAAGAAAGGCTGACAGGAATGTCTGACACAGAATGCATTCATGATGACATTTTTAACTATGTTCTGTCTCATTTTGATAAATCCCAATATGGTTCCTCCCCACAGTTACAGCTGTGGATATTGGGTCCCTCCTTCGGGACACGGCCTGCTCTGGCCATAGTGATAAAGAAGGAAATCACTGCCCCTGGCTCGGGGCCATTAATGAAGTGAATCGCTGCCCCTGGACTGGGGCCAGCTTTAGCAAAATGAGTCTCTACCGCTGCTGCAGGGTCTTTAAAGAAATGCAAACAAACCTCAGCTTCCTCAGTTCTCTCCATAGAATGCAGGGAGGTCTCTGCTCCAGCACACCTCCTCCTCTCTTTCATCACTGACCTTGGAGTCTGCATGGTTGTTTCTCTCACTGTTCCTACTCCTTGCACCACCACCAGCCAGAAGAAGAAAGGGCAGAAGAAAGAAGAATGGAGGAAGAAACCTCCTCTTCAGGCTTCTCTTAAAAAGTGATGATGGAGGCTCATTGGCTCAGCCCCAGCAGTGGGTCTGGCTCAGAGCTGGGGAGAGCTGCGAGCAACTTCTTACAGGAGCCATCTTTACAGCCCCTTCCCCCTCACCAGAAAAGGCTGTCATGGCAAACCATGACAAAGTGGTTTGGGAAGGACTTTTTTTCTTAATGCTTAAATCAGTGGATGGAGAGATGGAAACAGCCACTGTTAAAGTGATGTCACACTTCACATGCTTCGAGTAGTACACTTACAAGTGTGTATAAACCGTGTGCTTAGCTTTAACAGATGAATGCATGCAGTCTTTGGAAGTTACAGATGCCACTTGTGTGACACATTTCAGTTTTCCTTCTCCAAGAATCTTTGCTCATCGTGTACACAGCATGCCTGACAACTTCTGTAATGCGATAAAGGTTTGACAAACCGTTACCAGGTTCATACTGCATTTGATCACAAAGTAGTGGATACACAGAAGCTGTTAAAAATACGTGTGTATTTGTTTTAGGATTCTTCTGTAGACCAAGAGATCACAAAGGCAAAGTCAGTCGTTCTGTTAAGAGAAAACAACGAGTGTGATGCACTTGGGATCCTCTGCTATTTGCAGCAGGCAGAAGCTGAAGTTCCCCCAGAACTGCCTGGTTTGACTGCCAAGGTGCTAAAAGATGAAGAATACCAGAAATTGTCAAGGCCACTGTGTACCCATCTTAAAACATTTGGGGCTTGCAGGTAAGGAATTGCCAAGCTTTCTTACCACCCATACTGGTGTAGGAAGGTGGTATATGCCTCAATCATGGCTGCTTCTGTTTTCTTGCTCAATTTTCCTGTTGGATACTTTCATGAAACCATTTTTTGCTCATGACTCTTTTTCTTGTGGTTACTTTTGCATCAGTTTCACTCTTCTTAGATACTGCTACGAAAATCAAAATACCAACATTTTCTGGAGACCAATCTCATGTAGCCTGACAGGATATCATAATTCATTGTCATTCCTGCCCAGTGTTCTTGAGGGAACTTCAGGCTCTTTTTTGATTAGTATTCTAGCCCATAATTGCCCAAGGCTTATGCTTTGCTCTCTCCTCTGTTGTCTTCTGTCCCTCCAGATTAGGTAAGTAGATGACTTCTCTGAGCTGTGTCTAACTGGATTCTAACAGGGCCTTGGATGAAGCTCTCAGATATTCCTTCTAGTGTGGGTGACCCTTATTGCAAGTAACACAAAATTCAGTGTTAGTATTTGTTTTATTCTGAAACTAGTTTCCTGGTGGATTTTGGTTTTATTGTATAAACTTGTCCAACAAGAGCTTTTTGACCACTTCTGTCTAATCTCCAGTCATTGGTGCTACTTGAAACAGAAATTGAATACTGAGGGCTGATGAAATGTTAGTGTGAAAAGATGTTGTAAGCCACATCAAAAATAGTTTACAAGTAAAAGGGCTTTGTTCTAAAACCAGTTTTTAAATATGTAGAAACAGAACAGTGTGTCTGGATCGTCGTCAAGTTAATTTACAAACAGACGTGCCCCAGCATATCCCAGATACAGTGACACAAACACCTGGATATCTGATGGTAAGTTACAGTTATTGCTTTTTCCCTTGGTTTGGTGTACCAGGAACACATCTTAAATACCTCCTTAGCATATTACCTTCATGTTAATATAGTACATATCCCACATCTCTTGGGTATTTGGGAGATTTTTAGCTTTTTTAGTTTCTCCGTTGCTTAGGTGTGTGTCAGATTTTCCCATAATCCTAAAATTGTTTTGTAGGTGGTTCTGAGTTTACCTTAGCTTTTCTCCTGCATTGGAGGCTCATGTTCTATGGGAAGAGGGCATTTGTTCTGTTTATTCCTTTCCTCTATCAATTTAGAACATAAACCAAAATAGGCAAAGATTAAAGGTCCTGTAAATGTCATTATTTTTGTAGTAGAGCAAACACAATCCTCTGGAGTGAAGAAACGTTGCAGTGGAAGATCATGCCTGTTTAACAAGAGTTAAAGGGAGGATTTTTCCTTCTCTGTCACGTTGATGCAGACTTCCTGAAAAATGAGTATATTCTGGCCTTGTCAATTGAACCAAATATTTTCTCTATTTGCACTGTCCATAGACACGGGATATAAATTCTCTCTTCTAGATGGAGCAGTTGCTTCCTACTAAGGTGTCATTGTGGTTTTGAAAACAGTTTTGATAGAATCCTGTTACATTCAGACTGCCATTTTTAGTAGTTAAATAGTCATGAAGCCTTCCTGGTTACTGGTTTGACTTTGCTATAGTGGCTCTTCACATCTCAGTAACAATTTGTATGTCAAAACTTCCTTCACTTGGCTTTTCAGTCCCGACTTTACTAGATAGTCTTCCTGTACAGCAGTACTGTAGAGTCTGTCTCGTCTCCACCTTGGATAATGATTGCTGAGGGCAGGTGTGTAGACACTGGTGCTTCCTTTCAAGGTTAGTACTTGGATCTGAGAACTGCTGGGTGCTTTCCTTTTTGGATGAGCTGCTTACACTTTCTTCCTGTCCTGTCTTTAGCTAGAATTCAGGTGCGCTCAAGTCATGCAATCAATGGGTGTTCCCCATTCCCAAAAATCATAGGTTGTGAGAATAGACAATAAAAACTGGGTGGATTCCTTGGTGTCACTCCATTTCTGCCTAATAAATAAGCTTTTGTTGGCAGCTGGTAGTTGAAACTCGTTGATAACCTATAGATACAGTTTGAGTGCTTGAAACCTGGACAGATTTCATAATACTCCTGTTATAAACTTGTACTTCCCTTTTGTGCACTCAAGACAGCAGTTGTGGCCCCTTTCCTCATCTAGTTCTGCTTCTGCTGACTGCAGAGCCTGGATATATGTCTTACAAATCAGTTGTCGATTGGATAAGTGTTCACTGTCTCTTTTGTTTAGAACTCGGTATCATGTTGCTTTCCTTTAAGAATCTCTAGTTGCACTGTGAGAGTTTTAGGGTTTTAGTAAGTGGAAATTACCTTTCTGGTCTTCTTTTCTGTCTGGCCTCATACACTCAGCTGTATCTCAGTACTTGTGCCTAGCATGAGCCTTTGGATGAAATGCACCCAGCATTTTGTGAATTGGTGTTCTTGATAGCTTATGTCAAGCATTTTCTGTGCAAAAAGAGGGAAGGCGTCACGCTTCCCCAGTCAGTTCTTCTAAATCTCATTGTAAGGTTGGAGAACACTTAAAATTAAGCTTGAATGATGTGAAATGCCTTAGTGGTTAGTAGCTTGACAGGTAATACTGTAGTTCACTAGTGTTCATTTAAGTGGAATACCATCAAGACCTATAGATCTTGCTCTATAAACTTGTGTCCAGTCTGGACTGGGCTATGGACAGTTACTATTCATAAGGATTCATTCATTCAGGATTATTCCTAAATCTTTGGAGTAATAAGAGGTCATCATCTTCTGAAATGCATGTGTACAGCAGTATTTGTCATCTCTTTAGGCTGGAAAGAGGTAGGTCACCTTCAATATGAAAACGTCTCATTAACTTAAGAAACCATCAGTTGTCTTTTTTATAATGTATTTTATGCTTTCAGATTCTGCCTCTCCACGTTGTAAATGCAACAAACTACTTTGGTCAAATAGTAGATCAGCAGAAGAACCAATATACAATTCTTGCTGAAGGAATTAATGGGTATTTAAGGAACCTGGTAATAAGATTGCTGTTAAAAATGTGGAGAAGCTGGCATTTCATGGTTTATGTCAGAAAACAGTTGTTCACAGGTAAAAATGTGGATTTGTTTTGGTTTAAATTATTCATGTGCTCTTTTTAATACAAAGTAGTTTTGAACTTTTACTGCTAAGTTAAAGTTAACCCACCATGAAAACTAGCAAAAAAATCTCTGCTGTACAAATTGTTTTTAAAAAGCTCTCACATGCTGCCTGTGCTGAAGGGAAGCCAGAATGGCTCCACATACACACCACTGAACATTGTGCTGTGAAAGTTTAATCTTTTGTAGACACAAGTAGGTGAAGAAACTTTACAACTATAATAATTCTTTGTTTCCTCTTCAACTCTGAAGGGCTCAGGTGCTAGATATTTCCCCAAAAGAGAAGGAAAATATGTTCTGTAGTGTCAAAATTACCTATATAGATGAAGGCAGAACATGTCAAGTCCAAAGTAATCAGATGCTTCACTCACCTGCCAAGTTTTAGTTTCAGTGTCTGCCACCTCAGGCTGGGGAATTTGTAGAGTGAAACCCATTGATAATGAACTTGAGTGGAACCCAAAGGTAATATTTATCAGATTTTCAATGGTATGTTCTTTTATTTCTCTTTGTGTGTTATTTTCTGTAAGAAAGCAGTAATGAACTGCAAACTTAGTTTTCAAATTTAACTCCTCATTAGTATTGACAAGAAATATCTACTATTGGGCCAGATTCTGAGAAGTCAGCTTTCTTGTTTTGTTTTCCTGCAAAATCAAGTGAGATTTATGCGATTTTTTTTCTTCAATTCTTCTGAATTCAGTATCTTCTTCCAGAAAACGTTATTGCTGCTTTTGCATCTGTGGGGATTGAACAGGGGAAGGGTAGCCTCTGTAAATGAAACTGTGTTTGAGTACTGTCCCATTCAGGCAGCTCCTTCCTTAATGAGGAACAAAATCTGGTTTTATTTGTTTAATACTCGTGTCATTTTTAAGCTTGGAAGATTTGTTTCATTACAGTTATTGTAAAGTTATGTTGGAATTCATCTCAAGTGCAGTGACTTTGTTTTTCCTTAGATAACTAATTCTATTCATCAAACAGTTAAAGGAGAACTACACAAAGCGAAAGTAGTACTGACCTTGGGAAACACAACTGGGATTGACCCAATGGGAGGTATAGAATTGCAGCATTACAAAATATTTGTATCTAAACTCCTTTACCAAGAGCACCTGTTCTTTTCTTTGCTTCTGTCCGTTCCAAGTTCAATTTGATTCCACACGGTATTCAGGTAATACTGTTGGATAATTTACTGTGGTGGCATCTGACCCCTGGAACAGGTTTCTCAGAGACTGTAGAGTCTCTGTCCTTGGAAATAAGCAGAAGCAACCAGGATGTGGTCCTGGGCACATGATTCTAGGTATCCCTGCTTGAGCAGGGAGTTTGGATGAAATTATCTCCAGAGGGCCATTCCAGCCACAGCCATTCTGTGGTAAACTGAGATAACTTCTCATGGCAATAATCTCAGGCATGGGATGAAATTGTTTTAATTATTGGTTTTCTCAGAGTCAACTCTTCAGGTTTTCCTGAAATGAAAATATTACAGTCAGTGCCATGTTTGTATTGTTCTGTCAGTTCCCTGGCCTGTAATAAAGGCACTGGCAAATGTTCTTCTGGGTAAGACTGACTAGAAGGTAACAGCCCTCCATGCAATGAGTGTTTCCTCTGAGCATTCTCCTATTCTCCCAAAACCTTGTTGGTAGGAGATTCACTTAGAGGTGAGTTTTGCTTAAAGAGTTGGTTATTTTTTAATTGTCTGGACAAGTTCACCAGAAAGGCCACCCCTCCATCTCAGGATCGTGACGTGCCTCTTGTGGCTGCTTGGTCCTGTCCAAGAGTACAGTTAGTTAGTGTTTTGGAATGTGTGATGCTGTTTTCCATCTGACCATTCAGTCCATTTCAGATGAAAAATAAAGTGGAAACGGGGAATTCCTGGAAGTAATTCTCTTTAGCAGCTTCCTTTTCTATATGGCACATCTCAGCCTTTTTCTGATTGCTATGCTTTTGTTCTTGTTTAGAGTTTTTCTAACTGTGTCCCCCCAGCAGTTTTCTTCTATGTTTTGGTCTAGGAAGTTATTCTGTGTGGTGTGTATTTCAGCTGTAACTTGTGTAATCAGGGCTCAGATTGTTTACTTGGTTGCTCTCTTGGTTATGTTCCATGGAGTTAACTACGAGTTCCTTACGACACTATTATGATGAAAAAGATGGCAATATCTGGAGAAGAATTAAACATGGGAACGTGCCTGCTGGGACACTCGGAGAAAACCAATTACTTACAGGTATCAATAAACGGGTACATGTTTAAAGTTTCACTTAGAGTAGCTTAGAGTTAGAGAGAGACTACTGATGAGTTATGTTTTCAACTTGATGTGTTTTGTCATCCAAGGTCCATGTTACCAGGCTTCCAGACTTGAAGATGTCAGTTAACGAATACGACGTTCAATCTGAGGTTTTGCCTACAGGTCTGGGAACTGACAATGCAGAACATAGAACACAACTTCAGAAGCTGTGCAGCCACATGAACATATTGGATCATGCAGAAAACTTGGAGCCCTTGTAAGAGTTTACAAGGTCTTTTGAGCATACACTTTATGAAAAAAGAATGCTACAATTAAGGAGATGTTTTCATGATTGATATTACTGACTGTGTGTTTCGTTTGAACACAGAAACAATAGTGTTTGTAATATGTCTGCATTCCTGTGACTGTCTGTAGTGGGTCTGGGATGGTAGTGACTTTCCACAGCAGCTCCTGCAGTGCTGTGCTTACTGTTGATATCAATGTTATGACTACCGCTCTCACAGCATCAGGGCTGTCCCTCCAGCATTCCTTCCCCCACCTTCACCAATAGCTGTGGGTGGGCATGATCTTGGCACGGGCCATGGCCAGGACAGCTGACCCAGGCTGGCCAAGTTGATATTCCATACCCTATGACATCAGCTCAGGAATATAAACTGGGGGAGAGGAGCAGGAAGGGGAGGCGAGATGCATTTCTGGCCTTCCCAAAGCAACCGCTACGCGTACCGCAGCCCTGCTTCTCGGGAGGTGGCCGGACATCGCTGCTGATGGGAAGTGGAGAGGAACAGCTTTATCTGCTTCTGCTTTGCTTCCCGCGCGCGGCTTTGCTGCTTCTTTATTAAACTGCTTTTATCTCAACCCACGAGACTCCCATCTTATTTTTCTCTCCTTTCCTGGCTTGCTGAGGAGGTGGGGGACAGAGTGGTGTGGTGGGCACCTGTCATCCAGCCAGGCCCAAACTACCACACCTACTTACCACTGTAGTTGGGGTCTGTGTACCTGCTTTCTTGTAGTGTCCACACGCAGTGGCATAACTTCTACTGGCAGCCTGTGTGTTTTCAATGGGAACTGAGCAGCCCAAGTGCAGGGGAATGGAGATAAGTCCCACAGGAAAGCAGCTGCAAATGTGACACAGTGCAAGATGATAGACTACAATGGGACCTACTTACCACTATAGGTGGAGTCTGCCTTCCTGCTTTCTTGTAGCTCCCATACGCAGTGGTAGAGCTTAACCGACAACATGTGTTATTTCAATGGGAGCTGAGGAGTCCCAGTGAGTGGGAATGGAGATAGCTCCCTCAGGAAAGCAGCTGCAAATGTGACACAGTGCTGGCTGATAGACTACATGGGGACATCACAGCACACGTGGACACTGCAATGGAGTTCAGTGACATTGCTGCACATGTGGCAATTGCAGAGAGACTCTGTGACATCACAGCAGACGTGGGCATGGCAAAAGTGCTCTATAACATCACATCACCTCTGGACACTCTAACAGTGCTCTGTGACATCACAGCACATGTGGGTACTGCATCCAGGCTGTGTGCCATCATACAATCCTAGAATGGTAGGGGTTGGAAGGGACCATTAGAGATCATCTAGACCAACCCCCTCCTCCAGAATCTAAAACTGTAGCAGTGCTCTAAGACTTCACATCATATCTGGGCAGTGAAACGGGTTTCTGTGGCATCACAGCAGACGTTGTCACTGCAACAGTGCTCTGTGACATCACAGCACAACTAGGTACTGCAACATGGCTGTGTGACACTGCAGGAGATGTGGGCATTGCAGAGGTTGTGCTGTGTGTATTGCATCACAGCACATCTGGGCACCACTACACTGCTCTGTGACATCATTGCTTATCTAGGCACTGGAATGGGGCTCTGTGACATCACATCACATCCGGACACTGCGGCAGTATTCTGTGACGTCACATCACCTTTGGGCACAGCAACAGTGCTGTGTGACATCACAGGACATCTGGGCACTGTGGCAGTGCTCTAAGGCTTCACATCATATCTGGGCACTGAAACAGGACTCTCTGACATCACAGCACATCTGGGCACTGCAACAGTGCTCTATAACATCTTCTCTCAACTGCACACTGCTACAGTGCTCTGTGACATTACAAGACATCTGAGCACTCAATCACTGCTGTGATATATAACAGCATCACTAGGCACTGGCACGGTGCTCTGTGACATCACAGCACATCTGGGAAAGGCAGCAGTGCTCTGTGACATCACAGAACATGTGCACAGTGCAACAGGACTGTGTAACACAACAGCACATCTGGGCTTTGCAGCAGGACTGTGTGACCTTACAGCACATCTGGGCACTGCAATAGTGCTCTGTGACATCACAGGATGTCTGGGCACTGGACACACACTGCTCTGAGACTTCACATAGTATCTGGGCACTGAAATGAGGCTCTGTCATCACAGCAGCCGTGGGCACTGCAACAGTGCTCTGAAACATCCTATCACAAGAGGACATTGCTACAGTGCCTGTGAGATCACAGCACAAGTGGGAACTGCAGTGGTACTCTGTGACATCACAGCACATCTGGGCACTGCAACAGTGCTCTGTGACATCATAGCACATCTGGGCATGACAAGGGGCTGTGTGAAATCAGAGAACATCTAGGCACTACAACAGGACTGTGTGGCATAGCAGTACATGTGGGCATTGCAGAGGATGTGCGGTGTGCGTTGCATCACAGCACATCTGGGCAGTGCTACACTGCTCCGTGACATCATAGCATATCTAGGCACTGGAACGGGGCTGTAGGACATCACAGAAAATCTGGGCACTGCAACAAGAGTGTTTGACATCACATCACATCCAGACACTGTCGTGGGGTTCTGCAACGTCCTAGTACTAGGCAGTGCAACAGTGCTCTGTGACATCACAGCACATCTGGGAAAGGCAACAGTACTCTGTGACATCATAAGACGTGTGCACTGCAATAGGGCTATGTAACGCGACAGCACATCTGGGCTTTGCAGCAGGGCTGTGTGATATGACAGCACATCTGGGCACTGCAATAGTGCTCTGTGACATCACAGGACGTCTGGACACTGGACACACAGTGCTCTGAGATTTCACATAGTATCTGGGCACTGAAATGAGACTCTGTGACATCACAGCAGACGTGGGCATGGCAACAGTTCTCTATAACATCACATCACCTCTGGATGCTGCAACAGTGCTCCGTGACATCACAGCACATCTGGGTACTGCATCTAGACTGTGTGACATCATAGAATCCTAGAGCGGTAGGGGTTGGAAGGGACCATTAGAGATCATCTAGAGCAACCCCTTCCCCCAGAATTCAGTTCACCTAGATCAGGTCGCACAAGAAAGTGTCCAGGCTTGTGCTGAAATCCTCCAAGGAAGGAGACTCCACAAGCCCTCTGGGCAGCCTGTTCTGCAGAGTTTCTTTTTCTTTGTGCAGGGGTTCTTCTTTGTTGCGCGAAACGGGAGTGACCAGACGCCAATCTGATGTGCATCAGCTCCAATTTATTGTCACATCATCATCACTTCTATACCTTTTCCAAATGCTTTGTACGTGCCACAATTCATGGCAAATAGTTAATACTAAGCATCACGCACTATGCATAAGGCCTCAAAGTTTCATTTTGGTAACAACTTAAACACCAACCTCACTGTGTTTAAACACCATCCTTATTGTGCTTAAAACATCAGCCTTATTGTGTCTAAAATATCACCCCATCTGTTCGGCCTTCAGTTAGTTTTCTCTCACACTATGGTTATGCTTGCCTTACGTTTAGTTACCTTTATATTATTGTTAGTTACATATGCTACCATTTATTAGTCAAGTACAGTCAATCATACAATGCTAAATTGAAAGCTATATTCAGTCCTCTAACAACGCTTGGTTTAATGTCCTGTGCTATCTTCTTGCTTTGACCTTGCTTCTGTTACAATCTGCTGTTTCGGTTTCCCCCTTGCTCAAGCTTGCTATGGATGTGGATGAGGAGGTGCAACCCGGTCCATCACAACTTCATCCGTCCATAATTAACCTCAACTCCCATTGAAAAAATACAAACTGTCGGTAGAAGTTATACCACTGCGTATGAGAGCTACTAGAAAGCAAGAAGGAAGACCCCAGCTACAGTTGTACGTAGGTCCCATTGTAGACTATCAGCCAGCACTGTGTCCCATTTGCAGCTGCTTTCCTGTGGGAGCTATCTTCAGTCCCACTCATTTGGACTGCTCAGCTCCCATTGAAAAAATACATGTTGTCGGTTAAGTTATACCACCGAGTATGGGAGCTACAAGAAAGCAGGAAGGCAGATCCCAGCTACAGTAGTAAGAAGGTCCCCATGCAGTCTATCAGCCAGCACGGTGTCACATTTGCAGCTGCTTTCCTGTGGGAGCTATCTTCAATACCACACTCTTTGTCTCCTCATCTCCCATTGAAAAAATACATGTGTCTGTTAAGTTACAGCACTGCGTATGGGAGCTACAAGAAAGCAGGAAGGCAGATCCCACCTATGTGGGGAGTTTTGTGGAGACTTGGCTAGAGAAAAGAGGACATGGTAGAATACAGCTGGTTAGGCAGTAAGCATTAAGCGATAAGATAGTGGACTCCTGCTCAAGGCCGTGAGAGCAAGAGAGCTGTATGAGAACAGGATGAGAAAGCAGGAGTTTAGTTTGGGTTAAGCAGCCACACGTATCTGGAGTATGTTGAAACAAGGGCGAGGTTTGCACCTAACTGGGAACCAATGATGAGCTTAGCTTTTGCAATATGTATGAGCCTGATTATTGTATCTATAAAAGAGTTGCATCTTTGCAAATAAAGTTGAGACTTGTTGCACTGCAGGGTGGGCTTGTCTCCCGTCATCTTCAGCAAATGGTGACCCCGACGTGATACGCGAAGGACGTGATATACCGACTGGGCGCCACGGCGGAGCGACGAAGGGGTTCGGGTCCTATGCAGCAAGGACGGCAATAAGCGTGAAAATTGGGAACACGCCGTGCCCTGGGTGACCGTATAGCCGAGCCCGGCCGATACGTGCCGCTGGACCTTGAAGGGCTGCAACAGCGCGCTGACAAATAGGTGTGGAAAGGCAAGCGGCATATGATTTATTTACTGCATTCTTGCAGAAGCGGCAGATAAAGGGTATAGATCTGCAAAAAGACCTACCAGGGTTGTTAGCTTATGGGTATGCTAAGGGAGTGTTTCAGAATCCACAGACAGTGCATGAATTGAGTGAATGGCGTAGATTTGGGGATTTGCTGTGGGAAGCTACCCTGGAGGACGATGAGATAGCTGAAAAGTTAGGGAAGTTTTGGCGGATAGTGCACAATGAGTTGTTGCAACATCAGGCAGAAAAGAAGGCTGCTGAGCACGCATCAGCAGCACAGAGTAAGAACAAAAACGATGAGCGTGACTGGTTCCAATCCACCCCGCTGGCTCCTACCGTCTCAAAAGTAATGCTCCCCACCCCGCGTGTAGAAAATGACCCTGGAGGCACGGACGGGGTACGAGAACCATATGAGCCATCAGCCCCTCCCGAGGAACAAGAGTGCCGGCCTAAAGAGCCCCCGCCTCCCCCCCCCCACTTAGTGAGCCTGTCCCTGGGGCAGAGAGTGAACTGGCAGAGGCACCGACAGTAGTGCCGGGAGAGGTGCCGAGAGTAGCGCCGGGAGCAGCGCCGGGAGAGGTGCCGAGAGTAGCGCCGGGAGAAGCGCCGGGAGAAGCGCCGGGAGAGGTGCCGAGAGCGGCGCCGGGAGAAGCGCCGGGAGCGGCGCTGAGGCGGATGATACCGAGAAAAAAGAAAAAGGTTCTTCTCTACACAAGAGTATTTACAAAGTCAGAGAGGCGAAGGGACTTCAGAGCAGAGCCCCCGCGGGAGAGCTGCTTCCCATTCGAGCCCAGCCCGCCGAGTTACCCCTGGGGCGACTTGCAGGGGAATGCCGAGCGGGCGGAGTCGGGCGGGGATGCAGCGCAGGATGATCAGAGGAGAGTGGGGGAGCGCGACCCCGTGTTAGACTGGGCACCATCGGGCATGTGAGGGGAGACAAAGAAAACACGGAAGAGAGAAACAGCGGCTGCGCCGCCGGCGCCGGGGACGGCACGGAGTGAGCCAGACCCCCCCCGCCCCTTCCATCCGCAGCCGCCGCCGCGCAGCCGCTTCCCGCGCCCGGTCGGTGTCTCCGGAGCCCCCCCCACACACACCGCGGCGACACCGCCGGCCCCGGCCCTCACGGACCGCTGGGCTCGTCCTTTCCATCCTCAATCTCTTGCCTCAACGAGTGTAAAAACTGTTGGTCGTGCAGGCTTTCGCTCCAAGCCCAGACGGCGAACACCCCAAGGAAGACGAGAGACCGGCTTGTTGCAAAAGCAAGAGGTGAGCTTTATTGCGGAGCTCCGGGCCGTCTCGTATCTCACGCAGGAGACAGAGGAGGCGGCCCCGAGGCTTTGCAGGTAGGGGTTTATATATGCTGGGGATGAGGGACGGAAAATTCCAACACACGCACACAACTTCCCCTTAACCCAGGTGCCCTGCTGGCACGGTGGGGACAATGGATCCAATTTTCTGAGAAATGTTTCTCAGACCCTGCGGTTTCTGATGCAATGGCCAGGGTTGGTTTCATCATCCTTTCTCGTGGCCTAGTCGGCCTTGCTGTGACTGAGCCTCACCGGCTCCATTTTATTTCATTTTATTCTTTCAGAACAAGTTGTTTTCTGTTGGGATTTAGAGGGGAAAAGTGCGGGTTTGTGGGAGTTGGGAGGGATGACATGAGGTGTGGGGGCAAATCTGAGAGGAAAAGTGCGGTTTGGGTGGCATTTCTGAGGGAAAAGGTGGGATTTGGGTGGAGTTTTGAGGTAAAAGATGAGAGTTTTGGGTATTTCTGTGGGAAAAGGTAGGATTTAGGTGGAGTTTTGAGGGAAAAAGGTTTTGGTAAATTTTTAAAGGGAAAAAGTGGGGTTTGGGTGGATTTTTGAAAAAACCAAATGTTTTGGTGGTGTTTTGAGGGGAAAAGTGGGGTTTTGTGGAAATTCTGAGGGTAAAAGTGGAGTTTGGGTGGTGTTTTGAGGGGGAAAATGGGGTTTTGGTGGAGTTTTGAGGGGAAAAAGTGGGGTTTGGTAGAGTTTTGAGGGGAAAGGTGCAGTTTTGGGGAACTTCTGGGGGAAGAAGCGGGGTTTTGGTGCAATTTTGAGGGAAACAGTGGTGTTTTGGTGGAGTTCTGAGTAAAAAAGCGAGGTTTTGGAGGTCTTTTCAGAGGAAAAGTGGGTTTTGGGTGCTATTGTGAGGGAAAAAGTGGGATTTTTGGGAACTGCTGGGTAAAAAAGTGCCATCTTGAGGGAAAAAGTGGAGTTTTGGAAGCGTTTTGAGGGGAAAAAGTGGGGTTTGGGTGGATTTTGAATGCAAAAAAGTGGGGAGTTGGTGGGGTTTTGACGGGAAAAGTGGGGTTTGGGGGAGTTCTGAGGGATAAAATGAGGTTTTGGTGCAGTTCTGAGAGAAAAAAAAAAGGATTTTGGAGGAGTTTTGAGGATGTAAAGTGGGGTGTGAGTACATTTCTGAGAAAGAAAAGTGGCATTTGGGTGGAGTTTTGAGGGAAAAGATGAGGTTTTGGGGCATTTCTGAGGGAAAAGGTGGGATTTGGGTGGTGTTTTGAGGGAAAAAGCAGGCTTTTGGTAAATTTCTGAGAGCAAAAGTGGGGTTTAGGTGGAGTTTGGATGGAAAAAGTGAGGTTTTGGAGTAATTCTGAGGAGAAAAGGGGTTATGTGTGAGTTTTGAAGGACCAAGTGGGGTTTTGGGGGAGTTCTGAGGGATCAAAAGAGGTTTTGGGGTAATTGTGAGGGAAAGCAATTGGGATTTAGGTGTAGTTTTGAGAGGAAAAGTGGGGTTTTGGAGCAATTCTGAGGGGCAAAGTGGTGTTTTGGTTTATTTCTGAAAGGAGAAGTGGGGTTTTGTTGGAGTTTTGGGAGAAAAAGTGGGGCTTTGGTGCAGTTTTGCAGGGGAAAGCTGGGATTGAGTACATTTGCGAGGGCAAAGAGCGGTGGAGTTCTGGGATAAAATGGGGTTTTGTTTCAATTCTGAGAGCAAAAGTGTGGGTTTGTGTGGAGTTTGCAAGGAAAAAGTGGGTTTTTGTTGGGGTTTTGAGGGGAAAAGTGAGGATTTAGGGGAGTTCTGAGAGATAAAATGAGGTTGGGGGCAATTCGGAAGTCAAGTGAGGTATGGGTGGCGTTTTGAGTGGGAAAATGGGTTTTTGGGTGGAACTTACGTGGCAAAAAGTGGGGTTTTAGTAGAGTTTTGAGAAGAAAAGTAGGGTTTGGGGGTGTTCGGAGGGATAAAATAAGGTTTTGGCGCAATTCTGAGAGCAAAAGTGTGGTTTCAGTGGAGTTGTGAGGGATGAAAGGAGGTTTTTGGGCATGTCTGAGGGGAAAAGTGGGGGTTTTGGTGGTTTTCTGAGGCGGCAAAAGTGGGGTTTTGAGGGTATTTCTGCGGGGAAAAGTGTTTGATTTGGTAGAGTTTTGAGAGGAAAAGCGAGCTGTTGGGGAAATCCTGAGGGGAAAGTGTGAGGTCTGGGTGGAGTTGTGAGAAAAAAAAGGTTTTGGTAACTATCTGAGGTCCAAAGTGGTTTGGGTGGAGGTTTGAAGGAACAAGCTGTTTTCTGTTGGGATTTAGAGGGGAAAAGTGCGGGTTTGTGGGAGTTGTGAGGGATAACATGAGGTGTGGGGGCAAATCTGAGGGGAAAAGTGAGGTGTGGGTGGCATTTTACAGGAAAACAGTTGGGATTTAGGTGGAATTTTATAGAGGAAAAGAGGGATTTTTGAGCAATTCTGAGGGAAAAAGTAGAGTTTTTGTTTATTTGTGTTCTGGTTTAGCAAGGAGCAGCTTTTGGCTTAGTAACAGGGGGAGCGGGTTGCAGTGGAGACCCGGTAAAGAGTTTGCGGACTCTCCCCCGGCTCCTGGGTTCACACCCACCTCCGGCCCGGCTGGGCCAATCTGGCACCTCTGCGATCATTATTTAGGGGACGGGAATTCGGAATGCGAGGCAGGAGGTGTAAGAGTGATACAAGCTGGAGGCGACCACGCGGACCCTTCAGCCAGAGAAGGAGGAAGGAAGGAGAAGCAACAGACCAGAGACCCCTCTGCAAGCCGTGGCGAGAATGCAGCTGTGCCCCTGCAGCCTCTGGAGATCCATGGCAGGACCGAGAGTTCCCAGCAGCTCCGTGTGAGTGAGCCCGGACGGGAGAGGGACTGTGTGGGGAGGGGCCATGGCCCAGGCCGTGCTGGAGAGCCTGCACGCCGCAGAGCAGCCCCACACGAGAGGCAGAGACGAGCTGCAGCCTTTGGAGTCAGTGGGCATCGGAGCAGCCCGTGCAGGGCTGCCATGCGTGTGAGTTACCCCACGGACTCGCAGGGAGGACTGGTGTGGAGTTCACCCGTCCTGAGGAGGGACAAACGGCAGAAGCTATCGGGAACAGACTAACTGAGACCCCCACTGCCTGCCCCCCCGAACCGTTCAGGGGGGGACAAGGTAAAAGCCCCGGGATCAGGGCTCTGAGCCCGGGAAGAGGGGAGGGGTGGCAAGAAGGTGTTCTTCAAAAGGCTGGTTGGACTCTTCATTGATGTATTGCTCTGTGTTGTTTCATTTTGGTGATGTTTTGGGTTTTTGGGGGTATGTTTTAGTTGACATTGCATCAAACTGTTTCTGTTTTCTTCCCCAAACCGAGTGGCCTGGTCTGCTTTGTCCTGAACCTTAAGCGGCAATTAAGCTCTCCCTGCCCTTGAGCAATTCTCAGCCTCTTCCATACTGGAGGCTAATAGTGGTCTTTGTTCCCTGATGGGCCTAAACCAGGACAATTTCTGAGAGCAAAAGGGAGGTTTTGTTGGAGTTTTAGGAGAAAAAGTGGGTTTTGGTGCAGCTTTGCAGGGAAAAGTGTAGTTTGGAAGAGTTTTGAGAGGCAAAGTGGGGATGGAGTACATTTCTGAGGGCCAAAAGCAGTGGAGTTGTGGGATAAAATGAGGTTTTGGTGCAATTCTGAGGGGAAAAGGTGGGATTTGGGTGGAGTTTTGAGGGAAAAAGTGGGGTTTTGGTAAATTTTTAAGGGGAAAAAGTGGGGTTTGTGTGGATTTTTGAAAAAACAAGTGTTTTGGTGGGGTTTTGGGGAAATTCTGAGGGTAAAAGTGGAGTGTGGGTGGTGTTTTGAGGGGGAAAATGGGGTTTTGGTGGAGTTTTGAGGGGAAAGGTGCAGTTTTGGGGAACTTCTGGGGGAAGAAGCGGGGTTTTGGTGCAGTTTTGAGGGAAAGAGTGGTGTTTTGGTGGAGTTCTGAGTGAAAAAGTGAGGTTTTGGAGGTATTTTCCGAGGAAAAGTGGGTCTTGGGTGCTATTCTGAGGGAGAAAGTGGGATTTTTGGGAACTGCTGGGTAAAAAAGTGCCATCTTGAGGGAAAAAGTGGGGTTTTGGAAGCGTTTTGAGGGGAAAAAGTGGGGTTTGGGGGAGTTGTGAGGGATAAAATGAGGTTTTGGTGCAATTCTGAGAGAAAAACAAGGATTTTGGAGGAGTTTTGAGGCTGTAAAGTGGGGTTTTGGGGCATTTCTGAGGGAAAAGGTGGGATTTGGGTGGTGTTTTGAGGGAAAAAGCAGGGTTTTGGTAAATTTCTGAGAGCAAAAGTGGGGTTTCGGTGGAGTTTGGATGGAAAAAGTGAGGTTTTGGAGTAATTCTGAGGGGAAAAGAGGGACTTTGGGGAAGATGTGAGGAGAAAAGGGGTTTTGTGTGAGTTTTGAAGGACCAAGTGGGGTTTTGGGGGAGTTCTGAGGGATGAAAAGAGGTTTTGGGGTAATTGTGAGGGAAAGCAATTGGGATTTGGGTGGAGTTTTGAGAGGAAAAGTGGGGTTTGTGTGGATTTTTGAAAAAACAAGTGTTTTGGTGGTGTTTTGAGGGGAAAAAGTGGTGTTTTGGTGGATTTCTGAATGAAAAAGTGAGGTTTTGGAGGTATTTTCAGAGGAAAAGTGGGTTTTGGGTGCTATTCTGAGGGAGAAAGTGGGATTTTTGGGAACTGCTGGGTAAAAAAGTACCATCTTGGGGGAAAAAGTGGAGTTTTGGAAGCGTTTTGAGGGGAAAAAGTGGGGTTTGGGGGAGTTGTGAGGGATAAAATGAGGTTTTGGTGCAATTCTGAGAGAAAAAAAACGATTTTGGAGGAGTTTTGATGCAAATTGCCTTTGCATCAGGCCAGTGCAGAGAGCCTCAGGTTCCATCAGAAATCATCTGCTGGTTGTTTCAAGTGCAGAGCAAAGAGTCTGGATAAATGTCCAGCAAAAACTGTAAAGGGAGAATCCCAGGCAACAAATGTGAAAAGGGGGGTGGAAAAGGGAGGGAGAATTCTCAAGTCCAGGTGGCCAAACTGTCAAACCAAACCCAAAGTAAAGTCCCCAGGAGATCAACAGAAACTTGTCACCACTGCCATGAGAGGGAGACTTTTAAAACACCCATTGTTTGCTCTTCCAGGTGCTGGGTTAGTGAGGAAACACTGGGCTGGAGAAGAGCAGGAAAGAACAGGCAGCTGCGTCATTGAAACACCATCACTCAGTTTTGCTACTACCCAGACGACAGCCAAAGTATGTGCTGTAGAAGATACCACATCTGATGTTTTCCTTTATGTGACAATAAAAGGGGAAAAGGTAAGATATTTTTATCTCTACAAACCTCTTTGTGCCCTCTGCTATTGAAGTTGTAACTTTGTGACAAATTTAAGACCGAAAAGTGTTATTTGCAAGTGAATTTTGTAATTTGCCATATACAGTAGAAGTGCAATCATTAACTTATTAGAAGATTTCTTTTCTAAATCTGTTGTTTGTGAACTTTGGAATGAATTCTGTGAGGTGGAAACTTGTGAACCGCTTTGGAAGGTCTTGACAAGCAAATGAAGTCCCCCAAGTACTTCAGATGAACAACTATGTGAATTTACTGTACTCTTGTCCTTCTTTGTGATACACTTCAAGATATTTCAAGAAGGCAGTTGCATGGTGTTATGAAAATAAATACAAGTTCATATGTGCATAAGGCTGAGTTCCCAAACAGTTGGGAGAACGGAAGAAAGCTCGTTGCACTTACCAAAGTGCGTAACTCCTGCTAAATCTCTGCTGCAGCTACTGTCAGACTTAAGCAGCTGCCTAGTAGACAAAAATAAATGTGTTTGAAACCTGCTGCCATTTGAAGTATTTTACCAAGACTTTTAACATTAGAGCTGTGGTCTTCACTGTAGACAATAACTTGGATTACATCTTAATTTGAATACCTTCTCTGTTCAGAATCACAGTTGGCAAGTGTCACTTCTCTCTGAGCCAGTAAGAAATTTTAAGTTGAATATTGTTTTTTCCTGCCAGGTTTGGATGCACTCTGAATCAAAGAGACATAAAACTGTTAAGATAGTTTTTCTAAAAATGTTTAAAGCTCATAGAAAACTGAGCACAGAATTTTAGGCAAAAGCATGAAACTGGTAAGTAACACCTGTTTGGAGAACATAGAGGAAGATATGACCAACTTTCCTGCCCTGGAATGAGTACTCTTCAGAAAGCATTTGTACATACTGCATATGTCTTCCTGTTGTGTCCAGCTTCAAGTAAATTCTAAAGCAGTATGTGATGGTGACTTGCTTGTTGATTCTGGTCAGTCAAAGACTTGGGTTTTTTAGGTATGCGTTAATGATGATCTCGTCTTAAGCAGCTTTGCTCATTTTGAGCAAGCTGAAGAGAATGCAGTGAGTTCAGCAGATTATCAGGAGACCCAAACATCATTAAATCTTGACTCTCTTCCAATGAAAGTTGTTAATCCTGCACTTGATTTGAGGACAGTGCTGCTCCAGCAGAAGGTATCAACAGATCCTGAAACAAGTGGGAACCGTGTGTGTTGGCAGCAATCATTCCTGCAGTGCATCATTTGTCTTTAACTGGATATATTGAACTACTGTGTCCGTTGGAATCCAACAAGTGGAACAAAAGCTATCCTAACAAACACTGCCTATGTATCAGACTTTACAAAGAGCAATCAAATCAGCAGATGCAGGAATATTCTAAAGCATTTTGTACTTGATAAGACAAAGGGTGAGTTGCAGGGTCATTTGTTGCTATGCTGAAAAGCATTAGATACTGTTGAAATAACTTGTAGCATTGATCAGTGATACCTTACTGTTTGATTTGAGTTTAGAGGGATTTCTCTACACAGAGGTAACTTGAATGTTTTCTGTGAGTTGTCTTGTTTAAAACAGACTTGAATCACTATAAATATCCTCTGTCCTTGTTCACTCGGTTCATTTGCATATCTTTATGTAAATACAACTGTCTTTTGGTTGTTCGTTTTGCCATTAGAAAATGAGACAAGCAGAGAAAGAAGTCAGTTGCAACCAACTGTAAAAACACTGGCCTTTCATAGATTCAGATAATCCCAAATGTGTTTCTGCATCTTTTAAAATTGTCTTTCTAGATCTTGCTGTATCTGGTTCTGTTCTTGAAAAGACATGACAAAGCTCCAACACAGATGACAGTGAAACTACCACATCTGTAAGTGTTAGATTTTCTATTCAAATGTCAAAATGAATTAAGTGAAGCATCTGTAAGGCAGATTAGGAATATTGTAGTCAGCTATCACGTCCTTTTCTGTAACAAATCTGGGACTAACTCTTGATCTAGTTAAAAGAGAACGTTGTCCTTCAAGTTTGTAGTTCTGGTGGTTTTAGTCTTTTAGATTGCAACGATGGACTTTGAACAGGTTGTGTCTCCTTTTGTACTCACTTGCTCTAGTGCTGTGAAGATGTGTGTGGAAAACTTTTGGTAGTTGTTGGGGGAATACAGGGGCGGATTCTTCAAAGAAAGAGCTGCCGGAAGCTGTAGCTTGAGATGTGACCATGAACTGATTCTCCTGTGTGGTTGATGTTCTTGTTGCATGCTGAAGAAAATTCGGTTAGGTAAGAAAACCACCTTGAGCTCAGTAATCTTTTTTTTCTAAAATGGTGCTCTTAAACAGTATTTTACTGCCAGAAAAGGGTTTGTCTTTTCTTGAGAGATTGTCAAAACAATCCCAGGGTTGCCTTTCAAGGAAAATCCAGCAGTTCACACAGACAGGTATGGTACAGTATGTTACATATTTGAACCAATTGTGTAGCCAGATAATTAGGAGCTGTAGTA
Organism: Colius striatus; assembly: GCF_028858725.1. Lineage (NCBI taxonomy): Eukaryota > Metazoa > Chordata > Aves > Coliiformes > Coliidae > Colius > Colius striatus. The sequence continues at coordinate 720,833 of NW_026908523.1, read as the reverse complement.
TGTTTCCAGTTACTCTTCTTGGAAAGTTAAAAGGGCAGAAGGTAAAACAAGATGTGTGCACATGGTATTGGGGAAGGAGGCCATTAGAAGCTGCTGATACTTATCCAGACCACAGTAAAAATAGCAATTCTTTCTAAACAGTAGCTTGAAAACAAGGCTGTGATGAGGCAGTACGTTTCTGCACACTCAGCATATTCAGTTGCCTTCTTTTATTCTTAGTGTGATTGATAAAGTTTTCCAGCTGAATGAAATCTGACTGAGTTGACTTGTGCAAGGCTTTTATTATGCTGCAAATCACTTGCTGCATATGTAAACAACCTGAGGAGTGTTTTTAATTCAAGTTTTAACTGTTGCAAAGATACATTGTTTCATGTTTTTGCAACTTTAAGACACCTTTTTCCTGCAGTCCCATCTGATTTTCTTCTGAAGTTGAGGAACCCACCAATTGTCTTGGTTAAAAAAACCTTTGGGTTATTTTCAGATACCTAAAACCTAATAGTAAATTTTACATCCAAAATGGTACTTTTTGATTTCTTCTGTCATATTTGAGGGTTTTTGTTGGCACAGGTAATACATCAGAGATATTTTGTAGGTGAACTGTTTCGTGCCATTTTAGAAATATTGGTGATATTTATCGATTACACTTTCCTTTTGCATTTACATTGAATTTAATATTTGTATATTTCTCAGGCTTCAGCAGTGCTTAAATTCTGATCCTTTGAAGACACATAGAACTGAAAATGAGCAACAGGTAATTCCAGGATATAACTTCCATTTAACCTCTGCAAACGTGTGTCATATATGTGGAGGTGTGGGTAGTGTTGAGGCTACAAGAGTGGTCATTGTGGAGGGACTCTGTGGAGGGACATCAGGGACTGAATCCAGCCACATCAGCAACAAGACCAGACCAAAGCTCAGCAAGCCAGCAAAGTTGATGGTGCCTCTGTGAAAATATGAAGGGCAAAAAAAAATGCAGGGGAAGAGACAAAAAGAAAAAAAGCAAGAAACAGAGGCAATGGCCAAGTCAGGGGACAGTAGGAGTCTCAGCACTGTTCTGTGTGACGTGTGTGTGAGTTGTACTTCATTTGTGTTTACATTTCTTTGGCTAATTCTTCTCAAAAAAATAGTTTTTAAGTTGGATGTAAGCTCAAACCCATCTACTAAGTATTGCCTTTGTCATCTATTTCGTATGGTTTCAGAGTTTTCAAAATCTTGAAGAAAGAAACTTTGTCTTTCTTGGCAAGAAAATGAAGCCACCATCAATTCTGGAAACAGCACCACTTCTTGAAGATCTGGAAAGGGTAATGCTAACGTAATACATTACATTTAGTATTTTTAAGACTAGTATCATACCTTAACTTTCAGATACTAAATACTATAGTAGCTAATTTTGATTGAGGAATGTGTAGGAGGTTGTTCATACGGTTGAGTAAATTATGCTTCAGAGAGACTGTAGAATTGTACAGTTTCATCTGATCTATCAACCACTGCTACAAATGATGGCATTTGAATTAGATGTAAGAATTTAACTCCTCATCCCAGAAGAACTCTTATCATATTGTGTGTTAAGGAAATGTATTATGCAGTGGGTCAAAGGCTTTTAAATTGCTCAGTGCTTTGTGTTGCCTTGTTGGTGTTTCAAGCACACGATTTTCAGGTAGAACTCTTTATTTCTCTTTCTGTAGGAACTTACTTGGAAAAAAGTTTTAGGCCCTAACTCCACTGAATCTTACTGTTGGCCACCAATAGCTCAAGGATGTGATGTAGTTGCCATCTCATGTCAGGGAAATAATCCTTTCTTGTATATTCCACCAATTCTTACACTTTTGCAGTTGAGCAGTTGCTACAAAGCCTTGAGAAACAGGAGTGGAGGATGTATATATTAGAGTACTGCAGGTTTTGTGTTCTAAGGTGCAAATGTCAATGAATGATCCAAAAGGTAGTGCATGTTGAGAATGGGTGCATCTGATGTAATCTTAGAGTATCTTCATGATGCTTCCCAGGTTATTTAGGCCATCTGCTTAGACATTGACAGAGATGGACTGCATGAGTGTGGGAGTCTGTTACTTATTTATCAAGTAGTATCTAACAAGTGGTTAATGTCATATCACTTTGATACTCGATGAAGCTTGATTTTTAAGGGGCTGTTACATAGTGAAATGGAAATGTCTAATTTGATTTTTAAAACATTGTCATTCATTTTCTAATGCATTAGATCACAGAAACATAGACTTACTGAGGCTGTAAGGGACCACTGAAAATGGCTCACACAGCTCCAAGTAAGACAAGATGTTTCTGCTTCTATGAAACTTTTGAACCTTTCACCGTGTGTTGCTGCACATCCATTTGTCTCCAGCTTGGTGCACGGTTCCTCGGGCCTGTACCATCTGCATTTAAGAGGTGATATGGTGTTAAAAGCTTCTGTTTGAAGCATTGAAAGGCCTGTTTTGCGCATTTTAGTTTTGCCCTAAATTCTGAAATAGTACAATGACTAAGATTCTAAACAGTTGTCTCATGCTCTACTGTAACTCTTTTGTACATACACGTCTAGCCACTAGCACTTATCTTGTGTCCTGGGTGGAAGAAGGCACAACTTGTTTTTGAGCTACTGAAAACATACCAGAGATGCTCCAGACAGCTTCATCCAATGTTGTTAATACTTGGGCAGAACAAAGAAGCAGCTAAAAGTGTGAAAATCTGAGGAAGTAAGAATACTTCTGTCGTCTGAATGACACTTGAATGCAATGTAGGCTGTCTTAGTTGTTTGTGACCAGAATGTTCAGAATGTTTTTGTGGTTGTTGATTGAGTGGCAGAACTACAAGTGAGTTTTCCAAAGACAGAGCTAGTAAAATGCTTGTTTGACTGCTCTGTGCCACACAGTGCAGAAATTAATTTGACCTAATATTTTGAGAAAGCTACTGTATATCCTGAGGTGTCTTCTCATGGAACTTCCAGTCAGTGTGGTATAGAGCTGAAGAATTGTATAAAATGTTACAAGTATGATCTGAATTCTTCAATGACTCAAAACATAATCATTTGGGGATTGAAAATGTTGGGAAGTCTCTAAGACCAGACATTCTGAGCATGACATGAAACTGGAAAAACATCACTTTTTGTGAAAAGTCTAGTGATTTGGCAGCACTGCAAATGTCCATGTTTTGGGGCTTTTTTTAAGACTATCTGAGGTAGTGCACTGTGCTTATGGAGTGTGAAACTTCTTCAGTGGTACTTCAGTGAGAAACTTCAACACTGACAAATCATCAAAAATCACACGTATAAGAAAATACCGATGTGAGATTTTGATTGTGATGGGTTTTAATTTTGCTTCTGGAAGCTGTCAGAAATTCACACCCTTTGTGAGAGTTGTATATTGTACATTATAAGTTCAACAGGAGATTTACGATGTGCCGATGTTCTTTGGTATATAACAATGCTTTGTGCTTCTTAAAAGAAGAAATACACAGTAAAGCATGTCTAGATTACATGAATTACCAGCCCTCTGGTTTGTATCCACCTTTAGGTTGTACAGCCTTGTATGGACAGTGAAAGAACCGCTGTGTTACTCAAAATACTGGCTTTTACCCACAGTAATCTTCAGAAGGTGCTGACATTCACTAATTCAGGAGATGAGGCAGAAATGGTTCATCAGGTGAGCATCATTTTACACAGGTAAGTGGGGTTATTAATTATTAAGATATAACAAACTAAAATATCTTGACTTCTAAGAATAAAGGAGGTTTGTGAATTTGGAATTTAACTACTTCTGCTAAAAATAGCCCAAACCCTGCCCTTCTGCGAGCTAGAAGAAAGGCTGACAGGAATGTCTGACACAGAATGCATTCATGATGACATTTTTAACTATGTTCTGTCTCATTTTGATAAATCCCAAAATGATTCCTCTCCACAGTTACAGCTGTGGATATTGGGTCCCTCCTTCGGGACACGGCCTGCTCTGGCCATAGTGATAAAGAAGGAAATCACTGCCCCTGGCTCAAGGCCAATAATGAAGTGAATTGCTGCCCCTGGACTGGGGCCAGCTTTACCAAAATGAGTCTCTACCGCTGCTGCAGGGTCTTTAAAGAAATGCAAACAAATCTCAGCTTCACCAATTCTCTCCATAGAATGCAGGGGAGTCTCTGCTCCAGCACACCTCCTCCTCTCTTTCCTTACTGACCTTGGAGTCGGCGTGGTTGTTTCTCTCACTGTTCCTACTCCTTGCACCACTGTGGAGAGTGTTACTCAAGTATGGCTGAAAGAAAGAGGTCATAGCAATGTTAACCTAATAGAACTGTCTTAAATAGAAAAAAGGTTAGCCCAAGGGCGCATTGTCCTTGAGATAAGGGACTGCTTGCAGCTGCATGTAGACAGGATATAAAAAGAGGATGTATTAACCACAAAAATGTAGAGCAAGATGTTTCTTAAGAGGAGTTGACATTTAGACAAATAGCCAATGATGAGCTTAGCTTTGGCAATATGTATCAGGCTGAGTATTGATGCTATAAAAGAGTGGTGTCTTTGCAAATAAAGTGACATTTGCTGATCATCCTTGTTGGTTGTGTTGCGTTTCTCCCGCCGTCTCCGACAAATGGTGACCTCGACGTGATACACGGGGGACGTGATATACCGACGTGATACACAAACGACGTGATACAAGATTGGCAACCACGGCGGAGCGGCGAAGGAGCTCGGGTCCTAGCAGCGAGGACGGCAACTAAGCACCAGAAAACAGAAGGAAGGGGTGGTGCCGTGCCCTGGGTGATCGTACAGACGAGCCCGGCCGATACGTGCTGCCGAGACCTTGTGGGGCTGCAACAGCGCTGACGACTTCTGAAAATGGAAAGGCAAGCAGCATATGATTTATTTACTTGCTTTTTAAAGAAGCGACAGGTTAAGGGAATAGATTTGGAAAAGGATCTCCCTGGGCTTTTAGCTTATGGGTATGCTAAGGGTTGTTTTCAGAACCCACATACTGTTCATGAGTTAAGTGAATGGCGAAAGTTTGGGGATAAACTATGGGAAGCTACCCTGGAGGACGATGAGATAGCTGAAAAGTTAGGGAAGCTTTGGAGGATAGTGCGCAATGAGTTGTTGCAACATCAGGCAGAAAAGAAGGCTGCTGAGCACGCATCAGCAGCACAGAGTAAGAACAAAAACTATGAGCATGACTGGTTCCAATCCACCTCGCTGGCTCCTGCCGTCTCAAAAGTAATGCTCAACCCCCCACGTGTAGAAAATGGGGTGCGGGAGCCGTGTGAGTCATCGGCCCCTCCCGGGGCACGAGAGTGCCGGCCTAAAGAGCCCCCACCTCTGCCCCCCCAACTTAGTGAGCCTGTCCCTGGGGCAGAGAGTGAACTGGCAGAGGCACCGACAGTAGTGCCGGGAGAGGTGCTGAGAGCAGCGCCGGGAGCAGCACCGAGAGTAGTGTCGGGAGCGGAGCTGAGGCGGATGATACCGAGAAAAAAGAAAAAGGTTCTTGTCTACACAAGAGTATTTACAAAGTCAGAGAGGCGAAGGGGCTCAGAGCAGAGCCCCAGCCGGAGAGCTGCTTCCCATTCGAGCCCAGCCCGCCGAGTTACCCCTGGGACGACTCGCAGGGGAATGCCGAGCGGGCGGAGTCTGGCCAGGGTGCAGTGCAGGATGATCAGAGGAGAGTGGGGGAGCGCGACCCCGTGTTAGACTGGGCACCATCGGGCATGTGAGGGGAGACAAAGAAAACACGGGAGAGAGTAACAGCGGCTGCGCCGCCGGCGCCGGGGCCGGCACGGAGTGAGCCAGACCCCCCCCGCCCCTTCCATCCGCAGCCGCCGCCGCGCAGCCGCTTCCCGCGCCCGGTCGGTGTCTCCGGAGCCCCCCACACACATCGCACCGACACCGCCGGCCCCGGCCCTCACGGACCGCTGGGCTCGTCCTTTCCATCCTCAGTCCCTTGCCTCAACGAGTGTAAAAACTGTTGGTCGTGATGTTATGCATTTTGCTGTAAATGTGATGATGAATACTGGTTTTCTTACAGTGGAAACTCTCTAAGTCGTTTTAGGTGTCAGGAATGGAACTTGGAAGAACAGAACATTTTGGCATTGAGAAGCTAAAAGGTGGTTTATGTTGATGCTTCAAATGATTGTAGTAAATAGTTTTAGGCAATTTCAACAACCCAAGCAAAACATGTGGGTTACACTGGCCAAAGCAATCAATCAGTCTACAATATGTTTATCAATGGCCACTCCAGATAATCCTTTTTCTACCTGTTTGGTGGGAGTTCCATCAGCTGTGGCACAATGGCCTGTACCAAATGCATTAAAACCAAATCCCTTAGTTAAGGGTAATGGCAAAGTTGACAGCTGGGATTTGATCATTTCATGGTTGCCAATAATGACAACAGAGCCACAGGAGTTAGAATTATTGGGATCTATAAAGATGGATTTTTGTGTTATGTTTAATTTTACCGGCAATACCAAAACATTTGGGACAGAATGTGGATCCCATCCTGGGCGTGTATAAGAACGCAACATCTTGGTGCAATTACACTTCACCAAAAAGATCCAGGTCTTGTGCCTGTACAATTACCAAAGGGAATTTTTCTGATCTGTGGGGACCAGGCATGGCCTGGAATACCCTCGAGATTACAAAGGGAACCACGCAGTTTGGGACCACTGACGATCTTGATGCCTAATCACACAATGATTTAGAAACATCATTGTCCAAAACAATTTGTGCATGCATTTACTGGCGAATGTGATGACCATGTTACCTTTGGTCTCCCTCAACAATAATAGCAACTAGTATATTTGCTCCAGGTGTAAGAGTATCTGCTTTATTAACTCAGCTATGCAAATTAGGATACTGGCCTAGCAAACAAAGTAACCAAACCTCAATGACATTAGAAGACTTGATTAGTAATGTAAGTAGTATCAGCCATATAACTTTGCAACATAGACCTGCTAGAGATTTTACCTTTAGCACAAGTATAATAACTTTGTTTGTCAGCTGTGCTTTTTTTTTCAGTGTATAAGAAGAAGCTTACCAGGCATGAGTTGCTAAAACTAATGTGCAGATTGTCCTTGAGCTGCTCTCTACTGTGAGAAACGAAGAAGCAAAAATACCTACACAAGGAGCAAGGAGGAGGCTGAGGCAGTGTGTGAAACTGCAAGGCTTCTCGCAGAAAACTACAACTGGCTTTTAGAGAAAGGACCAATTAGAAGTACTATAAACACGCTGGCTTTGCTGCTGATTGTAAGGGTCTGATGCTTGTTAGTAAAATTTGAGTTATAGGCTGCCCGCAGGGGTCATGGACATACCAGCTATCCCCATGCACTGAGCCACGGTATCCCTCACACTAGTCTTAGGGAGGGGGAGAGCATGGGGCATAGAAGATATAACGGTCTACTGAGTCTCTCTTGCAGATTGACGTGTTTCTCGGAGTGCTCGCCGTGATGCAGATCAAGATGGAGTCACTCAACTATTGGCAAGATTGAATAATGAAGTGGAACACGACCACCACCTGATCATATCTTCCTGCAATTGACTCAGCTAGCATGTGTGCTGGGCAGACACGTTATGTATCAGCCCGTGCCACAGGACCCTGGAGTCATCAAGCATAGGGAACGGGAGATGTGGTAGGCATCCGGAAGATCTCGGGTTGTAACGTGAGAGGTGAAAGGTACAGAAGAGGTGGGCACGGGGTGGAGTGAGAGGAGGTGCTGGTGGTAGCAGATATAAGCACATGGTGTAAACAAAGGGCAAGCCTATATAAGTAGAAGCATAGAACAGTTTATGAGGCAATGGGGAGTTAAACATGTAGCAGGGATTCCCCATTCCCCCACAGGACAGGCCATAATAGAAAGAGCTAATGGGACTCTAAAAAGATATCTTGGTAAATATGGGGATGTTAAAGACCCACATATGAAATTGTTAAAGGCCTTATTTGTTATGAACCACCTGTGTGTGTTTGGGGAACAGAAGCTACCACCTGTAATAATACATCATAATCCAAAGGCACAAAAGGAAAGAAAGAAAGAAATATGGGTTAAATATCGTGACCCTAAAACAGGGATATGGCAGCCTCCGGCCAAAGTATTATACTGGGGACGTGGGTATTTGTGTGTTGATTCTCCCACAGGATCCATTTGGGTGCCAGCCAGGTGGACAAGAGCTGTCCTTGAAGCTGCGGAGATCCAACCATCTGACGAAAAGGGACAGGAAGAGATTGAAGAATACATACACCCTCGTCTTGTGGTCATTGGAGGACTGGCTAACAATCAAAAGACTGAAGGTTATATAACAAAAAGTGAATTTAATGAATAATGAGGTGTTTTGTTATAACCATAGCTTTTAGTATAACTATAATTGCTAACAGCTTGACGCATTTTAATCAGCTTAGAGATAATATTTGGATAACCGTTGCTAATCGAATTGGTCAATCATCTCTTTGTCTTAGTTTCGGAGGGGTTACTAATCCTTTTTAAAACATGTTTGGTAGCATTGCCCGTGTGGAATCTGGAGGAACTTTGTGGACTAGTAGATGATAACACCTTGTGTAATAGAATGAGGCTGAATGCAATTAGGATGGGAAACGTCAATGTGAGATGAATAAGTCCCTTAATACCACATTAGACTCACCCCCTGAGGAAATAGATCTGTTTGGAAGTGCCAATGCAAGCTTCGGTACTAATGTAACTGGGGGAAAAATTGGATAAGTTCTAGGCCACAGGATATCCATAACTATAATAGGAATCAAAAATACTGGGCCACCTTAGACTCTTCTATGAAGTCAGAAACAGTATTTAAGCAATTGCATTCCAGCTGTAATGTTTCTAGTATTACATCACCGAAGAAATTGCCCACGGGTATATTTTTAATCTGTGGAGAAAGGGTCTGGAACGGAATACCAGTAAATCCCCCGGCTGGACCCTGTTCTTTGGGGAAACTCTCTTTATTCCGTCCTTCCTTAACCACGCTAATGCAGCTTACTGACCATAATAATACCTGTCGCAAAAAATGTAGTTATTATCAGTTTGATTGTACTGATATTGGTCCCCCACCATTTTAGAGTGAGTGGGATTGAAGATAGCTCCCAAAGCAAAGCAGCTGCAAATGTGACAACGTGCTGGCTGATAGACTGCATGGGGACCTACTTACTACTGTAGCTGGGGTCTGTCTTCCTGCTTTCTTGTAGCTCCCATATTCAGTGGTATAACTTAACAGACACATGTATTTTTTCAATGGGAGCTGAGGAGAAAAAGTGTGGTATTGAAGATAACTCCCACAGGAAAGCAGCTGCAAATGTGACACCGTGCTGGCTGATAGACTGCATGGGGACCTACTTACTACTATAGCTGGGGTCTGCCTTCTTGCTTTCTTGTAGCTCCCATACTCAGTGGCATAACTTAACAGACACGTATTTTTTCAAAGGGAGCTGAGGAGAAAAAGTGTGGTATTGAAGATAGCTCCCACAGGAAAGCAGCTGCAAATGTGACACCGTGCTGGCTGATAGACTGCATGGGGACCTACTTACTACTGTAGCTGGGGTCTGCCTTCCTGCTTTCTTGTAGCTCCCATACTCTGTGGCATAACTTAACAGACACATGTATTTTTTCAATGGGAGCTGAGGAGGAAAAGTGTGGTATTGAAGATAGCTCCCACAGGAAAGCAGCTGCAAATGTGACACCATGCTGGCTGATAGACTGCATGGGGACCTACTTACTACTGTAGCTGGGGTCTGTCTTCCTGCTTTCTTGTAGCTCCCATATTCAGTGGTATAACTTAACAGACAAAATGTATTTTATTCAATGGGAGCTGAGGAGAAAAAGTGTGGTATTGAAGATAGCTCCCACAGGAAAGGAGCTGCAAATGTGACACCGTGCTGGTTGATAGACTGCATGGGGACCTACTTACTACTGTAGCTGGGGTCTGCCTTCCTGCTATCTTGTAGCTCCCATACTCAGTGGCATAACTTAACAGACACATGTATTTTTTTAATGGGAGCTGAGGATAAAAAGTGTGGTATTGAAGATAGCTCCCACAGGAAAGCAGCTGCAAATGTGACACCGTGCTGGCTGATAGACTGCATGGGGACCTAGTTAATACTGTAGCTGGGGTCTGCCTTCCTGCTTTCTTGTAGCTCCCATATTCAGTGGTATACCTTAACAGACACAGGTATTTTTTCAATGGGAGCAGAACAGAAAAAGTGTGGTATTGAAGATAGCTCCCACAGGAAAGCAGCTGCAAATGTGACACCATGCTGGCTGATAGACTGCATGGGGACCTACTTACTACTGTAGCTGGGGTCTGCCTTCCTGCTTTCTTGTAGCTCCCATACTCAGTGGCATAACTTAACATACACATGTATTTTTTGAAAGGGAGCTGAGGATAAAAACTGTGGTATTGAAGATAGCTCCCACAGGAAAGCAGCTGCAAATGTGACACCGTGCTGGCTGATAGACTGCATGGGGACCTACTGACTACTGTAGCTGGGGTCTGTCTTCCTGCTTTCTTGTAGCTCCCATACTCTGTGGTATACCTTAACAAACACATGTATTTTTTCAAAGGGAGCTGAACAGAAAAAGTGTGGTATTGAAGATAGCTCCCACAGGAAAGCAGCTGCAAATGTGACACCGTGCTGGCTGATAGACTGCATGGGGACCTACTTACTACTGTAGCTGGGGTCTGCCTTCCTGCTTTCTTGTAGCTCCCATACTCAGTGGTGTACCTTAATAGACACATGTATTTTTTCAAAGGGAGCAGAACAGAAAAAGTGTGGTATTGAAGATAGCTCCCACAGGAAAGCAGCTGCAAATGTGACACCGTGCTGGCTGATAGACTGCATGGGGACCTACTTACTACTGTAGCTGGGGTCTGCCTTCCTGCTTTCTTGTAGCTCCCCTACTCAGTGGCATAACTTAACAGACACATGTATTTTTTCAATGGGAGCTGAACAGAAAAAGTGTGGTATTGAAGATAGCTCCCACAGGAAAGCAGCTGCAAATGTGACACCGTGCTGGCTGATAGACTGCATGGGGACCTACTTACTACTGTAGCTGGGGTCTGCCTTCCTGCTTTCTTGTAGCTCCCATACTCAGTGTCATAACTTAACAGACACATGTATTTTTTCAATGGGAGCTGAACAGAAAAAGTGTGGTATTGAAGATAGCTCCCACAGGAAAGCAGCTGCAAATGTGACACCGTGCTGGCTGCTAGACTGCATGGGGACCTACTTACTACTGTAGCTGGGGTCTGCCTTCCTGCTTTCTTGTAGCTCCCATATTCAGTGGTATACCTTAACAGACACATGTATTTTTTCAATGGGAGCTGAGGGGAAAAAGTGTGGTATTGAAGATAGCTCCCACAGGAAAGGAGCTGCAAATGTGACACCGTGCTGGCTGATAGACTGCATGGGGACCTACTTACTACTGTAGCTGGGGTCTGCCTTCCTGCTTTCTTGTAGCTCCCATACTCAGCGGTATAATTTAACAGACAAAATGTATTTTATTCAATGGGAGCTGAACAGAAAAAGTGTGGTATTGAAGATAGCTCCCACAGGAAAGCAGCTGCAAATGTGACACAGTGCTGGCTGATAGACTGCATGGGGACCTACTTACTACTGTAGCTGGGGTCTGCCTTCCTGCTTTCTTGTAGCTCCCATACTCAGTGGCATAACTTAACATACACATGTATTTTTTGAAAGGGAGCTGAGGATAAAAACTGTGGTATTGAAGATAGCTCCCACAGGAAAGCAGCTGCAAATGTGACACCGTGCTGGCTGATAGACTGCATGGGGACCTACTGACTACTGTAGCTGGGGTCTGCCTTCCTGCTTTCTTGTAGCTCCCATACTCTGTGGTATACCTTAACAAACACATGTATTTTTTCAAAGGGAGCTGAACAGAAAAAGTGTGGTATTGAAGATAGCTCCCACAGGAAAGCAGCTGCAAATGTGACACCGTGCTGGCTGATAGACTGCATGGGGACCTACTGACTACTGTAGCTGGGGTCTGCCTTCCTGCTTTCTTGTAGCTCCCATGCTCAGTGGTGTACCTTAATAGACACATGTATTTTTTCAATGGGAGCAGAACAGAAAAAGTGTGGTATTGAAGATAGCTCCCACAGGAAAGCAGCTGCAAATGTGACACCGTGCTGGCTGATAGACTGCATGGGGACCTACTTACTACTGTAGCTGGGGTCTGCCTTCCTGCTTTCTTGTACCTCCCATGCTCAGTGGCATAACTTAACAGACACATGTATTTTTTCAATGGGAGCAGAACAGAAAAAGTGTGGTATTGAAGATAACTCCCACAGGAAAGCAGCTGCAAATGTGACACCGTGCTGGCTGATAGACTGCATGGGGACCTACTTACTACTGTAGCTGGGGTCTGCCTTCCTGCTTTCTTGTAGCTCCCATACTCAGTGGCATAACTTAACAAACACATGTATTTTTTCAAAGGGAGCTGAGGATAAAAAGTGTGGTATTGAAGATAGCTCCCACAGGAAAGCAGCTGCAAATGTGACACCGTGCTGGCTGATAGACTGCATGGGGACCTACTTACTACTGTAGCTGGGGTCTGCCTTCCTGCTTTCTTGTAGCTCCCATACTCAGTGGCATAACTTAACAGACACATGTATTTTTTCAAAGGGAGCTGAGGAGAAAAAGTGTGGTATTGAAGATAGCTCCCACAGGAAAGCAGCTGCAAATGTGACACCGTGCTGGCTGATAGATTGCATGGGGACCTAGTTAATACTGTAGCTGGGGTCTGCCTTCCTGCTTTCTTGTAGCTCCCATACTCTGTGGTATACCTTAACAAACACATGTATTTTTTCAAAGGGAGCTGAACAGAAAAAGTGTGGTATTGAAGATAGCTCCCACAGGAAAGCAGCTGCAAATGTGACACCGTGCTGGCTGATAGACTGCATGGGGACCTACTGACTACTGTAGCTGGGGTCTGCCTTCCTGCTTTCTTGTAGCTCCCATACTCAGTGGTGTACCTTAATAGACACATGTATTTTTTCAATGGGAGCAGAACAGAAAAAGTGTGGTATTGAAGATAGCTCCCACAGGAAAGCAGCTGCAAATGTGACACCGTGCTGGCTGATAGACTGCATGGGGACCTACTTACTACTGTAGCTGGGGTCTGCCTTCCTGCTTTCTTGTAGCTCCCCTACTCAGTGGCATAACTTAACAGACACATGTATTTTTTCAATGGGAGCTGAACAGAAAAAGTGTGGTATTGAAGATAGCTCCCACAGGAAAGCAGCTGCAAATGTGACACCGTGCTGGCTGATAGACTGCATGGGGACCTACTTACTACTGTAGCTGGGGTCTGCCTTCCTGCTTTCTTGTAGCTCCCATACTCAGTGGCATAACTTAACAGACACATGTATTTTTTCAAAGGGAGCTGAGGATAAAAAGTGTGGTATTGAAGATAGCTCCCACAGGAAAGCAGCTGCAAATGTGACACCGTGCTGGCTGATAGACTGCATGGGGACCTACTTACTACTGTAGCTGGGGTCTGCCTTCCTGCTTTCTTGTAGCTCCCATACTCAGTGGCATAACTTAACAGACACATGTATTTTTTCAAAGGGAGCTGAGGAGAAAAAGTGTGGTATTGAAGATAGCTCCCACAGGAAAGCAGCTGCAAATGTGACACCGTGCTGGCTGATAGATTGCATGGGGACCTAGTTAATACTGTAGCTGGGGTCTGCCTTCCTGCTTTCTTGTAGCTCCCATATTCAGTGGTATAACTTAACAGACAAAATGTATTTTATTCAATGGGAGCTGAGGAGAAAAACTGTGGTATTGAAGATAGCTCCCACAGGAAAGCAGCTGCAAATGTGACACCGTGCTGGCTGATAGACTGCATGGGGACCTACTTACTACTGTAGCTGGGGTCTGCCTTCCTGCTTTCTTGTAGCTCCCATACTCAGTGGTGTACCTTAATAGACACATGTATTTTTTCAATGGGAGCAGAACAGAAAAAGTGTGGTATTGAAGATAGCTCCCACAGGAAAGCAGCTGCAAATGTGACACCGTGCTGGCTGATAGACTGCATGGGGACCTACTTACTACTGTAGCTGGGGTCTGCCTTCCTGCTTTCTTGTAGCTCCCCTACTCAGTGGCATAACTTAACAGACACATATATTTTTTTAATGGGAGCTGAGGAGAAAAAGTGTGGTATTGAAGATAGCTCCCACAGGAAAGCAGCTGCAAATGTGACACCATGCTGGCTGATAGACTGCATGGGGACCTACTTACTACTGTAGCTGGGGTCTGCCTTCCTGCTTTCTTGTAGCTCCCATATTCAGTGGCATAACTTAACAGACACATGTATTTTTTCAATGGGAGCTGAGGAGAAAAAGTGTGGTATTGAAGATAGCTCCCACAGGAAAGCAGCTGCAAATGTGACACCGTGCTGGCTGATAGACTGCATGGGGACCTACTTACTACTGTAGCTGTGGTCTGCCTTCCTGCTTTCTTGTAGCTCCCATACTCAGCGGTATAATTTAACAGACAAAATGTATTTTATTCAATGGGAGCTGAACAGAAAAAGTGTGGTATTGAAGATAGCTCCCACAGGAAAGCAGCTGCAAATGTGACAAGGTGCTGGCTGATAGACTGCATGGGGACCTACTTAATACTGTATCTGGGGTCTGCCTTCCTGCTTTCTTGTAGCTCCCATACACAGCGGTATACCTTAACAGACACACGTATTTTTTCAATGGGAGCTGAGGAGAAAAAGTGTGGTATTGAAGATAGCTCCCACAGGAAAGCAGCTGCAAATGTGACACCGTGCTGGCTGATAGACTGCATGGGGACCTACTTACTACTGTAGCTGGGGTCTGCATTCCTGCTTTCTTGTAGCTCCCATACTCAGCGGTATAATTTAACAGACAAAATGTATTTTATTCAATGGGAGCTGCGGAGAAAAAGTGTGGTATTGAAGATAGCTCCCACAGGAAAGCAGCTGCAAATGTGACACCGTGCTGGCTGATAGACTGCATGGGGACCTACTTACTACTGTAGCTGGGGTCTGCCTTCCTGCTTTCTTGTAGCTCCCTTACTCAGTGGCATAACTTAACAGACACATGTATTTTTTCAATTGGGAGCTGAACAGAAAAAGTGTGGTATTGAAGATAGCTCCCACAGGAAAGCAGCTGCAAATATGACACCGTGCTGGCTGATAGACTGCATGGGGACCTACTGACTACTGTAGCTGGGGTCTGCCTTCCTGCTTTCTTGTAGCTCCCATACTCAGTGGCATAACTTAACAAACACATGTATTTTTTCAATGGGAGCTGAGGAGAAAAAATGTGGTATTGAAGATAGCTCCCACAGGAAAGCAGCTGCAAATGTGACACCGTGCTGGCTGATAGACTGCATGGGGACCTACTTACTACTGTAGCTGGGGTCTGCCTTCCTGCTTCCTTGTAGCTCCCATACTCAGCGGTATACCTTAACAGACACATATATTTTTTCAATGGGAGCTGAACAGAAAAAGTGTGGTATTGAAGATAGCTCTCACAGGAAAGCAGCTGCAAATGTGACACCGTGCTGGCTGATAGACTGCATGGGGACCTACTTACTACTGTAGCTGGGGTCTGCCTTCCTGCTTTCTTGTAGCTCCCATACTCAGTGGTATACCTTAACAGACACACGTATTTTTTCAATAGGAGCTCAACAGAAAAACTGTGGTATTGAAGATAGCTCCCACAGGAAAGCAGCTGCAAATGTGACACCGTGCTGGCTGATAGACTGCATGGGGACCTACTTACTACTGTAGCTGGGGTCTGCCTTCCTGCTTTCTTGTAGCTCCCATACTCAGTGGCATAACTTAACAGACACATGTATTTTTTCAATGGGAGATGAGGAGAAAAAGTGTGGTATTGAAGATAGCTCCCACAGGAAAGCAGCTGCAAATGTGACACCGTGCTGGCTGATAGACTGCATGGGGACCTACTTACTACTGTAGCTGGGGTCTGCCTTCCTGCTTTCTTGTAGCTCCCATACTCAGTGGCATAACTTAACAGACACATGTATTTTTTCAATGGGAGCTGAACAGAAAAAGTGTGGTATTGAAGATAGCTCCCACAGGAAAGCAGCTGCAAATGTGACACGGTGCTGGCTGATAGACTGCATGGGGACCTACTTACTACTGTAGCTGGGGTCTGCCTTCCTGCTTTCTTGTAGCTCCCATACTCAGTGGTATACCTTAACAGACACACGTATTTTTTCAATGGGAGCTCAACAGAAAAAGTGTGGTATTGAAATAGCTCCCACAGGAAAGCAGCTGCAAATGTGACACCGTGCTGGCTGATAGACTGCATGGGGACCTACTTACTACTGTAGCTGGGGTCTGCCTTCCTGCTTCCTTGTAGCTCCCATGCTCTGTGGCATAACTTAACAGACACATGTATTTTTTCAATGGGAGCTGAGGAGGAAAAGTGTGGTATTGAAGATAGCTCCCACAGGAAAGCAGCTGCAAATGTGACACCGTGCTGGCTGATAGACTGCATGGGGACCTACTTACTACTGTAGCTGGGGTCTGCCTTCCTGCTTCCTTGTAGCTCCCATACTCAGCGGTATACCTTAACAGACACATATATTTTTTCAATGGGAGCTGAACAGAAAAAGTGTGGTATTGAAGATAGCTCCCACAGGAAAGCAGCTGCAAATGTGACACCGTGCTGGCTGATAGACTGCATGGGGACCTACTTACTACTGTAGCTGGGGTCTGCCTTCCTGCTTTCTTGTAGCTCCCATACTCAGTGGTATACCTTAACAGACACACGTATTTTTTCAATAGGAGCTCAACAGAAAAAGTGTGGTATTGAAGATAGCTCCGACAGGAAAGCAGCTGCAAATGTGACACCGTGCTGGCTGATAGACTGCATGGGGACCTACTTACTACTGTAGCTGGGGTCTGCCTTCCTGCTTTCTTGTAGCTCCCTTACTCAGTGGCATAACTTAACAGACACATGTATTTTTTCAATGGGAGATGAGGAGAAAAAGTGTGGTATTGAAGATAGCTCCCACAGGAAAGCAGCTGCAAATGTGACACGGTGCTGGCTGATAGACTGCATGGGGACCTACTTACTACTGTAGCTGGGGTCTGCCTTCCTGCTTTCTTGTAGCTCCCATATTCAGTGGTATAACTTCACAGACACATGTATTTTTTCAAAGGGAGCTGAGGAGAAAAAGTGTGGTATTGAAGATAGCTCCCACAGGAAAGCAGCTGCAAATGTGACACCGTGCTGGCTGATAGACTGCATGGGGACCTACTTACTACTGTAGCTGGGGTCTGCCTTCCTGCTTTCTTGTTGCTCCCATACTCAGTGGCATAACTTAACAAACACATGTATTTTTTCAATGGGAGCTGAACAGAAAAAGTGTGGTATTGAAGATAGCTCCCACAGGAAAGCATCTGCAAATGTGACACCGTGCTGGCTGATAGACTGCATGGGGTCCTACTTACTACTGTAGCTGGGGTCTGCCTTCCTGCTTTCTTGTAGCTCCCATATTCAGTGACATAACTTAACAGACAAAATGTATTTTTTCAATGGGAGCTGAGGAGAAAAAGTGTGGTATTGAAGATAGCTCCCACAGGAAAGCAGCTGCAAATGTGACACCGTGCTGGCTGATAGACTGCATGGAGACCTACTGACTACTGTAGCTGGGGTCTGCCTTCCTGCTTTCTTGTAGCTCCCATATTCACTGGTATTCCTTAACAGAAAAAATGTATTTTTTTCAATGGGAGCTGAGGAGAAAAAGTGTGGTATTGAAGATAGCTCCCACAGGAAAGCAGCTGCAAATGTGACACCGTGCTGGCTGATAGACTGCATGGGGACCTACTTACTACTGTAGCTGGGGTCTGCCTTCCTGCTTTCTTGTAGCTCCCATATTCACTGGTATTCCTTAACAGAAAAAATGTATTTTTTTCAATGGGAGCTGAGGAGAAAAAGTGTGGTATTGAAGATAGCTCCCACAGGAAAGCAGCTGCAAATGTGACACCGTGCTGGCTGATAGACTGCATGGGGACCTACTTACTACTGTAGCTGGGGTCCGCCTTCCTGCTTTCTTGTAGCTCCCATACTCAGTGGCATAACTTAACAGACACATGTATTTTTTCAATGGGAGATGAGGAGAAAAAGTGTGGTATTGAAGATAGCTCCCACAGGAAAGCAGCTGCAAATGTGACACCGTGCTGGCTGATAGACTGCATGGGGACCTACTTATTACTGTAGCTGGGGTCTGCCTTCCTGCTTTCTTGTAGCTCCCATACTCAGTGGTATACCTTAACAGACACATGTATTTTTTCAATGGGAGCAGAACAGAACAAGTGTGGTATTGAAGATAGCTCCCACAGGAAAGCAGCTGCAAATGTGACACCGTGCTGGCTGATAGACTGCATGGGGACCTACTTACTACTGTAGCTAGGGTCCGCCTTCCTGCTTTCTTGTAGCTCCCATACTCAGTGGCATAACTTAACAGAAAAAATGTATTTTTTTCAATGGGAGCTGAGGAGAAAAAGTGTGGTATTGAAGATAGCTCCCACAGGAAAGCAGCTGCAAATGTGACACCGTGCTGGCTGATAGACTGCATGGGGACTTACTTACTACTGTAGCTGGGGTCTGCCTTCCTGCTTTCTTGTAGCTCCCATACTCAGTGGCATAACTTAACAGACACATGTATTTTTTCAATGGGAGCTGAGGAGAAAAAGTGTGGTATTGAAGATAGCTCCCACAGGAAAGCAGCTGCAAATGTGACACCGTGCTGGCTGATAGACTGCATGGGGACCTACTTACTACTGTAGCTGGGGTCTGCCTTCCTGCTTTCTTGTAGCTCCCATACTCAGTGGCATAACTTAACAGACACATGTATTTTTTCAATGGGAGCTGAGGAGAAAAAGTGTGGTATTGAAGATAGCTCCCACAGGAAAGCAGCTGCAAATGTGACACCGTGCTGGCTGATAGACTGCATGGGGACCTACTTACTACTGTAGCTGGGGTCTGCCTTCCTGCTTTCTTGTAGCTCCCATACTCAGTGGCATAACTTAACAGACACATGTATTTTTTCAATGGGAGCTGAGGAGAAAAAGTGTGGTATTGAAGATAGCTCCCACAGGAAAGCAGCTGCAAATGTGACACCGTGCTGGCTGATAGACTGCATGGGGACCTACTTACTACTGTAGCTGGGGTCTGCCTTCCTGCTTTCTTGTAGCTCCCATACTCAGCGGTATACCTTAACAGACACATGTATTTTTTCAATGGGAGCAGAACAGAACAAGTGTGGTATTGAAGATAGCTCCCACAGGAAAGCAGCTGCAAATGTGACACCGTGCTGGCTGATAGACTGCATGGGGACCTACTTACTACTGTAGCTGGGGTCTGCCTTCCTGCTTTCTTCTAGCTCCCATACTCAGCGGTATAATTTAACAAACAAAATGTATTTTATTCAATGGGAGCTGAACAGAAAAAGTGTGGTATTGAAGATAGCTCCCAAGGAAAGCAGCTGCAAATGTGACACCGTGCTGGCTGATAGACTGCATGGGGACCTACTTACTACTGTAGCTGGGGTCTGCCTTCCTGCTTTCTTGTAGCTCCCATACTCAGTGGCATAACTGAACATACACATGTATTTTTTCAAAGGGAGCTGAGGATAAAACTGTGGTATTGAAGATAGCTCCCACAGGAAAGCAGCTGCAAATGTGACACCGTGCTGGCTGATAGACTGCATGGGGACCTACTTACTACTGTAGCTGGGGTCTGCCTTCCTGCTTTCTTGTAGCTCCCATACTCAGTGGCATAACTTAATAGACACGTTTTTTTTCAATGGGAGCTGAACAGAAAAAGTGTGGTATTGAAGATAGCACCCACAGGAAAGCAGCTGCAAATGTGACACCGTGCTGGCTGATAGACTGCATGGGGACCTACTGACTACTGTAGCTGGGGTCTGCCTTTCTGCTTTCTTGTAGCTCCCAAATTCAGTGGTATACCTTAACAGACAAAATGTATTTTATTCAATGGGAGCTGAACAGAAAAAGTGTGGTATTGAAGATAGCTCTCACAGGAAAGCAGCTGCAAATGTGACACCGTGCTGGCTGATAGACTGCATGGGGACCTACTGACTACTGTAGCTGGGGTCTGCCTTTCTGCTTTCTTGTAACCCCCAAATTCAGTGGTATACCTTAACAGACAAAATGTATTTTATTCAATGGGAGCTGAACAGAAAAAGTGTGGTATTGAAGATAGCTCCCACAGGAAAGCAGCTGCAAATGTGACACCGTGCTGGCTGATAGACTGCATGGGGACCTACTTACTACTGTAGCTGGGGTCTGACTTCCTGCTTTCTTGTAGCTCCCATACTCAGTGGCATAACTTCACAGACACATGTATTTTTTCAAAGGGAGCTGAGGATAAAACTGTGGTATTGAAGATAGCTCCCACAGGAAAGCAGCTGCAAATGTGACACCGTGCTGGCTGATAGGCTGCATGGGGACCTACTTACTACTGTAGCTGGGGTCTGCCTTCCTGCTTTCTTGTAGCTCCCATACTCAGTGGCATAACTTAATAGACACACGTATTTTTCCAATAGGAACTGAGGAGAAAAAGTGTGGTATTGAAGATAACTCCCAGAGGAAAGCAGCTGCAAATGTGACACCGTGCTGGCTGATAGACTGCATGGGGACCTACTGACTACTGTAGCTGGGGTCTGCCTTCCTGCTTTCTTGTAGCTCCCATATTCAGTGGTATAACTTAACAGACACATGTATTTTTTCAATGGGAGCTGAACAGAAAAACTGTGGTATTGAAGATAGCTCCCACAGGAAAACAGCTGCAAATGGGACACCGTGCTGGCTGATAGACTGCATGGGGACCTACTTACTACTGTAGCTGGGGTCTGCCTTCCTGCTTTATGTAGCTCCCATACTCAGTGGCATAACTGAACATACACATGTATTTTTTCAAAGGGAGCTGAGGATAAAACTGTGGTATTGAAGATAGCTCCCACAGGAAAGCAGCTGCAAATGTGACACCGTGCTGGCTGATAGACTGCATGGGGACCTACTTACTACTGTAGCTGGGGTCTGCCTTCCTGCTTTCTTGTAGCTCCCATACTCAGTGGCATAACTTAATAGACACGTTTTTTTTCAATGGGAGCTGAACAGAAAAAGTGTGGTATTGAAGATAGCACCCACAGGAAAGCAGCTGCAAATGTGACACCGTGCTGGCTGATAGACTGCATGGGGACCTACTGACTACTGTAGCTGGGGTCTGCCTTTCTGCTTTCTTGTAGCTCCCAAATTCAGTGGTATACCTTAACAGACAAAATGTATTTTATTCAATGGGAGCTGAACAGAAAAAGTGTGGTATTGAAGATAGCTCTCACAGGAAAGCAGCTGCAAATGTGACACCGTGCTGGCTGATAGACTGCATGGGGACCTACTGACTACTGTAGCTGGGGTCTGCCTTTCTGCTTTCTTGTAACCCCCAAATTCAGTGGTATACCTTAACAGACAAAATGTATTTTATTCAATGGGAGCTGAACAGAAAAAGTGTGGTATTGAAGATAGCTCCCACAGGAAAGCAGCTGCAAATGTGACACCGTGCTGGCTGATAGACTGCATGGGGACCTACTTACTACTGTAGCTGGGGTCTGCCTTCCTGCTTTCTTGTAGCTCCCATACTCAGTGGCATAACTTCACAGACACATGTATTTTTTCAAAGGGAGCTGAGGATAAAACTGTGGTATTGAAGATAGCTCCCACAGGAAAGGAGCTGCAAATGTGACACCGTGCTGGCTGATAGACTGCATGGGGACCTACTTACTACTGTAGCTGGGGTCTGCCTTCCTGCTTTCTTGTAGCTCCCATACTCAGTGGCATAACTTAATAGACACACGTATTTTTCCAATAGGAACTGAGGAGAAAAAGTGTGGTATTGAAGATAACTCCCAGAGGAAAGCAGCTGCAAATGTGACACCGTGCTGGCTGATAGACTGCATGGGGACCTACTTACTACTGTAGCTGGGGTCTGCCTTCCTGCTTTCTTGTAGCTCCCATATTCAGTGGTATAACTTAACAGACACATGTATTTTTTCAATGGGAGCTGAACAGAAAAACTGTGGTATTGAAGATAGCTCCCACAGGAAAGCAGCTGCAAATGGGACACCGTGCTGGCTGATAGACTGCATGGGGACCTACTTACTAGTGTAGCTGGGGTCTGCCTTCCTGCTTTATGTAGCTCCCATACTCAGTGGCATAACTTAACAGACACATGTATTTTTTAAAAGGGAACTGAGGAGAAAAAGTGTGGTATTGAAGATAACTCCCACAGGAAAGCAGCTGCAAATGTGACACCGTGCTGGCTGATAGACTGCATGGGGACCTACTTACTACTGTAGCTGGGGTCTGCCTTCCTGCTTTCTTGTAGCTCCCATACTCAGTGGCATAACTTAACAGACACATGTATTTTTTCAATGGGAGCTGAGAACAAGTGTGGTATTGAAGATAGCTCCCACAGGAAAGCAGCTGCAAATGTGACACCGTGCTGGCTGATAGACTGCATGGAGACCTACTGACTACTGTAGCTGGGGTCTGCCTTCCTGCTTTCTTGTAACTCCCATACTCAGTGGTATAATTTAACAGACAAAATGTATTTTATTCAATGGGAGATGAACAGAAAAAGTGTGGTATTGAAGATAACTCCCACAGGAAAGCAGCTGCAAATGTGACACCGTGCTGGCTGATAGACTGCATGGGGACATACTTACTACTGTAGCTGGGGTCTGCCTTCCTGCTTTCTTGTAGCTCCCATACTCAGTGGCATAACTTAACAGACAAAATGTATTTTTTCAATGGGAGCTGAACAGAAAAAGTGTGGTATTGAAGATAGCTCCCACAGGAAAGCAGCTGCAAATGTGACACCGTGCTGGCTGATAGACTGCATGGGGACCTACTTACTACTGTAGCTGGGCTCTGCCTTCCCTCTTGTATCTCCCATACTCAGTCGTATACCTTAACATAGAAATGTATTTTTTCAAAGGCAGATGAGGATGAAAACTGTTTTATTGAAGATAGCTCCCACAGGAAAGCAGCTGCAAATGTGACACCGTGCTGGCTGATAGACTGCATGGGGACCTACTTACTACTGTAGCTGGGGTCTGCCTTCCTGCTTTCTTGTAGCTCCCATATTCCGTGGTATACCTTAACAGACACATTTATTTTTTCAATGGGAGCAGAACAGAAAAAGTGTGGTATTGAAGATAGCTCCCACAGGAAAGGAGCTGCAAATGTGACACCGTGCTGGCTGATAGACTGCATGGGGACCTACTTACTACTGTAGCTGGGGTCTGCCTTCCTGCTTTCTTGTAGCTCCCATACTCAGTGGCATAACTTAACAGACACATGTTTTTTTATCAAAGGGAGCTGAGGATAAAAACTGTGGTATTGAAGATAGCTCCCACAGGAAAGCAGCTGCAAATGTGACACCGTGCTGGCTGATAGACTGCATGGGGATCTACTTACAACTGTAGCTGGGGTCTGCCTTCCTGCTTTCTTGTAGCTCCCATACTCAGTGGTATAACTTCACAGACACATGTATTTTTTCAATCGGAGCAGAACAGAAAAACTGTGGTATTGAAGATAGCTCCCACAGGAAAGCAGCTGCAAATGTGACACCGTGCTGGCTGATAGACTGCATGGGGACCTACTTACTGCTGTAGCTGGGGTCTGCCTTCCTGCTTTCTTGTAGCTCCCATATTCAGTGGCATACCTTAACAGACACACGTATTTTTTCAATGGGAGCTGAGGAGAAAAACTGTGGTATTGAAGATAGCTCCCACAGGAAAGCAGCTGCAAATGTGACACCGTGCTGGCTGATAGACTGCATGGGGACCTACTTACTAGTGTAGCTGGGGTCTGCCTTCCTGCTTTCTTGTAGCTCCCATATTCAGTGGTATACCTTTACAGACAAAATGTATTTTATTCAATGGGAGCTGAGGAGAAAAAGTGTGGTATTGAAGATATTTCCCACAGGAAAGCAGCTGCAAATGTGACACCGTGCTGGCTGATAGACTGCATGGGGACCTACTTACTACTGTAGCTGGGGTCTGCCTTCCTGCTTTCTTGTAGCTCCCATACTCAGCTATATAATTTAACAGACAAAATGTATTTAATTCAATGGGAGCTGAACAGAAAAAGTCTGGTATTGAAGATAGCTCCCACAGGAAAGCAGCTGCAAATGTGACACCGTGCTGGCTGATAGACTGCATGGGGACCTACTTACTACTGTAGCTGGGGTCTGCCTTCCTGCTTTCTTGTAGCTCCCATACTCAGCGGTATACCTTAACAGACACATGTATTTTTTCAAAGGGAGCTGAGGAGAAAAAGTGTGGTATTGAAGATAACTCCCACAGGAAAGCAGCTGCAAATGTGACACCGTGCTGGCTGATAGACTGCATGGGGACCTACTTACTACTGTAGCTGGGGTCTGCCTTCCTGCTTTCTTGTAGCTCCCATACTCAGTGGCATAACTTAACAGACAAAATGTATTTTATTCAATGGGAGCTGAGGGGAAAAAGTGTGGTATTGAAGGTAGCTCCGACAGGAAAGCAGCTGCAAATGTAACACCGTGCTGGCTGATAGACTGCATGGGGACCTACTTACTACTGTAGCTGGGATCTGCCATCCTGCTTTCTTGTAGCTCCGATACTCAGCGGTATAACTTAAGAGACAACATGTATTTTTTACAATGGGAGCTGAGGAGAACAAGCGTGGTATTGAAGATAGCTCCCACAGGAAAGCAGCTGCAAATGTGACACCGTGCTGGCTGATAGACTGCATGGGGACCTAGTTAATACTGTAGCTGGGGTCTGCCTTCCTGCTTTCTTGTAGCTCCCATACTCAGTGGTATATCTTAACAGACACATGTATTTTTTCAATGGGATCTGAGGAGAAAAAGTGTGGTATTGAAGATAGCTCCCACAGGAAAGCAGCTGCAAATGTGACACCGTGCTGGCTGATAGACTGCATGGGGACCTACTTACTACTGTAGCTGGGCTCTGCCTTCCTGCTTTCTTGTAGCTCCCATACTCAGTGGTATACCTTAACAGACAAAATGTATTTTATTCAATGGGATCTGAGGAGAAAAAGTGTGGTATTGAAGATAGCTCCCACAGGAAAGCAGCTGCAAATGTGACACCGTGCTGGCTGATAGACTGCATGGGGACCTACTTACTACTGTAGCTGGGCTCTGCCTTCCTGCTTTCTTGTAGCTCCCATACTCAGTGGTATACCTTAACAGACAAAATGTATTTTATTCAATGGGAGCTGAACAGAAAAAGTGTGGTATTGAAGATAGCTCCCACAGGAAAGCAGCTGCAAATGTGACACCGTGCTGGCTGATAGACTGCATGGGGACCTACTTACTACTGTAGCTGGGGTCTGCCTTCCTGCTTTCTTGTAGCTCCCATACTCAGTGGCATAACTTCACAGACACATGTATTTTTTCAATGGGAGCTGAGGAGAAAAAGTGTGGTATTGAAGATAGCTCCCACAGGAAAGCAGCTGCAAATGTGACACCGTGCTGGCTGATAGACTGCATGGGGACCTACTTACTACTGTACCTGGGCTCTGCCTTCCCTCTTGTAGCTCCCATACTCAGTCGTATACCTTAACATAGAAATGTATTTTTTCAAAGGCAGATGAGGATGAAAACTGTTTTATTGAAGATAGCTCCCACAGGAAAGCAGCTGCAAATGTGACACCGTGCTGGCTGATAGACTGCATGGGGACCTACTTACTACTGTAGGTGGGGTCTGCCTTCCTGCTTTCTTGTAGCTCCCATACTCAGTGGCATAACTTAACAGACAAAATGTATTTTTTTCAATGGAAGCTGAGGTTAGAAAGTGTGGTATTGAAGATAGCACCCACAGGAAAGCAGCTGCAAATGTGACACCGTGCTGGCTGATAGACTGCATGGGGACCTACTGACTACTGTAGCTGGGGTCTGCCTTCCTGCTTTCTTGTAGCTCCCATATTCAGTGGTATACCTTAACAGACACATGTATTTTTTCAATGGGAGCTGAGGAGAAAAACTGTGGTATTGAAGATAGCACCCACAGGAAAGGAGCTGCAAATGTGACACCGTGCTGGCTGATAGAGTGCATGGGGACCTACTGACTACTGTAGCTGGGGTCTGCCTTCCTGCTTTCTTGTAGCTCCCATATTCAGTGGTATACCTTAACAGACAAAATTATTTATTCAAAGGGAGCTGAACAGAAAAAGTGTGGTATTGAAGATAGCTCCCACAGGAAAGCAGCTGCAAATGTGACACCGTGCTGGCTGATAGACTGCATGGGGACCTACTTACTACTGTAGCTGGGGTCTGCCTTCCTGCTTTCTTGTAGCTCCCATACTCAGTGGTATACCTTAACAGACACACGTATTTTTTCAATAGGAGCTCAACAGAAAAACTGTGGTATTGAAGATAGCTCCCACAGGAAAGCAGCTGCAAATGTGACACCGTGCTGGCTGATAGACTGCATGGGGACCTACTTACTACTGTAGCTGGGGTCTGCCTTCCTGCTTTCTTGTAGCTCCCATACTCAGTGGCATAACTTAACAGACACATGTATTTTTTCAATGGGAGATGAGGAGAAAAAGTGTGGTATTGAAGATAGCTCCCACAGGAAAGCAGCTGCAAATGTGACACCGTGCTGGCTGATAGACTGCATGGGGACCTACTTACTACTGTAGCTGGGGTCTGCCTTCCTGCTTTCTTGTAGCTCCCATACTCAGTGGCATAACTTAACAGACACATGTATTTTTTCAATGGGAGCTGAGGAGAAAAAGTGTGGTATTGAAGATAGCTCCCACAGGAAAGCAGCTGCAAATGTGACACGGTGCTGGCTGATAGACTGCATGGGGACCTACTTACTACTGTAGCTGTGGTCTGCCTTCCTGCTTTCTTGTAGCTCCCATACTCAGTGGCATAACTTAACAGACACATGTATTTTTTCAATGGGAGCTCAACAGAAAAAGTGTGGTATTGAAATAGCTCCCACAGGAAAGCAGCTGCAAATGTGACACCGTGCTGGCTGATAGACTGCATGGGGACCTACTTACTACTTTAGCTGGGGTCTGCCTTCCTGCTTTCTTGTAGCTCCCATACTCAGTGGCATAACTTAACAGACACATGTATTTTTTCAATGGGAGCTGAGGAGAAAAAGTGTGGTATTGAAGATAGCTCCCACAGGAAAGCAGCTGCAAATGTGACACCATGCTGGCTGATAGACTGCATGGGGACCTACTTACTACTGTAGCTGGGGTCTGCCTTCCTGCTTCCTTGTAGCTCCCATACTCTGTGGCATAACTTAACAGACACATGTATTTTTTCAATGGGAGCTGAGGAGGAAAAGTGTGGTATTGAAGATAGCTCCCACAGGAAAGCAGCTGCAAATGTGACACCGTGCTGGCTGATAGACTGCATGGGGACCTACTTACTACTGTAGCTGGGGTCTGCCTTCCTGCTTTCTTGTAGCTCCCATACTCAGTGGCATAACTTAACAAACACATGTATTTTTTCAATGGGAGCTGAGGAGAAAAAATGTGGTATTGAAGATAGCTCCCACAGGAAAGCAGCTGCAAATGTGACACCGTGCTGGCTGATAGACTGCATGGAGACCTAATTACTACTGTAGCTGGGGACTGCCTTCCTGCTTCCTTGTAGCTCCCATACTGAGTGGCATAACTTAACAGACACATGTATTTTTTCAATGGGACCTGAACAGAAAAACTGTGGTATTGAAGATAGCTCCCACAGGAAAGCAGCTGCAAATGTGACACCGTGCTGGCTGATAGACTGCATGGGGACCTACTTACTACTGTAGCTGGGGTCTGCCTTCCTGCTTTCTTGTAGCTCCCATACTCAGTGGCATAACTTAACAGACACATGTATTTTTTCAATGGGAGCTGAGGAGAAAAAGTGTGGTATTGAAGATAGCTCCCACAGGAAAGCAGCTGCAAATGTGACACCGTGCTGGCTGATAGACTGCATGGGGACCTACTTACTACTGTAGCTGGGGTCTGCCTTCCTGCTTTCTTGTAGCTCCCATATTCAGTGACATAACTTAACAGACAAAATGTATTTTTTCAAAGGGAGCTGAGGAGAAAAAGTGTGGTATTGAAGATAGCTCCCACAGGAAAGCAGCTGCAAATGTGACACCGTGGTGGCTGATAGACTGCATGGTGACCTACTTACTACTGTAGCTGGGGTCTGCCTTCCTGCTTTCTTCTAGCTCCCATATTCAGTGGCATAACTTAACAGACACATGTATTTTTTCAATGGGAGCTGAGGAGAACAAGTGTGGTATTGAAGATAGCTCCCACAGGAAAGCAGCTGCAAATGTGACACCGTGCTGGCTGATAGACTGCATGGGGACCTAGTTAATACTGTAGCTGGGGTCTGTCTTCCTGCTTTCTTGTAGCTCCCATATTGAGTGGCATAACTTAACAGACATATGTATTTTTTCAATGGGAGCTGAGGAGAAAAAGTGTGGTATTGAAGATAGCTCCCACAGGAAAGGAGCTGCAAATGTGACACCGTGCTGGCTGATAGACTGCATGGGGACCTACTTACTACTGTAGCTGGGGTCTGCCTTCCTGCTTTCTTGTAGCTCCCATACTCAGCGGTATACCTTAACAGACACATATATTTTTTCAATGGGAGCTGAACAGAAAAAGTGTGGTATTGAAGATAGCTCTCACAGGAAAGCAGCTGCAAATGTGACACCGTGCTGGCTGATAGACTGCATGGGGACCTACTTACTACTGTAGCTGGGGTCTGCCTTCCTGCTTCCTTGTAGCTCCCATACTCTGTGGCATAACTTAACAGACACATGTATTTTTTCAATGGGAGCTGAGGAGGAAAAGTGTGGTATTGAAGATAGCTCCCACAGGAAAGCAGCTGCAAATGTGACACCGTGCTGGCTGATAGACTGCATGGGGACCTACTTACTACTGTAGCTGGGGTCTGCCTTCCTGCTTTCTTGTAGCTCCCATACTCAGTGGCATAACTTAACAAACACATGTATTTTTTCAATGGGAGCTGAGGAGAAAAAATGTGGTATTGAAGATAGCTCCCACAGGAAAGCAGCTGCAAATGTGACACCGTGCTGGCTGATAGACTGCATGGGGACCTAATTACTACTGTAGCTGGGGTCTGCCTTCCTGCTTCCTTGTAGCTCCCATACTCAGCGGTATACCTTAACAGACACATATATTTTTTCAATGGGAGCTGAACAGAAAAAGTGTGGTATTGAAGATAGCTCTCACAGGAAAGCAGCTGCAAATGTGACACCGTGCTGGCTGATAGACTGCATGGGGACCTACTTACTACTGTAGCTGGGGTCTGCCTTCCTGCTTTCTTGTAGCTCCCATACTCAGTGGTATACCTTAACAGACACACGTATTTTTTCAATAGGAGCTCAACAGAAAAACTGTGGTATTGAAGATAGCTCCCACAGGAAAGCAGCTGCAAATGTGACACCGTGCTGGCTGATAGACTGCATGGGGACCTACTTACTACTGTAGCTGGGGTCTGCCTTCCTGCTTTCTTGTAGCTCCCATACTCAGTGGCATAACTTAACAGACACATGTATTTTTTCAATGGGAGATGAGGAGAAAAAGTGTGGTATTGAAGATAGCTCCCACAGGAAAGCAGCTGCAAATGTGACACCGTGCTGGCTGATAGACTGCATGGGGACCTACTTACTACTGTAGCTGGGGTCTGCCTTCCTGCTTTCTTGTAGCTCCCATACTCAGTGGCATAACTTAACATACACATGTATTTTTTCAATGGGAGATGAGGAGAAAAAGTGTGGTATTGAAGATAGCTCCCACAGGAAAGCAGCTGCAAATGTGACACGGTGCTGGCTGATAGACTGCATGGGGACCTACTTACTACTGTAGCTGGGGTCTGCCTTCCTGCTTTCTTGTAGCTCCCATAATCAGTGGCATAACTTAACAGACACATGTATTTTTTCAATGGGAGCTGAGGAGAAAAAGTGTGGTATTGAAGATAGCTCCCACAGGAAAGCAGCTGCAAATGTGACACCGTGCTGGCTGATAGACTGCATGGGGACCTACTTACTACTGTAGCTGGGGTCTGCCTTCCTGCTTTCTTGTTGCTCCCATACTCAGTGGCATAACTTAACAGACACATGTATTTTTTCAATGGGAGCTGAGGAGAAAAAGTGTGGTATTGAAGATAGCTCCCACAGGAAAGCAGCTGCAAATGTGACACCGTGCTGGCTGATAGACTGCATGGGGACCTACTTACTACTGTAGCTGGGGTCTGCCTTCCTGCTTTCTTGTAGCTCCCATATTCAGTGACATAACTTAACAGACAAAATGTATTTTTTCAAAGGGAGCTGAGGAGAAAAAGTGTGGTATTGAAGATAGCTCCCACAGGAAAGCAGCTGCAAATGTGACACCGTGGTGGCTGATAGACTGCATGGTGACCTACTTACTACTGTAGCTGGGGTCTGCCTTCCTGCTTTCTTCTAGCTCCCATATTCAGTGGCATAACTTAACAGACACATGTATTTTTTCAATGGGAGCTGAGGAGAACAAGTGTGGTATTGAAGATAGCTCCCACAGGAAAGCAGCTGCAAATGTGACACCGTGCTGGCTGATAGACTGCATGGGGACCTACTTAATACTGTAGCTGGGGTCTGCCTTCCTGCTTTCTTGTAGCTCCCATACTCAGTGGCATATCTTAACAGAGACATGTATTTTTTCAATGGGAGCAGAACAGAAAAAGTGTGGTATTGAAGATAGCTCCCACAGGAAAGCAGCTGCAAATGTGACACCGTGCTGGCTGATAGACTGCATGGGGACCTAGTTAATACTGTAGCTGGGGTCTGTCTTCCTGCTTTCTTGTAGCTCCCATATTCAGTGGCATAACTTAACAGACATATGTATTTTTTCAATGGGAGCTGAGGAGAAAAAGTGTGGTATTGAAGATAGCTCCCACAGGAAAGGAGCTGCAAATGTGACACCGTGCTGGCTGATAGACTGCATGGGGACCTACTTACTACTGTAGCTGGGGTCTGCCTTCCTGCTTTCTTGTAGCTCCCATACTCAGCGGTATACCTTAACAGACAAAATGTATTTTATTCAATGGGAGCTGAACAGAAAAAGTGTGGTATTGAAGATAGCTCCCACAGGAAAGCAGCTGCAAATGTGACACCGTGCTGGCTGATAGACTGCATGGGGACCTACTTACTACTGTAGCTGGGGTCTGCCTTCCTGCTTTCTTGTAGCTCCCATACTCAGTGGCATAACTTCACAGACACATGTATTTTTTCAATGGGACCTGAACAGAAAAAGTGTGGTATTGAATATAACTCCCACAGGAAAGCAGCTGCAAATGTGACACCGTGCTGGCTGATAGACTGCATGGGGACCTACTTACTACTGTACCTGGGCTCTGCCTTCCCTCTTGTAGCTCCCATACTCAGTCGTATACCTTAACATAGAAATGTATTTTTTCAAAGGCAGATGAGGATGAAAACTGTTTTATTGAAGATAGCTCCCACAGGAAAGCAGCTGCAAATGTGACACCGTGCTGGCTGATAGACTGCATGGGGACCTACTTACTACTGTAGGTGGGGTCTGCCTTCCTGCTTTCTTGTAGCTCCCATACTCAGTGGCATAACTTAACAGACAAAATGTATTTTTTTCAATGGAAGCTGAGGTTAGAAAGTGTGGTATTGAAGATAGCACCCACAGGAAAGCAGCTGCAAATGTGACACCGTGCTGGCTGATAGACTGCATGGGGACCTACTGACTACTGTAGCTGGGGTCTGCCTTCCTGCTTTCTTGTAGCTCCCATATTCAGTGGTATACCTTAACAGACACATGTATTTTTTCAATGGGAGCTGAGGAGAAAAACTGTGGTATTGAAGATAGCACCCACAGGAAAGGAGCTGCAAATGTGACACCGTGCTGGCTGATAGAGTGCATGGGGACCTACTGACTACTGTAGCTGGGGTCTGCCTTCCTGCTTTCTTGTAGCTCCCATATTCAGTGGTATACCTTAACAGACAAAATTATTTATTCAAAGGGAGCTGAACAGAAAAAGTGTGGTATTGAAGATAGCTCCCAGAGGAAAGCAGCTGCAAATGTGACACCGTGCTGGCTGATAGACTGCATGGGGACCTACTTACTACTGTAGCTGGGGTCTGCCTTCCTGCTTTCTTGTAGCTCCCATACTCAGTGGTATACCTTAACAGACACACGTATTTTTTCAATAGGAGCTCAACAGAAAAACTGTGGTATTGAAGATAGCTCCCACAGGAAAGCAGCTGCAAATGTGACACCGTGCTGGCTGATAGACTGCATGGGGACCTACTTACTACTTTAGCTGGGGTCTGCCTTCCTGCTTTCTTGTAGCTCCCATACTCAGTGGCATAACTTAACAGACACATGTATTTTTTCAATGGGAGCTGAGGAGAAAAAGTGTGGTATTGAAGATAGCTCCCACAGGAAAGCAGCTGCAAATGTGACACCATGCTGGCTGATAGACTGCATGGGGACCTACTTACTACTGTAGCTGGGGTCTGCCTTCCTGCTTCCTTGTAGCTCCCATACTCTGTGGCATAACTTAACAGACACATGTATTTTTTCAATGGGAGCTGAGGAGGAAAAGTGTGGTATTGAAGATAGCTCCCACAGGAAAGCAGCTGCAAATGTGACACCGTGCTGGCTGATAGACTGCATGGGGACCTACTTACTACTGTAGCTGGGGTCTGCCTTCCTGCTTTCTTGTAGCTCCCATACTCAGTGGCATAACTTAACAAACACATGTATTTTTTCAATGGGAGCTGAGGAGAAAAAATGTGGTATTGAAGATAGCTCCCACAGGAAAGCAGCTGCAAATGTGACACCGTGCTGGCTGATAGACTGCATGGAGACCTAATTACTACTGTAGCTGGGGACTGCCTTCCTGCTTCCTTGTAGCTCCCATACTCAGCGGTATACCTTAACAGACACATATATTTTTTCAATGGGAGCTGAACAGAAAAAGTGTGGTATTGAAGATAGCTCTCACAGGAAAGCAGCTGCAAATGTGACACCGTGCTGGCTGATAGACTGCATGGGGACCTACTTACTACTGTAGCTGGGGTCTGCCTTCCTGCTTTCTTGTAGCTCCCATACTCAGTGGTATACCTTAACAGACACACGTATTTTTTCAATAGGAGCTCAACAGAAAAACTGTGGTATTGAAGATAGCTCCCACAGGAAAGCAGCTGCAAATGTGACACCGTGCTGGCTGATAGACTGCATGGGGACCTACTTACTACTGTAGCTGGGGTCTGCCTTCCTGCTTTCTTGTAGCTCCCATAATCAGTGGCATAACTTAACAGACACATGTATTTTTTCAATGGGACCTGAACAGAAAAACTGTGGTATTGAAGATAGCTCCCACAGGAAAGCAGCTGCAAATGTGACACCGTGCTGGCTGATAGACTGCATGGGGACCTACTTACTACTGTAGCTGGGGTCTGCCTTCCTGCTTTCTTGTAGCTCCCATACTCAGTGGCATAACTTAACAGACACATGTATTTTTTCAATGGGAGCTGAGGAGAAAAAGTGTGGTATTGAAGATAGCTCCCACAGGAAAGCAGCTGCAAATGTGACACCGTGCTGGCTGATAGACTGCATGGGGACCTACTTACTACTGTAGCTGGGGTCTGCCTTCCTGCTTTCTTGTAGCTCCCATATTCAGTGACATAACTTAACAGACAAAATGTATTTTTTCAAAGGGAGCTGAGGAGAAAAAGTGTGGTATTGAAGATAGCTCCCACAGGAAAGCAGCTGCAAATGTGACACCGTGGTGGCTGATAGACTGCATGGGGACCTACTTACTACTGTAGCTGGGGTCTGCCTTCCTGCTTTCTTCTAGCTCCCATATTCAGTGGCATAACTTAACAGACACATGTATTTTTTCAATGGGAGCTGAGGAGAACAAGTGTGGTATTGAAGATAGCTCCCACAGGAAAGCAGCTGCAAATGTGACACCGTGCTGGCTGATAGACTGCATGGGGACCTACTTAATACTGTAGCTGGGGTCTGCCTTCCTGCTTTCTTGTAGCTCCCATACTCAGTGGCATATCTTAACAGAGACATGTATTTTTTCAATGGGAGCAGAACAGAAAAAGTGTGGTATTGAAGATAGCTCCCACAGGAAAGCAGCTGCAAATGTGACACCGTGCTGGCTGATAGACTGCATGGGGACCTAGTTAATACTGTAGCTGGGGTCTGTCTTCCTGCTTTCTTGTAGCTCCCATATTCAGTGGCATAACTTAACAGACATATGTATTTTTTCAATGGGAGCTGAGGAGAAAAAGTGTGGTATTGAAGATAGCTCCCACAGGAAAGGAGCTGCAAATGTGACACCGTGCTGGCTGATAGACTGCATGGGGACCTACTTACTACTGTAGCTGGGGTCTGCCTTCCTGCTTTCTTGTAGCTCCCATACTCAGCGGTATACCTTAACAGACACATATATTTTTTCAATGGGAGCTGAACAGAAAAAGTGTGGTATTGAAGATAGCTCTCACAGGAAAGCAGCTGCAAATGTGACACCGTGCTGGCTGATAGACTGCATGGGGACCTACTTACTACTGTAGCTGGGGTCTGCCTTCCTGCTTCCTTGTAGCTCCCATACTCTGTGGCATAACTTAACAGACACATGTATTTTTTCAATGGGAGCTGAGGAGGAAAAGTGTGGTATTGAAGATAGCTCCCACAGGAAAGCAGCTGCAAATGTGACACCGTGCTGGCTGATAGACTGCATGGGGACCTACTTACTACTGTAGCTGGGGTCTGCCTTCCTGCTTTCTTGTAGCTCCCATACTCAGTGGCATAACTTAACAAACACATGTATTTTTTCAATGGGAGCTGAGGAGAAAAAATGTGGTATTGAAGATAGCTCCCACAGGAAAGCAGCTGCAAATGTGACACCGTGCTGGCTGATAGACTGCATGGGGACCTAATTACTACTGTAGCTGGGGTCTGCCTTCCTGCTTCCTTGTAGCTCCCATACTCAGCGGTATACCTTAACAGACACATATATTTTTTCAATGGGAGCTGAACAGAAAAAGTGTGGTATTGAAGATAGCTCTCACAGGAAAGCAGCTGCAAATGTGACACCGTGCTGGCTGATAGACTGCATGGGGACCTACTTACTACTGTAGCTGGGGTCTGCCTTCCTGCTTTCTTGTAGCTCCCATACTCAGTGGTATACCTTAACAGACACACGTATTTTTTCAATAGGAGCTCAACAGAAAAACTGTGGTATTGAAGATAGCTCCCACAGGAAAGCAGCTGCAAATGTGACACCGTGCTGGCTGATAGACTGCATGGGGACCTACTTACTACTGTAGCTGGGGTCTGCCTTCCTGCTTTCTTGTAGCTCCCATAATCAGTGGCATAACTTAACAGACACATGTATTTTTTCAATGGGAGATGAGGAGAAAAAGTGTGGTATTGAAGATAGCTCCCACAGGAAAGCAGCTGCAAATGTGACACCGTGCTGGCTGATAGACTGCATGGGGACCTACTTACTACTGTAGCTGGGGTCTGCCTTCCTGCTTTCTTGTAGCTCCCATACTCAGTGGCATAACTTAACATACACATGTATTTTTTCAATGGGAGATGAGGAGAAAAAGTGTGGTATTGAAGATAGCTCCCACAGGAAAGCAGCTGCAAATGTGACACGGTGCTGGCTGATAGACTGCATGGGGACCTACTTACTACTGTAGCTGGGGTCTGCCTTCCTGCTTTCTTGTAGCTCCCATAATCAGTGGCATAACTTCACAGACACATGTATTTTTTCAATGG
Source organism: Colius striatus (assembly GCF_028858725.1). Lineage (NCBI taxonomy): Eukaryota > Metazoa > Chordata > Aves > Coliiformes > Coliidae > Colius > Colius striatus. The sequence goes on along the minus strand of NW_026908523.1, from coordinate 684,941 downwards.
GAGCTGAGGAGAAAAAGTGTGGTATTGAAGATAGCTCCCACAGGAAAGCAGCTGCAAATGTGACACCGTGCTGGCTGATAGACTGCATGGGGACCTACTTACTACTGTAGCTGGGGTCTGCCTTCCTGCTTTCTTGTTGCTCCCATACTCAGTGGCATAACTTAACAGACACATGTATTTTTTCAATGGGAGCTGAGGAGAAAAAGTGTGGTATTGAAGATAGCTCCCACAGGAAAGCAGCTGCAAATGTGACACCGTGCTGGCTGATAGACTGCATGGGGACCTACTTACTACTGTAGCTGGGGTCTGCCTTCCTGCTTTCTTGTAGCTCCCATATTCAGTGACATAACTTAACAGACAAAATGTATTTTTTCAAAGGGAGCTGAGGAGAAAAAGTGTGGTATTGAAGATAGCTCCCACAGGAAAGCAGCTGCAAATGTGACACCGTGGTGGCTGATAGACTGCATGGTGACCTACTTACTACTGTAGCTGGGGTCTGCCTTCCTGCTTTCTTCTAGCTCCCATATTCAGTGGCATAACTTAACAGACACATGTATTTTTTCAATGGGAGCTGAGGAGAACAAGTGTGGTATTGAAGATAGCTCCCACAGGAAAGCAGCTGCAAATGTGACACCGTGCTGGCTGATAGACTGCATGGGGACCTACTTAATACTGTAGCTGGGGTCTGCCTTCCTGCTTTCTTGTAGCTCCCATACTCAGTGGCATATCTTAACAGAGACATGTATTTTTTCAATGGGAGCAGAACAGAAAAAGTGTGGTATTGAAGATAGCTCCCACAGGAAAGCAGCTGCAAATGTGACACCGTGCTGGCTGCTAGACTGCATGGGGACCTAGTTAATACTGTAGCTGGGGTCTGTCTTCCTGCTTTCTTGTAGCTCCCATATTCAGTGGCATAACTTAACAGACATATGTATTTTTTCAATGGGAGCTGAGGAGAAAAAGTGTGGTATTGAAGATAGCTCCCACAGGAAAGGAGCTGCAAATGTGACACCGTGCTGGCTGATAGACTGCATGGGGACCTACTTACTACTGTAGCTGGGGTCTGCCTTCCTGCTTTCTTGTAGCTCCCATACTCAGCGGTATACCTTAACAGACACATATATTTTTTCAATGGGAGCTGAACAGAAAAAGTGTGGTATTGAAGATAGCTCTCACAGGAAAGCACCTGCAAATGTGACACCGTGCTGGCTGATAGACTGCATGGGGACCTACTTACTACTTTAGCTGGGGTCTGCCTTCCTGCTTTCTTGTAGCTCCCATACTCTGTGGCATAACTTAACAGACACATGTATTTTTTCAATGGGAGCTGAGGAGAAAAAGTGTGGTATTGAAGATAGCTCCCACAGGAAAGCAGCTGTAAATGTGACACCGTGCTGGCTGATAGACTGCATGGGGACCTACTTACTACTGTAGCTGGGGTCTGCCTTCCTGCTTCCTTGTAGCTCCCATACTCTGTGGCATAACTTAACAGACACATGTATTTTTTCAATGGGAGCTGAGGAGGAAAAGTGTGGTATTGAAGATAGCTCCCACAGGAAAGCAGCTGCAAATGTGACACCGTGCTGGCTGATAGACTGCATGGGGACCTACTTACTACTGTAGCTGGGGTCTGCCTTCCTGCTTTCTTGTAGCTCCCATACTCAGTGGCATAACTTAACAAACACATGTATTTTTTCAATGGGAGCTGAGGAGAAAAAATGTGGTATTGAAGATAGCTCCCACAGGAAAGCAGCTGCAAATGTGACACCGTGCTGGCTGATAGACTGCATGGGGACCTAATTACTACTGTAGCTGGGGTCTGCCTTCCTGCTTCCTTGTAGCTCCCATACTCAGCGGTATACCTTAACAGACACATATATTTTTTCAATGGGAGCTGAACAGAAAAAGTGTGGTATTGAAGATAGCTCTCACAGGAAAGCAGCTGCAAATGTGACACCGTGCTGGCTGATAGACTGCATGGGGACCTACTTACTACTGTAGCTGGGGTCTGCCTTCCTGCTTTCTTGTAGCTCCCATACTCAGTGGTATACCTTAACAGACACACGTATTTTTTCAATAGGAGCTCAACAGAAAAACTGTGGTATTGAAGATAGCTCCCACAGGAAAGCAGCTGCAAATGTGACACCGTGCTGGCTGATAGACTGCATGGGGACCTACTTACTACTGTAGCTGGGGTCTGCCTTCCTGCTTTCTTGTAGCTCCCATACTCAGTGGCATAACTTAACATACACATGTATTTTTTCAAAGGGAGCTGAGGATAAAACTGTGGTATTGAAGATAGCTCCCACAGGAAAGCAGCTGCAAATGTGACACCGTGCTGGCTGATAGACTGCATGGGGACCTACTTACTACTGTAGCTGGGCTCTGCCTTCCCTCTTGTATCTCCCATACTCAGTCGTATACCTTAACATAGAAATGTATTTTTTCAAAGGCAGATGAGGATGAAAACTGTTTTATTGAAGATAGCTCCCACAGGAAAGCAGCTGCAAATGTGACACCGTGCTGGCTGATAGACTGCATGGGGACCTACTTACTACTGTAGCTGGGGTCTGCCTTCCTGCTTTCTTGTAGCTCCCATATTCCGTGGTATACCTTAACAGGCACATTTATTTTTTCAATGGGAGCAGAACAGAAAAAGTGTGGTATTGAAGATAGCTCCCACAGGAAAGGAGCTGCAAATGTGACACCGTGTTGGCTGATAGACTGCATGGGGACCTACTTACTACTGTAGCTCGGGTCTGCCTTCCTGCTTTCTTGTAGCTCCCATATTCAGTGGTATACCTTAACAGACAAAATGTATTTTTTCAATGGGAGCTGAGGAGAAAAAGTGTGGTATTGAAGATAGCTCCCACAGGAAAGCAGCTGCAAATGTGACACCGTGCTGGCTGATAGACTGCATGGCGTCCTACTTACTACTGTAGCTGGGGTCTGCCTTCCTGCTTTCTTGTAGCTCCCATACTCAGTGGTATAACTTAACAGACAAAATGTATTTTTTCAATGGGAGCTGAGGAGAAAAAGTGTGGTATTGAAGATAGCTCTCACACGAAAGCAGATGCAAATGTGACACCGTGCTGGCTGATAGACTGCATGGGGACCTACTTACTACTGTAGCTGGGGTCTGCCTTCCTGCTTTCTTGTAGCTCCCATACTCAGTGGCATAACTTAACAGACACATGTATTTTTTCAATGGGACCTGAACAGAAAAACTGTGGTATTGAAGATAGCTCCCACAGGAAAGCAGCTGCAAATGTGACACCGTGCTGGCTGATAGACTGCATGGGGACCTACTTACTGCTGTAGCTGGGGTCTGCCTTCCTGCTTTCTTGTAGCTCCCATACTCAGCTATATAATTTAACAGACAAAATGTATTTAATTCAATGGCAGCAGAACAGAAAAAGTGTGGTATTGAAGATAGCTCCCACAGGAAAGCAGCTGCAAATGTGACACCGTGCTGGCTGATAGACTGCATGGGGATCTACTTACTGCTGTAGCTGGGGTCTGCCTTCCTGCTTTCTTGTAGCTCCCATACTCAGCGGTATACCTTAACAGACAAACGTATTTTTTCAATGGGAGCTGAGGAGAAAAACTGTGGTATTGAAGATAGCTCCCACAGGAAAGCAGCTGCAAATGTGACACCGTGCTGGCTGATAGACTGCATGGGGACCTACTTACTAGTGTAGCTGGGGTCTGCCTTCCTGCTTTCTTGTAGCTCCCATATTCAGTGGTATACCTTTACAGACAAAATGTATTTTATTCAATGGGAGCTGAGGAGAAAAAGTGTGGTATTGAAGATATTTCCCACAGGAAAGCAGCTGCAAATGTGACACCGTGCTGGCTGATAGACTGCATGGGGACCTACTTACTACTGTAGCTGGGGTCTGCCTTCCTGCTTTCTTGTAGCTCCCATACTCAGCTATATAATTTAACAGACAAAATGTATTTAATTCAATGGGAGCTGAACAGAAAAAGTGTGGTATTGAAGATAGCTCCCACAGGAAAGCAGCGGCAAATGTGACACCGTGCTGGCTGATAGACTGCATGGGGACCTACTTACTACTGTAGCTGGGGTCTGCCTTCGTGCTTTCTTGTAGCTCCCATACTCAGCGGTATACCTTAACAGACACATGTATTTTTTCAAAGGGAGCTGAACAGAAAAAGTGTGGTATTGAAGATAACTCCCACAGGAAAGCAGCTGCAAATGTGACACCGTGCTGGCTGATAGACTGCATGGGGACCTACTTACTACTGTAGCTGGGGTCTGCCTTCCTGCTTTCTTGTAGCTCCCATACTCAGTGGCATAACTTAACAGACACATGTACTTTTTCAAAGGGAGCTGAGGAGAAAAAGTGTGGTATTGAAGATAACTCCCACAGGAAAGCAGCTGCAAATGTGACACCGTGCTGGCTGATAGACTGCATGGGGACCTACTTACTACTGTAGCTGGGGTCTGCCTTCCTGCTTTCTTGTAGCTCCCATACTCAGTGGTATACCTTAATAGACACATGTATTTTTTCAATGGGAGCTGAGGACAAAAAGTGTGGTATTGAAGATAGCTCCCACAGGAAAGCAGCTGCAAATGTGACACCGTGCTGGCTGATAGACTGCATGGGGACCTACTTACTACTGTAGGTGGGGTCTGCCTTCCTGCTTTCTTGTAGCTCCCATACTCAGTGGCATAACTTAACAGACACATGTATTTTTTCAAAGGGAGCTGAGGAGAAAAAGTGTGGTATTGAAGATAGCTCCCACAGGAAAGCAGCTGCAAATGTGACACCGTGCTGGCTGATAGACTGCATGGAGACCTACTTACTACTGTAGCTGGGGTCTGTCTTCCTGCTTTCTTGTAACTCCCATAGTCAGTGGTATAATTTAACAGACAAAATGTATTTTATTCAATGGGAGATGAACAGAAAAAGTGTGGTATTGAAGATAGCTCCCACAGGAAAGCAGCTGTAAATGTGACACCGTGCTGGCTGATAGACTGCATGGGGACCTACTTACTACTGTAGCTGGGGTCTGCCTTCCTGCTTTCTTGTACCTCCCATGCTCAGTGGCATAACTTAATAGACACATGTATTTTTTCAATGGGAGCTGAACAGAAAAAGTGTGGTATTGAAGATAGCTCCCACAGGAAAGCATCTGCAAATGTGACACCGTGCTGGCTGATAGACTGCATGGGGACCTACTTACTACTGTAGCAGGGGTCTGCCTTCCTGCTTTCTTGTAGCTCCCATACTCAGTGGCATAACTTAACAGACACATGTACTTTTTCAAAGGGAGCTGAGGAGAAAAAGTGTGGTATTGAAGATAACTCCCACAGGAAAGCAGCTGCAAATGTGACACCGTGCTGGCTGATAGACTGCATGGGGACCTACTTACTACTGTAGCTGGGGTCTGCCTTCCTGCTTTCTTGTAGCTCCCATACTCAGTGGTATACCTTAATAGACACATGTATTTTTTCAATGGGAGCTGAGGAGAAAAAGTGTGGTATTGAAGATAGCTCCCACAGGAAAGCAGCTGCAAATGTGACACCGTGCTGGCTGATAGACTGCATGGGGACCTACTTACTACTGTAGCTGGGGTCTGCCTTCCTGCTTTCTTGTAGCTCCCATACTCAGTGGCATAACTTAACAGACACATGTATTTTTTCAAAGGGAGCTGAGGAGAAAAAGTGTGGTATTGAAGATAGCTCCCACAGGAAAGCAGCTGCAAATGTGACACCGTGCTGGCTGATAGACTGCATGGAGACCTACTTACTACTGTAGCTGGGGTCTGTCTTCCTGCTTTCTTGTAACTCCCATAGTCAGTGGTATAATTTAACAGACAAAATGTATTTTATTCAATGGGAGCTGAACAGAAAAAGTGTGGTATTGAAGATAGCTCCCACAGGAAAGCAGCTGCAAATGTGACACCGTGCTGGCTGATAGACTGCATGGGGACCTACTTACTACTGTAGCTGGGGTCTGCCTTCCTGCTTTCTTTTAGCTCACATATTCAGTGGCATAACTTAATAGACACATGTATTTTTTCAATGGGAGCTGAACAGAAAAAGTGTGGTATTGAAGATAGCTCCCACAGGAAAGCATCTGCAAATGTGACACCGTGCTGGCTGATAGACTGCATGGGGACCTACTTACTACTGTAGCAGGGGTCTGCCTTCCTGCTTTCTTGTAGCTCCCATACTCAGTGGCATAACTTAACAGACACATGTACTTTTTCAAAGGGAGCTGAGGAGAAAAAGTGTGGTATTGAAGATAACTCCCACAGGAAAGCAGCTGCAAATGTGACACCGTGCTGGCTGATAGACTGCATGGGGACCTACTTACTACTGTAGCTGGGGTCTGCCTTCCTGCTTTCTTGTAGCTCCCATACTCAGTGGTATACCTTAATAGACACATGTATTTTTTCAATGGGAGCTGAGGACAAAAACTGTGGTATTGAAGATAGCTCCCACAGGAAAGCAGCTGCAAATGTGACACCGTGCTGGCTGATAGACTGCATGGGGACCTACTGACTACTGTAGCTGGGGTCTGCCTTCCTGCTTTCTTGTAGCTCCCATATTCAGTGGTATAACTTAACAGACACATGTATTTTTTCAATGGGAGCTGAACAGAAAAAGTGTGGTATTGAAGATAGCTCCCACAGGAAAGCAGCTGCAAATGTGACACCGTGCTGGCTGATAGACTGCATGGGGACCTACTTACTACTGTAGCTGGGGTCTGCCTTCCTGCTTTCTTGTAGCTCCCATATTCAGTGGCATAACTTAACAGACACATGTATTTTTTCAATGGGAGCAGAACAGAAAAAGTGTGGTATTGAAGATAGCTCGCACAGGAAAGCAGCTGCAAATGTGACACCGTGCTGGCTGATAGACTGCATGGGGACCTACTTACTACTGTAGCTGGGGTCTGCCTTCCTGCTTTCTTGTAGCTCCCATATTCACTGGTATTCCTTAACAGAAAAAATGTATTTTTTTCAATGGGAGCTGAGGAGAAAAAGTGTGGTATTGAAGATAGCTCCCACAGGAAAGCAGCTGCAAATGTGACACCGTGCTGGCTGATAGACTGCATGGGGACCTACTTACTACTGTAGCTGGGGTCTGCCTTCCTGCTTTCTTGTAGCTCCCATATTCACTGGTATTCCTTAACAGAAAAAATGTATTTTTTACAATGGGAGCTGAGGAGAAAAAGTGTGGTATTGAAGATAGCTCCCACAGGAAAGCAGCTGCAAATGTGACACCGTGCTGGCTGATAGACTGCATGGGGACCTACTTACTACTGTAGCTGGGGTCTGCCTTCCTGCTTTCTTGTAGCTCCCATATTCACTGGTATTCCTTAACAGAAAAAATGTATTTTTTTCAATGGGAGCTGAGGAGAAAAAGTGTGGTATTGAAGATAGCTCCCACAGGAAAGCAGCTGCAAATGTGACACCGTGCTGGCTGATAGACTGCATGGGGACCTACTTACTACTGTAGCTGGGGTCTGCCTTCCTGCTTTCTTGTAGCTCCCATACTCAGGTGCTAACTTAACAGACACATGTATTTTTTCAATGGGAGCTGAACAGAAAAAGTGTGGTATTGAAGATAGCACCCACAGGAAAGCAGCTGCAAATGTGACACCGTGCTGGCTGATAGACTGCATGGGGACCTACTGACTACTGTAGCTGGGGTCTGCCTTTCTGCTTTCTTGTAGCTCCCAAATTCAGTGGTATACCTTAACAGACAAAATGTATTTTATTCAATGGGAGCTGAACAGAAAAAGTGTGGTATTGAAGATAGCTCCCACAGGAAAGCAGCTGCAAATGTGACACCGTGCTGGCTGATAGACTGCATGGGGACCTACTTACTGTTGTAACTGGGGTCTGCCTTCCTGCTTTCTTGTAGCTCCCATACTCAGTGGCATAACTTAATAGACACACGTATTTTTCCAATAGGAACTGAGGAGAAAAAGTGTGGTATTGAAGATAGCTCCCAGAGGAAAGCAGCTGGAAATGTGACACCGTGCTGGCTGATAGACTGCATGGGGACCTACTTACTACTGTAGCTGGGGTCTGCCTTCCTGCTTTCTTGTAGCTCCCATATTCACTGGTATTCCTTAACAGAAAAAATGTATTTTTTTCAATCGGAGCTGAGGAGAAAAAGTGTGGTATTGAAGATAGCTCCCACAGGAAAGCAGCTGCAAATGTGACACCGTGCTGGCTGATAGACTGCATGGGGACCTACTTACTACTGTAGCTGGGGTCTGCCTTCCTGCTTTCTTGTAGCTCCCATATTCACTGGTATTCCTTAACAGAAAAAATGTATTTTTTTCAATGGGAGCTGAGGAGAAAAAGTGTGGTATTGAAGATAGCTCCCACAGGAAAGCAGCTGCAAATGTGACACCGTGCTGGCTGATAGACTGCATGGGGACCTACTTACTACTGTAGCTGGGGTCTGCCTTCCTGCTTTCTTGTAGCTCCCATATTCACTGGTATTCCTTAACAGAAAAAATGTATTTTTTTCAATGGGAGCTGAGGAGAAAAAGTGTGGTATTGAAGATAGCTCCCACAGGAAAACAGCTGCAAATGTGACACCGTGCTGGCTGATAGACTGCATGGGGACCTACTTACTACTGTAGCTGGGGTCTGCCTTCCTGCTTTCTTGTAGCTCCCATACTCAGGTGCTAACTTAACAGACACATGTATTTTTTCAATGGGAGCTGAACAGAAAAAGTGTGGTATTGAAGATAGCTCCCACAGGAAAGCAGCTGCAAATGTGACACCGTGCTGGCTGATAGACTGCATGGGGACCTACTTACTACTGTAGCTGGGGTCTGCCTTCCTGCTTTCTTGTAGCTCCCATACTCAGTGGCATAACTTAACATACACATGTATTTTTTCAAAGGGAGCTGAGGATAAAACTGTGGTATTGAAGATAGCTCCCACAGGAAAGCAGCTGCAAATGTGACACCGTGCTGGCTGATAGACTGCATGGGGACCTACTTACTACTGTAGCTGGGGTCTGCCTTCCTGCTTTCTTGTAGCTCCCATACTCAGTGGTATACCTTAATAGACACGTTTTTTTTCAATGGGAGCTGAACAGAAAAAGTGTGGTATTGAAGATAGCACCCACAGGAAAGCAGCTGCAAATGTGACACCGTGCTGGCTGATAGACTGCATGGGGACCTACTGACTACTGTAGCTGGGGTCTGCCTTTCTGCTTTCTTGTAGCTCCCAAATTCAGTGGTATACCTTAACAGACAAAATGTATTTTTTACAATGGGAGCTGAACAGAAAAAGTGTGGTATTGAAGATAGCTCCCACAGGAAAGCAGCTGCAAATGTGACACCGTGCTGGCTGATAGACTGCATGGGGACCTACTTACTACTGTAGCTGGGGTCTGCCTTCCTGCTTTCTTGTAGCTCCCATATTCACTGGTATTCCTTAACAGAAAAAATGTATTTTTTTCAATGGGAGCTGAGGAGAAAAAGTGTGGTATTGAAGATAGCTCCCACAGGAAAGCAGCTGCAAATGTGACACCGTGCTGGCTGATAGACTGCATGGGGACCTACTTACTACTGTAGCTGGGGTCTGCCTTCCTGCTTTCTTGTAGCTCCCATACTCAGGTGCTAACTTAACAGACACATGTATTTTTTCAATGGGAGCTGAACAGAAAAAGTGTGGTATTGAAGATAGCACCCACAGGAAAGCAGCTGCAAATGTGACACCGTGCTGGCTGATAGACTGCATGGGGACCTACTGACTACTGTAGCTGGGGTCTGCCTTTCTGCTTTCTTGTAGCTCCCAAATTCAGTGGTATACCTTAACAGACAAAATGTATTTTATTCAATGGGAGCTGAACAGAAAAAGTGTGGTATTGAAGATAGCTCCCACAGGAAAGCAGCTGCAAATGTGACACCGTGCTGGCTGATAGACTGCATGGGGACCTACTTACTGTTGTAACTGGGGTCTGCCTTCCTGCTTTCTTGTAGCTCCCATACTCAGTGGCATAACTTAATAGACACACGTATTTTTCCAATAGGAACTGAGGAGAAAAAGTGTGGTATTGAAGATAGCTCCCAGAGGAAAGCAGCTGGAAATGTGACACCGTGCTGGCTGATAGACTGCATGGGGACCTACTTACTACTGTAGCTGGGGTCTGCCTTCCTGCTTTCTTGTAGCTCCCATATTCACTGGTATTCCTTAACAGAAAAAATGTATTTTTTTCAATCGGAGCTGAGGAGAAAAAGTGTGGTATTGAAGATAGCTCCCACAGGAAAGCAGCTGCAAATGTGACACCGTGCTGGCTGATAGACTGCATGGGGACCTACTTACTACTGTAGCTGGGGTCTGCCTTCCTGCTTTCTTGTAGCTCCCATATTCACTGGTATTCCTTAACAGAAAAAATGTATTTTTTTCAATGGGAGCTGAGGAGAAAAAGTGTGGTATTGAAGATAGCTCCCACAGGAAAGCAGCTGCAAATGTGACACCGTGCTGGCTGATAGACTGCATGGGGACCTACTTACTACTGTAGCTGGGGTCTGCCTTCCTGCTTTCTTGTAGCTCCCATACTCAGGTGCTAACTTAACAGACACATGTATTTTTTCAATGGGAGCTGAACAGAAAAAGTGTGGTATTGAAGATAGCTCCCACAGGAAAGCAGCTGCAAATGTGACACCGTGCTGGCTGATAGACTGCATGGGGACCTACTTACTACTGTAGCTGGGGTCTGCCTTCCTGCTTTCTTGTAGCTCCCATACTCAGTGGCATAACTTAACATACACATGTATTTTTTCAAAGGGAGCTGAGGATAAAACTGTGGTATTGAAGATAGCTCCCACAGGAAAGCAGCTGCAAATGTGACACCGTGCTGGCTGATAGACTGCATGGGGACCTACTTACTACTGTAGCTGGGGTCTGCCTTCCTGCTTTCTTGTAGCTCCCATACTCAGTGGTATACCTTAATAGACACGTTTTTTTTCAATGGGAGCTGAACAGAAAAAGTGTGGTATTGAAGATAGCACCCACAGGAAAGCAGCTGCAAATGTGACACCGTGCTGGCTGATAGACTGCATGGGGACCTACTGACTACTGTAGCTGGGGTCTGCCTTTCTGCTTTCTTGTAGCTCCCAAATTCAGTGGTATACCTTAACAGACAAAATGTATTTTATTCAATGGGAGCTGAACAGAAAAAGTGTGGTATTGAAGATAGCTCCCACAGGAAAGCAGCTGCAAATGTGACACCGTGCTGGCTGATAGACTGCATGGGGACCTACTTACTGTTGTAGCTGGGGTCTGCCTTCCTGCTTTCTTGTAGCTCCCATACTCAGTGGCATAACTTAATAGACACACGTATTTTTCCAATAGGAACTGAGGAGAAAAAGTGTGGTATTGAAGATAACTCCCAGAGGAAAGCAGCTGCAAATGTGACACCGTGCTGGCTGATAGACTGCATGGGGACCTACTTACTACTGTAGCTGGGGTCTGCCTTCCTGCTTTATGTAGCTCCCATACTCAGTGGCATAACTTAACAGACACATGTATTTTTTCAAAGGGAGCTGAGGAGAAAAAGTGTGGTATTGAAGATAGCTCCCACAGGAAAGCAGCTGCAAATGTGACACCGTGCTGGCTGATAGACTGCATGGAGACCTACTTACTACTGTAGCTGGGGTCTGTCTTCCTGCTTTCTTGTAACTCCCATAGTCAGTGGTATAATTTAACAGACAAAATGTATTTTATTCAATGGGAGATGAACAGAAAAAGTGTGGTATTGAAGATAGCTCCCACAGGAAAGCAGCTGCAAATGTGACACAGTGCTGGCTGATAGACTGCATGGGGACCTACTTACTACTGTAGCTGGGGTCTGCCTTCCTGCTTTCTTTTAGCTCCCATATTCAGTGGCATAACTTAATAGACACATGTATTTTTTCAATGGGAGCTGAACAGAAAAACTGTGGTATTGAAGATAGCTCCCACAGGAAAGCAGCTGCAAATGTGACACCGTGCTGGCTGATAGACTGCATGGGGACCTACTTACTACTGTAGCAGGGGTCTGCCTTCCTGCTTTCTTGTAGCTCCCATACTCAGTGGCATAACTTAACAGACACATGTATTTTTTCAATGGGAGCTGAACAGAAAAAGTGTGGTATTGAAGATAGCTCCCACAGGAAAGCAGCTGCAAATGTGACACCGTGCTTGCTGATAGACTGCATGGGGACCTACTGACTACTGTAGCTGGGGTCTGCCTTCCTGCTTTCTTGTAGCTCCCATATTCAGTGGTATACCTTAACAGACAAAATGTATTTATTCAAAGGGAGCTGAGGAGAAAAAGTGTGGTATTGAAGATAGCTCCCACAGGAAAGCAGCTGCAAATGTGACACCGTGCTGGCTGATAGACTGCATGGAGACCTACTTACTGTTGTAGGTGGGGTCTGCCTTCCTGCTTTCTTGTAGCTCCCATACTCAGTGGCATAACTTAATACACACACGTATTTTTCCAATAGGAACTGAGGAGAAAAAGTGTGGTATTGAAGATAACTCCCACAGGAAAGCAGCTGCAAATGTGACACCGTGCTGGCTGATAGACTGCATGGGGACCTACTTACTACTGTAGCTGGGGTCTGCCTTCCTGCTTTATGTAGCTCCCATACTCAGTGGCATAACTTAACAGACACATGTATTTTATTCAATGGGAGCTGAGGAGAAAAAGTGTGGTATTGAAGATAGCTCCCACAGGAAAGCAGCTGCAAATGTGACACCGTGCTGGCTGATAGACTGCATGGGGACCTACTGACTACTGTAGCTGGGGTCTGCCTTCCTGCTTTCTTGTAGCTCCCATATTCAGTGGTATAACTTAACAGACACATGTATTTTTTCAATCGGAGCTGAACAGAAAAAGTGTGGTATTGAAGATAGCTCCCACAGGAAAGCAGCTGCAAATGTGACACCGTGCTGGCTGATAGACTGCATGGGGACCTACTTACTACTGTAGCTGGGGTCTGCCTTCCTGCTTTCTTGTAGCTCCCATATTCAGTGGCATAACTTAACAGACACATGTATTTTTTCAATGGGAGCAGAACAGAAAAAGTGTGGTATTGAAGATAGCTCGCACAGGAAAGCAGCTGCAAATGTGACACCGTGCTGGCTGATAGACTGCATGGGGACCTACTTACTACTGTAGCTGGGGTCTGCCTTCCTGCTTTCTTGTAGCTCCCATATTCACTGGTATTCCTTAACAGAAAAAATGTATTTTTTTCAATGGGAGCTGAGGAGAAAAAGTGTGGTATTGAAGATAGCTCCCACAGGAAAGCAGCTGCAAATGTGACACCGTGCTGGCTGATAGACTGCATGGGGACCTACTTACTACTGTAGCTGGGGTCTGCCTTCCTGCTTTCTTGTAGCTCCCATATTCACTGGTATTCCTTAACAGAAAAAATGTATTTTTTTCAATGGGAGCTGAGGAGAAAAAGTGTGGTATTGAAGATAGCTCCCACAGGAAAGCAGCTGCAAATGTGACACCGTGCTGGCTGATAGACTGCATGGGGACCTACTTACTACTGTAGCTGGGGTCTGCCTTCCTGCTTTCTTGTAGCTCCCATACTCAGGTGCTAACTTAACAGACACATGTATTTTTTCAATGGGAGCTGAACAGAAAAAGTGTGGTATTGAAGATAGCTCCCACAGGAAAGCAGCTGCAAATGTGACACCGTGCTTGCTGATAGACTGCATGGGGACCTAATTACTACTGTAGCTGGGGTCTGCCTTCCTGCTTTCTTCTAGCTCCCATACTCAGCGGTATAATTTAACAAACAAAATGTATTTTATTCAATGGGAGCTGAACAGAAAAAGTGTGGTATTGAAGATAGCTCCCACAGGAAAGCAGCTGCAAATGTGACACCGTGCTGGCTGATAGACTGCATGGGGACCTACTTACTACTGTAGCTGGGGTCTGCCTTCCTGCTTTCTTGTAGCTCCCATACTCAGTGGCATAACTTAATAGACACACGTATTTTTCCAATAAGAACTGAGGAGAAAAAGTGTGGTATTGAAGATAACTCCCAGAGGAAAGCAGCTGCAAATGTGACACCGTGCTGGCTGATAGACTGCATGGGGACCTACTTACTACTGTAGCTGGGGTCTGCCTTCCTGCTTTATGTAGCTCCCATACTCAGTGGCATAACTTAACAGACACATGTATTTTTTCAAAGGGAGCTGAGGAGAAAAAGTGTGGTATTGAAGATAGCTCCCACAGGAAAGCAGCTGCAAATGTGACACCGTGCTGGCTGATAGACTGCATGGAGACCTACTTACTACTGTAGCTGGGGTCTGTCTTCCTGCTTTCTTGTAACTCCCATAGTCAGTGGTATAATTTAACAGACAAAATGTATTTTATTCAATGGGAGCTGAACAGAAAAAGTGTGGTATTGAAGATAGCTCCCACAGGAAATCAGCTGCAAATGTGACACCGTGCTGGCTGATAGACTGCATGGGGACCTACTTACTACTGTAGCTGGGGTCTGCCTTCCTGCTTTCTTTTAGCTCCCATATTCAGTGGCATAACTTAATAGACACATGTATTTTTTCAATGGGAGCTGAGGGGAAAAAGTGTGGTATTGAAGATAGCTCCCACAGGAAAGCAGCTGCAAATGTGACACCGTGCTGGCTGATAGACTGCATGGGGACCTACTTACTACTGTAGCAGGGGTCTGCCTTCCTGCTTTCTTGTAGCTCCCATACTCAGTGGCATAACTTAACAGACACATGTATTTTTTCAAAGGGAGCTGAGGAGAAAAAGTGTGGTATTGAAGATAACTCCCACAGGAAAGCAGCTGCAAATGTGACACCGTGCTGGCTGATAGACTGCATGGGGACCTACTTACTACTGTAGCTGGGGTCTGCCTTCCTGCTTTCTTGTAGCTCCCATACTCAGTGGTATACCTTAATAGACACATGTATTTTTTCAATGGGAGCTGAGGAGAAAAACTGTGGTATTGAAGATAGCACCCACAGGAAAGGAGCTGCAAATGTGACACCGTGCTGGCTGATAGACTGCATGGGGACCTACTGACTACTGTAGCTGGTGTCTGCCTTCCTGCTTTCTTGTAGCTCCCATATTCAGTGGTATACCTTAACAGACAAAATGTATTTATTCAAAGGGAGCTGAGGAGAAAAAGTGTGGTATTGCAGATAGCTCCCACAGGAAAGCAGCTGCAAATGTGACACCGTGCTGGCTGATAGACTGCATGGAGACCTACTTACTGTTGTAGGTGGGGTCTGCCTTCCTGCTTTCTTGTAGCTCCCATACTCAGTGGCATAACTTAATACACACACGTATTTTTCCAATAGGAACTGAGGAGAAAAAGTGTGGTATTGAAGATAACTCCCACAGGAAAGCAGCTGCAAATGTGACACCGTGCTGGCTGATAGACTGCATGGGGACCTACTTACTACTGTAGCTGGGGTCTGCCTTCCTGCTTTATGTAGCTCCCATACTCAGTGGCATAACTTAACAGACACATGTATTTTATTCAATGGGAGCTGAGGAGAAAAAGTGTGGTATTGAAGATAGCTCCCACAGGAAAGCAGCTGCAAATGTGACACCGTGCTGGCTGATAGACTGCATGGGGACCTACTGACTACTGTAGCTGGGGTCTGCCTTCCTGCTTTCTTGTAGCTCCCATATTCAGTGGTATAACTTAACAGACACATGTATTTTTTCAATGGGAGCTGAACAGAAAAAGTGTGGTATTGAAGATAGCTCCCACAGGAAAGCAGCTGCAAATGTGACACCGTGCTGGCTGATAGACTGCATGGGGACCTACTTAATACTGTAGCTGGGGTCTGCCTTCCTGCTTTCTTGTAGCTCCCATATTCAGTGGCATAACTTAACAGAGACATGTATTTTTTCAATGGGAGCAGAACAGAAAAAGTGTGGTATTGAAGATAGCTCGCACAGGAAAGCAGCTGCAAATGTGACACCGTGCTGGCTGATAGACTGCATGGGGACCTACTTACTACTGTAGCTGGGGTCTGCCTTCCTGCTTTCTTGTAGCTCCCATATTCACTGGTATTCCTTAACAGAAAAAATGTATTTTTTTCAATGGGAGCTGAGGAGAAAAAGTGTGGTATTGAAGATAGCTCCCACAGGAAAGCAGCTGCAAATGTGACACCGTGCTGGCTGATAGACTGCATGGGGACCTACTTACTACTGTAGCTGGGGTCTGCCTTCCTGCTTTCTTGTAGCTCCCATACTCAGGTGCTAACTTAACAGACACATGTATTTTTTCAATGGGAGCTGAACAGAAAAAGTGTGGTATTGAAGATAGCTCCCACAGGAAAGCAGCTGCAAATGTGACACCGTGCTTGCTGATAGACTGCATGGGGACCTACTTACTACTGTAGCTGGGGTCTGCCTTCCTGCTTTCTTCTAGCTCCCATACTCAGCGGTATAATTTAACAAACAAAATGTATTTTATTCAATGGGAGCTGAACAGAAAAAGTGTGGTATTGAAGATAGCTCCCACAGGAAAGCAGCTGCAAATGTGACACCGTGCTGGCTGATAGACTGCATGGGGACCTACTTACTACTGTAGCTGGGGTCTGCCTTCCTGCTTTCTTGTAGCTCCCATACTCAGTGGCATAACTTAACATACACATGTATTTTTTCAAAGGGAGCTGAGGATAAAACTGTGGTATTGAAGATAGCTCCCACAGGAAAGCAGCTGCAAATGTGACACCGTGCTTGCTGATAGACTGCATGGGGACCTACTTACTACTGTAGCTGGGGTCTGCCTTCCTGCTTTCTTATAGCTCCCATACTCAGTGGTATACCTTAATAGACACGTTTTTTTTCAATGGGAGCTGAACAGAAAAAGTGTGGTATTGAAGATAGCACCCACAGGAAAGGAGCTGCAAATGTGACACCGTGCTGGCTGATAGAGTGCATGGGGACCTACTGACTACTGTAGCTGGTGTCTGCCTTCCTGCTTTCTTGTAGCTCCCATATTCAGTGGTATACCTTAACAGACAAAATTATTTATTCAAAGGGAGCTGAACAGAAAAAGTGTGGTATTGAAGATAGCTCCCACAGGAAAGCAGCTGCAAATGTGACACCGTGCTGGCTGATAGACTGCATGGAGACCTACTTACTGTTGTAGCTGGGGTCTGCCTTCCTGCTTTCTTGTAGCTCCCATACTCAGTGGCATAACTTAATAGACACACGTATTTTTCCAATAAGAACTGAGGAGAAAAAGTGTGGTATTGAAGATAACTCGCACAGGAAAGCAGCTGCAAATGTGACACGGTGCTGGCTGATAGACTGCATGGGGACCTACTTACTACTGTAGCTGGGGTCTGCCTTCCTGCTTTATGTAGCTCCCATACTCAGTGGTATACCTTAACAGACACATGTATTTTTTCAAAGGGAGCTGAGGAGAAAAAGTGTGGTATTGAAGATAGCTCCCACAGGAAAGCAGCTGCAAATGTGACACCGTGCTGGCTGATAGACTGCATGGAGACCTACTTACTACTGTAGCTGGGGTCTGTCTTCCTGCTTTCTTGTAACTCCCATAGTCAGTGGTATAATTTAACAGACAAAATGTATTTTATTCAATGGGAGATGAACAGAAAAAGTGTGGTATTGAAGATAGCTCCCACAGGAAAGCAGCTGCAAATGTGACACCGTGCTGGCTGATAGACTGCATGGGGACCTACTTACTACTGTAGCTGGGGTCTGCCTTCCTGCTTTCTTTTAGCTCCCATATTCAGTGGCATAACTTAATAGACACATGTATTTTTTCAATGGGAGCTGAACAGAAAAAGTGTGGTATTAAAGATAGCTCCAACAGGAAAGCAGCTGCAAATGTGACACCGTGCTGGCTGATAGACTGCATGGGGACCTACTTACTACTGTAGCAGGGGTCTGCCTTCCTGCTTTCTTGTAGCTCCCATACTCAGTGGCATAACTTAACAGAAAAAATGTATTTTTTCAAAGGGAGCTGAGGAGAAAAAGTGTGGTATTGAAGATAACTCCCACAGGAAAGCAGCTGCAAATGTGACACCGTGCTGGCTGATAGACTGCATGGGGACCTACTTACTACTGTAGCTGGGGTCTGCCTTCCTGCTTTCTTGTAGCTCCCATACTCAGTGGTATACCTTAATAGACACATGTATTTTTTCAATGGGAGCTGAGGAGAAAAACTGTGGTATTGAAGATAGCACCCACAGGAAAGGAGCTGCAAATGTGACACCGTGCTGGCTGATAGACTGCATGGGGACCTACTGACTACTGTAGCTGGGGTCTGCCTTCCTGCTTTCTTGTAGCTCCCATATTCAGTGGTATACCTTAACAGACAAAATGTATTTATTCAAAGGGAGCTGAGGAGAAAAAGTGTGGTATTGAAGATAGCTCCCACAGGAAAGCAGCTGCAAATGTGACACCGTGCTGGCTGATAGACTGCATGGGGACCTACTTACTACTGTAGCTGGGGTCTGCCTTCCTGCTTTATGTAGCTCCCATACTCAGTGGCATAACTTAACAGACACATGTATTTTATTCAATGGGAGCTGAGGAGAAAAAGTGTGGTATTGAAGATAGCTCCCACAGGAAAGCAGCTGCAAATGTGACACCGTGCTGGCTGATAGACTGCATGGGGACCTACTTACTACTGTAGCTGGGGTCTGCCTTCCTGCTTTCTTGTAGCTCCCATATTCACTGGTATTCCTTAACAGAAAAAATGTATTTTTTTCAAAGGGAACTGAGGAGAAAAAGTGTGGTATTGAAGATAGCTCCCACAGGAAAGCAGCTGCAAATGTGACACCGTGCTGGCTGCTAGACTGCATGGGGACCTACTTACTACTGTAGCTGGGGTCTGCCTTCCTGCTTTCTTGTAGCTCCCATATTCACTGGTATTCCTTAACAGAAAAAATGTATTTTTTTCAATGGGAGCTGAGGAGAAAAAGTGTGGTATTGAAGATAGCTCCCACAGGAAAGCAGCTGCAAATGTGACACCGTGCTGGCTGATAGACTGCATGGGGCCCTACTTACTACTGTAGCTGGGGTCTGCCTTCCTGCTTTCTTGTAGCTCCCATACTCAGTGGCATAACTTAACAGACACATGTATTTTTTCAATGGGAGCTGAGGAGAAAAAGTGTGGTATTGAAGATAGCTCCCACAGGAAAGCAGCTGCAAATGTGACACCGTGCTGGCTGATAGACTGCATGGGGACCTACTGACTACTGTAGCTGGGGTCTGCCTTCCTGCTTTCTTGTAGCTCCCATATTCAGTGGTATAACTTAACAGACACATGTATTTTTTCAATGGGAGCTGAACAGAAAAAGTGTGGTATTGAAGATAGCTCCCACAGGAAAGCAGCTGCAAATGTGACACCGTGCTGGCTGATAGACTGCATGGGGACCTACTTACTACTGTAGCTGGGGTCTGCCTTCCTGCTTTATGTAGCTCCAATACTCAGTGGCATAACTTAACAGACACATGTATTTTTTCAAAGGGAACTGAGGAGAAAAAGTGTGGTATTGAAGATAACTCCCACAGGAAAGCAGCTGCAAATGTGACACCGTGCTGGCTGATAGACTGCATGGGGACCTACTTACTACTGTAGCTGGGGTCTGCCTTCCTGCTTTCTTGTAGCTCCCATACTCAGTGGCATAACTTAACAGACACATGTATTTTTTCAATGGGAGCTGAGGAGAACAAGTGTGGTATTGAAGATAGCTCCCACAGGAAAGCAGCTGCAAATGTGACACTGTGCTGGCTGATAGACTGCATGGAGACCTACTGATTACTGTAGCTGGGGTCTGCCTGCCTGCTTTCTTGTAGCTCCCATACTCAGCGGTATACCTTAACAGACACATGTATTTTTTCAATGGGAGCTGAGGAGAAAAACTGTGGTATTGAAGATAGCACCCACAGGAAAGGAGCTGCAAATGTGACACCGTGCTGGCTGATAGACTGCATGGGGACCTACTGACTACTGTAGCTGGTATCTGCCTTCCTGCTTTCTTGTAGCTCCCATATTCAGTGGTATACCTTAACAGACAAAATTATTTATTCAAAGGGAGCTGAACAGAAAAAGTGTGGTATTGAAGATAGCTCCCACAGGAAAGCAGCTGCAAATGTGACACCGTGCTGGCTGATAGACTGCATGGGGACCTACTTACTGTTGTAGCTGGGGTCTGCCTTCCTGCTTTCTTGTAGCTCCGATACTCAGTGGCATAACTTAATAGACACACGTATTTTTCCAATAAGAACTGAGGAGAAAAAGTGTGGTATTGAAGATAACTCCCAGAGGAAAGCAGCTGCAAATGTGACACCGTGCTGGCTGATAGACTGCATGGGGACCTACTTAGTACTGTAGCTGGGGTCTGCCTTCCTGCTTTATGTAGCTCCCATACTCAGTGGCATAACTTAACAGACACATGTATTTTTTCAAAGGGAGCTGAGGAGAAAAAGTGTGGTATTGAAGATAGCTCCCACAGGAAAGCAGCTGCAAATGTGACACCGTGCTGGCTGATAGACTGCATGGAGACCTACTTACTGCTGTAGCTGGGGTCTGTCTTCCTGCTTTCTTGTAACTCCCATAGTCAGTGGTATAATTTAACAGACAAAATGTATTTTATTCAATGGGAGATGAATAGAAAAAGTGTGCTATTGAAGATAACTCCCACAGGAAAGCAGCTGCAAATGTGACACCGTGCTGGCTGATAGACTGCATGGGGACCTACTTACTACTGTAGCTGGGGTCTGCCTTCCTGCTTTCTTGTAGCTCCCATACTCAGTGGCATAACTTAACAGACACATGTATTTTTTCAAAGGGAGCTGAGGAGAAAAAGTGTGGTATTGAAGATAACTCCCACAGGAAAGCAGCTGCAAATGTGACACCGTGCTGGCTGATAGACTGCATGGGGACCTACTTACTACTGTAGCTGGGGTCTGCCTTCCTGCTTTATGTAGCTCCCATACTCAGTGGCATAACTTAACAGACACATGTATTTTTTCAAAGGGAGCTGAGGAGAAAAAGTGTGGTATTGAAGATAACTCCCACAGGAAAGCAGCTGCAAATGTGACACCGTGCTGGCTGATAGACTGCATGGGGACCTACTTACTACTGTAGCTGGGGTCTGCCTTCCTGCTTTCTTGTAGCTCCCATATTCAGTGGTATACCTTAACAGACACATGTATTTTTTCAAAGGGAGCTGAACAGAAAAAGTGTGGTATTGAAGATAGCTCCCACAGGAAAGCAGCTGCAAATATGACACAGTGCTGGCTGATACACTGCATGGAGACCTACTTACTGCTGTAGCTGGGGTCTGCCTTCATGCTTTCTTGTAGCTCCCATACTCAGTGGCATAACTTAACAGACAAAATGTATTTTTTCAATGGGAGCTGAACAGAAAAAGTGTGGTATTGAAGATAGCTCCCACAGGAAAGCAGCTGCAAATGTGACACCGTGCTGGCTGATAGACTGCATGGGGACATACTTACTACTGTAGCTGGGGTCTGCCTTCCTGCTTTCTTGTAGCTCCCATACTCAGCGGTATACCTTAACAGACACATGTATTTTTTCAATGGGAGCTGAGGAGAAAAACTGTGGTATTGAAGATAGCACCCACAGGAAAGGAGCTGCAAATGTGACACCGTGCTGGCTGATAGAGTGCATGGAGACCTACTTACTGTTGTAGCTGGGGTCTGCCTTCCTGCTTTCTTGTAGCTCTCATACTCAGTGGCATAACTTAATAGACACACGTATTTTTCCAATAAGAACTGAGGAGAAAAAGTGTGGTATTGAAGATAACTCCCAGAGGAAAGCAGCTGCAAATGTGACACCGTGCTGGCTGATAGACTGCATGGGGACCTACTTACTACTGTAGCTGGGGTCTGCCTTCCTGCTTTATGTAGCTCCCATACTCAGTGGCATAACTTAACAGACACATGTATTTTTTCAATGGGAGCTGAGGAGAACAAGTGTGGTATTGAAGATAGCTCCCACAGGAAAGCAGCTGCAAATGTGACACCGTGCTGGCTGATAGACTGCATGGAGACCTACTTACTACTGTAGCTGGGGTCTGCCTTCCTGCTTTCTTGTAGCTCCCATATTCAGTGGCATAACTTAATAGACACATGTATTTTTTCAATGGGAGCTGAACAGAAAAAGTGTGGTATTGAAGATAGCTCCCACAGGAAAGCAGCTGCAAATGTGACACCGTGCTGGCTGATAGACTGCATGGGGACCTACTTACTACTGTAGCTGGGGTCTGCCTTCCTGCTTTCTTGTAGCTCCCATATTCACTGGTATTCCTTAACAGAAAAAATTTTTCAATGGGAGCTGAGGAGAAAAAGTGTGGTATTGAAGATAGCTCCCACAGGAAAGCAGCTGCAAATGTGACACCGTGCTGGCTGATAGACTGCATGGGGACCTACTTACTACTGTAGCTGGGGTCTGCCTTCCTGCTTTCTTGTAGCTCCCATATTCACTGGTATTCCTTAACAGAAAAAATGTATTTTTTTCAATGGGAGCTGAGGAGAAAAAGTGTGGTATTGAAGATAGCTCCCACAGGAAAGCAGCTGCAAATGTGACACCGTGCTGGCTGATAGACTGCATGGGGACCTACTTACTACTGTAGCTGGGGTCTGCCTTCCTGCTTTCTTGTAGCTCCCATATTCACTGGTATTCCTTAACAGAAAAAATGTATTTTTTTCAATGGGAGCTGAGGAGAAAAAGTGTGGTATTGAAGATAGCTCCCACAGGAAAGCAGCTGCAAATGTGACACCGTGCTGGCTGATAGACTGCATGGGGACCTACTTACTACTGTAGCTGGGGTCTGCCTTCCTGCTTTCTTGTAGCTCCCATACTCAGTGGCATAACTTAACAGAAAAAATGTATTTTTTTCAATGGGAGCTGAGGAGAAAAAGTGTGGTATTGAAGATAGCTCCCACAGGAAAGCAGCTGCAAATGTGACACCGTGCTGGCTGATAGACTGCATGGGGACCTACTTACTACTGTAGCTGGGGTCTGCCTTCCTGCTTTCTTGTAGCTCCCATACTCAGTGGCATAACTTAACAGACACATGTAATTTTTCAATGGGAGCTGAGGAGAAAAAGTGTGGTATTGAAGATAGCTCCCACAGGAAAGCAGCTGCAAATGTGACACGGTGCTGGCTGATAGACTGCATGGGGACCTACTTACTACTGTAGCTGGGGTCTGCCTTCCTGCTTTCTTGTAGCTCCCATACTCAGGTGCTAACTTAACAGACACATGTATTTTTTCAATGGGAGCTGAACAGAAAAAGTGTGGTATTGAAGATAGCTCCCACAGGAAAGCAGCTGCAAATATGACACAGTGCTGGCTGATACACTGTATGGAGACCTACTTACTGCTGTAGCTGGGGTCTGCCTTCCTGCTTTCTTGTAGCTCCCATACTCAGTGGCATAACTTAACAGACAAAATGTATTTTTTCAATGGGAGCTGAACAGAAAAAGTGTGGTATTGAAGATAGCTCCCACAGGAAAGCAGCTGCAAATGTGACACCGTGCTGGCTGATAGACTGCATGGGGACATACTTACTACTGTAGCTGGGGTCTGCCTTCCTGCTTTCTTGTAGCTCCCATACTCAGCGGTATACCTTAACAGACACATGTATTTTTTCAATGGGAGCTGAGGAGAAAAACTGTGGTATTGAAGATAGCACCCACAGGAAAGGAGCTGCAAATGTGACACCGTGCTGGCTGATAGACTGCATGGGGACCTACTTACTACTGTAGCTGGGGTCTGCCTTCCTGCTTTCTTTTAGCTCCCATATTCAGTGGCATAACTTAATAGACACATGTATTTTTTCAATGGGAGCTGAACAGAAAAAGTGTGGTATTGAAGATAGCTCCCACAGGAATGCATCTGTAAATGTGACACCGTGCTGGCTGATAGACTGCATGGGGACCTACTTACTACTGTAGCAGGGGTCTGCCTTCCTGCTTTCTTGTAGCTCCCATACTCAGTGGCATAACTTAACTGAAAAAATGTATTTTTTCAAAGGGAGCTGAGGAGAAAAAGTGTGGTATTGAAGATAACTCCCACAGGAAAGCAGCTGCAAATGTGACACCGTGCTGGCTGATAGACTGCATGGGGACCTACTTACTACTGTAGCTGGGGTCTGCCTTCCTGCTTTCTTGTAGCTCCCATACTCAGTGGTATACCTTAATAGACACATGTATTTTTTCAATGGGAGCTGAGGAGAAAAACTGTGGTATTGAAGATAGCACCCACAGGAAAGGAGCTGCAAATGTGACACCGTGCTGGCTGATAGACTGCATGGGGACCTACTGACTACTGTAGCTGGGGTCTGCCTTCCTGCTTTCTTGTAGCTCCCATATTCAGTGGTATACCTTAACAGACAAAATGTATTTATTCAAAGGGAGCTGAGGAGAAAAAGTGTGGTATTGAAGATAGCTCCCACAGGAAAGCAGCTGCAAATGTGACACCGTGCTGGCTGATAGACTGCATGGGGACCTACTTACTACTGTAGCTGGGGTCTGCCTTCCTGCTTTATGTAGCTCCCATACTCAGTGGCATAACTTAACAGACACATGTATTTTATTCAATGGGAGCTGAGGAGAAAAAGTGTGGTATTGAAGATAGCTCCCACAGGAAAGCAGCTGCAAATGTGACACCGTGCTGGCTGATAGACTGCATGGGGACCTACTTACTACTGTAGCTGGGGTCTGCCTTCCTGCTTTCTTGTAGCTCCCATATTCACTGGTATTCCTTAACAGAAAAAATGTATTTTTTTCAATGGGAGCTGAGGAGAAAAAGTGTGGTATTGAAGATAGCTCCCACAGGAAAGCAGCTGCAAATGTGACACCGTGCTGGCTGATAGACTGCATCGGGCCCTACTTACTACTGTAGCTGGGGTCTGCCTTCCTGCTTTCTTGTAGCTCCCATACTCAGTGGCATAACTTAACAGACACATGTATTTTTTCAATGGGAGCTGAGGAGAAAAAGTGTGGTATTGAAGATAGCTCCCACAGGAAAGCAGCTGCAAATGTGACACCGTGCTGGCTGATAGACTGCATGGGGACCTACTTACTACTGTAGCTGGGGTCTGCCTTCCTGCTTTCTTGTAGCTCCCATACTCAGTGGCATAACTTCACAGACACATGTATTTTTTCAATGGGACCTGAACAGAAAAAGTGTGGTATTGAAGATAGCTCCCACAGGAAAGCAGCTGCAAATGTGACACCGTGCTGGCTGATAGACTGCATGGGGACCTACTTATTACTGTAGCTGGGGTCTGCCTTCCTGCTTTCTTGTAGCTCCCATACTCAGTGGTATACTTTAACAGACACATGTATTTTTTCAATGGGAGCAGAACAGAACAAGTGTGGTATTGAAGATAGCTCCCACAGGAAAGCAGCTGCAAATGTGACACCGTGCTGGCTGATAGACTGCATGGGGACCTACTTACTACTGTAGCTGGGGTCTGCCTTCCTGCTTTCTTGTAGCTCCCATACTCAGCGGTATACCTTAACAGACACATGTATTTTTTCAATGGGAGCAGAACAGAACAAGTGTGGTATTGAAGATAGCTCCCACAGGAAAGCAGCTGCAAATGTGACACCGTGCTGGCTGATAGACTGCATGGGGACCTACTGACTACTGTAGCTGGGGTCTGCCTTTCTGCTTTCTTGTAGCTCCCAAATTCAGTGGTATACCTTAACAGACAAAATGTATTTTATTCAATGGGAGCTGAACAGAAAAAGTGTGGTATTGAAGATAGCTCCCACAGGAAAGCAGCTGCAAATGTGACACCGTGCTGGCTGATAGACTGCATGGGGACCTACTTACTGTTGTAGCTGGGGTCTGCCTTCCTGCTTTCTTGTAGCTCCCATACTCAGTGGCATAACTTAATAGACACACGTATTTTTCCAATAGGAACTGAGGAGAAAAAGTGTGGTATTGAAGATAACTCCCAGAGGAAAGCAGCTGCAAATGTGACACCGTGCTGGCTGATAGACTGCATGGGGACCTACTTACTACTGTAGCTGGGGTCTGCCTTCCTGCTTTATGTAGCTCCCATACTCAGTGGCATAACTTAAGAGACACATGTATTTTATTCAATGGGAGCTGAGGAGAAAAAGTGTGGTATTGAAGATAGCTCCCACAGGAAAGCAGCTGCAAATGTGACACCGTGCTGGCTGATAGACTGCATGGGGACCTACTTACTACTGTAGCTGGGGTCTGCCTTCCTGCTTTCTTGTAGCTCCCATATTCACTGGTATTCCTTAACAGAAAAAATGTATTTTTTTCAATGGGAGCTGAGGAGAAAAAGTGTGGTATTGAAGATAGCTCCCACAGGAAAGCAGCTGCAAATGTGACACCGTGCTGGCTGATAGACTGCATGGGGACCTACTTACTACTGTAGCTGGGGTCTGCCTTCCTGCTTTCTTGTAGCTCCCATATTCACTGGTATTCCTTAACAGAAAAAATGTATTTTTTTCAATGGGAGCTGAGGAGAAAAAGTGTGGTATTGAAGATAGCTCCCACAGGAAAGCAGCTGCAAATGTGACACCGTGCTGGCTGATAGACTGCATGGGGACCTACTTACTACTGTAGCTGGGGTCTGCCTTCCTGCTTTCTTGTAGCTCCCATACTCAGTGGCATAACTTAACAGAAAAAATGTATTTTTTTCAATGGGAGCTGAGGAGAAAAAGTGTGGTATTGAAGATAGCTCCCACAGGAAAGCAGCTGCAAATGTGACACCGTGCTGGCTGATAGACTGCATGGGGACCTACTTACTACTGTAGCTGGGGTCTGCCTTCCTGCTTTCTTGTAGCTCCCATACTCAGTGGCATAACTTAACAGACACATGTAATTTTTCAATGGGAGCTGAGGAGAAAAAGTGTGGTATTGAAGATAGCTCCCACAGGAAAGCAGCTGCAAATGTGACACCGTGCTGGCTGATAGACTGCATGGGGACCTACTTACTACTGTAGCTGGGGTCTGCCTTCCTGCTTTCTTGTAGCTCCCATACTCAGTGGCATAACTTAACAGACACATGTATTTTTTCAATGGGAGCTGAGGAGAAAAAGTGTGGTATTGAAGATAGCTCCCACAGGAAAGCAGCTGCAAATGTGACACCGTGCTGGCTGATAGACTGCATGGGGACCTACTTATTACTGTAGCTGGGGTCTGCCTTCCTGCTTTCTTGTAGCTCCCATACTCAGTGGTATACCTTAACAGACACATGTATTTTTTCAATGGGAGCAGAACAGAACAAGTGTGGTATTGAAGATAGCTCCCACAGGAAAGCAGCTGCAAATGTGACACCGTGCTGGCTGATAGACTGCATGGGGACCTACTTACTACTGTAGCTGGGGTCTGCCTTCCTGCTTTCTTGTAGCTCCCATACTCAGTGGCATAACTTGACAGACAAAATGTATTTTTTCAATGGGAGCTGAACAGAAAAAGTGTGGTATTGAAGATAGTTCCCACAGGAAAGCAGCTGCAAATGTGACACTGTGCTGGCTGATAGACTGCATGGGGACCTACTTACTACTGTAGCTGGGGTCTGCCTTCCTGCTTTCTTGTAGCTCCCATACTCAGTGGCATAACTTAACAGACAAAATGTATTTTATTCAATGGGAGCTGAGGGGAAAAAGTGTGGTATTGAAGATAGCTCCCACAGGAAAGCAGCTGCAAATGTGACACCGTGCTGGCTGATAGACTGCATGGGGACCTACTTACTACTGTAGCTGGGGTCTGCCTTCCTGCTTTCTTGTAGC
This sequence comes from Colius striatus, assembly GCF_028858725.1. Taxonomy (NCBI): domain Eukaryota; kingdom Metazoa; phylum Chordata; class Aves; order Coliiformes; family Coliidae; genus Colius; species Colius striatus. The sequence continues at coordinate 657,151 of NW_026908523.1, read as the reverse complement.
TCCCATACTCAGTGGCATAACTTAAGAGACAAAATGTATTTTTTTCAATGGGAGCTGAGGAAAACAAGTGTGTTATTGAAGATAGCTCCCACAGGAAAGCAGCTGCACATGTGACACCGTGCTTGCTGATAGACTGCATGGGGACCTACTTACTACTGTAGCTGGGGTCTGCCTTCCTGCTTTCTTGTAGCTCCCATACTCAGTGGCATAACTTAACAGACAAAATGTATTTTATTCAATGGGAGCTGAACAGAAAAAGTGTGGTATTGAAGATAGCTCCCACAGGAAAGCAGCTGCAAATGTGACACCGTGCTGGCTGATAGACTGCATGGGGACCTACTTACTACTGTAGCTGGGATCTGCCTTCCTGCTTTCTTGTAGCTCCCATATTCAGTGGTATACCTTAACAGACAAAATGTATTTTATTCAATGGGAGCTGAACAGAAAAAGTGTGGTATTGAAGATAGCTCCCACAGGAAAGCAGCTGCAAATGTGACACCGTGCTGGCTGATAGACTGCATGGGGACCTACTGACTACTGTAGCTGGGGTCTGCCTTCCTGCTTTTTGTAGCTGCCATACTCAGTGGCATAACTTAACAGACAAAATGTATTTTTTCAATGGGAGCTGAGGGGAAAAAGTGTGGTATTGAAGATCGCTCCCACAGGAAAGCAGCTGCAAATGTAACACCGTGCTGACTGATAGACTGCATGGGGACCTACTTACTACTGTAGCTGGGGTCTGCCTTCCTGCTTTCTTGTAGCTCCCATACTCAGTGGCATAACTTCACAGACACATGTATTTTTTCAATGGGAGCTGAACAGAAAAAGTGTGGTATTGAGTATAACTCCCACAGGAAAGCAGCTGCAAATGTGACACCGTGCTGGCTGATAGACTGCATGGGGACCTACTTACTACTGTAGCTGGGGTCTGTCTTCCTGCTTTCTTGTAGCTCCCATACTCAGTGGCATAACTTAACAGACAAAATGTATTTTTTCAATGGGAGCTGAACAGAAAAAGTGTGGTATTGAAGATAGTTCCCACAGGAAAGCAGCTGGAAATGTGACACTGTGCTGGCTGATAGACTGCATGGGGACCTACTTACTACTGTAGCTGGGGTCTGCCTTCCTGCTTTCTTGTAGCTCCCATACTCAGCGGTATAACTTAAGAGACAAAATGTATTTTATTCAATGGGAGCTGAGGGGAAAAAGTGTGGTATTGAAGATAGCTCCCACAGGAAAGCAGCTGAAATGTGACACCGTGCTGGCTGATAGACTGCATGGGGACCTACTTACTACTGTAGCTGGGGTCTGCCTTCCTGCTTTCTTGTAGCTCCCATACTCAGTGGCATAACTTAACAGACAAAATGTATTTTTTTCAATGGGAGCTGAGGAGAACAAGTGTGGTATTGAAGATAGCTCCCACAGGAAAGCAGCTGCAAATGTGACACCGTGCTGGCTGATAGACTGCATGGGGACCTACTTACTACTGTAGCTGGGGTCTGCCTTCCTGCTTTCTTGTAGCTCCCATATTCAGTGGTATACCTTAACAGACAAAATGTATTTTATTCAATGGGAGCTGAACAGAAAAAGTGTGGTATTGAAGATAGCTCCCACAGGAAAGCAGCTGCAAATGTGACACCGTGCTGGCTGATAGACTGCATGGGGACCTACTTACTACTGTAGCTGGGGTCTGCCTTCCTGCTTTCTTGTAGCTCCCATACTCAGTGGTATACCTTAACAGACACGTGTATTTTTTCAAAGGAAGCGGAACAGAAAAAGTGTGGTATTGAAGATAGCTCCCACAGGAAAGCAGCTGCAAATGTGACACCGTGCTGGTTGATAGACTGCATGGGGATCTACTTACTACTGTAGCTGGGGTCTGTCTTCCTGCTTTCTTGTAGCTCCCATAATCAGTGGCATAACTTCACAGACACATGTATTTTTTTAATGGGAGCTGAACAGAAAAAGTGTGGTATTGAAGACAACTCCCACAGGAAAGCAGCTGCAAATGTGACACCGTGCTGGCTGATAGACTGCATGGGGACCTACTTACTACTGTAGCTGGGGTCTGCCTTCCTGCTTTCTTGTAGCTCCCATACTCAGTGGCATAACTTAACAGACAAAATGTATTTTATTCAATGGGAGCTGAACAGAAAAAGCGTGGTATTGAAGATAGTTCCCACAGGAAAGCAGCTGCAAATGTGACACCGTGCTGGCTGATAGACTGCATGGGGACCTACTTACTACTGTAGCTGGGGTCTGCCTTCCTGCTTTCTTGTAGCTCCCATATTCAGTGGTATACCTTAACAGACAAAATGAATTTTATTCAATGGCAACTGAACAGAAAAAGTGTAGTATTGAAGATAGCTCCCACAGGAAAGCAGCTGCAAATGTGACACCGTGCTGGCTGATAGACTGCATGGGGACCTACTTACTACTGTAGCTGGGGTCTACCTTCCTGCTTTCTTGTAGCTCCCATACTCAGTGGTATACCTTAACAGACACGTGTATTTTTTCAAAGGAAGCGGCACAGAAAAAGTGTGGTATTGAAGATAGCTCCCACAGGAAAGCAGCTGCAAATGTGACACCGTGCTGGCTGATAGACTGCATGGGGACCTAGTTAATACTGTAGCTGGGGTCTGCCTTCCTGCTTTCTTGTAGCTCCCATACTCAGTGGCATAACTTAACAGACAAAATGTATTTTTTCAATGGGAGCTGAGGGGAAAAAGTGTGGTATTGAAGATAGCTCCCACAGGAAAGCAGCTGCAAATGTAACACCGTGCTGACTGATAGACTGCATGGGGACCTACTTACTACTGTAGCTGGGGTCTGCCTTCCTGCTTTCTTGTAGCTCCCATATGCAGTGGTATACCTTAACAGACAAAATGTATTTTATTCAATGGGAGCTGAACAGAAAAAGTGTGGTATTGAAGATAGCTCCCACAGGAAAGCAGCTGCAAATGTGACACCGTGCTGGCTGATAGACTGCATGGGGACCTACTTACTACTGTAGCTGGGGTCTGCCTTCCTGCTTTCTTGTAGCTCCCATACTCAGCGGTTTAACTTAACAGACAAAATGTATTTTTTTCAATGGGAGCTGAGGAGAAAAATTGTGGTATTGAAGATAGCTCCCACAGGAAAGCAGCTGCAAATGTGACACCGTGCTGGCTGATAGACTGCATGGGGACCTACTTACTACTGTAGCTGGGGTCTGCCTTCCTGCTTTCTTGTAGCTCCCATACTCAGTGGCAAAACTTTACAGACACATGTATTTTTTTAATGGGAGCTGAGGAGAAAAAGTGTGGTATTGAAGATAGCTCCCACAGGAAAGGAGCTGCAAATGTAACACCGTGCTGGCTGATAGACTGCATGGGGACCTACTTACTACTGTAGCTGGGGTCTGCCTTCCTGCTTTCTTGTAGCTCCCATACTCAGCGGTATAATTTAACGGACAAAATGTATTTTATTCAATGGGAACTGAACAGAAAAATTGTGGTACTGAAGATAGCTCCCACAGGAAAGCAGCTGCAAATGTGACACCGTGCTGGCTGATAGACTGCATGGGTATCTACTTACTACTGTAGCTGGGGTCTGCCTTCCTGCTTTCTTGTAGCTCCCATACTCAGTGGCATAACTTAACAGAACAAATGTATTTTATTGAATGGGAGCTGAACAGAAAAATTGTGGTATTGAAGATAGCTCCCACAGGAAAGCAGCTGCAAATGTGACACCGTGCTGGCTGATATACTGCATGGGTATCTACTTACTACTGTAGCTGGGGTCTGCCTTCCTGCTTTCTTGTAGCTCCCATACTCAGTGGCATAACTTAACAGACAAAATGTATTTTTTCAATGGGAGCTGAGGGGAAAAAGTGTGGTATTGAAGATAGTTCCCACAGGAAAGTAGCTGCAAATGTGACACCGTGCTGGTTGATAGACTGCATGGGGACCTACTTACTACTGTAGCTGGGGTCTGCCTTCCTGCTTTCTTGTAGCTCCCATACTCAGTGGCATAAGTTAACAGACAAAATGTATTTTTTTCAATGGGAGCTCAGGAGAAAAAGTGTGGAATTGAAGATAGCTCCCACAGGAAAGCAGCTGCAAATGTGACACCGTGTTGGCTGATAGACTGCATGGGGACCTACTTACTACTGTAGCTGGGGTCTGCCTTCCTGCTTTCTTGTAGCTCCCATACTCAGTGGCATAACTTAACAGACAAAATGTATTTTTTCAATGGGAGCTGAACAGAAAAAGTGTGGTATTGAAGATAGTTCCCACAGGAAAGCAGCTGCAAATGTGACACTGTGCTGGCTGATAGACTGCATGGGGACCTACTTACTACTGTAGCTGGGGTCTGCCTTCCTGCTTTCTTGTAGCTCCCATACTCAGTGGCATAACTTAAGAGACAAAATGTATTTTTTTCAATGGGAGCTGAGGAAAACAAGTGTGGTATTGAAGATAGCTCCCACAGGAAAGCAGCTGCAAATGTGACACCGTGCTGGCTGATAGACTGCATGGGGACCTACTTACTACTGTAGCTGGGGTCTGCCTTCCTGCTTTCTTGTAGCTTCCATACTCAGTGGCATAACTTAACAGACAAAATGTATTTTATTCAATGGGAGCTGAACAGAAAAAGTGTGGTATTGAAGATAGCTCCCACAGGAAAGCAGCTGCAAATGTGACACCGTGCTGGCTGATAGACTGCATGGGGACCTACTTACTACTGTAGCTGGGATCTGCCTTCCTGCTTTCTTGTAGCTCCCATATTCAGTGGTATACCTTAACAGACAAAATGTATTTTATTCAATGGGAGCTGAACAGAAAAAGTGTGGTATTGAAGATAGCTCCCACAGGAAAGCAGCTGCAAATGTGACACCGTGCTGGCTGATAGACTGCATGGGGACCTACTGACTACTGTAGCTGGGGTCTGCCTTCCTGCTTTTTGTAGCTGCCATACTCAGTGGCATAACTTAACAGACAAAATGTATTTTTTCAATGGGAGCTGAGGGGAAAAAGTGTGGTATTGAAGATCGCTCCCACAGGAAAGCAGCTGCAAATGTAACACCGTGCTGGCTGATAGACTGCATGGGGACCTACTTACTACTGTAGCTGGGGTCTGCCTTCCTGCTTTCTTGTAGCTCCCATACTCAGTGGCATAACTTCACAGACACATGTATTTTTTCAATGGGAGCTGAACAGAAAAAGTGTGGTATTGAGTATAACTCCCACAGGAAAGCAGCTGCAAATGTGACACCGTGCTGGCTGATAGACTGCATGGGGACCTACTTACTACTGTAGCTGGGGTCTGTCTTCCTGCTTTCTTGTAGCTCCCATACTCAGTGGCATAACTTAACAGACAAAATGTATTTTTTCAATGGGAGCTGAACAGAAAAAGTGTGGTATTGAAGATAGTTCCCACAGGAAAGCAGCTGGAAATGTGACACTGTGCTGGCTGATAGACTGCATGGGGACCTACTTACTACTGTAGCTGGGGTCTGCCTTCCTGCTTTCTTGTAGCTCCCATACTCAGCGGTATAACTTAAGAGACAAAATGTATTTTATTCAATGGGAGCTGAGGGGAAAAAGTGTGGTATTGAAGATAGCTCCCACAGGAAAGCAGCTGAAATGTGACACCGTGCTGGCTGATAGACTGCATGGGGACCTACTTACTACTGTAGCTGGGGTCTGCCTTCCTGCTTTCTTGTAGCTCCCATGCTCAGTGGCATAACTTAACAGACAAAATGTATTTTTTTCAATGGGAGCTGAGGAGAACAAGTGTGGTATTGAAGATAGCTCCCACAGGAAAGCAGCTGCAAATGTGACACCGTGCTGGCTGATAGACTGCATGGGGACCTACTTACTACTGTAGCTGGGGTCTGCCTTCCTGCTTTCTTGTAGCTCCCATATTCAGTGGTATACCTTAACAGACAAAATGTATTTTATTCAATGGGAGCTGAACAGAAAAAGTGTGGTATTGAAGATAGCTCCCACAGGAAAGCAGCTGCAAATGTGACACCGTGCTGGCTGATAGACTGCATGGGGACCTACTTACTACTGTAGCTGGGGTCTGCCTTCCTGCTTTCTTGTAGCTCCCATACTCAGTGGTATACCTTAACAGACACGTGTATTTTTTCAAAGGAAGCGGAACAGAAAAAGTGTGGTATTGAAGATAGCTCCCACAGGAAAGCAGCTGCAAATGTGACACCGTGCTGGCTGATAGACTGCATGGGGATCTACTTACTACTGTAGCTGGGGTCTGTCTTCCTGCTTTCTTGTAGCTCCCATAATCAGTGGCATAACTTCACAGACACATGTATTTTTTTAATGGGAGCTGAACAGAAAAAGTGTGGTATTGAAGACAACTCCCACAGGAAAGCAGCTGCAAATGTGACACCGTGCTGGCTGATAGACTGCATGGGGACCTACTTACTACTGTAGCTGGGGTCTGCCTTCCTGCTTTCTTGTAGCTCCCATACTCAGTGGCATAACTTAACAGACAAAATGTATTTTATTCAATGGGAGCTGAACAGAAAAAGCGTGGTATTGAAGATAGTTCCCACAGGAAAGCAGCTGCAAATGTGACACCGTGCTGGCTGATAGACTGCATGGGGACCTACTTACTACTGTAGCTGGGGTCTGCCTTCCTGCTTTCTTGTAGCTCCCATATTCAGTGGTATACCTTAACAGACAAAATGAATTTTATTCAATGGCAACTGAACAGAAAAAGTGTAGTATTGAAGATAGCTCCCACAGGAAAGCAGCTGCAAATGTGACACCGTGCTGGCTGATAGACTGCATGGGGACCTACTGACTACTGTAGCTGGGGTCTGCCTTCCTGCTTTTTGTAGCTGCCATACTCAGTGGCATAACTTAACAGACAAAATGTATTTTTTCAATGGGAGCTGAGGGGAAAAAGTGTGGTATTGAAGATCGCTCCCACAGGAAAGCAGCTGCAAATGTAACACCGTGCTGACTGATAGACTGCATGGGGACCTACTTACTACTGTAGCTGGGGTCTGCCTTCCTGCTTTCTTGTAGCTCCCATACTCAGTGGCATAACTTCACAGACACATGTATTTTTTCAATGGGAGCTGAACAGAAAAAGTGTGGTATTGAGTATAACTCCCACAGGAAAGCAGCTGCAAATGTGACACCGTGCTGGCTGATAGACTGCATGGGGACCTACTTACTACTGTAGCTGGGGTCTGTCTTCCTGCTTTCTTGTAGCTCCCATACTCAGTGGCATAACTTAACAGACAAAATGTATTTTTTCCATGGGAGCTGAACAGAAAAAGTGTGGTATTGAAGATAGTTCCCACAGGAAAGCAGCTGGAAATGTGACACTGTGCTGGCTGATAGACTGCATGGGGACCTACTTACTACTGTAGCTGGGGTCTGCCTTCCTGCTTTCTTGTAGCTCCCATACTCAGCGGTATAACTTAAGAGACAAAATGTATTTTATTCAATGGGAGCTGAGGGGAAAAAGTGTGGTATTGAAGATAGCTCCCACAGGAAAGCAGCTGAAATGTGACACCGTGCTGGCTGATAGACTGCATGGGGACCTACTTACTACTGTAGCTGGGGTCTGCCTTCCTGCTTTCTTGTAGCTCCCATACTCAGTGGCATAACTTAACAGACAAAATGTATTTTTTTCAATGGGAGCTGAGGAGAACAAGTGTGGTATTGAAGATAGCTCCCACAGGAAAGCAGCTGCAAATGTGACACCGTGCTGGCTGATAGACTGCATGGGGACCTACTTACTACTGTAGCTGGGGTCTGCCTTCCTGCTTTCTTGTAGCTCCCATATTCAGTGGTATACCTTAACAGACAAAATGTATTTTATTCAATGGGAGCTGAACAGAAAAAGTGTGGTATTGAAGATAGCTCCCACAGGAAAGCAGCTGCAAATGTGACACCGTGCTGGCTGATAGACTGCATGGGGACCTACTTACTACTGTAGCTGGGGTCTGCCTTCCTGCTTTCTTGTAGCTCCCATACTCAGTGGTATACCTTAACAGACACGTGTATTTTTTCAAAGGAAGCGGAACAGAAAAAGTGTGGTATTGAAGATAGCTCCCACAGGAAAGCAGCTGCAAATGTGACACCGTGCTGGCTGATAGACTGCATGGGGATCTACTTACTACTGTAGCTGGGGTCTGTCTTCCTGCTTTCTTGTAGCTCCCATAATCAGTGGCATAACTTCACAGACACATGTATTTTTTTAATGGGAGCTGAACAGAAAAAGTGTGGTATTGAAGACAACTCCCACAGGAAAGCAGCTGCAAATGTGACACCGTGCTGGCTGATAGACTGCATGGGGACCTACTTACTACTGTAGCTGGGGTCTGCCTTCCTGCTTTCTTGTAGCTCCCATACTCAGTGGCATAACTTAACAGACAAAATGTATTTTATTCAATGGGAGCTGAACAGAAAAAGCGTGGTATTGAAGATAGTTCCCACAGGAAAGCAGCTGCAAATGTGACACCGTGCTGGCTGATAGACTGCATGGGGACCTACTTACTACTGTAGCTGGGGTCTGCCTTCCTGCTTTCTTGTAGCTCCCATATTCAGTGGTATACCTTAACAGACAAAATGAATTTTATTCAATGGCAACTGAACAGAAAAAGTGTAGTATTGAAGATAGCTCCCACAGGAAAGCAGCTGCAAATGTGACACCGTGCTGGCTGATAGACTGCATGGGGACCTACTTACTACTGTAGCTGGGGTCTACCTTCCTGCTTTCTTGTAGCTCCCATACTCAGTGGTATACCTTAACAGACACGTGTATTTTTTCAAAGGAAGCGGCACAGAAAAAGTGTGGTATTGAAGATAGCTCCCACAGGAAAGCAGCTGCAAATGTGACACCGTGCTGGCTGATAGACTGCATGGGGACCTAGTTAATACTGTAGCTGGGGTCTGCCTTCCTGCTTTCTTGTAGCTCCCATACTCAGTGGCATAACTTAACAGACAAAATGTATTTTTTCAATGGGAGCTGAGGGGAAAAAGTGTGGTATTGAAGATAGCTCCCACAGGAAAGCAGCTGCAAATGTAACACCGTGCTGACTGATAGACTGCATGGGGACCTACTTACTACTGTAGCTGGGGTCTGCCTTCCTGCTTTCTTGTAGCTCCCATATGCAGTGGTATACCTTAACAGACAAAATGTATTTTATTCAATGGGAGCTGAACAGAAAAAGTGTGGTATTAAAGATAGCTCCCACAGGAAAGCAGCTGCAAATGTGACACCGTGCTGGCTGATAGACTGCATGGGGACCTACTTACTACTGTAGCTGGGGTCTGCCTTCCTGCTTTCTTGTAGCTCCCATACTCAGCGGTTTAACTTAACAGACAAAATGTATTTTTTTCAATGGGAGCTGAGGAGAAAAATTGTGGTATTGAAGATAGCTCCCACAGGAAAGCAGCTGCAAATGTGACACCGTGCTGGCTGATAGACTGCATGGGGACCTACTTACTACTGTAGCTGGGGTCTGCCTTCCTGCTTTCTTGTAGCTCCCATACTCAGTGGCAAAACTTTACAGACACATGTATTTTTTTAATGGGAGCTGAGGAGAAAAAGTGTGGTATTGAAGATAGCTCCCACAGGAAAGGAGCTGCAAATGTAACACCGTGCTGGCTGATAGACTGCATGGGGACCTACTTACTACTGTAGCTGGGGTCTGCCTTCCTGCTTTCTTGTAGCTCCCATACTCAGCGGTATAATTTAACGGACAAAATGTATTTTATTCAATGGGAACTGAACAGAAAAATTGTGGTACTGAAGATAGCTCCCACAGGAAAGCAGCTGCAAATGTGACACCGTGCTGGCTGATAGACTGCATGGGTATCTACTTACTACTGTAGCTGGGGTCTGCCTTCCTGCTTTCTTGTAGCTCCCATACTCAGTGGCATAACTTAACAGAACAAATGTATTTTATTGAATGGGAGCTGAACAGAAAAATTGTGGTATTGAAGATAGCTCCCACAGGAAAGCAGCTGCAAATGTGACACCGTGCTGGCTGATAGACTGCATGGGTATCTACTTACTACTGTAGCTGGGGTCTGCCTTCCTGCTTTCTTGTAGCTCCCATACTCAGTGGCATAACTTAACAGACAAAATGTATTTTTTCAATGGGAGCTGAGGGGAAAAAGTGTGGTATTGAAGATAGTTCCCACAGGAAAGTAGCTGCAAATGTGACACCGTGCTGGTTGATAGACTGCATGGGGACCTACTTACTACTGTAGCTGGGGTCTGCCTTCCTGCTTTCTTGTAGCTCCCATACTCAGTGGCATAAGTTAACAGACAAAATGTATTTTTTTCAATGGGAGCTCAGGAGAAAAAGTGTGGAATTGAAGATAGCTCCCACAGGAAAGCAGCTGCAAATGTGACACCGTGTTGGCTGATAGACTGCATGGGGACCTACTTACTACTGTAGCTGGGGTCTGCCTTCCTGCTTTCTTGTAGCTCCCATACTCAGTGGCATAACTTAACAGACAAAATGTATTTTTTCAATGGGAGCTGAACAGAAAAAGTGTGGTATTGAAGATAGTTCCCACAGGAAAGCAGCTGCAAATGTGACACTGTGCTGGCTGATAGACTGCATGGGGACCTACTTACTACTGTAGCTGGGGTCTGCCTTCCTGCTTTCTTGTAGCTCCCATACTCAGTGGCATAACTTAAGAGACAAAATGTATTTTTTTCAATGGGAGCTGAGGAAAACAAGTGTGGTATTGAAGATAGCTCCCACAGGAAAGCAGCTGCAAATGTGACACCGTGCTGGCTGATAGACTGCATGGGGACCTACTTACTACTGTAGCTGGGGTCTGCCTTCCTGCTTTCTTGTAGCTTCCATACTCAGTGGCATAACTTAACAGACAAAATGTATTTTATTCAATGGGAGCTGAACAGAAAAAGTGTGGTATTGAAGATAGCTCCCACAGGAAAGCAGCTGCAAATGTGACACCGTGCTGGCTGATAGACTGCATGGGGACCTACTTACTACTGTAGCTGGGGTCTGCCTTCCTGCTTTCTTGTAGCTCCCATATTCAGTGGTATACCTTAACAGACAAAATGTATTTTATTCAATGGGAGCTGAACAGAAAAAGTGTGGTATTGAAGATAGCTCCCACAGGAAAGCAGCTGCAAATGTGACACCGTGCTGGCTGATAGACTGCATGGGGACCTACTGACTACTGTAGCTGGGGTCTGCCTTCCTGCTTTTTGTAGCTGCCATACTCAGTGGCATAACTTAACAGACAAAATGTATTTTTTCAATGGGAGCTGAGGGGAAAAAGTGTGGTATTGAAGATCGCTCCCACAGGAAAGCAGCTGCAAATGTAACACAGTGCTGACTGATAGACTGCATGGGGACCTACTTACTACTGTAGCTGGGGTCTGCCTTCCTGCTTTCTTGTAGCTCCCATACTCAGTGGCATAACTTCACAGACACATGTATTTTTTCAATGGGAGCTGAACAGAAAAAGTGTGGTATTGAATATAACTCCCACAGGAAAGCAGCTGCAAATGTGACACCGTGCTGGCTGATAGACTGCATGGGGACCTACTTACTACTGTAGCTGGGGTCTGCCTTCCTGCTTTCTTGTAGCTCCCATACTCAGTGGCATAACTTAACAGACAAATGTATTTTTTCAATGGGAGCTGAACAGAAAAAGTGTGGTATTGAATATAACTCCCACAGGAAAGCAGCTGCAAATGTGACACCGTGCTGGTTGATATACTGCATGGGGACCTACTTACTACTGTAGCTGGGGTCTGCCTTCCTGCTTTCTTGTAGCTCCCATACTCAGTGGCATAACTTAACAGACACATGTATTTTTTCAATGGGAGCTGAACAGAAAAAGTGTGGTATTGAAGATAACTCCCACAGGAAAGCAGCTGCAAATGTGACACCGTGCTGGCTGATAGACTGCATGGGGACCTACTTACTACTGTAGCTGGGGTTTGTCTTCCTGCTTTCTTGTAGCTCCCATACTCAGTGGCATAACTTAACAGACAAAATGTATTTTTTCAATGGGAGCTGAACAGAAAAAGTGTGGTATTGAAGATCGCTCCCACAGGAAAGCAGCTGCAAATGTAACACCGTGCTGACTGATAGACTGCATGGGGACCTACTTACTACTGTAGCTGGGGTCTGCCTTCCTGCTTTCTTGTAGCTCCGATACTCAGCGGTATAACTTAAGAGACAAAATGTATTTTTTTCAATGGGAGCTGAGGAGAACAAGTGTGGTATTGAAGATAGCTCCCACAGGAAAGCAGCTGCAAATGTGACACCGTGCTGGTTGATAGACTGCATGGGGACCTACTTACTACTGTAGCTGGGGTCTGCCTTCCTGCTTTCTTGTAGCTCCCATATTCAGTGGTATACCTTAACAGACAAAATGTATTTTATTCAATGGGAGCTGAACAGAAAAAGTGTGGTATTGAAGATAGCTCCCACAGGAAAGCAGCTGCAAATGTGACACCGTGCTGGCTGATAGACTGCATGGGGACCTAGTTAATACTGTAGCTGGGGTCTGCCTTCCTGCTTTCTTGTAGCTCCCATACTCAGTGGTATACCTTAACAGACATATGTATTTTTTCAATGGGAGCTGAGCAGAAAAAGTGTGGTATTGAAGATAACTCCCACAGGAAAGCAGCTGCAAATGTGACACCGTGCTGGCTGATAGACTGCATGGGGACCTACTTACTACTGTAGCTGGGGTCTGCCTTCCTGCTTTCTTGTAGCTCCCATACTCAGTGGCATAACTTAACAGAGAAAATGTATTTTATTCAAAGGAAGCTGAACAGAAAAAGTGTGGTATTGAAGATAGCTCCCACAGGAAAGCAGCTGCAAATGTGACACCGTGCTGGCTGATAGACTGCATGGGGACCTACTTACTACTGTAGCTGGGGTCTGCCTTCCTGCTTTCTTGTAGCTCCCATACTCAGTGGCATAACTTAACAGACAAAATGTATTTTTTTCAATGGGAGCTGAGGAGAACAAGTGTGGTATTGAAGATAGCTCCCACAGGAAAGCAGCTGCAAATGTGACACCGTGCTGACTGATAGACTGCATGGGGACCTACTTACTACTGGGGTCTGCCTTCCTGCTTTCTTGTAGCTCCCATACTCAGTGGCATAACTTAACAGACACATGTATTTTTTCAATGGGAGCTGAACAGAAAAAGTGTGGTATTGAAGATAACTCCCACAGGAAAGCAGCTGCAAATGTGACACCGTGCTGACTGATAGACTGCATGGGGACCTACTTACTACTGTAGCTGGGGTCTGCCTTCCTGCTTTCTTGTAGCTCCCATACTCAGTGGCATAACTTAAGAGACAAAATGTATTTTTTCAATGGGAGCTGAACATAAAAAGTGTGGTATTGAAGATAGCTCCCACAGGAAAGCAGCTGCAAATGTGACACCGTGCTGGCTGATAGACTGCATGGGGACCTACTGACTACTGTAGCTGGGGTCTGCCTTCCTGCTTTCTTGTAGCTGCCATACTCAGTGGCATAACTTAACAGACAAAATGTATTTTTTCAATGGGAGCTGAGGGGAAAAAGTGTGGTATTGAAGATCGCTCCCACAGGAAAGCAGCTGCAAATGTAACACCGTGCTGACTGATAGACTGCATGGGGACCTACTTACTACTGTAGCTGGGGTCTGCCTTCCTGCTTTCTTGTAGCTCCGATACTCAGTGGTATAACTTAAGAGACAAAATGTATTTTTTTCAATGGGAGCTGAGGAGAACAAGTGTGGTATTGAAGATAGCTCCCACAGGAAAGCAGCTGCAAATGTGACACCGTGCTGGTTGATAGACTGCATGGGGACCTACTTACTACTGTAGCTGGGGTCTGCCTTCCTGCTTTCTTGTAGCTCCCATATTCAGTGGTATACCTTAACAGACAAAATGTATTTTATTCAATGGGAGCTGAACAGAAAAAGTGTGGTATTGAAGATAGCTCCCACAGGAAAGCAGCTGCAAATGTGACACCGTGCTGGCTGATAGACTGCATGGGGACCTAGTTAATACTGTAGCTGGGGTCTGCCTTCCTGCTTTCTTGTAGCTCCCATACTCAGTGGTATACCTTAACAGACATATGTATTTTTTCAATGGGAGCTGAGCAGAAAAAGTGTGGTATTGAAGATAGCTCCCACAGGAAAGGAGCTGCAAATGTGACACCGTGCTGGCTGATAGACTGCATGGGGACCTAGTTAATACTGTAGCTGGGGTCTGCCTTCCTGCTTTCTTGTAGCTCCCATACTCAGTGGCATAACTTCACAGACAAAATGTATTTTAATCAATGGGAGCTGAACAGAAAAAGTGTGGTATTGAAGATAGCTCCCACAGGAAAGGAGCTGCAAGTGTGACACCGTGCTGGCTGATAGACTGCATGGGGACCTAGTTAATACTGTAGCTGGGGTCTGCCTTCCTGCTTTCTTGTAGCTCCCATACTCAGTGGTATACCTTAACAGACATATGTATTTTTTCAATGGGAGCTGAGCAGAAAAAGTGTGGTATTGAAGATAACTCCCACAGGAAAGCAGCTGCAAATGTGACACCGTGCTGGCTGATAGACTGCATGGGGACCTACTTACTACTGTAGCTGGGGTCTGCCTTCCTGCTTTCTTGTAGCTCCCATACTCAGTGGCATAACTTAACAGACAAAATGTATTTTATTCAAAGGAAGCTGAACAGAAAAAGTGTGGTATTGAAGATAGCTCCCACAGGAAAGCAGCTGCAAATGTGACACCGTGCTGGCTGATAGACTGCATGGGGACCTACTTACTACTGTAGCTGGGGTCTGCCTTCCTGCTTTCTTGTAGCTCCCATACTCAGTGGCATAACTTAACAGACAAAATGTATTTTTTTCAATGGGAGCTGAGGAGAACAAGTGTGGTATTGAAGATAGCTCCCACAGGAAAGCAGCTGCAAATGTGACACCGTGCTGGCTGATAGACTGCATGGGGACCTACTTACTACTGTAGCTGGGGTCTGCCTTCCTGCTTTCTTGTAGCTCCGATACTCAGCGGTATAACTTAAGAGACAAAATGTATTTTTTTCAATGGTAGCTGAGGAGAACAAGTGTGGTATTGAAGATAGCTCCCACAGGAAAGCAGCTGCAAATGTGACACCGTGCTGACTGATAGACTGCATGGGGACCTACTTACTACTAGGGTCTGCCTTCCTGCTTTCTTGTAGCTCCCATACTCAGTGGCATAACTTAACAGACACATGTATTTTTTCAATGGGAGCTGAACAGAAAAAGTGTGGTATTGAAGATAACTCCCACAGGAAAGCAGCTGCAAATGTGACACCGTGCTGACTGATAGACTGCATGGGGACCTACTTACTACTGTAGCTGGGGTCTGCCTTCCTGCTTTCTTGTAGCTCCCATACTCAGTGGCATAACTTAAGAGACAAAATGTATTTTTTCAATGGGAGCTGAACATAAAAAGTGTGGTATTGAAGATAGCTCCCACAGGAAAGCAGCTGCAAATGTGACACCGTGCTGACTGATAGACTGCATGGGGACCTACTTACTACTGTAGCTGGGGTCTGCCTTCCTGCTTTATTGTAGCTCCCATATTCAGTGGTATACCTTAACGGACACATGTATTTATTGAAAGGAAGCTGAACAGAAAAAGTGTGGTATTGAAGATAGCTCCCACAAGAAAGCAGCTGCAAATGTGACACCGTGCTGGCTGATAGACTGCATGGGGACCTACTTACTACTGTAGCTGGGGTCTGCCTTCCTGTTTTCTTGTAGCTGCCATACTCAGTGGCATAACTTAACAGACAAAATGTATTTTTTCAATGGGAGCTGAGGGGAAAAAGTGTGGTATTGAAGATAGCTCCCACAGGAAAGCAGCTGCAAATGTAACACCGTGCTGACTGATAGACTGCATGGGGACCTACTTTCTACTGTAGCTGGGGTCTGCCTTCCTGCTTTCTTGTAGCTCCGATACTCAGCGGTATAACTTAAGAGACAAAATGTATTTTTTTCAATGGGAGCTGAGGAGAACAAGTGTGGTATTGAAGATAGCTCCCACAGGAAAGCAGCTGCAAATGTGACACCGTGCTGGTTGATGGACTGCATGGGGACCTACTTACTACTGTAGCTGGGGTCTGCCTTCCTGCTTTCTTGTAGCTCCCATATTCAGTGGTATACCTTAACAGACAAAATGTATTTTATTCAATGGGAGCTGATCAGAAAAAGTGTGGTATTGAAGATAGCTCCCACAGGAAAGCAGCTGCAAATGTGACACCGTGCTGGCTGATAGACTGCATGGGGACCTAGTTAATACTGTAGCTGGGGTCTGCCTTCCTGCTTTCTTGTATCTCCCATACTCAGTGGCATAACTTAACAGACAAAATGTATTTTATTCAATGGGAGCTGATCAGAAAAAGTGTGGTATTGAAGATAGCTCCCACAGGAAAGCAGCTGCAAATGTGACACCGTGCTGGCTGATAGACTGCATGGGGACCTACTTACTACTGTAGCTGGGGTCTGCCTTCCTGCTTTCTTGTAGCTCCCATACTCAGTGGCATAACTTAACAGACAAAATGTATTTTTTCAATGAGAGCAGAGGGGAAAAAGCGTGGTATTAAAGATAGTTCCCACAGGAAAGCAGCTGCAAATGTGACACTGTGCTGGCTGATATACTGCATGGGGACCTACTTACTACTGTAGCTGGGGTCTGCCTTCCTGCTTTCTTGTAGCTCCCATACTCAGTGGCATAACTTAACAGACAAAATATATTTTATTCAATGGGAGCTGAACAGAAAAAGTGTGGTATTGAAGATAGCTCCCACAGGAAAGGAGCTGCAAATGTGACACCGTGCTGGCTGATAGACTGCATGGGGACCTAGTTAATACTGTAGCTGGGGTCTGCCTTCCTGCTTTCTTGTAGCTCCCATACTCAGTGGTATACCTTAACAGACATATGTATTTTTTCAATGGGAGCTGAGCAGAAAAAGTGTGGTATTGAAGATAACTCCCACAGGAAAGCAGCTGCAAATGTGACACCGTGCTGGCTGATAGACTGCATGGGGACCTACTTACTACTGTAGCTGGGGTCTGCCTTCCTGCTTTATTGTAGCTCCCATATTCAGTGGTATACCTTAACGGACACATGTATTTATTGAAAGGAAGCTGAACAGAAAAAGTGTGGTATTGAAGATAGCTCCCACAGGAAAGCAGCTGCAAATGTGACACCGTGCTGGCTGATAGACTGCATGGGGACCTACTTACTACTGTAGCTGGGGTCTGCCTTCCTGTTTTCTTGTAGCTCCCATACTCAGTGGCATAACTTAACAGACAAAATGTATTTTTTCAATGGGAGCAGAGGGGAAAAAGCGTGGTATTGAAGATAGTTCCCACAGGAAAGCAGCTGCAAATGTGACACTGTGCTGGCTGATAGACTGCATGGGGACCTACTTACTACTGTAGCTGGGGTCTGCCTTCCTGCTTTCTTGTAGCTCCCATACTCAGTGGCATAACTTAACAGACAAAATGTATTTTATTCAATGGGAGCTGATCAGAAAAAGTGTGGTATTGAAGATAGCTCCCACAGGAAAGCAGCTGCAAATGTGACACCGTGCTGGCTGATAGACTGCATGGGGACCTAGTTAATACTGTAGCTGGGGTCTGCCTTCCTGCTTTCTTGTATCTCCCATACTCAGTGGCATAACTTAACAGACAAAATGTATTTTATTCAATGGGAGCTGATCAGAAAAAGTGTGGTATTGAAGATAGCTCCCACAGGAAAGCAGCTGCAAATGTGACACCGTGCTGGCTGATAGACTGCATGGGGACCTACTTACTACTGTAGCTGGGGTCTGCCTTCCTGCTTTCTTGTAGCTCCCATACTCAGTGGCATAACTTAACAGACAAAATGTATTTTTTCAATGAGAGCAGAGGGGAAAAAGCGTGGTATTAAAGATAGTTCCCACAGGAAAGCAGCTGCAAATGTGACACTGTGCTGGCTGATATACTGCATGGGGACCTACTTACTACTGTAGCTGGGGTCTGCCTTCCTGCTTTCTTGTAGCTCCCATACTCAGTGGCATAACTTAACAGACAAAATATATTTTATTCAATGGGAGCTGAACAGAAAAAGTGTGGTATTGAAGATAGCTCCCACAGGAAAGGAGCTGCAAATGTGACACCGTGCTGGCTGATAGACTGCATGGGGACCTAGTTAATACTGTAGCTGGGGTCTGCCTTCCTGCTTTCTTGTAGCTCCCATACTCAGTGGTATACCTTAACAGACATATGTATTTTTTCAATGGGAGCTGAGCAGAAAAAGTGTGGTATTGAAGATAACTCCCACAGGAAAGCAGCTGCAAATGTGACACCGTGCTGGCTGATAGACTGCATGGGGACCTACTTACTACTGTAGCTGGGGTCTGCCTTCCTGCTTTCTTGTAGCTCCCATACTCAGTGGCATAACTTAACAGCCAAAATGTATTTTTTCAATGGGAGCTGAGGGGAAAAAGTGTGGTATTGAAGATAGCTCCCACAGGAAAGCAGCTGCAAATGTGACACCGTGCTGGCTGATAGACTGCATGGGGACCTACTTACTACTGTAGCTGGGGTCTGCCTTCCTGCTTTCTTGTAGCTCCGATACTCAGCGGTATAACTTAAGAGACAAAATGTATTTTTTTCAATGGGAGCTGAGGAGAACAAGTGTGGTATTGAAGATAGCTCCCACAGGAAAGGAGCTGCAAATGTGACACCGTGCTGGCTGATAGACTGCATGGGGACCTACTTACTACTGTAGCTGGGGTCTGCCTTCCTGCTTTCTTGTAGCTCCCATATTCAGTGGTATACCTTAACAGACAAAAAGTATTTTATTCCATGGGAGCTGAACAGAAAAACTGTGGTATTGAAGATAGCTCCCACAGGAAAGCAGCTTCAAATGTGACACCGTGCTGACTGATAGACTGCATGGGGACCTACTTACTACTGTAGCTGGGGTCTGCCTTCCTGCTTTCTTGTAGCTCCCATACTCAGTGGCATAACTTAACAGACACATGTATTTTTTCAATGGGAGCTGAACAGAAAAAGTGTGGTATTGAAGATAACTCCCACAGGAAAGCAGCGTCAAATGTGACACCGTGCTGGCTGATAGACTGCATGGGGACCTACTTACTACTGTAGCTGCGGTCTACCTTCCTGCTTTCTTGTAGCTCCCATACTCAGTGGTATACCTTAACAGACACATGTATTTTTTCAATGGGAGCTGAGCAGAAAAAGTGTGGTATTGAAGATAACTCCCACAGGAAAGCAGCTGCAAATGTGACACCGTGCTGGCTGATAGACTGCATGGGGACCTACTTACTACTGTAGCTGGGGTCTGCCTTCCTGCTTTCTTGTAGCTCCCATACTCAGTGGCATAACTTAACAGACAAAATGTATTTTTTCAATGGGAGCTGAACAGAAAAAGTGTGGTATTGAATATAACTCCCACAGGAAAGCAGCTGCAAATGTGACACCGTGCTGGCTGATAGACTGCATGGGGACCTACTTACTACTGTAGCTGGGGTCTGCCTTCCTGCTTTCTCGTAGCTCCCATACTCAGTGGCATAACTTAACAGACAAAATGTATTTTTTCAATGGGAGCTGAACAGAAAAAGTGTGGTATTGAATATAACTCCCACAGGAAAGCAGCTGCAAATGTGACACCGTGCTGGCTGATAGACTGCATGGGGACCTACTTACTACTGTAGCTGGGGTCTGCCTTCCTGCTTTCTTGTAGCTCCCATACTCAGCGGTATAACTTAAGAGACAAAATGTATTTTTTTCAATGGGAGCTGAGGAGAACAAGTGTGGTATTGAAGATAGCTCCCACAGGAAAGGAGCTGCAAATGTGACACCGTGCTGGCTGATAGACTGCATGGGGACCTACTTACTACTGTAGCTGGGGTCTGCCTTCCTGCTTTCTTGTAGCTCCCATATTCAGTGGTATACCTTAACAGACAAAAAGTATTTTATTCCATGGGAGCTGAACAGAAAAACTGTGGTATTGAAGATAGCTCCCACAGGAAAGCAGCTGCAAATGTGACACCGTGCTGACTGATAGACTGCATGGGGACCTACTTACTACTGTAGCTGGGGTCTGCCTTCCTGCTTTCTTGTAGCTCCCATACTCAGTGGCATAACTTAACAGACACATGTATTTTTTCAATGGGAGCTGAACAGAAAAAGTGTGGTATTGAAGATAACTCCCACAGGAAAGCAGCGTCAAATGTGACACCGTGCTGGCTGATAGACTGCATGGGGACCTACTTACTACTGTAGCTGCGGTCTACCTTCCTGCTTTCTTGTAGCTCCCATACTCAGTGGTATACCTTAACAGACACATGTATTTTTTCAATGGGAGCTGAGCAGAAAAAGTGTGGTATTGAAGATAACTCCCACAGGAAAGCAGCTGCAAATGTGACACCGTGCTGGCTGATAGACTGCATGGGGACCTACTTACTACTGTAGCTGGGGTCTGCCTTCCTGCTTTCTTGTAGCTCCCATACTCAGTGGCATAACTTAACAGACAAAATGTATTTTTTCAATGGGAGCTGAACAGAAAAAGTGTGGTATTGAATATAACTCCCACAGGAAAGCAGCTGCAAATGTGACACCGTGCTGGCTGATAGACTGCATGGGGACCTACTTACTACTGTAGCTGGGGTCTGCCTTCCTGCTTTCTCGTAGCTCCCATACTCAGTGGCATAACTTAACAGACAAAATGTATTTTTTCAATGGGAGCTGAACAGAAAAAGTGTGGTATTGAATATAACTCCCACAGGAAAGCAGCTGCAAATGTGACACCGTGCTGGCTGATAGACTGCATGGGGACCTACTTACTACTGTAGCTGGGGTCTGCCTTCCTGCTTTCTTGTAGCTCCCATACTCAGCGGTATAACTTAAGAGACAAAATGTATTTTTTTCAATGGGAGCTGAGGAGAACAAGTGTGGTATTGAAGATAGCTCCCACAGGAAAGCAGCTGCAAATGTGACACCGTGCTGGCTGATAGACTGCATGGGGACCTACTTACTACTGTAGCTGGGGTCTGCCTTCCTGCTTTCTTGTAGCTCCCATATTCAGTGGTATACCTTAACAGACAAAATGTATTTTATTCAATGGGAGCTGAACAGAAAAAGTGTGGTATTGAAGATAGCTCCCACAGGAAAGCAGCTGCAAATGTGACACCGTGCTGGCTGATAGACTGCATGGGGACCTACTGACTACTGTAGCTGGGGTCTGCCTTCCTGCTTTCTTGTAGCTCCCATATTCAGTGGTATACCTTAACAGACAAAAAGTATTTTATTCAATGGGAGCTGAACAGAAAAAGTGTGGTATTGAAGATAGCTCCCACAGGAAAGCAGCTGCAAATGTGACACTGTGCTGACTGATAGACTGCATGGGGACCTACTTACTACTGTAGCTGGGGTCTGCCTTCCTGCTTTCTTGTAGCTCCCATACTCAGTGGCATAACTTAACAGACATATGTATTTTTTCAATGGGAGCTGAACAGAAAAAGTGTGGTATTGAAGATAACTCCCACAGGAAAGCAGCTGCAAATGTGACACCGTGCTGGCTGATAGACTGCATGGGGACCTACTGACTACTGTAGGTGGGGTTTGCCTTCCTGCTTTCTTGTAGCTCCCATACTCAGTGGCATAACTTAACACACACATGTATTTTTTCAATGGGAGCTGAACAGAAAAAGTGTGGTATTAAAGATAGCTCCCACAGGAAAGCAGCTGCAAATGTGACACCGTGCTGGCTGATAGACTGCATGGGGACCTACTGACTACTGTAGGTGGGGTTTGCCTTCCTGCTTTCTTGTAGCTCCCATACTCAGTGGCATAACTTAACACACACATGTATTTTTTTAATGGGAGATGAACAGAAAAAGTGTGGTATTAAAGATAGCTCCCACAGGAAAGCAGCTGCAAATGTGACACCGTGCTGGCTGATACACTGCATGGGGACGTACTTACTACTGTAGCTGGGGTCTGCCTTCCTGCTTTCTTGTAGCTCCCATACTCAGTGGCATAACTTAACAGACAAAATGTATTTTTTCAATGGGAGCTGAACAGAAAAAGTGTGGTATTGAAGATAGTTCCCACAGGAAAGCAGCTGCAAATGTGACACCGTGCTGGCTGATAGACTGCATGGGGACCTACTTACTACTGTAGCTGGGGTCTGCATTCCTGCTTTCTTGTAGCTCCCATACTCAGTGGCATAACTTAAGAGACAAAATGTATTTTTTTCAATGGGAGCTGAGGAGAACAAGTGTGGTATTGAAGATAGCTCCCACAGGAAAGCAGCTGCAAATGTGACACCGTGCTGACTGATAGACTGCATGGGGACCTACTTACTACTGTAGCTGGGGTCTGCCTTCCTGCTTTCTTGTAGCTCCCATATTCAGTGGTATACCTTAATGGACACATGTATTTATTGAAAGGAAGCTGAACAGAAAAAGTGTGGTATTGAAGATAGCTCCCACAGGAAAGCAGCTGCAAATGTGACACCGTGCTGGCTGATAGACTGCATGGGGACCTACTTACTACTGTAGCTGGGGTCTGCCTTCCTGCTTTCTTGTAGCTCCCATACTCAGTGGCATAACTTAACAGACAAAAGGTATTTTAATCAATGGGAGCTGAACAGAAAAAGTGTGGTATTGAAGATAGCTCCCACAGGAAAGGAGCTGCAAATGTGACACCGTGCTGGCTGCTAGACTGCATGGGGACCTAGTTAATACTGTAGCTGGGGTCTGCCTTCCTGCTTTCTTGTAGCTCCCATACTCAGTGGTATACCTTAACAGACATATGTATTTTTTCAATGGGAGCTGAGCAGAAAAAGTGTGGTATTGAAGATAGCTCCCACAGGAAAGGAGCTGCAAATGTGACACCGTGCTGGCTGATAGACTGCATGGGGACCTAGTTAATACTGTAGCTGGGGTCTGCCTTCCTGCTTTCTTGTAGCTCCCATACTCAGTGGCATAACTTAACAGACAAAATGTATTTTAATCAATGGGAGCTGAACAGAAAAAGTGTGGTATTGAAGATAGCTCCCACAGGAAAGGAGCTGCAAATGTGACACCGTGCTGGCTGATAGACTGCATGGGGACCTAGTTAATACTGTAGCTGGGGTCTGCCTTCCTGCTTTCTTGTAGCTCCCATACTCAGTGGTATACCTTAACAGACATATGTATTTTTTCAATGGGAGCTGAGCAGAAAAAGTGTGGTATTGAAGATAACTCCCACAGGAAAGCAGCTGCAAATGTGACACCGTGCTGGCTGATAGACTGCATGGGGACCTACTTACTACTGTAGCTGGGGTCTGCCTTCCTGCTTTCTTGTAGCTCCCATACTCAGTGGCATAACTTAACAGACAAAATGTATTTTATTCAAAGGAAGCTGAACAGAAAAAGTGTGGTATTGAAGATAGCTCCCACAGGAAAGCAGCTGCAAATGTGACACCGTGCTGGCTGATAGACTGCATGGGGACCTACTTACTACTGTAGCTGGGGTCTGCCTTCCTGCTTTCTTGTAGCTCCCATACTCAGTGGCATAACTTAACAGACAAAATGTATTTTTTTCAATGGGAGCTGAGGAGAACAAGTGTGGTATTGAAGATAGCTCCCACAGGAAAGCAGCTGCAAATGTGACACCGTGCTGGCTGATAGACTGCATGGGGACCTACTTACTACTGTAGCTGGGGTCTGCCTTCCTGCTTTCTTGTAGCTCCCATATTCAGTCGTATACCTTAACAGACAAAATGTATTTTATTCAATGGGAGCTGAACAGAAAAAGTGTGGTATTGAAGATAGCTCCCACAGGAAAGCAGCTGCAAATGTGACACCGTGCTGGCTGATAGACTGCATGGGGACCTACTGACTACTGTATCTGGGGTCTGCCTTCCTGCTTTCTTGTAGCTCCCATATTCAGTGGTATACCTTAACAGACACATGTATTTTTTGAAAGGAAGCTGAACAGAAAAAGTGTGGTATTGAAGATAGCTCCCACAGGAAAGCAGCTGCTAATGTGACACCGTGCTGGCTGATAGACTGCATGGGGACCTACTTACTACTGTAGCTGGGGTCTGCCTTCCTGCTTTCTTGTAGCTCCCATACTCAGTGGCATAACTTAACAGACAAAATGTATTTTTTCAATGGGAGCAGAGGGGAAAAAGCGTGGTATTAAAGATAGTTCCCACAGGAAAGCAGCTGCAAATGTGACACTGTGCTGGCTGATAGACTGCATGGGGACCTACTTACTACTGTAGCTGGGGTCTGCCTTCCTGCTTTCTTGTAGCTCCCATACTCAGTGGCATAACTTAACAGACAAAATGTATTTTATTCAATGGGAGCTGAACAGAAAAAGTGTGGTATTGAAGATAGCTCCCACAGGAAAGGAGCTGCAAATGTGACACCGTGCTGGCTGATAGACTGCATGGGGACCTACTTACTACTGTAGCTGGGGTCTGCCTTCCTGCTTTCTTGTAGCTCCGATACTCAGCGGTATAACTTAAGAGACAAAATGTATTTTTTTCAATGGGAGCTGAGGAGAACAAGTGTGGTATTGAAGATAGCTCCCACAGGAAAGCAGCTGCAAATGTGACACCGTGCTGGCTGATAGACTGCATGGGGACCTACTTACTACTGTAGCTGGGGTCTGCCTTCCTGCTTTCTTGTAGCTCCCATACTCAGTGGTATACCTTAACAGACAAAAAGTATTTGTCCTGGTTTAGCCAGGAGCAGCTTTTGGCTTGGTAACAGGGGGAGCGGGTTGCAGTGAAGACCCTCCCCTGGCTCCTAGGTTCAGACCCACCTCCGGCCCGGCTGGGCCAATCTGGCGCCTCTGCGATCACTATTTAGGGGACGGGAATTTGAAATGCGAGTCGGGAGGTGGAGAGTGATACAAGATGGAGGCCACCACGCGGACCCTTCAGCCAGAGAAGGAGGAAGGAACGAGAAGCAGTAGACCGGAGACCCCTCTGCAAGCCGTGGCGAGAATACAAGCTGTGCCCCTGAAACCTATGGAGATTCGTGGCAAGACTGAGAGCCACCAACAGCTCCGTGTGGGTGAGCCCGGACGGGCGGGGGACTGTGTGGGGAGATGGCCATGGCCCAGGCCGTGCTGGAGAGCCTGCGCGCCGCAGAGCAGCCCCACACGAGAGGCAGAGAGGAGCTGCAGCCTTTGGAATAAGTGGGCATCGGAGCAGCCCGTGCAAGTCTGCCATGCTTGTGAGTTACCCCACGGACTTGCAGGGAGGACTGGTGTGGAGTTCACCCGTCCTGAGGAGGGACAAACGGCAGAAGCTCTCGGAAACCGACTGACTGAAACCCCCACTGCCTGCCCCCCCGAACCGTTCAGGGGGGGGCAAGGTAAAAACACCGGGATCAGGGCTCTGACCCCGGGAAGAGGGGAGGGGTGGCAAGAAGGTGTTCTTAAAAAGGCTGGTTGGACTCTCCATTGATGTATTACTCTGGGTTGTTTCATTTTGGTTATGTTTTGGTTGATTTTGCATTAAATTATTTTCTGTTTTCTTCCCCAAAACCGAGTAGCCTGGTCTGTTTTGTCCTGAACCTTAAGCGGCAATTAAGCCCTCCCTGCCCTCGAGCAATCCTCAGCCTCTTCGGTACTCGAGGCTAATCGTGGCCTTTGTTCCCTGATGGGCCTAAACCACGACAATTGGCGCCCAACGTGGGGCCTCGAGCTGCTGGAGATTGGGATTTGTGATAAGGATGGTGAATTGGGAGTGGTAAAGGACAAAACGGGCGACTGGGTGAGGCTACCTCGTGTCTAGGGGTGGATTTTTATGTGTATTTATTGTGTTATCATTTACTTTCACGGGGAAGTGTTTGATTCTGTTTGATCTTAGTTACTGTGTGTTGATTTGTGCAGGTGGTTCAGATTCCCTTATGTTTTCTTGAATAAGTGATTCGCAGAGGCGAGGGGTGGAATGTCCTGGTTTAGCCAGGAGCAGCTTTTGGCTTGGTAACAGGGGGAGCGGGTTGCAGTGAAGACCCTCCCCTGGCTCCTAGGTTCAGACCCACCTCCGGCCCGGCTGGGCCAATCTGGCGCCTCTGCGATCACTATTTAGGGGACGGGAATTTGAAATGCGAGTCGGGAGGTGGAGAGTGATACAAGATGGAGGCCACCACGCGGACCCTTCAGCCAGAGAAGGAGGAAGGAACGAGAAGCAGTAGACCGGAGACCCCTCTGCAAGCCGTGGCGAGAATACAAGCTGTGCCCCTGAAACCTATGGAGATTCGTGGCAAGACTGAGAGCCACCAACAGCTCCGTGTGGGTGAGCCCGGACGGGCGGGGGACTGTGTGGGGAGATGGCCATGGCCCAGGCCGTGCTGGAGAGCCTGCGTGCCGCAGAGCAGCCCCACACGAGAGGCAGAGAGGAGCTGCAGCCTTTGGAATAAGTGGGCATCGGAGCAGCCCGTGCAAGTCTGCCATGCTTGTGAGTTACCCCACGGACTTGCAGGGAGGACTGGTGTGGAGTTCACCCGTCCTGAGGAGGGACAAACGGCAGAAGCTCTCGGAAACCGACTGACTGAACCCCCCACTGCCTGCCCCCCCGAACCGTTCAGGGGGGGGCAAGGTAAAAACACCGGGATCAGGGCTCTGAACCCGGGAAGAGGGGAGGGGTGGCAAGAAGGTGTTCTTAAAAAGGCTGGTTGGACTCTCCATTGATGTATTACTCTGGGTTGTTTCATTTTGGTTATGTTTTGGTTGATTTTGCATTAAATTATTTTCTGTTTTCTTCCCCAAAACCGAGTAGCCTGGTCTGTTTTGTCCTGAACCTTAAGCGGCAATTAAGCCCTCCCTGCCCTCGAGCAATCCTCAGCCTCTTCGTACTCGAGGCTAATCGTGGCCTTTGTTCCCTGATGGGCCTAAACCAGGACAGTATTTTATTCAATGGGAGCTGAACAGAAAAAGTGTGGTATTGAAGATAGCTCCCACAGGAAAGCAGCTGCAAATGTGACACCGTGCTGGCTGATAGACTGCATGGGGACCTACTTACTACTGTAGCTGGGGTCTGCCTTCCTGCTTTCTTGTAGCTCCCATACTCAGTGGCATAACTTAACAGACACATGTATTTTTTCAATGGGAGCTGAGGGGAAAAAGTGTGGTATTGAAGATAGCTCCCACAGGAAAGCAGCTGCAAATGTGACACCGTGCTGGCTGATAGACTGCATGGGGACCTACTTACTACTGTAGCTGGGGTCTGCCTTCCTGCTTTATTGTAGCTCCCATACTCAGTGGTATACCTTAACGGACACATGTATTTTTTCAAAGGAAGCTGAACAGAAAAAGTGTGGTATTGAAGATAGCTCCCACAGGAAAGCAGCTGCAAATGTGACACCGTGCTGGCTGATAGACTGCATGGGGACCTACTGACTACTGTAGCTGGGGTCTGCCTTCCTGCTTTCTTGTAGCTCCCATATTCAGTGGTATACCTTAACAGACAAAAAGTATTTTATTCAATGGGAGCTGAACAGAAAAAGTGTGGTATTGAAGATAGCTCCCACAGGAAAGCAGCTGCAAATGTGACACTGTGCTGACTGATAGACTGCATGGGGACCTACTTACTACTGTAGCTGGGGTCTGCCTTCCTGCTTTCTTGTAGCTCCCATACTCAGTGGCATAACTTAACAGACACATGTATTTTTTCAATGGGAGCTGAACAGAAAAAGTGTGGTATTGAAGATAACTCCCACAGGAAAGCAGCTGCAAATGTGACACCGTGCTGGCTGATACACTGCATGGGGACGTACTTACTACTGTAGCTGGGGTCTGCCTTCCTGCTTTCTTGTAGCTCCCATACTCAGTGGCATAACTTAACAGACACATGTATTTTTTCAATGGGAGCTGAACAGAAAAAGTGTGGTATTGAAGATAGTTCCCACAGGAAAGCAGCTGCAAATGTGACACCGTGCTGGCTGATAGACTGCATGGGGACCTACTTACTACTGTAGCTGGGGTCTGCCTTCCTGCTTTCTTGTAGCTCCCATACTCAGTGGCATAACTTAACAGACACATGTATTTTTTCAATGGGAGCTGAACAGAAAAAGTGTGGTATTGAAGATAGCTCCCACAGGAAAGCAGCTGCAAATGTGACACCGTGCTGGCTGATAGACTGCATGGGGACCTACTTACTACTGTAGCTGGGGTCTGCCTTCCTGCTTTCTTGTAGCTCCCATATTCAGTGGTATACCTTAACGGACACAAGTATTTTTTCAAAGGAAGCTGGACAAAAAAGTGTGGTATTGAAGATAGCTCCCACAGGAAAGCAGCTGCAAATGTGACACCGTGCTGGCTGATAGACTGCATGGGGACCTACTTACTACTGTAGCTGGGGTCTGCCTTCCTGCTTTCTTGTAGCTCCCATACTCAGTGGCATAACTTAACAGACACATGTATTTTTTCAATGGGAGGTGAACAGAAAAAGTGTGGTATTGAATATAACTCCCACAGGAAAGCAGCTGCAAATGTGACACCGTGCTGGCTGATATACTGCATGGGGACCTACTTACTACTGTAGCTGGGGTCTGCCTTCCTGCTTTCTTGTAGCTCCCATATGCAGTGGTATAACTTAACAGACAAAATGTATTTTATTCAATGGGAGCTGAACAGAAAAAGTGTGGTATTGAAGATAGCTCCCACAGGAAAGCAGCTGCAAATGTGACACCGTGCTGGCTGATAGACTGCATGGGGACCTACTTACTACTGTAGCTGGGGTCTGCCTTCCTGCTTTATTGTAGCTCCCATACTCAGTGGTATACCTTAACGGACACATGTATTTTTTCAAAGGAAGCTGAACAGAAAAAGTGTGGTATTGAAGATAGCTCCCACAGGAAAGCAGCTGCAAATGTGACACCGTGCTGGCTGATAGACTGCATGGGGACCTACTGACTACTGTAGCTGGGGTCTGCCTTCCTGCTTTCTTGTAGCTCCCATATTCAGTGGTATACCTTAACAGACAAAAAGTATTTTATTCAATGGGAGCTGAACAGAAAAAGTGTGGTATTGAAGATAGCTCCCACAGGAAAGCAGCTGCAAATGTGACACTGTGCTGACTGATAGACTGCATGGGGACCTACTGACTACTGTAGCTGGGGTTTGCCTTCCTGCTTTCTTGTAGCTCCCATACTCAGTGGCATAACTTCACAGACACATGTATTTTTTCAATGGGAGATGAACAGAAAAAGTGTGGTATTAAAGATAGCTCCCACAGGAAAGGAGCTGCAAATGTGACACCGTGCTGGCTGATAGACTGCATGGGGACCTAGTTAATACTGTAGCTGGGGTCTGCCTTCCTGCTTTCTTGTAGCTCCCATACTCAGTGGTATACCTTAACAGACATATGTATTTTTTCAATGGGAGCTGAGCAGAAAAAGTGTGGTATTGAAGATAACTCCCACAGGAAAGCAGCTGCAAATGTGACACCGTGCTGGCTGATAGACTGCATGGGGACCTACTTACTACTGTAGCTGGGGTCTGCCTTCCTGCTTTCTTGTAGCTCCCATACTCAGTGGCATAACTTAACAGACAAAATGTATTTTATTCAAAGGAAGCTGAACAGAAAAAGTGTGGTATTGAAGATAGCTCCCACAGGAAAGCAGCTGCAAATGTGACACCGTGCTGGCTGATAGACTGCATGGGGACCTACTTACTACTGTAGCTGGGGTCTGCCTTCCTGCTTTCTTGTAGCTCCCATACTCAGTGGCATAACTTAACAGACAAAATGTATTTTTTTCAATGGGAGCTGAGGAGAACAAGTGTGGTATTGAAGATAGCTCCCACAGGAAAGCAGCTGCAAATGTGACACCGTGCTGGCTGATAGACTGCATGGGGACCTACTTACTACTGTAGCTGGGGTCTGCCTTCCTGCTTTCTTGTAGCTCCGATACTCAGCGGTATAACTTAAGAGACAAAATGTATTTTTTTCAATGGTAGCTGAGGAGAACAAGTGTGGTATTGAAGATAGCTCCCACAGGAAAGCAGCTGCAAATGTGACACCGTGCTGACTGATAGACTGCATGGGGACCTACTTACTACTGGGGTCTGCCTTCCTGCTTTCTTGTAGCTCCCATACTCAGTGGCATAACTTAACAGACACATGTATTTTTTCAATGGGAGCTGAACAGAAAAAGTGTGGTATTGAAGATAACTCCCACAGGAAAGCAGCTGCAAATGTGACACCGTGCTGACTGATAGACTGCATGGGGACCTACTTACTACTGTAGCTGGGGTCTGCCTTCCTGCTTTCTTGTAGCTCCCATACTCAGTGGCATAACTTAAGAGACAAAATGTATTTTTTCAATGGGAGCTGAACATAAAAAGTGTGGTATTGAAGATAGCTCCCACAGGAAAGCAGCTGCAAATGTGACACCGTGCTGGCTGATAGACTGCATGGGGACCTACTTACTACTGTAGCTGGGGTCTGCCTTCCTGCTTTATTGTAGCTCCCATATTCAGTGGTATACCTTAACGGACACATGTATTTATTGAAAGGAAGCTGAACAGAAAAAGTGTGGTATTGAAGATAGCTCCCACAAGAAAGCAGCTGCAAATGTGACACCGTGCTGGCTGATAGACTGCATGGGGACCTACTTACTACTGTAGCTGGGGTCTGCCTTCCTGTTTTCTTGTAGCTCCCATATTCTGTGGCATAACTTAACAGACAAAATGTATTTTATTCAATGGGAGCTGATCAGAAAAAGTGTGGTATTGAAGATAGCTCCCACAGGAAAGCAGCTGCAAATGTGACACCGTGCTGGCTGATAGACTGCATGGGGACCTACTGACTACTGTAGCTGGGGTCTGCCTTCCTGCTTTCTTGTAGCTGCCATACTCAGTGGCATAACTTAACAGACAAAATGTATTTTTTCAATGGGAGCTGAGGGGAAAAAGTGTGGTATTGAAGATAGCTCCCACAGGAAAGCAGCTGCAAATGTAACACCGTGCTGACTGATAGACTGCATGGGGACCTACTTTCTACTGTAGCTGGGGTCTGCCTTCCTGCTTTCTTGTAGCTCCGATACTCAGCGGTATAACTTAAGAGACAAAATGTATTTTTTTCAATGGGAGCTGAGGAGAACAAGTGTGGTATTGAAGATAGCTCCCACAGGAAAGCAGCTGCAAATGTGACACCGTGCTGGTTGATAGACTGCATGGGGACCTACTTACTACTGTAGCTGGGGTCTGCCTTCCTGCTTTCTTGTAGCTCCCATATTCAGTGGTATACCTTAACAGACAAAATGTATTTTATTCAATGGGAGCTGAACAGAAAAAGTGTGGTATTGAAGATAGCTCCCACAGGAAAGCAGCTGCAAATGTGACACCGTGCTGGCTGATAGACTGCATGGGGACCTACTTACTACTGTAGCTGGGGTCTGCCTTCCTGCTTTCTTGTAGCTCCGATACTCAGCGGTATAACTTAAGAGACAAAATGTATTTTTTTCAATGGTAGCTGAGGAGAACAAGTGTGGTATTGAATTTAGCTCCCACAGGAAAGCAGCTGCAAATGTGACACCGTGCTGACTGATAGACTGCATGGGGACCTACTTACTACTGGGGTCTGCCTTCCTGCTTTCTTGTAGCTCCCATACTCAGTGGCATAACTTAACAGACACATGTATTTTTTCAATGGGAGCTGAACAGAAAAAGTGTGGTATTGAAGATAACTCCCACAGGAAAGCAGCTGCAAATGTGACACCGTGCTGGCTGATACACTGCATGGGGACGTACTTACTACTGTAGCTGGGGTCTGCCTTCCTGCTTTCTTGTAGCTCCCATACTCAGTGGCATAACTTAACAGACACATGTATTTTTTCAATGGGAGCTGAACAGAAAAAGTGTGGTATTGAAGATAGTTCCCACAGGAAAGCAGCTGCAAATGTGACACCGTGCTGGCTGATAGACTGCATGGGGACCTACTTACTACTGTAGCTGGGGTCTGCCTTCCTGCTTTCTTGTAGCTCCCATACTCAGTGGCATAACTTAACAGACACATGTATTTTTTCAATGGGAGCTGAACAGAAAAAGTGTGGTATTGAAGATAGCTCCCACAGGAAAGCAGCTGCAAATGTGACACCGTGCTGGCTGATAGACTGCATGGGGACCTACTTACTACTGTAGCTGGGGTCTGCCTTCCTGCTTTCTTGTAGCTCCCATATTCAGTGGTATACCTTAACGGACACAAGTATTTTTTCAAAGGAAGCTGGACAAAAAAGTGTGGTATTGAAGATAGCTCCCACAGGAAAGCAGCTGCAAATGTGACACCGTGCTGGCTGATAGACTGCATGGGGACCTACTTACTACTGTAGCTGGGGTCTGCCTTCCTGCTTTCTTGTAGCTCCCATACTCAGTGGCATAACTTAACAGACACATGTATTTTTTCAATGGGAGGTGAACAGAAAAAGTGTGGTATTGAAGATAGCTCCCACAGGAAAGCAGCTGCAAATGTGACACCGTGCTGGCTGATAGACTGCATGGGGACCTACTTACTACTGTAGCTGGGGTCTGCCTTCCTGCTTTCTTGTAGCTCCCATATTCAGTGGTATACCTTAACGGACACAAGTATTTTTTCAAAGGAAGCTGGACAAAAAAGTGTGGTATTGAAGATAGCTCCCACAGGAAAGCAGCTGCAAATGTGACACCGTGCTGGCTGATAGACTGCATGGGGACCTACTTACTACTGTAGCTGGGGTCTGCCTTCCTGCTTTCTTGTAGCTCCCATACTCAGTGGCATAACTTAACAGACACATGTATTTTTTCAATGGGAGGTGAACAGAAAAAGTGTGGTATTGAATATAACTCCCACAGGAAAGCAGCTGCAAATGTGACACCGTGCTGGCTGATATACTGCATGGGGACCTACTTACTACTGTAGCTGGGGTCTGCCTTCCTGCTTTCTTGTAGCTCCCATATGCAGTGGTATAACTTAACAGACAAAATGTATTTTATTCAATGGGAGCTGAACAGAAAAAGTGTGGTATTGAAGATAGCTCCCACAGGAAAGCAGCTGCAAATGTGACACCGTGCTGGCTGATAGACTGCATGGGGACCTACTTACTACTGTAGCTGGGGTCTGCCTTCCTGCTTTATTGTAGCTCCCATACTCAGTGGTATACCTTAACGGACACATGTATTTTTTCAAAGGAAGCTGAACAGAAAAAGTGTGGTATTGAAGATAGCTCCCACAGGAAAGCAGCTGCAAATGTGACACCGTGCTGGCTGATAGACTGCATGGGGACCTACTGACTACTGTAGCTGGGGTCTGCCTTCCTGCTTTCTTGTAGCTCCCATATTCAGTGGTATACCTTAACAGACAAAAAGTATTTTATTCAATGGGAGCTGAACAGAAAAAGTGTGGTATTGAAGATAGCTCCCACAGGAAAGCAGCTGCAAATGTGACACTGTGCTGACTGATAGACTGCATGGGGACCTACTGACTACTGTAGCTGGGGTTTGCCTTCCTGCTTTCTTGTAGCTCCCATACTCAGTGGCATAACTTCACAGACACATGTATTTTTTCAATGGGAGATGAACAGAAAAAGTGTGGTATTAAAGATAGCTCCCACAGGAAAGGAGCTGCAAATGTGACACCGTGCTGGCTGATAGACTGCATGGGGACCTAGTTAATACTGTAGCTGGGGTCTGCCTTCCTGCTTTCTTGTAGCTCCCATACTCAGTGGTATACCTTAACAGACATATGTATTTTTTCAATGGGAGCTGAGCAGAAAAAGTGTGGTATTGAAGATAACTCCCACAGGAAAGCAGCTGCAAATGTGACACCGTGCTGGCTGATAGACTGCATGGGGACCTACTTACTACTGTAGCTGGGGTCTGCCTTCCTGCTTTCTTGTAGCTCCCATACTCAGTGGCATAACTTAACAGACAAAATGTATTTTATTCAAAGGAAGCTGAACAGAAAAAGTGTGGTATTGAAGATAGCTCCCACAGGAAAGCAGCTGCAAATGTGACACCGTGCTGGCTGATAGACTGCATGGGGACCTACTTACTACTGTAGCTGGGGTCTGCCTTCCTGCTTTCTTGTAGCTCCCATACTCAGTGGCATAACTTAACAGACAAAATGTATTTTTTTCAATGGGAGCTGAGGAGAACAAGTGTGGTATTGAAGATAGCTCCCACAGGAAAGCAGCTGCAAATGTGACACCGTGCTGGCTGATAGACTGCATGGGGACCTACTTACTACTGTAGCTGGGGTCTGCCTTCCTGCTTTCTTGTAGCTCCGATACTCAGCGGTATAACTTAAGAGACAAAATGTATTTTTTTCAATGGTAGCTGAGGAGAACAAGTGTGGTATTGAAGATAGCTCCCACAGGAAAGCAGCTGCAAATGTGACACCGTGCTGACTGATAGACTGCATGGGGACCTACTTACTACTGGGGTCTGCCTTCCTGCTTTCTTGTAGCTCCCATACTCAGTGGCATAACTTAACAGACACATGTATTTTTTCAATGGGAGCTGAACAGAAAAAGTGTGGTATTGAAGATAACTCCCACAGGAAAGCAGCTGCAAATGTGACACCGTGCTGACTGATAGACTGCATGGGGACCTACTTACTACTGTAGCTGGGGTCTGCCTTCCTGCTTTCTTGTAGCTCCCATACTCAGTGGCATAACTTAAGAGACAAAATGTATTTTTTCAATGGGAGCTGAACATAAAAAGTGTGGTATTGAAGATAGCTCCCACAGGAAAGCAGCTGCAAATGTGACACCGTGCTGGCTGATAGACTGCATGGGGACCTACTTACTACTGTAGCTGGGGTCTGCCTTCCTGCTTTATTGTAGCTCCCATATTCAGTGGTATACCTTAACGGACACATGTATTTATTGAAAGGAAGCTGAACAGAAAAAGTGTGGTATTGAAGATAGCTCCCACAAGAAAGCAGCTGCAAATGTGACACCGTGCTGGCTGATAGACTGCATGGGGACCTACTTACTACTGTAGCTGGGGTCTGCCTTCCTGTTTTCTTGTAGCTCCCATATTCTGTGGCATAACTTAACAGACAAAATGTATTTTATTCAATGGGAGCTGATCAGAAAAAGTGTGGTATTGAAGATAGCTCCCACAGGAAAGCAGCTGCAAATGTGACACCGTGCTGGCTGATAGACTGCATGGGGACCTACTGACTACTGTAGCTGGGGTCTGCCTTCCTGCTTTCTTGTAGCTGCCATACTCAGTGGCATAACTTAACAGACAAAATGTATTTTTTCAATGGGAGCTGAGGGGAAAAAGTGTGGTATTGAAGATAGCTCCCACAGGAAAGCAGCTGCAAATGTAACACCGTGCTGACTGATAGACTGCATGGGGACCTACTTTCTACTGTAGCTGGGGTCTGCCTTCCTGCTTTCTTGTAGCTCCGATACTCAGCGGTATAACTTAAGAGACAAAATGTATTTTTTTCAATGGTAGCTGAGGAGAACAAGTGTGGTATTGAAGATAGCTCCCACAGGAAAGCAGCTGCAAATGTGACACCGTGCTGACTGATAGACTGCATGGGGACCTACTTACTACTGGGGTCTGCCTTCCTGCTTTCTTGTAGCTCCCATACTCAGTGGCATAACTTAACAGACACATGTATTTTTTCAATGGGAGCTGAACAGAAAAAGTGTGGTATTGAAGATAACTCCCACAGGAAAGCAGCTGCAAATGTGACACCGTGCTGACTGATAGACTGCATGGGGACCTACTTACTACTGTAGCTGGGGTCTGCCTTCCTGCTTTCTTGTAGCTCCCATACTCAGTGGCATAACTTAAGAGACAAAATGTATTTTTTCAATGGGAGCTGAACATAAAAAGTGTGGTATTGAAGATAGCTCCCACAGGAAAGCAGCTGCAAATGTGACACCGTGCTGGCTGATAGACTGCATGGGGACCTACTTACTACTGTAGCTGGGGTCTGCCTTCCTGCTTTATTGTAGCTCCCATATTCAGTGGTATACCTTAACGGACACATGTATTTATTGAAAGGAAGCTGAACAGAAAAAGTGTGGTATTGAAGATAGCTCCCACAAGAAAGCAGCTGCAAATGTGACACCGTGCTGGCTGATAGACTGCATGGGGACCTACTTACTACTGTAGCTGGGGTCTGCCTTCCTGTTTTCTTGTAGCTCCCATATTCTGTGGCATAACTTAACAGACAAAATGTATTTTATTCAATGGGAGCTGATCAGAAAAAGTGTGGTATTGAAGATAGCTCCCACAGGAAAGCAGCTGCAAATGTGACACCGTGCTGGCTGATAGACTGCATGGGGACCTACTGACTACTGTAGCTGGGGTCTGCCTTCCTGCTTTCTTGTAGCTGCCATACTCAGTGGCATAACTTAACAGACAAAATGTATTTTTTCAATGGGAGCTGAGGGGAAAAAGTGTGGTATTGAAGATAGCTCCCACAGGAAAGCAGCTGCAAATGTAACACCGTGCTGACTGATAGACTGCATGGGGACCTACTTTCTACTGTAGCTGGGGTCTGCCTTCCTGCTTTCTTGTAGCTCCGATACTCAGCGGTATAACTTAAGAGACAAAATGTATTTTTTTCAATGGGAGCTGAGGAGAACAAGTGTGGTATTGAAGATAGCTCCCACAGGAAAGCAGCTGCAAATGTGACACCGTGCTGGTTGATAGACTGCATGGGGACCTACTTACTACTGTAGCTGGGGTCTGCCTTCCTGCTTTCTTGTAGCTCCCATATTCAGTGGTATACCTTAACAGACAAAATGTATTTTATTCAATGGGAGCTGAACAGAAAAAGTGTGGTATTGAAGATAGCTCCCACAGGAAAGCAGCTGCAAATGTGACACCGTGCTGGCTGATAGACTGCATGGGGACCTACTTACTACTGTAGCTGGGGTCTGCCTTCCTGCTTTCTTGTAGCTCCGATACTCAGCGGTATAACTTAAGAGACAAAATGTATTTTTTTCAATGGTAGCTGAGGAGAACAAGTGTGGTATTGAATTTAGCTCCCACAGGAAAGCAGCTGCAAATGTGACACCGTGCTGACTGATAGACTGCATGGGGACCTACTTACTACTGGGGTCTGCCTTCCTGCTTTCTTGTAGCTCCCATACTCAGTGGCATAACTTAACAGACACATGTATTTTTTCAATGGGAGCTGAACAGAAAAAGTGTGGTATTGAAGATAACTCCCACAGGAAAGCAGCTGCAAATGTGACACCGTGCTGACTGATAGACTGCATGGGGACCTACTTACTACTGTAGCTGGGGTCTGCCTTCCTGCTTTCTTGTAGCTCCCATACTCAGTGGCATAACTTAAGAGACAAAATGTATTTTTTTCAATGGGAGCTGAGGAGAACAAGTGTGGTATTGAAGATAGCTCCCACAGGAAAGCAGCTGCAAATGTGACACCGTGCTGGCTGATAGACTGCATGGGGACCTACTTACTACTGTAGCTGGGGTCTGCCTTCCTGCTTTATTGTAGCTCCCATATTCAGTGGTATACCTTAACGGACACATGTATTTATTGAAAGGAAGCTGAACAGAAAAAGTGTGGTATTGAAGATAGCTCCCACAGGAAAGCAGCTGCAAATGTGACACCGTGCTGGCTGATAGACTGCATGGGGACCTACTTACTACTGTAGCTGGGGTCTGCCTTCCTGTTTTCTTGTAGCTCCCATACTCAGTGGCATAACTTAACAGACAAAATGTATTTTTTCAATGGGAGCAGAGGGGAAAAAGCGTGGTATTGAAGATAGTTCCCACAGGAAAGCAGCTGCAAATGTGACACTGTGCTGGCTGATAGACTGCATGGGGACCTACTTACTACTGTAGCTGGGGTCTGCCTTCCTGCTTTCTTGTAGCTCCCATACTCAGTGGCATAACTTAACAGACAAAATGTATTTTATTCAATGGGAGCTGATCAGAAAAAGTGTGGTATTGAAGATAGCTCCCACAGGAAAGCAGCTGCAAATGTGACACCGTGCTGGCTGATAGACTGCATGGGGACCTAGTTAATACTGTAGCTGGGGTCTGCCTTCCTGCTTTCTTGTAGCTCCCATACTCAGTGGCATAACTTAACAGACAAAATGTATTTTATTCAATGGGAGCTGATCAGAAAAAGTGTGGTATTGAAGATAGCTCCCACAGGAAAGCAGCTGCAAATGTGACACCGTGCTGGCTGATAGACTGCATGGGGACCTACTTACTACTGTAGCTGGGGTCTGCCTTCCTGCTTTCTTGTAGCTCCCATACTCAGTGGCATAACTTAACAGACAAAATGTATTTATTCAATGAGAGCAGAGGGGAAAAAGCGTGGTATTAAAGATAGTTCCCACAGGAAAGCAGCTGCAAATGTGACACTGTGCTGGCTGATATACTGCATGGGGACCTACTTACTACTGTAGCTGGGGTCTGCCTTCCTGCTTTCTTGTAGCTCCCATACTCAGTGGCATAACTTAACAGACAAAATATATTTTATTCAATGGGAGCTGAACAGAAAAAGTGTGGTATTGAAGATAGCTCCCACAGGAAAGGAGCTGCAAATGTGACACCGTGCTGGCTGATAGACTGCATGGGGACCTAGTTAATACTGTAGCTGGGGTCTGCCTTCCTGCTTTCTTGTAGCTCCCATACTCAGTGGTATACCTTAACAGACATATGTATTTTTTCAATGGGAGCTGAGCAGAAAAAGTGTGGTATTGAAGATAACTCCCACAGGAAAGCAGCTGCAAATGTGACACCGTGCTGGCTGATAGACTGCATGGGGACCTACTTACTACTGTAGCTGGGGTCTGCCTTCCTGCTTTCTTGTAGCTCCCATACTCAGTGGCATAACTTAACAGCCAAAATGTATTTTTTCAATGGGAGCTGAGGGGAAAAAGTGTGGTATTGAAGATAGCTCCCACAGGAAAGCAGCTGCAAATGTGACACCGTGCTGGCTGATAGACTGCATGGGGACCTACTTACTACTGTAGCTGGGGTCTGCCTTCCTGCTTTCTTGTAGCTCCGATACTCAGCGGTATAACTTAAGAGACAAAATGTATTTTTTTCAATGGGAGCTGAGGAGAACAAGTGTGGTATTGAAGATAGCTCCCACAGGAAAGGAGCTGCAAATGTGACACCGTGCTGGCTGATAGACTGCATGGGGACCTACTTACTACTGTAGCTGGGGTCTGCCTTCCTGCTTTCTTGTAGCTCCCATATTCAGTGGTATACCTTAACAGACAAAAAGTATTTTATTCCATGGGAGCTGAACAGAAAAACTGTGGTATTGAAGATAGCTCCCACAGGAAAGCAGCTGCAAATGTGACACCGTGCTGACTGATAGACTGCATGGGGACCTACTTACTACTGTAGCTGGGGTCTGCCTTCCTGCTTTCTTGTAGCTCCCATACTCAGTGGCATAACTTAACAGACACATGTATTTTTTCAATGGGAGCTGAACAGAAAAAGTGTGGTATTGAAGATAACTCCCACAGGAAAGCAGCGTCAAATGTGACACCGTGCTGGCTGATAGACTGCATGGGGACCTACTTACTACTGTAGCTGCGGTCTACCTTCCTGCTTTCTTGTAGCTCCCATACTCAGTGGTATACCTTAACAGACACATGTATTTTTTCAATGGGAGCTGAGCAGAAAAAGTGTGGTATTGAAGATAACTCCCA
Source organism: Colius striatus (assembly GCF_028858725.1). Lineage (NCBI taxonomy): Eukaryota > Metazoa > Chordata > Aves > Coliiformes > Coliidae > Colius > Colius striatus. Next base: position 617,467 of record NW_026908523.1, on the reverse strand, counting down.
CAGGAAAGCAGCTGCAAATGTGACACCGTGCTGGCTGATAGACTGCATGGGGACCTACTTACTACTGTAGCTGGGGTCTGCCTTCCTGCTTTCTTGTAGCTCCCATACTCAGTGGCATAACTTAACAGACAAAATGTATTTTTTCAATGGGAGCTGAACAGAAAAAGTGTGGTATTGAATATAACTCCCACAGGAAAGCAGCTGCAAATGTGACACCGTGCTGGCTGATAGACTGCATGGGGACCTACTTACTACTGTAGCTGGGGTCTGCCTTCCTGCTTTCTTGTAGCTCCCATACTCAGTGGCATAACTTAACAGACAAAATGTATTTTTTCAATGGGAGCTGAACAGAAAAAGTGTGGTATTGAATATAACTCCCACAGGAAAGCAGCTGCAAATGTGACACCGTGCTGGCTGATAGACTGCATGGGGACCTACTTACTACTGTAGCTGGGGTCTGCCTTCCTGCTTTCTTGTAGCTCCCATACTCAGCGGTATAACTTAAGAGACAAAATGTATTTTTTTCAATGGGAGCTGAGGAGAACAAGTGTGGTATTGAAGATAGCTCCCACAGGAAAGCAGCTGCAAATGTGACACCGTGCTGGCTGATAGACTGCATGGGGACCTACTTACTACTGTAGCTGGGGTCTGCCTTCCTGCTTTCTTGTAGCTCCCATATTCAGTGGTATACCTTAACAGACAAAAAGTATTTTATTCAATGGGAGCTGAACAGAAAAAGTGTGGTATTGAAGATAGCTCCCACAGGAAAGCAGCTGCAAATGTGACACCGTGCTGGCTGATAGACTGCATGGGGACCTACTTACTACTGTAGCTGGGGTCTGCCTTCCTGCTTTCTTGTAGCTCCCATACTCAGTGGCATAACTTAACAGACACATGTATTTTTTCAATGGGAGCTGAACAGAAAAAGTGTGGTATTGAAGATAGCTCCCACAGGAAAGCAGCTGCAAATGTGACACCGTGCTGGCTGATAGACTGCATGGGGACCTACTTACTACTGTAGCTGGGGTCTGCCTTCCTGCTTTATTGTAGCTCCCATACTCAGTGGTATACCTTAACGGACACATGTATTTTTTCAAAGGAAGCTGAACAGAAAAAGTGTGGTATTGAAGATAGCTCCCACAGGAAAGCAGCTGCAAATGTGACACCGTGCTGGCTGATAGACTGCATGGGGACCTACTGACTACTGTAGCTGGGGTCTGCCTTCCTGCTTTCTTGTAGCTCCCATATTCAGTGGTATACCTTAACAGACAAAAAGTATTTTATTCAATGGGAGCTGAACAGAAAAAGTGTGGTATTGAAGATAGCTCCCACAGGAAAGCAGCTGCAAATGTGACACTGTGCTGACTGATAGACTGCATGGGGACCTACTTACTACTGTAGCTGGGGTCTGCCTTCCTGCTTTCTTGTAGCTCCCATACTCAGTGGCATAACTTAACAGACATATGTATTTTTTCAATGGGAGCTGAACAGAAAAAGTGTGGTATTGAAGATAACTCCCACAGGAAAGCAGCTGCAAATGTGACACCGTGCTGGCTGATAGACTGCATGGGGACCTACTGACTACTGTAGGTGGGGTTTGCCTTCCTGCTTTCTTGTAGCTCCCATACTCAGTGGCATAACTTAACACACACATGTATTTTTTCAATGGGAGCTGAACAGAAAAAGTGTGGTATTAAAGATAGCTCCCACAGGAAAGCAGCTGCAAATGTGACACCGTGCTGGCTGATAGACTGCATGGGGACCTACTGACTACTGTAGGTGGGGTTTGCCTTCCTGCTTTCTTGTAGCTCCCATACTCAGTGGCATAACTTAACACACACATGTATTTTTTTAATGGGAGATGAACAGAAAAAGTGTGGTATTAAAGATAGCTCCCACAGGAAAGCAGCTGCAAATGTGACACCGTGCTGGCTGATACACTGCATGGGGACGTACTTACTACTGTAGCTGGGGTCTGCCTTCCTGCTTTCTTGTAGCTCCCATACTCAGTGGCATAACTTAACAGACAAAATGTATTTTTTCAATGGGAGCTGAACAGAAAAAGTGTGGTATTGAAGATAGTTCCCACAGGAAAGCAGCTGCAAATGTGACACCGTGCTGGCTGATAGACTGCATGGGGACCTACTGACTACTGTAGCTGGGGTCTGCATTCCTGCTTTCTTGTAGCTCCCATACTCAGTGGCATAACTTAAGAGACAAAATGTATTTTTTTCAATGGGAGCTGAGGAGAACAAGTGTGGTATTGAAGATAGCTCCCACAGGAAAGCAGCTGCAAATGTGACACCGTGCTGACTGATAGACTGCATGGGGACCTACTTACTACTGTAGCTGGGGTCTGCCTTCCTGCTTTCTTGTAGCTCCCATATTCAGTGGTATACCTTAACGGACACATGTATTTATTGAAAGGAAGCTGAACAGAAAAAGTGTGGTATTGAAGATAGCTCCCACAGGAAAGCAGCTGCAAATGTGACACCGTGCTGGCTGATAGACTGCATGGGGACCTACTGACTACTGTAGCTGGGGTCTGCCTTCCTGCTTTCTTGTAGCTCCCATACTCAGTGGCATAACTTAACAGACAAAAGGTATTTTAATCAATGGGAGCTGAACAGAAAAAGTGTGGTATTGAAGATAGCTCCCACAGGAAAGGAGCTGCAAATGTGACACCGTGCTGGCTGCTAGACTGCATGGGGACCTAGTTAATACTGTAGCTGGGGTCTGCCTTCCTGCTTTCTTGTAGCTCCCATACTCAGTGGTATACCTTAACAGACAAAAAGTATTTTATTCAATGGGAGCTGAACAGAAAAAGTGTGGTATTGAAGATAGCTCCCACAGGAAAGCAGCTGCAAATGTGACACCGTGCTGGCTGATAGACTGCATGGGGACCTACTTACTACTGTAGCTGGGGTCTGCCTTCCTGCTTTCTTGTAGCTCCCATACTCAGTGGCATAACTTAACAGCCAAAATGTATTTTTTCAATGGGAGCTGAGGGGAAAAAGTGTGGTATTGAAGATAGCTCCCACAGGAAAGCAGCTGCAAATGTGACACCGTGCTGGCTGATAGACTGCATGGGGACCTACTTACTACTGTAGCTGGGGTCTGCCTTCCTGCTTTATTGTAGCTCCCATACTCAGTGGTATACCTTAACGGACACATGTATTTTTTCAAAGGAAGCTGAACAGAAAAAGTGTGGTATTGAAGATAGCTCCCACAGGAAAGCAGCTGCAAATGTGACACCGTGCTGGCTGATAGACTGCATGGGGACCTACTGACTACTGTAGCTGGGGTCTGCCTTCCTGCTTTCTTGTAGCTCCCATATTCAGTGGTATACCTTAACAGACAAAAAGTATTTTATTCAATGGGAGCTGAACAGAAAAAGTGTGGTATTGAAGATAGCTCCCACAGGAAAGCAGCTGCAAATGTGACACTGTGCTGACTGATAGACTGCATGGGGACCTACTTACTACTGTAGCTGGGGTCTGCCTTCCTGCTTTCTTGTAGCTCCCATACTCAGTGGCATAACTTAACAGACACATGTATTTTTTCAATGGGAGCTGAACAGAAAAAGTGTGGTATTGAAGATAACTCCCACAGGAAAGCAGCTGCAAATGTGACACCGTGCTGGCTGATACACTGCATGGGGACGTACTTACTACTGTAGCTGGGGTCTGCCTTCCTGCTTTCTTGTAGCTCCCATACTCAGTGGCATAACTTAACAGACACATGTATTTTTTCAATGGGAGCTGAACAGAAAAAGTGTGGTATTGAAGATAGTTCCCACAGGAAAGCAGCTGCAAATGTGACACCGTGCTGGCTGATAGACTGCATGGGGACCTACTTACTACTGTAGCTGGGGTCTGCCTTCCTGCTTTCTTGTAGCTCCCATACTCAGTGGCATAACTTAACAGACACATGTATTTTTTCAATGGGAGCTGAACAGAAAAAGTGTGGTATTGAAGATAGCTCCCACAGGAAAGCAGCTGCAAATGTGACACCGTGCTGGCTGATAGACTGCATGGGGACCTACTTACTACTGTAGCTGGGGTCTGCCTTCCTGCTTTCTTGTAGCTCCCATATTCAGTGGTATACCTTAACGGACACAAGTATTTTTTCAAAGGAAGCTGGACTAAAAAGTGTGGTATTGAAGATAGCTCCCACAGGAAAGCAGCTGCAAATGTGACACCGTGCTGGCTGATAGACTGCATGGGGACCTACTTACTACTGTAGCTGGGGTCTGCCTTCCTGTTTTCTTGTAGCTCCCATACTCAGTGGCATAACTTAACAGACAAAATGTATTTTTTCAATGGGAGCAGAGGGGAAAAAGCGTGGTATTGAAGATAGTTCCCACAGGAAAGCAGCTGCAAATGTGACACCGTGCTGGCTGATAGACTGCATGGGGACCTACTTACTACTGTAGCTGGGGTCTGCCTTCCTGCTTTCTTGTAGCTCCCATATTCAGTGGTATACCTTAACAGACAAAAAGTATTTTATTCAATGGGAGCTGAACAGAAAAAGTGTGGTATTGAAGATAGCTCCCACAGGAAAGCAGCTGCAAATGTGACACCGTGCTGACTGATAGACTGCATGGGGACCTACTTACTACTGTAGCTGGGGTCTGCCTTCCTGCTTTCTTGTAGCTCCCATACTCAGTGGCATAACTTAACAGACACATGTATTTTTTCAATGGGAGCTGAACAGAAAAAGTGTGGTATTGAAGATAGCTCCCACAGGAAAGCAGCTGCAAATGTGACACCGTGCTGGATTATAGACTGCATGGGGACCTACTGACTACTGTAGCTGGGGTTTGCCTTCCTGCTTTCTTGTAGCTCCCATACTCAGTGGCATAACTTCACAGACACATGTATTTTTTCAATGGGAGATGAACAGAAAAAGTGTGGTATTAAAGATAGCTCCCACAGGAAAGCAGCTGCAAATGTGACACCGTGCTGGCTGATAGACTGCATGGGGACCTACTTACTACTGTAGCTGAGGTCTGCCTTCCTGCTTTCTTGTAGCTCCGATACTCAGCGGTATAATTTAAGAGACAAAATGTATTTTTTTCAATGGGAGCTGAGGAGAACAAGTGTGGTATTGAAGATAGCTCCCACAGGAAAGCAGCTGCAAATGTGACACCGTGCTGGCTGATAGACTGCATGGGGACCTACTTACTACTGTAGCTGGGGTCTGCCTTCCTGCTTTCTTGTAGCTCCCATACTCAGTGGCATAACTTAACAGACACATGTATTTTTTCAATGGGAGCTGAACAGAAAAAGTGTGGTATTGAATATAACTCCCACAGGAAAGCAGCTGCAAATGTGACACCGTGCTGGCTGATAGACCGCATGGGGACCTACTTACTACTGTAGCTGGGGTCTGCTTTCCTGCTTTCTTGTAGCTCCCATACTCAGTGGCATAACTTAACAGACAAAATGTATTTTTTCAATGGGAGCTGAACAGAAAAAGTGTGGTATTGAAGATAACTCCCACAGGAAAGCAGCTGGAAATGTGACACCGTGCTGGCTGATAGACTGCATGGGGACCTACTTACTACTGTAGCTGGGGTCTGCCTTCCTGCTTTCTTGTAGCTCCCATACTCAGTGGCATAACTTAACAGACAAAAAGTATTTTATTCAATGGGAGCTGAACAGAAAAAGTGTGATATTGAAGATAGTTCCCACAGGAAAGCAGCTGCAAATGTGACACCGTGCTGGCTGATAGACTGCATGGGGACCTACTTACTACTGTAGCTGGGGTCTGCCTTCCTGCTTTCTTGTAGCTCCCATACTCAGTGGCATAACTTAACAGACACATGTATTTTTTCAATGGGAGCTGAACAGAAAAAGTGTGGTATTGAAGATAACTCCCACAGGAAAGCAGCTGCAAATGTGACACCGTGCTGACTGATAGACTGCATGGGGACCTACTTACTACTGTAGCTGGGGTCTGCCTTCCTGCTTTCTTGTAGCTCCCATATTCAGTGGTATACCTTAACGGACACAAGTATTTTTTCAAAGGAACCTGGACAAAAAAGTGTGGTATTGAAGATAGCTCCCACAGGAAAGCAGCTGCAAATGTGACACCGTGCTGGCTGATAGACTGCATGGGGACCTACTTACTACTGTAGCTGGGGTCTGCCTTCCTGTTTTCTTGTAGCTCCCATACTCAGTGGCATAACTTAACAGACAAAATGTATTTTTTCAATGGGAGGAGAGGGGAAAAAGCGTGGTATTGAAGATAGTTCCCACAGGAAAGCAGCTGCAAATGTGACACTGTGCTGGCTGATAGACTGCATGGGGACCTACTTACTACTGTAGCTGGGGTCTGCCTTCCTGCTTTCTTGTAGCTCCCATATTCAGTGGTATACCTTAACAGACAAAAAGTATTTTATTCAATGGGAGCTGAACAGAAAAAGTGTGGTATTGAAGATAGCTCCCACAGGAAAGCAGCTGCAAATGTGACACCGTGCTGACTGATAGACTGCATGGGGACCTACTTACTACTGTAGCTGGGGTCTGCCTTCCTGCTTTCTTGTAGCTCCCATACTCAGTGGCATAACTTAACAGACACATGTATTTTTTCAATGGGAGCTGAACAGAAAAAGTGTGGTATTGAACATAACTCCCACAGGAAAGCAGCTGCAAATGTGACACCGTGCTGGATTATAGACTGCATGGGGACCTACTGACTACTGTAGCTGGGGTCTGCTTTCCTGCTTTCTTGTAGCTCCCATACTCAGTGGCATAACTTAACAGACAAAATGTATTTTTTCAATGGGAGCTGAACAGAAAAAGTGTGGTATTGAAGATAACTCCCACAGGAAAGCAGCTGCAAATGTGACACCGTGCTGGCTGATAGACTGCATGGGGACCTACTTACTACTGTAGCTGGGGTCTGCCTTCCTGCTTTCTTGTAGCTCCCATACTCAGTGGCATAACTTAACAGACAAAATGTATTTTATTCAATGGAAGCTGAGGGGAAAAAGTGTGGTATTGAAGATAGCTCCCACAGGAAAGCAGCTGCAAATGTGACACCGTGCTGGCTGATAGACTGCATGGGGACCTACTTACTACTGTAGCTGGGGTCTGCCTTCCTGCTTTCTTGTAGCTCCCATACTCAGTGGCATAACTTAACAGACAAAATGTATTTTTTTCCAAGGGAGCTGAGGAGAAAAAGTGTGGTATTGAAGATAGCTCCCACAGGAAAGCAGCTGCAAATGTGACACCGTGCTGGCTGATAGACTGCATGGGGACCTACTTACTACTGTAGCTGGGGTCTGCCTTCCTGCTTTCTTGTAGCTCCCATACTCAGCGGTATAATTTAACAGACAAAATGTATTTTATTCAATGGGAGCTGAGGAGAAAAAGTGTGGTATTGAAGATAGCTCCCACAGGAAAGGAGCTGCAAATGTGACACCGTGCTGGCTGATAGACTGCATGGGGACCTACTTACTACTGTAGCTGGGGTCTGCCTTCCTGCTTTCTTGTAGCTCCCATACTCAGTGGCATAACTTAACAGACACATGTATTTTTTCAATGGGAGGTGAACAGAAAAAGTGTGGTATTGAATATAACTCCCACAGGAAAGCAGCTGCAAATGTGACACCGTGCTGGCTGATATACTGCATGGGGACCTACTTACTACTGTAGCTGGGGTCTGCCTTCCTGCTTTCTTGTAGCTCCCATATGCAGTGGTATAACTTAACAGACAAAATGTATTTTATTCAATGGGAGCTGAACAGAAAAAGTGTGGTATTGAAGATAGCTCCCACAGGAAAGCAGCTGCAAATGTGACACCGTGCTGGCTGATAGACTGCATGGGGACCTACTTACTACTGTAGCTGGGGTCTGCCTTCCTGCTTTCTTGTAGCTCCCATACTCAGTGGCATAACTTAAGAGACAAAATGTATTTTTTTCAATGGGAGCTGAGGAGAACAAGTGTGGTATTGAAGATAGCTCCCACAGGAAAGCAGCTGAAAATGTGACACCGTGCTGGCTGATAGACTGCATGGGGACCTACTTACTACTGTAGCTGGGGTCTGCCTTCCTGCTTTATTGTAGCTCCCATATTCAGTGGTGTACCTTAACAGACAAAATGTATTTTATTCAATGGGAGCTGAACAGAAAAAGTGTGGTATTGAAGATAGCTCCCACAGGAAAGAAGCTGCAAATGTGACACCGTGCTGGCTGATAGACTGCATGGGGACCTACTGACTACTGTAGCTGGGGTCTGCCTTCCTGCTTTCTTGTAGCTCCCATACTCAGTGGTATACCTTAACGGACACATGTATTTTTTCAAAGGAAGCTGAACAGAAAAAGTGTGGTATTGAAGATAGCTCCCACAGGAAAGCAGCTGCAAATGTGACACCGTGCTGACTGATAGACTGCATGGGGACCTACTTAGTACTGTAGCTGGGGTCTGCCTTCCTGCTTTCTTGTAGCTCCCATACTCAGTGGCATAACTTAACAGACACATGTATTTTTTCAATGGGAGCTGAACAGAAAAAGTGTGGTATTGAAGATAACTCCCACAGGAAAGCAGCTGCAAATGTGACACCGTGCTGACTGATAGACTGCATGGGGACCTACTTACTACTGTAGCTGGGGTCTGCCTTCCTGCTTTCTTGTAGCTCCCATACTCTGTGGCATAACTTAAGAGACAAAATGTATTTTTTTCAATGGGAGCTGAGGAGAACAAGTGTGGTATTGAAGATAGCTCCCACAGGAAAGCAGCTGCAAATGTGACACCGTGCTGGCTGATAGACTGCATGGGGACCTACTTACTACTGTAGCTGGGGTCTGCCTTCCTGCTTTATGGTAGCTCCCATATTCAGTGGTATACCTTAACAGACAAAATGTATTTTATTCAATGGGAGCTGAACAGAAAAAGTGTGGTATTGAAGATAGCTCCCACAGGAAAGCAGCTGCAAATGTGACACCGTGCTGGCTGATAGACTGCATGGGGACCTACTTACTACTGTAGCTGGGGTCTGCCTTCCTGCTTTCTTGTAGCTCCCATACTCAGTGGCATAACTTCACAGACACATGTATTTTTTCAAAGGAAGCTGAACAGAAAAAGTGTGGTATTGAAGACAACTCCCACAGGAAAGCAGCTGCAAATGTGACACCGTGCTGGCTGATAGACTGCATGGGGATCTACTTACTACTGTAGCTGGGGTCTGCCTTCCTGCTTTCTTGTAGCTCCCATACTCAGTGGCATAACTTAACAGACACATGTATTTTTTCAATGGGAGCTGAACAGAAAAAGTGTGGTATTGAAGATAACTCCCACAGGAAAGCAGCTGCAAATGTGACACCGTGCTGGCTGATAGACTGCCTGGGGACCTACGTACTGCTGTAGCTGGGGTCTGCCTTCCTGCTTTCTTGTAGCTCCCATACTCAGTGGCATAACTTAACAGACACATGTATTTTTTCAATGGGAGCTGAACAGAAAAAGTGTGGTATTGAAGATAACTCCCACAGGAAAGCAGCTGCAAATGTGACACCGTGCTGGCTGATAGATTGCATGGGGACCTACTTACTACTGTAGCTGGGGTCTGCCTTCCTGCTTTCTTGTAGCTCCCATACTCAGTGGCATAACTTCACAGACACATGTATTTTTTCAATGGGAGATGAACAGAAAAACTGTGGTATTGAAGATAGCTCCCACAGGAAAGTAGCTGCAAATGTGACACCGTGCTGGCTGATAGACTGCATGGGGACCTACTTACTACTGTAGCTGGGGTCTGCCTTCCTGCTTTCTTGTAGCTCCCATATTCAGTGGTATACCTTAACAGACAAAATGTATTTTATTCAATGGGAGTTGAACAGAAAAAGTGTGGTATTGAAGATAGCTCCCACAGGAAAGCAGCTGCAAATGTGACACCGTGCTGGCTGATAGACTGCATGGGGACCTACTTACTACTGTAGCTGGGGTCTGCCTTCCTGCTTTCTTGTAGCTCCCATACTCAGTGGCATAACTTCACAGACACATGTATTTTTTCAAAGGAAGCTGTACAGAAAAAGTGTGGTATTGAAGATAGCTCCCAAAGGAAAGCAGCTGCAAATGTGACACCGTGCTGGCTGATAGACTGCATGGGGACCTACTTACTACTGTAGCTGGGGTCTGCCTTCCTGCTTTCTTGTAGCTCCCATACTCAGTGGCATAACTTAACAGACACATGTATTTTTTCAATGGGAGCTGAACAGAAAAAGTGTGGTATTGAAGATAACTCCCACAGGAAAGCAGCTGCAAATGTGACACCGTGCTGGCTGATAGACTGCATGGGGACCTACTTACTACTGTAGCTGGGGTCTGCCTTCCTGCTTTCTTGTAGCTCCCATACTCAGTGGCATAACTTCACAGACACATGTATTTTTTCAATGGGAGCTGAACAGAAAAACTGTGGTATTGAAGATAGCTCCCACAGGAAAGCAGCTGCAAATGTGACACCGTGCTGGCTGATAGACTGCATGGGGACCTACTTACTACTGTAGCTGGGGTCTGCCTTCCTGCTTTCTTGTAGCTCCCATACTCAGTGGCATAACTTAACAGACAAAATGTATTTTTTCAATGGGAGCTGAACAGAAAAAGCGTGGTATTGAAGATAACTCCCACAGGAAAGCAGCTGCAAATGTGACACCGTGCTGGCTGATAGACTGCATGGGGACCTACTTACTACTGTAGCTGGGGTCTGCATTCCTGCTTTCTTGTAGCTCCCATACTCAGTGGCATAACTTCACAGACACATGTATTTTTTCAATGGGAGATGAACAGAAAAACTGTGGTATTGAAGATAGCTCCCACAGGAAAGCAGCTGCAAATGTGACACCGTGCTGGCTGATAGACTGCATGGGGACCTACTTACTACTGTAGCTGGGGTCTGCCTTCCTGCTTTCTTGTAGCTCCCATATTCAGTGGTATACCTTAACAGACAAAATGTATTTTTTCAATGGGAGCTGAGGGGAAAAAGTGTGGTATTGAAGATAGCTCCCACAGGAAAGGAGCTGCAAATGTGACACCGTGCTGGCTGATAGACTGCATGGGGACCTAGTTAATACTGTAGCTGGGGTCTGCCTTCCTGCTTTCTTGTAGCTCCCATACTCAGTGGTATACCTTAACAGACATATGTATTTTTTCAATGGGAGCTCAGCAGAAAAAGTGTGGTATTGAAGATAACTCCCACAGGAAAGCAGCTGCAAATGTGACACCGTGCTGGCTGATAGACTGCATGGGGACCTACTTACTACTGTAGCTGGGGTCTGCCTTCCTGCTTTCTTGTAGCTCCCATATTCAGTGGTATACCTTAACAGACAAAATGTATTTTATTCAATGGGAGCTGAACAGAAAAAGTGTGGTATTGAAGATAGCTCCCACAGGAAAGCAGCTGCAAATGTGACACCGTGCTGGCTGATAGACTGCATGGGGACCTACTTACTACTGTAGCTGGGGTCTGCCTTCCTGCTTTCTTGTAGCTCCCATACTCAGTGGCATAACTTCACAGACACATGTATTTTTTCAAAGGAAGCTGAACAGAAAAAGTGTGGTATTGAAGACAACTCCCACAGGAAAGCAGCTGCAAATGTGACACCGTGCTGGCTGATAGACTGCATGGGGACCTACGTACTGCTGTAGCTGGGGTCTGCCTTCCTGCTTTCTTGTAGCTCCCATACTCAGTGGCATAACTTAACAGACACATGTATTTTTTCAATGGGAGCTGAACATAAAAAGTGTGGTATTGAAGATAACTCCCACAGGAAAGCAGCTGCAAATGTGACACCGTGCTGGCTGATAGACTGCATGGGGACCTACGTACTGCTGTAGCTGGGGTCTGCCTTCCTGCTTTCTTGTAGCTCCCATACTCAGTGGCATAACTTAACAGACACATGTATTATTTCAATGGGAGCTGAACAGAAAAAGTGTGGTATTGAAGATAACTCCCACAGGAAAGCAGCTGCAAATGTGACACCGTGCTGGCTGATAGACTGCATGGGGACCTACTTACTACTGTAGCTGGGGTCTGCCTTCCTGCTTTCTTGTAGCTCCCATACTCAGTGGCATAACTTCACAGACACATGTATTTTTTCAATGGGAGCTGAACAGAAAAACTGTGGTATTGAAGATAGCTCCCACAGGAAAGCAGCTGCAAATGTGACACCGTGCTGGCTGATAGACTGCATGGGGACATACTTACTGCTGTAGCTGGGGTCTGCCTTCCTGCTTTCTTGTAGCTCCCATACTGAGTGGCATAACTTAACAGACAAAATGTATTTTTTCAATGGGAGCTGAACAGAAAAAGCGTGGTATTGAAGATAACTCCCACAGGAAAGCAGCTGCAAATGTGACACCGTGCTGGCTGATAGACTGCATGGGGACCTACTTACTACTGTAGCTGGGGTCTGCATTCCTGCTTTCTTGTAGCTCCCATACTCAGTGGCATAACTTCACAGACACATGTATTTTTTCAATGGGAGATGAACAGAAAAACTGTGGTATTGAAGATAGCTCCCACAGGAAAGCAGCTGCAAATGTGACACCGTGCTGGCTGATAGACTGCATGGGGACCTACTTACTACTGTAGCTGGGGTCTGCCTTCCTGCTTTCTTGTAGCTCCCATATTCAGTGGTATACCTTAACAGACAAAATGTATTTTATTTAATGGGAGCTGAACTGAAAAAGTGTGGTATTGAAGATAGCTCCCACAGGAAAGCAGCTGCAAATGTGACACCGTGCTGGCTGATAGACTGCATGGGGACCTACTTACTACTGTAGCTGGGGTCTGCCTTCCTGCTTTCTTGTAGCTCCCATACTCAGTGGCATAACTTCACAGACACATGTATTTTTTCAAAGGGAGCTGAACAGAAAAAGTGTGGTATTGAAGATAGCTCCCACAGGAAAGCAGCTGCAAATGTGACACCGTGCTGGCTGATAGACTGCATGGGGACCTACTTACTACTGTAGCTGGGGTCTGCCTTCCTGCTTTCTTGTAGCTCCCATACTCAGTAGTATACCTTAACAGACACATGTATTTTTTCAAAGGAAGCTGAACAAAAAAAGTGTGGTATTGAAGATAGCTCCCACAGGAAAGCAGCTGCAAATGTGACACCGTGCTGGCTGATAGACTGCATGGGGACCTACTTACTACTGTAGCTGGGGTCTGCCTTCCTGCTTTCTTGTAGCTCCCATACTCAGTGGCATAACTTCACAGACACATGTATTTTTTCAATGGGAGATGAACAGAAAAACTGTGGTATTGAAGATAGCTCCCACAGGAAAGCAGCTGCAAATGTGACACCGTGCTGGCTGATAGACTGCATGGGGACCTACTTACTGCTGTAGCTGGGGTCTGCCTTCCTGCTTTCTTGTAGCTCCCATACTCAGTGGCATAACTTCACAGACACATGTATTTTTTCAATGGGAGCTGAACAGAAAAAGTGTAGTATTGAAGATAACTCCCACAGGAAAGCAGCTGCAAATGTGACACCGTGCTGGCTGATAGACTGCATGGGGACCTACTTACTACTGTAGCTGGGGTCTGCCTTCCTGCTTTCTTGTAGCTCCCATACTCAGTGGCATAACTTCACAGACACATGTATTTTTTCAATGGGAGCTGAGGGGAAAAAGTGTGGTATTGAAGATAGCTCCCACAGGAAAGCAGCTGCAAATGTGACACCGTGCTGGCTGATAGACTGCATGGGGACCTACTTACTACTGTAGCTGGGGTCTGCCTTCCTGCTTTATTGTAGCTCCCATATTCAGTGGTATACCTTAACAGACAAAATTTATTTTATTCAATGGGAGCTGAACAGAAAAAGTGTGGTATTGAAGATAGCTCCCACAGGAAAGCAGCTGCAAATGTGACACCGTGCTGGCTGATAGACTGCATGGGGACCTACTTACTACTGTAGCTGGGGTCTGCCTTCCTGCTTTCTTGTAGCTCCCATACTCAGTGGCATAACTTCACAGACACATGTATTTTTTCAAAGGGAGCTGAACAGAAAAAGTGTGGTATTGAAGATAGCTCCCACAGGAAAGCAGCTGCAAATGTGACACCGTGCTGACTGATAGACTGCATGGGGACCTACTTACTACTGTAGCTGGGGTCTGCCTTCCTCCTTTCTTGTAGCTCCCATATTCAGTGGTATAACTTAACAGACAAAATGTATTTTATTCAATGGGAGCTGAACAGAAACAGTGTGGTATTGAAGATAGCTCCCACAGGAAAGCAGCTGCAAATGTGACACCGTGCTGACTGATAGACTGCATGGGGACCTACTTACTACTGTAGCTGGGGTCTGCCTTCCTGCTTTCTTGTAGCTCCCATACTCAGTAGTATACCTTAACAGACACATGTATTTTTTCAAAGGAAGCTGAACAGAAAAAGTGTGGTATTGAAGATAGCTCCCACAGGAAAGCAGCTGCAAATGTGACACCGTGCTGGCTGATAGACTGCATGGGGACCTACTTACTACTGTAGCTGGGGTCTGCCTTCCTGCTTTCTTGTAGCTCCCATACTCAGTGGCATAACTTCACAGACACATCTATTTTTTCAAAGGAAGCTGAACAGAAAAAGTGTGGTATTGAAGATAGCTCCCACAGGAAAGTAGCTGCAAATGTGACACCGTGCTGGCTGATAGACTGCATGGGGACCTACTTACTACTGTAGCTGGGGTCTGCCTTCCTGCTTTCTTGTAGCTCCCATATTCAGTGGTATACCTAAACAGACAAAATGTATTTTATTCAAAGGGAGCTGAACAGAAAAAGTGTGGTATTGAAGATAGCTCCCACAGGAAAGCAGCTGCAAATGTGACACCGTGCTGGCTGATAGACTGCATGGGGACCTACTTACTACTGTAGCTGGGGTCTGCCTTCCTGCTTTCTTGTAGCTCCCATACTCAGTGGCATAACTTCACAGACAAAATGTATTTTATTCAAAGGGAGCTGAACAGAAAAAGTGTGGTATTGAAGATAGCTCCCACAGGAAAGCAGCTGCAAATGTGACACCGTGCTGGCTGATAGACTGCATGGGGACCTACTTACTACTGTAGCTGGGGTCTGCCTTCCTGCTTTCTTGTAGCTCCCATACTCAGTGGCATAACTTCACAGACACATGTATTTTTTCAAAGGGAGCTGAACAGAAAATGTGTGGTATTGAAGATAGCTCCCACAGGAAAGCAGCTGCAAATGTGACACCGTGCTGGCTGCTAGACTGCATGGGGACCTACTTACTACTGTAGCTGGGGTCTGCCTTCCTGCTTTCTTGTAGCTCCCATACTCAGTGGTATACCTTAACAGATATATGTATTTTTTCAATGGGAGCTGAACAGAAAAAGTGTGGTATTGAATATAACTCCCACAGGAAAGCAGCTGCAAATGTGACACCGTGCTGGCTGATAGACTGCATGGGGACCTACTTACTACTGTAGCTGGGGTCTGCCTTCCTGCTTTCTTGTAGCTCCCATACTCAGTGGCATAACTTCACAGACAAAATGTATTTTTTTCAATGGGAGCTGAGGAGAAAAAGTGTGGTATTGAAGATAGCTCCCACAGGAAAGCAGCTGCAAATGTGACACCGTGCTGGCTGATAGACTGCATGGGGACCTAGTTAATACTGTAGCTGGGGTCTGCCTTCCTGCTTTCTTTTAGCTCCCATACTCAGTGGTATACCTTAACAGACATATGTATTTTTTCAATGGGAGCTGAACAGAAAAAGTGTGGTATTGAAGATAACTCCCACAGGAAAGCAGCTGCAAATGTGACACCGTTCTGGCTGATAGACTGCATGGGGACCTACTTACTACTGTAGCTGGGGTCTGCCTTCCTGCTTTCTTGTAGCTCCCATACTCAGTGGCATAACTTAACAGACAAAATGTATTTTTTCAATGGGAGCTGAGGAGAAAAAGTGTGGTATTGAAGATAGCTCCCACAGGAAAGCAGCTGCAAATGTGACACCGTGCTGGCTGATAGACTGCATGGGGACCTACTTACTACTGTAGCTGGGGTCTGCCTTCCTGCTTTCTTGTAGCTCCCATACTCAGTGGCATAACTTCACAGACACATGTATTTTTTCAAAGGAAGCTGAACAGAAAAAGTGTGGTATTGAAGATAGCTCCCAAAGGAAAGCAGCTGCAAATGTGACACTGTGCTGGCTGATAGACTGCATGGGGACCTACTTACTACTGTAGCTGGGGTCTGCCTTCCTGCTTTCATGTAGCTCCCATACTCAGTGGCATAACTTCACAGACACATGTATTTTATTCAATAGGAGTTGAACAGAAAAAGTGTGGTATTGAAGATAGCTCCCACAGGAAAGCAGCTGCAAATGTGACACCGTGCTGGCTGATAGACTGCATGGGGACCTACTTACTACTGTAGCTGGGGTCTGCCTTCCTGCTTTCTTGTAGCTCCCATACTCAGTGGCATAACTTAACAGACACATGTATTTTTTCAATGGGAGCTGAACAGAAAAAGTGTGGTATTGAAGATAACTCCCACAGGAAAGCAGCTGCAAATGTGACACCGTGCTGGCTGATAGACTGCATGGGGACCTACTTACTACTGTAGCTGGGGTCTGCCTTCCTGCTTTCTTGTAGCTCCCATACTCAGTGGCATAACTTCACAGACACATGTATTTTTTCAATGGGAGCTGAACAGAACAACTATGGTATTGAAGATAGCTCCCACAGGAAAGCAGCTGCAAATGTGACACCGTGCTGGCTGATAGACTGCATGGGGACCTACTTACTGCTGTAGCTTGGGTCTGCCTTCCTGCTTTCTTGTAGCTCCCATACTCAGTGGCATAACTTCACAGACACATGGATTTTTTCAATGGGAGCTGAACACAAAAAGTGTGGTATTGAAGATAACTCCCACAGGAAAGCAGCTGCAAATGTGACACCGTGCTGGCTGATAGACTGCATGGGGACCTACTTACTACTGTAGCTGGGGTCTGCCTTCCTGCTTTCTTGTAGCTCCCATACTCAGTGGCATAACTTGACAGACACATGTATTTTTTCAATGGGAGCTGAACAGAAAAAGTGTGGTATTGAAGATAGCTCCCACAGGAAAGCAGCTGCAAATGTGACACCGTGCTGGCTGATAGACTGCATGGGGACCTACTTACTACTGTAGCTGGGGTCTGCCTTCCTGCTTTCTTGTAGCTCCCATACTCAGTGGCATAACTTAAGAGACAAAATGTATTTTTTCAATGGGAGCTGAGGGGAAAAAGTGTGGTATTCTAGATAGCTCCCACAGGAAAGCAGCTGCAAATGTGACACCGTGCTGGCTGATAGACTGCATGGGGACCTACTTACTACTGTAGCTGGGGTCTGCCTTCCTGCTTTCTTGTAGCTCCCATACTCAGTGGCATAACTTCACAGACACATGTATTTTTTCAATGGGAGCTGAACAGAACAACTATGGTATTGAAGATAGCTCCCACAGGAAAGCAGCTGCAAATGTGACACCGTGCTGGCTGCTAGACTGCATGGGGACCTACTTACTGCTGTAGCTTGGGTCTGCCTTCCTGCTTTCTTGTAGCTCCCATACTCAGTGGCATAACTTCACAGACACATGTATTTTTTCAATGGGAGCTGAACACAAAAAGTGTGGTATTGAAGATAACTCCCACAGGAAAGCAGCTGCAAATGTGACACCGTGCTGGCTGATAGACTGCATGGGGACCTACTTACTACTGTAGCTGGGGTCTGCCTTCCTGCTTTCTTGTAGCTCCCATACTCAGTGGCATAACTTAACAGACACATGTATTTTTTCAATGGGAGCTGAACAGAAAAAGTGTGGTATTGAAGATAGCTCCCACAGGAAAGCAGCTGCAAATGTGACACCGTGCTGGCTGATAGACTGCATGGGGACCTACTTACTACTGTAGCTGGGGTCTGCCTTCCTGCTTTCTTGTAGCTCCCATACTCAGTGGCATAACTTAAGAGACAAAATGTATTTTTTCAATGGGAGCTCAGGGGAAAAAGTGTGGTATTCTAGATAGCTCCCACAGGAAAGCAGCTGCAAATGTGACACCGTGCTGGCTGATAGACTGCATGGGGACCTACTTACTACTGTAGCTGGGGTCTGCCTTCCTGCTTTCTTGTAGCTCCCATACTCAGTGGCATAACTTCACAGACACATGTATTTTTTCAATGGGAGCTGAACATAAAAAGTGTGGTATTGAAGATAACTCCCACAGGAAAGCAGCTGCAAATGTGACACCGTGCTGGCTGATAGACTGCATGGGGACCTACTTACTACTGTAGCTGGGGTCTGCATCCTGATTTCTTGTAGCTCCCATGCTCAGTGGCATAACTTCACAGACACATGTATTTTTTAAATGGGAGCTGAACAGAAAAAGTGTGGTATTGAAGATAGCTCCCACAGGAAAGCAGCTGCAAATGTGACAGCGTGCTGGCTGATAGACTGCATGGGGACCTACGTACTGCTGTAGCTGGGGTCTGCCTTCCTGCTTTCTTGTAGCTCCCATACTCAGTGGCATAACTTAACAGACAAAATGTATTTTAATCAATGGGAGCTGAACAGAAAAAGTGTGGTATTGAAGATAGCTCCCACAGGAAAGGAGCTGCAAATGTGACACCGTGCTGGCTGATAGACTGCATGGGGACCTAGTTAATACTGTAGCTGGGGTCTGCCTTCCTGCTTTCTTGTAGCTCCCATACTCAGTGGTATACCTTAACAGACATATGTATTTTTTCAATGGGAGCTCAGCAGAAAAAGTGTGGTATTGAAGATAACTCCCACAGGAAAGCAGCTGCAAATGTGACACCGTGCTGGCTGATAGACTGCATGGGGACCTACTTACTACTGTAGCTGGGGTCTGCCTTCCTGCTTTCTTGTAGCTCCCATATTCAGTGGTATACCTTAACAGACAAAATGTATTTTATTCAATGGGAGCTGAACAGAAAAAGTGTGGTATTGAAGATAGCTCCCACAGGAAAGCAGCTGCAAATGTGACACCGTGCTGGCTGATAGACTGCATGGGGACCTACTTACTACTGTAGCTGGGGTCTGCCTTCCTGCTTTCTTGTAGCTCCCATACTCAGTGGCATAACTTCACAGACACATGTATTTTTTCAAAGGAAGCTGAACAGAAAAAGTGTGGTATTGAAGACAACTCCCACAGGAAAGCAGCTGCAAATGTGACACCGTGCTGGCTGATAGACTGCATGGGGACCTACGTACTGCTGTAGCTGGGGTCTGCCTTCCTGCTTTCTTGTAGCTCCCATACTCAGTGGCATAACTTAACAGACACATGTATTTTTTCAATGGGAGCTGAACATAAAAAGTGTGGTATTGAAGATAACTCCCACAGGAAAGCAGCTGCAAATGTGACACCGTGCTGGCTGATAGACTGCATGGGGACCTACGTACTGCTGTAGCTGGGGTCTGCCTTCCTGCTTTCTTGTAGCTCCCATACTCAGTGGCATAACTTAACAGACACATGTATTATTTCAATGGGAGCTGAACAGAAAAAGTGTGGTATTGAAGATAACTCCCACAGGAAAGCAGCTGCAAATGTGACACCGTGCTGGCTGATAGACTGCATGGGGACCTACTTACTACTGTAGCTGGGGTCTGCCTTCCTGCTTTCTTGTAGCTCCCATACTCAGTGGCATAACTTCACAGACACATGTATTTTTTCAATGGGAGCTGAACAGAAAAACTGTGGTATTGAAGATAGCTCCCACAGGAAAGCAGCTGCAAATGTGACACCGTGCTGGCTGATAGACTGCATGGGGACCTACTTACTGCTGTAGCTGGGGTCTGCCTTCCTGCTTTCTTGTAGCTCCCATACTGAGTGGCATAACTTAACAGACAAAATGTATTTTTTCAATGGGAGCTGAACAGAAAAAGCGTGGTATTGAAGATAACTCCCACAGGAAAGCAGCTGCAAATGTGACACCGTGCTGGCTGATAGACTGCATGGGGACCTACTTACTACTGTAGCTGGGGTCTGCATTCCTGCTTTCTTGTAGCTCCCATACTCAGTGGCATAACTTCACAGACACATGTATTTTTTCAATGGGAGATGAACAGAAAAACTGTGGTATTGAAGATAGCTCCCACAGGAAAGCAGCTGCAAATGTGACACCGTGCTGGCTGATAGACTGCATGGGGACCTACTTACTACTGTAGCTGGGGTCTGCCTTCCTGCTTTCTTGTAGCTCCCATATTCAGTGGTATACCTTAACAGACAAAATGTATTTTATTTAATGGGAGCTGAACTGAAAAAGTGTGGTATTGAAGATAGCTCCCACAGGAAAGCAGCTGCAAATGTGACACCGTGCTGGCTGATAGACTGCATGGGGACCTACTTACTACTGTAGCTGGGGTCTGCCTTCCTGCTTTCTTGTAGCTCCCATACTCAGTGGCATAACTTCACAGACACATGTATTTTTTCAAAGGGAGCTGAACAGAAAAAGTGTGGTATTGAAGATAGCTCCCACAGGAAAGCAGCTGCAAATGTGACACCGTGCTGGCTGATAGACTGCATGGGGACCTACTTACTACTGTAGCTGGGGTCTGCCTTCCTGCTTTCTTGTAGCTCCCATACTCAGTAGTATACCTTAACAGACACATGTATTTTTTCAAAGGAAGCTGAACAAAAAAAGTGTGGTATTGAAGATAGCTCCCACAGGAAAGCAGCTGCAAATGTGACACCGTGCTGGCTGATAGACTGCATGAGGACCTACTTACTACTGTAGCTGGGGTCTGCCTTCCTGCTTTCTTGTAGCTCCCATACTCAGTGGCATAACTTCACAGACACATGTATTTTTTCAATGGGAGATGAACAGAAAAACTGTGGTATTGAAGATAGCTCCCACAGGAAAGCAGCTGCAAATGTGACACCGTGCTGGCTGATAGACTGCATGGGGACCTACTTACTGCTGTAGCTGGGGTCTGCCTTCCTGCTTTCTTGTAGCTCCCATACTCAGTGGCATAACTTAACAGACACATGTATTTTTTCAATGGGAGCTGAACAGAAAAAGTGTAGTATTGAAGATAACTCCCACAGGAAAGCAGCTGCAAATGTGACACCGTGCTGGCTGATAGACTGCATGGGGACCTACTTACTACTGTAGCTGGGGTCTGCCTTCCTGCTTTCTTGTAGCTCCCATACTCAGTGGCATAACTTCACAGACACATGTATTTTTTCAATGGGAGCTGAGGGGAAAAAGTGTGGTATTGAAGATAGCTCCCACAGGAAAGCAGCTGCAAATGTGACACCGTGCTGGCTGATAGACTGCATGGGGACCTACTTACTACTGTAGCTGGGGTCTGCCTTCCTGCTTTATTGTAGCTCCCATATTCAGTGGTATACCTTAACAGACAAAATTTATTTTATTCAATGGGAGCTGAACAGAAAAAGTGTGGTATTGAAGATAGCTCCCACAGGAAAGCAGCTGCAAATGTGACACCGTGCTGGCTGATAGACTGCATGGGGACCTACTTACTACTGTAGCTGGGGTCTGCCTTCCTGCTTTCTTGTAGCTCCCATACTCAGTGGCATAACTTCACAGACACATGTATTTTTTCAAAGGGAGCTGAACAGAAAAAGTGTGGTATTGAAGATAGCTCCCACAGGAAAGCAGCTGCAAATGTGACACCGTGCTGACTGATAGACTGCATGGGGACCTACTTACTACTGTAGCTGGGGTCTGCCTTCCTCCTTTCTTGTAGCTCCCATATTCAGTGGTATAACTTAACAGACAAAATGTATTTTATTCAATGGGAGCTGAACAGAAACAGTGTGGTATTGAAGATAGCTCCCACAGGAAAGCAGCTGCAAATGTGACACCGTGCTGACTGATAGACTGCATGGGGACCTACTTACTACTGTAGCTGGGGTCTGCCTTCCTGCTTTCTTGTAGCTCCCATACTCAGTAGTATACCTTAACAGACACATGTATTTTTTCAAAGGAAGCTGAACAGAAAAAGTGTGGTATTGAAGATAGCTCCCACAGGAAAGCAGCTGCAAATGTGACACCGTGCTGGCTGATAGACTGCATGGGGACCTACTTACTACTGTAGCTGGGGTCTGCCTTCCTGCTTTCTTGTAGCTCCCATACTCAGTGGCATAACTTCACAGACACATCTATTTTTTCAAAGGAAGCTGAACAGAAAAAGTGTGGTATTGAAGATAGCTCCCACAGGAAAGTAGCTGCAAATGTGACACCGTGCTGGCTGATAGACTGCATGGGGACCTACTTACTACTGTAGCTGGGGTCTGCCTTCCTGCTTTCTTGTAGCTCCCATATTCAGTGGTATACCTAAACAGACAAAATGTATTTTATTCAAAGGGAGCTGAACAGAAAAAGTGTGGTATTGAAGATAGCTCCCACAGGAAAGCAGCTGCAAATGTGACACCGTGCTGGCTGATAGACTGCATGGGGACCTACTTACTACTGTAGCTGGGGTCTGCCTTCCTGCTTTCTTGTAGCTCCCATACTCAGTGGCATAACTTCACAGACAAAATGTATTTTATTCAAAGGGAGCTGAACAGAAAAAGTGTGGTATTGAAGATAGCTCCCACAGGAAAGCAGCTGCAAATGTGACACCGTGCTGGCTGATAGACTGCATGGGGACCTACTTACTACTGTAGCTGGGGTCTGCCTTCCTGCTTTCTTGTAGCTCCCATACTCAGTGGCATAACTTCACAGACACATGTATTTTTTCAAAGGGAGCTGAACAGAAAATGTGTGGTATTGAAGATAGCTCCCACAGGAAAGCAGCTGCAAATGTGACACCGTGCTGGCTGCTAGACTGCATGGGGACCTACTTACTACTGTAGCTGGGGTCTGCCTTCCTGCTTTCTTGTAGCTCCCATACTCAGTGGTATACCTTAACAGATATATGTATTTTTTCAATGGGAGCTGAACAGAAAAAGTGTGGTATTGAATATAACTCCCACAGGAAAGCAGCTGCAAATGTGACACCGTGCTGGCTGATAGACTGCATGGGGACCTACTTACTACTGTAGCTGGGGTCTGCCTTCCTGCTTTCTTGTAGCTCCCATACTCAGTGGCATAACTTCACAGACAAAATGTATTTTTTTCAATGGGAGCTGAGGAGAAAAAGTGTGGTATTGAAGATAGCTCCCACAGGAAAGCAGCTGCAAATGTGACACCGTGCTGGCTGATAGACTGCATGGGGACCTAGTTAATACTGTAGCTGGGGTCTGCCTTCCTGCTTTCTTTTAGCTCCCATACTCAGTGGTATACCTTAACAGACATATGTATTTTTTCAATGGGAGCTGAACAGAAAAAGTGTGGTATTGAAGATAACTCCCACAGGAAAGCAGCTGCAAATGTGACACCGTTCTGGCTGATAGACTGCATGGGGACCTACTTACTACTGTAGCTGGGGTCTGCCTTCCTGCTTTCTTGTAGCTCCCATACTCAGTGGCATAACTTAACAGACAAAATGTATTTTTTCAATGGGAGCTGAGGAGAAAAAGTGTGGTATTGAAGATAGCTCCCACAGGAAAGCAGCTGCAAATGTGACACCGTGCTGGCTGATAGACTGCATGGGGACCTACTTACTACTGTAGCTGGAGTCTGCCTTCCTGCTTTCTTGTAGCTCCCATACTCAGTGGCATAACTTCACAGACACATGTATTTTTTCAAAGGAAGCTGAACAGAAAAAGTGTGGTATTGAAGATAGCTCCCAAAGGAAAGCAGCTGCAAATGTGACACTGTGCTGGCTGATAGACTGCATGGGGACCTACTTACTACTGTAGCTGGGGTCTGCCTTCCTGCTTTCTTGTAGCTCCCATACTCAGTGGCATAACTTCACAGACACATGTATTTTATTCAATAGGAGTTGAACAGAAAAAGTGTGGTATTGAAGATAGCTCCCACAGGAAAGCAGCTGCAAATGTGACACCGTGCTGGCTGATAGACTGCATGGGGACCTACTTACTACTGTAGCTGGGGTCTGCCTTCCTGCTTTCTTGTAGCTCCCATACTCAGTGGCATAACTTAACAGACACATGTATTTTTTCAATGGGAGCTGAACAGAAAAAGTGTGGTATTGAAGATAACTCCCACAGGAAAGCAGCTGCAAATGTGACACCGTGCTGGCTGATAGACTGCATGGGGACCTACTTACTACTGTAGCTGGGGTCTGCCTTCCTGCTTTCTTGTAGCTCCCATACTCAGTGGCATAACTTCACAGACACATGTATTTTTTCAATGGGAGCTGAACAGAACAACTATGGTATTGAAGATAGCTCCCACAGGAAAGCAGCTGCAAATGTGACACCGTGCTGGCTGATAGACTGCATGGGGACCTACTTACTGCTGTAGCTTGGGTCTGCCTTCCTGCTTTCTTGTAGCTCCCATACTCAGTGGCATAACTTCACAGACAAAATGTATTTTATTCAAAGGGAGCTGAACAGAAAAAGTGTGGTATTGAAGATAGCTCCCACAGGAAAGCAGCTGCAAATGTGACACCGTGCTGGCTGATAGACTGCATGGGGACCTACTTACTACTGTAGCTGGGGTCTGCCTTCCTGCTTTCTTGTAGCTCCCATACTCAGTGGCATAACTTCACAGACACATGTATTTTTTCAAAGGGAGCTGAACAGAAAATGTGTGGTATTGAAGATAGCTCCCACAGGAAAGCAGCTGCAAATGTGACACCGTGCTGGCTGCTAGACTGCATGGGGACCTACTTACTACTGTAGCTGGGGTCTGCCTTCCTGCTTTCTTGTAGCTCCCATACTCAGTGGTATACCTTAACAGATATATGTATTTTTTCAATGGGAGCTGAACAGAAAAAGTGTGGTATTGAATATAACTCCCACAGGAAAGCAGCTGCAAATGTGACACCGTGCTGGCTGATAGACTGCATGGGGACCTACTTACTACTGTAGCTGGGGTCTGCCTTCCTGCTTTCTTGTAGCTCCCATACTCAGTGGCATAACTTCACAGACAAAATGTATTTTTTTCAATGGGAGCTGAGGAGAAAAAGTGTGGTATTGAAGATAGCTCCCACAGGAAAGCAGCTGCAAATGTGACACCGTGCTGGCTGATAGACTGCATGGGGACCTAGTTAATACTGTAGCTGGGGTCTGCCTTCCTGCTTTCTTTTAGCTCCCATACTCAGTGGTATACCTTAACAGACATATGTATTTTTTCAATGGGAGCTGAACAGAAAAAGTGTGGTATTGAAGATAACTCCCACAGGAAAGCAGCTGCAAATGTGACACCGTTCTGGCTGATAGACTGCATGGGGACCTACTTACTACTGTAGCTGGGGTCTGCCTTCCTGCTTTCTTGTAGCTCCCATACTCAGTGGCATAACTTAACAGACAAAATGTATTTTTTCAATGGGAGCTGAGGAGAAAAAGTGTGGTATTGAAGATAGCTCCCACAGGAAAGCAGCTGCAAATGTGACACCGTGCTGGCTGATAGACTGCATGGGGACCTACTTACTACTGTAGCTGGGGTCTGCCTTCCTGCTTTCTTGTAGCTCCCATACTCAGTGGCATAACTTCACAGACACATGTATTTTTTCAAAGGAAGCTGAACAGAAAAAGTGTGGTATTGAAGATAGCTCCCAAAGGAAAGCAGCTGCAAATGTGACACTGTGCTGGCTGATAGACTGCATGGGGACCTACTTACTACTGTAGCTGGGGTCTGCCTTCCTGCTTTCTTGTAGCTCCCATACTCAGTGGCATAACTTCACAGACACATGTATTTTATTCAATAGGAGTTGAACAGAAAAAGTGTGGTATTGAAGATAGCTCCCACAGGAAAGCAGCTGCAAATGTGACACCGTGCTGGCTGATAGACTGCATGGGGACCTACTTACTACTGTAGCTGGGGTCTGCCTTCCTGCTTTCTTGTAGCTCCCATACTCAGTGGCATAACTTAACAGACACATGTATTTTTTCAATGGGAGCTGAACAGAAAAAGTGTGGTATTGAAGATAACTCCCACAGGAAAGCAGCTGCAAATGTGACACCGTGCTGGCTGATAGACTGCATGGGGACCTACTTACTACTGTAGCTGGGGTCTGCCTTCCTGCTTTCTTGTAGCTCCCATACTCAGTGGCATAACTTCACAGACACATGTATTTTTTCAATGGGAGCTGAACAGAACAACTATGGTATTGAAGATAGCTCCCACAGGAAAGCAGCTGCAAATGTGACACCGTGCTGGCTGATAGACTGCATGGGGACCTACTTACTGCTGTAGCTTGGGTCTGCCTTCCTGCTTTCTTGTAGCTCCCATACTCAGTGGCATAACTTCACAGACACATGGATTTTTTCAATGGGAGCTGAACACAAAAAGTGTGGTATTGAAGATAACTCCCACAGGAAAGCAGCTGCAAATGTGACACCGTGCTGGCTGATAGACTGCATGGGGACCTACTTACTACTGTAGCTGGGGTCTGCCTTCCTGCTTTCTTGTAGCTCCCATACTCAGTGGCATAACTTGACAGACACATGTATTTTATTCAATAGGAGTTGAACAGAAAAAGTGTGGTATTGAAGATAGCTCCCACAGGAAAGCAGCTGCAAATGTGACACCGTGCTGGCTGATAGACTGCATGGGGACCTACTTACTACTGTAGCTGGGGTCTGCCTTCCTGCTTTCTTGTAGCTCCCATACTCAGTGGCATAACTTAACAGACACATGTATTTTTTCAATGGGAGCTGAACAGAAAAAGTGTGGTATTGAAGATAACTCCCACAGGAAAGCAGCTGCAAATGTGACACCGTGCTGGCTGATAGACTGCATGGGGACCTACTTACTACTGTAGCTGGGGTCTGCCTTCCTGCTTTCTTGTAGCTCCCATACTCAGTGGCATAACTTCACAGACACATGTATTTTTTCAATGGGAGCTGAACAGAACAACTATGGTATTGAAGATAGCTCCCACAGGAAAGCAGCTGCAAATGTGACACCGTGCTGGCTGATAGACTGCATGGGGACCTACTTACTGCTGTAGCTTGGGTCTGCCTTCCTGCTTTCTTGTAGCTCCCATACTCAGTGGCATAACTTCACAGACACATGGATTTTTTCAATGGGAGCTGAACACAAAAAGTGTGGTATTGAAGATAACTCCCACAGGAAAGCAGCTGCAAATGTGACACCGTGCTGGCTGATAGACTGCATGGGGACCTACTTACTACTGTAGCTGGGGTCTGCCTTCCTGCTTTCTTGTAGCTCCCATACTCAGTGGCATAACTTGACAGACACATGTATTTTTTCAATGGGAGCTGAACAGAAAAAGTGTGGTATTGAAGATAGCTCCCACAGGAAAGCAGCTGCAAATGTGACACCGTGCTGGCTGATAGACTGCATGGGGACCTACTTACTACTGTAGCTGGGGTCTGCCTTCCTGCTTTCTTGTAGCTCCCATACTCAGTGGCATAACTTAAGAGACAAAATGTATTTTTTCAATGGGAGCTGAGGGGAAAAAGTGTGGTATTCTAGATAGCTCCCACAGGAAAGCAGCTGCAAATGTGACACCGTGCTGGCTGATAGACTGCATGGGGACCTACTTACTACTGTAGCTGGGGTCTGCCTTCCTGCTTTCTTGTAGCTCCCATACTCAGTGGCATAACTTAACAGACACATGTATTTTTTCAATGGGAGCTGAACAGAAAAAGTGTGGTATTGAAGATAACTCCCACAGGAAAGCAGCTGCAAATGTGACACCGTGCTGGCTGATAGACTGCATGGGGACCTACTTACTACTGTAGCTGGGGTCTGCCTTCCTGCTTTCTTGTAGCTCCCATACTCAGTGGCATAACTTCACAGACACATGTATTTTTTCAATGGGAGCTGAACAGAACAACTATGGTATTGAAGATAGCTCCCACAGGAAAGCAGCTGCAAATGTGACACCGTGCTGGCTGATAGACTGCATGGGGACCTACTTACTGCTGTAGCTTGGGTCTGCCTTCCTGCTTTCTTGTAGCTCCCATACTCAGTGGCATAACTTCACAGACACATGGATTTTTTCAATGGGAGCTGAACACAAAAAGTGTGGTATTGAAGATAACTCCCACAGGAAAGCAGCTGCAAATGTGACACCGTGCTGGCTGATAGACTGCATGGGGACCTACTTACTACTGTAGCTGGGGTCTGCCTTCCTGCTTTCTTGTAGCTCCCATACTCAGTGGCATAACTTGACAGACACATGTATTTTTTCAATGGGAGCTGAACAGAAAAAGTGTGGTATTGAAGATAGCTCCCACAGGAAAGCAGCTGCAAATGTGACACCGTGCTGGCTGATAGACTGCATGGGGACCTACTTACTACTGTAGCTGGGGTCTGCCTTCCTGCTTTCTTGTAGCTCCCATACTCAGTGGCATAACTTAAGAGACAAAATGTATTTTTTCAATGGGAGCTGAGGGGAAAAAGTGTGGTATTCTAGATAGCTCCCACAGGAAAGCAGCTGCAAATGTGACACCGTGCTGGCTGATAGACTGCATGGGGACCTACTTACTACTGTAGCTGGGGTCTGCCTTCCTGCTTTCTTGTAGCTCCCATACTCAGTGGCATAACTTCACAGACACATGTATTTTTTCAATGGGAGCTGAACAGAACAACTATGGTATTGAAGATAGCTCCCACAGGAAAGCAGCTGCAAATGTGACACCGTGCTGGCTGCTAGACTGCATGGGGACCTACTTACTGCTGTAGCTTGGGTCTGCCTTCCTGCTTTCTTGTAGCTCCCATACTCAGTGGCATAACTTCACAGACACATGTATTTTTTCAATGGGAGCTGAACACAAAAAGTGTGGTATTGAAGATAACTCCCACAGGAAAGCAGCTGCAAATGTGACACCGTGCTGGCTGATAGACTGCATGGGGACCTACTTACTACTGTAGCTGGGGTCTGCCTTCCTGCTTTCTTGTAGCTCCCATACTCAGTGGCATAACTTAACAGACACATGTATTTTTTCAATGGGAGCTGAACAGAAAAAGTGTGGTATTGAAGATAGCTCCCACAGGAAAGCAGCTGCAAATGTGACACCGTGCTGGCTGATAGACTGCATGGGGACCTACTTACTACTGTAGCTGGGGTCTGCCTTCCTGCTTTCTTGTAGCTCCCATACTCAGTGGCATAACTTAAGAGACAAAATGTATTTTTTCAATGGGAGCTCAGGGGAAAAAGTGTGGTATTCTAGATAGCTCCCACAGGAAAGCAGCTGCAAATGTGACACCGTGCTGGCTGATAGACTGCATGGGGACCTACTTACTACTGTAGCTGGGGTCTGCCTTCCTGCTTTCTTGTAGCTCCCATACTCAGTGGCATAACTTCACAGACACATGTATTTTTTCAATGGGAGCTGAACATAAAAAGTGTGGTATTGAAGATAACTCCCACAGGAAAGCAGCTGCAAATGTGACACCGTGCTGGCTGATAGACTGCATGGGGACCTACTTACTACTGTAGCTGGGGTCTGCATCCTGATTTCTTGTAGCTCCCATGCTCAGTGGCATAACTTCACAGACACATGTATTTTTTAAATGGGAGCTGAACAGAAAAAGTGTGGTATTGAAGATAGCTCCCACAGGAAAGCAGCTGCAAATGTGACAGCGTGCTGGCTGATAGACTGCATGGGGACCTACGTACTGCTGTAGCTGGGGTCTGCCTTCCTGCTTTCTTGTAGCTCCCATACTCAGTGGCATAACTTAACAGACACATGTATTTTTTCAATGGGAGCTGAACAGAAAAAGTGTGGTATTGAAGATAACTCCCACAGGAAAGCAGCTGCAAATGTGACACCGTGCTGACTGATAGACTGCATGGGGACCTACGTACTGCTGTAGCTGGGGTCTGCCTTCCTGCTTTCTTGTAGCTCCCATACTCAGTGGCATAACTTAACAGACACATGTATTTTTTCAATGGGAGCTGAACAGAAAAAGTGTGGTATTGAAGATAACTCCCACAGGAAAGCAGCTGCAAATGTGACACCGTGCTGGCTGATAGACTGCATGGGGACCTACTTACTACTGTAGCTGGGGTCTGCCTTCCTGCTTTCTTGTAGCTCCCATACTCAGTGGCATAACTTAACAGACACATGTATTTTTTCAATGGGAGCTGAACAGAAAAAGTGTGGTATTGAAGATAACTCCCACAGGAAAGGAGCTGCAAATGTGACACCGTGCTGGCTGATAGACTGCATGGGGACCTACTTACTACTGTAGCTGGGGTCTGCCTTCCTGCTTTCTTGTAGCTCCCATATTCAGTGGTATACCTTAACAGACAAAATGTATTTTATTCAATGGGAGCTGAGGAGAAAAAGTGTGGTATTGAAGATAGCTCCCACAGGAAAGCAGCTGCAAATGTGACACCGTGCTGGCTGATAGACTGCATGGGGACCTACTTACTACTGTAGCTGGGGTCTGCCTTCCTGCTTTCTTGTAGCTCCCATACTCAGCGGTATAACTTAACAGACAAAATGTATTTTTTTCAAAGGGAGCTGAGGAGAACAAGTGTGGTATTGAAGATAGCTCCCACAGGAAAGCTGCTGCAAATGTGACACCGTGCTGGCTGATAGACTGCATGGGGACCTACTTACTACTGTAGCTGGGGTCTGCCTTCCTGCTTTCCTGTAGCTCCCATACTCAGTGGCATAACTTAACAGACACATGTATTTTTTCAAAGGGAGCTGAACAGAAAAAGTGTGGTATTGAAGATAGCTCCCACAGGAAAGCAGCTGCAAATGTGACACCGTGCTGGCTGATAGACTGCATGGGGACCTACTGACTACTGTAGCTGGGGTCTGCCTTCCTGCTTTCTTGTAGCTCCCATACTCAGCGGTATAATTTAACAGATAAAATGTATTTTATCCAATGGGAGCTGAGGAGAACAAGTGTGGTATTGAAGATAGCTCCCACAGGAAGGGAGCTGCAAATGTGACACCGTGCTGGCTGCTAGACTGCATGGGGACCTACTTACTACTGTAGCTGCGGTCTGCCTTCCGGCTTTCTTGTAGCTCCCATACTCAGTGGTATACCTTTACAGACACATGTATTTTTTCAATGGGAGCTGAGGAGAAAAAGTGTGGTATTGAAGATAGCTCCCACAGGAAAGCAGCTGCAAATGTGACACCGTGCTGGCTGATAGACTGCATGGGGACCTACTTACTACTGTAGCTGGGGTTTGCCTTCCTGCTTTCTTGTAGCTCCCATACTCAGTGGTATACCTTAACAAACACATGTATTTTTTCAATGGGAGCTGAACAGAAAAAGTGTGGTATTGAAGATAGCTCCCACAGGAAAGGAGCTGCAAATGTGACACCGTGCTGGCTGCTAGACTGCATGGGGACCTACTTACTACTGTAGCTGGGGTCTGCCTTCCTGCTTTCTTGTAGCTCCCATACTCAGTGGCATAACTTAACAGACAAAACGTATTTTTTCAATGGGAGCTGAGGAGAAAAAGAGTGGTATTGAAGACAGCTCCCACAGGAAAGGAGCTGCAAATGT
Organism: Colius striatus; assembly: GCF_028858725.1. Classification (NCBI taxonomy): domain Eukaryota; kingdom Metazoa; phylum Chordata; class Aves; order Coliiformes; family Coliidae; genus Colius; species Colius striatus. Next base: position 585,971 of record NW_026908523.1, on the reverse strand, counting down.
GACACCGTGCTGGCTGATAGACTGCATGGGGACCTACTTACTACTGTAGCTGGGGTCTGCCTTCCTGCTTTCTTGTAGCTCCGATACTCAGCGGTATAACTTAACAGACAAAATGTATTTTTTTCAATGGGAGCTGAACAGAAAAAGTGTGGTATTGAAGATAGCTCCCACAGGAAAGGAGCTGCAAATGTGACACCGTGCTGGCTGATAGACTGCATGGGGACCTACTGACTACTGTAGCTGGGGTCTGCCTTCCTGCTTTCCTGTAGCTTCCATACTCGGCGGTATACGTTAACAGACAAAATGTATTTTATTCAATGGGAGTTGAACAGAAAAAGTGTGGTATTGAAGATAGCTCCCACAGGAAAGCAGCTGCAAATGTGACACCGTGCTGGCTGATAGACTGCATGGGGACCTACTTACTACTGTAGCTGGGGTCTGCCTTCCTGCTTTCTTGTAGCTCCCATACTCAGTGGCATAACTTCACAGACACATGTATTTTTTCAAAGGGAGCTGAGGAGAAAAAGTGTGTTATTGAAGATAGCTCCCAAAGGAAAGCAGCTGCAAATGTGACACCGTGCTGGCTGATAGACTGCATGGGGACCTACTTACTACTGTAGCTGGGGTCTGCCTTCCTGCTTTCTTGTAGCTCCCATACTCAGTAGTATACCTTAACAGACACATGTATTTTTTCAAAGGAAGCTGAACAGAAAAAGTGTGGTATTGAAGATAGCTCCCACAGGAAAGCAGCTGCAAATGTGACACCGTGCTGGCTGATAGACTGCATGGGGACCTACTTACTACTGTAGCTGGGGTCTGCCTTCCTGCTTTCTTGTAGCTCCCATACTCAGTGGCATAACTTAACAGACACATGTATTTTTTCAATGGGAGCTGAACAGAAAAAGTGTGGTATTGAAGATAGCTCCCACAGGAAAGCAGCTGCAAATGTGACACCATGCTGGCTGATAGACTGCATGGGGACCTACTTACTACTGTAGCTGGGGTCTGCCTTCCTGCTTTCTTGTAGCTCCCATATTCAGTGGTATACCTTAACAGACAAAATGTATTTTATTCAATGGGAGCTGAACAGAAAAAGTGTGGTATTGAAGATAGCTCCCACAGGAAAGGAGCTGCAAATGTGACACCGTGCTGGCTGATAGACTGCATGGGGACCTACTGACTACTGTAGCTGGGGTCTGCCTTCCTGCTTTCTTGTAGCTCCCATGCTCAGTGGCATAACTTAACAGACAAAATGTATTTTTTCAATGGGAGCTGAGGAGAAAAAGTGTGGTATTGAAGACAGCTCCCACAGGAAAGCTGCTGCAAATGTGACACCGTGCTGGCTGATAGACTGCATGGGGACCTACTTAGTACTGTAGCTGGGGTCTGCCTTCCTGCTTTCTTTTAGCTCCTATACTCAGCGGTATAATTTAACAGACAAAATGTATTTTATTCAATGGGAGCTGAGGAGAAAAAGTGTGGTATTGAAGATAGCTCCCACAGGAAAGCAGCTGCAAATGTGACACCGTGTTGGCTGATAGACTGCATGGGGACCTACTTACTACTGTAGCTGGGGTCTGCCTTCCTGCTTTCTTGTAGCTCCCATACTCAGTGGCATAACTTCACAGACACATGTATTTTTTTAATGGGAGCTGAACAGAAAAACTGTGGTATTGAAGATAGCTCCCACAGGAAAGCAGCTGCAAATGTGACACCGTGCTGGCTGATAGACTGCATGGGGACCTACTTACTACTGTAGCTGGGGTCTGCCTTCCTGCTTTCTTGTAGCTCCCATACTCAGTGGTATACCTTAACAGACAAAATGTATTTTATTCAATGGGAGCTGAACAGAAAAAGTGTGGTATTGAAGATAGCTCCCACAGGAAAGCAGCTGCAAATGTGACACCGTGCTGGCTGATAGACTGCATGGGGACCTACTTACTACTGTAGCTGGGGTCTGCCTTCCTGCTTTCTTGAAGCTCCCATACTCAGTGGCATAACTTAACATACACATGTATTTTTTCAAAGGGAGCTGAACAGAAAAAGTGTGGTATTGAAGATAGCTCCCACAGGAAAGCAGCTGCAAATGTGACACCGTGCTGGCTGATAGACTGCATGGGGACCTACTTACTACTGTAGCTGGGGTCTGCCTTCCTGCTTTCTTGTAGCTCCCATATTCAGTGGTATAACTTAACAGACAAAATGTATTTTATTCAATGGGAGCTGAACAGAAACAGTGTGGTATTGAAGATAGCTCCCACAGGAAAGCAGCTGCAAATGTGACACCGTGCTGGCTGATAGACTGCATGGGGACCTACTTACTACTGTAGCTGGGGTCTGCCTTCCTGCTTTCTTGTAGCTCCCATACTCAGTAGTATACCTTAACAGACACATGTATTTTTTCAAAGGAAGCTGAACAGAAAAAGTGTGGTATTGAAGATAGCTCCCACAGGAAAGCAGCTGCAAATGTGACACCGTGCTGGCTGATAGACTGCATGGGGACCTACTTACTACTGTAGCTGGGGTCTGCCTTCCTGCTTTCTTGTAGCTCCCATACTCAGTGGCATAACTTAACAGACACATGTATTTTTTCAATGGGAGCTGAACAGAAAAAGTGTGGTATTGAAGATAGCTCCCACAGGAAAGCAGCTGCAAATGTGACACCATGCTGGCTGATAGACTGCATGGGGACCTACTTACTACTGTAGCTGGGGTCTGCCTTCCTGCTTTCTTGTAGCTCCCATATTCAGTGGTATACCTTAACAGACAAAATGTATTTTATTCAATGGGAGCTGAACAGAAAAAGTGTGGTATTGAAGATAGCTCCCACAGGAAAGGAGCTGCAAATGTGACACCGTGCTGGCTGATAGACTGCATGGGGACCTACTGACTACTGTAGCTGGGGTCTGCCTTCCTGCTTTCTTGTAGCTCCCATGCTCAGTGGCATAACTTAACAGACAAAATGTATTTTTTCAATGGGAGCTGAGGAGAAAAAGTGTGGTATTGAAGACAGCTCCCACAGGAAAGCTGCTGCAAATGTGACACCGTGCTGGCTGATAGACTGCATGGGGACCTACTTAGTACTGTAGCTGGGGTCTGCCTTCCTGCTTTCTTTTAGCTCCTATACTCAGCGGTATAATTTAACAGACAAAATGTATTTTATTCAATGGGAGCTGAGGAGAAAAAGTGTGGTATTGAAGATAGCTCCCACAGGAAAGCAGCTGCAAATGTGACACCGTGCTGGCTGATAGACTGCATGGGGACCTACTTACTACTGTAGCTGGGGTCTGCCTTCCTGCTTTCTTGTAGCTCCCATACTCAGCGGTATAACTTAACAGACAAAATGTATTTTTTTCAAAGGGAGCTGAGGAGAACAAGGGTGGTATTGAAGATAGCTCCCAGAGGAAAGCAGCTGCAAATGTGACACCGTGCTGGCTGATAGACTGCATGGGGACCTACTTACTACTGTAGCTGGGGTCTGCCTTCCTGCTTTCCTGTAGCTCCCATACTCAGTGGCATAACTTAACAGACACATGTATTTTTTCAAAGGGAGCTGAACAGAAAAAGTGTGGTATTGAAGATAGCTCCCACAGGAAAGCAGCTGCAAATGTGACACCGTGCTGGCTGATAGACTGCATGGGGACCTACTTACTACTGTAGCTGGGGTCTGCCTTCCTGCTTTCTTGTAGCTCCCATACTCAGCGGTCTAATTTAACAGATAAAATGTATTTTATCCAATGGGAGCTGAGGAGAACAAGTGTAGTATTGAAGATAGCTCCCACAGGAAAGCAGCTGCAAATGTGACACCGTGCTGGCTGCTAGACTGCATGGGGACCTACTTACTACTGTAGCTGGGGTCTGCCTTCCTGCTTTCTTGAAGCTCCCATACTCAGTGGCATAACTTAACATACCCATGTATTTTTTCAAAGGGATCTGAGGATAAAAACTGTGGTATTGAAGATAGCTCCCACAGGAAAGCAGCTGCAAATGTGACACCGTGCTGGCTGATAGACTGCATGGGGATCTACTGACTACTGTAGCTGCGGTCTGCCTTCCTGCTTTCTTGTAGCTCCCATACTCAGTGGCATAACTTGAGACACATGTATTTTTTCAATGGGAGCTGAACAGAAAAAGTGTGGTATTGAAGATAGCTCCCACAGGAAAGCAGCTGCAAATGTGACACCGTGCTGGCTGATAGACTGCATGGGGACCTACTGACTACTGTAGCTGGGGTCTGCCTTCCTGCTTTCTTGTAGCTCCGATACTCAGTGGTATAACTTAACAGACACATGTATTTTTTCAATGGCAGCTGAGGGGAAAAAGTGTGGTATTGAAGATAGCTCCCACAGGAAAGCAGCTGCAAATGTGACACCGTGCTGGCTGATAGACTGCATGGGGACCTACTTACTACTGTAGCTGGGGTCTGCCTTCCTGCTTTCTTGTAGCTCCCATACTCAGTGGCATAACTTCACAGACACATGTATTTTTTCAATGGGAGATGAACAGAAAAACTGTGGTATTGAAGATAGCTCCCACAGGAAAGCAGCTGCAAATGTGACACCGTGCTGGCTGATAGACTGCATGGGGACCTACTTACTACTGTAGCTGGGGTCTGCCTTCCTGCTTTCTTGTAGCTCCCATATTCAGTGGTATACCTTAACAGACAAAATGTATTTTATTCAATGGGAATTGAACAGAAAAAGTGTGGTATTGAAGATAGCTCCCACAGGAAAGCAGCTGCAAATGTGACACCGTGCTGGCTGATAGACTGCATGGGGACCTACTTACTACTGTAGCTGGGGTCTGCCTTCCTGCTTTCTTGTAGCTCCCATACTCAGTGGCATAACTTCACAGACACATGTATTTTTTCAAAGGAAGCTGAACAGAAAAAGTGTGGTATTGAAGATAGCTCCCAAAGGAAAGCAGCTGCAAATGTGACACCGTGCTGGCTGATAGACTGCATGGGGACCTACTTACTACTGTAGCTGGGGTCTGCCTTCCTGCTTTCTTGTAGCTCCCATACTCAGTGGTATACCTTAACAGACAAAATGTATTTTATTCAATGGGAGCTGAACAGAAAAAGTGTGGTATTGAAGATAGCTCCCACAGGAAAGCAGCTGCAAATGTGACACCGTGTTGGCTGATAGACTGCATGGGGACCTACTTACTACTGTAGCTGGGGTCTGCCTTCCTGCTTTCTTGTAGCTCCCATACTCAGTGGCATAACTTCACAGACACATGTATTTTTTTAATGGGAGCTGAACAGAAAAACTGTGGTATTGAAGATAGCTCCCACAGGAAAGCAGCTGCAAATGTGACACCGTGCTGGCTGATAGACTGCATGGGGACCTACTTACTACTGTAGCTGGGGTCTGCCTTCCTGCTTTCTTGTAGCTCCCATATTCAGTGGTATAACTTAACAGACAAAATGTATTTTATTCAATGGGAGCTGAACAGAAACAGTGTGGTATTGAAGATAGCTCCCACAGGAAAGCAGCTGCAAATGTGACACCGTGCTGGCTGATAGACTGCATGGGGACCTACTTACTACTGTAGCTGGGGTGTGCCTTCCTGCTTTCTTGTAGCTCCCATACTCAGTAGTATACCTTAACAGACACATGTATTTTTTCAAAGGAAGCTGAACAGAAAAAGTGTGGTATTGAAGATAGCTCCCACAGGAAAGCAGCTGCAAATGTGACACCGTGCTGGCTGATAGACTGCATGGGGACCTACTTACTACTGTAGCTGGGGTCTGCCTTCCTGCTTTCTTGTAGCTCCCATACTCAGTGGCATAACTTAACAGACACATATATTTTTTCAAAGGGAGCTGAACAGAAAAAGTGTGGTATTAAAGATAGCTCCCACAGGAAAGCAGCTGCAAATGTGACACCGTGCTGGCTGATAGACTGCATGGGGACCTACTGACTACTGTAGCTGGGGTCTGCCTTCCTGCTTTCTTGTAGCTCCCATACTCAGTGGCATAACTTAATAGACACATGTATTTTTTCAATGGGAGCTGAGGAGAAAAAGTGTGGTATTGAAGATAGCTCCCACAGGAAAGCAGCTGCAAATGTGACACCGTGCTGGCTGATAGACTGCATGGGGACCTACTTACTACTGTAGCTGGGGTCTGCCTTCCGGCTTTCTTGTAGCTCCCATACTCAGCGGTATAATTTAACGGATAAAATGTATTTTATCCAATGGGAGCTGAGGAGAACAAGTGTGGTATTGAAGATAGCTCCCACAGGAAAGGAGCTGCAAATGTGACACCGTGCTGGCTGATAGACTGCATGGGGACCTACTTACTACTGTAGCTGCGGTCTGCCTTCCGGCTTTCTTGTAGCTCCCATACTCAGTGGTATACCTTTACAGACACATGTATTTTTTCAATGGGAGCTGAGGAGAAAAAGTGTGGTATTGAAGATAGCTCCCACAGGAAAGCAGCTGCAAATGTGACACCGTGCTGGCTGATAGACTGCATGGGGACCTACTTACTACTGTAGCTGGGGTCTGCCTTCCTGCTTTCTTTTAGCTCCCATATTCAGTGGTATACCTTAACAGACAAAATGTATTTTATTCAATGGGAGCTGAACAGAAAAAGTGTGGTATTGAAGATAGCTCCCACAGGAAAGCAGCTGCAAATGTGACACCGTGCTGGCTGCTAGACTGCATGGGGACCTACTTAGTACTGTAGCTGCGGTCTGCCTTCTTGCTTTCTTGTAGCTCCCATACTCAGTGGCATAACTTAACAGACACATGTATTTTTTCAATGGGAGCTGAACAGAAAAAGTGTGGTATTGAAGATAGCTCCCACAGGAAAGCAGCTGCAAATGTGACACCGTGCTGGCTGATAGACTGCATGGGGACCTACTGACTACTGTAGTTGGGGTCTGCCTTCTTGCTTTCTTTTAGCTCCCATACTCAGCGGTATAATTTAACAGACAAAATGTATTTTATTCAATGGGAGCTGAGGGGAAAAAGTGTGGTATTAAAGATAGCTCCCACAGGAAAGGAGCTGCAAATGTGACACCGTGCTGGCTGATAGATTGCATGGGGACCTACTTACTACTGTTGCTGGGGTCTGCCTTCCTGCTTTCTTGTAGCTCCGATACTCAGCGGTATAACTTAACAGACAAAATGTATTTTTTTCAAAGGGAGCTGAGGAGAACAAGTTGGGTATTGAAGATAGCTCCCACAGGAAAGCAGCTGCAAATGTGACACCGTGCTGGCTGATAGACTGCATGGGGACCTACTTACTACTGTAGCTGGGGTCTGCCTTCCTGCTTTCTTGTAGCTCCCATACTGAGTGGCATAACTAAACATACACATGTATTTTTTCAAAGGGATCTGAGGATAAAAACTGTTGTATTGAAGATAGCTCCCACAGGAAAGCAGCTGCAAATGTGACACCGTGCTGGCTGATAGACTGCATGGGGACCTACTTACTACTGTAGCTGGGGTCTGCCTTCCTCCTTTCTTGTAGCTCCCATACTCAGCGGTATAAGTTAACAGACAAAATGTATTTTTTTCAAAGGGAGCTGAGGAGAAAAAGTGTGGTATTGAAGATAGCTCCCACAGGAAAGCAGCTGCAAATGTGACACCGTGCTGGCTGATAGACTGCATGGGGACCTAGTTAATACTGTAGCTGGGGTCTACCTTCCTGCTTTCTTGTAGCTCCCATACTCGGCGGTATACCTTAACAAACACATGTATTTTTTCATAGGGAGCTGAGGAGAAAAAGTGTGGTATTGAAGATAGCTCCCACAGGAAAGGAGCTGCAAATGTGACACCGTGCTGGCTGATAGACTGCATGAGGACCTACTTACTACTGTAGCTGGGGTCTGCCTTCCTGCTTTCTTGTAGCTCCCATATTCAGTGCTATACCTTAACAGACAAAATGTATTTTATTCAAAGGGAGCTGAGGGGAAAAAGTGTGGTATTGCAGATAGCTCCCACAGGAAAGCAGCTGCAAATGTGACACCGTGCTGGCTGATAGACTAGATGGGGACCTACTTACTACTGTAGCTGCGGTCTGCCTTCCTGCTTTCTTGTAGCTCCCATACTCAGTGGCATAACTTAACAGACACATGTATTTTTTCAATTGGAGCTGAGGATAAAAACTGTGGTATTGAAGATAGCTCCCACAGGAAAGCAGCTGCAAATGTGACACCGTGCTGGCTGATAGACTGCATGGGGACCTACTTACTACTGTAGCTGGGGTCTGCCTTCCTGCTTTCTTGTAGCTCCCATACTCAGTGGCATAACTTAATAGACACATGTATTTTTTCAATGGGAGCTGAGGAGAAAAAGTGTGGTATTGAAGATAGCTCCCACAGGAAAGCAGCTGCAAATGTGACACCATGCTGGCTGATAGACTGCATGGGGACCTACTGACTACTGTAGCTGGGGTCTGCCTTCCTGCTTTCTTGTAGCTCCCATACTCAGTGGTATACCTTAACAAACACATGTATTTTTTCAATGGGAGCTGAACAGAAAAAGTGTGGTATTTAAGATAGCCCCCACAGGAAAGGAGCTGCAAATGTGACACCGTGCTGGCTGATAGACTGCATGGGGACCTACTTACTACTGTAGCTGGGGTCTGCCTTCCTGCTTTCTTTTAGCTCCCATATTCAGTGGTATACCTTAACAGACAAAATGTATTTTATTCAATGGGAGCTGAACAGAAAAAGTGTGGTATTGAAGATAGCTCCCACAGGAAAGCAGCTGCAAATGTGACACCGTGCTGGCTGATAGACTGCATGGGGACCTACTTACTACTGTAGCTGGGGTCTGCCTTCCTGCTTTCTTGTAGCTCCCATACTCAGTGGCATAACTTAACAGACACATGTATTTTTTCAGTGGGAGCTGAACAGAAAAAGTGTGGTATTGAAGATAGCTCCCACAGGAAAGCAGCTGCAAATGTGACACCGTGCTGGCTGATAGACTGCATGGGGACCTACTTAGTACTGTAGCTGGGGTCTGCCTTCCTGCTTTCTTGAAGCTCCCATACTCAGTGGCATAACTTAACATACACATGTATTTTTTCAAAGGGATCTGAGGATAAAAACTGTGGTATTGAAGATAACTCCCACAGGAAAGCAGCTGCAAATGTGACACCGTGCTGGCTGATAGACTGCATGGGGATCTACTGACTGCTGTAGGTGGGCTCTGCCTTCCTGCTTTCTTGTAGCTCCCATACTCAGTGGCATAACTTAAGAGACACATGTATTTTTTCAATGGGAGCTGAACAGAAAAAATGTGGTATTGAAGATAGCTCCCACAGGAAAGCAGCTGCAAATGTGACACCGTGCTGGCTGATAGACTGCATGGGGACCTACTGACTACTGTAGCTGGGGTCTGCCTTCTTGCTTTCTTTTAGCTCCCATACTCAGCGGTATAATTTAACAGACAAAATGTATTTTATTCAATGGGAGCTGAGGGGAAAAAGTGTGGTATTAAAGATAGCTCCCACAGGAAAGGAGCTGCAAATGTGACACCGTGCTGGCTGATAGATTGCATGGGGACCTACTTACTACTGTAGCTGGGGTCTGCCTTCCTGCTTTCTTGTAGCTCCGATACTCAGCGGTATAACTTAACAGACAAAATGTATTTTTTTCAAAGGGAGCTGAGGAGAACAAGTGTGGTATTGAAGATAGCTCCCACAGGAAAGCAGCTGCAAATGTGACACCGTGCTGGCTGCTAGACTGCATGGGGACCTACTTACTACTGTAGCTGGGGTCTGCCTTCCTGCTTTCTTTTAGCTCCCATATTCAGTGGTATACCTTAACAGACAAAATGTATTTTATTCAATGGGAGCTGAGGAGAAAAAGTGTGGTATTAAAGATAGCTCCCACAGGAAAGCAGCTGCAAATGTGACACCGTGCTGGCTGATAGAGTGCATGGGGACCTACTTACTACTGTAGCTGGGGTCTGCATTCCTGCTTTCTTGTAGCTCCCATACTCAGTGGTATACCTTAACAAACACATGTATTTTTTCAATGGGAGCTGAACAGAAAAAGTGTGGTATTGAAGATAGCCCCCACAGGAAAGGAGCTGCAAATGTGACACCGTGCTGGCTGATAGACTGCATGGGGACCTACTTACTACTGTAGCTGGGGTCTGCCTTCCTGCTTTCTTTTAGCTCCCATATTCAGTGGTATACCTTAACAGACAAAATGTATTTTATTCAATGGGAGCTGAACAGAAAAAGTGTGGTATTGAAGATAGCTCCCACAGGAAAGCAGCTGCAAATGTGACACCGTGCTGGCTGATAGACTGCATGGGGACCTACTTACTACTGTAGCTGCGGTCTGCCTTCCTGCTTTCTTGTAGCTCCCATACTCAGTGGCATAACTTAACAGACACATGTATTTTTTCAGTGGGAGCTGAACAGAAAAAGTGTGGTATTGAAGATAGCTCCCACAGGAAAGCAGCTGCAAATGTGACACCGTGCTGGCTGATAGACTGCATGGGGATCTACTGACTACTGTAGGTGGGCTCTGCCTTCCTGCTTTCTTGTAGCTCCCATACTCAGTGGTATACCTTAACAGACACATGTATTTTATTCAATGGGAGCTGCGAGAAAAAGTGTGGTATTGAAGATAGCTCCCACAGGAAAGCAGCTGCAAATGTGACACCGTGCTGGCTGATAGACTGCATGGGGACCAACTTACTACTGTAGCTGGGGTCTGCCTTCCTGCTTTCTTGTAGCTCCCATATTCAGTGCTATACCTTAACAGACAAAATGTATTTTATACAATGGGAGCTGAACAGAAACAGTGTGGTATTGCAGATAGCTCCCACAGGAAAGCAGCTGCAAATGTGACACCGTGCTAGCTGATAGACTGCATGGGGACCTACTTACTACTGTAGCTGGGGTCTGCCTTCCTGCTTTCTTGTAGCTCCCATACTCAGTGGTATACCTTAACAAACACATGTATTTTTTCAATGGGAGCTGAACAGAAAAAGTGTGGTATTGAAGATAGCCCCCACAGGAAAGGAGCTGCAAATGTGACACCGTGCTGGCTGATAGACTGCATGGGGACCTACTTACTACTGTAGCTGGGGTCTGCCTTCCTGCTTTCTTGTAGCTCCCATACTCAGTGGTATACCTTAACAAACACATGTATTTTTTCAATGGGAGCTGAACAGAAAAAGTGTGGTATTGAAGATAGCCCCCACAGGAAAGGAGCTGCAAATGTGACACCGTGCTGGCTGATAGACTGCATGGGGACCTACTTACTACTGTAGCTGGGGTCTGCCTTCCTGCTTTCTTTTAGCTCCCATATTCAGTGGTATACCTTAACAGACAAAATGTATTTTATTCAATGGGAGCTGAACAGAAAAAGTGTGGTACTGAAGATAGCTCCCACAGGAAAGCAGCTGCAAATGTGACACCGTGCTGGCTGATAGACTGCATGGGGACCTACTTACTACTGTAGCTGCGGTCTGCCTTCCTGCTTTCTTGTAGCTCCCGTACTCAGTGGCATAACTTAACAGACACATGTATTTTTTCAGTGGGAGCTGAACAGAAAAAGTGTGGTATTGAAGATAGCTCCCACAGGAAAGCAGTTGCAAATGTGACACCGTGCTGGCTGATAGACTGCATGGGGACCTACTTAGTACTGTAGCTGGGGTCTGCTTCCTGCTTTCTTGAAGCTCCCATACTCAGTGGCATAACTTAACATACACATGTATTTTTTCAAAGGGATCTGAGGATAAAAACTGTGGTATTGAAGATAACTCCCACAGGAAAGCAGCTGCAAATGTGACACCGTGCTGGCTGATAGACTGCATGGGGATCTACTGACTACTGTAGGTGGGCTCTGCCTTACTGCTTTCTTGTAGCTGCCATACTCAGTGGTATACCTTAACAGACACATGTATTTTATTCAATGGGAGCTGCGAGAAAAAGTGTGGTATTGAAGATAGCTCCCACAGGAAAGCAGCTGCAAATGTGACACCGTGCTGGCTGATAGACTGCATGGGGACCAACTTACTACTGTAGCTGGGGTCTGCCTTCCTGCTTTCTTGTAGCTCCCATATTCAGTGCTATACCTTAACAGACAAAATGTATTTTATACAATGGGAGCTGAACAGAAAAAGTGTGGTATTGCAGATAGCTCCCACAGGAAAGCAGCTGCAAATGTGACACCGTGCTGGCTGATAGACTGCATGGGGACCTACTTACTACTGTAGCTGCGGTCTGCCTTCCAGCTTTTTTGTAGCTCCCATACTCAGTGGCATAAGTTAACAAACACATGTATTTTTTCAAAGGGAGCTGAGGAGAAAAAGTGTGGTATTGAAGATAGCTCCCACAGGAAAGCAGCTGCAAATGTGACACCGTGCTGGCTGATAGACTGCATGGGGACCTACTTAGTACTGTAGCTGGGGTCTGCCTTCCTCCTTTCTTGTAGCTCCCATACTCAGCGGTATAACTTAACAGACAAAATGTATTTTATTCAATGGGAGCTGAGGAGAACAAGTGTGGTATTGAAGATAGCTCCCACAGGAAAGCAGCTGCAAATGTGACACCGTGCTGGCTGATAGACTGCATGGGGACCTACTTACTACTGTAGCTGCGGTCTGCCTTCCTGCTTTCTTGTAGCTCCCATACTCAGTGGCATAACTTAACAGACAAAATGTATTTTTATTCAATGGGATCTGAAGATAAAAAGTGTGGTATTGAAGATAGCTCCCACAGGAAAACAGCTGCAAATGTGACACCGTGCTGGCTGATAGACTGCATGGGGACCTACTTACTACTGTAGCTGGGGTCTGCCTTCCTGCTTTCTTGTAGCTCCTATATTCAGTGGTATACCTTAACAGACACATGTATTATATTCAATGGGAGCTGCGAGAAAAAGTGTGGTATTGAAGATAGCTCCCACACGAAAGCAGCTGCAAATGTGACACCGTCCTTGCTGATAGACTGCATGGGGACCTACTGACTACTGTAGCTGGGGTCTGCCTTCCTGTTTTCTTGTAGCTCCCATACTCTGTGGTATACCTTAACAAACACATGTATTTTATTCAATGGGAGCTGAGGAGAAAAAGTGTGGTATTGAAGATAGCTCCCACAGGAAAGGAGCTGCAAATGTGACACCGTGCTGGCTGATAGACTGCATGAGGACCTACTTACTACTGTAGCTGGAGTCTGCCTTCCTGCTTTCTTGTAGCTCCCATATTCAGTGCTATACCTTAACAGACAAAATGTATTTTATTCAATGGGAGCTGAGGGAAAAAAGTGTGGTATTGCAGATAGCTCCCACAGGAAAGCAGCTGCAAATGTGACACCGTGCTGGCTGATAGACTGCATGGGGACCTACTTACTACTGTAGCTGGGGTCTGCCTTCCTGCTTTCTTGTAGCTCCCATACTCAGTGGCATAACTTCACAGACACATGTATTTTTTGAATGGGAGTTCAACAAAAAAAGTGTGGTATTGAAGTTAACTCCCACAGGAAAGCAGCTGCAAATGTGACACCATGCTGGCTGATAGACTGCATGGGGACCTACTTACTACTGTAGCTGGGGTCTGCCTTCTTGCTTTCTTTTAGCTCCCATACTCAGCGGTATAATTTAACAGATAAAATGTATTTTATTCAATGGGAGCTGAGGAGAAAAAGTGTGGTATTGAAGATAGCTCCCACAGGAAAGGAGCTGCAAATGTGACACCGTGCTGGCTGATAGACTGCATGGGGACCTACTTACTACTGTAGCTGGGGTCTGCCTTCCTGCTTTCTTGTAGCTCCCATACTCGGCAGTATACCTTAACAAACACATGTATTTTTTCAATGGAAGCTGAGGAGAAAAAGTGTGGTATTGAAGATAGCTCCCACTGGAAAGGAGCTGCAAATGTGACACCGTGCTGGCTGATAGACTGCATGAGGACCTACTTACTACTGTAGCTGGGGTCTGCCTTCCTGCTTTCTTGTAGCTCCCATACTCAGTGGCATAACTTCACAGACACATGTATTTTTTGAATGGGAGTTCAACAAAAAAAGTGTGGTATTGAAGTTAACTCCCACAGGAAAGCAGCTGCAAATGTGACACCGTGCTGGCTGATAGACTGCATGGGGACCTACTTACTACTGTAGCTGGGGTCTGCCTTCCTGCTTTCTTTTAGCTCCCATACTCAGCGGTATAATTTATCAGACAAAATGTATTTTATTCAATGGGAGCTGAGGAGAACAAGTGTGGTATTGAAGATAGCTCCCACAGGAAAGCAGCTGCAAATGTGACACCGTGCTGGCTGATAGACTGCATGGGGACCTACTTACTACTGTAGCTGGGGTCTGCCTTCTTGCTTTCTTTTAGCTCCCATACTCAGCGGTATAATTTAACAGACAAAATGTATTTTATTCAATGGGAGCTGAGGAGAAAAAGTGTGGTATTGAAGATAGCTCCCACAGGAAAGGAGCTGCAAATGTGACACCGTGCTGGCTGATAGACTGCATGGGGACCTACTTACTACTGTAGCTGGGCTCTGCCTTCCTGCTTTCTTGCAGCTCCCATACTCAGCGGTATAACTTAACAGACAAAATGTATTTTTTTCAAAGGGAGCTGCGGAGAACAAGTGTGGTATTGAAGATAGCTCCCACAGGAAAGCAGCTGCAAATGTGACACCGTGCTGGCTGATAGACTGCATGGGGACCTAGTTAATACTGTAGCTGGGGTCTGCCTTCCTGCTTTCTTGTAGCTCCCATACTCGGCGGTATACCTTAACAAACACATGTATTTTTTCAATGGAAGCTGAGGAGAAAAAGTGTGGTATTGAAGATAGCTCCCACAGGAAAGGAGCTGCAAATGTGACACCGTGCTGGCTGATAGACTGCATGAGGACCTACTTACTACTGTAGCTGGGGTCTGCCTTCCTTCTTTCTTGTAGCTCCCATATTCAGTGCTATACCTTAACAGAGAAAATGTATTTTATACAATGGGAGCTGAACAGAAAAAGTGTGGTATTGCAGATAGCTCCCACAGGAAAGCAGCTGCAAATGTGACACCGTGCTGGCTGATAGACTGCATAGGGACCTACTTACTACTGTAGCTGCGGTCTGCCTTCCAGCTTTCTTGTAGCTCCCATAGTGAGTGGCATAACTAAACATACACATGTATTTTTTCAAAGGGATCTGAGGATAAAAACTGTTGTATTGAAGATAGCTCTCACAGGAAAGCAGCTGCAAATGTGACACCGTGCTGGCTGATAGACTGCATGGGGACCTACTTACTACTGTAGCTGGGGTCTGCCTTCCTCCTTTCTTGTAGCTCCCATACTCAGCGCTATAACTTAACAGACAAAATGTATTTTATTCAATGGGAGCTGAGGATAAAAAGTGTGGTATTGAAGATAGCTCCCACAGGAAAGCAGCTGCAAATGTGACACCGTGCTGGCTGATAGACTGCATGGGGACCTACTTACTACTGTAGCTGGGGTCTGCCTTCCTGCTTTCTTGTAGCTCCCATATTCAGTGCTATACCTTAACAGACACATGTATTTTTTTCAAAGGGATCTGAGGATAAAAAGTGTGGTATTGAAGATAGCTCTCACAGGAAAACAGCTGCAAATGTGACACCGTCCTTGCTGATAGACTGCATGGGGACCTATTAACTAATGTAGCTGGGGTCTGCCTTCCTGCTTTCTTGTAGCTCCCATACTCAGTGGCATAACTTAAGGGACAAAATGTATTTTTTTCAATGGGAGCTGAACAGTAATAGTGTGGTATTGATGATAGCTCCCACAGGAAAGCAGCTGCAAATGTGACACCGTGCTGGCTGATAGACTGCATGGGGACCTACTGACTACTGTAGCTGGGGTCTGTCTTCCTGCTTTCTTGTAGCTCCCATACTCAGTAGTATACCTTAACAAACACATGTATTTTTTAATGGGAGCTGAGGATAAAAACTGTGGTATTGAAGATAGCTCCCACAGGAAAGGAGCTGCAAATGTGACACCGTGCTGGCTGATAAACTGCATGGGGATCTACTGACTACTGTAGCTGGGGTCTGCCTTCCTGCTTTCTTGTAGCTCCCATACTCAGTGGCATAACTTAAGAGACACATGTATTTTTTCAATGGGATCTGAGGGGAAAAAGTGTGGTATTGAAGATAGCTCCCACAGGAAAGGAGCTGCAAATGTAACACCGTGCTGGCTGATAGACTGCATGGGGACCTACTTACTACTGTAGCTGGGGTCTGCCTTCCTGCTTTCTTGTAGCTCCCATACTCAGTGGTATACCTTTACAGACACATGTATTTTTTCAAAGGGATCTGAGGATAAAAACTGTGGTATTGAAGATAACTCCCACAGGAAAGCAGCTGCAAATGTGACACCGTGCTGGCTGATAGACTGCATGGGGATCTACTGACTACTGTAGCTGGGCTCTGCCTTCCTGCTTTCTTGTAGCTCCCATACTGAGTGGCATAACTTAAGAGACAAATGTATTTTTTCAATTGGAGCTGAGGATAAAAACTGTGGTATTGAAGATAGCTCCCACAGGAAAGCAGCTGCAAATGTGACACCGTGCTGGCTGATAGACTGCATGGGGACCTACTGACTACTGTAGCTGGGTCTGCCTTCTTGCTTTCTTTTAGCTCCCATACTCAGCGGTATAATTTAACAGACAAAATGTATTTTATTCAATGGGAGCTGAGGGGAAAAAGTGTGGTATTAAAGATAGCTCCCACAGGAAAGGAGCTGCAAATGTGACACCGTGCTGGCTGATAGACTGCATGGGGACCTACTTACTACTGTAGCTGGGGTCTGCCTTCCTGCTTCCTTTTACCTCCCATACTCAGCGGTATAATTTAACAGACAAAATGTATTTTTTTCAAAGGGAGTTGAGGAGAAAAAGTGTGGTATTGAAGATAGCTCCCATAGGAAAAGAGCTGCAAAAGTGACACCGTGCTGGCTGATAGACTGCATGAGCACCTACTTACTACTGTAGCTGGGGTCTGCCTTCCTGCTTTCTTTTAGCTCCCATACTCAGCGGTATAATTTAACAGACAAAATGTATTTTTTTCAAAGGGAGCTGAGGAGAACAAGTGTGGTATTGAAGATAGCTCCCACAGGAAAGGAGCTGCAAAAGTGACACCGTGCTGGCTGAAAGACTGCATGGGGACCTACTTACTACTGTAGCTGGGATCTGCCTTCCTGCTTTCTTGTAGCTCCGATACTCAGCGATATAACTTAACAGACAAAATGTATTTTTTTCAATGGGAGCTGAACAGTAAAAGTGTGGTATTGATGATAGCTCCCACAGGAAAGCAGCTGCAAATGTGACACCGTGCTGGCTGATAGACTGCATGGGGACCTACTTACTACTGTAGCTGCGGTCTGCCTTCCTGCTTTCTTGTAGCTCTCATACTCAGTGGCATAAGTTAACAGACAAAATGTATTTTATTCAATGGGAGCTTAACAGAAAAACTGTGGTATTGAAGATAGCTCCCACAGGAAAGGAGCTGCAAATGTGACACCGTGCTGGCTGATAGACTGCATGGGGACCTACTTACTACTGTAGCTGGGGTCTGCCTTCCTGCTTTCTTGTAGCTCCCATACTGAGTGGCATAACTAAACATACACATGTATTTTTTCAAAGGGATCTGAGGATAAAAACTGTTGTATTGAAGATAGCTCCCACAGGGAAGCAGCTGCAAATGTGACACCGTGCTGGCTGATAGACTGCATGGGGACCTACTTACTACTGTAGCTGGGGTCTGCCTTCCTCCTTTCTTGTAGCTCCCATACTCAGCGGTATAACTTAACAGACAAAATGTATTTTATTCAATGGGAGCTGAGGAGAACAAGTGTGGTATTGAAGATAGCTCCCACAGGAAAGCAGCTGCAAATGTGACACCGTGCTGGCTGATAGACTGCATGGGGACCTACTGACTACTGTAGCTGAGGTCTGCCTTCCTGCTTTCTTGTAGCTCCCATACTCAGTGGTATACCTTAACAAACACATGTATTTTTTCAATGGGAGCTGAGGAGAAAAACTGTGGTATTGAAGATAGCTCCCACAGGAAAGCAGCTGCAAATGTGACACCGTGCTGGCTGATAGACTGCATGGGGACCTACTTACTACTGTAGCTGGGGTCTGCCTTCCTGCTTTCTTGTAGCTCCCATAATCAGTGGCATAACTTCACAGACAAAATGTATTTTTATTCAATGGGGGCTTAACAGAAAAAGTGTGGTATTGAAGATAGCTCCCACAGGAAAGCAGCTGCAAATGTGACACCGTGCTGGCTGATAGACTGCATGGGGACCTACTTACTACTCTAGCTGCGGTCTGCCTTCCTGCTTTCTTGTAGCTCCCATACTCAGTGGCATAACTTAACAGACACATGTATTTTTTTCAAAGGGATCTGAGGATAAAAACTGTGGTATTGAAGATAGCTCCCACAGGAAAGCAGCTGCAAATGTGACACCGTGCTGGCTGATAGACTGCATGGGGACCTACTTACTACTGTAGCTGGGGTCTGCCTTCCTGCTTTCTTGTAGCTCCCATACTCTGTGGTATACCTTAACAAACACATGTATTTTTTCAATGGGAGCTGAGGAGAAAAAGTGTGGTATTGCAGATAGCTCCCACAGGAAAGCAGCTGCAAATGTGACACCGTGCTGGCTGATAGACTGCATGGGGACCTACTTACTACTGTAGCTGGGGTCTGCCTTCCTGCTTTCTTGTAGCTCCCATACTCCGTGGTATACCTTAACAAACACATGTATTTTTTCAATGGGAGCTGAGGAGAAAAATTGTGGTATTGCAGATAGCTCCCACAGGAAAGCAGCTGCAAATGTGACACCGTGCTGGCTGATAGACTGCATGGGAACCTACTTAATACTGTAGCTGCGGTCTGCCTTCCTGCTTTCTTGTAGCTCCCATACTCAGTGGCATAACTTAACAGACACATGTATTTTTTCAATGGGAGCTGAGGAGAAAAAGTGTGGTATTGAAGACAGCTCCCACAGGAAAGCAGCTGCAAATGTGACACCGTGCTGGCTGATAGACTGCATGGGGACCTACTTACTACTGTAGCTGGGGTCTGCCTTCCTGCTTTCTTGTAGCTCCCATACTCAGTGGCATAACTTAACAGACAAAATGTATTTTTTCAATGGGAGCTGAGGAGAAAAAGTGTGGTATTGAAGACAGCTCCCACAGGAAAGCAGCTGCAAATGTGACACCGTGCTGGCTGATAGACTGCATGGGGACCTACTTACTACTGTAGCTGGGGTCTGCCTTCCTACTTTCTTTTAGCTCCCATACTCAGCGGTATAATTTAACAGACAAAATGTATTTTATTCAATGGGAGCTGAGGAGAAAAAGTGTGGTATTGAAGATAGCTCCCACAGGAAAGGAGCTGCAAATGTGACACCGTGCTGGCTGATAGACTGCATGGGGACCTACTTACTACTGTAGCTGGGGTCTGCCTTCCTGCTTTCTTTTAGCTCCCATACTCAGCGGTATAATTTAACAGACAAAATGTATTTTTTTCAATGGGAGCTGAACAGAAAACGTGTGGTATTGAAGATAGCTCCCACAGGAAAGGAGCTGCAAAAGTGACACCGTGCTGGCTGAAAGACTGCATGGGGACCTACTTACTACTGTAGCTGGGATCTGCCTTCCTGCTTTCTTGTAGCTCCGATACTCAGCGATATAACTTAACAGACAAAATGTATTTTTTTCAATGGGAGCTGAACAGTAAAAGTGTGGTATTGATGATAGCTCCCACAGGAAAGCAGCTGCAAATGTGACACCGTGCTGGCTGATAGACTGCATGGGGACCTACTTACTACTGTAGCTGGGGTCTGCCTTCCTGCTTTCTTGTAGCTCCCATACTCAGTGGCATAAGTTAACAGACAAAATGTATTTTATTCAATGGGAGCTTAACAGAAAAACTGGGGTATTGAAGATAGCTCCCACAGGAAAGGAGCTGCAAATGTGACACCGTGCTGGCTGATAGACTGCATGGGGACCTACTTACTACTGTAGCTGGGGTCTGCCTTCCTGCTTTCCTGTAGCTCCCATACTGAGTGGCATAACTAAACATACACATATATTTTTTCAAAGGGATCTGAGGATAAAAACTGTTGTATTGAAGATAGCTCCCACAGGGAAGCAGCTGCAAATGTGACACCGTGCTGGCTGATAGACTGCATGGGGACCTACTTACTACTGTAGCTGGGGTCTGCCTTCCTCCTTTGTTGTAGCTCCCATACTCAGCGGTATAACTTAACAGACAAAATGTATTTTATTCAATGGGAGCTGAGGAGAACAAGTGTGGTATTGAAGATAACTCCCACAGGAAAGCAGCTGCAAATGTGACACCGTGCTGGCTGATAGACTGCATGGGGACCTACTGACTACTGTAGCTGAGGTCTGCCTTCCTGCTTTCTTGTAGCTCGCATACTCAGTGGTATATCTTAACAAACACATGTATTTTTTCAATGGGAGCTGAGGAGAAAAACTGTGGTATTGAAGATAGCTCCCACAGGAAAGCAGCTGCAAATGTGACACCGTGCTGGCTGATAGACTGCATGGGGACCTACTTACTACTGTAGCTGGGGTCTGCCTTCCTGCTTTCTTTTAGCTCCCATACTCAGCGGTATAATTTAACAGACAAAATGTATTTTATTCAATGGGAGCTGAGGAGAAAAACTGTGGTATTGAAGATAGCTCCCACAGGAAAGGAGCTGCAAATGTGACACCGTGCTGGCTGATAGACTGCATGGGGACCTACTTACTACTGTAGCTGGGGTCTGCCTTCCTGCTTTCTTTTACCTCCCATACTCAGCGGTATAATTTAACAGACAAAATGTATTTTTTTCAAAGGGAGTTGAGGAGAAAAAGTGTGGTATTGAAGATAGCTCCCATAGGAAAAGAGCTGCAAAAGTGACACCGTGCTGGCTGATAGACTGCATGGGGACCTACTTACTACTGTAGCTGGGGTCTGCCTTCCTGCTTTCTTTTAGCTCCCATACTCAGCGGTATAATTTAACAGACAAAATGTATTTTATTCAATGGGAGCTGAGGAGAAAAAGTGTGGTATTGAAGATAGCTCCCACAGGAAAGGAGCTGCAAATGTGACACCGTGCTGGCTGATAGACTGCATGGGGACCTACTTACTACTGTAGCTGGGGTCTGCCTTCCTGCTTTCTTTTAGCTCCCATACTCAGCGGTATAATTTAACAGACAAAATGTATTTTTTTCAATGGGAGCTGAACAGAAAACGTGTGGTATTGAAGATAGCTCCCACAGGAAAGGAGCTGCAAAAGTGACACCGTGCTGGCTGAAAGACTGCATGGGGACCTACTTACTACTGTAGCTGGGATCTGCCTTCCTGCTTTCTTGTAGCTCCGATACTCAGCGATATAATTTAACAGACAAAATGTATTTTTTTCAATGGGAGCTGAACAGTAAAAGTGTGGTATTGATGATAGCTCCCACAGGAAAGCAGCTGCAAATGTGACACCGTGCTGGCTGATAGACTGCATGGGGACCTACTTACTACTGTAGCTGGGGTCTGCCTTCCTGCTTTCTTGTAGCTCCCATACTCAGTGGCATAAGTTAACAGACAAAATGTATTTTATTCAATGGGAGCTTAACAGAAAAACTGTGGTATTGAAGATAGCTCCCACAGGAAAGGAGCTGCAAATGTGACACCGTGCTGGCTGATAGACTGCATGGGGACCTACTTACTACTGTAGCTGGGGTCTGCCTTCCTGCTTTCTTGTAGCTCCCATACTCAGTGGTATACCTTAACAGACAAAATGTATTTTATTCAATGGGAGCTGCGAGAAAAAGTGTTGTATTGAAGATAGCTCCCACAGGAAAGCAGCTGCAAATGTGACACCGTGCTGGCTGATAGACTGCATGGGGACCTACTTACTACTGTAGCTGGGGTCTGCCTTCCTGCTTTCTTGTAGCTCCCATACTCTGTGGTATACCTTAACAAACACATGTATTTTTTCAATGGGAGCTGAGGAGAAAAAGTGTGGTATTGCAGATAGCTCGCACAGGAAAGCAGCTGCAAATGTGACACCGTGCTGGCTGATAGACTGCATGGGGACCTACTTACTACTGTAGCTGCGGTCTGCCTTCCTGCTTTCTTGTAGCTCCCATACTCAGTGGCATAACTTAAGAGACACATGTATTTTTTCAAAGGGAGCTGAGGAGAAAAAGTGTGGTATTGAAGATAGCTCCCACAGGAAAGCAGCTGCAAATGTGACACCGTGCTGGCTGATAGACTGCATGGGGACCTACTTACTACTGTAGCTGGGGTCTGCCTTCCTGCTTTCTTGTAGCTCCCATACTCAGCGGTATAATTTAACAGACAAAATGTATTTTTATTCATGGGGGCTTAACAGAAAAACTGTGGTATTGAAGATAGCTCCCACAGGAAAGGAGCTGCAAATGTGACACCGTGCTGGCTGATAGACTGCATGGGGACCTACTTACTACTGTAGCTGGGGTCTGCCTTCCTGCTTTCTCGTAGCTCCCATACTCAGCGGTATAATTTAACAGACAAAATGTATTTTATTCAATGGGAGCTGAGGAGCAAAAGTGTGGTATTGAAGATAGCTCCCACAGGAAAGGAGCTACAAATGTGACACCGTGCTGGCTGATAGACTGCATGGGGACCTACTTACTACTGTAGCTGCGGTCTGCCTTCCTGCTTTCTTGTAGCTCCCATACTCAGCGGTATAATTTAACAGACAAAATGTATTTTTTTCATAGGGAGCTGAGGAGCAAAAGTGTGGTATTGAAGATAACTCCCACAGGAAAGCAGCTGCAAATGTGACACCGTGCTGGCTGATAAACTGCATGGGGATCTACTGACTACTGTAGCTGGGCTCTGCCTTCCTGCTTTCTTGTAGCTCCCATACTGAGTGGCATAACTTAAGAGACACATGTATTTTTTCAATGGGAGCTGAGGAGAAAAAGTGTGGTATTAAAGATAGCTCCCACAGGAAAGCAGCTGCAAATGTGACACCGTGCTGGCTGCTAGACTGCATGGGGACCTACTTACTACTGTAGCTGGGGTCTGCCTTCCTGCTTTCTTGTAGCTCCCATACTCAGCGGTATAATTTAACAGACAAAATGTATTTTTATTCATGGGGGCTTAACAGAAAAACTGTGGTATTGAAGATAGCTCCCACAGGAAAGGAGCTGCAAATGTGACACCGTGCTGGCTGATAGACTGCATGGGGACCTACTTACTACTGTAGCTGGGGTCTGCCTTCCTGCTTTCTCGTAGCTCCCATACTCAGCGGTATAATTTAACAGACAAAATGTATTTTATTCAATGGGAGCTGAGGAGCAAAAGTGTGGTATTGAAGATAGCTCCCACAGGAAAGGAGCTACAAATGTGACACCGTGCTGGCTGATAGACTGCATGGGGACCTACTTACTACTGTAGCTGCGGTCTGCCTTCCTGCTTTCTTGTAGCTCCCATACTCAGCGGTATAATTTAACAGACAAAATGTATTTTTTTCATAGGGAGCTGAGGAGCAAAAGTGTGGTATTGAAGATAACTCCCACAGGAAAGCAGCTGCAAATGTGACACCGTGCTGGCTGATAGACTGCATGGGGACCTACTTACTACTGTAGCTGGGGTCTGCCTTCCTGCTTTCTTTTAGCTCCCATACTCAGCGGTATAATTTAACAGACAAAATGTATTTTTTTCAATGGCAGCTGAACAGAAAACGTGTGGTATTGAAGATAGCTCCCACAGGAAAGGAGCTGCAAAAGTGACACCGTGCTGGCTGAAAGACTGCATGGGGACCTACTTACTAGTGTAGCTGGGGTCTGCCTTCCTGCTTTCTTGTAGCTCCGATACTCAGCGATATAACTTAACAGACAAAATGTATTTTTTTCAATGGGACCTGAGGAGAAAAAGTGTGGTATTGAAGATAGCTCCCACAGGAAAGCAGCTGCAAATGTGACACCGTGCTGGCTGATAGACTGCATGGGGACCTACTTACTACTGTAGCTGGGGTCTGCCTTCCTGCTTTCTTGTAGCTCCCATACTCAGTGGCATAACTAAACATACACATGTATTTTTTCAAAGGGATCTGAGGATAAAAACTGTTGTATTGAAGATAGCTCCCACAGGGAAGCAGCTGCAAATGTGACACCGTGCTGGCTGATAGACTGCATGGGGACCTACTTACTACTGTAGCTGGGGTCTGCCTTCCTCCTTTCTTGTAGCTCCCATACTCAGCGGTATAACTTAACAGACAAAATGTATTTTATTCAATGGGAGCTGAGGAGAACAAGTGTGGTATTGAAGATAGCTCCCACAGGAAAGCAGCTGCAAATGTGACACCGTGCTGGCTGATAGACTGCATGGGGACCTACTGACTACTGTAGCTGAGGTCTGCCTTCCTGCTTTCTTGTAGCTCCCATACTCAGTGGTATACCTTAACAAACACATGTATTTTTTCAATGGGAGCTGAGGAGAAAAACTGTGGTATTGAAGATAGCTCCCACAGGAAAGCAGCTGCAAATGTGACACCGTGCTGGCTGATAGACTGCATGGGGACCTACTTACTACTGTAGCTGGGGTCTGCCTTCCTGCTTTCTTGTATCTCCCATAATCAGTGGCATAACTTCACAGACAAAATGTATTTTTATTCAATGGGGGCTTAACAGAAAAAGTGTGGTATTGAAGATAGCTCCCACAGGAAAGCAGCTGCAAATGTGACACCGTGCTGGCTGATAGACTGCATGGGGACCTACTTACTACTGTAGCTGGGGTCTGCCTTCCTGCTTTCTTGTAGCTCCCATACTCAGTGGCATAACTTAACAGACACATGTATTTTTTTCAAAGCGATCTGAGGATAAAAACTGTGGTATTGAAGATAGCTCCCACAGGAAAGGAGCTGCAAATGTGACACCGTGCTGGCTGATAGACTGCATGGGGACCTACTTACTACTGTAGCTGGGGTCTACCTTCCTGCTTTCTTGTAGCTCCCATACTCAGTGGTATACCTTAACAGACAAAATGTATTTTATTCAATGGGAGCTGCGAGAAAAAGTGTTGTATTGAAGATAACTCCCACAGGAAAGCAGCTGCAAATGTGACACCGTGCTGGCTGATAGACTGCATGGGGACCTACTTACTACTGTAGCTGGGGTCTGCCTTCCTGCTTTCTTGTAGCTCCCATACTCTGTGGTATACCTTAACAAACACATGTATTTTTTCAATGGGAGCTGAGGAGAAAAAGTGTGGTATTGCAGATAGCTCCCACAGGAAAGCAGCTGCAAATGTGACACCGTGTTGGCTGATAGACTGCATGGGGACCTACTTACTACTGTAGCTGCGATCTGCCTTCCTGCTTTCTTGTAGCTCCCATACTCAGTGGCATAACTTAACAGACACATGTATTTTTTCAATGGGAGCTGAGGAGAAAAAGTGTGGTATTGAAGATAGCTCCCACAGGAAAGCAGCTGCAAATGTGACACCGTGCTGGCTGATAGACTGCATGGGGACCTACTTACTACTGTAGCTGGGGTCTGCCTTCCTGCTTTCTTGTAGCTCCCATACTCAGTGGTATACCTTAACACACAAAATGTATTTTATTCAATGGGAGCTGCGAGAAAAAGTGTGGTATTGAAGATAGCTCCCACAGGAAAGCAGCTGCAAATGTGACACCGTGCTGGCTGATAGACTGCATGGGGACCTACTTACTACTGTAGCTGGGGTCTGCCTTCCTGCTTTCTTGTAGCTCCCATACTCTGTGGTATACCTTAACAAACACATGTATTTTTTCAATGGGAGCTGAGGAGAAAAAGTGTGGTATTGCAGATAGCTCCCACAGGAAAGCAGCTGCAAATGTGACACCGTGCTGGCTGATAGACTGCATGGGGACCTACTTACTACTGTAGCTGCGGTCTACCTTCCTGCTTTCTTGTAGCTCCCACACTCAGTGGCATAACTTAACAGACACATGTATTTTTTCAATGGGAGCTGAGGAGAAAAAGTGTGGTATTGAAGATAGCTCCCACAGGAAAGCAGCTGCAAATGTGACACCGTGCTGGCTGATAGACTGCATGGGGACCTACTTACTACTGTAGCTGGGGTCTGCCTTCCTGCTTTCTTGTAGCTCCCATACTCAGTGGCATAACTTAAGAGACAAAATGTATTTTTTTAAAAGGGAGCTGAGGAGAACAAGTGTGGTATTGAAGATAGCTCCCACAGGAAAGCAGCTGCAAATGTGACACCGTGCTGGCTGATAGACTGCATGGGGACCTACTTACTACTGTAACTGGGGTCTGCCTTCCTGCTTTCTTGTAGCTCCCATACTCAGTGGCATAACTTAACAGACAAAATGTATTTTTATTCAATGGGGGCTTAAAAGAAAAACTGTGGTATTGAAGATAGCTCCCACAGGAAAGGAGCTGCAAATGTGACACCGTGCTGGCTGATAGACTGCATGGGGACCTACTTACTACTGTAGCTGGGGTCTGCCTTCCTGCTTTCTTGTAGCTCCCATACTCTGTGGTATACCTTAACAAACACATGTATTTTTTCAATGGGAGCTGAGGAGAAAAAGTGTGGTATTGCAGATAGCTCCCACAGGAAAGCAGCTGCAAATGTGACACCGTGCTGGCTGCTAGACTGCATGGGGACCTACTTACTACTGTAGCTGGGGTCTGCCTTCCTGCTTTCTTGTAGCTCCCATACTCAGTGGCATAACTTAACATACACATGTATTTTTTCAATGGGAGCTGAGTAGAAAAAGTGTGGTATTGAAGATAGCTTTCACAGGAAAGCAGCTGCAAATGTGACACCGTGCTGGCTGATAGACTGCATGGGGACCTACTTACTACTGTAGCTGGGGTCTGCCTTCCTGCTTTCTTGTAGCTCCGATACTCAGTGGTATAACTTAACAGACACATGTATTTTTTCAATGGCAGCTGAGGGGAAAAAGTGTGGTATTGAAGATAGCTCCCACAGGAAAGCAGCTGCAAATGTGACACCGTGCTGGCTGCTAGACTGCATGGGGACCTACTTACTACTGTAGCTGGGGTCTGCCTTCCTGCTTTCTTGTAGCTCCCATACTCAGTGGCATAACTTAACAGACAAAATGTATTTTTTCAATGGGAGCTGAGGAGAAAAAGTGTGGTATGAAAGACAGCTCCCACAGGAAAGCAGCTGCAAATGTGACACCGTGCTGGCTGATAGACTGCATGGGGACCTACTTACTACTGTAGCTGGGGTCTGCCTTCCTGCTTTCTTTTAGCTCCCATACTCAGCGGTATAATTTAACAGACAAAATGTATTTTATTCAATGGGAGCTGAGGAGAAAAAGTGTGGTATTGAAGATAGCTCCCACAGGAAAGGAGCTGCAAATGTGACACTGTGCTGGCTGATAGACTGCATGGGGACCTACTTACTACTGTAGCTGGGGTCTGCCTTCCTGCTTTCTTTTAGCTCCCATACTCAGCGGTATAATTTAACAGACAAAATGTATTTTTTTCAAAGGGAGCTGAGGAGAAAAAGTGTGGTATTGAAGATAGCTCCCACAGGAAAGGAGCTGCAAATGTGACACCGTGCTGGCTGATAGACTGCATGGGGACCTACTTACTACTGTAGCTGGGGTCTGCCTTCCTGCTTTCTTGTAGCTCCGATACTCAGCGGTATAACTTAACAGACAAAATGTATTTTTTTCAAAGGGAGCTGCGGAGAAAAAGTGTGGTATTGAAGATAGCTCCCACAGGAAAGCAGCTGCAAATGTGACACCGTGCTGGCTGATAGACTGCATGGGGACCTACTTACTACTGTAGCTGGGGTCTGCCTTCCTGCTTTCTTGTAGCTCCCATACTCAGTGGTATAACTTAACAGACACATGTATTTTTTCAATGGGAGCTGAACAGAAAAAGTGTGGTATTGAAGATAGCTCCCACAGGAAAGCAGCTGCAAATGTGACACCGTGCTGACTGATAGACTGCATGGGGACCTACTTACTACTGTAGCTGGGGTCTGCCTTCCTGCTTTCCTGTAGCTCCCATACTCGGTGGTATACCTTAACAAACACATGTATTTTTTCAATGGAAGCTGAACAGAAAAAGTGTGGTATTGAAGATAGCTCCCACAGGAAAGGAGCTGCAAATGTGACACCGTGCTGGCTGATAGACTGCATGGGGACCTACTTACTACTGTAGCTGGGGTCTGCCTTCCTGCTTTCTTGTAGCTCCCATACTCAGTGGCATAACTTAACATACACATGTATTTTTTCAAAGGGATCTGAGGATAAAAACTGTTGTATTGAAGATAGCTCCCACAGGAAAGCAGCTGCAAATGTGACACCGTGCTGGCTGATAGACTGCATGGGGACCTACTTACTACTGTAGCTGGGGTCTGCCTTCCTCCTTTCTTGTAGCTCCCATACTCAGCGGTATAACTTAACAGACAAAATATATTTTATTCAATGGGAGCTGAGGAGAACAAGTGTGGTATTGAAGATAGCTCTCACAGGAAAGCAGCTGCAAATGTGACACCGTGCTGGCTGATAGACTGCATGGGGACCTACTGACTACTGTAGCTGAGGTCTGCCTTCCTGCTTTCTTGTAGCACCCATACTCAGTGGTATACCTTAACAAACACATGTATTTTTTCAACGGGAGCTGAGGAGAAAAAGTGTGGTATTGAAGATAGCTCCCACAGGAAAGCAGCTGCAAATGTGACACCGTGCTGGCTGATAGACTGCATGGGGACCTACTTACTACTGTAGCTGGGGTCTGCCTTCCTGCTTTCTTGTAGCTCCCATACTCTGTGGTATACCTTAACAGACAAAATATATTTTATTCAATGGGAGCTGCTAGAAAAAGTGTGGTATTGAAGATAGCTCCCACAGGAAAGCAGCTGCAAATGTGACACCGTGCTGGCTGATAGACTGCATGGGGACCTACTTACTACTGTAGCTGGGGTCTGCCTTCCTGCTTTCTTGTAGCTCCCATACTGAGTGGCATAATTAAACATACACATGTATTTTTTCAAAGGGATCTGAGGATAAAAACTGTTGTATTGAAGATAGCTCCCACAGGAAAGCAGCTGCAAATGTGACACCGTGCTGGCTGATAGACTGCATGGAGACCTACTTACTACTGTAGCTGGGGTCTGCCTTCTTGCTTTCTTGTAGCTCCCATACTCAGTGGCATAACTTAACAGACACATGTATTTTTTCAATGGGAGCTGAGGAGAAAAAGTGTGGTATTGAAGATAGCTCCCACAGGAAAGCAGCTGCAAATGTGACACCGTGCTGGCTGATAGACTGCATGGGGACCTACTTACTACTGTAGCTGGGGTCTGCCTTCCTGCTTTCTTGTAGCTCCCATGCTCAGTGGCATAACTTAACAGACAAAATGTATTTTTTCAATGGCAGCTGAGGAGAAAAAGTGTGGTATTGAAGACAGCTCCCACAGGAAAGCAACTGCAATTGTGACACCGTGCTGGCTGATAGACTGCATGGGGACCTACTTAGTACTGAAGCTGGGGTCTGCCTTCCTGCTTTCTTGTAGCTCCCATACTCAGTGGCATAACTTAACAGACAAAATGTATTTTTTTCCAAGGGAGCTGAGGAGAAAAAGTGTGGTATTGAAGATAGCTCCCACAGGAAAGCAGCTGCAAATGTGACACCGTGCTGGCTGATAGACTGCATGGGGACCTACTTACTACTGTAGCTGCGATCTGCCTTCCTGCTTTCTTGTAGCTCCCATACTCAGTGGCATAACTTAACAGACACATGTATTTTTTCAATGGGAGCTGAGGAGAAAAAGTGTGGTATTGAAGATAGCTCCCACAGGAAAGCAGCTGCAAATGTGACACCGTGCTGGCTGATAGACTGCATGGGGACCTACTTACTACTGTAGCTGGGGTCTGCCTTCCTGCTTTCTTGTAGCTCCCATACTCAGTGGTATACCTTAACACACAAAATGTATTTTATTCAATGTGAGCTGCGAGAAAAAGTGTGGTATTGAAGATAGCTCCCACAGGAAAGCAGCTGCAAATGTGACACCGTGCTGGCTGATAGACTGCATGGGGACCTACTTACTACTGTAGCTGCGGTCTACCTTCCTGCTTTCTTGTAGCTCCCACACTCAGTGGCATAACTTAACAGACACATGTATTTTTTCAATGGGAGCTGAGGAGAAAAAGTGTGGTATTGAAGATAGCTCCCACAGGAAAGCAGCTGCAAATGTGACACCGTGCTGGCTGATAGACTGCATGGGGACCTACTTACTACTGTAGCTGGGGTCTGCCTTCCTGCTTTCTTGTAGCTCCCATACTCAGTGGCATAACTTAAGAGACAAAATGTATTTTTTTAAAAGGGAGCTGAGGAGAACAAGTGTGGTATTGAAGATAGCTCCCACAGGAAAGCAGCTGCAAATGTGACACCGTGCTGGCTGATAGACTGCATGGGGACCTACTTACTACTGTAGCTGGGGTCTGCCTTCCTGCTTTCTTGTAGCTCCCATACTCAGTGGCATAACTTAACAGACAAAATGTATTTTTATTCAATGGGGGCTTAAAAGAAAAACTGTGGTATTGAAGATAGCTCCCACAGGAAAGGAGCTGCAAATGTGACACCGTGCTGGCTGATAGACTGCATGGGGACCTACTTACTACTGTAGCTGGGGTCTGCCTTCCTGCTTTCTTGTAGCTCCCATACTCTGTGGTATACCTTAACAAACACATGTATTTTTTCAATGGGAGCTGAGGAGAAAAAGTGTGGTATTGCAGATAGCTCCCACAGGAAAGCAGCTGCAAATGTGACACCGTGCTGGCTGCTAGACTGCATGGGGACCTACTTACTACTGTAGCTGGGGTCTGCCTTCCTGCTTTCTTGTAGCTCCCATACTCAGTGGCATAACTTAACATACACATGTATTTTTTCAATGGGAGCTGAGTAGAAAAAGTGTGGTATTGAAGATAGCTTTCACAGGAAAGCAGCTGCAAATGTGACACCGTGCTGGCTGATAGACTGCATGGGGACCTACTTACTACTGTAGCTGGGGTCTGCCTTCCTGCTTTCTTGTAGCTCCGATACTCAGTGGTATAACTTAACAGACACATGTATTTTTTCAATGGCAGCTGAGGGGAAAAAGTGTGGTATTGAAGATAGCTCCCACAGGAAAGCAGCTGCAAATGTGACACCGTGCTGGCTGCTAGACTGCATGGGGACCTACTTACTACTGTAGCTGGGGTCTGCCTTCCTGCTTTCTTGTAGCTCCCATACTCAGTGGCATAACTTAACAGACAAAATGTATTTTTTCAATGGGAGCTGAGGAGAAAAAGTGTGGTATGAAAGACAGCTCCCACAGGAAAGCAGCTGCAAATGTGACACCGTGCTGGCTGATAGACTGCATGGGGACCTACTTAGTACTGTAGCTGGGGTCTGCCTTCCTGCTTTCTTTTAGCTCCCATACTCAGCGGTATAATTTAACAGACAAAATGTATTTTATTCAATGGGAGCTGAGGAGAAAAAGTGTGGTATTGAAGATAGCTCCCACAGGAAAGGAGCTGCAAATGTGACACTGTGCTGGCTGATAGACTGCATGGGGACCTACTTACTACTGTAGCTGGGGTCTGCCTTCCTGCTTTCTTTTAGCTCCCATACTCAGCGGTATAACTTAACAGACACATGTATTTTTTCAATGGGAGCTGAACAGAAAAAGTGTGGTATTGAAGATAGCTCCCACAGGAAAGCAGCTGCAAATGTGACACCGTGCTGGCTGATAGACTGCATGGGGACCTACTTACTACTGTAGCTGGGGTCTGCCTTCCTGCTTTCCTGTAGCTCCCATACTCGGTGGTATACCTTAACAAACACATGTATTTTTTCAATGGAAGCTGAACAGAAAAAGTGTGGTATTGAAGATAGCTCCCACAGGAAAGGAGCTGCAAATGTGACACCGTGCTGGCTGATAGACTGCATGGGGACCTACTTACTACTGTAGCTGGGGTCTGCCTTCCTGCTTTCTTGTAGCTCCCATACTCTGTGGTATACCTTAACAGACAAAATGTATTTTATTCAATGGGAGCTGCTAGAAAAAGTGTGGTATTGAAGATAGCTCCCACAGGAAAGCAGCTGCAAATGTGACACCGTGCTGGCTGATAGACTGCATGGGGACCTACTTACTACTGTAGCTGGGTTCTGCCTTCCTGCTTTCTTGTAGCTCCCATACTCTGTGGCATACCTTAACAGACAAAATGTATTTTATTCAATGGGAGCTGAGGAGAAAAAGTGTGGTTTTGAAGATAGCTCCCACAGGAAAGGAGCTGCAAATGTGACACCGTGCTGGCTGATAGACTGCATGGGGACCTACTTAATACTGTAGCTGGGGTCTGCCTTCCTGCTTTCTTGTAGCTCCCATATTCAGTGGTATACCTTAACAGACAAAATGTATTTTATTCAATGGGAGCTGAGGAGAAAAAGTGTGGTATTGAAGATAGCTCCCACAGGAAAGCAGCTGCAAATGTGACACCGTGCTGGCTGATAGACTGCATGGGGACCTACTTACTACTGTAGCTGGGTTCTGCCTTCCTGCTTTCTTGAAGCTCCCATACTCAGTGGCATAACTTAACATACACATGTATTTTTTCAAAGGGATCTGAGGATAAAAACTGTGGTATTGAAGATAGCTCCCACAGGAAAGCAGCTGCAAATGTGACACCGTGCTGGCTGATAGACTGCATGGGGATCTACTGACTACTGTAGCTGGGCTCTGCCTTCCTGCTTTCTTGTAGCTCCCATACTCAGTGGCATAACTTAAGAGACACATGTATTTTTTCAATGGGAGCTGAACAGAAAAAGTGTGGTATTGAAGATAGCTCCCACAGGAAAGCAGCTGCAAATGTGACACCGTGCTGGCTGATAGACTGCATGGGGACCTACTTACTACTGTAGCTGGGGTCTGCCTTCCTGCTTTCTTGTAGCTCCCATACTCAGCGGTATAACTTAACAGACAAAATGTATTTTTTTCAAAGGGAGCTGAGGAGAAAAAGTGTGGTATTGAAGATAGCTCCCACAGGAAAGCAGCTGCAAATGTGACACCGTGCTGGCTGATAGACTGCATGGGGACCTACTTACTACTGTAGCTGGGGTCTGCCTTCCTGCTTTCTTGTAGCTCCCATACTCTGTGGCATACCTTAACAGACAAAATGTATTTTATTCAATGGGAGCTGAGGAGAAAAAGTGTGGTATTGAAGATAGCTCCCACAGGAAAGGAGCTGCAAATGTGACACCGTGCTGGCTGATAGACTGCATGGGGACCTACTTAATACTGTAGCTGGGGTCTGCCTTCCTGCTTTCTTGTAGCTCCCATATTCAGTGGTATACCTTAACAGACAAAATGTATTTTATTCAATGGGAGCTGAGGAGAAAAAGTGTGGTATTGAAGATAGCTCCCACAGGAAAGCAGCTGCAAATGTGACACCGTGCTGGCTGATAGACTGCATGGGGACCTACTTACTACTATAGCTGGGTTCTGCCTTCCTGCTTTCTTGAAGCTCCCATACTCAGTGGCATAACTTAACATACACATGTATTTTTTCAAAGGGATCTGAGGATAAAAACTGTGGTATTGAAGATAACTCCCACAGGAAAGCAGCTGCAAATGTGACACCGTGCTGGCTGATAGACTGCATGGGGATCTACTGACTACTGTAGCTGGGCTCTGCCTTCCTGCTTTCTTGTAGCTCCCATACTCAGTGGCATAACTTAAGAGACACATGTATTTTTTCAATGGGAGCTGAACAGAAAAAGTGTGGTATTGAAGATAGCTCCCACAGGAAAGCAGCTGCAAATGTGACACCGTGCTGGCTGATAGACTGCATGGGGACCTACTTACTACTGTAGCTGGGGTCTGCCTTCCTGCTTTCTTGTAGCTCCCATACTCAGCGGTATAACTTAACAGACAAAATGTATTTTTTTCAAAGGGAGCTGAGGAGAAAAAGTGTGGTATTGAAGATAGCTCCCACAGGAAAGGAGCTGCAAATGTGACACCGTGCTGGCTGATAGACTGCATGGGGACCTACTTACTACTGTAGCTGGGGTCTGCCTTCCTGCTTTCTTGTAGCTCCCATACTCAGTGGTATACCTTAACAGACAAAATGTATTTTTTTCAAAGGGAGCTGAGGAGAAAAAGTGTGGTATTGAAGATAGCTCCCACAGGAAAGCAGCTGCAAATGTGACACCGTGCTGGCTGATAGACTGCATGGGGACCTACTTACTACTGTAGCTGGGGTCTCCCTTCCTGCTTTCTTGTAGCTCCCATACTCAGCGGTATAACTTAACAGACAAAATGTATTTTTTTCAATGGGAGCTGAACAGAAAAAGTGTGGTATTGAAGATAGCTCCCACAGGAAAGCAGCTGCAAATGTGACACCGTGCTGGCTGATAGACTGCATGGGGACCTACTTACTACTGTAGCTGGGGTCTGCCTTCCTGCTTTCTTGTAGCTCCCATACTCAGCGGTATAACTTAACAGACAAAATGTATTTTTTTCAAAGGGAGCTGAGGAGAAAAAGTGTGGTATTGAAGATAGCTCCCACAGGAAAGCAGCTGCAAATGTGACACCGTGCTGGCTGATAGACTGCATGGGGACCTACTTACTACTGTAGCTGGGGTCTGCCTTCCTGCTTTCTTGTAGCTCCCATACTCTGTGGCATACCTTAACAGACAAAATGTATTTTATTCAATGGGAGCTGAGGAGAAAAAGTGTGGTATTGAAGATAGCTCCCACAGGAAAGGAGCTGCAAATGTGACACCGTGCTGGCTGATAGACTGCATGGGGACCTACTTACTACTGTAGCTGGGGTCTGCCTTCCTGCTTTCTTGTAGCTCCCATACTCAGTGGCATAACTTAAGAGACACATGTATTTTTTCAATGGGAGCTGAACAGAAAAAGTGTGGTATTGAAGATAGCTCCCACAGGAAAGCAGCTGCAAATGTGACACCGTGCTGGCTGATAGACTGCATGGGGACCTACTTACTACTGTAGCTGGGGTCTGCCTTCCTGCTTTCTTGTAGCTCCCATACTCAGCGGTATAACTTAACAGACAAAATGTATTTTTTTCAAAGGGAGCTGAGGAGAAAAAGTGTGGTATTGAAGATAGCTCCCACAGGAAAGCAGCTGCAAATGTGACACCGTGCTGGCTGATAGACTGCATGGGGATCTACTTACTACTGTAGCTGGGGTCTGCCTTCCTGCTTTCTTGTAGCTCCCATACTCTGTGGCATACCTTAACAGACAAAATGTATTTTTTCAATGGGAGCTGAGGAGAAAAAGTGTGGTATTGAAGATAGCTCCCACAGGAAAGGAGCTGCAAATGTGACACCGTGCTGGCTGATAGACTGCATGGGGACCTACTTAATACTGTAGCTGGGGTCTGCCTTCCTGCTTTCTTGTAGCTCCCATATTCAGTGGTATACCTTAACAGACAAAATGTATTTTATTCAATGGGAGCTGAGGAGAAAAAGTGTGGTATTGAAGATAGCTCCCACAGGAAAGCAGCTGCAAATGTGACACCATGCTGGCTGATAGACTGCATGGGGACCTACTTACTACTATAGCTGGGTTCTGCCTTCCTGCTTTCTTGAAGCTCCCATACTCAGTGGCATAACTTAACATACACATGTATTTTTTCAAAGGGATCTGAGGATAAAAACTGTGGTATTGAAGATAACTCCCACAGGAAAGCAGCTGCAAATGTGACACCGTGCTGGCTGATAGACTGCATGGGGATCTACTGACTACTGTAGCTGGGCTCTGCCTTCCTGCTTTCTTGTAGCTCCCATACTCAGTGGCATAACTTAAGAGACACATGTATTTTTTCAATGGGAGCTGAACAGAAAAAGTGTGGTATTGAAGATAGCTCCCACAGGAAAGCAGCTGCAAATGTGACACCGTGCTGGCTGATAGACTGCATGGGGACCTACTTACTACTGTAGCTGGGGTCTGCCTTCCTGCTTTCTTGTAGCTCCCATACTCAGCGGTATAACTTAACAGACAAAATGTATTTTTTTCAAAGGGAGCTGAGGAGAAAAAGTGTGGTATTGAAGATAGCTCCCACAGGAAAGCAGCTGCAAATGTGACACCGTGCTGGCTGATAGACTGCATGGGGACCTACTTACTACTGTAGCTGGGGTCTGCCTTCCTGCTTTCTTGTAGCTCCCATACTCAGTGGTATACCTTAACAAACACATGTATTTTATTCAATGGGAGCTGAGGAGAAAAAGTGTGGTATTGAAGATAGCTCCCACAGGAAAGGAGCTGCAAATGTGACACCGTGCTGGCTGATAGACTGCATGGGGACCTACTTAGTACTGAAGCTGGGGTCTGCCTTCCTGCTTTCTTTTAGCTCCTATACTCAGCGGTATAATTTAACAGACAAAATGTATTTTATTCAATGGGAGCTGAGGAGAAAAAGTGTGGTATTGAAGATAGCTCCCACAGGAAAGCAGCTACAAATGTGACACCGTGCTGGCTGATAGACTGCATGGGGACCTACTTACTACTGTAGCTGGGGTCTGCCTTCCTGCTTTCTTGTAGCTCCCATACTCAGCGGTATAACTTAACAGACAAAATGTATTTTTTTCAAAGGGAGCTGAGGAGAAAAAGTGTGGTATTGAAGATAGCTCCCACAGGAAAGCAGCTGCAAATGTGACACCGTGCTGGCTGATAGACTGCATGGGGACCTACTTACTACTGTAGCTGGGGTCTGCCTTCCTGCTTTCTTGTAGCTCCCATACTCTGTGGCATACCTTAACAGACAAAATGTATTTTATTCAATGGGAGCTGAGGAGAAAAAGTGTGGTATTGAAGATAGCTCCCACAGGAAAGGAGCTGCAAATGTGACACCGTGCTGGCTGATAGACTGCATGGGGACCTACTTAATACTGTAGCTGGGGTCTGCCTTCCTGCTTTCTTGTAGCTCCCATATTCAGTGGTATACCTTAACAGACAAAATGTATTTTATTCAATGGGAGCTGAGGAGAAAAAGTGTGGTATTGAAGATAGCTCCCACAGGAAAGGAGCTGCAAATGTGACACCGTGCTGGCTGATAGACTGCATGGGGACCTACTTACTACTGTAGCTGGGGTCTGCCTTCCTGCTTTCTTGTAGCTCCCATATTCAGTGGTATACCTTAACAGACACATGTATTTTATTCAATGGGAGCTGAACAGAAAAAGTGTGGTATTGAAGATAGCTCCCACAGGAAAGCAGCTGCAAATGTGACACCGTGCTGGCTGATAGACTGCATGGGGACCTACTTACTACTGTAGCTGCGGTCTGCCTTCCTGCTTTCTTGTAGCTCCCATACTCAGTGGAATAACTTAACCGACACATGTATTTTTTCAATGGGAGCTGAGGAGAAAAAGTGTGGTATTGAAGATAGCTCCCACAGGAAAGCAGATGCAAATGTGACACCGTGCTGGCTGATAGACTGCATGGGGACCTACTTACTACTGTAGCTGGGGTCTGCCTTCCTGCTTTCTTGAAGCTCCCATACTCAGTGGCATAACTTAACATACACATGTATTTTTTCAAAGGGATCTGAGGATAAAAACTGTGGTATTGAAGATAACTCCCATAGGAAAGCAGCTGCAAATGTGACACCGTGCTGGCTGATAAACTGCATGGGGATCTACTGACTACTGTAGCTGGGCTCTGCCTTCCTGCTTTCTTGTAGCTCCCATACTCAGTGGCATAACTTAAGAGACACATGTATTTTTTCAATGGGAGCTGAACAGAAAAAGTGTGGTATTGAAGATAGCTCCCACAGGAAAGCAGCTGCAAATGTGACACCGTGCTGACTGATAGACTGCATGGGGACCTACTGACTACTGTAGCTGGGATCTGCCTTCTTGCTTTCGTTTAGCTCCCATACTCAGCGGTATAATTTAACAGCCAAAATATATTTTATTCAATGGGAGCTGAGGGGAAAAAGTGTGGTATTCAAGATAGCTCCCATAGGAAAAGAGCTGCAAAAGTGACACCGTGCTGGCTGATAGACTGCATGGGGACCTACTTACTACTGTAGCTGGGATCTGCCTTCCCGCTTTCTTTTAGCTCCCATACTCAGCGGTATAATTTAACAGCCAAAATATATTTTATTCAATGGGAGCTGAGGGGAAAAAGTGTGGTATTGAAGATAGCTCCCACAGGAAAGGAGCTGCAAATGTGACACTGTGCTGGCTGATAGACTGCATGGGGACCTACTTACTACTGTAGCTGGGGTCTGCCTTCCTGCTTTCTTGTAGCTCCGATACTCAGCGGTATAACTTAACAGACAAAATGTATTTTTTTCAAAGGGAGCTGCGGAGAAAAAGTGTGGTATTGAAGATAGCTCCCACAGGAAAGCAGCTGCAAATGTGACACCGTGCTGGCTGATAGACTGCATGGGGACCTACTTACTACTGTAGCTGGGGTCTGCCTTCCTGCTTTCTTGTAGCTCCCATACTCAGTGGTATAACTTAACAGACACATGTATTTTTTCAATGGGAGCTGAACAGAAAAAGTGTGGTATTGAAGATAGCTCCCACAGGAAAGCAGCTGCAAATGTGACACCGTGCTGGCTGATAGACTGCATGGGGACCTACTTACTACTGTAGCTGGGGTCTGCCTTCCTGCTTTTACTGTAGCTCCCATACTCGGTGGTATACCTTAACAAACACATGTATTTTTTCAATGGAAGCTGAACAGAAAAAGTTTGGTATTGAAGATAGCTCCCACAGGAAAGCAGCTGCAAATGTGACACCGTGCTGGCTGATAGACTGCATGGGGACCTACTTACTACTGTAGCTGGGGTCTGCCTTCCTGCTTTCTTGTAGCTCCCATACTCAGTGGCATAACTTAACAGACAAAATGTATTTTTTTCCAAGGGAGCTGAGGAGAACAAGTGTGGTATTGAAGATAGCTCCCACAGGAAAGCAGCTGCAAATGTGACACCGTGCTGGCTGATAGACTGCATGGGGACCTACTTACTACTGTAGCTGGGGTCTGCCTTCCTGCTTTCTTGTAGCTCCCATACTCAGCGGTATAATTTAACAGACAAAATGTATTTTATTCAATGGGAGCTGAGGAGAAAAAGTGTGGTATTGAAGATAGCTCCCACAGGAAAGGAGCTGCAAATGTGACACCGTGCTGGCTGATAGACTGCATGGGGACCTACTTACTACTGTAGCTGGGGTCTGCCTTCCTGCTTTCTTGTAGCTCCCATACTCAGCGGTATAATTTAACAGACAAAATGTATTTTATTCAATGGGAGCTGAGGAGAAAAAGTGTGGTATTGAAGATAGCTCCCACAGGAAAGGAGCTGCAAATGTGACACCGTGCTGGCTGATAGACTGCATGGGGACCTACTTACTACTGTAGCTGCGGTCTGCCTTCCTGCTTTCTTGTAGCTCCCATACTCAGTGGCATAACTTAACAGACACATGTATTTTTTTCAAAGGGATCTGAGGATAAAAACTGTGGTATTGAAGATAGCTCCCACAGGAAAGCAGCTGCAAATGTGACACCGTGCTGGCTGATAGACTGCATGGGGACCTACTTACTACTGTAGCTGGGGTCTGCCTTCCTGCTTTCTTGTAGCTCCCATACTCAGTGGTATACCTTAACAGACAAAATGTATTTTATTCAATGGGAGCTGCGAGAAAAAGTGTTGTATTGAAGATAACTCCCACAGGAAAGCAGCTGCAAATGTGACACCGTGCTGGCTGATAGACTGCATGGGGACCTACTTACTACTGTAGCTGGGGTCTGCCTTCCTGCTTTCTTGTAGCTCCCATACTCTGTGGTATACCTTAACAAACACATGTATTTTTTCAATGGGAGCTGAGGAGAAAAAGTGTGGTATTGCAGATAGCTCCCACAGGAAAGCAGCTGCAAATGTGACACCGTGCTGGCTGATAGACTGCATGGGGACCTACTTACTACTGTAGCTGCGATCTGCCTTCCTGCTTTCTTGTAGCTCCCATACTCAGTGGCATAACTTAACAGACACATGTATTTTTTCAATGGGAGCTGAGGAGAAAAAGTGTGGTATTGAAGATAGCTCCCACAGGAAAGCAGCTGCAAATGTGACACCGTGCTGGCTGATAGACTGCATGGGGACCTACTTACTACTGTAGCTGGGGTCTGCCTTCCTGCTTTCTTGTAGCTCCCATACTCAGTGGTATACCTTAACACACAAAATGTATTTTATTCAATGGGAGCTGAGGAGAAAAAGTGTGGTATTGAAGATAGCTCCCACAGGAAAGCAGCTGCAAATGTGACACCGTGCTGGCTGATAGACTGCATGGGGACCTACTTACTACTGTAGCTGGGGTCTGCCTTCCTGCTTTCTTGTAGCTCCCATACTCTGTGGTATACCTTAACAAACACATGTATTTTTTCAATGGGAGCTGAGGAGAAAAAGTGTGGTATTGCAGATAGCTCCCACAGGAAAGCAGCTGCAAATGTGACACCGTGCTGGCTGATAGACTGCATGGGGACCTACTTACTACTGTAGCTGCGGTCTACCTTCCTGCTTTCTTGTAGCTCCCACACTCAGTGGCATAACTTAACAGACACATGTATTTTTTCAATGGGAGCTGAGGAGAAAAAGTGTGGTATTGAAGATAGCTCCCACAGGAAAGCAGCTGCAAATGTGACACCGTGCTGGCTGATAGACTGCATGGGGACCTACTTACTACTGTAGCTGGGGTCTGCCTTCCTGCTTTCTTGTAGCTCCCATACTCAGTGGCATAACTTAAGAGACAAAATGTATTTTTTTAAAAGGGAGCTGAGGAGAACAAGTGTGGTATTGAAGATAGCTCCCACAGGAAAGCAGCTGCAAATGTGACACCGTGCTGGCTGATAGACTGCATGGGGACCTACTTACTACTGTAGCTGGGGTCTGCCTTCCTGCTTTCTTGTAGCTCCCATACTCAGTGGCATAACTTAACAGACAAAATGTATTTTTATTCAATGGGGGCTTAAAAGAAAAACTGTGGTATTGAAGATAGCTCCCACAGGAAAGGAGCTGCAAATGTGACACCGTGCTGGCTGATAGACTGCATGGGGACCTACTTACTACTGTAGCTGGGGTCTGCCTTCCTGCTTTCTTGTAGCTCCCATACTCTGTGGTATACCTTAACAAACACATGTATTTTTTCAATGGGAGCTGAGGAGAAAAAGTGTGGTATTGCAGATAGCTCCCACAGGAAAGCAGCTGCAAATGTGACACCGTGCTGGCTGATAGACTGCATGGGGACCTACTTACTACTGTAGCTGGGGTCTGCCTTCCTGCTTTCTTGTAGCTCCGATACTCAGTGGTATAACTTAACAGACACATGTATTTTTTCAATGGCAGCTGAGGGGAAAAAGTGTGGTATTGAAGATAGCTCCCACAGGAAAGCAGCTGCAAATGTGACACCGTGCTGGCTGCTAGACTGCATGGGGACCTACTTACTACTGTAGCTGGGGTCTGCCTTCCAGCTTTCTTGTAGCTCCCATACTCAGTGGCATAACTTAACAGACAAAATGTATTTTTTCAATGGGAGCTGAGGAGAAAAAGTGTGGTATGAAAGACAGCTCCCACAGGAAAGCAGCTGCAAATGTGACACCGTGCTGGCTGATAGACTGCATGGGGACCTACTTACTACTGTAGCTGGGGTCTGCCTTCCTGCTTTCTTGTAGCTCCCATACTCAGCGGTATAATTTAACAGACAAAATGTATTTTATTCAATGGGAGCTGAGGAGAAAAAGTGTGGTATTGAAGATAGCTCCCACAGGAAAGGAGCTGCAAATGTGACACTGTGCTGGCTGATAGACTGCATGGGGACCTACTTACTACTGTAGCTGGGGTCTGCCTTCCTGCTTTCTTTTAGCTCCCATACTCAGCGGTATAATTTAACAGACAAAATGTATTTTTTTCAAAGGGAGCTGAGGAGAAAAAGTGTGGTATTGAAGATAGCTCCCACAGGAAAGGAGCTGCAAAAGTGACACCGTGCTGGCTGATAGACTGCATGGGGACCTACTTACTACTGTAGCTGGGGTCTGCCTTCCTGCTTTCTTGTAGCTCCGATACTCAGCGGTATAACTTAACAGACAAAATGTATTTTTTTCAAAGGGAGCTGCGGAGAAAAAGTGTGGTATTGAAGATAGCTCCCACAGGAAAGCAGCTGCAAATGTGACACCGTGCTGGCTGATAGACTGCATGGGGACCTACTTACTACTGTAGCTGGGGTCTGCCTTCCTGCTTTCTTGTAGCTCCCATACTCAGTGGTATAACTTAACAGACACATGTATTTTTTCAATGGGAGCTGAACAGAAAAAGTGTGGTATTGAAGATAGCTCCCACAGGAAAGCAGCTGCAAATGTGACACCGTGCTGGCTGATAGACTGCATGGGGACCTACTTACTACTGTAGCTGGGGTCTGCCTTCCTGCTTTCCTGTAGCTCCCATACTCGGTGGTATACCTTAACAAACACATGTATTTTTTCAATGGAAGCTGAACAGAAAAAGTGTGGTATTGAAGATAGCTCCCACAGGAAAGGAGCTGCAAATGTGACACCGTGCTGGCTGATAGACTGCATGGGGACCTACTTACTACTGTAGCTGGGGTCTGCCTTCCTGCTTTCTTGTAGCTCCCATACTCAGTGGCATAACTTAACATACACATGTATTTTTTCAAAGGGATCTGAGGATAAAAACTGTTGTATTGAAGATAGCTCCCACAGGAAAGCAGCTGCAAATGTGACACCGTGCTGGCTGATAGACTGCATGGGGACCTACTTACTACTGTAGCTGGGGTCTGCCTTCCTGCTTTCTTGTAGCTCCCGTACTCAGCGGTATAATTTAACAGACAAAATGTATTTTATTCAATGGGAGCTGAGGAGAAAAAGTGTGGTATTGAAGATAGCTCCCACATGAAAGCAGCTGCAAATGTGACACCGTGCTGGCTGATAGACTGCATGGGGACTTGCTACTGTAGCTGGGGTCTGCCTTCCTGCTTTCTTGTAGCTGCGATACTCAGCGGTATAAATTAACAGACAAAATGTATTTTATTCAATGGGAGCTTAACAGAAAAACTGTGGTATTGAAGATAGCTCCCACAGGAAAGGAGCTGCAAATGTGACACCGTGCTGGCTGCTAGACTGCATGGGGACTTACTACTGTAGCTGGGGTCTGCCTTCCTGCTTTCTTGTAGCTCCGATACTCAGCGGTATAAATTAACAGACAAAATGTATTTTATTCAATGGGAGCTTAACAGAAAAAGTGTGGTATTGAAGATAGCTCCCACAGGAAAGGAGCTGCAAATGTGACACCGTGCTGGCTGATAGACTGCATGGGGACCTACTTACTACTGTAGCTGGGGTCTGCCTTCCTGCTTTCTTATAGCTCCCATACTGAGTGGCATAACTAAACATACACATGTATTTTTTCAAAAGGATCTGAGGATAAAAACTGTTGTATTGAAGATAGCTCCCACAGGAAAGCAGCTGCAAATGTGACACCGTGCTGGCTGCTAGACTGCATGGGGACCTACTTACTACTGTAGCTGGGGTCTGCCTTCCTGCTTTCTTGTAGCTCCCATACTCAGCGCTATAACTTAACAGACAAAATGTATTTTTTTCAAAGGGAGCTGAGGAGAAAAAGTGTGGTATTGAAGATAGCTCCCACATGAAAGCAGCTGCAAATGTGACACCGTGCTGGCTGATAGACTGCATGGGGACCTACTTACTACTGTAGCTGGGGTCTGCCTTCCTGCTTTTTTGTAGCTCCCATACTCAGTGGTATAACTTAACAGACACACGTATTTTTTCAATGGGAGCTGAACAGAAAAAGTGTGGTATTGAAGATAGCTCCCACAGGAAAGCAGCTGCAAATGTGACACCGTGCTGACTGATAGACTGCATGGGAATCTACTTACTACTGTAGCTGGGGTCTGCCTTCCTGCTTTCTTGTAGCTCCCATACTCAGTGGCATAACTTAACAGACACATGTATTTTTTCAATGGGAGCTGAGGAGAAAAAGTGTGGTATTGAAGATAGCTCCCACATGAAAGCAGCTGCAAATGTGACACCGTGCTGGCTGATAGACTGCATGGGGACTTGCTACTGTAGCTGGGGTCTGCCTTCCTGCTTTCTTGTAGCTCCGATACTCAGCGGTATAAATTAACAGACAAAATGTATTTTATTCAATGGGAGCTTAACAGAAAAACTGTGCTATTGAAGATAGCTCCCACAGGAAAGGAGCTGCAAATGTGACACCGTGCTGGCTGCTAGACTGCATGGGGACTTACTACTGTAGCTGGGGTCTGCCTTCCTGCTTTCTTGTAGCTCCGATACTCAGCGGTATAAATTAACAGACAAAATGTATTTTTTCAATGGGAGCTGAGGAGAAAAAGTGTGGTATTGAAGATAGCTCCCACAGGAAAGGAGCTGCAAATGTGACACCGTGCTGGCTGATAGACTGCATGGGGACCTACTTACTACTGTAGCTGGGGTCTGCCTTCCTCCTTTCTTGTAGCTCCAATAATTAGCGGTATAACTTAACAGACAAAATGTATTTTATTCAATGGGAGCTGAGGAGAACAAGTGTGGTATTGCAGATAGCTCCCACAGGAAAGGAGCTGCAAATGTGACACCGTGCTGGCTGATAGACTGCATGGGGACCTACTTACTACTGTAGCTGGGGTCTGCCTTCCTGCTTTCTTGTAGCTCCCATACTCAGGGGCATAAGTTAACAGACAAAATGTATTTTATTCAATGGGAGCTTAACAGAAAAACTGTGGTATTGAAGATAGCTCCCACAGGAAAGCAGCTGCAAATGTGACACCGTGGTGGCTGACAGATTGCATGGGGACCTACTTACTACTGTAGCTGGGGTCTGCCTTCCTGCT
The DNA here is from genome assembly GCF_028858725.1 of Colius striatus. Lineage (NCBI taxonomy): Eukaryota > Metazoa > Chordata > Aves > Coliiformes > Coliidae > Colius > Colius striatus. Next base: position 541,067 of record NW_026908523.1, on the reverse strand, counting down.
TTCTTGTAGCTCCCATACTCAGTGGCATAACTAAACATACAGATGTATTTTTTCAAAGGGATCTGAGGATAAAAACTGTTGTATTGAAGATAGCTCCCACAGGAAAGCAGCTGCAAATGTGACACCGTGCTGGCTGCTAGACTGCATGGGGACCTACTTACTACTGTAGCTGGGGTCTGCCTTCCTGCTTTCTTGTAGCTCCCATACTCAGCAGTATAACTTAAGAGACAAAATGTATTTTTGTCAAAGGGAGCTGAGGAGAACAAGTGTGGTATTGAAGATAGCTCCCAAAGGAAAGCAGCTGCAAATGTGACACCGTGCTGGCTGATAGACTGCATGGGGACCTACTTACTACTGTATCTGGGGTCTGCCTTCCTGCTTTCTTGTAGCTCCCATACTCAGTGGCATAACTTAACAGACACATGTATTTTTTCAATGGGAGCTGAGGAGAAAAAGTGTGGTATTGAAGATAGCTCCCACAGGAAAGCAGCTGCAAATGTGACACCGTGCTGGCTGATAGACTGCATGGAGACCTACTTACTACTGTAGCTGGGGTCTGCCTTCCTGCTTTCTTGTAGCTCCCATACTCTGTGGCATAACTTAACAGACAAAATGTATTTTTTTCAATGGGAGCTGAGGAGAAAAAGTGTGGTATTGAAGATAGCTCCCACATGAAAGCAGCTGCAAATGTGACACCGTGCTGGCTGATAGACTGCATGGGGACCTACTTACTACTGTAGCTGGGGTCTGCCTTCCTGCTTTTTTGTAGCTCCCATACTCAGTGGTATATCTTAACAGACACATGTATTTTTTCAATGGGAGCTGAACAGAAAAAGTGTGGTATTGAAGATAGCTCCCACAGGAAAGCAGCTGCAAATGTGACACCGTGCTGGCTGATAGACTGCATGGGGATCTACTTACTACTGTAGCTGGGGTCTGCCTTCCTGCTTTCTTGTAGCTCCCATACTCAGTGGCATAACTTAACAGACACATGTATTTTTTTTCAAAGGGATCTGAGGATAAAAACTGTGGTATTGAAGATAGCTCCCACAGGAAAGCAGCTGCAAATGTGACACCGTGCTGGCTGATAGACTGCATGGGGACCTACTTACTACTGTAGCTGGGGTCTGCCTTCCTGCTTTCTTGTAGCTCCCATACTCAGCGGCATAACTTAACAGACAAAATGTATTTTTTTCAATGGGAGCTGAGCAGTAAAAGTGTGGTATTGATGATAGCTCCCACAGGAAAGCAGCTGCAAATGTGACACCGTGCTGGCTGATAGACTGCATGGGGACCTACTTACTACTGTAGCTGGGGTCTGCCTTCCTGCTTTCTTGTAGCTCCCATACTCAGGGGCATAAGTTAACAGACAAAATGTATTTTATTCAATGGGAGCTTAACAGAAAAACTGTGGTATTGAAGATAGCTCCCACAGGAAAGCAGCTGCAAATGTGACACCGTGCTGGCTGATAGACTGCATGGGGACCTACTTACTACTGTAGCTGGGGTCTGCCTTCCTGCTTTCTTGTAGCTCCCATACTCAGCGGTATAACTTAACAGACAAAATGTATTTTATTCAATGGGAGCTGAGGAGAACAAGTGTGGTATTGAAGACAGCTTCCACAGGAAAGCAGCTGCAAATGTGACACCGTGCTGGCTGATAGACTGCATGGGGACCTACTTACTACTGTAGCTGGGGTCTGCCTTCCTGCTTTCTTGTAGCTCCCATACTCAGTGGCAGAACTTAACAGACACATGTATTTTTTCAATGGGAGCTGAGGAGAAAAAGTGTGGTATTGAAGATAGCTCCCACATGAAAGCAGCTGCAAATGTGACACCGTGCTGGCTGATAGACTGCATGGGGACCTACTTACTACTGTAGCTGGGGTCTGCCTTCTTGCTTTCTTGTAGCTCCCATACTCAGTGGCATAACTTAACAGACAAAATGTATTTTATTCAATGGGAGATTAACAGAAAAAGTGTGGTATTGAAGATAGCTCCCACAGGAAAGCAGCTGCAAATGTGACACCGTGCTGGCTGATAGACTGCATAGAGACCTACTTACTACTGTAGCTGGGGTCTGCCTTCCTGCTTTGTTGTAGCTCCCATACTCAGTGGCATAACTTAACAGACAAAATGTATTTTTTTCAATGGGAGCTGAACAGTAAAAGTGTGGTATTGATGATAGCTCCCACAGGAAAGCAGCTGCAAATGTGACACCGTGCTGGCTGATAGACTGCATGGGGACCTACTTACTACTGTAGCTGGGGTCTGCCTTCCTGCTTGCTTGTAGCTCCCATACTCAGGGGCATAAGTTAACAGACAAAATGTATTTTATTCAATGGGAGCTTAACAGAAAAACTGTGGTATTGAAGATAGCTCCCACAGGAAAGCAGCTGCAAATGTGACACCGTGCTGGCTGACAGACTGCATGGGGACCTACTTACTACTGTAGCTGGGGTCTGCCTTCCTGCTTTCTTATAGCTCCCATACTGAGTGGCATAACTAAACATACACATGTATTTTTTCAAAAGGATCTGAGGATAAAAACTGTTGTATTGAAGATAGTTCCCACAGGAAAGCAGCTGCAAATGTGACACCGTGCTGGCTGCTAGACTGCATGGGGACCTACTTACTACTGTAGCTGGGGTCTGCCTTCCTGCTTTCTTGTAGCTCCCATACTCAGCGCTATAACTTAACAGACAAAATGTATTTTTTTCAAAGGGAGCTGAGGAGAAAAAGTGTGGTATTGAAGATAGCTCCCACATGAAAGCAGCTGCAAATGTGACACCGTGCTGGCTGATAGACTGCATGGGGACCTACTTACTACTGTAGCTGGGGTCTGCCTTCCTGCTTTTTTGTAGCTCCCATACTCAGTGGTATAACTTAACAGACACACGTATTTTTTCAATGGGAGCTGAACAGAAAAAGTGTGGTATTGAAGATAGCTCCCACAGGAAAGCAGCTGCAAATGTGACACCGTGCTGACTGATAGACTGCATGGGGACCTACTTACTACTGTAGCTGGGGTCTGCCTTCCTGCTTTCTTGTAGCTCCCATACTCAGTGGCATAACTTAACAGACACATGTATTTTTTCAATGGGAGCTGAGGAGAAAAAGTGTGGTATTGAAGATAGCTCCCACAGGAAAGCAGCTGCAAATGTGACACCGTGCTGGCTGCTAGACTGCATGGGGACCTACTTACTACTGTAGCTGGGGTCTGCCTTCCTGCTTTCTTGTAGCTCCCGTACTCAGCGGTATAATTTAACAGACAAAATGTATTTTATTCAATGGGAGCTGAGGAGAAAAACTGTGGTATTGAAGATAGCTCCCACATGAAAGCAGCTGCAAATGTGACACCGTGCTGGCTGATAGACTGCATGGGGACTTGCTACTGTAGCTGGGGTCTGCCTTCCTGCTTTCTTGTAGCTGCGATACTCAGCGGTATAAATTAACAGACAAAATGTATTTTATTCAATGGGAGCTTAACAGAAAAACTGTGGTATTGAAGATAGCTCCCACAGGAAAGGAGCTGCAAATGTGACACCGTGCTGGCTGCTAGACTGCATGGGGACCTACTTACTACTGTAGCTGGGGTCTGCCTTCCTGCTTTCTTATAGCTCCCATACTGAGTGGCATAACTAAACATACACATGTATTTTTTCAAAAGGATCTGAGGATAAAAACTGTTGTATTGAAGATAGCTCCCACAGGAAAGCAGCTGCAAATGTGACACCGTGCTGGCTGCTAGACTGCATGGGGACCTACTTACTACTGTAGCTGGGGTCTGCCTTCCTGCTTTCTTGTAGCTCCCATACTCAGCGCTATAACTTAACAGACAAAATGTATTTTTTTCAAAGGGAGCTGAGGAGAAAAAGTGTGGTATTGAAGATAGCTCCCACATGAAAGCAGCTGCAAATGTGACACCGTGCTGGCTGATAGACTGCATGGGGACCTACTTACTACTGTAGCTGGGGTCTGCCTTCCTGCTTTTTTGTAGCTCCCATACTCAGTGGTATAACTTAACAGACACACGTATTTTTTCAATGGGAGCTGAACAGAAAAAGTGTGGTATTGAAGATAGCTCCCACAGGAAAGCAGCTGCAAATGTGACACCGTGCTGACTGATAGACTGCATGGGAATCTACTTACTACTGTAGCTGGGGTCTGCCTTCCTGCTTTCTTGTAGCTCCCATACTCAGTGGCATAACTTAACAGACACATGTATTTTTTCAATGGGAGCTGAGGAGAAAAAGTGTGGTATTGAAGATAGCTCCCACAGGAAAGCAGCTGCAAATGTGACACCGTGCTGGCTGATAGACTGCATGGGGACCTACTTACTACTGTAGCTGGGGTCTGCCTTCCTGCTTTCTTGTAGCTCCCATACTCAGCGGTATAATTTAACAGACAAAATGTATTTTATTCAATGGGAGCTGAGGAGAAAAAGTGTGGTATTGAAGATAGCTCCCACATGAAAGCAGCTGCAAATGTGACACCGTGCTGGCTGATAGACTGCATGGGGACTTGCTACTGTAGCTGGGGTCTGCCTTCCTGCTTTCTTGTAGCTCCGATACTCAGCGGTATAAATTAACAGACAAAATGTATTTTATTCAATGGGAGCTTAACAGAAAAACTGTGCTATTGAAGATAGCTCCCACAGGAAAGGAGCTGCAAATGTGACACCGTGCTGGCTGCTAGACTGCATGGGGACTTACTACTGTAGCTGGGGTCTGCCTTCCTGCTTTCTTGTAGCTCCGATACTCAGCGGTATAAATTAACAGACAAAATGTATTTTATTCAATGGGAGCTTAACAGAAAAAGTGTGGTATTGAAGATAGCTCCCACAGGAAAGGAGCTGCAAATGTGACACCGTGCTGGCTGATAGACTGCATGGGGACCTACTTACTACTGTAGCTGGGGTCTGCCTTCCTCCTTTCTTGTAGCTCCAATAATTAGCGGTATAACTTAACAGACAAAATGTATTTTATTCAATGGGAGCTGAGGAGAACAAGTGTGGTATTGCAGATAGCTCCCACAGGAAAGGAGCTGCAAATGTGACACCGTGCTAGCTGATAGACTGCATGGGGACCTACTTACTACTGTAGCTGGGGTCTGCCTTCCTGCTTTCTTGTAGCTCCCATACTCAGGGGCATAAGTTAACAGACAAAATGTATTTTATTCAATGGGAGCTTAACAGAAAAACTGTGGTATTGAAGATAGCTCCCACAGGAAAGCAGCTGCAAATGTGACACCGTGGTGGCTGACAGATTGCATGGGGACCTACTTACTACTGTAGCTGGGGTCTGCCTTCCTGCTTTCTTGTAGCTCCCATACTGAGTGGCATAACTAAACATACACATGTATTTTTTCAAAGGGATCTGAGGATAAAAACTGTTGTATTGAAGATAGCTCCCACAGGAAAGCAGCTGCAAATGTGACACCGTGCTGGCTGCTAGACTGCATGGGGACCTACTTACTACTGTAGCTGGGGTCTGCCTTCCTGCTTTCTTGTAGCTCCCATACTCAGCAGTATAACTTAAGAGACAAAATGTATTTTTGTCAAAGGGAGCTGAGGAGAACAAGTGTGGTATTGAAGATAGCTCCCAAAGGAAAGCAGCTGCAAATGTGACACCGTGCTGGCTGATAGACTGCATGGGGACCTACTTACTACTGTATCTGGGGTCTGCCTTCCTGCTTTCTTTTAGCTCCCATACTCAGCGGTATAATTTGACAGACAAAATGTATTTTATTCAATGGGATCTGAGGAGAAAAAGTGTGGTATTGAAGATAGGTCCCACAGGAAAGCAGCTGCAAATGTGACACCGTGCTGGCTGATAGACTGCATGGAGACCTACTTACTACTGTAGCTGGGGTCTGCCTTCCTGCTTTCTTGTAGCTCCCATACTCTGTGGCATAACTTAACAGACAAAATGTATTTTTTTCAATGGGAGCTGAGGAGAAAAAGTGTGGTATTGAAGATAGCTCCCACATGAAAGCAGCTGCAAATGTGACACCGTGCTGGCTGATAGACTGCATGGGGACCTACTTACTACTGTAGCTGGGGTCTGCCTTCCTGCTTTCTTGTAGCTCCCATACTCAGCGGCATAACTTAACAGACAAAATGTATTTTTTTCAATGGGAGCTGAGGAGAACAAGTGTGGTATTGAAGACAGCTTCCACAGGAAAGCAGCTGCAAATGTGACACCGTGCTGGCTGATAGACTGCATGGGGACCTACTTACTACTGTAGCTGGGGTCTGCCTTCCTGCTTTCTTGTAGCTCCCATACTCAGTGGCATAACTTAACAGACACATGTATTTTTTCAATGGGAGCTGAGGAGAAAAAGTGTGGTATTGAAGATAGCTCCCACATGAAAGCAGCTGCAAATGTGACACCGTGCTGGCTGATAGACTGCATGGGAACCTACTTACTACTGTAGCTGGGGTCTGCCTTCTTGCTTTCTTGTAGCTCCCATACTCAGTGGCATAACTTAACAGACAAAATGTATTTTATTCAATGGGAGATTAACAGAAAAAGTGTGGTATTGAAGATAGCTCCCACAGGAAAGCAGCTGCAAATGTGACACCGTGCTGGCTGATAGACTGCATAGAGACCTACTTACTACTGTAGCTGGGGTCTGCCTTCCTGCTTTGTTGTAGCTCCCATACTCAGTGGCATAACTTAACAGACAAAATGTATTTTTTTCAAAGGGAGCTGAGGAGAACAAGTGTGGTATTGCAGATAGCTCCCACAGGAAAGCAGCTGCAAATGTGACACCGTGCTGGCTGATAGACTGCATGGGGACCTACTTACTACTGTAGCTGGGGTCTGCCTTCCTGCTTTCTTGTAGCTCCCATACTCAGTGGCATAACTTAACAGACACATGTATTTTTTCAATGGGAGCTGAGGAGAAAAAGTGTGGTATTGAAGCTAGCTCCCACAGGAAAGCAGCTGCAAATGTGACACCGTGCTGGCTGATAGACTGCATGGGGACCTACTTACTACTGTAGCTGGGGTCTGCCTTCTGCTTTCTTGTAGCTCCCATACTCAGCGGTATAACTTAACACACAAAATGTATTTTATTCAATGGGAGCTGAGGGGAAAAAGTGTGGTATTGAAGATAGCTCTCACAGGAAAGTAGCTGCAAATGTGACACCGTGCTGGCTGATAGACTGCATGGGGACCTACTTACTACTGTAGCTGGGGTCTGCCTTTCTGCTTTCTTGTAGCTCCCATACTCAGGGGCATAAGTTAACAGACAAAATGTATTTTATTCAATGGGAGCTTAACAGAAAAAGTGTGGTATTGAAGATAGCTCCCACAGGAAAGCAGCTGCAAATGTGACACCGTGCTGGCTGATACACTGCATGGGGACCTACTTACTACTGTAGCTGGGGTCTGCCTTCCTGCTTTCTTGTAGCTCCCATACTCAGCGGTATAACTTAACAGACAAAAATGTATTTTTTTCAATGGGAGCTGAGGAGAACAAGTGTGGTATTGAAGATAGCTCCCACAGGAAAGGAGCTGCAAATGTGACACCGTGCTGGCTGATAGACTGCATGGGGACCTACTTACTACTGTAGCTGCGGTCTGCCTTCCTGCTTTCTTGTAGCTCCCATACTCAGTGGCATAACTTAACAGACACATGTATTTTTTTTCAAAGGGATCTGAGGATAAAAACTGTGGTATTGAAGATAGCTCCCACAGGAAAGCAGCTGCAAATGTGACACCGTGCTGGCTGATAGACTGCATGGGGACCTACTTACTATTGTAGCTGGGGTCTGCCTTCCTGCTTTCTTGTAGCTCCCATACTCAGCGGCATAACTTAACAGACAAAATGTATTTTTTTCAATGGGAGCTGAACAGTAAAAGTGTGGTATTGATGATAGCTCCCACAGGAAAGCAGCTGCAAATGTGACACCGTGCTGGCTGATAGACTGCATGGGGACCTACTTACTACTGTAGCTGGGGTCTGCCTTCCTGCTTTCTTGTAGCTCCCATACTCAGGGGCATAAGTTAACAGACAAAATGTATTTTATTCAATGGGAGCTTAACAGAAAAACTGTGGTATTGAAGATAGCTCCCACAGGAAAGCAGCTGCAAATGTGACACCGTGCTGGCTGATAGACTGCATGGGGACCTACTTACTACTGTAGCTGGGGTCTGCCTTCTTGCTTTCTTGTAGCTCCCATACTCAGTGGCATAACTTAACAGACAAAATGTATTTTATTCAATGGGAGATTAACAGAAAAAGTGTGGTATTGAAGATAGCTCCCACAGGAAAGCAGCTGCAAATGTGACACCGTGCTGGCTGATAGACTGCATAGAGACCTACTTACTACTGTAGCTGGGGTCTGCCTTCCTGCTTTGTTGTAGCTCCCATACTCAGTGGCATAACTTAACAGACAAAATGTATTTTTTTCAATGGGAGCTGAACAGTAAAAGTGTGGTATTGATGATAGCTCCCACAGGAAAGCAGCTGCAAATGTGACACCGTGCTGGCTGATAGACTGCATGGGGACCTACTTACTACTGTAGCTGGGGTCTGCCTTCCTGCTTGCTTGTAGCTCCCATACTCAGGGGCATAAGTTAACAGACAAAATGTATTTTATTCAATGGGAGCTTAACAGAAAAACTGTGGTATTGAAGATAGCTCCCACAGGAAAGCAGCTGCAAATGTGACACCGTGCTGGCTGACAGACTGCATGGGGACCTACTTACTACTGTAGCTGGGGTCTGCCTTCCTGCTTTCTTATAGCTCCCATACTGAGTGGCATAACTAAACATACACATGTATTTTTTCAAAAGGATCTGAGGATAAAAACTGTTGTATTGAAGATAGTTCCCACAGGAAAGCAGCTGCAAATGTGACACCGTGCTGGCTGCTAGACTGCATGGGGACCTACTTACTACTGTAGCTGGGGTCTGCCTTCCTGCTTTCTTGTAGCTCCCATACTCAGCGCTATAACTTAACAGACAAAATGTATTTTTTTCAAAGGGAGCTGAGGAGAAAAAGTGTGGTATTGAAGATAGCTCCCACATGAAAGCAGCTGCAAATGTGACACCGTGCTGGCTGATAGACTGCATGGGGACCTACTTACTACTGTAGCTGGGGTCTGCCTTCCTGCTTTTTTGTAGCTCCCATACTCAGTGGTATAACTTAACAGACACACGTATTTTTTCAATGGGAGCTGAACAGAAAAAGTGTGGTATTGAAGATAGCTCCCACAGGAAAGCAGCTGCAAATGTGACACCGTGCTGACTGATAGACTGCATGGGGACCTACTTACTACTGTAGCTGGGGTCTGCCTTCCTGCTTTCTTGTAGCTCCCATACTCAGTGGCATAACTTAACAGACACATGTATTTTTTCAATGGGAGCTGAGGAGAAAAAGTGTGGTATTGAAGATAGCTCCCACAGGAAAGCAGCTGCAAATGTGACACCGTGCTGGCTGCTAGACTGCATGGGGACCTACTTACTACTGTAGCTGGGGTCTGCCTTCCTGCTTTCTTGTAGCTCCCATACTCAGCGGTATAATTTAACAGACAAAATGTATTTTATTCAATGGGAGCTGAGGAGAAAAAGTGTGGTATTGAAGATAGCTCCCACATGAAAGCAGCTGCAAATGTGACACCGTGCTGGCTGATAGACTGCATGGGGACTTGCTACTGTAGCTGGGGTCTGCCTTCCTGCTTTCTTGTAGCTCCGATACTCAGCGGTATAAATTAACAGACAAAATGTATTTTATTCAATGGGAGCTTAACAGAAAAACTGTGCTATTGAAGATAGCTCCCACAGGAAAGGAGCTGCAAATGTGACACCGTGCTGGCTGCTAGACTGCATGGGGACTTACTACTGTAGCTGGGGTCTGCCTTCCTGCTTTCTTGTAGCTCCGATACTCAGCGGTATAAATTAACAGACAAAATGTATTTTATTCAATGGGAGCTTAACAGAAAAAGTGTGGTATTGAAGATAGCTCCCACAGGAAAGGAGCTGCAAATGTGACACCGTGCTGGCTGATAGACTGCATGGGGACCTACTTACTACTGTAGCTGGGGTCTGCCTTCCTCCTTTCTTGTAGCTCCAATAATTAGCGGTATAACTTAACAGACAAAATGTATTTTATTCAATGGGAGCTGAGGAGAACAAGTGTGGTATTGCAGATAGCTCCCACAGGAAAGGAGCTGCAAATGTGACACCGTGCTAGCTGATAGACTGCATGGGGACCTACTTACTACTGTAGCTGGGGTCTGCCTTCCTGCTTTCTTGTAGCTCCCATACTCAGGGGCATAAGTTAACAGACAAAATGTATTTTATTCAATGGGAGCTTAACAGAAAAACTGTGGTATTGAAGATAGCTCCCACAGGAAAGCAGCTGCAAATGTGACACCGTGGTGGCTGACAGATTGCATGGGGACCTACTTACTACTGTAGCTGGGGTCTGCCTTCCTGCTTTCTTGTAGCTCCCATACTGAGTGGCATAACTAAACATACACATGTATTTTTTCAAAGGGATCTGAGGATAAAAACTGTTGTATTGAAGATAGCTCCCACAGGAAAGCAGCTGCAAATGTGACACCGTGCTGGCTGCTAGACTGCATGGGGACCTACTTACTACTGTAGCTGGGGTCTGCCTTCCTGCTTTCTTGTAGCTCCCATACTCAGCAGTATAACTTAAGAGACAAAATGTATTTTTGTCAAAGGGAGCTGAGGAGAACAAGTGTGGTATTGAAGATAGCTCCCAAAGGAAAGCAGCTGCAAATGTGACACCGTGCTGGCTGATAGACTGCATGGGGACCTACTTACTACTGTATCTGGGGTCTGCCTTCCTGCTTTCTTTTAGCTCCCATACTCAGCGGTATAATTTGACAGACAAAATGTATTTTATTCAATGGGATCTGAGGAGAAAAAGTGTGGTATTGAAGATAGGTCCCACAGGAAAGCAGCTGCAAATGTGACACCGTGCTGGCTGATAGACTGCATGGAGACCTACTTACTACTGTAGCTGGGGTCTGCCTTCCTGCTTTCTTGTAGCTCCCATACTCTGTGGCATAACTTAACAGACAAAATGTATTTTTTTCAATGGGAGCTGAGGAGAAAAAGTGTGGTATTGAAGATAGCTCCCACATGAAAGCAGCTGCAAATGTGACACCGTGCTGGCTGATAGACTGCATGGGGACCTACTTACTACTGTAGCTGGGGTCTGCCTTCCTGCTTTCTTGTAGCTCCCATACTCAGCGGCATAACTTAACAGACAAAATGTATTTTTTTCAATGGGAGCTGAGCAGTAAAAGTGTGGTATTGATGATAGCTCCCACAGGAAAGCAGCTGCAAATGTGACACCGTGCTGGCTGATAGACTGCATGGGGACCTACTTACTACTGTAGCTGGGGTCTGCCTTCCTGCTTTCTTGTAGCTCCCATACTCAGGGGCATAAGTTAACAGACAAAATGTATTTTATTCAATGGGAGCTTAACAGAAAAACTGTGGTATTGAAGATAGCTCCCACAGGAAAGCAGCTGCAAATGTGACACCGTGCTGGCTGATAGACTGCATGGGGACCTACTTACTACTGTAGCTGCGGTCTGCCTTCCTCCTTTCTTGTAGCTCCCATACTCAGCGGTATAACTTAACAGACAAAATGTATTTTATTCAATGGGAGCTGAGGAGAACAAGTGTGGTATTGAAGACAGCTTCCACAGGAAAGCAGCTGCAAATGTGACACCGTGCTGGCTGATAGACTGCATGGGGACCTACTTACTACTGTAGCTGGGGTCTGCCTTCCTGCTTTCTTGTAGCTCCCATACTCAGTGGCATAACTTAACAGACACATGTATTTTTTCAATGGGAGCTGAGGAGAAAAAGTGTGGTATTGAAGATAGCTCCCACATGAAAGCAGCTGCAAATGTGACACCGTGCTGGCTGATAGACTGCATGGGAACCTACTTACTACTGTAGCTGGGGTCTGCCTTCTTGCTTTCTTGTAGCTCCCATACTCAGTGGCATAACTTAACAGACAAAATGTATTTTATTCAATGGGAGATTAACAGAAAAAGTGTGGTATTGAAGATAGCTCCCACAGGAAAGCAGCTGCAAATGTGACACCGTGCTGGCTGATAGACTGCATAGAGACCTACTTACTACTGTAGCTGGGGTCTGCCTTCCTGCTTTGTTGTAGCTCCCATACTCAGTGGCATAACTTAACAGACAAAATGTATTTTTTTCAAAGGGAGCTGAGGAGAACAAGTGTGGTATTGCAGATAGCTCCCACAGGAAAGCAGCTGCAAATGTGACACCGTGCTGGCTGATAGACTGCATGGGGACCTACTTACTACTGTAGCTGGGGTCTGCCTTCCTGCTTTCTTGTAGCTCCCATACTCAGTGGCATAACTTAACAGACACATGTATTTTTTCAATGGGAGCTGAGGAGAAAAAGTGTGGTATTGAAGCTAGCTCCCACAGGAAAGCAGCTGCAAATGTGACACCGTGCTGGCTGATAGACTGCATGGGGACCTACTTACTACTGTAGCTGGGGTCTGCCTTCTGCTTTCTTGTAGCTCCCATACTCAGCGGTATAACTTAACACACAAAATGTATTTTATTCAATGGGAGCTGAGGGGAAAAAGTGTGGTATTGAAGATAGCTCTCACAGGAAAGTAGCTGCAAATGTGACACCGTGCTGGCTGATAGACTGCATGGGGACCTACTTACTACTGTAGCTGGGGTCTGCCTTTCTGCTTTCTTGTAGCTCCCATACTCAGGGGCATAAGTTAACAGACAAAATGTATTTTATTCAATGGGAGCTTAACAGAAAAAGTGTGGTATTGAAGATAGCTCCCACAGGAAAGCAGCTGCAAATGTGACACCGTGCTGGCTGATACACTGCATGGGGACCTACTTACTACTGTAGCTGGGGTCTGCCTTCCTGCTTTCTTGTAGCTCCCATACTCAGCGGTATAACTTAACAGACAAAAATGTATTTTTTTCAATGGGAGCTGAGGAGAACAAGTGTGGTATTGAAGATAGCTCCCACAGGAAAGGAGCTGCAAATGTGACACCGTGCTGGCTGATAGACTGCATGGGGACCTACTTACTACTGTAGCTGGGGTCTGCCTTCCTGCTTTCTTGTAGCTCCCATACTCAGCGGTATAACTTAACAGACAAAATGTATTTTTTTCAAAGGGAGCTGAGGAGAACAAGTGTGGTATTGAAGATAGCTCCCAAAGGAAAGCAGCTGCAAATGTGACACCGTGCTGGCTGATAGACTGCATGGGGACCTACTTACTACTGTATCTGGGGTCTGCCTTCCTGCTTTCTTTTAGCTCCCATACTCAGCGGTATAATTTAACAGACAAAATGTATTTTATTCAATGGGATCTGAGGAGAAAAAGTGTGGTATTGAAGATAGCTCCCACAGGAAAGGAGCTGCAAATGTGACACCGTGCTGGCTGATAGACTGCATGGAGACCTACTTACTACTGTAGCTGGGGTCTGCCTTCCTGCTTTCTTGTAGCTCCCATACTCTGTGGCATAACTTAACAGACAAAATGTATTTTTTTCAATGGGAGCTGAGGAGAAAAAGTGTGGTATTGCAGATAGCTCCCACAGTAAAGGAGCTGCAAATGTGACACCGTGCTGGCTGCTAGACTGCATGGGGACCTACTTACTACTGTAGCTGGGGTCTGCCTTCCTCCTTTCTTGTAGCTCCGATAATTAGTGGTATAACTTAACAGACAAAATGTATTTTATTCAATGGGAGCTGAGGAGAACAAGTGTGGTATTGCAGATAGCTCCCACAGTAAAGGAGCTGCAAATGTGACACCGTGCTGGCTGATAGACTGCATGGAGACCTACTTACTACTGTAGCTGGGGTCTGCCTTCCTCCTTTCTTGTAGCTCCGATAATTAGCGGTATAACTTAACAGACAAAATGTATTTTATTCAATGGGAGCTGAGGAGAACAAGTGTGGTATTGCAGATAGCTCCCACAGGAAAGGAGCTGCAAATGTGACACCGTGCTGGCTGATAGACTGCATGGAGACCTACTTACTACTGTAGCTGGGGTCTGCCTTCCTGCTTTCTTGTAGCTCCCATACTCAGTGGCATAACTTAACAGACAAAACGTATTTTATTCAATGGGAGCTGAGGAGAAAAAGTGTGGTATTGCAGATAGCTCCCACAGGAAAGCAGCTGCAAATGTGACACCGTGCTGGCTGATAGACTGCATGGAGACCTACTTACTACTGTAGCTGGGGTCTGCCTTCCTCCTTTCTTGTAGCTCCGATAATTAGCGGTATAACTTAACAGACAAAATGTATTTTATTCAATGGGAGCTGAGGAGAACAAGTGTGGTATTGCAGATAGCTCCCACAGGAAAGGAGCTGCAAATGTGACACCGTGCTGGCTGATAGACTGCATGGAGACCTACTTACTACTGTAGCTGGGGTCTGCCTTCCTGCTTTCTTGTAGCTCCCATACTCAGTGGCATAACTTAACAGACAAAATGTATTTTATTCAATGGGAGCTGAGGAGAAAAAGTGTGGTATTGAAGATAGCTCCCACAGGAAAGCAGCTGCAAATGTGACACCGTGCTGCCTGATAGACTGCATAGGGACCTACTTACTACTGTAGCTGGGGTCTGCCTTCCTCCTTTCTTGTAGCTCCGATAATTAGCGGTATAACTTAACAGACAAAATGTATTTTATTCAATGGGAGTTGAGGAGAACAAGTGTGGTATTGCAGATAGCTCCCATAGGAAAGGAGCTGCAAATCTGACACCGTGCTGGCTGATAGACTGCATGGGGACCTACTTAATACTGTAGCTGGGGTCTGCCTTCTGCTTTCTTGTAGCTCCCATACTCAGCGGTATAACTTAACACACAAAATGTATTTTATTCAATGGGAGCTGAGGGGAGAAAGTGTGGTATTGAAGATAGCTCTCACAGGAAAGTAGCTGCAAATGTGACACCGTGCTGGCTGATAGACTGCATGGGGACCTACTTACTACTGTAGCTGGGGTCTGCCTTTCTGCTTTCTTGTAGCTCCCATACTCAGGGGCATAAGTTAACAGACAAAATGTATTTTATTCAATGGGAGCTTAACAGAAAAACTGTGGTATTGAAGATAGCTCCCACAGGAAAGCAGCTGCAAATGTGACACCGTGCTGGCTGACAGACTGCATGGGGACCTACTTACTACTGTAGCTGGGGTCTGCCTTCCTCCTTTCTTGTAGCTCCGATAATTAGCGGTATAACTTAACAGACAAAATGTATTTTATTCAATGGGAGCTGAGGAGAACAAGTGTGGTATTGCAGATAGCTCCCACAGTAAAGGAGCTGCAAATGTGACACCGTGCTGGCTGATAGACTGCATAGAGACCTACTTACTACTGTAGCTGGGGTCTGCCTTCCTGCTTTCTTGTAGCTCCCATACTCAGTGGCATAATTTAACAGACAAAATGTATTTTATTCAATGGGATCTGAGGAGAAAAAGTGTGGTATTGAAGATAGCTCCCACAGGAAAGCAGCTGCAAATGTGACACCGTGCTGGCTGATAGACTGCATGGAGACCTACTTACTACTGTAGCTGGGGTCTGCCTTCCTGCTTTCTTGTAGCTCTCATACTCAGTGGCATAACTTAACAGACAAAATGTATTTTTTTCAAAGGGAGCTGACAGAAAAAGTGTGGTATTGAAGATAGCTCCCACAGGAAAGCAGCTGCAAATGTGACACCGTGCTGGCTGATAGACTGCATGGGGACCTACTTACTACTGTAGCTGGGGTCTGCCTTCCTCCTTTCTTGTAGCTCCGATAATTAGCGGTATAACTTAACAGACAAAATGTATTTTATTCAATGGGAGTTGAGGAGAACAAGTGTGGTATTGAAGATAGCTCCCATAGGAAAGGAGCTGGAAATCTGACACCGTGCTGGCTGATAGACTGCATGGAGACCTACTTACTACTGTAGCTGGGGTCTGCCTTCCTGCTTTCTTGTAGCTCCCATACTCTGTGGCATAACTTAACAGACAAAATGTATTTTTTTCAATGGGAGCTGAGGAGAAAAAGTGTGGTATTGAAGATAGCTCCCACAGGAAAGCAGCTGCAAATGTGACACCGTGCTGGCTGATAGACTGCATGGGGACCTACTTACTACTGTAGCTGGGGTCTGCCTTCCTCCTTTCTTGTAGCTCCGATAATTAGCGGTATAACTTAACAGACAAAATGTATTTTATTCAATGGGAGCTGAGGAGAACAAGTGTGGTATTGCAGATAGCTCCCACAGTAAAGGAGCTGCAAATGTGACACCGTGCTGGCTGATAGACTGCATGGAGACCTACTTACTACTGTAGCTGGGGTCTGCCTTCCTCCTTTCTTGTAGCTCCGATAATTAGCGGTATAACTTAACAGACAAAATGTATTTTATTCAATGGGAGCTGAGGAGAACAAGTGTGGTATTGCAGATAGCTCCCACAGGAAAGGAGCTGCAAATGTGACACCGTGCTGGCTGATAGACTGCATGGAGACCTACTTACTACTGTAGCTGGGGTCTGCCTTCCTGCTTTCTTGTAGCTCCCATACTCAGTGGCATAACTTAACAGACAAAACGTATTTTATTCAATGGGAGCTGAGGAGAAAAAGTGTGGTATTGCAGATAGCTCCCACAGGAAAGCAGCTGCAAATGTGACACCGTGCTGGCTGATAGACTGCATGGAGACCTACTTACTACTGTAGCTGGGGTCTGCCTTCCTCCTTTCTTGTAGCTCCGATAATTAGCGGTATAACTTAACAGACAAAATGTATTTTATTCAATGGGAGCTGAGGAGAACAAGTGTGGTATTGCAGATAGCTCCCACAGGAAAGGAGCTGCAAATGTGACACCGTGCTGGCTGATAGACTGCATGGAGACCTACTTACTACTGTAGCTGGGGTCTGCCTTCCTGCTTTCTTGTAGCTCCCATACTCAGTGGCATAACTTAACAGACAAAATGTATTTTATTCAATGGGAGCTGAGGAGAAAAAGTGTGGTATTGAAGATAGCTCCCACAGGAAAGCAGCTGCAAATGTGACACCGTGCTGCCTGATAGACTGCATAGGGACCTACTTACTACTGTAGCTGGGGTCTGCCTTCCTCCTTTCTTGTAGCTCCGATAATTAGCGGTATAACTTAACAGACAAAATGTATTTTATTCAATGGGAGTTGAGGAGAACAAGTGTGGTATTGCAGATAGCTCCCATAGGAAAGGAGCTGCAAATCTGACACCGTGCTGGCTGATAGACTGCATGGGGACCTACTTAATACTGTAGCTGGGGTCTGCCTTCTGCTTTCTTGTAGCTCCCATACTCAGCGGTATAACTTAACACACAAAATGTATTTTATTCAATGGGAGCTGAGGGGAGAAAGTGTGGTATTGAAGATAGCTCTCACAGGAAAGTAGCTGCAAATGTGACACCGTGCTGGCTGATAGACTGCATGGGGACCTACTTACTACTGTAGCTGGGGTCTGCCTTTCTGCTTTCTTGTAGCTCCCATACTCAGGGGCATAAGTTAACAGACAAAATGTATTTTATTCAATGGGAGCTTAACAGAAAAACTGTGGTATTGAAGATAGCTCCCACAGGAAAGCAGCTGCAAATGTGACACCGTGCTGGCTGACAGACTGCATGGGGACCTACTTACTACTGTAGCTGGGGTCTGCCTTCCTCCTTTCTTGTAGCTCCGATAATTAGCGGTATAACTTAACAGACAAAATGTATTTTATTCAATGGGAGCTGAGGAGAACAAGTGTGGTATTGCAGATAGCTCCCACAGTAAAGGAGCTGCAAATGTG
This sequence comes from Colius striatus, assembly GCF_028858725.1. Classification (NCBI taxonomy): domain Eukaryota; kingdom Metazoa; phylum Chordata; class Aves; order Coliiformes; family Coliidae; genus Colius; species Colius striatus. The sequence continues at coordinate 523,242 of NW_026908523.1, read as the reverse complement.
ACACCGTGCTGGCTGATAGACTGCATAGAGACCTACTTACTACTGTAGCTGGGGTCTGCCTTCCTGCTTTCTTGTAGCTCCCATACTCAGTGGCATAATTTAACAGACAAAATGTATTTTATTCAATGGGATCTGAGGAGAAAAAGTGTGGTATTGAAGATAGCTCCCACAGGAAAGCAGCTGCAAATGTGACACCGTGCTGGCTGATAGACTGCATGGAGACCTACTTACTACTGTAGCTGGGGTCTGCCTTCCTGCTTTCTTGTAGCTCTCATACTCAGTGGCATAACTTAACAGACAAAATGTATTTTTTTCAAAGGGAGCTGACAGAAAAAGTGTGGTATTGAAGATAGCTCCCACAGGAAAGCAGCTGCAAATGTGACACCGTGCTGGCTGATAGACTGCATGGGGACCTACTTACTACTGTAGCTGGGGTCTGCCTTCCTCCTTTCTTGTAGCTCCGATAATTAGCGGTATAACTTAACAGACAAAATGTATTTTATTCAATGGGAGTTGAGGAGAACAAGTGTGGTATTGAAGATAGCTCCCATAGGAAAGGAGCTGCAAATCTGACACCGTGCTGGCTGATAGACTGCATGGAGACCTACTTACTACTGTAGCTGGGGTCTGCCTTCCTGCTTTCTTGTAGCTCCCATACTCTGTGGCATAACTTAACAGACAAAATGTATTTTTTTCAATGGGAGCTGAGGAGAAAAAGTGTGGTATTGAAGATAGCTCCCACAGGAAAGCAGCTGCAAATGTGACACCGTGCTGGCTGATAGACTGCATGGGGACCTACTTACTACTGTAGCTGGGGTCTGCCTTCCTCCTTTCTTGTAGCTCCGATAATTAGCGGTATAACTTAACAGACAAAATGTATTTTATTCAATGGGAGCTGAGGAGAACAAGTGTGGTATTGCAGATAGCTCCCACAGTAAAGGAGCTGCAAATGTGACACCGTGCTGGCTGATAGACTGCATGGAGACCTACTTACTACTGTAGCTGGGGTCTGCCTTCCTCCTCTCTTGTAGCTCCGATAATTAGCGGTATAACTTAACAGACAAAATGTATTTTATTCAATGGGAGCTGAGGAGAACAAGTGTGGTATTGCAGATAGCTCCCACAGGAAAGGAGCTGCAAATGTGACACCGTGCTGGCTGATAGACTGCATGGAGACCTACTTACTACTGTAGCTGGGGTCTGCCTTCCTGCTTTCTTGTAGCTCCCATACTCAGTGGCATAACTTAACAGACAAAATGTATTTTATTCAATGGGAGCTGAGGAGAAAAAGTGTGGTATTGAAGATAGCTCCCACAGGAAAGCAGCTGCAAATGTGACACCGTGCTGGCTGATAGACTGCATGGGGACCTACTTACTACTGTAGCTGGGGTCTGCCTTCCTCCTTTCTTGTAGCTCCGATAATTAGCGGTATAACTTAACAGACAAAATGTATTTTATTCAATGGGAGTTGAGGAGAACAAGTGTGGTACTGCAGATAGCTCCCACAGGAAAGCAGCTGCAAATGTGACACCGTGCTGGCTGATAGACTGCATGGGGACCTACTTACTACTGTAGCTGGGGTCTGCCTTCCTCCTTTCTTGTAGCTCCCATACTCATCGGTATAACTTAACAGACAAAATGTATTTTATTCAATGGGAGCTGAGGAGAACAAGTGTGGTATTGAAGACAGCTTCCACAGGAAAGCAGCTGCAAATGTGACACCGTGCTGGCTGATAGACTGCATGGGGACCTACTTACTACTGTAGCTGGGGTCTGCCTTCCTGCTTTCTTGTAGCTCCCATACTCAGTGGCATAACTTAACAGACACATGTATTTTTTCAATGGGAGCTGAGGAGAAAAAGTGTGGTATTGAAGATAGCTCCCACAGGAAAGCAGCTGCAAATGTGACACCGTGCTGGCTGATAGACTGCATGGGGACCTACTTACTACTGTAGCTGGGGTCTGCCTTCCTGCTTTCTTGTAGCTCCCGTACTCAGCTGTATAATTTAACAGACAAAATCTATTTTATTCAATGGGAGCTGAGGAGAACAAGTGTGGTATTGAAGATAGCTCCCACAGGAAAGCAGCTGCAAATGTGACACCGTGCTGGCTGATAGAATGCATGGAGACCTACTTAATACTGTAGCTGGGATCTGCTTTCCTGCTTTCTTGTAGCTCCCATACTCAGTGGCATAACTTAACAGACAAAATGTATTTTTTTCAAAGGGAGCTGAGGAGAAAAAGTGTGGTATTGAAGATAGCTCCCACATGAAAGCAGCTGCAAATGTGACACCGTGCTGGCTGATAGACTGCATGGGGACCTACTTACTACTGTAGCTGGGGTCTGCCTTCTTGCTTTCTTGTAGCTCCCATACTCAGTGGCATAACTTAACAGACAAAATGTATTTTATTCAATGGGAGAGTAACAGAAAAAGTGTGGTATTGAAGATAGCTCCCACAGGAAAGCAGCTGCAAATGTGACACCGTGCTGGCTGATAGACTGCATAGAGACCTACTTACTACTGTAGCTGGGGTCTGCCTTCCTGCTTTCTTGTAGCTCCCATACTCAGTGGCATAATTTAACAGACAAAATGTATTTTATTCAATGGGATCTGAGGAGAAAAAGTGTGGTATTGAAGATAGCTCCCACAGGAAAGCAGCTGCAAATGTGACACCGTGCTGGCTGATAGACTGCATGGAGACCTACTTACTACTGTAGCTGGGGTCTGCCTTCCTGCTTTCTTGTAGCTCCCATACTCTGTGGCATAACTTAACAGACAAAATGTATTTTTTTCAATGGGAGCTGAGGAGAAAAAGTGTGGTATTGAAGATAGCTCCCACAGGAAAGCAGCTGCAAATGTGACACCGTGCTGGCTGATAGACTGCATGGGGACCTACTTACTACTGTAGCTGGGGTCTGCCTTCCTCCTTTCTTGTAGCTCCGATAATTAGCGGTATAACTTAACAGACAAAATGTATTTTATTCAATGGGAGTTGAGGAGAACAAGTGTGGTATTGCAGATAGCTCCCATAGGAAAGGAGCTGCAAATGTGACACCGTGCTGGCTGATAGACTGCATGGAGACCTACTTACTACTGTAGCTGGGGTCTGCCTTCCTGCTTTCTTGTAGCTCCCATACTCAGTGGCATAACTTAACAGACAAAATGTATTTTTTTCAACGGGAGCTGAGGAGAAAAAGTGTGGTATTGAAGATAGCTCCCACAGGAAAGCAGCTGCAAATGTGACACCGTGCTGGCTGATAGACTGCATGGGGACCTACTTACTACTGTAGCTGGGGTCTGCCTTCCTGCTTTCTTGTAGCTCCCGTACTCAGCTGTATAATTTAACAGACAAAATCTATTTTATTCAATGGGAGCTGAGGAGAACAAGTGTGGTATTGAAGATAGCTCCCACAGGAAAGCAGCTGCAAATGTGACACCGTGCTGGCTGATAGAATGCATGGAGACCTACTTAATACTGTAGCTGGGATCTGCTTTCCTGCTTTCTTGTAGCTCCCATACTCAGTGGCATAACTTAACAGACAAAATGTATTTTTTTCAAAGGGAGCTGAGGAGAAAAAGTGTGGTATTGAAGATAGCTCCCACATGAAAGCAACTGCAAATGTGACACCGTGCTGGCTGATAGACTGCATGGGGACCTACTTACTACTGTAGCTGGGGTCTGCCTTCTTGCTTTCTTGTAGCTCCCATACTCAGTGGCATAACTTAACAGACAAAATGTATTTTATTCAATGGGAGATTAACAGAAAAAGTGTGGTATTGAAGATAGCTCCCACAGGAAAGCAGCTGCAAATGTGACACCGTGCTGGCTGATAGACTGCATAGAGACCTACTTACTACTGTAGCTGGGGTCTGCCTTCCTGCTTTCTTGTAGCTCCCATACTCAGTGGCATAACTTAACAGACAAAATGTATTTTTTTCAAAGGGAGCTGAGGAGAACAAGTGTGGTATTGCAGATAGCTCCCACAGGAAAGCAGCTGCAAATGTGACACCGTGCTGGCTGATAGACTGCATGGGGACCTACTTACTACTGTAGCTGGGGTCTGCCTTCCTGCTTTCTTGTAGCTCCCATAGTCAGTGGCATAACTTAACAGACACATGTATTTTTTCAATGGGAGCTGAGGAGAAAAAGTGTGGTATTGAAGCTAGCTCCCACAGGAAAGCAGCTGCAAACGTGACACCGTGCTGGCTGATAGACTGCATGGGGACCTACTTACTACTGTAGCTGGGGTCTGCCTTCCTGCTTTCTTGTAGCTCCCATACTCAGCGGTATAACTTAACACACAAAATGTATTTTATTCAATGGGAGCTGAGGGGAAAAAGTGTGGTATTGAAGATAGCTCTCACAGGAAAGTAGCTGCAAATGTGACACCGTGCTGGCTGATAGACTGCATGGGGACCTACTTACTACTGTAGCTGGGGTCTGCCTTCCTGCTTTCTTGTAGCTCCCATACTCAGGGGCATAAGTTAACAGACAAAATGCATTTTATTCAATGGGAGCTTAACAGAAAAACTGTGGTATTGAAGATAGCTCCCACAGGAAAGCAGCTGCAAATGTGACACCGTGCTGGATGACAGACTGCATGGGGACCTACTTACTACTGTAGCTGGGGTCTGCCTTCCTGCTTTCTTGTAGCTCCCATACTCAGCGGTATAACTTAACAGACAAAATGTATTTTTTTCTTAGGGAGCTGAGGAGAACAAGTGTGGTATTGAAGATAGCTCCCAAAGGAAAGCAGCTGCAAATGTGACACCGTGCTGGCTGATAGACTGCATGGGGACCTACTTACTACTGTATCTGGGGTCTGCCTTCCTGCTTTCTTTTAGCTCCCATACTCAGCGGTATAATTTAACAGACAAAATGTATTTTATTCAATGGGATCTGAGGAGAAAAAGTGTGGTATTGAAGATAGCTCCCACAGGAAAGCAGCTGCAAATGTGACACCGTGCTGGCTGATAGACTGCATGGAGACCTACTTACTACTGTAGCTGGGGTCTGCCTTCCTGCTTTCTTGTAGCTCCCATCCTCTGTGGCATAACTTAACAGACAAAATGTATTTTTTTCAATGGGAGCTGAGGAGAAAAAGTGTGGTATTGAAGATAGCTCCCACATGAAAGCAGCTGCAAATGTGACACCGTGCTGGCTGATAGACTGCATGGGGACCTACTTACTACTGTAGCTGGGGTCTGCCTTCCTGCTTTTTTGTAGCTCCCATACTCAGTGGTATAACTTAACAGACACATGTATTTTTTCAATGGGAGCTGAACAGAAAAAGTGTGGTATTGAAGATAGCTCCCACAGGAAAGCAGCTGCAAATGTGACACCGTGCTGGCTGATAGACTGCATGGGGACCTACTTACTACTGTAGCTGGGGTCTGCCTTCCTGCTTTCTTGTAGCTCCCATACTCAGTGGCATAACTTAACAGACACATGTATTTTTTCAATGGGAGCTGAGGAGAAAAAGTGTGCTATTGAAGATAGCTCCCACAGGAAAGCAGCTGCAAATGTGACACCATGCTGCCTCATAGACTGCATGGGGACCTACTTACTACTGTAGCTGGGGTCTGCCTTCCTGCTTTCTTGTAGCTCCCATACTCAGCGGTATGATTTAACAGACAAAATGTATTTTATTCAATGGGAGCTGAGGAGAAAAAGTGTGGTATTGAAGATAGCTCCCACATGAAAGCAGCTGCAAATGTGACACCGTGCTGGCTGCTAGACTGCATGGGGACCTACTTACTACTGTAGCTGGGGTCTGCCTTCCTCCTTTCTTGTAGCTCCGATAATTAGCGGTATAACTTAACAGACAAAATGTATTTTATTCAATGGGAGCTAAGGAGAACAAGTGTGGTATTGCAGATAGCTCCCACAGTAAAGGAGCTGCAAATGTGACACCGTACTGGCTGATAGACTGCATGGAGACCTACTTACTACTGTAGCTGGGGTCTGCCTTCCTGCTTTCTTGTAGCTCCCATACTCAGTGGCATAACTTAACAGACAAAATGTATTTTATTCAATGGGAGCTGAGGAGAACAAGTGTGGTATTGAAGATAGCTCCCACAGGAAAGCAGCTGCAAATGTGACACCGTGCTGGCTGATAGACTGCATGGGGACCTACTTACTACTGTAGCTGGGGTCTGCCTTCCTGCTTTCTTGTAGCTCCCATACTCAGTGGCATAACTTAACAGACAAAATGTATTTTTTTCAAAGGGAGCTGAGGAGAAAAAGTGTGGTATTGAAGATAGCTCCCACAGGAAAGGAGCTGCAAATGTGACACCGTGCTGGCTGATAGACTGCATGGGGACCTACTTAGTACTGTAGCTGGGGTCTGCCTTCCTGCTTTCTTTTAGCTCCTACACTCAGTGGCATAACTTAAGAGACACATGTATTTGATCAATGGGAGTTGAACAGAAAAAGTGTGGTATTGAAGATAGCTCCCACAGGAAAGCAGCTGCAAATGTGACACCGTGCTGGCTGATAGACTGCATGGGGACCTACTGACTACTGTAGCTGGGGTCTGCCTTCCTGCTTTCTTGTAGCTCCCATACTCAGTGGCATAACTTAACAGACAAAATGTATTTTTATTCAATGGGGGCTTAACAGAAAAACTGTGGTATTGAAGATAGCTCCCACAGGAAAGGAGCTGCAAATGTGACACCGTGCTGGCTGATAGACTGCATGGGGACCTACTTACTACTGTAGCTGGGGTCTGCCTTCCTGCTTTCTTGTAGCTCCCATACTCAGTGGCATAACTTAACAGACACATGTATTTTTTTTCAAAGGGATCTGAGGATAAAAACTGTGGTATTGAAGATAGCTCCCACAGGAAAGCAGCTGCAAATGTGACCCCGTGCTGGCTGATAGACTGCATGGGGACCTACTGACTACTGTAGCTGGGGTCTGCCTTCCTGCTTTCTTGTAGCTCCCATACTCAGTGGCATAACTTAACAGACAAAATGTATTTTTATTCAATGGGGGCTTAACAGAAAAAGTGTGGTATTGAAGATAGCTCCCACAGGAAAGGAGCTGCAAATGTGACACCGTGCTGGCTGATAGACTGCATGGAGACCTACTTACTACTGTAGCTGGGGTCTGCCTTCCTGCTTTCTTGTAGCTCCCATACTCAGTGGCATAACTTAACAGACAAATGTATTTTTTCAATTGGAGCTGAACAGAAAAAGTGTAGTATTGAAGATAGCTCCCACAGGAAAGGAGCTGCAAATGTAACACTGTGCTGGCTGATAGACTGCATGGGGACCTACTGACTACTGTAGCTGGGGTCTGCCTTCCTGCTTTCTTGTAGCTCCCATACTCAGTGGCATAACTTAACAGACAAAATGTATTTCATTCAATGGGAGCTTAGGAGAAAAACTGTGGTATTGAAGATAGCTCCCACAGGAAAGCAGCTGCAAATGTGACACCGTGCTGGCTGATAGAATGCATGGAGACCTACTTAATACTGTAGCTGGGTCTGCCTTCCTGCTTTCTTGTAGCTCCCATACTCACTGGCATAACTTAACAGACAAAATGTATTTTTTTCAAAGGGAGCTGAGGAGAAAAAGTGTGGTATTGAAGATAGCTCCCACATGAAAGCAGCTGCAAATGTGACACCGTGCTGGCTGATAGACTGCATGGGGACCTACTTACTACTGTAGCTGGGGTCTGCCTTCCTGCTTTCTTGTAGCTCCCATACTCAGTGGCATAACTTAACAGACAAAATGTATTTTATTCAATGGGAGCTTAACACAAAAAGTGTGGTATTGAAGATAGCTCCCACAGGAAAGGAGCTGCAAATGTGACACCGTGCTGGCTGATAGACTGCATGGAGACCTACTTACTACTGTAGCTGGGGTCTGCCTTCCTGCTTTCTTGTAGCTCCCATACTCAGTGGCATAACTTAACAGACAAATGTATTTTTTCAATGGGAGCTGAACAGAAAAAGTGTAGTATTGAAGATAGCTCCCACAGGAAAGGAGCTGCAAATGTAACACTGTGCTGGCTGATAGACTGCATGGGAACCTACTGACTACTGTAGCTGGGGTCTGCCTTCCTGCTTTCTTGTAGCTCCCATACTCAGTGGCATAACTTAACAGACAAAATGTATTTTATTCAATGGGAGCTGAGGAGAAAAAGTGTGGTATTGAAGATACCTCCCACAGGAAAGCAGCTGCAAATGTGACACCGTGCTGGCTGATAGAATGCATGGAGACCTACTTAATACTGTAGCTGGATCTGCCTTCCTGCTTTCTTGTAGCTCCCATACTCAGTGGCATAACTTAAGAGAGAAAATGTATTTTTTTCAAAGGGAGCTGAGGAGAAAAAGTGTGGTATTGAAGATAGCTCCCACATGAAAGCAGCTGCAAATGTGACACCGTGCTGGCTGATACACTGCATGGGGACCTACTTACTACTGTAGCTGGGGTCTGTCTTCCTCCTTTCTTGTAGCTCCGATAATTAGCGGTATAACTTAACAGACAAAATGTATTTTATTCAATGGCACCTGAGGAGAACAAGTGTGGTATTGAAGATAGCTCCCACAGGAAAGGAGCTGCAAATGTGACACCGTGCTGGCTGATAGACTGCATGGGGACCTACTGACTACTGTAGCTGGGGTCTGCCTTCCTGCTTTCTTGTAGCTCCCATACTCAGTGGCATAACTTAACAGACAAAATGTATTTTTATTCAATGGGGGCTTAACAGAAAAACTGTGGTATTGAAGATAGCTCCCACAGGAAAGGAGCTGCAAATGTGATACCGTGCTGGCTGATAGACTGCATGGGGACCTACTTACTACTGTAGCTGCGGTCTGCCTTCCTGCTTTCTTGTAGCTCCCATACTCAGTGGCATAACTTAACAGACACATGTATTTTTTCAATGGGAACTGAGGAGTAAAAGTGTGGTATTGAAGATAGCTCCCACAGGAAAGCAGCTGCAAATGTGACACCGTGCTGGCTGATAGACTGCATGGGGACCTACTTACTACTGTAGCTGGGGTCTGCCTTCCTGCTTTCTTTTAGCTCCCATACTCAGCAGTATAATTTAACAGACAAAATGCATTTTATTCAATGGGAGCTGAGGAGAAAAAGTGTGGTATTGAAGATAGCTCCCACAGGAAAGCAGCTGCAAATGTGACACCGTGCTGGCTGATAGACTGCATGGGGACCTACTTACTACTGTAGCTGGGGTCTGCCTTCCTGCTTTCTTGTAGCTCCCATACTCAGCAGTATAATTTAACAGACAAAATGTATTTTATTCAATGGGAGCTGAGGAGAAAAAGTGTGGTATTGAAGATAGCTCCCACAGGAAAGCAGCTGCAAATGTGACACCGTGCTGGCTGATAGACTGCATGGGGACCTACTTACTACTGTAGCTGGGGTCTGCCTTCCTGCTTTCTTGTAGCTCCCATACTCAGCGGTATAATTTAACAGACACATGTATTTTATTCAATGGGAGCTGAGGAGAAAAAGTGTGGTATTGAAGATAGCTCCCACAGGAAAGGAGCTGCAAAAGTGACACCGTGCTGGCTGATAGACTGCATGGGGACCTACTTACTACTGTAGCTGGGGTCTGCCTTCCTGCTTTCTTGTAGCTCCGATACTCAGCGGTATAACTTAACAGATAAAATGTATTTTTTTCAAAGGGAGCTGAGGAGAACAAGTGTGGTATTGAAGATAGCTCCCACAGGAAAGCAGCTGCAAATGTGACACCGTGCTGGCTGATAGACTGCATGGGGACCTACTTACTACTGTAGCTGGGGTCTGCCTTCCTGCTTTCTTGTAGCTCCCATACTCAGTGGCACAACTTAACAGACACATGTATTTTTTCAATGGGAGCTGAGGAGAAAAACTGTGGTATTGAAGATAGCTCCCACAGGAAAGCAGCTGCAAATGTGACACCGTGCTGGCTGATAGACTGCATGGGGACCTACTGACTACTGTAGCTGGGGTCTGCCTTCCTGCTTTCCTATAGCTCCCATACTCGGTGGTATACCTTAACAAACACATGTATTTTTTCAATGGGAGCTGAACAGAAAAAGTGTGGTATTGAAGATAGCTCCCACAGGAAAGGAGCTGCAAATGTGACACCGTGCTGGCTGATAGACTGCATGGGGACCTACTTACTACTGTAGCTGGGGTCTGCCTTCCTGCTTTCTTGTAGCTCCCATAATCAGCGGTATAACTTAACAGACAAAATGTATTTTATTCAATGGGAGCTGAGGAGAACAAGTATGGTATTGAAGATAGCTCTCACAGGAAAGCAGCTGCAAATGTGACACCGTGCTGGCTGATAGACTACATGGGGACCTACTGACTACTGTAGCTGGGGTCTGCCTTCCTGCTTTCTTGTAGCTCCCATACTCAGCGGTATAATTTAACAGACAAAATGTATTTTTTTCAATGGGAGCTGAGGAGAAAAAGTGTGGTATTGAAGATAGCTCCCACAGGAAAGCAGCTGCAAATGTGACACCGTGCTGGCTAGTAGACTGCATGGGGACCTACTTACTACTGTAGCTGGGGTCTGCATTCTTGCTTTTTTGTAGCTCCCATACTCAGTGGTATAACTTAACAGACACATGTATTTTTTCAATGGCAGCTGAGGAGAAAAAGTGTTGTATTGAAGATAGCTCCCACAGGAAAGCAGCTGCAAATGTGACACCGTGCTGGCTGCTAGACTGCATGGGGACCTACTTACTACTGTAGCTGGGGTCTGCCTTCCTGCTTTCTTGTAGCTCCCATGCTCAGTGGCATAACTTAACAGACAAAATGTATTTTATTCAATGGGAGCTGAGGAGAAAAAGTGTGGTATTGAAGACAGCTCCCACAGGAAAGCAGCTGCAAATGTGACACCGTGCTGGCTGATAGACTGCATGGGGACCTACTTAGTACTGTAGCTGGGGTCTGCCTTCCTGCTTTCTTTTAGCTCCTATACTCAGTGGCATAACTTAAGAGACACATGTATTTTTTCAATGGGAGCTGAACAGAAAAAGTGTGGTATTGAAGATAGCTCCCACAGGAAAGGAGCTGCAAATGTGACACCGTGCTGGCTGATAAACTGCATGGGGACCTACTTACTACTGTAGCTGGGGTCTGCCTTCCTGCTTTCTTGTAGCTCCCATATTCAGTGGTATACCTTAACAGACAAAATATATTTTATTCAATGGGAGCTGAAGGGAAAAAGTGTGGTATTGCAGATAGCTCCCATAGGAAAGCAGCTGCAAATGTGACACCGTGCTGGCTGATAGACTGCATGGGGACCTACTTACTACTGTAGCTGCGGTCTGCCTTCCTGCTTTCTTGTAGCTCCCATACTCAGTGGCATAACTTAACAGACACATGTATTTTTTCAATGGGAGCTGAGGAGAAAAAGTGTGGTATTGAAGATAGCTCCCACAGGAAATCAGCTTCAAATGTGACACCGTGCTGTCTGCTAGACTGCATGGGGACCTACTTACTACTGTAGCTGGGGTCTGCCTTACTGCTTTCTTGTAGCTCCCATACTCAGTGGCATAACTTAACAGACACATGTATTTTTTCAATGGGAGCTGAACAGAAAAATGTGGTATTCAAGATAGCTCCCACAGGAAAGGAGCTGCAAATGTGACACCGTGCTGGCTGATAGACTTCATGGGGACCTACTTACTACTGTAGCTGGGGTCTGCCTTCCTGCTTTCTTGTAGCTCCCATACTCAGAGGTATAATTTAACAGACAAAATGTATGTTATTCAATGGGAGCTGAACAGAAAAAGTGTGGTATTGAAGATAGCTCCCACAGGAAAGCAGCTGCAAATGTGACACCGTGCTGGCTGATAGACTGCATGGGGACCTACTTACTACTGTAGCTGCGGTCTGCCTTCCTCCTTTCTTGTAGCTCCCATACTCAGTGGCATAACTTAACAGACACATGTATTTTTTCAATGGGAGCTGAGGAGAAAAAGTGTGGTATTGAAGATAGCTCCCACAGGAAAGCAGCTGCAAATGTGACACCGTGCTGGCTCATAGACTGCATGGGGACCTACTTACTACTGTAGCTGGGGTCTGCCTTCCTGCTTTCTTGTAGCTCCCATACTCAGTGGCATAACTTAACAGACACATGTATTTTTTCAATGGGAGCTGAAGAGAAAAAGTGTGGTATTAAAGATAGCTCCCACAGGAAAGCAGCTGCAAATGTGACACCGTGCTGGCTGATAGACTGCATGGGGACCTACTGACTACTGTAGCTGGGGTCTGCCTTCTTGCTTTCTTGTAGCTCCCATACTCAGCGGTATAACTTAACAGACAAAATGTATTTCTTTCAAAGGGAGCTGAGGAGAAAAAGTGTGGTATTGAAGATAGCTCCCACAGGAAAGCAGCTGCAAATGTGACACCGTGCTGGCTGATAGACTGCATGGGGACCTACTTACTACTGTAGCTGGGGTCTGCCTTCCTCCTTTCTTGTAGCTCCCATACTCAGTGCTATAATTTAACAGACACATGTATGTTTTCAATGGGAGCTGAACAGAAAAAGTGTGGTATTGAAGATAGCTCCCACAGGAAAGCAGCTGCAAATGTGACACTGTGCTGGCTGATAGACTGCATGGGGACCTACTTACTACTGTAGCTGAGGTCTGCCTTCCTGCTTTCTTGTAGCTCCCATACTCAGTGGCGTAACTTAACAGACAAAATGTATTTTTATTAAATGGGGGCTTAACAGAAAAACTGTGGTATTGAAGATAGCTCCCACAGGAAAGGAGCTGCAAATGTGACACCGTGCTGGCTGATAGACTGCATGGGGACCTACTTACTACTGTAGCTGGGGTCTGCCTTCCTGCTTTCTTGTAGCTCCCATACTCAGTGGCATAACTTAACAGACACATGTATTTTTTTCAAAGGGATCTGAGGATAAAAACTGTGGTATTGAAGATAGCTCCCACAGGAAAGTAGCTGCAAATGTGACACCGTGCTGGCTGATAGACTGCATGGGGACCTACTTACTACTGTAGCTGGGGTCTGCCTTCCTGCTTTCTTGTAGCTCCCATACTCAGTGCTATAACTTAACAGACACGTATTTTTTCAATGGGAGCTGAACAGAAAAAGTGTGGTATTGAAGATAGCTCCCACAGGAAAGCAGCTGCAAATGTGACACCGTGCTGGCTGATAGACTGCATGGGGACCTACTGACTACTGTAGCTGAGGTCTGCCTTCCTGCTTTCTTGTAGCTCCCATACTCAGTGGCATAACTTAACAGACAAAATGTATTTTTTTCAATGGGGGCTTAACAGAAAAACTGTGGTATTGAAGATAGCTCCCACAGGAAAGGAGCTGCAAATGTGACACCGTGCTGGCTGATAGACTGCATGGGGACCTACTTACTACTGTAGCTGGGGTCTGCCTTCCTGCTTTCTTGTAGCTCCCATACTCAGTGGCATAACTTAACAGACACATGTATTTTTTTCAAAGGGATCTGAGGATAAAAACTGTGGTATTGAAGATAGCTCCCACAGGAAAGCAGCTGCAAATGTGACACCGTGCTGGCTGATAGACTGCATGGGGACCTACTTACTACTGTAGCTGGGGTCTGCCTTCCTGCTTTCTTGTAGCTCCCATATTCAGTGGTATACCTTAACAGACACATGTATTTTATTCAACGGGAGCTGAATAGAAAAAGTGTGGTATTGAAGATAGCTCCCACAGGAAAGCAGCTGCAAATGTGACACCGTGCTGGCTGATAGACTGCATGGGGACCTACTGACTACTGTAGCTGGGGTCTGCCTTCCTGCTTTCTTGTAGCTCCCATACTCTGTGGTATACCTTAACAAACACATGTATTTTTTCAATGGGAGCTGAGGAGAAAAAGTGTGGTATTGAAGATAGCTCCCACAGGAAAGGAGCTGCAAATGTGACACCGTGCTGGCTGATAGACTGCATGGGGACCTACTTACTACTGTAGCTGGGGTCTGCCTTCCTGCTTTCTTGTAGGTCCCATATTCAGTGGTATACCTTAACAGACAAAATGTATTTTATTCAATGGGAGCTGAGGGGAAAAAGTGTGGTATTGCAGATAGCTCCCACAGGAAAGCAGCTGCAAATGTGACACCGTGCTGGCTGATAGACTGCATGGGGACCTACTTACTACTGTAGCTGGGGTCTGCCTTCCTGCTTTCTTGTAGCTCCCATACTCAGTGGCATAACTTAACAGACACATGTATTTTTTCAAAGGGAGCTGAACAGAAAAAGTGTGGTATTGAAGATAGCTCCCACAGGAAAGCAGCTGCAAATGTGACACCGTGCTGGCTGATAGACTGCATGGGGACCTACTTACTACTGTAGCTGGGGTCTGCCTTCCTGCTTTCTTGTAGCTCCCATACTCAGTGGCAAAACTTAACAGACACATGTATTTTTTCAAAGGGAGCTGAGGAGAAAACGTGTGGTATTGAAGATAGCTCCCACAGGAAAGCAGCTGCAAATGTGACACCGTGCTGGCTGATAGACTGCATGGGGACCTACTGACTACTGTAGCTGGGGTCTGCCTTCCTGCTTTCTTGTAGCTCCGATACTCAGTGGTATAACTTAACAGACACATGTATTTTTTCAATGGCAGCTGAGGAGAAAAAGTGTGGTATTGAAGATAGCTCCCACAGGAAAGCAGCTGCAAATGTGACACCGTGCTGGCTGCTAGACTGCATGGGGACCTACTTACTACTGTAGCTGGGGTCTGCCTTCCTGCTTTCTTGTAGCTCCGATACTCAGCGGTATAATTTAACAGACAAACTGTATTTTATTCAATGGGAGCTGAGGAGAAAAAGTGTGGTATTGAAGATAGCTCCCACAGGAAAGGAGCTGCAAAAGTGACACCGTGCTGGCTGATAGACTGCATGGGGACCTACTTACTACTGTAGCTGGGGTCTGCCTTCCTGCTTTCTTTTAGTTCCCATACTCAGCGGTATAATTTAACAGACAAAATGTATTTTATTCAATGGGAGCTGAGGACAAAAAGTGTGGTATTGAAGATAGCTCCCACAGGAAAGGAGCTGCAAAAGTGACACCGTGCTGGCTGATAGACTGCATGGGGACCTACTTACTACTGTAGCTGGGGTCTGCCTTCCTGCTTTCTTGTAGCTCCCTTGCTCAGTGGCATAACTTAACAGACAAAATGTATTTTTTCAATGGGAGCTGAGGAGAAAAAGTGTGGTATTGAAGATAGCTCCCACAGGAAAGCAGCTGCAAATGTGACACCGTGCTGGCTGATAGACTGCATGGGGACCTACTTACTACTGTAGCTGGGGTCTGCCTTCCTGCTTTCTTGTAGCTCCCATACTCAGTGGCATAACTTAACAGACACATGTATTTTTTTCAAAGGGATCTGAGGATAAAAACTGTGGTATTGAAGATAGCTCCCACAGGAAAGCAGCTGCAAATGTGACACCGTGCTGGCTGATAGACTGCATGGGGACCTACTTACTACTGTAGCTGGGGTCTGCCTTCCTGCTTTCTTGTAGCTCCCATATTCAGTGGTATACCTTAACAGACACATGTATTTTATTCAACGGGAGCTGAATAGAAAAAGTGTGGTATTGAAGATAGCTCCCACAGGAAAGCAGCTGCAAATGTGACACCGTGCTGGCTGATAGACTGCATGGGGACCTACTGACTACTGTAGCTGGGGTCTGCCTTCCTGCTTTCTTGTAGCTCCCATACTCTGTGGTATACCTTAACAAACACATGTATTTTTTCAATGGGAGCTGAGGAGAAAAAGTGTGGTATTGAAGATAGCTCCCACAGGAAAGGAGCTGCAAATGTGACACCGTGCTGGCTGATAGACTGCATGGGGACCTACTTACTACTGTAGCTGGGGTCTGCCTTCCTGCTTTCTTGTAGGTCCCATATTCAGTGGTATACCTTAACAGACAAAATGTATTTTATTCAATGGGAGCTGAGGGGAAAAAGTGTGGTATTGCAGATAGCTCCCACAGGAAAGCAGCTGCAAATGTGACACCGTGCTGGCTGATAGACTGCATGGGGACCTACTTACTACTGTAGCTGGGGTCTGCCTTCCTGCTTTCTTGTAGCTCCCATACTCAGTGGCATAACTTAACAGACACATGTATTTTTTCAAAGGGAGCTGAACAGAAAAAGTGTGGTATTGAAGATAGCTCCCACAGGAAAGCAGCTGCAAATGTGACACCGTGCTGGCTGATAGACTGCATGGGGACCTACTTACTACTGTAGCTGGGGTCTGCCTTCCTGCTTTCTTGTAGCTCCCATACTCAGTGGCAAAACTTAACAGACACATGTATTTTTTCAAAGGGAGCTGAGGAGAAAACGTGTGGTATTGAAGATAGCTCCCACAGGAAAGCAGCTGCAAATGTGACACCGTGCTGGCTGATAGACTGCATGGGGACCTACTGACTACTGTAGCTGGGGTCTGCCTTCCTGCTTTCTTGTAGCTCCGATACTCAGTGGTATAACTTAACAGACACATGTATTTTTTCAATGGCAGCTGAGGAGAAAAAGTGTGGTATTGAAGATAGCTCCCACAGGAAAGCAGCTGCAAATGTGACACCGTGCTGGCTGCTAGACTGCATGGGGACCTACTTACTACTGTAGCTGGGGTCTGCCTTCCTGCTTTCTTGTAGCTCCGATACTCAGCGGTATAATTTAACAGACAAAATGTATTTTATTCAATGGGAGCTGAGGAGAAAAAGTGTGGTATTGAAAATAGCTCCCACAGGAAAGGAGCTGCAAATGTGACACCGTGCTGGCTGATAGACTGCATGGGGACCTACTTACTACTGTAGCTGGGGTCTGCCTTCCTGCTTTCTTTTAGTTCCCATACTCAGCGGTATAATTTAACAGACAAAATTTATTTTATTCAATGGGAGCTGAGGACAAAAAGTGTGGTATTGAAGATAGCTCCCACAGGAAAGGAGCTGCAAAAGTGACACCGTGCTGGCTGATAGACTGCATGGGGACCTACTTACTACTGTAGCTGGGGTCTGCCTTCCTGCTTTCTTGTAGCTCCCTTGCTCAGTGGCATAACTTAACAGACAAAATGTATTTTTTCAATGGGAGCTGAGGAGAAAAAGTGTGGTATTGAAGATAGCTCCCACAGGAAAGCAGCTGCAAATGTGACACCGTGCTGGCTGATAGACTGCATGGGGACCTACTGACTACTGTAGCTGGGGTCTGCCTTCCTGCTTTCTTGTAGCTCCCATACTCAGTGGCATAACTTAACAGACAAAATGTATTTTTTTCAATGGGAGCTGAGGAGAAAAAGTGTGGTATTGAAGATAGCTCCCACAGGAAAGCAGCTGCAAATGTGACACCGTGCTGGCTGATAGACTGCATGGGGACCTACTTACTACTGTAGCTGGGGTCTGCCTTCCTGATTTCTTATAGCTCCGATACTCAGCGGTATAACTTAACAGACAAAATGTATTTTATTCAATGGGAGCTGAGGAGAAAAAGTGTGGTATTGAAGATAGCTCCCACAGGAAAGGAGCTGCAAATGTTACACCATGCTGGCTGATAGACTGCATGGGGACCTACTTACTACTGTAGCTGGGGTCTGCCTTGCTGCTTTCTTTTAGCTCCCATACTCAGTGGCATAACTTCACAGACACATGTATTTTTTCAATGGGAGCTGAATAGAAAAAGTGTGGTATTGAAGATAGCTCCCACAGGAAAGCAGCTGCAAATGTGACACCGTGCTGGCTGATAGACTGCATGGGGACCTACTTACTACTGTAGCTGGGTTCTGCCTTCCTGCTTTCTTGTAGCTCCCATACTCAGTGGCATAACTGAACAAACACATGTATTTTTTCAATGGGAGCTAAGGATAAAAAGTGTGGTATTGAAGATAGCTCCCACAGGAAAGCAGCTGCAAATGTGACACCGTGCTGGCTGATAGACTGCATGGGGACCTACTGACTACTGTAGCTGGGGTCTGCCTTCCTGCTTTCTTGTAGCTCCCATATTCAGTGGTATACCTTAACAAACACATGTATTTTTTCAATGGGAGCTGAGGAGAAAAAGTGTGGTATTGAAGATAGCTCCCACAGGAAAGCAGGTGCAAATGTGACACCGTGCTGGCTGATAGACTGCATGGGGACCTACTTACTACTGTAGCTGGGGTCTGCCTTTCTGCTTTCTTGTAGCTCCCATACTCAGTGGCATAACTGAACAAACACATGTATTTTTTCAATGGGAGCTAAGGATAAAAAGTGTGGTATTGAAGATAGCTCCCACAGGAAAGCAGCTGCAAATGTGACACCGTGCTGGCTGATAGACTGCATGGGGACCTACTTACTACTGTAGCTGGGGTCTGCCTTCCTGCTTTCTTGTAGCTCCCATGCTCAGTGGCATAACTTAACAGACAAAATGTATTTTTCAATGGGAGCTGAGGAGAAAAAGTGTGGTATTGAAGATAGCTCCCACAGGAAAGCAGCTGCAAATGTGACACTGTGCTGGCTGATAGACTGCATGGAGACCTACTTACTACTGTAGCTGGGGTCTGCCTTCCTGATTTCTTATAGCTCCGATACTCAGCGGTATAACTTAACAGACAAAATGTATTTTTTTTAATGGGAGCTGAGGAGAAAAAGTGTGGTATTGAAGATAGCTCCCACAGGAAAGCAGCTGCAAATGTGACACCGTGCTGGCTGATAGACTGCATGGGGACCTTCTTACTACTGTAGCTGGGGTCTGTCTTCCTCCTTTCTTGTAGCTCCGATACGCAGCGGTATAACTTAACATACAAAATGTATTTTATTCAATGGGAGCTGAGGAGAAAAAGTGTGGTATTGAAGATAGCTCCCACAGGAAAGGAGCTGCAAATGTTACACCGTGCTGGCTGATAGACTGCATGGGGACCTACTTACTACTGTAGCTGGGGTCTCCCTTCCTGCTTTCTTGTAGCTCCCATATTCAGTGGTATACCTTAACAGACACATGTATTTTTTCAATGGGAGCTGAGGAGAAAAAGTGTGGTATTGAAGATAGCTCCCACAGGAAAGTAGCTGCAAATGTGACACCGTGCTGGCTGATAGACTGCATGGGGACCTACTTACTACTGTAGCTGGGGTCTGCCTTCCTGCTTTCTTGTAGCTCCCATACTCAGTGGCATAACTTAACACACACATGTATTTTTTCAATGGGAGCTGAGGAGAAAAAGTGTGGTATTGAAGATAGCTCCCACAGGAAAGCAGTTGCAAATGTGACACCGTGCTGGCTGATAGACTGCATGGGGACCTACTTACTACTGTAGCTGGGGTCTGCCTTGCTGCTCTCTTGTAGCTCCCATACTCAGTGGCATAACTTAACAGACACATGTATTTTTTCAATGGGAGCTGAATAGCAAAAGTGTGGTATTGAAGATAGCTGCCACAGGAAAGCAGCTGCAAATGTGACACCGTGCTGGCTGATAGACTGCATGGGGACCTACTTACTACTGTAGCTGGGGTCTGCCTTCCTGCTTTCTTGTAGCTCCCATACTCAGTGGCATAACTGAACAAACACATGTATTTTTTCAATGGGAGCTAAGGATAAAAAGTGTGGTATTGAAGATAGCTCTCACAGGAAAGCAGCTCCAAATGTGACACCGTGCTGGCTGATAGACTGCATGGGGACCTACTGACTACTGTAGCTGGGGTCTGCCTTCCTGCTTTCTTGTAGCTCCCATATTCAGTGGTATACCTTAACAAACACATGTATTTTTTCAATGGGAGCTGAGGAGAAAAAGTGTGGTATTGAAGATAGCTCCCACAGGAAAGCAGCTGCAAATGTGACACCGTGCTGGCTGATAGACTGCATGGGGACCTACTTACTACTGTATCTGGGGTCTGCCTTCCTGCTTTCTTGTAGCTCCCATACTTAGCGGTATAATTTAACAGACAAAATGTATTTTATTCAATGGGAGCTGAACAGAAAAACTGTGGTATTGAAGATAGCTCCCACAGGAAAGCAGTTGCAAATGTGACACCGTGCTGGCTGATAGACTGCATGGGGACCTACTTACTACTGTAGCTGGGGTCTGCCTTCCTGCTTTCTTGTAGCTCCGATACTCAGTGGCATAACTTAACAGACACATGTATTTTTTCAATGGGAGCTGAACAGAAAAACTGTGGTATTGAAGATAGCTCCCACAGGAAAGCAACTGCAAATGTGACACCGTGCTGGCTGATAGACTGCATGGGGACCTACTTACTACTGTAGCTGGGGTCTGCCTTCCTGCTTTCTTCTAGCTCACATACTGAGTGGCATAACTTAACAGACACATGTATTTTTTCAATGGGAGCTGAGGATAAAAACTGTGGTATTGAAGATAGCTCCCACAGGAAAGCAGCTGCAAATGTGACACCGTGCTGGCTGATAGACTGCATGGGGACCTACTTACTACTGTAGTTGGGGTCTGCCTTCCTGCTTTCTTGTAGCTCCCATGCTCAGTGGCATAACTTAACAGACACATGTATTTTTTCAATGGGAGCTGAGGAGAAAAAGTGTGGTATTGAAGATAGCTCCCACAGGAAAGCAGCTGCAAATGTGACACCGTGCTGGCTGATAGACTGCATGGGGACCTACTTACTACAGTAGCTGGTGTCTGCCTTCCTGCTTTCTTGTAGCTCCCATACTCAGTGGCATAACTTAACAGACAAAATGTATTTTTTCAATGGGAGCTGAGGAGAAAAAGTGTGGTATTGAAGATAGCTCCCACAGGAAAGCAGCTGCAAATGTGACACCGTGCTGGCTGATAGACTGCATGGGGACCTACTTACTACTGTAGCTGGGGTCTGCCTTCCTGCTTTCTTGTAGCTCCCATACTCAGCGGTATAATTTAAAAGACAAAATGTATTTTATTCAATGGGAGCTGAACAGAAAAAGTGTGGTATTGAAGATAGCTCCCACAGGAAAGGAGCTGCAAATGTGACACCGTGCTGGCTGATAGACTGCATGGAGACCTACTTACTACTGTAGCTGGGGTCTGCCTTCCTGCTTTCTTGTAGCTCCCATGCTCAGTGGCATAACTTAACAGACACATGTATTTTTTCAATGGGAGCTGAGGAGAAAAAGTGTGGTATTGAAGATAGCTCCCACAGGAAAGGAACTGCAAATGTGACACCGTGCTGGCTAATAGACTGCATGGGGACCTACTTACTACTGTAGCTGGGGTCTGCCTTCCTGCCTTCTTGTAGCTCCCATACTCAGTGGCATAACTTAACAGACACATGTATTTTTTCAATGGGAGCTGAGGAGAAAAAGTGTGGTATTGAAGATAGCTCCCACAGGAAAGGAACTGCAAATGTGACACCGTGCTGGCTAATAGACTGCATGGGGACCTACTTACTACTGTAGCTGGGGTCTGCCTTCCTGCCTTCTTGTAGCTCCCATACTCAGTGGCATAACTTAACAGACACATGTATTTTTTCAATGGGAGCTGAGGAGAAAAAGTGTGGTATTGAAGATAGCTCCCACAGGAAAGGAGCTGCAAATGTGACACCGTGATGACTGATAGACTGCATGGGGACCTACTGACTACTGTAGCTGGGGTCTGCCTTCCTGCTTTCTTGTAGCTCCCATGCTCAGCGGTATACCTTAACAGACACATGTATTTTTTCAATGGGAGCTGAGGAGAAAAAGTGTGATATTGAAGATAGCTCCCACAGGAAAGCAGTTGCAAATGTGACACCGTGCTGGCTGATAGACTGCATGGGGACCTACTGACTACTGTAGCTGGGGTCTGCCTTCCTGCTTTCTTGTAGCTCCCATGCTCAGTGGCATAACTTAACAGACACATGTATTTTTTCAATGGGAGCTGAACAGAAAAAGTGTGGTATTGAAGATAGCTCCCACAGGAAAGTAGCTGCAAATGTGACACCGTGCTGGCTGATAGACTGCATGGGGACCTACTGACTACTGTAGTTGGGGTCTGCCTTCCTGCTTTCTTGTAGCTCCCATGCTCAGTGGCATAACTTAACAGACACATGTATTTTTTCAATGGGAGCTGAGGAGAAAAAGTGTGGTATTGAAGATAACTCCCACAGGAAAGGAGCTGCAAATGTGACACCGTGCTGGCTGATAGACTGCATGGGGACCTACTTACTACTGTAGCTGGGGTCTGCCTTCCTGCTTTCTTTTAGCTCCCATACTCAGTGGCATAACTTAACAGACAAAATGTATTTTTTCAATGGGAGCTGAGGAGAAAAAGTGTGGTAGTGAAGATAGCTCCCACAGGAAAGTAGCTGCAAATGTGACACCGTGCTGGCTGATAGACTGCATGGGGACCTACTTACTACTGTAGCTGGGGTCTGCCTTCCTGCTTTCTTGTAGCTCCCATACTCATGGGTATAATTTAACAGACAAAATGTATTTTTTCAATGGGAGCTGAGGAGAAAAAGTGTGGTATTGAAGATAGCTCCCACAGGAAAGTAGCTGCAAATGTGACACCGTGCTGGCTGATAGACTGCATGGGGACCTACTTACTACTGTAGCTGGGGTCTGCCTTCCTGCTTTCTTGTAGCTCCCATACTCATGGGTATAATTTAACAGACAAAATGTATTTTATTCAATGGGAGCTGAACAGAAAAAGTGTGGTATTGAAGATAGCTCCCACAGGAAAGGAGCTGCAAATGTGACACCGTGCTGGCTGATAGACTGCATGGGGACCTACTTACTACTGTAGCTGGGATCTGCCTTCCTGCTTTCTTTTAGCTCCCATACTCAGCGGTATAACTTAACAGACAAAATGTATTTTTTTCAATGGGAGCTGAGGAGAAAAAGTGTGGTATTGAAGATAGCTCCCACAGGAAAGCAGCTGCAAATGTGACACCGTGCTGGCTGATAGACTGCATGGGGACCTACTGACTACTGTGGCTGGGGTCTGCCTTCCTGGTTTCTTGTAGCTCCCATACCCTGTGGTATACCTTAACAAACACATGTATTTTTTCAATGGGAGCTGAGGAGAAAAAGTGTGGTATTGAAGATAGCTCCCACAGGAAAGTAGCTGCAAATGTGACACCGTGCTGGCTGATAGACTGCATGGGGACCTACTTACTACTGTAGCTGGGGTCTGCCTTCCTGCTTTCTTGTAGCTCCCATACTCAGTGGCATAACTTAACAGACACATGTATTTTTTCAATGGGAGCTGAGGAGAAAAAGTGTGGTATTGAAGATAGCTCCCACAGGAAAGGAGCTGCAAATGTGACACCGTGCTGGCTGATAGACTGCATGGGGACCTACTTACTACTGTAGCTGCGGTCTGCCTTCCTGCTTTCTTGTAGCTCCCATACTCAGCAGTATAATTTAACAGACAAAATGCATTTTATTCAATGGGAGCTGAACAGAAAAAGTGTGGTATTGAAGATAGCTCCCACAGGAAAGCAGCTGCAAATGTGACACCGTGCTGGCTGATAGACTGCATGGAGACCTACTTACTACTGTAGCTGGGGTCTGCCTTCCTGCTTTCTTGTAGCTCCCATACTCAGTGGTATACCTTTACAGACACATGTATTTTTTCAATGGGAGCTGAGGAGAAAAAGTGTGGTATTGAAGATAGCTCCCACAGGAAAGGAGCTGCAAATGTGACACCGTTCTGGCTGATAGACTGCATGGAGACCTACTTACTACTGTAGCTGGGGTCTGTCTTCCTCCTTTCTTGTAGCTCCGATACGCAGCGGTATAACTTAACAGACAAAATGTATTTTATTCAATGGGAGCTGAGGAGAACAATTGTGGTATTGAAGATAGCTCCCACAGGAAAGCAGCTGCAAATGTGACACCATGCTGGCTGATAGACTGCATGGGGACCTACTTACTACTGTAGCTGGGGTCTGCCTTCCTGCCTTCTTGTAGCTCCCATACTCAGTGGCATAACTTAACAGACACATGTATTTTTTCAATGGGAGCTGAGGAGAAAAAGTGTGGTATTGAAGATAGCTCCCACAGGAAAGGAGCTGCAAATGTGACACCGTGATGACTGATAGACTGCATGGGGACCTACTGACTACTGTACCTGGGGTCTGCCTTCCTGCTTTCTTGTAGCTCCCATACTCAGCGGTATACCTTAACAGACACATGTATTTTTTCAATGGGAGCTGAGGAGAAAAAGTGTGGTATTGAAGATAGCTCCCACAGGAAAGCAGTTGCAAATGTGACACCGTGCTGGCTGATAGACTGCATGGGGACCTACTGACTACTGTAGCTGGGGTCTGCCTTCCTGCTTTCTTGTAGCTCCCATGCTCAGTGGCATAACTTAACAGACACATGTATTTTTTCAATGGGAGCTGAACAGAAAAAGTGTGGTATTGAAGATAGCTCCCACAGGAAAGTAGCTGCAAATGTGACACCGTGCTGGCTGATAGACTGCATGGGGACCTACTGACTACTGTAGCTGGGGTCTGCCTTCCTGCTTTCTTGTAGCTCCCATACTCAGTGGTATACCTTAACAGACAAAATGTATTTTTTCAATGGGAGCTGAGGAAAAACTGTGGTATTGAAGATAGCTCCCATAGGAAAGCAGCTGCAAATGTGACACCGTGCTGGCTGATAGACTGCATGGGGACCTACTTACTACTGTAGCTGGGGTCTGCCTTCCTGCTTTCTTGTAGCTCCCATACTCAGCGGTATAATTTAACAGACAAAATGTATTTTATTCAATGGGAGCTGAACAGAAAAAGTGTGGTATTGAAGATAGCTCCCACATGAAAGCAGCTGCAAATGCGGCACCGTGCTGGCTGATAGACTGCATGGAGACCTACTTACTACTGTAGCTGGGGTCTACCTTCCTGCTTTCTTGCTACTCCGATACTCAGCGGTATAACATAACACACAAAATGTATTTTTTTCAATGGGAGCTGAGGAGAACAATGTGGTATTGAAGATAGCTCCCATAGGAAAGCAGCTGAAAATGTGACACTGTGCTGGCTGATAGACTGCATGGGGACCTACTGTCTACTGTAGCTGGTGTCTGCCTTCCTGCTTTCTTGTAGCTCCCATACTCAGTGGCATAACTTAACAGACAAAATGTATTTTTTTCAATGCGAGCTGAACAGAAAAAGTGTGGTATTGAAGATAGCTCCCACAGGAAAGCAGCTGCAAATGTGACACCGTGCTGGCTGATAGACTGCATGGAGACGTACTTACTACTGTAGCTGGGGTCTGCCTTCCTGCTTTCTTGTAGCTCCCATACTCAGTGGCATAACTTAACAGACACATGTATTTCTTCAATGGGAGCTGAGGAGAAAAAGTGTGGTATTGAAGATAGCTCCCACAGGAAAGCAGCTGCAAACGTGACACCGTGCTGGCTGATAGACTGCATGGGGACCTACTGACTACTGTAGCTGGAGTCTGTCTTCCTGCTTTCTTGTAGCTCCCATACTCAGTTTTATACATTAACAAACATGTATTTTTTCAATGGGAGTTGAGGAGAAAAAGTGTGGTATTGAAGATAGCTTCCACAGGAAAGCAGCTGCAAATGTGACACCGTGCTGGCTGATAGACTGCATGGGGACCTACTTACTACTGTAGCTGGGGTCTGCCTTCCTGCTTTCTTGTAGCTCCCATACTCAGCGGTATAATTTAACAGACAAAATGTATTTTATTCAATGGGAGCTAAGGATAAAAAGTGTGGTATTGAAGATAGCTCCCACAGGAAAGGAGCTGCAAATGTGACACCGTGCTGGCTGATAGAATGCATGGGGACCTACTTACTACTGTAGCTGGGGTCTGCCTTCCTGCTTTCTTGTAGCTCCCATATTCAGTGGTATACCTTAATAGACACATGTATTTTTTCAATGGGAGCTGAGGAGAAAAAGTGTGGTATTGAAGATAGCTCCCACAGGAAAGCAGCTGCAAATGTGACACCGTGCTGGCTGATAAACTGCATGGGGACCTACTTACTACTGTAGCTGGGGTCTGCCTTCCTGCTTTCTTGTAGCTCCCATATTCAGTGGTATACCTTACCAGACACATGATTTTTTCAATGGGAGCTGAACAGAAAAAGTGTGGTATTGAAAATAGCTCCCACAGGAAAGCAGCTGCAAACGTGACACCGTGCTGGCTGATAGACTGCATGGGGACCTACTGACTACTGTAGCTGGGGTCTGTCTTCCTGCTTTCTTGTAGCTCCCATACTCAGTTTTATACATTAACAAACATGTATTTTTTCAATGGGAGCTGAAGAGAAAAAGTGTGGTATTTAAGATAGCTCCCACAGGAAAGCAGCTGCAAATGTGACACCGTGCTGGCTGATAGACTGCATGGGGACCTACTTACCACTGTAGCTGGGGTCTGCCTTCCTGCTTTCTTGTAGCTCCCATACTCAGTGGCATAACTTAACAGACAAAATGTATTTTTTTCAATGGGAGCTGAGGAGAAAAAGTGTGGTATTGAAGATAGCTCCCTCATGAAAGCAGCTGCAAATGTGGCACCGTGCTGGCTGATAGACTGCATGGGGACCTACTTACTACTGTAGCTGGGGTCTGCCTTCCTGCTTTCTTGTAGCTTCCATACTCAGTGGCATAACTTAACAGACAAAATGTATTTTTTCAATGGGAGCTGAACAGAAAAACTGTGGTATTGAAGATAGCTCCCACAGGAAAGCAGCTGAAATGTGACACCGTGCTGGCTGATAGACTGCATGGGGACCTACTTACTACTGTAGCTGGGGTCTGCCTTCCTGCTTTCTTGTAGCTCCCATACTCAGTTTTATACATTAACAAACACATGTATTTTTTCAATGGGAGCTGAGGAGAAAAAGTGTGGTATTGAAGATAGCTCCCACAGGAAAGCAGCTGCAAATGTGACACGGTGCTGGCTGATAGACTGCATGGGGACCTACTTACTACTGTAGCTGGGGTCTGCCTTCCTGCTTTCTTGTAGCTCCCATACTCAGCGGTATACCTTAACAGACACATGTATTTTTTCAATGGGAGCTGAGGAGAAAAAGTGTGGTATTGAAGATAGCTCCCACAGGAAAGCAGTTGCAAATGTGACACCGTGCTGGCTGATAGACTGCATGGGGACCTACTTACTACTGTAGCTGGGGTCTGCCTTGCTGTTTTCTTGTAGCTCCCATACTCAGTGGCATAACTTAACAGACACATGTATTTTTTCAATGGGAGCTGAGGAGAAAAACTGTGGTATTGAAGATAGCTCCCACAGGAAAGGAGCTGCAAATGTGACACCGTGATGACTGATAGAGTGCATGGGGACCTACTGACTACTGTAGCTGGGGTCTGCCTTCCTGCTTTCTTGTAGCTCCCATGCTCAGCGGTATACCTTAACAGACACATGTATTTTTTCAATGGGAGCTGAGGAGAAAAAGTGTGATATTGAAGATAGCTCCCACAGGAAAGCAGTTGCAAATGTGACACCGTGCTGGCTGATAGACTGCATGGGGACCTACTGACTACTGTAGCTGGGGTCTGCCTTCCTGCTTTCTTGTAGCTCCCATGCTCAGTGGCATAACTTAACAGACACATGTATTTTTTCAATGGGAGCTGAACAGAAAAAGTGTGGTATTGAAGATAGCTCCCACAGGAAAGTAGCTGCAAATGTGACACCGTGCTGGCTGATAGACTGCATGGGGACCTACTGACTACTGTAGTTGGGGTCTGCCTTCCTGCTTTCTTGTAGCTCCCATGCTCAGTGGCATAACTTAACAGACACATGTATTTTTTCAATGGGAGCTGAGGAGAAAAAGTGTGGTATTGAAGATAACTCCCACAGGAAAGGAGCTGCAAATGTGACACCGTGCTGGCTGATAGACTGCATGGGGACCTACTTACTACTGTAGCTGGGGTCTGCCTTCCTGCTTTCTTTTAGCTCCCATACTCAGTGGCATAACTTAACAGACAAAATGTATTTTTTCAATGGGAGCTGAGGAGAAAAAGTGTGGTAGTGAAGATAGCTCCCACAGGAAAGTAGCTGCAAATGTGACACCGTGCTGGCTGATAGACTGCATGGGGACCTACTTACTACTGTAGCTGGGGTCTGCCTTCCTGCTTTCTTGTAGCTCCCATACTCATGGGTATAATTTAACAGACAAAATGTATTTTTTCAATGGGAGCTGAGGAGAAAAAGTGTGGTATTGAAGATAGCTCCCACAGGAAAGTAGCTGCAAATGTGACACCGTGCTGGCTGATAGACTGCATGGGGACCTACTTACTACTGTAGCTGGGGTCTGCCTTCCTGCTTTCTTGTAGCTCCCATACTCATGGGTATAATTTAACAGACAAAATGTATTTTATTCAATGGGAGCTGAACAGAAAAAGTGTGGTATTGAAGATAGCTCCCACAGGAAAGGAGCTGCAAATGTGACACCGTGCTGGCTGATAGAATGCATGGGGACCTACTCACTACTGTAGCTGGGATCTGCCTTCCTGCTTTCTTTTAGCTCCCATACTCAGCGGTATAACTTAACAGACAAAATGTATTTTTTTCAATGGGAGCTGAGGAGAAAAAGTGTGGTATTGAAGATAGCTCCCACAGGAAAGCAGCTGCAAACGTGACACCGTGCTGGCTGATAGACTGCATGGGGACCTACTGACTACTGTGGCTGGGGTCTGCCTTCCTGGTTTCTTGTAGCTCCCATACCCTGTGGTATACCTTAACAAACACATGTATTTTTTCAATGGGAGCTGAGGAGAAAAAGTGTGGTATTGAAGATAGCTCCCACAGGAAAGTAGCTGCAAATGTGACACCGTGCTGGCTGATAGACTGCATGGGGACCTACTTACTACTGTAGCTGGGGTCTGCCTTCCTGCTTTCTTGTAGCTCCCATACTCAGTGGCATAACTTAACAGACACATGTATTTTTTCAATGGGAGCTGAGGAGAAAAAGTGTGGTATTGAAGATAGCTCCCACAGGAAAGGAGCTGCAAATGTGACACCGTGCTGGCTGATAGACTGCATGGGGACCTACTTACTACTGTAGCTGGGGTCTGCCTTCCTGCTTTCTTGTAGCTCCCATACTCAGCGGTATACCTTAACAGACACATGTATTTTTTCAATGGGAGCTGAGGAGAAAAAGTGTGGTATTGAAGATAGCTCCCACAGGAAAGCAGTTGCAAATGTGACACCGTGCTGGCTGATAGACTGCATGGGGACCTACTGACTACTGTAGCTGGGGTCTGCCTTCCTGCTTTCTTGTAGCTCCCATGCTCAGTGGCATAACTTAACAGACACATGTATTTTTTCAATGGGAGCTGAACAGAAAAAGTGTGGTATTGAAGATAGCTCCCACAGGAAAGTAGCTGCAAATGTGACACCGTGCTGGCTGATAGACTGCATGGGGACCTACTGACTACTGTAGCTGGGGTCTGCCTTCCTGCTTTCTTGTAGCTCCCATACTCAGTGGTATACCTTAACAGACAAAATGTATTTTTTCAATGGGAGCTGAGGAGAAAAAGTGTGGTATTGAAGATAGCTCCCATAGGAAAGCAGCTGCAAATGTGACACCGTGCTGGCTGATAGACTGCATGGGGACCTACTTACTACTGTAGCTGGGGTCTGCCTTCCTGCTTTCTTGTAGCTCCCATACTCAGCGGTATAATTTAACAGACAAAATGTATTTTATTCAATGGGAGCTGAACAGAAAAAGTGTGGTATTGAAGATAGCTCCCACATGAAAGCAGCTGCAAATGCGGCACCGTGCTGGCTGATAGACTGCATGGAGACCTAC
The DNA here is from genome assembly GCF_028858725.1 of Colius striatus. NCBI lineage: Eukaryota > Metazoa > Chordata > Aves > Coliiformes > Coliidae > Colius > Colius striatus. The sequence goes on along the minus strand of NW_026908523.1, from coordinate 493,569 downwards.
TTACTACTGTAGCTGGGGTCTACCTTCCTGCTTTCTTGTTACTCCGATACTCAGCGGTATAACATAACACACAAAATGTATTTTTTTCAATGGGAGCTGAGGAGAACAATGTGGTATTGAAGATAGCTCCCATAGGAAAGCAGCTGAAAATGTGACACTGTGCTGGCTGATAGACTGCATGGGGACCTACTGTCTACTGTAGCTGGTGTCTGCCTTCCTGCTTTCTTGTAGCTCCCATACTCAGTGGCATAACTTAACAGACAAAATGTATTTTTTTCAATGCGAGCTGAACAGAAAAAGTGTGGTATTGAAGATAGCTCCCACAGGAAAGCAGCTGCAAATGTGACACCGTGCTGGCTGATAGACTGCATGGAGACCTACTTACTACTGTAGCTGGGGTCTGCCTTCCTGCTTTCTTGTAGCTCCCATACTCAGTGGCATAACTTAACAGACACATGTATTTCTTCAATGGGAGCTGAGGAGAAAAAGTGTGGTATTGAAGATAGCTCCCACAGGAAAGCAGCTGCAAACGTGACACCGTGCTGGCTGATAGACTGCATGGGGACCTACTGACTACTGTAGCTGGAGTCTGTCTTCCTGCTTTCTTGTAGCTCCCATACTCAGTTTTATACATTAACAAACATGTATTTTTTCAATGGGAGTTGAGGAGAAAAAGTGTGGTATTGAAGATAGCTTCCACAGGAAAGCAGCTGCAAATGTGACACCGTGCTGGCTGATAGACTGCATGGGGACCTACTTACTACTGTAGCTGGGGTCTGCCTTCCTGCTTTCTTGTAGCTCCCATACTCAGCGGTATAATTTAACAGACAAAATGTATTTTATTCAATGGGAGCTAAGGATAAAAAGTGTGGTATTGAAGATAGCTCCCACAGGAAAGGAGCTGCAAATGTGACACCGTGCTGGCTGATAGAATGCATGGGGACCTACTTACTACTGTAGCTGGGGTCTGCCTTCCTGCTTTCTTGTAGCTCCCATATTCAGTGGTATACCTTAATAGACACATGTATTTTTTCAATGGGAGCTGAGGAGAAAAAGTGTGGTATTCAAGATAGCTCCCACAGGAAAGCAGCTGCAAATGTGACACCGTGCTGGCTGATAAACTGCATGGGGACCTACTTACTACTGTAGCTGGGGTCTGCCTTCCTGCTTTCTTGTAGCTCCCATATTCAGTGGTATACCTTACCAGACACATGATTTTTTCAATGGGAGCTGAACAGAAAAAGTGTGGTATTGAAAATAGCTCCCACAGGAAAGCAGCTGCAAACGTGACACCGTGCTGGCTGATAGACTGCATGGGGACCTACTGACTACTGTAGCTGGGGTCTGTCTTCCTGCTTTCTTGTAGCTCCCATACTCAGTTTTATACATTAACAAACATGTATTTTTTCAATGAGAGCTGAAGAGAAAAAGTGTGGTATTTAAGATAGCTCCCACAGGAAAGCAGCTGCAAATGTGACACCGTGCTGGCTGATAGACTGCATGGGGACCTACTTACCACTGTAGCTGGGGTCTGCCTTCCTGCTTTCTTGTAGCTCCCATACTCAGTGGCATAACTTAACAGACAAAATGTATTTTTTTCAATGGGAGCTGAGGAGAAAAAGTGTGGTATTGAAGATAGCTCCCTCATGAAAGCAGCTGCAAATGTGGCACCGTGCTGGCTGATAGACTGCATGGGGACCTACTTACTACTGTAGCTGGGGTCTGCCTTCCTGCTTTCTTGTAGCTTCCATACTCAGTGGCAAAACTTAACAGACAAAATGTATTTTTTCAATGGGAGCTGAACAGAAAAACTGTGGTATTGAAGATAGCTCCCACAGGAAAGCAGCTGAAATGTGACACCGTGCTGGCTGATAGACTGCATGGGGACCTACTTACTACTGTAGCTGGGGTCTGCCTTCCTGCTTTCTTGTAGCTCCCATACTCAGTTTTATACATTAACAAACACATGTATTTTTTCAATGGGAGCTGAGGAGAAAAAGTGTGGTATTGAAGATAGCTCCCACAGGAAAGCAGCTGCAAATGTGACACGGTGCTGGCTGATAGACTGCATGGGGACCTACTTACTACTGTAGCTGGGGTCTGCCTTCCTGCTTTCTTGTAGCTCCCATACTCAGCGGTATACCTTAACAGACACATGTATTTTTTCAATGGGAGCTGAGGAGAAAAAGTGTGGTATTGAAGATAGCTCCCACAGGAAAGCAGTTGCAAATGTGACACCGTGCTGGCTGATAGACTGCATGGGGACCTACTTACTACTGTAGCTGGGGTCTGCCTTGCTGTTTTCTTGTAGCTCCCATACTCAGTGGCATAACTTAACAGACACATGTATTTTTTCAATGGGAGCTGAGGAGAAAAACTGTGGTATTGAAGATAGCTCCCACAGGAAAGGAGCTGCAAATGTGACACCGTGCTGGCTGATAGACTGCATGGGGACCTACTTACTACTGTAGCTGGGGTCTGCCTTCCTGCGTTCTTGTAGCTCCCATATTCAGTGGTATACCTTAACAGACACATGTATTTTTTCAATGGGAGCTGAACAGAAAAAGTGTGGTATTGAAGATAGCTCCCACAGGAAAGCAGCTGCAAATGTGACACCGTGCTGGCTGATAGACTGCATGGGGTCCTACTGACTACTGCAGCTGGGGTCTGCCTTCCTGCTTTCTTGTAGCTCCCATACTCAGTGGCATAACTGAACAAACACATGTATTTTTTCAATGGGAGCTAAGGATAAAAAGTGTGGTATTGAAGATAGCTCCCACAGGAAAGCAGCTGCAAATGTGACACCGTGCTGGCTGATAGACTGCATGGGGACCTACTTACTACTGTAGCTGGGGTCTGCCTTCCTGCTTTCTTGTAGCTCCCATACTCAGTGGCATAACTCAACAGACACATGTATTTTTTCAATGGGAGCTGAGGAGAAAAAGTGTGGTATTGAAGATAGCTCCCACAGGAAAGGAGCTGCAAATGTGACACCGTGCTGGCTGATAGACTGCATGGGGACCTACTTACTACTGTAGCTGGGGTCTGCCTTCCTGCTTTCTTGTAGCTCCCATACTCAGTGGCATAACTTCACAGACAAAATGTATTTTTTTCAATGGGAGCTGAACAGAAAAAGTGTGGTTTTGAAGATAGCTCCCACAGGAAAGCAGCTGCAAATGTGACACCGTGCTGGCTGATAGACTGCATGGAAACCTCCTTACTACTGTAGCTGGGGTCTGCCTTCCTGCTTACTTGTAGCTCCGATACTCAGCGGTATAACTTAACAGACAAAATGTATTTTTCTCAATGGGAGCTGAGGAGAAAAACTGTGGTATTGAAGATAGCTCCAACAGGAAAGCAGCTGCAAATGTGACACCGTGCTGGCTGATAGACTGCATGGGGACCTACTTACTACTGTAGCTGGGGTCTGCCTTCCTGCTTACTTGTAGCTCCCATACTCAGCGGTATAATTTAACAGACAAAATGTATTTTATTCAAAGGGAGCTGAGGAGAAAAAGTGTGGTATTGAAGATAGCTCCCACAGGAAAGCAGCTGAAATGTGACACCGTGCTGGCTGTTAGACTGCATGGGGACCTACTGACTACTGTAGCTGCGGTCTGTCTTCCTGCTTTCTTGTAGCTCCCATACTCAGTTTTATACATTAACAAACACATGTATTTTTTCAATGGGAGCTGAGGAGAAAAAGTGTGGTATTGAAGATAGCTCCCACAGGAAAGCAGTTGCAAATGTGACACCGTGCTGGCTGATAGACTGCATGGGGACCTACTTACTACTGTAGCTGGGGTCTGCCTTGCTGTTTTCTTGTAGCTCCCATACTCAGTGGCATAACTTAACAGACACATGTATTTTTTCAATGGGAGCTGAGGAGAAAAAGTGTGGTATTGAAGATAGCTCCCACAGGAAAGAGCTGCAAATGTGACACCGTGCTGGCTGATAGACTGCATGGGGACCTACTTACTACTGTAGCTGGGGTCTGCCTTCCTGCGTTCTTGTAGCTCCCATATTCAGTGGTATACCTTAACAGACACATGTATTTTTTCAATGGGAGCTGAACAGAAAAAGTGTGGTATTGAAGATAGCTCCCACAGGAAAGCAGCTGCAAATGTGACACCGTGCTGGCTGATAGACTGCATGGGGTCCTACTGACTACTGCAGCTGGGGTCTGCCTTCCTGCTTTCTTGTAGCTCCCATACTCAGTGGCATAACTGAACAAACACATGTATTTTTTCAATGGGAGCTGAGGAGAAAAAGTGTGGTATTGAAGATAGCTCCCACAGGAAAGGAACTGCAAATGTGACACCATGCTGGCTGATAGACTGCATGGGGACCTACTTACTACTGTAGCTGGGGTCTGCCTTCCTGCTTTCTTGTAGCTCCCATACTCAGTGGCATAATTTAACATACACATGTATTTTTTCAATGGGAGCTGAGGAGAAAAATTGTGGTATTGAAGATAGCTCCCACAGGAAAGGAGCTGCAAATGTGACACCGTGCTGGCTGATAGACTGCATGGGGACCTACTTACTACTGTAGCTGGGGTCTGCCTTCCTGCTTTCTTGTAGCTCCCATATTCAGTGGTATACCTTACCATACACATGTATTTTTTCAATGGGAGCTGAACAGAAAAACTGTGGTATTGAAGATAGCTCCCACAGGAAAGCAGCTGCAAACGTGACACCGTGCTGGCTGATAGACTGCATGGGAACCTACTGACTACTGTAGCTGGGGTCTGTCTTCCTGCTTTCTTGTAGCTCCCATACTCAGTTTTATACATTAACAAACATGTATTTTTTCAATGGGAGCTGAGGAGAAAAAGTGTGGTATTGAAGATAGCTCCCACAGGAAAGCAGCTGCAAATGTGACACCGTGCTGGCTGATAGACTGCATGGGGACCTACTTACTACTGTAGCTGGGGTCTGCCTTCCTGCTTTCTTGTAGCTCCCATACTCAGTGGCATAACTTAACAGACACATGTATTTTATTCAATGGGAGCTGAGGAGAAAAAGTGTGGTATTGAAGATAGCTCCCACAGGAAAGCAGCTGCAAATGTGACACGGTGCTGGCTGATAGACTGCATGGGGACCTACTTACTACTGTAGCTGGGGTCTGCCTTCCTGCTTTCTTGTAGCTCCCATACTCAGCGGTATAATTTAAAAGACAAAATGTATTTTATTCAATGGGAGCTAAGGATAAAAAGTGTGGTATTGAAGATAGCTCCCACAGGAAAGGAGCTGCAAATGTGACACCGTGCTGGCTGATAGAATGCATGGGGACCTACTTACTACTGTAGCTGGGGTCTGCCTTCCTGCTTTCTTGTAGCTCCCATATTCAGTGGTATACCTTAATAGACACATGTATTTTTTCAATGGGAGCTGAGGAGAAAAAGTGTGGTATTGAAGATAGCTCCCACAGGAAAGCAGCTGCAAATATGACACTGTGCTGGCTGATAGACTGCATGGGGACCTACTTACTACTGTAGCTGGGGTCTGCCTTCCTGCTTTCTTGTAGCTCCCATACTCAGCAGTATACCTTAACAGACACATGTATTTCTTCAATGGGAGCTGAGGAGAAAAAGTGTGGTATTGAAGATAGCTCCCACAGGAAAGCAGCTGCAAACGTGACACCGTGCTGGCTGATAGACTGCATGGGGACCTACTGACTACTGTAGCTGGGGTCTGTCTTCCTGCTTTCTTGTAGCTCCCATACTCAGTTTTATACATTAACAAACATGTATTTCTTCAATGGGAGCTGAGGAGAAAAAGTGTGGTATTGAAGATAGCTCCCACAGGAAAGCAGCTGCAAACGTGACACCGTGCTGGCTGATAGACTGCATGGGGACCTACTGACTACTGTAGCTGGGGTCTGTCTTCCTGCTTTCTTGTAGCTCCCATACTCAGTTTTATACATTAACAAACATGTATTTTTTCAATGGGAGTTGAGGAGAAAAAGTGTGGTATTGAAGATAGCTCCCACAGGAAAGCAGCTGCAAATGTGACACCGTGCTGGCTGATAGACTGCATGGGGACCTACTTACTACTGTAGCTGGGGTCTGCCTTCCTGCTTTCTTGTAGCTCCCATATTCAGTGGTATACCTTAATAGACACATGTATTTTTTCAATGGGAGCTGAGGAGAAAAAGTGTGGTATTGAAGATAGCTCCCACAGGAAAGCAGCTGCAAACGTGACACCGTGCTGGCTGATAGACTGCATGGGGACCTACTGACTACTGTAGCTGGGGTCTGTCTTCCTGCTTTCTTGTAGCTCCCATACTCAGTTTTATACATTAACAAACATGTATTTTTTCAATGGGAGCTGAAGAGAAAAAGTGTGGTATTTAAGATAGCTCCCACAGGAAAGCAGCTGCAAATGTGACACCGTGCTGGCTGATAGACTGCATGGGGACCTACTTACCACTGTAGCTGGGGTCTGCCTTCCTGCTTTCTTGTAGCTTCCATACTCAGTGGCAAAACTTAACAGACAAAATGTATTTTTTCAATGGGAGCTGAACAGAAAAACTGTGGTATTGAAGATAGCTCCCACAGGAAAGCAGCTGCAAATGTGACACCGTGCTGGCTGATAGACTGCATGGGGACCTACTTACTACTGTAGCTGGGGTCTGCCTTCCTGATTACTTGTAGCTCCCATACTCAGCAGTATAATTTAACAGAAAAAATGCATTTTATTCAATGGGAACTGAACATAAAAACTGTCGTATTGAAGATAGCTCCCACAGGAAAGCAGCTGAAATGTGACACCGTGCTGGCTGATAGACTGCATGGGGACCTACTTACTACTGTAGCTGGGGTCTGCCTTCCTGCTTTCTTGTAGCTCCCATACTCAGTTTTATACATTAACAAACACATGTATTTTTTCAATGGGAGTTGAGGAGAAAAAGTGTGGTATTGAAGATAGCTCCCACAGGAAAGCAGCTGCAAATGTGACACTGTGCTGGCTGATAGACTGCATGGGGACCTACTTACTACTGTAGCTGGGGTCTGCCTTCCTGCTTTCTTGTAGCTCCCATACTCAGCGGTATACCTTAACAGACACATGTATTTTTTCAATGGGAGCTGAGGAGAAAAAGTGTGGTATTGAAGATAGCTCCCACAGGAAAGCAGTTGCAAATGTGACACCGTGCTGGCTGATAGACTGCATGGGGACCTACTTACTACTGTAGCTGGGGTCTGCCTTGCTGTTTTCTTGTAGCTCCCATACTCAGTGGCATAACTTAACAGACACATGTATTTTTTCAATGGGAGCTGAGGAGAAAAAGTGTGGTATTGAAGATAGCTCCCACAGGAAAGGAGCTGCAAATGTGACACCGTGCTGGCTGATAGACTGCATGGGGACCTACTTACTACTGTAGCTGGGGTCTGCCTTCCTGCGTTCTTGTAGCTCCCATATTCAGTGGTATACCTTAACAGACACATGTATATTTTCAATGGGAGTTGAGGAGAACAAGTGTGGTATTGAAGATAGCTCCCACAGGAAAGCAGCTGCAAATGTGACACCGTGCTGGCTGATAGACTGCATGGGGTCCTACTGACTACTGCAGCTGGGGTCTGCCTTCCTGCTTTCTTGTAGCTCCCATACTCAGTGGCATAACTGAACAAACACATGTATTTTTTCAATGGGAGGTAAGGATAAAAAGTGTGGTATTGAAGATAGCTCCCACAGGAAAGCAGCTGCAAATGTGACACCGTGCTGGCTGATAGGCTGCATGGGGACCTACTTACTACTGTAGCTGGGGTCTGCCTTCCTGCTTTCTTGTAGCTCCCATACTCAGTGGCATAACTTCACAGACAAAATGTATTTTTTTCAATGGGAGCTGAACAGAAAAAGTGTGGTATTGAAGATAGCTCCCACAGGAAAGCAGCTGCAAATGTGACACCGTGCTGGCTGATAGACTGCATGGAAACCTACTTACTACTGTAGCTGGGGTCTGCCTTCCTGCTTTCTTGTAGCTCCGATACTCAGCGGTATAATTTAACAGACAAAATGTATTTTTCTCAATGGGAGCTGAGGAGAAAAACTGTGGTATTGAAGATAGCTCCAACAGGAAAGCAGCTGCAAATGTGACACCGTGCTGGCTGATAGACTGCATGGGGACCTACTTACTACTGTAGCTGGGGTCTGCCTTCCTGCTTACTTGTAGCTCCCATACTCAGCGGTATAATTTAACAGACAAAATGTATTTTATTCAAAGGGAGCTGAGGAGAAAAAGTGTGGTATTGAAGATAGCTCCCACAGGAAAGCAGCTGAAATGTGACACCGTGCTGGCTGATAGACTGCATGGGGACCTACTGACTACTGTAGCTGGGGTCTGTCTTCCTGCTTTCTTGTAGCTCCCATACTCAGTTTTATACATTAACAAACACATGTATTTTTTCAATGGGAGCTGAGGAGAAAAAGTGTGGTATTGAAGATAGCTCCCACAGGAAAGCAGCTGCAAATGTGACACCGTGCTGGCTGATAGACTGCATGGAAACCTACTTACTACTGTAGCTGGGGTCTGCCTTCCTGCTTTCTTGTACCTCCCATGCTCAGTGGCATAATTTAACATACACATGTATTTTTTCAATGGGAGCTGAGGAGAAAAAGTGTGGTATTGAAGATAGCTCCCACAGGAAAGGAGCTGCAAATGTGACACCGTGCTGGCTGATAGACTGCATGGGGACCTACTTACTACTGTAGCTGGGGTCTGCCTTCCTGCTTTCTTGTAGCTCCCATATTCAGTGGTATACCTTAATAGACACATGTATTTTTTCAATGGGAGCTGAACAGAAAAACTGTGGTATTGAAGATAGCTCCCACAGGAAAGCAGCTGCAAACGTGACACCGTGCTGGCTGATAGACTGCATGGGAACCTACTGACTACTGTAGCTGGGGTCTGTCTTCCTGCTTTCTTGTAGCTCCCATACTCAGTTTTATACTTTAACAAACATGTATTTTTTCAATGGGAGCTGAGGAGAAAAAGTGTGGTATTGAAGATAGCTCCCACAGGAAAGCAGCTGCAAATGTGACACCGTGCTGGCTGATAGACTGCATGGGGACCTACTTACCACTGTAGCTGGGGTCTGCCTTCCTGCTTTCTTGTAGCTCCCATACTCAGTGGCATAACTTAACAGACAAAATGTATTTTTTTCAATGGGAGCTGAGGAGTAAAATTGTGGTATTGAAGATAGCTCCCACAGGAAAGCAGCTGCAAATGTGGCACCGTGCTGGCTGATAGACTGCATGGGGACCTACTTACTACTGTAGCTGGGGTCTGCCTTCCTGCTTTCTTGTAGCTCCCATACTCAGTGGTATAACTTCACAGACACATGTATTTTATTCAATGGGAGCTGAGGAGAAAAAGTGTGGTATTGAAGATAGCTCCCACAGGAAAGCAGCTGCAAATGTGACACGGTGCTGGCTGATAGACTGCATGGGGACCTACTTACTACTGTAGCTGGGGTCTGCCTTCCTGCTTTCTTGTAGCTCCCATACTCAGCGGTATAATTTAACAGACAAAATGTATTTTATTCAATGGGAGCTAAGGATAAAAAGTGTGGTATTGAAGATAGCTCCCACAGGAAAGGAGCTGCAAATGTGACACCGTGCTGGCTGATAGAATGCATGGGGACCTACTTACTACTGTAGCTGGGCTCTGCCTTCCTGCTTTCTTGTAGCTCCCATATTCAGTGGTATACCTTAATAGACACATGTATTTTTTCAATGGGAGCTGAGGAGAAAAAGTGTGGTATTGAAGATAGCTCCCACAGGAAAGCAGCTGCAAATATGACACCGTGCTGGCTGATAGACTGCATGGGGACCTACTTACTACTGTAGCTGGGGTCTGCCTTCCTGCTTTCTTGTAGCTCCCATACTCAGCAGTATACCTTAACAGACACATGTATTTCTTCAATGGGAGCTGAGGAGAAAAAGTGTGGTATTGAAGATAGCTCCCACAGGAAAGCAGCTGCAAACGTGACACCGTGCTGGCTGATAGACTGCATGGGGACCTACTGACTACTGTAGCTGGGGTCTGTCTTCCTGCTTTCTTGTAGCTCCCATACTCAGTTTTATACATTAACAAACATGTATTTTTTCAATGGGAGTTGAGGAGAAAAAGTGTGGTATTGAAGATAGCTCCCACAGGAAAGCAGCTGCAAATGTGACACCGTGCTGGCTGATAGACTGCATGGGGACCTACTTACTACTGTAGCTGGGGTCTGCCTTCCTGCTTTCTTGTAGCTCCCATACTCAGCGGTATAATTTAACAGACAAAATGTATTTTATTCAATGGGAGCTAAGGATAAAAAGTGTGGTATTGAAGATAGCTCCCACAGGAAAGGAGCTGCAAATGTGACACCGTGCTGGCTGATAGAATGCATGGGGACCTACTTACTACTGTAGCTGGGGTCTGCCTTCCTGCTTTCTTGTAGCTCCCATATTCAGTGGTATACCTTAATAGACACATGTATTTTTTCAATGGGAGCTGAGGAGAAAAAGTGTGGTATTGAAGATAGCTCCCACAGGAAAGCAGCTGCAAATGTGACACCGTGCTGGCTGATAAACTGCATGGGGACCTACTTACTACTGTAGCTGGGGTCTGCCTTCCTGCTTTCTTGTAGCTCCCATATTCAGTGGTATACCTTACCAGACACATGTATTTTTTCAATGGGAGCTGAACAGAAAAAGTGTGGTATTGAAAATAGCTCCCACAGGAAAGCAGCTGCAAACGTGACACCGTGCTGGCTGATAGATTGCATGGGGACCTACTGACTACTGTAGCTGGGGTCTGTCTTCCTGCTTTCTTGTAGCTCCCATACTCAGTTTTATACATTAACAAACATGTATTTTTTCAATGGGAGCTGAAGAGAAAAAGTGTGGTATTGAAGATAGCTCCCACAGGAAAGCAGCTGCAAATGTGACACCGTGCTGGCTGATAGACTGCATGGGGACCTACTGACTACTGTAGCTGGGGTCTGCCTTCCTGCTTTCTTGTAGCTCCCATACTCAGTGGCATAACTTAACAGACAAAATGTATTTTTTTCAATGGGAGCTGAGGAGAAAAAGTGTGGTATTGAAGATAGCTCCCTCATGAAAGCAGCTGCAAATGTGGCACCGTGCTGGCTGATAGACTGCATGGGGACCTACTTACTACTGTAGCTGGGGTCTGCCTTCCTGCTTTCTTGTAGCTTCCATACTCAGTGGCAAAACTTAACAGACAAAATGTATTTTTTCAATGGGAGCTGAACAGAAAAAGTGTGGTATTGAAGATAGCTCCCACAGGAAAGCAGCTGCAAATGTGACACCGTGCTGGCTGATAGACTGCATGGGGACCTACTTACTACTGTAGCTGGGGTCTGCCTTCCTGCTTTCTTTTAGCTCCCATACTCAGTGGCATAATTTAACAGACACATGTATTTTTTCAATAGGAGCTGAGGAGAAAAAGTCTGGTATTGAAGATAGCTCCCACAGGAAAGCAGCTACAAATGTGACACCGTGCTGGCTGATAGACTGCATGGGGACCTACTTACTACTGTAGCTGGGGTCTGCCTTCCTGATTACTTGTAGCTCCCATACTCAGCGGTATAATTTAACAGAAAAAATGCATTTTATTCAATGGGAACTGAACATAAAAACTGTCGTATTGAAGATAGCTCCCACAGGAAAGGAGCTGAAATGTGACACCGTGCTGGCTGATAGACTGCATGGGGACCTACTTACTACTGTAGCTGGGGTCTGCCTTCCTGCTTTCTTGTAGCTCCCATACTCAGTTTTATACATTAACAAACACATGTATTTTTTCAATGGGAGCTGAGGAGAAAAAGTGTGGTATTGAAGATAGCTCCCACAGGAAAGCAGCTGCAAATGTGACACTGTGCTGGCTGATAGACTGCATGGGGACCTACTTACTACTGTAGCTGGGGTCTGCCTTCCTGCTTTCTTGTAGCTCCCATACTCAGCGGTATACCTTAACAGACACATGTATTTTTTCAATGGGAGCTGAGGAGAAAAACTGTGGTATTGAAGATAGCTCCCAAAGGAAAGCAGTTGCAAATGTGACACCGTGCTGGCTGATAGACTGCATGGGGACCTACTTACTACTGTAGCTGGGGTCTGCCTTGCTGTTTTCTTGTAGCTCCCATACTCAGTGGCATAACTTAACAGACACATGTATTTTTTCAATGGGAGCTGAGGAGAAAAAGTGTGGTATTGAAGATAGCTCCCACAGGAAAGCAGCTGCAAATGTGACACCGTGCTGGCTGATAGACTGCATGGGGTCCTACTGACTACTGCAGCTGGGGTCTGCCTTCCTGCTTTCTTGTAGCTCCCATACTCAGTGGCATAACTAAACAAACACATGTATTTTTTCAATGGGAGCTAAGGATAAAAAGTGTGGTATTGAAGATAGCTCCCACAGGAAAGCAGCTGCAAATGTGACACTGTGCTGGCTGATAGACTGCATGGGGACCTACTTACTACTGTAGCTGGGGTCTGCCTTCCTGCTTTCTTGTAGCTCCCATACTCAGTGGCATAACTCAACAGACACATGTATTTTTTCAATGGGAGCTGAGGAGAAAAAGTGTGGTATTGAAGATAGCTCCCACAGGAAAGGAGCTGCAAATGTGACACCGTGCTGGCTGATAGACTGCATGGGGACCTACTTACTACTGTAGCTGGGGTCTGCCTTCCTGCTTTCTTGTAGCTCCCATACTCAGTGGCATAACTTCACAGACAAAATGTATTTTTTTCAATGGGAGCTGAACAGAAAAAGTGTGGTATTGAAGATAGCTCCCACAGGAAAGCAGCTGCAAATGTGACACCGTGCTGGCTGATAGACTGCATGGAAACCTACTTACTACTGTAGCTGGGGTCTGCCTTCCTGCTTTCTTGTAGCTCCGATACTCAGCGGTATAATTTAACAGACAAAATGTATTTTTCTCAATGGGAGCTGAGGAGAAAAACTGTGGTATTGAAGATAGCTCCAACAGGATAGCAGCTGCAAATGTGACACCGTGCTGGCTGATAGACTGCATGGGGACCTACTTACTACTGTAGCTGGGGTCTGCCTTCCTGCTTACTTGTAGCTCCCATACTCAGCGGTATAATTTAACAGACAAAATGTATTTTATTCAAAGGGAGCTGAGGAGAAAAAGTGTGGTATTGAAGATAGCTCCCACAGGAAAGCAGCTGAAATGTGACACCGTGCTGGCTGATAGACTGCATGGGGACCTACTGACTACTGTAGCTGGGGTCTGTCTTCCTGCTTTCTTGTAGCTCCCATACTCAGTTTTATACATTAACAAACACATGTATTTTTTCAATGGGAGCTGAGGAGAAAAAGTGTGGTATTGAAGATAGCTCCCACAGGAAAGCAGCTGCAAATGTGACACCGTGCTGGCTGATAGACTGCATGGAAACCTACTTACTACTGTAGCGGGGGTCTGCCTTCCTGCTTTCTTGTACCTCCCATGCTCAGTGGCATAACTTAACAGACACATGTATTTTTTCAGTGGGAGCTGAGGAGAAAAAGTGTGGTATTGAAGATAGCTCCCACAGGAAAGGAACTGCAAATGTGACACCGTGCTGGCTGATAGACTGCATGGGGACCTACTTACTACTGTAGCTGGGGTCTGCCTTCCTGCTTTCTTTTAGCTCCCATACTCAGTGGCATAATTTAACAGACACATGTATTTTTTCAATGGGAGCTGAACAGAAAAAGTGTGGTATTGAAGATAGCTCCCACAGGAAAGGAGCTGCAAATGTGACACCGTGCTGGCTGATAGACTGCATGGGGACCTACTTACTACTGTAGCTGGGGTCTGCCTTCCTGCTTTCTTGTAGCTCCCATATTCAGTGGTATACCTTACCAGACACATGTATTTTTTCAATGGGAGCTGAACAGAAAAACTGTGGTATTGAAGATAGCTCCCACAGGAAAGCAGCTGCAAACGTGACACCGTGCTGGCTGATAGACTGCATGGGAACCTACTGACTACTGTAGCTGGGGTCTGTCTTCCTGCTTTCTTGTAGCTCCCATACTCAGTTTTATACATTAACAAACATGTATTTTTTCAATGGGAGCTGAGGAGAAAAAGTGTGGTATTGAAGATAGCTCCCACAGGAAAGCAGCTGCAAATGTGACACCGTGCTGGCTGATAGACTGCATGGGGACCTACTTACCACTGTAGCTGGGGTCTGCCTTCCTGCTTTCTTGTAGCTCCCATACTCAGTGGCATAACTTAACAGACAAAATGTATTTTTTTCAATGGGAGCTGAGGAGTAAAATTGTGGTATTGAAGATAGCTCCCTCATGAAAGCAGCTGCAAATGTGGCACCGTGCTGGCTGATAGACTGCATGGGGACCTACTTACTACTGTAGCTGGGGTCTGCCTTCCTGCTTTCTTGTAGCTCTGATACTCAGTGGTATAACTTCACAGACACATGTATTTTATTCAATGGGAGCTGAGGAGAAAAAGTGTGGTATTGAAGATAGCTCCCACAGGAAAGCAGCTGCAAATGTGACACGGTGCTGGCTGATAGACTGCATGGGGACCTACTTACTACTGTAGCTGGGGTCTGCCTTCCTGCTTTCTTGTAGCTCCCATACTCAGCGGTATAATTTAACAGACAAAATGTATTTTATTCAATGGGAGCTAAGGATAAAAAGTGTGGTATTGAAGATAGCTCCCACAGGAAAGGAGCTGCAAATGTGACACCGTGCTGGCTGATAGAATGCATGGGGACCTACTTACTACTGTAGCTGGGGTCTGCCTTCCTGCTTTCTTGTAGCTCCCATATTCAGTGGTATACCTTAATAGACACATGTATTTTTTCAATGGGAGCTGAGGAGAAAAAGTGTGGTATTGAAGATAGCTCCCACAGGAAAGCAGCTGCAAACGTGACACCGTGCTGGCTGATAGACTGCATGGGGACCTACTGACTACTGTAGCTGGGGTCTGTCTTCCTGCTTTCTTGTAGCTCCCATACTCAGTTTTATACATTAACAAACATGTATTTTTTCAATGGGAGCTGAAGAGAAAAAGTGTGGTATTTAAGATAGCTCCCACAGGAAAGCAGCTGCAAATGTGACACCGTGCTGGCTGATAGACTGCATGGGGACCTACTTACCACTGTAGCTGGGGTCTGCCTTCCTGCTTTCTTGTAGCTCCCATACTCAGTGGCATAACTTAACAGACAAAATGTATTTTTTTCAATGGGAGCTGAGGAGAAAAAGTGTGGTATTGAAGATAGCTCCCACAGGAAAGCAGCTGCAAATGTGACACCGTGCTGGCTGATAGACTGCATGGGGACCTACTTACTACTGTAGCTGGGGTCTGCCTTCCTGCTTTCTTTTAGCTCCCATACTCAGTGGCATAATTTAACAGACACATGTATTTTTTCAATAGGAGCTGAGGAGAAAAAGTCTGGTATTGAAGATAGCTCCCACAGGAAATCAGCTACAAATGTGACACCGTGCTGGCTGATAGACTGCATGGGGACCTACTTACTACTGTAGCTGGGGTCTGCCTTCCTGATTACTTGTAGCTCCCATACTCAGCAGTATAATTTAACAGAAAAAATGCATTTTATTCAATGGGAACTGAACATAAAAACTGTCGTATTGAAGATAGCTCCCACAGGAAAGCAGCTGAAATGTGACACCGTGCTGGCTGATAGACTGCATGGGGACCTACTTACTACTGTAGCTGGGGTCTGCCTTCCTGCTTTCTTGTAGCTCCCATACTCAGTTTTATACATTAACAAACACATGTATTTTTTCAATGGGAGCTGAGGAGAAAAAGTGTGGTATTGAAGATAGCTCCCACAGGAAAGCAGCTGCAAATGTGACACTGTGCTGGCTGATAGACTGCATGGGGACCTACTTACTACTGTAGCTGGGGTCTCCCTTCCTGCTTTATTGTAGCTCCCATACTCAGCGGTATACCTTAACAGACACATGTATTTTTTCAATGGGAGCTGAGGAGAAAAAGTGTGGTATTGAAGATAGCTCCCACAGGAAAGCAGTTGCAAATGTGACACCGTGCTGGCTGATAGACTGCATGGGGACCTACTTACTACTGTAGCTGGGGTCTGCCTTGCTGTTTTCTTGTAGCTCCCATACTCAGTGGCATAACTTAACAGACACATGTATTTTTTCAATGGGAGCTGAGGAGAAAAAGTGTGGTATTGAAGATAGCTCCCACAGGAAAGGAGCTGCAAATGTGACACCGTGCTGGCTGATAGACTGCATGGGGACCTACTTACTACTGTAGCTGGGGTCTGCCTTCCTGCGTTCTTGTAGCTCCCATATTCAGTGGTATACCTTAACAGACACATGTATTTTTTCAATGGGAGCTGAACAGAAAAAGTGTGGTATTGAAGATAGCTCCCACAGGAAAGCAGCTGCAAATGTGACACCGTGCTGGCTGATAGACTGCATGGGGTCCTACTGACTACTGCAGCTGGGGTCTGCCTTCCTGCTTTCTTGTAGCTCCCATACTCAGTGGCATAACTGAACAAACACATGTATTTTTTCAATGGGAGGTAAGGATAAAAAGTGTGGTATTGAAGATAGCTCCCACAGGAAAGCAGCTGCAAATGTGACACCGTGCTGGCTGATAGGCTGCATGGGGACCTACTTACTACTGTATCTGGGGTCTGCCTTCCTGCTTTCTTGTAGCTCCCATACTCAGTGGCATAACTTCACAGACAAAATGTATTTTTTTCAATGGGAGCTGAACAGAAAAAGTGTGGTATTGAAGATAGCTCCCACAGGAAAGCAGCTGCAAATGTGACACCGTGCTGGCTGATAGACTGCATGGAAACCTACTTACTACTGTAGCTGGGGTCTGCCTTCCTGCTTTCTTGTAGCTCCGATACTCAGCGGTATAATTTAACAGACAAAATGTATTTTTCTCAATGGGAGCTGAGGAGAAAAACTGTGGTATTGAAGATAGCTCCCACAGGAAAGCAGCTGAAATGTGACACCGTGCTGGCTGATAGACTGCATGGGGACCTACTGACTACTGTAGCTGGGGCCTGTCTTCCTGCTTTCTTGTAGCTCCCATACTCAGTTTTATACATTAACAAACACATGTATTTTTTCAATGGGAGCTGAGGAGAAAAAGTGTGGTATTGAAGATAGCTCCCACAGGAAAGCAGCTGCAAATGTGACACCGTGCTGGCTGATAGACTGCATGGAAACCTACTTACTACTGTAGCTGGGGTCTGCCTTCCTGCTTTCTTGTACCTCCCATGCTCAGTGGCATAATTTAACATACACATGTATTTTTTCAATGGGAGCTGAGGAGAAAAAGTGTGGTATTGAAGATAGCTCCCACAGGAAAGGAGCTGCAAATGTGACACCGTGCTGGCTGATAGACTGCATGGGGACCTACTTACTACTGTAGCTGGGGTCTGCCTTCCTGCTTTCTTGTAGCTCCCATATTCAGTGGTATACCTTAATAGACACATGTATTTTTTCAATGGGAGCTGAACAGAAAAACTGTGGTATTGAAGATAGCTCCCACAGGAAAGCAGCTGCAAACGTGACACCGTGCTGGCTGATAGACTGCATGGGAACCTACTGACTACTGTAGCTGGGGTCTGTCTTCCTGCTTTCTTGTAGCTCCCATACTCAGTTTTATACTTTAACAAACATGTATTTTTTCAATGGGAGCTGAGGAGAAAAAGTGTGGTATTGAAGATAGCTCCCACAGGAAAGCAGCTGCAAATGTGACACCGTGCTGGCTGATAGACTGCATGGGGACCTACTTACCACTGTAGCTGGGGTCTGCCTTCCTGCTTTCTTGTAGCTCCCATACTCAGTGGCATAACTTAACAGACAAAATGTATTTTTTTCAATGGGAGCTGAGGAGTAAAATTGTGGTATTGAAGATAGCTCCCACAGGAAAGCAGCTGCAAATGTGGCACCGTGCTGGCTGATAGACTGCATGGGGACCTACTTACTACTGTAGCTGGGGTCTGCCTTCCTGCTTTCTTGTAGCTCCCATACTCAGTGGTATAACTTCACAGACACATGTATTTTATTCAATGGGAGCTGAGGAGAAAAAGTGTGGTATTGAAGATAGCTCCCACAGGAAAGCAGCTGCAAATGTGACACGGTGCTGGCTGATAGACTGCATGGGGACCTACTTACTACTGTAGCTGGGGTCTGCCTTCCTGCTTTCTTGTAGCTCCCATACTCAGCGGTATAATTTAACAGACAAAATGTATTTTATTCAATGGGAGCTAAGGATAAAAAGTGTGGTATTGAAGATAGCTCCCACAGGAAAGGAGCTGCAAATGTGACACCGTGCTGGCTGATAGAATGCATGGGGACCTACTTACTACTGTAGCTGGGCTCTGCCTTCCTGCTTTCTTGTAGCTCCCATATTCAGTGGTATACCTTAATAGACACATGTATTTTTTCAATGGGAGCTGAGGAGAAAAAGTGTGGTATTGAAGATAGCTCCCACAGGAAAGCAGCTGCAAATATGACACCGTGCTGGCTGATAGACTGCATGGGGACCTACTTACTACTGTAGCTGGGGTCTGCCTTCCTGCTTTCTTGTAGCTCCCATACTCAGCAGTATACCTTAACAGACACATGTATTTCTTCAATGGGAGCTGAGGAGAAAAAGTGTGGTATTGAAGATAGCTCCCACAGGAAAGCAGCTGCAAACGTGACACCGTGCTGGCTGATAGACTGCATGGGGACCTACTGACTACTGTAGCTGGGGTCTGTCTTCCTGCTTTCTTGTAGCTCCCATACTCAGTTTTATACATTAACAAACATGTATTTTTTCAATGGGAGTTGAGGAGAAAAAGTGTGGTATTGAAGATAGCTCCCACAGGAAAGCAGCTGCAAATGTGACACCGTGCTGGCTGATAGACTGCATGGAAACCTACTTACTACTGTAGCTGGGGTCTGCCTTCCTGCTTTCTTGTAGCTCCGATACTCAGCGGTATAATTTAACAGACAAAATGTATTTTTCTCAATGGGAGCTGAGGAGAAAAACTGTGGTATTGAAGATAGCTCCAACAGGATAGCAGCTGCAAATGTGACACCGTGCTGGCTGATAGACTGCATGGGGACCTACTTACTACTGTAGCTGGGGTCTGCCTTCCTGCTTACTTGTAGCTCCCATACTCAGCGGTATAATTTAACAGACAAAATGTATTTTATTCAAAGGGAGCTGAGGAGAAAAAGTGTGGTATTGAAGATAGCTCCCACAGGAAAGCAGCTGAAATGTGACACCGTGCTGGCTGATAGACTGCATGGGGACCTACTGACTACTGTAGCTGGGGTCTGTCTTCCTGCTTTCTTGTAGCTCCCATACTCAGTTTTATACATTAACAAACACATGTATTTTTTCAATGGGAGCTGAGGAGAAAAAGTGTGGTATTGAAGATAGCTCCCACAGGAAAGCAGCTGCAAATGTGACACCGTGCTGGCTGATAGACTGCATGGAAACCTACTTACTACTGTAGCGGGGGTCTGCCTTCCTGCTTTCTTGTACCTCCCATGCTCAGTGGCATAACTTAACAGACACATGTATTTTTTCAGTGGGAGCTGAGGAGAAAAAGTGTGGTATTGAAGATAGCTCCCACAGGAAAGGAACTGCAAATGTGACACCGTGCTGGCTGATAGACTGCATGGGGACCTACTTACTACTGTAGCTGGGGTCTGCCTTCCTGCTTTCTTTTAGCTCCCATACTCAGTGGCATAATTTAACAGACACATGTATTTTTTCAATGGGAGCTGAACAGAAAAAGTGTGGTATTGAAGATAGCTCCCACAGGAAAGGAGCTGCAAATGTGACACCGTGCTGGCTGATAGACTGCATGGGGACCTACTTACTACTGTAGCTGGGGTCTGCCTTCCTGCTTTCTTGTAGCTCCCATACTCAGTTTTATACATTAACAAACACATGTATTTTTTCAATGGGAGCTGAGGAGAAAAAGTGTGGTATTGAAGATAGCTCCCACAGGAAAGCAGCTGCAAATGTGACACCGTGCTGGCTGATAGACTGCATGGAAACCTACTTACTACTGTAGCGGGGGTCTGCCTTCCTGCTTTCTTGTACCTCCCATGCTCAGTGGCATAACTTAACAGACACATGTATTTTTTCAGTGGGAGCTGAGGAGAAAAAGTGTGGTATTGAAGATAGCTCCCACAGGAAAGGAACTGCAAATGTGACACCGTGCTGGCTGATAGACTGCATGGGGACCTACTTACTACTGTAGCTGGGGTCTGCCTTCCTGCTTTCTTTTAGCTCCCATACTCAGTGGCATAATTTAACAGACACATGTATTTTTTCAATGGGAGCTGAACAGAAAAAGTGTGGTATTGAAGATAGCTCCCACAGGAAAGGAGCTGCAAATGTGACACCGTGCTGGCTGATAGACTGCATGGGGACCTACTTACTACTGTAGCTGGGGTCTGCCTTCCTGCTTTCTTGTAGCTCCCATATTCAGTGGTATACCTTACAAGACACATGTATTTTTTCAATGGGAGCTGAACAGAAAAACTGTGGTATTGAAGATAGCTCCCACAGGAAAGCAGCTGCAAACGTGACACCGTGCTGGCTGATAGACTGCATGGGAACCTACTGACTACTGTAGCTGGGGTCTGTCTTCCTGCTTTCTTGTAGCTCCCATACTCAGTTTTATACATTAACAAACATGTATTTTTTCAATGGGAGCTGAGGAGAAAAAGTGTGGTATTGAAGATAGCTCCCACAGGAAAGCAGCTGCAAATGTGACACCGTGCTGGCTGATAGACTGCATGGGGACCTACTTACCACTGTAGCTGGGGTCTGCCTTCCTGCTTTCTTGTAGCTCCCATACTCAGTGGCATAACTTAACAGACAAAATGTATTTTTTTCAATGGGAGCTGAGGAGTAAAATTGTGGTATTGAAGATAGCTCCCTCATGAAAGCAGCTGCAAATGTGGCACCGTGCTGGCTGATAGACTGCATGGGGACCTACTTACTACTGTAGCTGGGGTCTGCCTTCCTGCTTTCTTGTAGCTCTGATACTCAGTGGTATAACTTCACAGACACATGTATTTTATTCAATGGGAGCTGAGGAGAAAAAGTGTGGTATTGAAGATAGCTCCCACAGGAAAGCAGCTGCAAATGTGACACGGTGCTGGCTGATAGACTGCATGGGGACCTACTTACTACTGTAGCTGGGGTCTGCCTTCCTGCTTTCTTGTAGCTCCCA
This sequence comes from Colius striatus, assembly GCF_028858725.1. Classification (NCBI taxonomy): domain Eukaryota; kingdom Metazoa; phylum Chordata; class Aves; order Coliiformes; family Coliidae; genus Colius; species Colius striatus. Next base: position 472,324 of record NW_026908523.1, on the reverse strand, counting down.
TACTCAGCGGTATAATTTAACAGACAAAATGTATTTTATTCAATGGGAGCTAAGGATAAAAAGTGTGGTATTGAAGATAGCTCCCACAGGAAAGGAGCTGCAAATGTGACACCGTGCTGGCTGATAGAATGCATGGGGACCTACTTACTACTGTAGCTGGGGTCTGCCTTCCTGCTTTCTTGTAGCTCCCATATTCAGTGGTATACCTTAATAGACACATGTATTTTTTCAATGGGAGCTGAGGAGAAAAAGTGTGGTATTGAAGATAGCTCCCACAGGAAAGCAGCTGCAAATATGACACTGTGCTGGCTGATAGACTGCATGGGGACCTACTTACTACTGTAGCTGGGGTCTGCCTTCCTGCTTTCTTGTAGCTCCCATACTCAGCAGTATACCTTAACAGACACATGTATTTTTTCAATGGGAGCTGAGGAGAAAAAGTGTGGTATTGAAGATAGCTCCCACAGGAAAACAGCTGCAAATGTGACACCGTGCTGGCTGATAGACTGCATGGGGACCTACTGACTACTGTAGCTGGGGTCTGCCTTCCTGCTTTCTTGTAGCTCCCATACTCAGTGGCATAACTTAAGAGACAAAATGTATTTTTTTCAATGGGAGCTGAGGGGAAAAAGTGTGGTATTGAAGATAGCTCCCACAGGAAAGCAGCTGCAAATGTGACACCGTGCTGGCTGATAGACTGCATGGAAACCTACTTACTACTGTAGCTGGGGTCTGCCTTCCTGCTTTCTTGTAGCTACCATACTCAGCGGTATAATTTAACGGACAAAATGTATTTTATTCAATGGGAACTGAACAGAAAAACTGTGGTACTGAAGATAGCTCCCACAGGAAAGCAGCTGAAATGTGACACCGTGCTGGCTGATAGACTGCATGGGCACCTACTGACTACTGTAGCTGGGGTCTGTCTTCTTGCTTTCTTGTAGCTCCCATACTCAGTTTTATACATTAACAAACACATGTATTTTTTCAATGGGAGCTGAGGAGAAAAAGTGTGGTATTGAAGATAGCTCCCACAGGAAAGCAGCTGCAAATGTGACACCGTGCTGGCTGATAGACTGCATGGAAACCTACTTACTACTGTAGCTGGGGTCTGCCTTCCTGCTTTCTTGTAGCTCCGATACTCAGCGGTATAATTTAACAGACAAAATGTATTTTTCTCAATGGGAGCTGAGGAGAAAAATTGTGGTATTGAAGATAGCTCCAACAGGAAAGCAGCTGCAAATGTGACACCGTGCTGGCTGATAGACTGCATGAGGACCTACTTACTACTGTAGCTGGGGTCTGCCTTCCTGCTTACTTGTAGCTCCCATACTCAGCGGTATAATTTAACAGACAAAATGTATTTTATTCAAAGGGAGCTGAGGAGAAAAAGTGTGGTATTGAAGATAGCTCCCACAGGAAAGCAGCTGAAATGTGACACCGTGCTGGCTGATAGACTGCATGGGGACCTACTGACTACTGTACCTGGGGTCTGTCTTCCTGCTTTCTTGTAGCTCCCATACTCAGTTTTATACATTAACAAACACATGTATTTTTTCAATGGGAGCTGAGGAGAAAAAGTGTGGTATTGAAGATAGCTCCCACAGGAAAGCAGCTGCAAATGTGACACCGTGCTGGCTGATAGACTGCATGGAAACCTACTTACTACTGTAGCTGGGGTCTGCCTTCCTGATTACTTGTAGCTCCCATGCTCAGTGGCATAACTTAACAGACACATGTATTTTTTCAGTGGGAGCTGAGGAGAAAAAGTGTGGTATTGAAAATAGCTCCCACAGGAAAGGAACTGCAAACGTGACACCGTGCTGGCTGATAGACTGCATGGGGACCTACTTACTACTGTAGCTGGGGTCTGCCTTCCTGCTTTCTTTTAGCTCCCATACTCAGTGGCATAATTTAACAGACACATGTATTTTTTCAATGGGAGCTGAGGAGAAAAAGTGTGGTATTGAAGATAGCTCCCACAGGAAAGGAGCTGCAAATGTGACACCGTGCTGGCTGATAGACTGCATGGGGACCTACTTACTACTGTAGCTGGGGTCTGCCTTCCTGCTTTCTTGTAGCTCCCATATTCAGTGGTATACCTTACCAGACACACGTATTTTTTCAATGGGAGCTGAACAGAAAAACTGTGGTATTGAAGATAGCTGCCACAGGAAAGCAGCTGCAAACGTGACACCGTGCTGGCTGATAGACTGCATGGGAACCTACTGACTACTGTAGCTGGGGTCTGTCTTCCTGCTTTCTTGTAGCTCCCATACTCAGTTTTATACATTAACAAACATGTATTTTTTCAATGGGAGCTGAGGAGAAAAAGTGTGGTATTGAAGATAGCTCCCACAGGAAAGCAGCTGCAAATGTGACACGGTGCTGGCTGATAGACTGCATGGGGACCTACTTACCACTGTAGCTGGGGTCTGCCTTCCTGCTTTCTTGTAGCTCCCATACTCAGTGGCATAACTTAACAGACAAAATGTATTTTTTTCAATGGGAGCTGAGGAGTAAAATTGTGGTATTGAAGATAGCTCCCTCATGAAAGCAGCTGCAAATGTGGCACCGTGCTGGCTGATAGACTGCATGGGGACCTACTTACTACTGTAGCTGGGGTCTGCCTTCCTGCTTTCTTGTAGCTCTGATACTCAGTGGTATAACTTCACAGACACATGTATTTTATTCAATGGGAGCTGAGGAGAAAAAGTGTGGTATTGAAGATAGCTCCCACAGGAAAGCAGCTGCAAATGTGACACGGTGCTGGCTGATAGACTGCATGGGGACCTACTTACTACTGTAACTGGGGTCTGCCTTCCTGCTTTCTTGTAGCTCCCATACTCAGCGGTATAATTTAACAGACAAAATGTATTTTATTCAATGGGAGCTAAGGATAAAAAGTGTGGTATTGAAGATAGCTCCCACAGGAAAGGAGCTGCAAATGTGACACCGTGCTGGCTGATAGAATGCATGGGGACCTACTTACTACTGTAGCTGGGGTCTGCCTTCCTGCTTTCTTGTAGCTCCCATATTCAGTGGTATACCTTAATAGACACATGTATTTTTTCAATGGGAGCTGAGGAGAAAAAGTGTGGTATTGAAGATAGCTCCCACAGGAAAGCAGCTGCAAATATGACACTGTGCTGGCTGATAGACTGCATGGGGACCTACTGACTACTGTAGCTGGGGTCTGCCTTCCTGCTTTCTTGTAGCTCCCATACTCAGCAGTATACCTTAACAGACACATGTATTTTTTCAAAGGGAGCTGAGGAGAAAAAGTGTGGTATTGAAGATAGCTCCCACAGGAAAACAGCTGCAAATGTGACACCGTGCTGGCTGATAGACTGCATGGGGACCTACTGACTACTGTAGCTGGGGTCTGCCTTCCTGCTTTCTTGTAGCTCCCATACTCAGTGGCATAACTTAAGAGACAAAATGTATTTTTTTCAATGGGAGCTGAGGGGAAAAAGTGTGGTATTGAAGATAGCTCCCACAGGAAAGCAGCTGCAAATGTGACACCGTGCTGGCTGATAGACTGCATGGGGACCTACTTACTACTGTAGCTGGGGTCTGCCTTCCTGCTTTCTTGTAGCTCCCATACTCAGCGGTATAATTTAACGGACAAAATGTATTTTATTCAATGGGAACTGAACAGAAAAATTGTGGTACTGAAGATAGCTCCCACAGGAAAGCAGCTGAAATGTGACACCGTGCTGGCTGATAGACTGCATGGGCACCTACTGACTACTGTAGCTGGGGTCTGTCTTCTTGCTTTCTTGTAGCTCCCATACTCAGTTTTATACATTAACAAACACATGTATTTTTTCAATGGGAGCTGAGGAGAAAAAGTGTGGTATTGAAAATAGCTCCCACAGGAAAGCAGCTGCAAATGTGACACCGTGCTGGCTGATAGACTGCATGGGGACCTACTTACTACTGTAGCTGGGGTCTGCCTTGCTGCTTTCTTGTAGCTCCCATACTCAGTGGCATAACTTAACAGACACATGTATTTTTTCAGTGGGAGCTGAGGAGAAAAAGTGTGGTATTGAAGATAGCTCCCACAGGAAAGCAGCTGCAAATGTGACACTGTGCTGGCTGATAGACTGCATGGGGACCTACTGACTACTGTAGCTGGGGTCTGCCTTCCTGCTTTCTTGTAGCTCCCATACTCAGTGGCATAACTTAACAGACAAAATGTATTTTTTTCAATGGGAGCTGAGGAGTAAAATTGTGGTATTGAAGATAGCTCCCACAGGAAAACAGCTGCAAATGTGACACCGTGCTGGCTGATAGACTGCATGGGGACCTACTTACTAGTGTAGCTGGGGTCTGCCTTCCTGCTTTCTTGTAGCTCCCATACTCAGTGGCATAACTTAAGAGACAAAATGTATTTTTTTCAATGGGAGCTGAGGGGAAAAAGTGTGGTATTGAAGATAGCTCCCACAGGAAAGCAGCTGCAAATGTGACACCGTGCTGGCTGATAGACTGCATGGAAACCTACTTACTACTGTAGCTGGGGTCTGCCTTCCTGCTTTCTTGTAGCTCCCATACTCAGCGGTATAATTTAACGGACAAAATATATTTTATTCAATGGGAACTGAACAGAAAAACTGTGGTACTGAAGATAGCTCCCACAGGAAAGCAGCTGAAATGTGACACCGTGCTGGCTGATAGACTGCATGGGCACCTACTGACTACTGTAGCTGGGGTCTGTCTTCTTGCTTTCTTGTAGCTCCCATACTCAGTTTTATACATTAACAAACACATGTATTTTTTCAATGGGAGCTGAGGAGAAAAAGTGTGGTATTGAAGATAGCTCCCACAGGAAAGCAGCTGCAAATGTGACACGGTGCTGGCTGATAGACTGCATGGGGACCTAGTTAATACTGTAGCTGGGTCTGCCTTCCTGCTTTCTTGTAGCTCCCATATTCAGTGGTATACCTTAACAGACACATGTATTTTTTCAGTGGGAGCTGAGGAGAAAAAGTGTGGTATTGAAGATAGCTCCCACAGGAAAGCAGCTGCAAATGTGACACTGTGCTGGCTGATAGACTGCATGGGGACCTACTGACTACTGTAGCTGGGGTCTGCCTTCCTGCTTTCTTGTAGCTCCCATACTCAGTGGCATAACTTAACAGACAAAATGTATTTTTTTCAATGGGAGCTGAGGAGTAAAATTGTGGTATTGAAGATAGCTCCCTCATGAAAGCAGCTGCAAATGTGACACGGTGCTGGCTGATAGACTGCATGGGGACCTACTTACTACTGTAGCTGGGGTCTGCCTTCCTGCTTTCTTGTAGCTCCCATACTCAGCGGTATAATTTAACAGACAAAATGTATTTTATTCAATGGGAGCTAAGGATAAAAAGTGTGGTATTGAAGATAGCTCCCACAGGAAAGGAGCTGCAAATGTGACACCGTGCTGGCTGATAGAATGCATGGGGACCTACTTACTACTGTAGCTGGGGTCTGCCTTCCTGCTTTCTTGTAGCTCCCATATTCAGTGGTATACCTTAATAGACACATGTATTTTTTCAATGGGAGCTGAGGAGAAAAAGTGTGGTATTGAAGATAGCTCCCACAGGAAAGCAGCTGCAAATGTGACACGGTGCTGGCTGATAGACTGCATGGGGACCTACTTACTACTGTAGCTGACGTCTGCCTTCCTGCTTTCTTGTAGCTCCCATACTCAGCGGTATAATTTAACAGACAAAATGTATTTTATTCAATGGGAGCTGAACAGAAAAAGTGTGGTATTGAAGATAGCTCCCACAGGAAAGCAGCTGCAAATGTGACACCGTGCTGGCTGATAGACTGCATGGAAACCTACTTACTACTGTAGCTGGGGTCTGCCTTCCTGCTTTCTTGTAGCTCCGATACTCAGCGGTATAATTTAACAGACAAAATGTATTTTTCTCAATGGGAGCTTAGGAGAAAAATTGTGGTATTGAAGATAGCTCCAACAGGAAAGCAGCTGCAAATGTGACACCGTGCTGGCTGATAGACTGCATGAGGACCTACTTACTACTGTAGCTGGGGTCTGCCTTCCTGCTTACTTGTAGCTCCCATACTCAGCGGTATAATTTAACAGACAAAATGTATTTTATTCAAAGGGAGCTGAGGAGAAAAAGTGTGGTATTGAAGATAGCTCCCACAGGAAAGCAGCTGAAATGTGACACCGTGCTGGCTGATAGACTGCATGGGGACCTACTGACTACTGTACCTGGGGTCTGTCTTCCTGCTTTCTTGTAGCTCCCATACTCAGTTTTATACATTAACAAACACATGTATTTTTTCAATGGGAGCTGAGGAGAAAAAGTGTGGTATTGAAGATAGCTCCCACAGGAAAGCAGCTGCAAATGTGACACCGTGCTGGCTGATAGACTGCATGGAAACCTACTTACTACTGTAGCTGGGGTCTGCCTTCCTGCTTTCTTGTACCTCCCATGCTCAGTGGCATAACTTAACAGACACATGTATTTTTTCAGTGGGAGCTGAGGAGAAAAAGTGTGGTATTGAAAATAGCTCCCACAGGAAAGGAACTGCAAACGTGACACCGTGCTGGCTGATAGACTGCATGGGGACCTACTTACTACTGTAGCTGGGGTCTGCCTTCCTGCTTTCTTTTAGCTCCCATACTCAGTGGCATAATTTAACAGACACATGTATTTTTTCAATGGGAGCTGAGGAGAAAAAGTGTGGTATTGAAGATAGCTCCCACAGGAAAGGAGCTGCAAATGTGACACCGTGCTGGCTGATAGACTGCATGGGGACCTACTTACTACTGTAGCTGGGGTCTGCCTTCCTGCTTTCTTGTAGCTCCCATATTCAGTGGTATACCTTACCAGACACACGTATTTTTTCAATGGGAGCTGAACAGAAAAACTGTGGTATTGAAGATAGCTCCCACAGGAAAGCAGCTGCAAACGTGACACCGTGCTGGCTGATAGACTGCATGGGAACCTACTGACTACTGTAGCTGGGGTCTGTCTTCCTGCTTTCTTGTAGCTCCCATACTCAGTTTTATACATTAACAAACATGTATTTTTTCAATGGGAGCTGAGGAGAAAAAGTGTGGTATTGAAGATAGCTCCCACAGGAAAGCAGCTGCAAATGTGACACGGTGCTGGCTGATAGACTGCATGGGGACCTACTTACCACTGTAGCTGGGGTCTGCCTTCCTGCTTTCTTGTAGCTCCCATACTCAGTGGCATAACTTAACAGACAAAATGTATTTTTTTCAATGGGAGCTGAGGAGTAAAATTGTGGTATTGAAGATAGCTCCCTCATGAAAGCAGCTGCAAATGTGGCACCGTGCTGGCTGATAGACTGCATGGGGACCTACTTACTACTGTAGCTGGGGTCTGCCTTCCTGCTTTCTTGTAGCTCTGATACTCAGTGGTATAACTTCACAGACACATGTATTTTATTCAATGGGAGCTGAGGAGAAAAAGTGTGGTATTGAAGATAGCTCCCACAGGAAAGCAGCTGCAAATGTGACACGGTGCTGGCTGATAGACTGCATGGGGACCTACTTACTACTGTAACTGGGGTCTGCCTTCCTGCTTTCTTGTAGCTCCCATACTCAGCGGTATAATTTAACAGACAAAATGTATTTTATTCAATGGGAGCTAAGGATAAAAAGTGTGGTATTGAAGATAGCTCCCACAGGAAAGGAGCTGCAAATGTGACACCGTGCTGGCTGATAGAATGCATGGGGACCTACTTACTACTGTAGCTGGGGTCTGCCTTCCTGCTTTCTTGTAGCTCCCATATTCAGTGGTATACCTTAATAGACACATGTATTTTTTCAATGGGAGCTGAGGAGAAAAAGTGTGGTATTGAAGATAGCTCCCACAGGAAAGCAGCTGCAAATATGACACTGTGCTGGCTGATAGACTGCATGGGGACCTACTGACTACTGTAGCTGGGGTCTGCCTTCCTGCTTTCTTGTAGCTCCCATACTCAGCAGTATACCTTAACAGACACATGTATTTTTTCAAAGGGAGCTGAGGAGAAAAAGTGTGGTATTGAAGATAGCTCCCACAGGAAAACAGCTGCAAATGTGACACCGTGCTGGCTGATAGACTGCATGGGGACCTACTGACTACTGTAGCTGGGGTCTGCCTTCCTGCTTTCTTGTAGCTCCCATACTCAGTGGCATAACTTAAGAGACAAAATGTATTTTTTTCAATGGGAGCTGAGGGGAAAAAGTGTGGTATTGAAGATAGCTCCCACAGGAAAGCAGCTGCAAATGTGACACCGTGCTGGCTGATAGACTGCATGGGGACCTACTTACTACTGTAGCTGGGGTCTGCCTTCCTGCTTTCTTGTAGCTCCCATACTCAGCGGTATAATTTAACGGACAAAATGTATTTTATTCAATGGGAACTGAACAGAAAAATTGTGGTACTGAAGATAGCTCCCACAGGAAAGCAGCTGAAATGTGACACCGTGCTGGCTGATAGACTGCATGGGCACCTACTGACTACTGTAGCTGGGGTCTGTCTTCTTGCTTTCTTGTAGCTCCCATACTCAGTTTTATACATTAACAAACACATGTATTTTTTCAATGGGAGCTGAGGAGAAAAAGTGTGGTATTGAAGATAGCTCCCACAGGAAAGCAGCTGCAAATGTGACACCGTGCTGGCTGATAGACTGCATGGGGACCTACTTACTACTGTAGCTGGGGTCTGCCTTCCTGCTTTCTTGTAGCTCCCATATTCAGTGGTATAACTTAACAGACACATGTATTTTTTCAGTGGGAGCTGAGGAGAAAAAGTGTGGTATTGAAGATAGCTCCCACAGGAAAGCAGCTGCAAATGTGACACTGTGCTGGCTGATAGACTGCATGGGGACCTACTGACTACTGTAGCTGGGGTCTGCCTTCCTGCTTTCTTGTAGCTCCCATACTCAGTGGCATAACTTAACAGACAAAATGTATTTTTTTCAATGGGAGCTGAGGAGTAAAATTGTGGTATTGAAGATAGCTCCCTCATGAAAGCAGCTGCAAATGTGGCACCGTGCTGGCTGATAGACTGCATGGGGACCTACTTACTACTGTAGCTGGGGTCTGCCTTCCTGTTTTCTTGTAGCTCTGATACTCAGTGGTATAACTTCACAGACACATGTATTTTATTCAATGGGAGCTGAGGAGAAAAAGTGTGGTATTGAAGATAGCTCCCACAGGAAAGCAGCTGCAAATGTGACACGGTGCTGGCTGATAGACTGCATGGGGACCTACTTACTACTGTAGCTGGGGTCTGCCTTCCTGCTTTCTTGTAGCTCCCATACTCAGCGGTATAATTTAACAGACAAAATGTATTTTATTCAATGGGAGCTAAGGATAAAAAGTGTCGTATTGAAGATAGCTCCCACAGGAAAGGAGCTGCAAATGTGACACCGTGCTGGCTGATAGAATGCATGGGGACCTACTTACTACTGTAGCTGGGGTCTGCCTTCCTGCTTTCTTGTAGCTCCCATATTCAGTGGTATACCTTAATAGACACATGTATTTTTTCAATGGGAGCTGAGGAGAAAAAGTGTGGTATTGAAGATAGCTCCCACAGGAAAGCAGCTGCAAATGTGACACGGTGCTGGCTGATAGACTGCATGGGGACCTACTGACTACTGTAGCTGGGGTATACCTTCCTGCTTTCTTGTACCTCCCATGCTCAGTGGCATAACTTAACAGACACATGTATTTTTTCAATGGGAGCTGAGGAGAAAAAGTGTGGTATTTAAGATAGCTCCCACAGGAAAGCAGCTGCAAATATGACACTGTACTGGCTGATAGACTGCATGGGGACCTACTTACTACTGTAGCTGGGGTCTGCCTTCCTGCTTTCTTGTAGCTCCCATACTCAGCAGTATACCTTAACAGACACATGTATTTTTTCAATGGGAGCTGAGGAGAAAAAGTGTGGTATTGAAGATAGCTCCCACAGGAAAACAGCTGCAAATGTGACACCGTGCTGGCTGATAGACTGCATGGGGACCTACTTACTAGTGTAGCTGGGGTCTGCCTTCCTGCTTTCTTGTAGCTCCCATACTCAGTGGCATAACTTAAGAGACAAAATGTATTTTTTTCAATGGGAGCTGAGGGGAAAAAGTGTGGTATTGAAGATAGCTCCCACAGGAAAGCAGCTGCAAATGTGACACCGTGCTGGCTGATAGACTGCATGGAAACCTACTTACTACTGTAGCTGGGGTCTGCCTTCCTGCTTTCTTGTAGCTCCCATACTCAGCGGTATAATTTAACGGACAAAATATATTTTATTCAATGGGAACTGAACAGAAAAACTGTGGTACTGAAGATAGGTCCCACAGGAAAGCAGCTGAAATGTGACACCGTGCTGGCTGATAGACTGCATGGGCACCTACTGACTACTGTAGCTGGGGTCTGTCTTCTTGCTTTCTTGTAGCTCCCATACTCAGTTTTATACATTAACAAACACATGTATTTTTTCAATGGGAGCTGAGGAGAAAAAGTGTGGTATTGAAGATAGCTCCCACAGGAAAGCAGCTGCAAATGTGACACGGTGCTGGCTGATAGACTGCATGGGGACCTAGTTAATACTGTAGCTGGGTCTGCCTTCCTGCTTTCTTGTAGCTCCCATATTCAGTGGTATACCTTAACAGACACATGTATTTTTTCAGTGGGAGCTGAGGAGAAAAAGTGTGGTATTGAAGATAGCTCCCACAGGAAAGCAGCTGCAAATGTGACACTGTGCTGGCTGATAGACTGCATGGGGACCTACTGACTACTGTAGCTGGGGTCTGCCTTCCTGCTTTCTTGTAGCTCCCATACTCAGTGGCATAACTTAACAGACAAAATGTATTTTTTTCAATGGGAGCTGAGGAGTAAAATTGTGGTATTGAAGATAGCTCCCTCATGAAAGCAGCTGCAAATGTGACACGGTGCTGGCTGATAGACTGCATGGGGACCTACTTACTACTGTAGCTGGGGTCTGCCTTCCTGCTTTCTTGTAGCTCCCATACTCAGCGGTATAATTTAACAGACAAAATGTATTTTATTCAATGGGAGCTAAGGATAAAAAGTGTGGTATTGAAGATAGCTCCCACAGGAAAGGAGCTGCAAATGTGACACCGTGCTGGCTGATAGAATGCATGGGGACCTACTTACTACTGTAGCTGGGGTCTGCCTTCCTGCTTTCTTGTAGCTCCCATATTCAGTGGTATACCTTAATAGACACATGTATTTTTTCAATGGGAGCTGAGGAGAAAAAGTGTGGTATTGAAGATAGCTCCCACAGGAAAGCAGCTGCAAATGTGACACGGTGCTGGCTGATAGACTGCATGGGGACCTACTGACTACTGTAGCTGGGGTATACCTTCCTGCTTTCTTGTACCTCCCATGCTCAGTGGCATAACTTAACAGACACATGTATTTTTTCAATGGGAGCTGAGGAGAAAAAGTGTGGTATTTAAGATAGCTCCCACAGGAAAGCAGCTGCAAATGTGACACGGTGCTGGCTGATAGACTGCATGGGGACCTACTTACTACTGTAGCTGGGGTCTGCCTTTCTGCTTTCTTGTAGCTCCCATATTCAGTGGTATACCTTACCAGACACATGTATTTTTTCAATGGGAGCTGAACAGAAAAAGTGTGGTATTGAAGATAGCTCCCACAGGAAAGCAGCTGCAAACGTGACACCGTGCTGGCTGATAGACTGCATGGGGACCTACTGACTACTGTAGCTGGGGTCTGTCTTCCTGCTTTCTTGTAGCTCCCATACTCAGTTTTATACATTAACAAACATGTATTTTTTCAATGGGAGCTGAGGAGAAAAAGTGTGGTATTGAAGATAGCTCCCACAGGAAAGCAGCTGCAAATGTGACACCGTGCTCGTTGATAGACTGCATGGGGACCTACTGACTACTGTAGCTGGGATCTGCCTTCCTGCTTTCTTGTAGCTCCCATACTCAGTGGCATAACTTAACAGACACATGTATTTTTTCCATGGGAGCTCAGGAGAAAAAGTGTGGTATTGAAGATAGCTCCCACAGGAAAGGAGCTGCAAATGTGACACCGTGCTGGCTGATAGACTGCATGGGGACCTACTGACTACTGTAGCTGACGTCTGCCTTCCTGCTTTCTTGTAGCTCCCATACTCAGCGGTATAATTTAACAGACAAAATGTATTTTATTCAATGGGAGCTGAACAGAAAAAGTGTGGTATTGAAGATAGCTCCCACAGGAAAGCAGCTGCAAATGTGACACTGTGCTGGCTGATAGACTGCATGGGGACCTACTTACTACTGTAGCTGGGGTCTGCCTTCCTGCTTTCTTGTAGCTCCCATACTCAGCGGTATACCTTAACAGACACATGTATTTTTTCAATGGGAGCTGAGGAGAAAAAGTGTGCTATTGAAGATAGCTCCCACAGGAAAGCAGCTGCAAATGTGACACCGTGCTGGCTGATAGACTGCATGGGGACCTACTTACTACTGTAGCTGGGGTCTGCCTTGCTGCTTTCTTGTAGCTCCCATACTCAGTGGCATAACTTAACAGACACATGTATTTTTTCAATGGGAGCTGAGGAGAAAAAGTGTGGTATTGAAGATAGCTCCCACAGGAAAGCAGCTGCAAATGTGACACCGTGCTGGCTGATAGACTGCATGGGGACCTACTTACTACTGTAGCTGGGGTCTGCCTTCCTGCTTTCTTGTAGCTCTGATACTCAGTGGTATAACTTCACAGACACATGTATTTTATTCAATGGGAGCTGAGGAGAAAAAGTGTGGTATTGAAGATAGCTCCCACAGGAAAGCAGCTGCAAATGTGACACCGTGCTGGCTGATAGACTGCATGGGGACCTACTGACTACTGTAGCTGGGGTCTGCCTTCCTGCTTTCTTGTAGCTCCCATACTCAGCGGTATAATTTAACAGACAAAATGTATTTTATTTAATGGGAGGTGAACAGAAAAAGTGTGGTATTGAAGATAGCTCCCACAGGAAAGGAGCTGCAAATGTGACACCGTGCTGGCTGATAGACTGCATGGGGACCTACTTACTACTGTAGCTGGGGTCTGCCTTCCTGCTTTCTTTTAGCTCCCATACTCAGTGGCATAACTTAACAGACACATGTATTTTTTCAATGGGAGCTGAGGAGAAAAAGTGTGGTATTGAAGATAGCTCCCACAGGAAAGGAGCTGCAAATGTGACACCGTGCTGGCTGATAGACTGCATGGGGACCTACTTACTACTGTAGCTGGGGTCTGCCTTCCTGCTTTCTTGTAGCTCCCATACTCAGCGGTATAATTTAACAGACAAAATGTATTTTATTCAATGGGAGCTAAGGATAAAAAGTGTGGTATTGAAGATAGCTCCCACAGGAAAGGAGCTGCAAATGTGACACCGTGCTGGCTGATAGAATGCATGGGGACCTACTTACTACTGTAGCTGGGGTCTGCCTTCCTGCTTTCTTGTAGCTCCCATATTCCGTGGTATACCTTAACAGACACATGTATTTTTTCAATGGGAGGTGAACAGAAAAAGTGTGGTATTGAAAATAGCTCCCACAGGAAAGCAGCTGCAAATGTGACACCGTGCTGGCTGATAGACTGCATGGAGACATACTTACTACTGTAGCTGGGGTCTGCCTTCCTGCTTTCTTGTAGCTCCCATACTCAGCGATATACCTTAACAGACACATGTATTTTTTCAATGGGAGCTGAGGAGAAAAACTGTGGTATTGAAGATAGCTCCCACAGGAAAGCAGCTGCAAATGTGACACCGTGCTGGCTGATAGACTGCATGGGGACCTACTGACTACTGCAGCTGGGGTCTGCCTTCCTGCTTTCTTGTAGCTCCCATACTCAGTGGTATACCTTAACAAACACATTTATTTTTTCAATGGGAGCTGAACAGAAAAAGTGTGGTATTGAAGATAGCTCCCTCATGAAAGCAGCTGCAAATGTGGCACTGTGATGGCTGATAAACTGCATGGAGAACTACTTACTACTGTAGCTGGGGTCTGCCTTCCTGCTTTCTTGTAGCTCTGATACTCAGTGGTATAACTTCACAGACACATGTATTTTTTCAATGGGAGCTGAGGAGAAAAAGTGTGGTATTGAAATAGCTCCCACAGGAAAGCAGCTGCAAATGTGACACCGTGCTGGCTGATAGACTGCATGGGGACCTACTTACTACTGTAGCTGGGGTCTGCCTTCCTGCTTTCTTGTAGCTCCCATACTCAGTGGTATACCTTAACAGACAAAATGTATTTTTTCAATGGGAGCTGAACAGAAAAAGTGTGGTATTGAAGATAGCTCCCACAGGAAAGGAGCTGCAAAAGTTACACCGTGCTGGCTGATAGACTGCATGGGAACCTACTTACTACTGTAGCTGGGGTCTGCCTTCCTGCTTTCTTGTACCTCCCATGCTCAGTGGAATAACTTAACAGACACATGTATTTTTTCAATGGGAGCTGAGGAGAAAAAGTGTGGTATTGAAGATAGCTCCCACAGGAAAGGAACTGCAAAGGTGACATCGTGCTGGCTGATAGACTGCATGGGGACCTACTTACTACTGTAGCTGGGGTCTGCCTTCCTGCTTTCTTGTAGCTCCCATACTCAGTGGCATAACTTAACAGACAAAATGTATTTTATTCAATGGGAGCTGAACAGAAAAAGTGTGGTATTGAAGATAGCTCCCACAGGAAAGGAGCTACAAATGTGACACCGTGCTGGCTGATAGACTCCATGGGGACCTATTTACTACTGTAGCTGGGGTCTGCCTTCCTGCTTTCTTGTAGCTCCCATACTCAGTGGTATACCTTAACAGACACATGTATTTTTTCAATGGGAGCTGAGGAGAAAAAGTGTGTTATTGAAGATAGCTCCCACAGGAAAGGAGCTGCAAATGTGACACCGTGCTGGCTGATAGAGTGCATGGGGACCTACTTACTACTGTAGCTGGGGTCTGCCTTCCTGCTTTCTTGTAGCTCCGATACTCAGCGGTATAACTTAACAGACACATGTATTTTTTCAATGGGAGCTGAGGAGAAAAAGTGTGGTATTGAAGATAGCTCCCACAGGAAAGCAGTTGCAAATGTGACACCGTGCTGGCTGATAGACTGCATGGGAACCTACTGACTACTGTAGCTGGGGTCTGTCTTCCTGCTTTCTTGTAGCTCCCATACTCAGTTTTATACATTAACAAACACATGTATTTTTTCAATGGGACCTGAGGAGAAAAAGTGTGGTATTGAAGATAGCTCCCACAGGAAAGCAGCTGAAAATGTGACACCGTGCTGGCTGATAGACTGCATGGGGACCTACTTACTACTGTAGCTGGGGTCTGCCTTCCTACTTTCTTATAGCTCCATACTCAGTGGCATAACTTAACAGACAAAATGTATTTTATTCAATGGGAGCTGAACAGAAAAAGTGTGGTATTGAAGATAGCTCCCACAGGAAAGGAGCTACAAATGTGACACCCTGCTGGCTGATAGACTGCATGGGGACCTATTTACTACTGTAGCTGGGGTCTGCCTTCCTGCTTTCTTGTAGCTCCCATACTCAGTGGTATACCTTAACAGACACATGTACTTTTTCAATGGGAGCTGAGGAGAAAAAGTGTGGTATTGAAGATAGCTCCCACAGGAAAGCAGCTGCAAATGTGACACCGTGCTGGCTGATAGACTGCATGGGAACCTACTTACTACAGTAGCTGGGGTCTGCCTTCCTGCTTTCTTGTAGTTCCCATAGTGAGTGGTATAACTTAACATACACACGTATTTTTTCAAAGGGAGCTGAGGATAAAAACTGTGGTATTGAAGATAGCTCCCACAGGAAAGCAGCTGCAAATGTGACACCGTGCTGGCTGATAGACTGCATGGGGACCTACTGACTACTGTAGCTGGGGTCTGCCTTCCTGCTTTCTTGTAGCTCCCATACTCAGTGGCATAACTTAACAGACACATGTATTTTTTCAATGGGAGCTGAGGAGAAAAAGTGTGGTATTGAAGATAGCTCCCACAGGAAAGCAGCTGCAAATGTGACACCGTGCTGGCTGATAGACTGCATGGGGACCTACTTACTACTGTAGCTGGGGTCTGCCTTCCTGCTTTCTTGTAGTTCCCATACTCAGCGCTATACCTTAACAGACACATGTATTTTTTCAATAGGAGCTGAGGAGAGAAACTATGGCATTGAAGATAGCTCCCACAGGAAAGCAGTTGCAAATGTGACACCATGCTGGCTGATAGACTGCATGGGGACCTAGTTAATACTGTAGCTGGGGTCTGCCTTCCTGCTTTCTTGTAGCTCCCATACTCAGTGGCATAACTTAACAGACAAAATGTATTTTTTTCAATGGGAGCTGAACAGAAAACGTGTGGTATTGAAGATAGCTCCCACAGGAAAGGAGCTGCAAATGTGACACCGTGCTGGCTGATAGACTGCATGGGGACCTACTGACTACTGTAGCTGGGGTCTGCCTTCCTGCTTTCTTGTAGCTCCCATACTTAGAGGTATAATTTAACAGACAAAATGTATTTTATTCAACGGGAGCTGAACAGAAAAAGTGTGGTATTGAAGATAGCTCCCACAGGAAAGGAGCTGCAAATGTGACACCGTGCTGGCTGATAGAGTGCATGGGGACCTACTTACTACTGTAGCTGGGGTCTGCCTTCCTGCTTTCTTGTAGCTCCGATACTCAACGGTATAACTTAACAGACACATGTATTTTTTCAATGGGAGCTGAGGAGAAAAAGTGTGGTATTGAAGATAGCTCCCACAGGAAAGGAGCTGCAAATGTGACACCGTGCTGGCTGATAGACTGCATGGGGACCTACTGACTACTGTAGCTGGGGTCTGTCTTCCTACTTTCTTGTAGCTCCCATACTCAGTGGCATAACTTAACAGACAAAATGTATTTTTTTCAATGGGAGCTGAGGAGAAAAAGTGTGGTATTGAAGATAGCTCCCTCATGAAAGCAGCTGCAAATGTGGCACCGTGCTGGCTGATAGACTGCATGGGGACCTACTGACTACTGTAGCTGGGGTCTGTCTTCCTGCTTTCTTGTAGCTCCCATACTCAGCGGTATAATTTAACAGACAAAATGTATTTTATTCAATGGGAACTGAACAGAAAAAGTGTTGTATTGAAGATAGCTCCCACAGGAAAGGAGCTGCAAATGTGACACCGTGCTGGCTGATAGACTGCATGGGGACCTACTTACCACTGTAGCTGGGGTCTGCCTTCCTGCTTTCTTGTAGCTCCCATACTCAGTGGCATAACTTAACAGACAAAATGTATTTTTTTCAATGGGAGGTGAGGAGAAAAAGTGTGGTATTGAAGATAGCTCCCTCATGAAAGCAGCTGCAAATGTGGCACCGTGCTGGCTGATAAACTGCATGGAGACCTACTTACTACTGTAGCTGGGGTCTGCCTTCCTGCTTTCTTGTAGCTCTGATACTCAGCGGTATAATTTAACAGACAAAATGTATTTTATTCAATGGGAGCTGAACAGAAAAAGTGTGGTATTGAAGATAGCTCCCACAGGAAAGCAGCTGCAAATGTGACACCGTGCTGGCTGATAGACTGCATGGGGACCTACTTACTACTGTAGCTGGGGTCTGCCTTCCTGCTTTCTTGTAGCTCCCATACTCAGCGGTATAATTTAACAGACAAAATGTATTTTATTCAATGGGAGCTGAACAGAAAAAGTGTGGTATTGAAGATAGCTCCCACAGGAAAGGAGCTGCAAATGTGACACCGTGCTGGCTGATAGACTGCATGGGGACCTACTTACTACTGTAGCTGGGGTCTGCCTTCCTGCTTTCTTTTAGCTCCCATACTCAGTGGCATAACTTAACAGACACATGTATTTTTTCAATGGGAGCTGAGGAGAAAAAGTGTGGTATTGAAGATAGCTCCCACAGGAAAGCAGCTGCAAATGTGACACCGTGCTGGCTGATAGACTGCATGGGGACCTACTTACTACTGTAGCTGGGGTCTGCCTTCCTGCTTTCTTGTACCTCCCATACTCAGCGGTATAATTTAACAGACAAAATGTATTTTATTCAATGGGAGCTAAGGATAAAAAGTGTGGTATTGAAGATAGCTCCCACAGGAAAGGAGCTGCAAATGTGACACCGTGCTGGCTGATAGAATGCATGGGGACCTACTTACTACTGTAGCTGGGGTCTGCCTTCCTGCTTTCTTGTAGCTCCCATATTCCGTGGTATACCTTAACAGACACATGTATTTTTTCAATGGGAGGTGAACAGAAAAAGTGTGGTATTGAAAATAGCTCCCACAGGAAAGCAGCTGCAAATGTGACACCGTGCTGGCTGATAGACTGCATGGAGACCTACTTACTACTGTAGCTGGGGTCTGCCTTCCTGCTTTCTTGTAGCTCCCATACTCAGCGATATACCTTAACAGACACATGTATTTTTTCAATGGGAGCTGAGGAGAAAAACTGTGGTATTGAAGATAGCTCCCACAGGAAAGCAGCTGCAAATGTGACACCGTGCTGGCTGATAGACTGCATGGGGACCTACTGACTACTGCAGCTGGGGTCTGCCTTCCTGCTTTCTTGTAGCTCCCATACTCAGTGGTATACCTTAACAAACACATTTATTTTTTCAATGGGAGCTGAACAGAAAAAGTGTGGTATTGAAGATAGCTCCCTCATGAAAGCAGCTGCAAATGTGGCACTGTGATGGCTGATAAACTGCATGGAGAACTACTTACTACTGTAGCTGGGGTCTGCCTTCCTGCTTTCTTGTAGCTCTGATACTCAGTGGTATAACTTCACAGACACATGTATTTTTTCAATGGGAGCTGAGGAGAAAAAGTGTGTTATTGAAGATAGCTCCCACAGGAAAGGAGCTGCAAATGTGACACCGTGCTGGCTGATAGAGTGCATGGGGACCTACTTACTACTGTAGCTGGGGTCTGCCTTCCTGCTTTCTTGTAGCTCCGATACTCAGCGGTATAACTTAACAGACACATGTATTTTTTCAATGGGAGCTGAGGAGAAAAAGTGTGGTATTGAAGATAGCTCCCACAGGAAAGCAGTTGCAAATGTGACACCGTGCTGGCTGATAGACTGCATGGGAACCTACTGACTACTGTAGCTGGGGTCTGTCTTCCTGCTTTCTTGTAGCTCCCATACTCAGTGGCATAACTTAACAGACACATGTATTTTTTCAATGGGAGCTGAGGAGAAAAAGTGTGGTATTGAAGATAGCTCCCACAGGAAAGCAGCTGAAAATGTGACACCGTGCTGGCTGATAGACTGCATGGGGACCTACTTACTACTGTAGCTGGGGTCTGCCTTCCTACTTTCTTATAGCTCCATACTCAGTGGCATAACTTAACAGACAAAATGTATTTTTTTCAATGGGAGCTGAGGAGAAAAAGTGTGGTATTGAAGATAGCTCCCTCATGAAAGCAGCTGCAAATGTGGCACCGTGCTGGCTGATAAACTGCATGGAGACCTACTTACTACTGTAGCTGGGGTCTGCCTTCCTGCTTTCTTGTAGCTCTGATACTCAGTGGTATAACTTCACAGACACATGTACTTTTTCAATGGGAGCTGAGGAGAAAAAGTGTGGTATTGAAGATAGCTCCCACAGGAAAGCAGCTGCAAATGTGACACCGTGCTGGCTGATAGACTGCATGGGAACCTACTTACTACAGTAGCTGGGGTCTGCCTTCCTGCTTTCTTGTAGTTCCCATAGTGAGTGGTATAACTTAACATACACACGTATTTTTTCAAAGGGAGCTGAGGATAAAAACTGTGGTATTGAAGATAGCTCCCACAGGAAAGCAGCTGCAAATGTGACACCGTGCTGGCTGATAGACTGCATGGGGACCTACTGACTACTGTAGCTGGGGTCTGCCTTCCTGCTTTCTTGTAGCTCCCATACTCAGTGGCATAACTTAACAGACACATGTATTTTTTCAATGGGAGCTGAGGAGAAAAAGTGTGGTATTGAAGATAGCTCCCACAGGAAAGCAGCTGCAAATGTGACACCGTGCTGGCTGATAGACTGCATGGGGACCTACTTACTACTGTAGCTGGGGTCTGCCTTCCTGCTTTCTTGTAGTTCCCATACTCAGCGCTATACCTTAACAGACACATGTATTTTTTCAATAGGAGCTGAGGAGAGAAACTATGGCATTGAAGATAGCTCCCACAGGAAAGCAGTTGCAAATGTGACACCATGCTGGCTGATAGACTGCATGGGGACCTAGTTAATACTGTAGCTGGGGTCTGCCTTCCTGCTTTCTTGTAGCTCCCATACTCAGTGGCATAACTTAACAGACAAAATGTATTTTTTTCAATGGGAGCTGAACAGAAAACGTGTGGTATTGAAGATAGCTCCCACAGGAAAGGAGCTGCAAATGTGACACCGTGCTGGCTGATAGACTGCATGGGGACCTACTGACTACTGTAGCTGGGGTCTGCCTTCCTGCTTTCTTGTAGCTCCCATACTTAGAGGTATAATTTAACAGACAAAATGTATTTTATTCAACGGGAGCTGAACAGAAAAAGTGTGGTATTGAAGATAGCTCCCACAGGAAAGGAGCTGCAAATGTGACACCGTGCTGGCTGATAGACTGCATGGGGACCTATTTACTACTGTAGCTGGGGTCTGCCTTCCTGCTTTCTTGCAGCTCCCATACTCAGTGGTATACCTTAACAGACACATGTATTTTTTCAATGGGAGCTGAGGAGAAAAAGTGTGGTATTGAATATAGCTCCCACAGGAAAGCAGCTGCAAATGTGACACCGTGCTGGCTGATAGAGTGCATGGGGACCTACTTACTACTGTAGCTGGGGTCTGCCTTCCTGCTTTCTTGTAGCTCCGATACTCAACGGTATAACTTAACAGACACATGTATTTTTTCAATGGGAGCTGAGGAGAAAAAGTGTGGTATTGAAGATAGCTCCCACAGGAAAGCAGCTGCAAATGTGACACCGTGCTGGCTGATAGACTGCATGGGGACCTACTGACTACTGTAGCTGGGGTCTGTCTTCCTGCTTTCTTGTAGCTCCCATACTCACTTTTATACATTAACAAACAAAATGTATTTTTCCAATGGGAGTTGAACAGAAAAAGTGTGGTATTGAAGATAGCTCCCACAGGAAAGCAGCTGCAAGTGTGACACCGTGCTGGCTGATAGACTGCATGGGGACCTACTTACTACTGTAGCTGGGGTCTGCCTTCCTGCTTTCTTTTAGTTCCCCTAGTGACTGGCATAACTTAACATACACACGTATTTTTTCAAAGGGAGCTGAGGATAAAAACTGTGGTATTGAAGATAGCTCCCACAGGAAAGGAGCTGCAAATGTGACACCGTGCTGGCTGATAGACTGCATGGGGACCTACTTACTACTGTAGCTGGGGTCTGCCTTCCTGTTTTCTTGTAGCTCCCATACTCAGCGGTATACCTTAACACACACATGTATTTTTTCAATGAGAGCTGAGGAGAAAAACTATGGCATTGAAGATAGCTCCCACAGGAAAGCAGTTGCAAATGTGACACCATGCTGGCTGATAGACTGCATGGGGACCTAGTTAATACTGTAGCTGGGGTCTGCCTTGCTGCTTTCTTGTAGCTCCCATACTCAGTGGCATAACTTAACAGACAAAATGTATTTTTTCAATGGGAGCTGAACAGAAAAAGTGTGGTATTGAAGATAGCTCCCACAGGAAAGCAGCTGCAAATGTGACACCGTGCTGGCTGATAGACTGCATGGGGACCTACTTACTACTGTAGCAGGGGTCTGCCTTCCTGCTTTCTTGTAGCTCCCATGCTCAGTGGCATAACTTAACAGACACATGTATTTTTTCAAAGGGAGATGAGGATAAAAGCTGTGGTATTGAAGATAGCTCCCACAGGAAAGCAGCTGCAAATGTGACACCGTGCTGGCTGATAGACTGTATGGGGACCTACTTACTACTGTAGCTGGGGTCTGCCTTCCTGCTTTCTTGTAGCTCCCATACTCAGTGGTATACTTAAACAAACACATGTATTTTTTCAATGGGAGCAGAACAGAAAAAGTGTGGTATTGAAGATAGCTCCCACAGGAAAGCAGCTGCAAATGTGACACCGTGCTGGCTGATAGACTGTATGGGGACCTACTTACTACTGTAGCTGGGGTCTGTCTTCCTGCTTTCTTGTAGCTCCCATACTCAGTTTTATACATTAACAAACACACGTATTTTTCAATGGGAGCTGCGGAGAACAAGTGTGGTATTGAAGATAGCTCCCACAGGAAAGCAGCTGCAAGTGTGACACCGTGCTGGCTGATAGACTGCATGGGGACCTACTTACTACTGTAGCTGGGGTCTGCCTTCCTGCTTTCTTGTATCCCCATACTCAGCTGTATACGTTAACAAACACATGTATTTTATTCAATGGGAGCTGAACAGAACAAGTGTGGTATTGAAGATAGCTCCCACAGGAAAGCAGCTGCAAATGTGACACCGTGCTGGCTGATAGACTGCATGGGGACCTACTTACTACTGTAGCTGGGGTCTGCCTTCCTGCTTTCTTTTAGCTCCCATACTCAGTTTTATACATTAACAAACACACGTATTTTTTCAAAGGGAGCTGAGGATAAAAACTGTGGTATTGAAGATAGCTCCCACAGGAAAGCAGCTGCAAATCTGACACCGTGCTGGCTGATAGACTGCATGGGGACCTACTGACTACTGTAGCTGGGGTCTGCCTTCCTGCTTTCTTGTAGCTCCCATACTCAGTGGCATAACTTAACAGACACATGTATTTTTTCAATGGGAGCTGAGGAGAAAAAGTGTGGTATTGAAGGTAGCTCCTACAGGAAAGCAGCTGCAAATGTGACACCGTGCTGGCTGATAGACTGCATGGGGACCTACTTACTACTGTAGCTGGGGTCTGCCTTCCTCCTTTCTTGTAGTTCCCATACTCAGCGCTATACCTTAACAGACACATGTATTTTTTCAATAGGAGCTGAGGAGAGAAACTATGGCATTGAAGATAGCTCCCACAGGAAAGCAGTTGCAAATGTGACACCATGCTGGCTGATAGACTGCATGGGGACCTAGTTAATACTGTAGCTGGGGTCTGCCTTCCTGCTTTCTTGTAGCTCCCATACTCAGTGGCATAACTTAACAGACAAAATGTATTTTTTTCAATGGGAGCTGAACAGAAAACGTGTGGTATTGAAGATAGCTCCCACAGGAAAGGAGCTGCAAATGTGACACCGTGCTGGCTGATAGACTGCATGGGGACCTACTGACTACTGTAGCTGGGGTCTGCCTTCCTGCTTTCTTGTAGCTCCCATACTTAGAGGTATAATTTAACAGACAAAATGTATTTTATTCAACGGGAGCTGAACAGAAAAAGTGTGGTATTGAAGATAGCTCCCACAGGAAAGGAGCTGCAAATGTGACACCGTGCTGGCTGATAGACTGCATGGGGACCTATTTACTACTGTAGCTGGGGTCTGCCTTCCTGCTTTCTTGCAGCTCCCATACTCAGTGGTATACCTTAACAGACACATGTATTTTTTCAATGGGAGCTGAGGAGAAAAAGTGTGGTATTGAAGATAGCTCCCACAGGAAAGCAGCTGCAAATGTGACACCGTGCTGGCTGATAGACTGCCTGGGGACCTACTTACTACTGTAGCTGCGGTCTGCCTTCCTGCTTTCTTGTAGCTCCGATACTCAACGGTATAACTTAACAGACACATGTATTTTTTCAATGGGAGCTGAGGAGAAAAAGTGTGGTATTGAAGATAGCTCCCACAGGAAAGCAGCTGCAAATGTGACACCGTGCTGGCTGATAGACTGCATGGGGACCTACTGACTACTGTAGCTGGGGTCTGTCTTCCTGCTTTCTTGTAGCTCCCATACTCAGTTTTATACATTAACAAACACATGTATTTTTTCAATGGGACCTGAGGAGAAAAAGTGTGGTATTGAAGATAGCTCCCACAGGAAAGCAGCTGCAAATGTGACACCGTGCTGGCTGATAGACTGCATGGGGACCTACTTACTACTGTAGCTGGGGTCTGCCTTCCTGCTTTCTTGTAGCTCCATACTCAGTGGCATAACTTAACAGACAAAATGTATTTTTTTCAATGGGAGCTGAGGAGAAAAAGTGTGGTATTGAAGATAGCTCCCTCATGAAAGCAGCTGCAAATGTGGCACCGTGCTGGCTGATAAACTGCATGGAGACCTACTTACTACTGTAGCTGGGGTCTGCCTTCCTGCTTTCTTGTAGCTCTGATACTCAGTGGTATAACTTCACAGACACATGTATTTTTTCAATGGGAGCTGAGGAGAAAAAGTGTGGTATTGAAGATAGCTCCCACAGGAAAGCAGCTGCAAATGTGACACCGTGCTGGCTGATAGACTGCATGGGGACCTACTTACTACAGTAGCTGGGGTCTGCCTTCCTGCTTTCTTGTAGTTCCCATAGTGAGTGGTATAACTTAACATACACACGTATTTTTTCAAAGGGAGCTGAGGATAAAAACTGTGGTATTGAAGATAGCTCCCACAGGAAAGCAGCTGCAAATGTGACACCGTGCTGGCTGATAGACTGCATGGGGACCTACTGACTAGTGTAGCTGGGGTCTGCCTTCCTGCTTTCTTGTAGCTCCCATACTCAGTGGCATAACTTAACAGACACATGTATTTTTTCAATGGGAGCTGAGGAGAAAAAGTGTGGTATTGAAGATAGCTCCCACAGGAAAGCAGCTGCAAATGTGACACCGTGCTGGCTGATAGACTGCATGGGGACCTATTTACTACTGTAGCTGGGGTCTGCCTTCCTGCTTTCTTGCAGCTCCCATACTCAGTGGTATACCTTAACAGACACATGTATTTTTTCAATGGGAGCTGAGGAGAAAAAGTGTGGTATTGAAGATAGCTCCCTCATGAAAGCAGCTGCAAATGTGACACCGTGCTGGCTGATAGAGTGCATGGGGACCTACTTACTACTGTAGCTGGGGTCTGCCTTCCTGCTTTCTTGTAGCTCCGATACTCAACGGTATAACTTAACAGACACATGTATTTTTTCAATGGGAGCTGAGGAGAAAAAGTGTTGTATTGAAGATAGCTCCCACAGGAAAGCAGCTGCAAATGTGACACCGTGCTGGCTGATAGACTGCATGGGGACCTACTTAATACTGTAGCTGGGGTCTGCCTTCCTGCTTTCTTGTAGCTCCCATACTCACTTTTATACATTAACAAACAAAATGTATTTTTTCAATGGGAGTTGAACAGAAAAAGTGTGGTATTGAAGATAGCTCCCACAGGAAAGCAGCTGCAAGTGTGACACCGTGCTGGCTGATAGACTGCATGGGGACCTACTTACTACTGTAGCTGGGGTCTGCCTTCCTGCTTTCTTTTAGTTCCCCTAGTGACTGGCATAACTTAACATACACACGTATTTTTTCAAAGGGAGCTGAGGATAAAAACTGTGGTATTGAAGATAGCTCCCACAGGAAAGGAGCTGCAAATGTGACACCGTGCTGGCTGATAGACTGCATGGGGACCTACTTACTACTGTAGCTGGGGTCTGCCTTCCTGTTTTCTTGTAGCTCCCATACTCAGCGGTATACCTTAACACACACATGTATTTTTTCAATGAGAGCTGAGGAGAAAAACTATGGCATTGAAGATAGCTCCCACAGGAAAGCAGTTGCAAATGTGACACCGTGCTGGCTGATAGACTGCATGGGGACCTAGTTAATACTGTAGCTGGGGTCTGCCTTGCTGCTTTCTTGTAGCTCCCATACTCAGTGGCATAACTTAACAGACAAAATGTATTTTTTCAATGGGAGCTGAACAGAAAAAGTGTGGTATTGAAGATAGCTCCCACAGGAAAGCAGCTGCAAATGTGACACCGTGCTGGCTGATAGACTGCATGGGGACCTACTTACTACTGTAGCAGGGGTCTGTCTTCCTGCTTTCTTGTAGCTCCCATGCTCAGTGGCATAACTTAACAGACACATGTATTTTTTCAAAGGGAGATGAGGATAAAAGCTGTGGTATTGAAGATAGCTCCCACAGGAAAGCAGCTGCAAATGTGACACCGTGCTGGCTGATAGACTGTATGGGGACCTACTTACTACTGTAGCTGGGGTCTGCCTTCCTGCTTTCTTGTAGCTCCCATACTCAGTGGTATACTTAAACAAACACATGTATTTTTTCAATGGGAGCAGAACAGAAAAAGTGTGGTATTGAAGATAGCTCCCACAGGAAAGCAGCTGCAAATGTGACACCGTGCTGGCTGATAGACTGTATGGGGACCTACTTACTACTGTAGCTGGGGTCTGTCTTCCTGCTTTCTTGTAGCTCCCATACTCAGTTTTATACATTAACAAACACACGTATTTTTTCAATGGGAGCTGCGGAGAACAAGTGTGGTATTGAAGATAGCTCCCACAGGAAAGCAGCTGCAAGTGTGACACCGTGCTGGCTGATAGACTGCATGGGGACCTACTTACTACTGTAGCTGGGGTCTGCCTTCCTGCTTTCTTGTATCCCCATACTCAGCTGTATACGTTAACAAACACATGTATTTTATTCAATGGGAGCTGAACAGAACAAGTGTGGTATTGAAGATAGCTCCCACAGGAAAGCAGCTGCAAATGTGACACCGTGCTGGCTGATAGACTGTATGGGGACCTACTTACTACTGTAGCTGGGGTCTGCCTTCCTGCTTTCTTTTAGCTCCCATACTCAGTTTTATACATTAACAAACACACGTATTTTTTCAAAGGGAGCTGAGGATAAAAACTGTGGTATTGAAGATAGCTCCCACAGGAAAGCAGCTGCAAATGTGACACCGTGCTGGCTGATAGACTGCATGGGGACCTACTGACTACTGTAGCTGGGGTCTGCCTTCCTGCTTTCTTGTAGCTCCCATACTCAGTGGCATAACTTAACAGACACATGTATTTTTTCAATGGGAGCTGAGGAGAAAAAGTGTGGTATTGAAGGTAGCTCCTACAGGAAAGCAGCTGCAAATGTGACACCGTGCTGGCTGATAGACTGCATGGGGACCTACTTACTACTGTAGCTGGGGTCTGCCTTCCTCCTTTCTTGTAGTTCCCATACTCAGCGCTATACCTTAACAGACACATGTATTTTTTCAATAGGAGCTGAGGAGAGAAACTATGGCATTGAAGATAGCTCCCACAGGAAAGCAGTTGCAAATGTGACACCATGCTGGCTGATAGACTGCATGGGGACCTAGTTAATACTGTAGCTGGGGTCTGCCTTCCTGCTTTCTTGTAGCTCCCATACTCAGTGGCATAACTTAACAGACAAAATGTATTTTTTTCAATGGGAGCTGAACAGAAAACGTGTGGTATTGAAGATAGCTCCCACAGGAAAGGAGCTGCAAATGTGACACCGTGCTGGCTGATAGACTGCATGGGGACCTATTTACTACTGTAGCTGGGGTCTGCCTTCCTGCTTTCTTGCAGCTCCCATACTCAGTGGTATACCTTAACAGACACATGTATTTTTTCAATGGGAGCTGAGGAGAAAAAGTGTGGTATTGAAGATAGCTCCCACAGGAAAGCAGCTGCAAATGTGACACCGTGCTGGCTGATAGACTGCCTGGGGACCTACTTACTACTGTAGCTGCGGTCTGCCTTCCTGCTTTCTTGTAGCTCCGATACTCAACGGTATAACTTAACAGACACATGTATTTTTTCAATGGGAGCTGAGGAGAAAAAGTGTGGTATTGAAGATAGCTCCCACAGGAAAGCAGCTGCAAATGTGACACCGTGCTGGCTGATAGACTGCATGGGGACCTACTGACTACTGTAGCTGGGGTCTGTCTTCCTGCTTTCTTGTAGCTCCCATACTCAGTTTTATACATTAACAAACACATGTATTTTTTCAATGGGACCTGAGGAGAAAAAGTGTGGTATTGAAGATAGCTCCCACAGGAAAGCAGCTGCAAATGTGACACCGTGCTGGCTGATAGACTGCATGGGGACCTACTTACTACTGTAGCTGGGGTCTGCCTTCCTACTTTCTTGTAGCTCCATACTCAGTGGCATAACTTAACAGACAAAATGTATTTTTTTCAATGGGAGCTGAGGAGAAAAAGTGTGGTATTGAAGATAGCTCCCTCATGAAAGCAGCTGCAAATGTGGCACCGTGCTGGCTGATAAACTGCATGGAGACCTACTTACTACTGTAGCTGGGGTCTGCCTTCCTGCTTTCTTGTAGCTCTGATACTCAGTGGTATAACTTCACAGACACATGTATTTTTTCAATGGGAGCTGAGGAGAAAAAGTGTAGTATTGAAGATAGCTCCCACAGGAAAGCAGCTGCAAATGTGACACCGTGCTGGCTGATAGACTGCATGTGGACCTACTTACTACAGTAGCTGGGGTCTGCCTTCCTGCTTTCTTGTAGTTCCCATAGTGAGTGGTATAACTTAACATACACACGTATTTTTTCAAAGGGAGCTGAGGATAAAAACTGTGGTATTGAAGATAGCTCCCACAGGAAAGCAGCTGCAAATGTGACACCGTGCTGGCTGATAGACTGCATGGGGACCTACTGACTAGTGTAGCTGGGGTCTGCCTTCCTGCTTTCTTGTAGCTCCCATACTCAGTGGCATAACTTAACAGACACATGTATTTTTTCAATGGGAGCTGAGGAGAAAAAGTGTGGTATTGAAGATAGCTCCCACAGGAAAGCAGCTGCAAATGTGACACCGTGCTGGCTGATAGACTGCATGGGGACCTATTTACTACTGTAGCTGGGGTCTGCCTTCCTGCTTTCTTGCAGCTCCCATACTCAGTGGTATACCTTAACAGACACATGTATTTTTTCAATGGGAGCTGAGGAGAAAAAGTGTGGTATTGAAGATAGCTCCCTCATGAAAGCAGCTGCAAATGTGACACCGTGCTGGCTGATAGAGTGCATGGGGACCTACTTACTACTGTAGCTGGGGTCTGCCTTCCTGCTTTCTTGTAGCTCCGATACTCAACGGTATAACTTAACAGACACATGTATTTTTTCAATGGGAGCTGAGGAGAAAAAGTGTTGTATTGAAGATAGCTCCCACAGGAAAGCAGCTGCAAATGTGACACCGTGCTGGCTGATAGACTGCATGGGGACCTACTGACTACTGTAGCTGGGGTCTGTCTTCCTACTTTCTTGTAGCTCCCATACTCAGTGGCATAACTTAACAGACAAAATGTATTTTTTTCAATGGGAGCTGAGGAGAAAAAGTGTAGTATTGAAGATAGCTCCCTCATGAAAGCAGCTGCAAATGTGGCACCGTGCTGGCTGATAGACTGCATGGGGACCTACTGACTACTGTAGCTGGGGTCTGTCTTCCTGCTTTCTTGTAGCTCCCATACTCAGCGGTATAATTTAACAGACAAAATGTATTTTATTCAATGGGAACTGAACAGAAAAAGTGTTGTATTGAAGATAGCTCCCACAGGAAAGGAGCTGCAAATGTGACACCGTGCTGGCTGATAGACTGCATGGGGACCTACTTACTACTGTAGCTGGGGTCTGCCTTGCTGCTTTCTTGTAGCTCCCATACTCAGTGGCATAACTTAACAGACAAAATGTATTTTTTCAATGGGAGCTGAACAGAAAAAGTGTGGTATTGAAGATAGCTCCCACAGGAAAGCAGCTGCAAATGTGACACCGTGCTGGCTGATAGACTGCATGGGGACCTACTTACTACTGTAGCAGGGGTCTGCCTTCCTGCTTTCTTGTAGCTCCCATGCTCAGTGGCATAACTTAACAGACACATGTATTTTTTCAAAGGGAGATGAGGATAAAAGCTGTGGTATTGAAGATAGCTCCCACAGGAAAGCAGCTGCAAATGTGACACCGTGCTGGCTGATAGACTGTATGGGGACCTACTTACTACTGTAGCTGGGGTCTGTCTTCCTACTTTCTTGTAGCTCCCATACTCAGTGGCATAACTTAACAGACAAAATGTATTTTTTTCAATGGGAGCTGAGGAGAAAAAGTGTGGTATTGAAGATAGCTCCCTCATGAAAGCAGCTGCAAATGTGGCACCGTGCTGGCTGATAGACTGCATGGGGACCTACTGACTACTGTAGCTGGGGTCTGTCTTCCTGCTTTCTTGTAGCTCCCATACTCAGCGGTATAATTTAACAGACAAAATGTATTTTATTCAATGGGAACTGAACAGAAAAAGTGTGGTATTGAAGATAGCTCCCACAGGAAAGGAGCTGCAAATGTGACACCGTGCTGGCTGATAGACTGCATGGGGACCTACTTACTACTGTAGCTGGGGTCTGCCTTCCTGCTTTCTTGTAGCTCCCATAGTGAGTGGTATAACTTAACATACACACGTATTTTTTCAAAGGGAGCTGAGGATAAAAACTGTGGTATTGAAGATAGCTCCCACAGGAAAGCAGCTGCAAATGTGACACCGTGCTGGCTGATAGACTGCATGGGGACCTACTGACTAGTGTAGCTGGGGTCTGCCTTCCTGCTTTCTTGTAGCTCCCATACTCAGTGGCATAACTTAACAGACACATGTATTTTTTCAATGGGAGCTGAGGAGAAAAAGTGTGGTATTGAAGATAGCTCCCACAGGAAAGCAGCTGCAAATGTGACACCGTGCTGGCTGATAGACTGCATGGGGACCTATTTACTACTGTAGCTGGGGTCTGCCTTCCTGCTTTCTTGCAGCTCCCATACTCAGTGGTATACCTTAACAGACACATGTATTTTTTCAATGGGAGCTGAGGAGAAAAAGTGTGGTATTGAAGATAGCTCCCACAGGAAAGCAGCTGCAAATGTGACACCGTGCTGGCTGATAGAGTGCATGGGGACCTACTTACTACTGTAGCTGGGGTCTGCCTTCCTGCTTTCTTGTAGCTCCGATACTCAACGGTATAACTTAACAGACACATGTATTTTTTCAATGGGAGCTGAGGAGAAAAAGTGTTGTATTGAAGATAGCTCCCACAGGAAAGCAGCTGCAAATGTGACACCGTGCTGGCTGATAGACTGCATGTGGACCTACTGACTACTGTAGCTGGGGTCTGTCTTCCTACTTTCTTGTAGCTCCCATACTCAGTGGCATAACTTAACAGACAAAATGTATTTTTTTCAATGGGAGCTGAGGAGAAAAAGTGTATTATTGAAGATAGCTCCCTCATGAAAGCAGCTGCAAATGTGGCACCGTGCTGGCTGATAGACTGCATGGGGACCTACTGACTACTGTAGCTGGGGTCTGTCTTCCTGCTTTCTTGTAGCTCCCATACTCAGCGGTATAATTTAACAGACAAAATGTATTTTATTCAATGGGAACTGAACAGAAAAAGTGTTGTATTGAAGATAGCTCCCACAGGAAAGGAGCTGCAAATGTGACACCGTGCTGGCTGATAGACTGCATGGGGACCTACTTACTACTGTAGCTGGGGTCTGCCTTCCTGCTTTCTTGTAGCTCCCATACTCAGCGGTATACCTTAACAGATACATGTATTTTTTCAATGGGAGCTGAGGAGAAAAAGTGTGGTATTGAAGATAGCTCCCACAGGAAAGCAGTTGCAAATGTGACACCGCGCTGGCTGATAGACTGCACGGGGACCTACTTACTAATGTAGCTGGGGTCTGCCTTCCTGCTTTCTTGTAGCTCCAATACTCAGCGGTATACCTTAACAGACACACGTATTTTTTCAATGGGAGCTGAGGAGAAAAAGTGTGGTATTGAAGATAGCTCCCACAGGAAAGCAGCTGCAAATGTGACACCGTGCTGGCTGATAGACTGCATGGGGACCTACTTACTACTGTAGCTGGGGTCTGCCTTCCTGCTTTCTTGTAGCTCCCATACTCAGCGGTATAATTTAATAGACAAAATGTATTTTATTCAATGGGAGCTGAACAGAAAAACTGTGGTATTGAAGGTAGCTCCCACAGGAAAGCAGCTGCAAATGTGACACCGTGCTGGCTGATAGACTGCATGGGAACCTACTTCCTACAGTAGCTGGGGTCTGCCTTCCTGCTTTCTTTTAGTTCCCCTAGTGACTGGCATAACTTAACATACACACGTATTTTTTCAAAGGGAGCTGAGGATAAAAACTGTGGTATTGAAGATAGCTCCCACAGGAAAGGAGCTGCAAATGTGACACCGTGCTGGCTGATAGACTGCATGGGGACCTACTTACTACTGTAGCTGGGGTCTGCCTTCCTGTTTTCTTGTAGCTCCCATACTCAGCGGTATACCTTAACACACACATGTATTTTTTCAATGAGAGCTGAGGAGAAAAACTATGGCATTGAAGATAGCTCCCACAGGAAAGCAGTTGCAAATGTGACACCGTGCTGGCTGATAGACTGCATGGGGACCTAGTTAATACTGTAGCTGGGGTCTGCCTTGCTGCTTTCTTGTAGCTCCCATACTCAGTGGCATAACTTAACAGACAAAATGTATTTTTTCAATGGGAGCTGAACAGAAAAAGTGTGGTATTGAAGATAGCTCCCACAGGAAAGCAGCTGCAAATGTGACACCGTGCTGGCTGATAGACTGCATGGGGACCTACTTACTACTGTAGCAGGGGTCTGCCTTCCTGCTTTCTTGTAGCTCCCATGCTCAGTGGCATAACTTAACAGACACATGTATTTTTTCAAAGGGAGATGAGGATAAAAGCTGTGGTATTGAAGATAGCTCCCACAGGAAAGCAGCTGCAAATGTGACACCGTGCTGGCTGATAGACTGTATGGGGACCTACTTACTACTGTAGCTGGGGTCTGTCTTCCTACTTTCTTGTAGCTCCCATACTCAGTGGCATAACTTAACAGACAAAATGTATTTTTTTCAATGGGAGCTGAGGAGAAAAAGTGTGGTATTGAAGATAGCTCCCTCATGAAAGCAGCTGCAAATGTGGCACCGTGCTGGCTGATAGACTGCATGGGGACCTACTGACTACTGTAGCTGGGGTCTGTCTTCCTGCTTTCTTGTAGCTCCCATACTCAGCGGTATAATTTAACAGACAAAATGTATTTTATTCAATGGGAGCTGAGGAGAAAAAGTGTGGTATTGAAGATAGCTCCCACAGGAAAGGAGCTGCAAATGTGACACCGTGCTGGCTGATAGACTGCATGGGGACCTACTTACTACTGTAGCTGGGGTCTGCCTTCCTGCTTTCTTGTAGCTCCCATACTCAGCGGTATACCTTAACAGATACATGTATTTTTTCAATGGGAGCTGAGGAGAAAAATTGTGGTATTGAAGATAGCTCCCACAGGAAAGCAGTTGCAAATGTGACACCGTGCTGGCTGATAGACTGCACGGGGACCTACTTACTAATGTAGCTGGGGTCTGCCTTCCTGCTTTCTTGTAGCTCCCATACTCAGCGGTATACCTTAACAGACACACGTATTTTTTCAATGGGAGCTGAGGAGAAAAAGTGTGGTATTGAAGATAGCTCCCACAGGAAAGCAGCTGCAAATGTGACACCGTGCTGGCTGATAGACTGCATGGGGATCTACTTACTACTGTAGCTGGGGTCTGCCTTCCTGCTTTCTTGTAGCTCCCATACTCACTTTTATACATTAACAAACAAAATGTATTTTTTCAATGGGAGCTGAGGAGAAAAAGTGTGGTATTGAAGATAGCTCCCACAGGAAAGCAGCTGCAAGTGTGACACCGTGCTGGCTGATAGACTGCATGGGGACCTACTTACTACTGTAGCTGGGGTCTGCCTTCCTGCTTTCTTGTAGCTCCCATACTCAGCGGTATAATTTAACAGACAAAATGTATTTTATTCAATGGGAGCTGAACAGAAAAACTGTGGTATTGAAGGTAGCTCCCACAGGAAAGCAGCTGCAAATGTGACACCGTGCTGGCTGATAGACTGCATGGGAACCTACTTCCTACAGTAGCTGGGGTCTGCCTTCCTGCTTTCTCTTAGTTCCCCTAGTGACTGGCATAACTTAACATACACACGTATTTTTTCAAAGGGAGCTGAGGATAAAAACTGTGGTATTGAAGATAGCTCCCACAGGAAAGGAGCTGCAAATGTGACACCGTGCTGGCTGATAGACTGCATGGGGACCTACTTACTACTGTAGCTGGGGTCTGCCTTCCTGTTTTCTTGTAGCTCCCATACTCAGCGGTATACCTTAACACACACATGTATTTTTTCAATGAGAGCTGAGGAGAAAAACTATGGCATTGAAGATAGCTCCCACAGGAAAGCAGTTGCAAATGTGACACCGTGCTGGCTGATAGACTGCATGGGGACCTAGTTAATACTGTAGCTGGGGTCTGCCTTGCTGCTTTCTTGTAGCTCCCATACTCAGTGGCATAACTTAACAGACAAAATGTATTTTTTCAATGGGAGCTGAACAGAAAAAGTGTGGTATTGAAGATAGCTCCCACAGGAAAGCAGCTGCAAATGTGACACCGTGCTCGTTGATAGACTGCATGGGGACCTACTTACTACTGTAGCTGGGGTCTGCCTTCCTGCTTTCTTGTAGCTCCCATGCTCAGTGGCATAACTTAACAGACACATGTATTTTTTCAAAGGGAGATGAGGATAAAAGCTGTGGTATTGAAGATAGCTCCCACAGGAAAGCAGCTGCAAATGTGACACCGTGCTGGCTGATAGACTGTATGGGGACCTACTTACTACTGTAGCTGGGGTCTGCCTTCCTGCTTTCTTGTAGCTCCCATACTCAGTGGTATACTTAAACAAACACATGTATTTTTTCAATGGGAGCAGAACAGAAAAAGTGTGGTATTGAAGATAGCTCCCACAGGAAAGCAGCTGCAAATGTGACACCGTGCTGGCTGATAGACTGTATGGGGACCTACTTACTACTGTAGCTGGGGTCTGTCTTCCTGCTTTCTTGTAGCTCCCATACTCAGTTTTATACATTAACAAACACACGTATTTTTTCAATGGGAGCTGCGGAGAACAAGTGTGGTATTGAAGATAGCTCCCACAGGAAAGCAGCTGCAAGTGTGACACCGTGCTGGCTGATAGACTGCATGGGGACCTACTTACTACTGTAGCTGGGGTCTGCCTTCCTGCTTTCTTGTAGCTCCCATACTCAGCTGTATACGTTAACAAACACATGTATTTTATTCAATGGGAGCTGAACAGAAAAAGTGTGGTATTGAAGATAGCTCCCACAGGAAAGCAGCTGCAAATGTGACACCGTGCTGGCTGATAGACTGCATGGGGACTTACTTACTACTGTAGCTGGGGTCTGCCTTCCTGCTTTCTTTAAGCTCCCATACTCACTTTTATACATTAACAAACACATGTATTTTTTCAATGGGAGCAGAACAGAAAAAGTGTGGTATTGAAGATAGCTCCCACAGGAAAGCAGCTGCAAATGTGACACCGTGCTGGCTGATAGACTGCATGGGGACCTACTTACTACTGTAGCTGGAGTCTGCCTTCCTGCCTTCTTGTAGCTCCCATACTCAACGATATAATTTAACAGACAAAATGTATTTTATTCAATGGGAGCTGAACAGAAAAAGTGTGGTATTGAAGATAGCTCCCACAGGAAAGCAGCTGCAAATGTGGCACCGTGCTGGCTGATAGACTGCATGGGGACTTACTACTGTAGCTGGGGTCTACCTTCCTGCTTTCTTGTAGCTCCCATACTCAGTTTTATACATTAACAAACACATGTATTTTTTCAATGGGAGCTGAGGAGAAAAAGTGTGGTATTGAAGATAGCTCCCACAGGAAAGCAGCTGCAAATGTGATACCGTGCTGGCTGATAGACTGCATGGGGACCTACTTACTACTGTAGCTGGGGTCTGCCTTCCTGCTTTCTTGTAGCTCCCATACTCAGCGGTATAACTTAACAGACACATGTATTTTTTCAATGGGAGCTGAGGAGAAAAAGTGTGGTATTGAAGATAGCTCCCACAGGAAAGCAGCTGCAAATGTGACACCGTGCTGGCTGATAGACTGCATGGGGACCTACTTACTACTGTAGCTGGGGTCTGCCTTCCTGCTTTCTTGTAGCTCCCATACTCAGCGGTATAATTTAACAGACAAAATGTATTTTATTCAATGGGAGCTGAACAGAAAAACTGTGGTATTGAAGATAGCTCCCACAGGAAAGGAGCTGCAAATGTGGCACCGTGCTGGCTGATAGACTGCATGGGGACCTACTTACTACTGTAGCTGGGGTCTGCCTTCCTGTTTTCTTGTAGCTCCCATACTCAGCGGCATAACTTAACAGACAAAATGTATTTTATTCAATGGGAGCTGAGGAGAAAAAGTGTGGTATTGAAGATAGCTCCTACATAAAAGCAGCTACAAATGTGGCACCGTGCTGGCTGATAGACTGCATGGGGACCTACTTACTACTGTAGCTGGGGTCTGCCTTCCTGCTTTCTTGTAGCTCCCATATTCAGTGGTATACCTTTACAGACACATGTATTTTTAAAATGGGAGCTGAGGAGAAAAACTGTGGTATTTAAGATAGCTCCCACAGGAAAGCAGTTGCAAATGTGACACCGTGCTGGCTGATAGACTGCATGGGGACCTACTTACTACTGTAGCTGGGGTCTGCCTTGCTGCTTTCTTGTAGCTCCCATACTCAGTGGCATAACTTAACAGACACATGTATTTTTTCAATGGGAGCTGAACAGAAAAACTGTGGTATTGAAGATAGCTCCCACAGGAAAGCAGCTGCAAATGTGACACCGTGCTGGCTGATAGACTGCATGGGGACCTACTTACTACTGCAGCTGGGGTATGCCTTCCTGCTTTCTTGTAGCTCCCATACTCAGTGGCATAACTTAACCGACACATGTACTTTTCCAAACGAATCTGAGGATAAAAACTGTGGTATTGAAGATAGCTCCCACAGGAAAGCAGCTGCAAATGTGACACCGTGCTGGCTGATAGACTGCCTGGGGACCTACTTACTACTGTAGCTGCGGTCAGCCTTCCTGCTTTCTTCTAGCTCCCATACTCAGTTTTATACATTAACAAACAAAATGTATTTTTTCATAGGGAACTGAACAGAAAAAGTATGGTATTGAAGATAGCTCCCACAGGAAAGAAGCTGCAAGTGTGACACCGTGCTGGCTGATAGACTGCATGGGGACCTACTTACTACTATAGCTGTGGTCTGCCTTCCTACTTTCTTGTAACTACCATACTCAGTGGCATAACTTAACAGACACATGTATTTTTTCAATGGGAGCTGAGGAGAAAAAGTGTGGTATTGAAGATAGCTCCCACAGGAAAGCAGCTCCAAATGTGACACCGTGATGGCTGATAGACTGCATGGGGACCTACTTACTTCTGTAGCTGGGGTGTGCCGTCCTGCTTTCTTGTAGCTCCCATACTCAGTGGCATAACTTAACAGACACATGTATTTTTTCAATGGGAGCTGAGGAGAAAAAGTGTGGTATTGAAGATAGCTCCCACAGGAAAGCAGCTCCAAATGTGACACCGTGCTGGCTGATAGACTGCATGGGGACCTACTGACTACTGTAGCTGGGGTCTGCCTTCCTGCTTTCTTGTAGCTCCCATACTAAGTGGCATAACTTAACATAAATATGTATTTTTTCAAAGGGAGCTGAGGAGAAAAAGTGTGGTATTGAAGATAGCTCTCACAGGAAAGCAGCTGCAAATGTGACACCGTGCTGGCTGATAGACTGCATGGGGACCTACTTACTACTGTAGCTGGGGTCTGCCTTCCTGCTTTCTTGTAGCTCCCATACTCAGCGGTATAACTTAACAGACACATGTATTTTTTCAAAGGGAGCTGAGGAGAAAAAGTGTGGTATTGAAGATAGCTCCCACAGGAAAGCAGATGCAAATGTGACACCGTGCTGGCTGATAGACTGCATGGGGACCTACTGACTACTGTAGCTGGGGTCTGCCTTCCTGCTTTCTTGTAGCTCCCATACTCAGCGGTATAATTTAACAGACAAAATGTATTTTATTCAATGGGAGCTGAACAGAAAAAGTGTGGTATTGAAGATAGCTCCCACAGGAAAGGAGCTGCAAATGTGACACCGTGCTGGCTGATAGACTGCATGGGGACCTACTTACTACTGTAGCTGGGGTCTGCCTTCCTGCTTTCTTGTAGCTCCCATATTCAGTGGTATACCTTAACAGACACTGTATTTTTTCAATGGGAGCTGAGGAGAAAAAGTGTGGTATTGAAGATAGCTCCCACAGGAAAGCAGCTGCAAATGTGACACCGTGCTGGCTGATAGACTGCATGGGGACCTACTTACTACTGTAGCTGGGGTCTGCCTTCCTGCTTTCCTATAGCTCCCATACACAGCGGTATTCCTTGACAGACACATGTATTTTTTCAATGGGAGCTGAGGAGAAAAACTGTGGTATTGCAGATAGCTCCCACAGGAAAGCAGTTGCAAATGTGACACCGTGCTGGCTGATAGACTTCATGGGGACCTACTTACTACTGTAGCTGGGGTCTGCCTTGCTGTTTTCTTGTAGCTCCCATACTCAGTGGCATAAGTTAACAGACACATGTATTTTTTCAATGGGAGCTGAGGATAAAAAGTGTGGTATTGAAGATAGCTCCCCAGGAAAGCAGCTGCAAATGTGACACCGTGCTGGCTGATAGAGTGCACGGGGACCTGCTTACTACTGTAGCTGGGGTCTGCCTTCCTGCTTTCTTGTAGCTCCCATACTCAGTGGCATAACTTAACATACACATGTATTTTTTCAAAGGGAGCTGAGTATAAAAACTGTGGTATTGAAGATAGCTCCCACAGGAAAGCAGCTGCAAATGTGAAACCGTGCTGGCTGGTAGACTGCATGGGGACCTACTTACTACTGTAGCTGGGGTCTGCCTTCCTGCTTTCTTGTAGCTCCCATACTCATTGGCATAACTTAACAGACACATGTACTTTTCCAAACGAATCTGAGGATAAAAACTGTGGTATTGAAGATAGCTCCCACAGGAAAGCAGCTGCAAATGTGACACCGTGCTGGCTGATAGACTGCATGGGGACCTACTTACTGCTGTAGCTGGGGTCTGCCTTCCTGCTTTCTTGTAACTACCATACTCAGTGGCATAACTTAACAGACACATGTATTTTTTCAATGGGAGCTGAGGAGAAAAAGTCTGGTATTGAAGATAGCTCCCACAGGAAAGCAGCTGCAAATGTGACACCGTGCTGGCTGATAGACTGCATGGGGACCTACTTACTACTTTAGCTGAGGTCTGTCGTACTGCTTTCTTGTAGCTCCCATACTCAGCGGTATACTTTAACAGACAAAATGTATTTTAGTCAATGGGAGCTTAACAGAAAAACTGTGGTATTGAAGATAGCTCCCACAGGAAAGCAGCTGCAAATGTGACACCGTGCTGGCTGATAGACTGTATGGGGACCTACTGACTACTGTAACTGGGGTCTGTCTTCCTGCTTTCTTGTAGCTCCCATACTGAGTTTTATACATTAACAAACACATGTATTTTTTCAATGGGAGCTGAGGAGAAAAAGTGTGGTATTGAAGATAGCTCCCACAGGAAAGCAGCTGCAAATGTGACACCGTGCTCGTTGATAGACTGCATGGGGACCTACTTACTACTGTAGCTGGGGTCTGCCTTCCTGCTTTCTTGTACCTCCCATGCTCAGTGGCATAACTTAACAGACACATGTATTTTTTCAATGGGAGCTGAGGAGAAAAAGTGTGGTATTGAAGATAGCTCCCACAGGAAAGCAGCTGCAAATGTGACACCGTGCTGGCTGATAGATTGCATGGGGACCTACTTACTACTGTAGCTGGGGTCTGTCTTCCTGCTTTCTTGTAGCTCCCATACTCAGTTTTATACATTAACAAACAAAATGTATTTTATCAATGGGAGCTGAGGAGAAAAAGTGTGGTATTGAAGATAGCTCCCACAGGAAAGAAGCTGCAAGTGTGACACCGTGCTGGCTGATAGACTGCATGAGGACCTACTTACTACTGTAGCCGCGGTCTGCCTTCCTGCTTTCTTGTAGCTCCCATACTCAGTGGCATAACTTAACAGACACATGTATTTTTTCAATGGGAGCAGAACAAAAAAAGTGTGGTATTGAAGATAGCTCCCACAGGAAAGGAGCTGCAAATGTGACACCGTGCTGGCTGATAGACTGCATGGGGACCTACTGACTACTGTAGCTGGGGTCTGCCTTCCTGCTTTCTTGTAGCTCCAATACTCAGTGGCATAACTTAACAGACACATGTATTTTTTCAAAGGGAGCTGAGGAGAAAAAGTGTGGTATTGAAGATAGCTCCCACAGGAAAGCAGCTGCAAATGTGACACCGTGCTGGCTGATAGACTGCCTGGGGACCTACTTACTACTGTAGCTGCGGTCTGCCTTCCTGCTTTCTTGTAGCTCCCATACTAAGTGGCACAACTTAACAGACACATGTATTTTTTCAATGGGAGCTGAGGAGAAAAAGTATGGTATTGAAGATAGCTCCCACAGGAAAGCAGCTGCAAATGTGACACCGTGCTGGCTGATAGACTGCATGGGGACCTACTTACTACTGTAGCTGGGGTCTGCCTTCCTGCTTTCTTGTAGCTCCCATACTCAGTTTTATACATTAACAAACAAAATGTATTTTTTCAATGGGAGCTGAACAGAAAAAGTGTGGTATTGAAGATAGCTCCCACAGGAAAGCAGCTGCAAGTGTGACACCGTGCTGGCTGATAGACTGCATGGGGACCTACTTACTACTGTAGCTGGGGTCTGCCTTCCTGCTTTCTTCTAGCTCTCAAACTCAGTTTTATACATTAATAAACAAAATGTATTTTTTCATAGGGAGCTGAACAGAAAAAGTATTGTATTGAAGATAGCTCCCACAGGAAAGAAGCTGCAAATGTGACACCGTACTGGCTGATAGACTGCATGGGGACCTACTTACTACTGTAGCTGCGCTCTGCCTTCCTGCTTTCTTGTAACTACCATACTCAGTGGCATAACTTAACAGACACATGTATTTTTTCAATGGGAGTTGAGGAGAAAAAGTGTGGTATTGAAGATAGCTCCCACAGGAAAGGAGCTGCAAATGTGACACCGTGATGGCTGATAGACTGCATGGGGACCTACTTACTACTGTAGCTGGGGTCTGCCGTCCTGCTTTCTTGTAGCTCCCATACTCAGTGGTATACCTTAACAAACACATGTATTTTATCAATGGGAGCTGAGGAGAAAAAGTGTGGTATTGAAGATAGCTCCCACAGGAAAGCAGCTGCAAATGTGACACCGTGCTGGCTGATAGACGGCATGGGGACCTACTGACTACTGTAGCTGGGGTCTGCCTTCCTGCTTTCTTGTACCTCCCATGCTCAGTGGCATAACTTAACAGACACATGTGTTTTTTTACAATGGGAGCTGAGGAGAAAAAGTGTGGTATTGAAGATATCTCCCACAGGAAAGGAGCTGCAAATGTGACACCGTGCTGGCTGATAGACTGCATGGGGACCTACTTACTACTGTAGCTGGGGTCTGCCTTCCTGCTTTCTTGTACCTCCCATATTCAGTGGTATACCTTAACAGACAAAATGTATTTTATTCAATGGGAGCTGAACAGAAAAAGAGTGGTATTGAAGATAGCTCCCACAGGAAAGCAGCTGCAAATGTGACACCGTGCTGGCTGATAGACTGCATGGGGACCTACTTACTACTGTAGCTGGGGTCTGCCTTCCTGCTTTCTTGTAGCTCCCATATTCAGTGGCATAACTTAACAGACACAAGTATTTTTTCAAAGGGAGCT
The DNA here is from genome assembly GCF_028858725.1 of Colius striatus. Taxonomy (NCBI): domain Eukaryota; kingdom Metazoa; phylum Chordata; class Aves; order Coliiformes; family Coliidae; genus Colius; species Colius striatus. The sequence goes on along the minus strand of NW_026908523.1, from coordinate 430,574 downwards.
GAGGAGAAAAAGTGTGGTATTGAAGATAGCTCCCACAGGAAAGCAGCTGCAAATGTGACACCGTGCTGGCTGATAGACTGCATGGGGACCTACTTACTACTGTAGCTGGGGTCTGCCTTCCTGCTTTCTTGTAGCTCCCATACTCAGTGGCATAACTTAACAGACACATGTATTTTTTCAATGGGAGCTGAGGAGAAAAAGTGTGGTATTGAAGATAGCTCCCACAGGAAAGCAGCTGCAAATGTGACACCGTGCTGGCTGATAGACTGCATGGGGACCTACTTACTACTGTAGCTGGGGTCTGCCTTCCTGCTTTCTTGAAGCTCCCATACTCAGTGGCATAACTTAAACAGACACATGTATTTTTTCATAGGGAGCTGAACAGAAAAACTGTGGTATTGAAGATAGCTCCCACAGACAAGCAGCTGCAAATGTGACACCGTGCTGGCTGATAGACTGCATGGGGACCTACTTACTACAGTAGCTGGTGTCTGCCTTCCTGCTTTCTTGTAGCTTCCATATTCAGTGGTATACCTTAACAGACACATGTATTTTTTCAATGGGAGCAGAATAGAAAAAGTGTGGTATTGAAGATAGCTCCCACAGGAAAGCAGCTGCAAATGTGACACCGTGCTGGCTGATAGACTGCATGGGGACCTACTTACTACTGTAGCTGGGGTCTTGTCGAGGAGTGGTTAAGGGAGAATGGACATGGATCCCAGGGTATAATGTTAGGCCCGATGGGGCAAGGCAATCTGAGTTCCAGTTATACGAATTTAATGCACAATCAAGACCAGAGTCAGAGCCATGGTTAAAGCAGTTACTGTCACGCAGACAGCAGGCCGCTTTCTCTTCCTTCAAGGTCGCGCTGTTTTCAGCTAACGAGGTAACAGCCCAAGGTGGAAAACAACTACAGGGGAAAAACAAGATGGGAAAATGTGAGGGAGCTTGCTTATCGCAGAAACCGCAAGTAGGATGAGCATAAGAATGTAATCTATTAGCTGCTGTTGCTGAGCTAGCTTTGAAGCTGCTGTGTATATAAGTTAGAGCCTGCTCTCAATGAAGAAGAAGATTTCTGCTATCACTCACATTGAGTAGGACTGATTTCTTCCCACCCAGCTGAGAATCGGACCCTGGGTTGATCGCCGCATGAAGCAGGCTTCGTGCCTGGGTTTTTCAGGCTTTTGTGCCTGGGTTTCAGGCCTTCGTGCCTGGGTTTTTCAGGCCTTTGTGCCTGGGTTTTTCAGGCTTTTGTGCCTGGGTTTCAGGCCTTCGTGCCTGGGTTTCAGGCTTCGTGCCTGGGTTTTTCAGGCCTTTGTGCCTGGGTTTTTCAGGCTTTTGTGCCTGGGTTTCAGGCCTTCGTGCCTGGGTTTTTCAGGCTTTTGTGATTGGGTTTCAGGCCTTCGTGCCTGGGTTTCAGGCCTTCGTGCCTGGGTTTCAGGCTTCGTGCCTGGGTTTCAGGCCTTCGTGCCTGGGTTTCAGGCTTCGTGCCTGGGTTCAGGCCTTCGTGCCTGAGTTTCAGGCTTCGTGCCTGGGTTTCAGGTTTCGTGCCTGGGTTTCAGGCCTTCGTGCCTGGATTTCAGGCTTCGTGCCTGGGTTTCAGGCCTTTGTGCCTGGGTTTCAGGCTTCGTGCCTGGGTTTCAGCCTTTGTGCCTGGGTTTCAGGCCTTCGTGCCTGGGTTTCAGGCTTCAAGCCTGGGTTTTTCAGGCCAAGAGCCAAAAACTTCGCGGCAGGGTCTGCCTTCCTGCTTTCTTGTAGCTCCCATGCTCAGTGGCATAACTTAACAGACACATGTATTTTTTCAATGGGAGCTGAGGATAAAAACTCTGGTATTGAAGATAGCTCCAACAGGAAAGGAGCTGCAAATGTGACACTGTGCTGGCTGATAGACTGCATGGGGACCTACTTACTACTGTAGCTGCGGTCTGCCTTCCTGCTTTCTTGTAGCTCCCATGTTCAGTGGTATACCTTAACAGACACATGTATTTTTTCAATGGGAGCATAACAGAAAAAGTGTGGTATTGAAGATAGCTCCCACAGGAAAGCAGCTGCAAATGTGACACCGTGCTGGCTGATAGACTGCATGGGGACCTACTTACTACTGTAGCTGGGGTCTTGTCGAGGAGTGGTTAAGGGAGAATGGACCTGGGTCCCAGGGTATAATGTTAGGCCCGATGGGGTAAGGCAATCTGAGTTCCAGTTATATGAATTTAATGCACAATCAATACCAGAGTCAGAGCCATGGTTAAAGCAGTTGCTGTCACGCAGACAGCAGGCCGCTTTCTCTTCCTTCAAGGTCGGGCTGTTTTCAGCTAACGAGGTAACAGCCCAAGGTGGAAAACAACTACGGGGGAAAAACAAGATGGGAAAATGTGAGGGAGCTTGCTTATCGCAGAAACCGCAAGTAGGATGAGCATAAGAATGTAATCTATTAGCTGCTGTTGCTGAGCTAGCTTTGAAGCTGCTGTGTATATAAGTTAGAGCCTGCTCTCAATGAAGAAGAAGATTTCTGCTATCACTCACATTGAGTAGGACTGATTTCTTCCCACCCAGCTGAGAATCGGACCCTGGGTTGATCGCCGCATGAAGTAGGCTTCGTGCCTGGGTTTTTCAGGCTTTTGTGCCTGAGTTTCAGGCCTTCGTGCCTGGGTTTTTCAGGCCTTTGTGCCTGGGTTTTTCAGACCTTTGTGCCTGGGTTTTTCAGGCTTTTGTGATTGGGTTTCAGGCCTTCGTGCCTGGGTTTCAGGCTTCGTGCCTGGGTTTCAGGCCTTCGTGCCTGGGTTTCAGGATTCGTGCCTGGGTTTCAGGCCTTCGTGCCTGAGTTTCAGGCTTCGTGCCTGGGTTTCAGGCCTCGTGCCTGGGTTTCAGGCCTTTGTGCCTGGGTTTCAGGCCTTCGTACCTGGGTTTCAGGCTTCGTGCCTGGGTTTCAGGCTTTGTGCCTGGGTTTCAGGCCTTCGTGCCTGGGTTTCAGGCTTCAAGCCTGGGTTTTTCAGGCCAAGAGCCGAAAACTTCGTGGTAGGGTCTTCCTTCCTGCTTTCTTGTAGCTCCCATACTCAGTGGCATAACTTAACGTACACATGTATTTTTTCAATGGGAGCTGAGGATAAAAACTCTGGTATTGAAGATAGCTCCCACAGGAAAGCAGCTGCAAATGTGACACCGTGCTGGCTGATAGACTGCATGGGGACCTACTTACTACTGTAGCTGGGGTCTGCCTTCCTGCTTTCTTGTAGCTCCCATACTCAGTGGTATACCTTAACAAACACATGTATTTCTTCAATGGGAGCTGAGGAGAAAAAGTGTGGTATTGAAGATAGCTCCCAAAGGAAAGCTGCTGCAAATGTGACACCGTGCTGGCTGATAGACGGCATGGGGACCTACTGACTAGTGTAGCTGGGGTCTGCCTTCCTGCTTTCTTGTACCTCCCATGCTCAGTGGCATAACTTAACAGACACATGTATTTTTTCAATGGGAGCTGAGGAGAAAAAGTGTGGTATTGAAGATATCTCCCACAGGAAAGGAGCTGCAAATGTGACACCGTGCTGGCTGATAGACTGCATGGGGACCTACTTACTACTGTAGCTGGGGTCTGCCTTCCTGCTTTCTTGTAGCTCCCATATTCAGTGGTATACCTTAACAGACAAAATGTATTTTATTCAATGGGAGCTGAACAGAAAAAGAGTGGTTTTGAAGATAGCTCCCACAGGAAAGCAGCTGCAAATGTGACACCGTGCTGGCTGATAGACTGCATGGGGACCTACTTACTACTGTAGCTGCGGTCTGCCTTCCTGCTTTCTTGTAGCTCCCATACTCACTGGCATAACTTAACAGACACATGTATTTTTTAAAGGGATGTGAGTATAAAAACTGTGGTATTGAAGATAGCTCCCACAGGAAAGCAGCTGCAAATGTGACAACGTGCTGGCTGATAGACTGCATGGGGACCTACTTACTACTGTAGCTGCGGTCTGCCTTCCTGCTTTCTTGTAGCTCCCATACTCACTGGCATAACTTAACAGACACATGTATTTTTTAAAGGGATGTGAGTATAAAAACTGTGGTATTGAAGATAGCTCCCACAGGAAAGCAGCTGCAAATGTGACAACGTGCTGGCTGATAAACTGCATGGGGACCTACTTACTACTGTAGCTGGGGTCTGCCTTCCTGCTTTCTTGTAGATCCCATACTGAGTGGCATAACTTAACATACAAATGTATTTTTTCAAAGGGATCTGAGTATAAAAACTGTGGTATTGAAGATAGCTCCCACAGGAAAGCAGCTGCAAATGTGACACCGTGCTGGCTGATAGACTGCATGGGGACCTACTGACTACTGTAGCTGGGGTCTGCCTTCCTGCTTTCTTGTACCTCCCATGCTCAGTGGCATAACTTAACAGACACATGTATTTTTTCAACGGGAGCTGAGGAGAAAAAGTGTGGTATTGAAGATATCTCCCACAGGAAAGGAGCTGCAAATGTGACACCGTGCTGGCTGATAGACTGCATGGGGACCTACTTACTACTGTAGCTGGGCTCTGCCTTCCTGCTTTCTTGTACCTCCCATGCTCAGTGGCATAACTTAACAGACACATGTATTTTTTCAATGGGAGCTGAGGAGAAAAAGTGTGGTATTGAAGATAGCTCCCACAGGAAAGCAGCTGCAAATGTGACACCGTGCTGGCTGATAGACTGCATGGGGACCTACTTACTACTGTAGCTGGGGTCTTGTCGAGGAGTGGTTAAGGGAGAATGGACCTGGATCCCAGGGTATAATGTTAGGCCCGATGGGGTAAGGCAATCTGAGTTCCAGTTATATGAATTTAATGCACAATCAAGACCAGAGTCAGAGCCATGGTTAAAGCAGTTGCTGTCACGTAGTCAGCGCAGACAGCAGGCCGCTTTCTCTTCCTTCAAGGTCGGGCTGTTTTCAGCTAACGAGGTAACAGCCCAAGGTGGAAAACAACTACGGGGGAAAAACAAGATGGGAAAATGTGAGGGAGCTTGCTTATCGCAGAAACCGCAAGTAGGATGAGCATAAGAATGTAATCTATTAGCTGCTGTTGCTGAGCTAGCTTTGAAGCTGCTGTGTATATAAGTTAGAGCCTGCTCTCAATGAAGAAGAAGATTTCTGCTATCACTCACATTGAGTAGGACTGATTTCTTCCCACCCAGCTGAGAATCGGACCCTGGGTTGATCGCCGCATGAAGTAGGCTTCGTGCCTGGGTTTTTCAGGCTTTTGTGCCTGGGTTTCAGGCCTTCGTGCCTGGGTTTCAGGCTTCGTGCCTGGGTTTTTCAGGCCTTTGTGCCTGGGTTTTTCAGGCTTTTGTGCCTGGGTTTCAGGCTTTCGTGCCTGGGTTTTTCAGGCTTTTGTGATTGGGTTTCAGGCCTTCGTGCCTGGGTTTCAGGCCTTCGTGCCTGCGTTTCAGGCTTCGTGCCTGGGTTTCAGGCCTTCGTGCCTGGGTTTCAGGCTTCATGCCTGGGTTTCAGGCCTTCGTGCATGAGTTTCAGGCTTCGTGCCTGGGTTTCAGGCCTCGTGCCTGGGTTTCAGGCCTTCGTGCCTGGGTTTAAGGCCTTCGTGCCTGGGTTTCAGGTTTCGTGCCTGGGTTTCAGGCCTTCGTGCCTGGGTTTCAGGCTTCGTGCCTGGGTTTCAGCCTTTGTGCCTGGGTTTCAGGCTTCAAACCTGGGTTTTTCTGGCCAAGAGCCGAAAACTTCGCGGCAGGGTCTGCCTTCCTGCTTTCTTGTAGCTCCCATACTCAGTGGCATAACTTAACATACACATGTATTTTTTCAATGGGAGCTGAGGATAAAAACTCTGGTATTGAAGATAGCTCCAACAGGAAAGCAGCTGCAAATGTGACACCGTGCTGGCTGATAGACTGCATGGGGACCTACTTACTACTGTAGCTGGGGTCTGCCTTCCTGCTTTCTTGTAGCTCCCATACTCAGTGGCATAACTTAACAGACAAAATGTATTTAATTCAATGGGAGCAGAACAGAAAAAGTGTGGTATTGAAGATAGCTCCCACAGGAAAGCAGCTGCAAATGTGACACCGTGCTGGCTGATAGACTGCATGGGGACCTACTTACTACTGTAGCTGGGGTCTTGTCGAGGAGTGGTTAAGGGAGAATGGACCTGGATCCCAGGGTATAATGTTAGGCCCGATGGGGTAAGGCAATCTGAGTTCCAGTTATATGAATTTAATGCACAATCAAGACCAGAGTCAGAGCCATGGTTAAAGCAGTTGCTGTCACGCAGACAGCAGGCCGCTTTCTCTTCCTTCAAGGTCGGGCTGTTTTCAGCTAACGAGGTAACAGCCCAAGGTGGAAAACAACTACGGGGGAAAAACAAGATGGGAAAATGTGAGGGAGCTTGCTTATGGCAGAAACCGCAAGTAGGATGAGCATAAGAATGTAATCTATTAGCTGCTGTTGCTGAGCTAGCTTTGAAGCTGCTGTGTATATAAGTTAGAGCCTGCTCTCAATGAAGAAGAAGATTTCTCCTATCACTCACATTGAGTAGGACTGATTTCTTCCCACCCAGCTGAGAATCGGACCCTGGGTTGATCGCCGCATGAAGTAGGCTTCGTGCCTGGGTTTTTCAGGCTTTTGTGCCTGGGTTTCAGGCCTTCGTGCCTGGGTTTTTCAGGCTTTTGTGATTGGGTTTCAGGCCTTCGTGCCTGGGTTTTTCAGGCCTTCGTGCCTGGGTTTTTCAGACCTTTGTGCCTGGGTTTTTCAGGCTTTTGTGACTGGGTTTCAGGCCTTCGTGCCTGGGTTTCAGGCTTCGTGCCTGGGTTTCAGGCCTTCGTGCCTGGGTTTCAGGATTGGTGCCTGGGTTTCAGGCCTTCGTGCCTGAGTTTCAGGCTTCGTGCCTGGGTTTCAGGCCTCGTGCCTGGGTTTCAGGCCTTTGTGCCTGGGTTTCAGGCCTTCGTACCTGGGTTTCAGGCTTCGTGCCTGGGTTTCAGGCTTCGTGCCTGGGTTTCAGGCTTTGTGCCTGGGTTTCAGGCCTTCGTGCCTGGGTTTCAGGCTTCAAGCCTGGGTTTTTCAGGCCAAGAGCCGAAAACTTCGTGGTAGGGTCTTCCTTCCTGCTTTCTTGTAGCTCCCATACTCAGTGGCATAACTTAACGTACACATGTATTTTTTCAATGGGAGCTGAGGATAAAAACTCTGGTATTGAAGATAGCTCCAACAGGAAAGCAGCTGCAAATGTGACACCGTGCTGGCTGATAGACTACATGGAGACCTACTTACTACTATAGCTGGGGTCTGCCGTACTGCTTTCTTGTAGCTCCCATGTTCAGTGGTATACCTTAATAGACACATGTATTTCTTCAATGGGAGCTAAGGAGAAAAAGTGTGGTATTGAAGATAGCTCCCACAGGAAAGCAGCTGCAAATGTGACACCGTGCTGGCTGATAGACTGCATGGGGACCTACTTACTACTGTAGCTGGGGTCTTGTCGAGGAGTGGTTAAGGGAGAATGGACCTGGATCCCAGGGTATAATGTTAGGCCCGATGGGGTAAGGCAATCTGAGTTCCAGTTATATGAATTTAATGCACAATCAAGACCAGAGTCAGAGCCATGATTAAAGCTGTTGCTGTCACGCAAACAGCAGGCCGCTTTCTCTTCCTCCAAGGTCGGGCTGTTTTCAGCTAACGAGGTAACAGCCCAAGGTGGAAAACAACTACGGGGGAAAAACAAGATTGGAAAATGTGAGGGAGCTTGCTTATCGCAGAAACCGCAAGTAGGATGAGCATAAGAATGTAATCTATTAGCTGCTGTTGCTGAGCTAGCTTTGAAGCTGCTGTGTATATAAGTTAGAGCCTGCTCTCAATGAAGAAGAAGATTTCTGCTATCACTCACATTGAGTAGGACTGATTTCTTCCCACCCAGCTGAGAATCGGACCCTGGGTTGATCGCCGCATGAAGTAGGCTTCGTGCCTGGGTTTTTCAGGCTTTTGTGCCTGAGTTTCAGGCCTTCGTGCCTGGGTTTTTCAGGCCTTTGTGCCTGGGTTTTTCAGACCTTTGTGCCTGGGTTTTTCAGGCTTTTGTGATTGGGTTTCAGGCCTTCGTGCCTGGGTTTCAGGCTTCGTGCCTGGGTTTCAGGCCTTCGTGCCTGGGTTTCAGGATTCGTGCCTGGGTTTCAGGCCTTCGTGCCTGAGTTTCAGGCTTCGTGCCTGGGTTTCAGGCCTCGTGCGTGGGTTTCAGGCCTTTGTGCCTGGGTTTCAGGCCTTCGTACCTGGGTTTCAGGCTTCGTGCCTGGGTTTCAGGCTTTGTGCCTGGGTTTCAGGCCTTCGTGCCTGGGTTTCAGGCTTCAAGCCTGGGTTTTTCAGGCCAAGAGCCGAAAACTTCGTGGTAGGGTCTTCCTTCCTGCTTTCTTGTAGCTCCCATACTCAGTGGCATAACTTAACGTACACATGTATTTTTTCAGTGGGAGCTGAGGATAAAAACTCTGGTATTGAAGATAGCTCCCACAGGAAAGCAGCTGCAAATGTGACACCGTGCTGGCTGATAGACTGCATGGGGACCTACTTACTACTGTAGCTGGGGTCTGCCTTCCTGCTTTCTTGTAGCTCCCATACTCAGTGGTATACCTTAACAAACACATGTATTTCTTCAATGGGAGCTGAGGAGAAAAAGTGTGGTATTGAAGATAGCTCCCACAGGAAAGCAGCTGCAAATGTGACACCGTGCTGGCTGATAGACGGCATGGGGACCTACTGACTAGTGTAGCTGGGGTCTGCCTTCCTGCTTTCTTGTACCTCCCATGCTCAGTGGCATAACTTAACAGACACATGTATTTTTTCAATGGGAGCTGAGGAGAAAAAGTGTGGTATTGAAGATATCTCCCACAGGAAAGGAGCTGCAAATGTGACACCGTGCTGGCTGATAGACTGCATGGGGACCTACTTACTACTGTAGCTGGGGTCTGCCTTCCTGCTTTCTTGTAGCTCCCATATTCAGTGGTATACCTTAACAGACAAAATGTATTTTATTCAATGGGAGCTGAACAGAAAAAGAGTGGTTTTGAAGATAGCTCCCACAGGAAAGCAGCTGCAAATGTGACACCGTGCTGACTGATAGACTGCATGGGGACCTACTTACTACTGTAGCTGCGGTCTGCCTTCCTGCTTTCTTGTAGCTCCCATACTCACTGGCATAACTTAACAGACACATGTATTTTTTAAAGGGATGTGAGTATAAAAACTGTGGTATTGAAGATAGCTCCCACAGGAAAGCAGCTGCAAATGTGACAACGTGCTGGCTGATAAACTGCATGGGGACCTACTTACTACTGTAGCTGGGGTCTGCCTTCCTGCTTTCTTGTAGATCCCATACTGAGTGGCATAAATTAACATACAAATGTATTTTTTCAAAGGGATCTGAGTATAAAAACTGTGGTATTGAAGATAGCTCCCACAGGAAAGCAGCTGCAAATGTGACACCGTGCTGGCTGATAGACTGCATGGGGACCTACTGACTACTGTAGCTGGGGTCTGCCTTCCTGCTTTCTTGTACCTCCCATGCTCAGTGGCATAACTTAACAGACACATGTATTTTTTCAACGGGAGCTGAGGAGAAAAAGTGTGGTATTGAAGATATCTCCCACAGGAAAGGAGCTGCAAATGTGACACCGTGCTGGCTGATAGACTGCATGGGGACCTACTTACTACTGTAGCTGGGCTCTGCCTTCCTGCTTTCTTGTACCTCCCATGCTCAGTGGCATAACTTAACAGACACATGTATTTTTTCAATGGGAGCTGAGGAGAAAAAGTGTGGTATTGAAGATAGCTCCCACAGGAAAGCAGCTGCAAATGTGACACCGTGCTGGCTGATAGACTGCATGGGGACCTACTTACTACTGTAGCTGGGGTCTTGTCGAGGAGTGGTTAAGGGAGAATGGACCTGGATCCCAGGTTATAATGTTAGGCCCGATGGGGTAAGGCAATCTGAGTTCCAGTTATATGAATTTAATGCACAATCAAGACCAGAGTCAGAGCCATGGTTAAAGCAGTTGCTGTCACGTAGTCAGCGCAGACAGCAGGCCGCTTTCTCTTCCTTCAAGGTCGGGCTGTTTTCAGCTAACGAGGTAACAGCCCAAGGTGGAAAACAACTACGGGGGAAAAACAAGATGGGAAAATGTGAGGGAGCTTGCTTATCGCAGAAACCGCAAGTAGGATGAGCATAAGAATGTAATCTATTAGCTGCTGTTGCTGAGCTAGCTTTGAAGCTGCTGTGTATATAAGTTAGAGCCTGCTCTCAATGAAGAAGAAGATTTCTGCTATCACTCACATTGAGTAGGACTGATTTCTTCCCACCCAGCTGAGAATCGGACCCTGGGTTGATCGCCGCATGAAGTAGGCTTCGTGCCTGGGTTTTTCAGGCTTTTGTGCCTGGGTTTCAGGCCTTCGTGCCTGGGTTTCAGGCTTCGTGCCTGGGTTTTTCAGGCCTTTGTGCCTGGGTTTTTCAGGCTTTTGTGCCTGGGTTTCAGGCTTTCGTGCCTGGGTTTTTCAGGCTTTTGTGATTGGGTTTCAGGCCTTCGTGCCTGGGTTTCAGGCCTTCGTGCCTGCGTTTCAGGCTTCGTGCCTGGGTTTCAGGCTTCGTGCCTGGGTTTCAGGCTTCGTGCCTGGGTTTCAGGCTTTGTGCCTGGGTTTAAGGCCTTCGTGCCTGGGTTTCAGGCCTTCGTGCCTGGGTTTAAGGCCTTCGTGCCTGGGTTTCAGGTTTCGTGCCTGGGTTTCAGGCCTTCGTGCCTGGGTTTCAGGCTTCGTGCCTGGGTTTCAGCCTTTGTGCCTGGGTTTCAGGCCTTCGTGCCTGGGTTTCAGGCTTCAAACCTGGGTTTTTCTGGCCAAGAGCCGAAAACTTCGCGGCAGGGTCTGCCTTCCTGCTTTCTTGTAGCTCCCATACTCAGTGGCATAACTTAACATACACATGTATTTTTTCAATGGGAGCTGAGGATAAAAACTCTGGTATTGAAGATAGCTCCAACAGGAAAGCAGCTGCAAATGTGACACCGTGCTGGCTGATAGACTGCATGGGGACCTACTTACTACTGTAGCTGGGGTCTGCCTTCCTGCTTTCTTGTAGCTCCCATACTCAGTGGCATAACTTAACAGACAAAATGTATTTAATTCAATGGGAGCAGAACAGAAAAAGTGTGGTATTGAAGATAGCTCCCACAGGAAAGCAGCTGCAAATGTGACACCGTGCTGGCTGATAGACTGCATGGGGACCTACTTACTACTGTAGCTGGGGTCTTGTCGAGGAGTGGTTAAGGGAGAATGGACCTGGATCCCAGGGTATAATGTTAGGCCCGATGGGGTAAGGCAATCTGAGTTCCAGTTATATGAATTTAATGCACAATCAAGACCAGAGTCAGAGCCATGGTTAAAGCAGTTGCTGTCACGCAGACAGCAGGCCGCTTTCTCTTCCTTCAAGGTCGGGCTGTTTTCAGCTAACGAGGTAACAGCCCAAGGTGGAAAACAACTACGGGGGAAAAACAAGATGGGAAAATGTGAGGGAGCTTGCTTATGGCAGAAACCGCAAGTAGGATGAGCATAAGAATGTAATCTATTAGCTGCTGTTGCTGAGCTAGCTTTGAAGCTGCTGTGTATATAAGTTAGAGCCTGCTCTCAATGAAGAAGAAGATTTCTGCTATCACTCACATTGAGTAGGACTGATTTCTTCCCACCCAGCTGAGAATCGGACCCTGGGTTGATCGCCGCATGAAGTAGGCTTCGTGCCTGGGTTTTTCAGGCTTTTGTGCCTGGGTTTCAGGCCTTCGTGCCTGGGTTTTTCAGGCTTTTGTGATTGGGTTTCAGGCCTTCGTGCCTGGGTTTTTCAGGCCTTCGTGCCTGGGTTTTTCAGACCTTTGTGCCTGGGTTTTTCAGGCTTTTGTGACTGGGTTTCAGGCCTTCGTGCCTGGGTTTCAGGCTTCGTGCCTGGGTTTCAGGCCTTCGTGCCTGGGTTTCAGGATTCGTGCCTGGGTTTCAGGCCTTCGTGCCTGAGTTTCAGGCTTCGTGCCTGGGTTTCAGGCTTCGTGCCTGGGTTTCAGGCCTCGTGCCTGGGTTTCAGGCCTTTGTGCCTGGGTTTCAGGCCTTCGTACCTGGGTTTCAGGCTTCGTGCCTGGGTTTCAGGCTTCGTGCCTGGGTTTCAGGCTTTGTGCCTGGGTTTCAGGCCTTCGTGCCTGGGTTTCAGGCTTCAAGCCTGGGTTTTTCAGGCCAAGAGCCGAAAACTTCGTGGTAGGGTCTTCCTTCCTGCTTTCTTGTAGCTCCCATACTCAGTGGCATAACTTAACGTACACATGTATTTTTTCAATGGGAGCTGAGGATAAAAACTCTGGTATTGAAGATAGCTCCAACAGGAAAGCAGCTGCAAATGTGACACCGTGCTGGCTGATAGACTACATGGAGACCTACTTACTACTATAGCTGGGGTCTGCCGTACTGCTTTCTTGTAGGTCCCATTCTCAGTGGTATACCTTAATAGACACATGTATTTCTTCAATGGGAGCTAAGGAGAAAAAGTGTGGTATTGAAGATAGCTCCCACAGGAAAGCAGCTGCAAATGTGACACCGTGCTGGCTGATAGACTGCATGGGGACCTACTTACTACTGTAGCTGGGGTCTGCCTTCCTGCTTTCTTGTAGCTCCCATACTGAGTGGCATAACTTAACATAAACATGTATTTTTTAAAGGGATGTGAGTATAAAAAGTGTGGTATTGAAGATAGCTCCCACAGGAAAGCAGCTGCAAATGTGACACCGTGCTGGCTGATAGACTGCATGGGGACCTACTTACTACTGTAGCTGGGGTCTTGTCGAGGAGTGGTTAAGGGAGAATGGACCTGGATCCCAGGGTATAATGTTAGGCCCGATGGGGTAAGGCAATCTGAGTTCCAGTTATATGAATTTAATGCACAATCAAGACCAGAGTCAGAGCCATGATTAAAGCTGTTGCTGTCACGCAAACAGCAGGCCGCTTTCTCTTCCTCCAAGGTCGGGCTGTTTTCAGCTAACGAGGTAACAGCCCAAGGTGGAAAACAACTACGGGGGAAAAACAAGATTGGAAAATGTGAGGGAGCTTGCTTATCGCAGAAACCGCAAGTAGGATGAGCATAAGAATGTAATCTATTAGCTGCTGTTGCTGAGCTAGCTTTGAAGCTGCTGTGTATATAAGTTAGAGCCTGCTCTCAATCAAGAAGAAGATTTCTACTATCACTCACATTGAGTAGGACTGATTTCTTCCCACCCAGCTGAGAATCGGACCCTGGGTTGATCGCCGCATGAAGTAGGCTTCGTGCCTGGGTTTTTCAGGCTTTTGTGCCTGGGTTTCAGGCCTTCGTACCTGGGTTTTTCAGGCCTTTGTGCCTGGATTTCAGACCTTTGTGCCTGGGTTTTTCAGGCTTTTGTGATTGGGTTTCAGGCCTTCGTGCCTGGGTTTCAGGCTTCGTGCCTGGGTTTCAGGCCTTCGTGCCTGGGTTTCAGGATTCGTGCCTGGGTATCAGGCCTTCGTGCCTGAGTTTCAGGCTTCGTGCCTGGGTTTCAGGCCTCGTGCCTGGGTTTCAGGCCTTTGTGCCTGGGTTTCAGGCCTTCATACCTGGGTTTCAGGCTTCCTGCCTGGGTTTCAGGCTTCGTGCCTGAGTTTCAGGCTTTGTGCCTGGGTTTCAGGCCTTCGTGCCTGGGTTTCAGGCTTCAAGCCTGGGTTTTTCAGGCCAAGAGCCGAAAACTTCGTGGTAGGGTCTTCCTTCCTGCTTTCTTGTAGCTCCCATACTCAGTGGCATAACTTAACGTACACATGTATTTTTTCAATGGGAGCTGAGGATAAAAACTCTGGTATTGAAGATAGCTCCAACAGGAAAGCAGCTGCAAATGTGACACCGTGCTGGCTGATAGACTACATGGAGACCTACTTACTACTATAGCTGGGGTCTGCCGTACTGCTTTCTTGTAGGTCCCATTCTTAGTGGTATACCTTAATAGACACATGTATTTCTTCAATGGGAGCTGAGGAGAAAAAGTGTGGTATTGAAGATAGCTCCCACAGGAAAGCAGCTGCAAATGTGACACCGTGCTGGCTGATAGACTGCATGGGGACCTACTTACTACTGTAGCTGGGGTCTGCCTTCCTGCTTTCTTGTAGCTCCCATACTGAGTGGCATAACTTAACAGACACATGTATATTTTCAATGGGAGCTGAACAGAAAAAGTGTGGTATTGAAGATAGCTCCCACAGGAAAGCAGCTGTAAATGTGACACCGTGCTGGCTGATAGACTGCATGGGGACCTACTTACTACTGTAGCTGGGGTCTGCCTTCCTGCTTTCTTCTACCTCCCATGCTCAGCGGTATAGCTTAACAGACACATGTATTTTTTTCAATGGGAACTGAACAGAAAAAGTGTGGTATTGAAGATAGCTCCCACAGGAAAGCAGCTGCAAATGTGACACCGTGCTGGCTGATAGACTGCATGGGGACCTACTGACTACTGTAGCTGCGGTCTGCCTTGCTGCTTTCTTGTAGCTCCCATACTCAGTGGCATAACTTAACAGACACATGTATTTTTTCATAGGGAGCTGAGGAGAAAAAGTGTGGTATTGAAGATAGCTCCCACAGGAAAGCAGCTGCAAATGTGACACCGTGCTGGCTGATAGACTGCATGGGGACCTAGTTAATACTGTAGCTGGGGTCTGCCTTCCTGGTTTCTTGTAGGTCCCATTCTCAGTGGTATACCTTAATAGACACATGTAATTTTTCAATGGGAGGTGAGAAGAAAAAGTGTGGTATTGAAGATAGCTCCCACAGGAAAGGAGCTGCAAATGTGACACCGTGCTGGCTGATAGACTGCATGGGGACCTACTTACTACTGTAGCTGGGGTCTGCCTTCCTGCTTTCTTGTAGCTCCCATACTCAGTGGCATAACTTAACAGACACATGTATTTTTTCAATGAGAGCTGAGGAGAAAAAGTGTGGTATTGAAGATAGCTCCCACAGGAAAGCAGCTGCAAATGTGACACCGTGCTGGCTGATAGACTGCATGGGGACCTACTTACTACTGTAGCTGGGGTCTTGTCGAGGAGTGGTTAAGGGAGAATGGACCTGGATCCCAGGGTATAATGTTAGGCCCGATGGGGTAAGGCAATCTGAGTTCCAGTTATATGAATTTAATGCACAATCAAGACCAGAGTCAGAGCCATGGTTAAAGCAGTTGCTGTCACGTAGTCAGCGCAGACAGCAGGCCGCTTTCTCTTCCTTCAAGGTCGGGCTGTTTTCAGCTAACGAGGTAACAGCCCAAGGTGGAAAACAACTACGGGGGAAAAACAAGATGGGAAAATGTGAGGGAGCTTGCTTATCGCAGAAACCGCAAGTAGGATGAGCATAAGAATGTAATCTATTAGCTGCTGTTGCTGAGCTAGCTTTGAAGCTGCTGTGTATATAAGTTAGAGCCTGCTCTCAATGAAGAAGAAGATTTCTGCTATCACTCACATTGAGTAGGACTGATTTCTTCCCACCCAGCTGAGAATCGGACCCTGGGTTGATCGCCGCATGAAGTAGGCTTCGTGCCTGGGTTTTTCAGGCTTTTGTGCCTGGGTTTCAGGCCTTCGTGCCTGGGTTTTTCAGGCCTTTGTGCCTGGGTTTTTCAGGCTTTTGTGCCTGGGTTTCAGGCCTTCGTGCCTGGGTTTCAGGCTTCGTGCCTGCGTTTTTCAGGCCTTTGTACCTGGGTTTTTCAGGCTTTTGTGCCTGGCTTTCAGGCCTTCGTGCCTGGGTTTTTCAGGCTTTTGTGATTGGTTTTCAGGCCTTCGTGCCTGGGTTTCAGGCCTTCGTGCCTGGGTTTTAGGCTTCGTGCCTGGGTTTCAGGCCTTCGTCCCTGGGTTTCAGTTTTCATGCCTGGGTTTCAGGCCTTCGTGCCTGAGTTTCAGGCTTCGTGCCTGGGTTTCAGGCCTCGTGCCTGGGTTTCGGGCCTTCGTGCCTGGGTTTCAGGCCTTCGTGTCTGGGTTTCAGGTTTCGTGCCTGGGTTTCAGGCCTTCGTGCCTGGGTTTCAGGCTTCGTGCCTGGGTTTCAGCCTTTGTGCCTGGGTTTCAGGCCTTTGTGCCTGGGTTTCAGGCTTCAAGCCTGGGTTTTTCAGGCCAAGAGCCGAAAACTTCGCGGCAGGGTCTGCCTTCCTGCTTTCTTGTAGGTCCCATTCTCAGTGGTATACCTTAATAGACACATGTATTTTTTCAATGGGAGGTGAGGACAAAAAGTGTGGTATTGAAGATAGCTCCCACAGGAAAGGAGCTGCAAATGTGACACCGTGCTGGCTGATAGACTGCATGGGGACCTACTTACTAATGTAGCTGCGGTCTGCCTTCCTACTTTCTTGTAGCTCCCATACTCAGTGGCATAACTTAACAGACACATGTATTTTTTCAATGGGAGCTGAGGAGAAAAAGTGTGGTATTGAAGATAGCTCCCACAGGAAAGCAGCTGCAAATGTGACACCGTGCTGTCTGATAGACTGCATGGGGACCTACTTACTACTGTAGCTGGGGTCTGCCTTCCTGCTTTCTTGTAGCTCCCATACTCAGTGGCATAACTTAACAGACAAAATGTATTTAATTCAATGGGAGCTGAGGAGAAAAAGTGTGGTATTGAAGATAGCTCCCACAGGAAAGCAGCTGCAAATGTGACACCGTGCTGGCTGATAGACTGCATGGGGACCTACTTACTACTGTAGCTGGGGTCTTGTCGAGGAGTGGTTAAGGGAGAATGGACCTGGATCCCAGGGTATAATGTTAGGCCCGATGGGGTAAGGCAATCTGAGTTCCAGTTATATGAATTTAATGCACAATCAAGACCAGAGTCAGAGCCATGGTTAAAGCAGTTGCTGTCACGCAGACAGCAGGCCGCTTTCTCTTCCCTCAAGGTCGGGCTGTTTTCAGCTAACGAGGTAACAGCCCAAGGTGGAAAACAACTACGGGGGAAAAACAAGATGGGAAAATGTGAGGGAGCTTGCTTATGGCAGAAACCGCAAGTAGGATGAGCATAAGAATGTAATCTATTAGCTGCTGTTGCTGAGCTAGCTTTGAAGCTGCTGTGTATATAAGTTAGAGCCTGCTCTCAATGAAGAAGAAGATTTCTGCTATCACTCACATTGAGTAGGACTGATTTCTTCCCACCCAGCTGAGAATCGGACCCTGGGTTGATCGCCGCATGAAGTAGGCTTCGTGCCTGGGTTTTTCAGGCTTTTGTGCCTGGGTTTCAGGCCTTCGTGCCTGGGTTTTTCAGGCTTTTGTGATTGGGTTTCAGACCTTCGTGCCTGGGTTTTTCAGGCCTTCGTGCCTGGGTTTTTCAGACCTTTGTGCCTGGGTTTTTCAGGCTTTTGTGACTGGGTTTCAGGCCTTCGTGCCTGGGTTTCAGGCTTCGTGCCTGGGTTTCAGGCCTTCGTGCCTGGGTTTCAGGATTCGTGCCTGGGTTTCAGGCCTTCGTGCCTGAGTTTCAGGCTTCGTGCCTGGGTTTCAGGCTTCGTGCCTGGGTTTCAGGCCTCGTGCCTGGGTTTCAGGCCTTTGTGCCTGGGTTTCAGGCCTTCGTACCTGGGTTTCAGGCTTCGTGCCTGGGTTTCAGGCTTCGTGCCTGGGTTTCAGGCTTTGTGCCTGGGTTTCAGGCCTTCGTGCCTGGGTTTCAGGCTTCAAGCCTGGGTTTTTCAGGCCAAGAGCCGAAAACTTCGTGGTAGGGTCTTCCTTCCTGCTTTCTTGTAGCTCCCATACTCAGTGGCATAACTTAACGTACACATGTATTTTTTCAATGGGAGCTGAGGATAAAAACTCTGGTATTGAAGATAGCTCCAACAGGAAAGCAGCTGCAAATGTGACACCGTGCTGGCTGATAGACTACATGGAGACCTACTTACTACTATAGCTGGGGTCTGCCGTACTGCTTTCTTGTAGGTCCCATTCTCAGTGGTATACCTTAATAGACACATGTATTTCTTCAATGGGAGCTAAGGAGAAAAAGTGTGGTATTGAAGATAGCTCCCACAGGAAAGCAGCTGCAAATGTGACACCGTGCTGGCTGATAGACTGCATGGGGACCTACTTACTACTGTAGCTGGGGTCTGCCTTCCTGCTTTCTTGTAGCTCCCATACTGAGTGGCATAACTTAACATAAACATGTATTTTTTAAAGGGATGTGAGTATAAAAAGTGTGGTATTGAAGATAGCTCCCACAGGAAAGCAGCTGCAAATGTGACACCGTGCTGGCTGATAGACTGCATGGGGACCTACTTACTACTGTAGCTGGGGTCTTGTCGAGGAGTGGTTAAGGGAGAATGGACCTGGATCCCAGGGTATAATGTTAGGCCCGATGGGGTAAGGCAATCTGAGTTCCAGTTATATGAATTTAATGCACAATCAAGACCAGAGTCAGAGCCATGATTAAAGCTGTTGCTGTCACGCAAACAGCAGGCCGCTTTCTCTTCCTCCAAGGTCGGGCTGTTTTCAGCTAACGAGGTAACAGCCCAAGGTGGAAAACAACTACGGGGGAAAAACAAGATTGGAAAATGTGAGGGAGCTTGCTTATCGCAGAAACCGCAAGTAGGATGAGCATAAGAATGTAATCTATTAGCTGCTGTTGCTGAGCTAGCTTTGAAGCTGCTGTGTATATAAGTTAGAGCCTGCTCTCAATCAAGAAGAAGATTTCTACTATCACTCACATTGAGTAGGACTGATTTCTTCCCACCCAGCTGAGAATCGGACCCTGGGTTGATCGCCGCATGAAGTAGGCTTCGTGCCTGGGTTTTTCAGGCTTTTGTGCCTGGGTTTCAGGCCTTCGTACCTGGGTTTTTCAGGCCTTTGTGCCTGGATTTCAGACCTTTGTGCCTGGGTTTTTCAGGCTTTTGTGATTGGGTTTCAGGCCTTCGTGCCTGGGTTTCAGGCTTCGTGCCTGGGTTTCAGGCCTTCGTGCCTGGGTTTCAGGATTCGTGCCTGGGTATCAGGCCTTCGTGCCTGAGTTTCAGGCTTCGTGCCTGGGTTTCAGGCCTCGTGCCTGGGTTTCAGGCCTTTGTGCCTGGGTTTCAGGCCTTCATACCTGGGTTTCAGGCTTCCTGCCTGGGTTTCAGGCTTCGTGCCTGAGTTTCAGGCTTTGTGCCTGGGTTTCAGGCCTTCGTGCCTGGGTTTCAGGCTTCAAGCCTGGGTTTTTCAGGCCAAGAGCCGAAAACTTCGTGGTAGGGTCTTCCTTCCTGCTTTCTTGTAGCTCCCATACTCAGTGGCATAACTTAACGTACACATGTATTTTTTCAATGGGAGCTGAGGATAAAAACTCTGGTATTGAAGATAGCTCCAACAGGAAAGCAGCTGCAAATGTGACACCGTGCTGGCTGATAGACTACATGGAGACCTACTTACTACTATAGCTGGGGTCTGCCGTACTGCTTTCTTGTAGGTCCCATTCTTAGTGGTATACCTTAATAGACACATGTATTTCTTCAATGGGAGCTGAGGAGAAAAAGTGTGGTATTGAAGATAGCTCCCACAGGAAAGCAGCTGCAAATGTGACACCGTGCTGGCTGATAGACTGCATGGGGACCTACTTACTACTGTAGCTGGGGTCTGCCTTCCTGCTTTCTTGTAGCTCCCATACTGAGTGGCATAACTTAACAGACACATGTATATTTTCAATGGGAGCTGAACAGAAAAAGTGTGGTATTGAAGATAGCTCCCACAGGAAAGCAGCTGTAAATGTGACACCGTGCTGGCTGATAGACTGCATGGGGACCTACTTACTACTGTAGCTGGGGTCTGCCTTCCTGCTTTCTTCTACCTCCCATGCTCAGCGGTATAGCTTAACAGACACATGTATTTTTTTCAATGGGAACTGAACAGAAAAAGTGTGGTATTGAAGATAGCTCCCACAGGAAAGCAGCTGCAAATGTGACACCGTGCTGGCTGATAGACTGCATGGGGACCTACTGACTACTGTAGCTGCGGTCTGCCTTGCTGCTTTCTTGTAGCTCCCATACTCAGTGGCATAACTTAACAGACACATGTATTTTTTCATAGGGAGCTGAGGAGAAAAAGTGTGGTATTGAAGATAGCTCCCACAGGAAAGCAGCTGCAAATGTGACACCGTGCTGGCTGATAGACTGCATGGGGACCTAGTTAATACTGTAGCTGGGGTCTGCCTTCCTGGTTTCTTGTAGGTCCCATTCTCAGTGGTATACCTTAATAGACACATGTAATTTTTCAATGGGAGGTGAGAAGAAAAAGTGTGGTATTGAAGATAGCTCCCACAGGAAAGGAGCTGCAAATGTGACACCGTGCTGGCTGATAGACTGCATGGGGACCTACTTACTACTGTAGCTGGGGTCTGCCTTCCTGCTTTCTTGTAGCTCCCATACTCAGTGGCATAACTTAACAGACACATGTATTTTTTCAATGAGAGCTGAGGAGAAAAAGTGTGGTATTGAAGATAGCTCCCACAGGAAAGCAGCTGCAAATGTGACACCGTGCTGGCTGATAGACTGCATGGGGACCTACTTACTACTGTAGCTGGGGTCTTGTCGAGGAGTGGTTAAGGGAGAATGGACCTGGATCCCAGGGTATAATGTTAGGCCCGATGGGGTAAGGCAATCTGAGTTCCAGTTATATGAATTTAATGCACAATCAAGACCAGAGTCAGAGCCATGGTTAAAGCAGTTGCTGTCACGTAGTCAGCGCAGACAGCAGGCCGCTTTCTCTTCCTTCAAGGTCGGGCTGTTTTCAGCTAACGAGGTAACAGCCCAAGGTGGAAAACAACTACGGGGGAAAAACAAGATGGGAAAATGTGAGGGAGCTTGCTTATGGCAGAAACCGCAAGTAGGATGAGCATAAGAATGTAATCTATTAGCTGCTGTTGCTGAGCTAGCTTTGAAGCTGCTGTGTATATAAGTTAGAGCCTGCTCTCAATGAAGAAGAAGATTTCTGCTATCACTCACATTGAGTAGGACTGATTTCTTCCCACCCAGCTGAGAATCGGACCCTGGGTTGATCGCCGCATGAAGTAGGCTTCGTGCCTGGGTTTTTCAGGCTTTTGTGCCTGGGTTTCAGGCCTTCGTGCCTGGGTTTTTCAGGCCTTTGTGCCTGGGTTTTTCAGGCTTTTGTGCCTGGGTTTCAGGCCTTCGTGCCTGGGTTTCAGGCTTCGTGCCTGCGTTTTTCAGGCCTTTGTACCTGGGTTTTTCAGGCTTTTGTGCCTGGGTTTCAGGCCTTCGTGCCTGGGTTTTTCAGGCTTTTGTGATTGGTTTTCAGGCCTTCGTGCCTGGGTTTCAGGCCTTCGTGCCTGGGTTTCAGGCTTCGTGCCTGGGTTTCAGGCCTTCGTCCCTGGGTTTCAGTTTTCATGCCTGGGTTTCAGGCCTTCGTGCCTGAGTTTCAGGCTTCGTGCCTGGGTTTCAGGCCTCGTGCCTGGGTTTCGGGCCTTCGTGCCTGGGTTTCAGGCCTTCGTGTCTGGGTTTCAGGTTTCGTGCCTGGGTTTCAGGCCTTCGTGCCTGGGTTTCAGGCTTCGTGCCTGGGTTTCAGGCTTTGTGCCTGGGTTTCAGGCCTTTGTGCCTGGGTTTCAGGCTTCAAGCCTGGGTTTTTCAGGCCAAGAGCCGAAAACTTCGCGGCAGGGTCTGCCTTCCTGCTTTCTTGTAGGTCCCATTCTCAGTGGTATACCTTAATAGACACATGTATTTTTTCAATGGGAGGTGAGGACAAAAAGTGTGGTATTGAAGATAGCTCCCACAGGAAAGGAGCTGCAAATGTGACACCGTGCTGGCTGATAGACTGCATGGGGACCTACTTACTACTGTAGCTGCGGTCTGCCTTCCTGCTTTCTTGTAGCTGCCATACTCAGTGGCATAACTTAACAGACACATGTATTTTTTCAATGGGAGCTGAACAGAAAAAGTGTGGTATTGAAGATAGCTCCCACAGGAAAGCAGCTGCAAATGTGACACCGTGCTGGCTGATAGACTGCATGGGGACCTACTTACTACTGTAGCTGGGGTCTGCCTTCCTGCTTTCTTGTAGCTCCCATATTCAGTGGTATACCTTAACAGACAAAATGTATTTTATTCAATGGGAGCTGAACAGAAAGAGTTGTATTGAAGATAGCTCCCACAGGAAAGCAGCTGCAAATGTGACACCGTGCTGGCTGATAGACTGCATGGGGACCTACTTACTACTGTAGCTGCGGTCTGCCTTCCTGCTTTCTAGTAGTTCCCATACTCAGTGGCATAACTTAACAGACACATGTATGTTTTCAATGGGAGCTGAACAGAAAAAGTGTGGTATTGAAGATAGCTCCCACAGGAAAGCAGCTGCAAATGTGACACCGTGCTGGCTGATAGACTGCATGGGGACCTACTTACTACTGTAGCTGGGGTCTTGTCGAGGAGTGGTTAAGGGAGAATGGACCTGGATCCCAGGGTATAATGTTAGGCCCGATGGGGTAAGGCAATCTGAGTTCCAGTTATATGAATTTAATGCACAATCAAGACCAGAGTCAGAGCCATGATTAAAGCTGTTGCTGTCACGCAAACAGCAGGCCGCTTTCTCTTCCTCCAAGGTCGGGCTGTTTTCAGCTAACGAGGTAACAGCCCAAGGTGGAAAACAACTACGGGGGAAAAACAAGATTGGAAAATGTGAGGGAGCTTGCTTATCGCAGAAACCGCAAGTAGGATGAGCATAAGAATGTAATCTATTAGCTGCTGTTGCTGAGCTAGCTTTGAAGCTGCTGTGTATATAAGTTAGAGCCTGCTCTCAATCAAGAAGAAGATTTCTACTATCACTCACATTGAGTAGGACTGATTTCTTCCCACCCAGCTGAGAATCGGACCCTGGGTTGATCGCCGCATGAAGTAGGCTTCGTGCCTGGGTTTTTCAGGCTTTTGTGCCTGGGTTTCAGGCCTTCGTGCCTGGGTTTTTCAGGCCTTTGTGCCTGGATTTCAGACCTTTGTGCCTGGGTTTTTCAGGCTTTTGTGATTGGGTTTCAGGCCTTCGTGCCTGGGTTTCAGGCTTCGTGCCTGGGTTTCAGGCCTTCGTGCCTGGGTTTCAGGATTCGTGCCTGGGTATCAGGCCTTCGTGCCTGAGTTTCAGGCTTCGTGCCTGGGTTTCAGGCCTCGTGCCTGGGTTTCAGGCCTTTGTGCCTGGGTTTCAGGCCTTCATACCTGGGTTTCAGGCTTCGTGCCTGGGTTTCAGGCTTCGTGCCTGAGTTTCAGGCTTTGTGCCTGGGTTTCAGGCCTTCGTGCCTGGGTTTCAGGCTTCAAGCCTGGGTTTTTCAGGCCAAGAGCCGAAAACTTCGTGGTAGGGTCTTCCTTCCTGCTTTCTTGTAGCTCCCATACTCAGTGGCATAACTTAACGTACACATGTATTTTTTCAATGGGAGCTGAGGATAAAAACTCTGGTATTGAAGATAGCTCCAACAGGAAAGCAGCTGCAAATGTGACACCGTGCTGGCTGATAGACTACATGGAGACCTACTTACTACTATAGCTGGGGTCTGCCGTACTGCTTTCTTGTAGGTCCCATTCTTAGTGGTATACCTTAATAGACACATGTATTTCTTCAATGGGAGCTGAGGAGAAAAAGTGTGGTATTGAAGATAGCTCCCACAGGAAAGCAGCTGCAAATGTGACACCGTGCTGGCTGATAGACTGCATGGGGACCTACTTACTACTGTAGCTGGGGTCTGCCTTCCTGCTTTCTTGTAGCTCCCATACTGAGTGGCATAACTTAACAGACACATGTATATTTTCAATGGGAGCTGAACAGAAAAAGTGTGGTATTGAAGATAGCTCCCACAGGAAAGCAGCTGTAAATGTGACACCGTGCTGGCTGATAGACTGCATGGGGACCTACTTACTACTGTAGCTGGGGTCTGCCTTCCTGCTTTCTTCTACCTCCCATGCTCAGCGGTATAGCTTA
Source organism: Colius striatus (assembly GCF_028858725.1). Classification (NCBI taxonomy): domain Eukaryota; kingdom Metazoa; phylum Chordata; class Aves; order Coliiformes; family Coliidae; genus Colius; species Colius striatus. The sequence goes on along the minus strand of NW_026908523.1, from coordinate 406,667 downwards.
ACAGACACATGTATTTTTTTCAATGGGAACTGAACAGAAAAAGTGTGGTATTGAAGATAGCTCCCACAGGAAAGCAGCTGCAAATGTGACACCGTGCTGGCTGATAGACTGCATGGGGACCTACTGACTACTGTAGCTGCGGTCTGCCTTGCTGCTTTCTTGTAGCTCCCATACTCAGTGGCATAACTTAACAGACACATGTATTTTTTCATAGGGAGCTGAGGAGAAAAAGTGTGGTATTGAAGATAGCTCCCACAGGAAAGCAGCTGCAAATGTGACACCGTGCTGGCTGATAGACTGCATGGGGACCTAGTTAATACTGTAGCTGGGGTCTGCCTTCCTGGTTTCTTGTAGGTCCCATTCTCAGTGGTATACCTTAATAGACACATGTAATTTTTCAATGGGAGGTGAGAAGAAAAAGTGTGGTATTGAAGATAGCTCCCACAGGAAAGGAGCTGCAAATGTGACACCGTGCTGGCTGATAGACTGCATGGGGACCTACTTACTACTGTAGCTGGGGTCTGCCTTCCTGCTTTCTTGTAGCTCCCATACTCAGTGGCATAACTTAACAGACACATGTATTTTTTCAATGAGAGCTGAGGAGAAAAAGTGTGGTATTGAAGATAGCTCCCACAGGAAAGCAGCTGCAAATGTGACACCGTGCTGGCTGATAGACTGCATGGGGACCTACTTACTACTGTAGCTGGGGTCTTGTCGAGGAGTGGTTAAGGGAGAATGGACCTGGATCCCAGGGTATAATGTTAGGCCCGATGGGGTAAGGCAATCTGAGTTCCAGTTATATGAATTTAATGCACAATCAAGACCAGAGTCAGAGCCATGGTTAAAGCAGTTGCTGTCACGTAGTCAGCGCAGACAGCAGGCCGCTTTCTCTTCCTTCAAGGTCGGGCTGTTTTCAGCTAACGAGGTAACAGCCCAAGGTGGAAAACAACTACGGGGGAAAAACAAGATGGGAAAATGTGAGGGAGCTTGCTTATCGCAGAAACCGCAAGTAGGATGAGCATAAGAATGTAATCTATTAGCTGCTGTTGCTGAGCTAGCTTTGAAGCTGCTGTGTATATAAGTTAGAGCCTGCTCTCAATGAAGAAGAAGATTTCTGCTATCACTCACATTGAGTAGGACTGATTTCTTCCCACCCAGCTGAGAATCGGACCCTGGGTTGATCGCCGCATGAAGTAGGCTTCGTGCCTGGGTTTTTCAGGCTTTTGTGCCTGGGTTTCAGGCCTTCGTGCCTGGGTTTTTCAGGCCTTTGTGCCTGGGTTTTTCAGGCTTTTGTGCCTGGGTTTCAGGCCTTCGTGCCTGGGTTTCAGGCTTCGTGCCTGCGTTTTTCAGGCCTTTGTACCTGGGTTTTTCAGGCTTTTGTGCCTGGCTTTCAGGCCTTCGTGCCTGGGTTTTTCAGGCTTTTGTGATTGGTTTTCAGGCCTTCGTGCCTGGGTTTCAGGCCTTCGTGCCTGGGTTTCAGGCTTCGTGCCTGGGTTTCAGGCCTTCGTCCCTGGGTTTCAGTTTTCATGCCTGGGTTTCAGGCCTTCGTGCCTGAGTTTCAGGCTTCGTGCCTGGGTTTCAGGCCTCGTGCCTGGGTTTCGGGCCTTCGTGCCTGGGTTTCAGGCCTTCGTGTCTGGGTTTCAGGTTTCGTGCCTGGGTTTCAGGCCTTCGTGCCTGGGTTTCAGGCTTCGTGCCTGGGTTTCAGCCTTTGTGCCTGGGTTTCAGGCCTTTGTGCCTGGGTTTCAGGCTTCAAGCCTGGGTTTTTCAGGCCAAGAGCCGAAAACTTCGCGGCAGGGTCTGCCTTCCTGCTTTCTTGTAGGTCCCATTCTCAGTGGTATACCTTAATAGACACATGTATTTTTTCAATGGGAGGTGAGGACAAAAAGTGTGGTATTGAAGATAGCTCCCACAGGAAAGGAGCTGCAAATGTGACACCGTGCTGGCTGATAGACTGCATGGGGACCTACTTACTAATGTAGCTGCGGTCTGCCTTCCTACTTTCTTGTAGCTCCCATACTCAGTGGCATAACTTAACAGACACATGTATTTTTTCAATGGGAGCTGAGGAGAAAAAGTGTGGTATTGAAGATAGCTCCCACAGGAAAGCAGCTGCAAATGTGACACCGTGCTGTCTGATAGACTGCATGGGGACCTAGTTAATACTGTAGCTGGGGTCTGCCTTCCTGCTTTCTTGTAGCTCCCATACTCAGTGGTATACCTTAACAAACACGCGTATTTTTTCAACGGGAGCTGAACAGAAAAAGTGTGGTATTGAAGATAGCTCCCACAGGAAAGCAGCTGCAAATGTGACACCGTGCTGGCTGATAGACTGCATGGGGACCTACTTACTACTGTATCTGGGGTCTGCCTTCCTGCTTTCTTGTAGCTCCCATATTCAGTGGTATACCTTAACAGACAAAATGTATTTTATTCAATGGGAGCTGAACAGAAAAAGAGTGGTATTGAAGATAGCTCCCACAGGAAAGCAGCTGCAAATGTGACACCGTGCTGGCTGATAGACTGCATGGGGACCTACTTACTACTGTAGCTGCGGTCTGCCTTCCTGCTTTCTTGTAGCTCCCATACTCAGTGGCATAACTTAACAGACACATGTATTTTTTCAATGGGAGCTGAACAGAAAAAGTGTGGTATTGAAGATAGCTCCCACAGGAAAGCAGCTGCAAATGTGACACCGTGCTGGCTGATAGACTGCATGGGGACCTACTTACTACTGTAGCTGGGGTCTGCCTTCCTGCTTTCTTGTAGCTCCCATATTCAGTGGTATACCTTAACAGACAAAATGTATTTTATTCAATGGGAGCTGAACAGAAAGAGTTGTATTGAAGATAGCTCCCACAGGAAAGCAGCTGCAAATGTGACACCGTGCTGGCTGATAGACTGCATGGGGACCTACTTACTACTGTAGCTGCGGTCTGCCTTCCTGCTTTCTAGTAGTTCCCATACTCAGTGGCATAACTTAACAGACACATGTATGTTTTCAATGGGAGCTGAACAGAAAAAGTGTGGTATTGAAGATAGCTCCCACAGGAAAGCAGCTGCAAATGTGACACCGTGCTGGCTGATAGACTGCATGGGGACCTACTTACTACTGTAGCTGGGGTCTACCTTCCTGCTTTCTTGTACCTCCCATGCTCAGTGGCATACCTTAACAGACACATGTATTTTTTCAATGGGAGCTGAGGAGAAAAAGTGTGGTATTGAAGATAGCTCCCACAGGAAAGCAGCTGCAAATGTGACACCGTGCTGGCTGATAGACTGCATGGGGACCTACTTACTACTGTAGCTGGGGTCTGCCTTCCTGCTTTCTTGTAGCTCCCATATTCAGTGGTATACCTTAACAGACAAAATGTATTTTATTCAATGGGAGCTGAACAGAAAGAGTCGTATTGAAGATAGCTCCCACAGGAAAGCAGCTGCAAATGTGACACCGTGCTGGCTGATAGACTGCATGGGGACCTACTGACTACTGTAGCTGGGGTCTGCCTTCCTGCTTTCTTGTAGTTCCCATACTCAGTGGCATAACTTAACAGACAAAATGTATTTAATTCAATGGGAGCAGAACAGAAAAAGTGTGGTATTGAAGATAGCTCCCACAGGAAAGCAGCTGCAAATGTGACTCCGTGCTGGCTGATAGACTGCATGGGGACCTACTTACTACTGTAGCTGGGGTCTTGTCGAGGAGTGGTTAAGGGAGAATGGACATGGATGCCAGAGTATAATGTTAGGCCCGATGGGGCAAGACAATCTGAGTTCCAGTTATATGAATTTAATGCACAATCAAGACCAGAGTCAGAGCCATGGTTAAAGCTGTTGCTGTCACGCAGACAGCAGGCCGCTTTCTCTTCCTCCAAGGTCGGGCTGTTTTCAGCTAACGAGGTAACAGTCCAAGGTGGAAAACAACTACGGGGGAAAAACAAGATGGGAAAATACGAGGGAGCTTGGTTATCGCAGAAACCGCAAGTAGGATGAGCATAAGAATGTAATCTATTAGCTGCTGTTGCTGAGCTAGCTTTGAAGCTGCTGTGTATATAAGTTAGAGCCTGCTCTCAATGAAGAAGAAGATTTCTGCTATCACTCACATTGAGTAGGACTGATTTCTTCCCACCCAGCTGAGAATCGGACCCTGGGTTGATCGCCGCATGAAGTAGGCTTCGTGCCTGGGTTTTTCAGGCTTTTGTGCCTGTGTTTCAGGCCTTTGTGCCTGAGTTTTTCAGGCTTTTGTGATTGGGTTTCAGTCCTTCGTGCCAGGGTTTCAGGCCTTCGTGCCTGGGTTTCAGGCTTCGTGCCTGGGTTTCAGGCCTTCGTGCCTGGGTTTCAGGCTTCATGCCTGGGTTTCAGGCCTTCGTGCCTGAGTTTCAGGCTTCGTGCCTGGGTTTCAGGCCTTCGTGCCTGGGTTTCAGGCCTTCGTGCCTGGGTTTCAGGTTTCGTGCCTGGGTTTCAGGCTTTGTACCTGGGTTTCAGGCCTTCGTGCCTGGGTTTCAGTCTTCAAGCCTGGGTTTTTCAGGCCAAGAGCCGAAAACTTCGCGGCAGGGTCTGCCTTCCTGCTTTCTTGTAGCTCCCATACTCAGTGGCATAACTTAACATACACATGTATTTTTTCAATGGGAGCTGAGGATAAAAACTCTGGTATTGAAGATAGCTCCAACAGGAAAGCAGCTGCAAATGTGACACCGTGCTGGCTGATAGACTGCATGGGGACCTACTTACTACTGTAGCTGGGGTCTGCCTTCCTGCTTTCTTGTAGCTCCCATACTCAGTGGCATAACTTAACAGACAAAATGTATTTAATTCAATGGGAGCAGAACAGAAAAAGTGTGGTATTGAAGATAGCTCCCACAGGAAAGCAGCTGCAAATGTGACACCGTGCTGGCTGATAGACTACATGGAGACCTACTTACTACTATAGCTGGGGTCTGCCCTACTGCTTTCTTATAGGTCCCATACTCAGTGGTATACCTTAATAGACACATGTATTTCTTCAATGGGAGCTGAGGAGAAAAAGTGTGGTATTGAAGATAGCTCCAACAGGAAAGCAGCTGCAAATGTGACACCGTGCTGGCTGATAGACTGCATGGGGACCTAGTTACTACTGTAGCTGGGGTCTGCCTTCCTGCTTTCTTGTAGGTCCCATTCTCAGTGGTATACCTTATTAGACACATGTATTTTTTCAATGGGAGGTGAGGAGAAAAAGTGTGGTATTGAAGATGGCTCCCACAGGAAAGGAGCTGCAAATGTGACACCGTGCTGGCTGATAGACTGCATGGGGACCTACTTACTACTGTAGCTGGGGTCTTGTCGAGGAGTGGTTAAGGGAGAATGGACCTGGATCCCAGGGTAGAATGTTAGGCCCGATGGGGCAAGGCAATCTGAGTTCCAGTTATATGAATTTAATTCACAATGAAGACCAGAGTCAGAGCCATGGTTAAAGCAGTTACTGTCACGCAGACAGCAGGCCTCTTTCTCTTCCTTCAAGGTCGGGCTGTTTTTAGCTAACGAGGTAACAGCCCAAGGTGGAAAACAACTACGGGGGAAAGACAAGATGGGAAAATGTGAGGGAGCTTGCTTATCGCAGAAACCGCAAGTAGGATGAGCATAAGAATGTAATCTATTAGCTGCTGTTGCTGAGCTAGCTTTGAAGCTGCTGTGTATATAAGTTAGAGCCTGCTCTCAATGAAGAAGAAGATTTCTGCTATCACTCACATTGAGTAGGACTGATTTCTTCCCACCCAGCTGAGAATCGGACCCTGGGTTGATCGCCGCATGAAGTAGGCTTCGTGCCTGGGTTTTCCAGGCTTTTGTGCCTGGGTTTCAGGCCTTCGTGCCTGGGTTTTTCAGGCCTTTGTGCCTGGGTTTTTCAGGCTTTTGTGCCTGGGTTTCAGGCCTTCGTGCCTGGGTTTCAGGCGTCGTGCCTGGGTTTTCAGGCTTCGTGCCTGGGTTTCAGGCCTTCGTGCCTGGGTTTTTCAGGCCTTCGTGCCTGGGTTTTTCAGGCTTTTGTGATTCGGTTTCAGGCCTTCGTGCCTGGGTTTCAGGCATCGTGCCTGGGTTTTTCAGGCCTTCGTGCCTGGGTTTTAGGCTTCGTGCCTGGGTTTCAGGCCTCGTGCCTGGGTTTCAGGCTTCGTGCCTGGGTTTCAGGTCTTCGTGCCTCGCTTTCAGGCTTTGTGCCTGGGTTTCAGGCCTTCGTGCAAGGGTTTCAGGCTTCAAGCCTGGGTTTTTCAGGCCAAGAGCCTGCATGGGGACCTACTTACTACTGTAGCTGGGGTCTGCCTTCCTGCTTTCTTGTAGCTCCCATACTCAGCGGTATACCTTAAGAGACACATGTATTTTATTCAAAGGGAGCTGAGTGTAAAAACTGTGGTATTGAAGATAGCTCCCACAGGAAAGCAGCTGCAAATGTGACACTGTGCTGGCTGATAGACTGCATGGGGACCTACTTACTACTGTAGCTGGGGTCTGCCTTCCTGCTTTTTTGTAGCTCCCATACTCAGTGGTACACCTTAACATACAAAATGTATTTTTTTCAATGGGAGCTGAACAGAAAAAGTGTGGTATTGAAGATAGCTCCCACAGGAAAGCAGCTGCAAATGTGACACCGTGCTGTTTGATAGACTGCATGGGGACCTACTTACTACTGTAGCTGCGGTCTGCCATCCTGCTTTCTTGTAGGTCCCATTCTCAGTGGTATACCTTAATAGACATATGTATTTTTTCAATGGGAGCTGAGGAGCAAAAGTGTGGTATTGAAGATAGCTCCCACAGGAAAGGAGCTGGAAATGTGACACCGTGCTGGCTGATAGACTACATGGAGACCTACTTACGGCTGTAGCTGGGGTCTGCCATCCTGCTTTCTTGTAGGTCCCATTCTCAGTGGTATACCTTAATAGACATATGTATTTTTTCAATGGGAGCTGAGGAGCAAAAGTGTGGTATTGAAGATAGCTCCCACAGGAAAGGAGCTGCAAATGTGACACCGTGCTGGCTGCTAGACTGCATGGGGACCTACTTACTACTGTACCTGGGGTCTGCCTTCCTGCTTTCTTGTAGCTCCCATACTCAGTGGCATAACTTAACAGACACATGTATTTTTTCAATGGGAGCTGAGGAGAAAAAGTGTGGTATTGAAGATAGCTCCCACAGGAAAGCAGCTGCAAATGTGACACCGTGCTGGCTGCTAGACTTCATGGGGACCTACTTACTACTGTAGCTGGGGTCTGCCTTCCTGTTTCTTGTAGCTCCCATACTCAGTGGCATAACTTAACAGACACATGTATTTTTTCAAAGGTAGCTGAGGATAAAAACTGTGGTATTGAAGATAGCTCCCACAGGAAAGCAGCTGCAAATGTGACACCGTGCTGGCTGATAGACTGCATGGGGACCTACTTACTACTGTAGCTGGGGTCTGCCTTCCTGTTTTCTTGTAGCTCCCATACTCAGTGGTATACCTTAACAGACACATGTATTTTTTCAATGCGAGCTGAGGAGAAAAAGTGTGTTATTGAAGATAGCTCCCACAGGAAAGCAGCTGCAAATGTGACAACGTGCTGGCTGATAGACTGCATGGGGACCTACTGACTACTGTAGCTGGGGTCTGCCTTCCTGCTTTCTTGTAGCTCCTATATTCAGTGGTATACCTTAACAGACACATGTATTTTTTCAATGGGAGATGAACAGAAAAAGTGTGGTGTTGAAGATAGATCCCACAGGAAAGGAGCTGCAAATGTGACACCATGCTGGCTGCTAGACTGCATGAGGACCTACTTACTACTGTAGCTGGTGTCTGCCTTACTGCTTTCTTGTAGCTCCCATACTCAGTGGCATAACTTAACAGACGCATGTATTTTTTCAATGGGAGCTGAGGAGAAAAAGTCTGGTATTGAAGATAGCTCCCACAGGAAAGCAGCTCCAAATGTGACACCGTGCTGGCTGATAGACTGCATGGGGACCTACTTACTACTGTAGCTGGGGTCTGCCTTCCTGCTTTCTTGTAGCTCCCATACTCAGTGGCATAAGTTAACAGACACATGTATTTTTTCAAAGGTAGCTGAGAATAAAAACTGTGGTATTGAAGATATCTCTCACAGGAAAGCAGCTGCAAATGTGACACCGTGCTGGCTGATAGACTGCATGGGGACCTACTTACTACTGTAGCTGGGGTCTGCCTTCCTGTTTTCTTGTAGTTCCCATACTGAGTGACATAACTTAACAGACACATGTATTTTTTCAAAGGGAGCTTAGAAAAAAAACTGTGGTATTGAAGATAGCTCCCACAGGAAAGCAGTTGCAAATGTGACACCGTGCTGGCTGATAGACTGCATGGAGACCTACTTACTACTGTAGCTGGGGTCTGCCTTCCTGCTTTCTTGTAGCTCCCATACTCAGCGGTATAACTTAACAGACAAAATGTATTTTTTTCAAAGGGAGCTGAGGATAAAAACTGTGGTATTGAAGATATCTCTCACAGGAAAGCAGCTGCATATGTGACAACGTGCTGGCTAATAGACTGCATGGGGACCTACTTACTACTGTAGCTGGGGTCTGCCTTCCTGTTTTCTTGTAGCTGCCATACTGAGTGGCATAACTTAACAGACACATGTATTTTTTCAATGGGAGGTGAGAATAAAAACTGTGGTATTGAAGATAGCTCCCACAGGAAAGCAGCTGCAAATGTGACACCGTGCTGGCTGATAGACTGCATGGGGACCTACTGACTACTGTAGCTGGGGTCTGCCTTCCTGCTTTCTTGTAACTCCCATATTCAGTGGCATAAATTAACAGACACATGTATTTTTCAAAGGTAGCTGAGGATAAAAACTGTGGTATTGAAGATAGCTCCCACAGGAAAGCAGCTGCAAATGTGACACCGTGCTGGCTGATAGACTGCATGGGGACCTACTTACTACTGTAGCTGGGGTCTGCCTTCCTGCTTTCTTGTAGCTCCCATACTCAGTGGCATAACTTAACAGACACATGTATTTTTTCAAAGGGAGCTTAGAAAAAAACTCTGGTATTGAAGATAGCTCCGAAAGGAAAGCAGCTGCAAATGTGACACCATGCTGGCTGATAGACTGCATGGGGACCTCCTTACTACTGCAGCTGGGGTCTGCCTTCCTGCTTTCTTGTAGCTCCCATACTTAGTGGCATAACTTAACAGACACATGTATTTTTTCAATGGGAGCTGATGAGAAAAAGTGTGGTATTGAAGATAGCTCCCACAGGAAAGCAGCTGCAAATGTGACACCGTGCTGGCTGATAGACTGCATGGGGACCTACATACTACTGTAGGTGGGGTCTGCCTTCCTGCTTTCTTGTAGCTCCCATATTCAGTGGCATAACTTAACAGACACATTTATTTTTTCAATGGCATGTGAACAGAAAAAGTGTGGTATTGAAGATAGCTCCCTCAGGAAATCAGCTGCAAATGTGACACCGTGCTGGCTGATAGACTGTATGGGGACCTATTTACTTCTGTAGCTTGGGTCTGCCTTCCTGCTTTCTTGTAGCTCCCATATTCAGTGGTATACCTTAACAGACACATGTATTTTTTCAATGGGAGCTGAGGAGAAAAAGTGTGATATTGAAGATAGCTCCCACAGGAAAGCAGCTGCAAATGTGACACCGTGCTGGCTGATAGACTGCATGGGGACCTACTGACTACTGTAGCTGGGGTCTGCCTTCCTGCTTTCTTGTAGCTCCCATATTCAGTGGCATAACTTAACAGACACATTTATTTTTTCAATGGCATCTGAACAGAAAAAGTGTGGTATTGAAGATAGCTCCCTCAGGAAATCAGCTGCAAATGTGACACCGTGCTGGCTGATAGACTGTATGGGGACCCATTTACTTCTGTAGCTGGGGTCTGCCTTCCTGCTTTCTTGTAGCTCCCATATTCAGTGGTATACCTTAACAGACACATGTATTTTTTCAATGGGAGCTGAGGAGAAAAAGTGTGATATTGAAGATAGCTCCCACAGGAAAGCAGCTGCAAATGTGACACCGTGCTGGCTGATAGACTGCATGGGGACCTACTTACTACTGTAGCTGGGGTCTTGTCGAGGAGTGGTTAAGGCAGAATGGACATGGACCCCAGGGTATAATGTTAGGCCCGACGGGGCAAGGCAATCTGAGTTCTAGTTATATGAATTTAATGCACAATGAAGACCAGAGTCAGAGCCTTGGTTAAAGCAGTTGCTGTCACGTAGTCAGCGCAGACAGCAGGCCTCTTTCTGCTCCTTCAAGGTCGGGCTGTTTTCAGCTAACGAGCTAACAGCCCATGGTGGAAAACAACTACGGGGGAAAAACAAGATGGGAAAATGTGAGGGAGCTTGCTTATCGCAGAAACCGCAAGTAGGATGAGCATAAGAATGTAATCTATTAGCTGCTGTTGCTGAGCTAGCTTTGAAGCTGCTGTGTATATAAGTTAGAGCCTGCTCTCAATAAAAAAGAAGATTTCTGCTATCACTCACATTGAGTAGGACTGATTTCTTCCCACCCAGCTGAGAATCGGACCCTGGGTTGATCGCCGCATGAAGTAGGCTTCGTGCCTGGGTTTTTCTGGCTTTTGTGCCTAGGTTTCAGGCCTTCGTGCCTGGGTGTTTTTCAGGCCTTTGTGCATGGGTTTCAGGCCTTTGTGCCTGGGTTTTTCAGGCTTCGTGCCTGGGTTTCAGGCCTTCGTGCCTGGGTTTTTCAGGCTTCGTGCCTGGGTTTCAGGCTTCGTGCCTGGGTTTTTCAGGCTTCGTGCCTGGGTTTTTCAGGCCAAGAGCCGAAAACTTCGCGGCATATGGCACCCGAACAGGGACCTTTCACTGGGTGTTACCGGGTAAGGAGCCTGCCTGCGGGGAGCTGAGACTTGAAAACCCAGAGGCAGAGGCAGTCGTCGGAGGAAGCCTGCCGGATTCCAAGCAGAGGTTGCTGTACCCGGGGGAGTGACTACAGGTTGCGGTGAGACAAGGATCCGACAACATTGAAAAGGAGGTAGCACTCTCACTTTTACATCGCTTTTTAGAAAAACAGGGGGTGGACTTTAAACTGACCGATTTGTCTGGTCTACTTGTACATAGTAATTGTAAAGGCTTTTTTAAAGACTCTGAGAAATATTTTGATGAGAAGGAGTGGAGAGCATATGGGACTTGTCTTTGGGACTTGGTTATAGACGAAGATAAGACTGCTCGGAAACTGATGAAACCATGGAGAGAAGTAATTAACTGTTTGAAAAAGTACAAGTTGGAAAAGGATTTGGCCGCTGCTGTAACTCAGCGGCTTGATATGCCCGAGACTGTAGCCGAGCCAACAGGTGGACTGTTTGGTATCGGGACTAATTATATCTCACCTCCCTTTTCTAGTGAGTGGCGAGAAATTGGAAACCTTTTCTGGGAAGCCACTATTAGTGGCGATAAGGACAATAGTAAGATCAGTAAAAATTTAGGTCTCGTTTGGAGAGACGTGAGAAATACTTTAAAAGAAATGCAAGCAGAACAGCGTGTGGCCATGCCTGCAGCCCAGGCGTTGACTTTTGCACCGAGGCTGAAGGAGACAGACAAGGGAACGGACAGGTTCCTGCAGGAAGTATTAAAGAAACTGGAGCGACAAGAGACCATGGAAACACAGCCTGTCGCCACTGAAAGCCAGCCCGGTGCGCGGCCCCTCGCGGAGCGGGGCGTGCTGAGAAGAGAAAAAAAAAAAAAAAAAAAAAAAAAAAAAAAAAGTTCTTCTCTACACAAGAGTTTTTACAAAGTCAGAGAGGCGAAGGGGCTTCGGAGCAGAGCCCCCGCGGGAGAGCTACTCCCCATTCAGAGCCCAACCCGACGAGTTACCCCTGGGACGACTTGCAGGGGAATGCCGAGCGGGCAGAGTCGGGCGGGGGTGCAGCGCAGGACGATCAGAGGAGAGTGGGGGAGCGCGACCCCGTGTTAGACTGGGCACCATCCGGCACGAGAGGGGAGACAAAGAAAACACAGGAGGGACTAATCCCGACTGCGCCGCCGGCGCCGGCACGGAGTGAGCCAGACCCCCCCCGCCCCTTCCATCCGCAGCCGCCGCCGCGCAGCCGCTTCCCGCGCCCGGTCAGTGTCTCCGGAGCACCCCCACACACACCGCACCGACACCGCCAGCCCCGGCCCTCACGGACCGCTGGGCTCGTCCTTTCCATCCTCAATCCCTTGCCTCAAAGAGTGTAAAAACTATTGGTCGTGATGTTATGCATTTTGCTGTAAATGTGATGATGAATACTGGTTTTCTTACAGTGGAAACTTTCTAAGGTGTTTTAGGTGTCAGGAACAGAACATTTTGACATTGAGAAGCTAAAAGGTGGTTTGTGTTTTAGACTCATCGGTGAAGGGTTTTCTTTTATCAGAAGTAAAAAAAAAAAAAAAAAAAAAAGGATTTTGTCATACTGTTGATGCTTCAAATGATTGTGGTAAATGGTTTTAGGCAATTTCAACAAACCAAGCAAAACATGTGGGTTACACTGGCCAAAGCAATCAGTCAGTCTACAATATGTTTATCAATGACCACTCCAGATAATCCTTTTTCTACCTGTTTGGTGGGAGTTCCATCAGATGTGGCACAATGGCCTGTATCAAATGCATTAAAAACAAATCCCTTAGTTAAGGGTAATGGCAAAGTTGACAGCTGGGATTTGATCATTTCATGGTTGCCAATAATGACAACAGAGCCACAGGAGTTAGAATTATTGGGATCTATAAAGATGGATTTTTGTGTTATGTTTAATTTTACCAGTAGTACCAAAACATTTGGGACAGAATGTGGATCCCATCCTGGGCGTGTATAAGAATACAACATCTCGGTGCAATTATACTTCACCAAAAAGACCCAGGTCTAGTCTTGTGCCTGTACAGTTACCAAAGGGAATTTTTCTGATCTGTGGGGACCAGGCATGGCCTGGAATACCCTTGAGATTACAAAGGGAACCATGCAGTTTGGGACAACTGACGATCTTGATGCCTAATCACACAATGATTTAGAAACATCATTGTCCAAAACAATTTGTGCATGCATTTACTGGTGAATGTGATGACCATGTTACCTTTGGTCTTCCTCAGCAATAATAGCAACTAGTATATTTGCTCCAGATGTAAGAGTATCTGCTTTATTAACTCAGCTATGCAAATTAGGATGCTGGCTTAGCAAACAAAGTAACCAAACTTCAATGACATTAGAAGGCTTGATTAGTGATGTAAGTAGTATTAGACATGCACTTGTGCATCATTGTATGCATGATATCCTCATTGCTCAGGAGGAGGCATTTACTGTAGATCAAGAGAGAGATCTAGAAACCAAGTTATTTAGGGAAACTAACTTTGTTTGCTCCTCGACAGCAGGAATGGTTAAAAATTCCCAAGTTACGGAAAACAAGAGATACCCACAACTTAAAAGGAGATTGTGATGGTAAAGTACAATTGTGGTCCATTACGGCGAATGTATTTGCTTCAGCATTTGTACCTGGGTTGGCTGCAGCCCAGGCCTTACGACAGTTAGAAAAACTAGTGTGTTGGTCGGAACAGCAAGCTAATGTTACTACTGATGTTATTGAAAAATTGTTAGCAGACCAAAAAAGCCTTAGACATGCCTTATTACAAGATCGTGCAGCTATTGATTTTTTGCTATTGGCACAAGGGCATGGATGACAAGACTTTGAAGGCATGTGTTGTTTTAATCTTTCTGATCATAGTGAATCTATTCACAAAGCTTTGGCATATTTAAAGGTTCATGCTAAGAATATTATGGTGGGTTATAACCCTTTTGATAATTGGCTTCAATCAGCTTTTGGGGGGTTGTCACCTTGGTTGACTATGTTAATCAAAGAAGGGTTAAGATGGATATTGGTTATTTTGCTTTTGCTTGTAATGTTTAGAATAGTATATAGTTGTATTATGAAGGCAGTGCATACATTGACTGACTCAGTCTTGATTGTGCAAAAACAAAACGGGGGATTTGTCGAGGAGTGGTTAAGGGAGAATGGACATGGACCCCAGGGTATAATGTTAGGCCCGACGGGGCAAGGCAATGTGAGTTCTAGTTATATGAATTTAATGCACAATCAAGACCAGAGTCAGAGCCTTGGTTAAAGCAGTTGCTGTCACGTAGTCAGCGCAGACAGCAGGCCGCTTTCTGCTCCTTCAAGGTCGGGCTGTTTTCAGCTAACGAGGTAACAGCCCAAGGTGGAAAACAACTACGGGGGAAAAACAAGATGGGAAAATGTGAGGGAGCTTGCTTATCGCAGAAACCGCAAGTAGGATGAGCATAAGAATGTAATCTATTAGCTGCTGTTGCTGAGCTAGCTTTGAAGCTGCTGCGTATATAAGTTAGAGCCTGCTCTCAATAAAAAAGAAGATTTTTGCTATCATTCACATTGAGTAGGACTGATTTCTTCCCACCCAGCTGAGAATCGGACCCTGGGTTGATCGCCGCATGAAGTAGGCTTCGTGCCTGGGTTTTTCAGGCTTTTGTGCCTAGGTTTCAGGCCTTCGTGCCTGGGTTTCAGGCCTTTGTGCCTGGGTGTTTTTCAGGACTTTGTGCCTGGGTGTTTTTCAGGCCTTTGTGCCTGGGTTTCAGGCCTTCGTGCCTGGGTTTTTCAGGCTTCGTGCCTGGGTTTCTTGTAGCTCCCATATTCAGTGCTATACCTTAACAGACACATTTATTTTTTCAATGGGAGCTGAGGAGAAAAATGTGTGGTATTGAAGATAGCTCCCACAGGAAAGCAGCTGCAAATGTTACACCGTGCTGGCTGATAGAGTGCATGGGGACCTACTTACTACTGTAGCTGGGGTCTGCCTTCCTGCTTTCTTGTAGCTCCCATACTCAGTGGTATACCTTAACAGACAAAATGTATTTTTTTCAATGGGAGCTGAGGATAAAAAGTGTGGTATTGAAGATAGCTCCCACAGGAAAGCAGCTGCAAATGTGACACCGTGCTGGCTGATAGACTGCATGGGGACCTACTTACTACTGTAGCTGGGGTCTGCCTTCCTGCTTTCTTGTAGCTCCAATATTCAGTGGTATACCTTAACAGACACATGTATTTTTTGAATGGGAGTTGAGGAGAAAAAGTGTGGTATTGAAGATAGCTCCCACAGGAAAGCAGCTGCATATGTGACACCATGCTGGCTGTGGTTTTTATCCACAGTTTTTATCCTCAGCTCCCATTTAAAAAATACATGTGTCTGTTAAGTTATGCCACTGAGTGTGTGAGCTACAAGAAAGCAGGAAGGCAGACACCAGCTATAGTAGTAAGTAGGTCCCCATGCACTCTATCAGCCAGCACGGTGTCACATTTGCAGCTCCTTTCCTGTGGGAGCTATCTTCAATACCACACTTCTTCTGTTCAGCTCCCATTGAAAAAATACATGTGTCTGTTAACGTATACCACTGAGTATGGGAGCTACAAGAAAGCAGAAGGCAGACCCCAGCTACAGTAGTCAGTAGGTCCCCAAGCAGTCTATCAGCCAGCACGGTGTCACATTTGCAGCTGCTTTCTTGTGGGAGCTATCTTCAGCTACAGTAGTAAATATGTCCCCATGCAGTCTATCAGTCAGCACGGTGTCACATTTGCAGCTGCTTTACTTTGGTAGCTATCTTCAATACCACTCACTTTGACTCCTCAACTACATTGAAAAAATACAGACTGTCGGTAGAAGTTATACCAGTGTGTATGGGAGCTACAAAAAGCAGGAAGGCAGACCCCAGCTACAGTAGTTAGTAGGTCCCCATGCAGTCTATTAGCCGGTACTGTCTCTTGCAACTCCTTTCCTATCGGAGCTATCTTGAATCCCACTCATTTCGACTGCTCCCTTCGCATTGAAATAATACATGTTGTCAATTAACGTATACCACTGCGTATGGTATGTACAAGAGAGCAGGAAGCAGACCCCAGTTACCTTAGGAAGTATGTCCTCATGCAGTCTATCTGCCAGCACTGTTTCACATTTGAAGCTGCTTTCCTGTGGGAGCTATCTTTAATTCCACTCACTTGGATTGTTCAGCTCCAATTGATATAACATTATGACCTACAGTTTTTACAGTCTATGAGACACGGGACTGAGGATGGAAAGGACGAGCCCAGCGGTCCGTGAGGGCCGGGGCCGGCGGTGTCGGCACGGTGTGTGTGGGGGGGGCTCCGGAGACACTGACCGGGCGCGGGAAGCGGCTGCGCGGCGGCGGCTGCGGATGGAAGGGACGGGGGGCGTCTGGCTCACTCCGGGCCGTCCCCGGCGCCGGCGGCGCAGCCGCTATTACTCTCTCCTGGTTTTCTTTTTCTTCCCTCGCATGCCCGATGGTGCCCAGTCTAACACGGGTTCGCGCTCCCCCACTCTACTCTGATCATCCTGCGCTGCAGCCCGGCCCGACTCCGCCCGCTCGGCATTCCCCTGCAAGTCGTACCAGGGGTAACTCGGCGGGTTGGGCTCGAATGGGAAGCAGCTCTCCCTCGGGGGCTCTGCTCTGAAGCCCCTTCGCCTCTCTGACTTTGTAAAAACTCCTGTGTAGAGAAGAACTTTTTTCTTCACTCCGCGTACCCACACTACCCCCCGTCCCCTCACCACACTCCGTCTTCTAGCTCTCATTTCTGCCACTCCTCCACGTAGATCACTCATCTTCGGTGGCCAACGAGGCGCCTGACTTTTCCCCTATGTCCCGCCTCCATTTCCTTCGGGCGCCAACTTTGGCGGATCGTGGGGTGGCTGACTTTTCTCGGTATCATCGGCCTCAGCGCCGCTCCCGGCACTACTCTCGGCGCCTCTCCCGGCACTGCTCTCAGCCCGTCTCCCGGCTCTTCTCCCGGTGCCTCTCCCGGCACTTCTCCCGGCGCTTCACGCCAGGGGGAGGGGAGCATTACTTTTGAGACGGTAGGAGCCAGCGAGGTGGATTGGAACCAGTCACGCTCATCATTTTTGTTCTTACTGTGTGTTGCTGATGTGTGCTCAGCAGCCTTCTTTTCTGCATGACGTTGCAACAACTCATTGTGCACTATCCTCCAAAGCTTACCTAACTTTTCAGCTATCTCATCGTCATCCAGGGTAACTTCCCACAGCAAATCCCCAAATTTACGCCATTACCTAAATTCATGAACTGTATGTGAATTCTGAAACACTCCCTTAGGAGGCAGACCCCAGCTACAGTAGTAAATAGGTCCCCATGCAGTCTATCAGCCAGCACTGTTAAAAACTTGCGACTGCTTTCCTGTGAGAGCTATTTTTAATCCCACTCATTTGGAATGTTCAGCTCCCATTAAAAAATACCTGTTATCGGTTAAGTTATAACACTGCGTCTGGGAGCTACAACAAAGCAGGAAGGCAGACCCCAGCTACAGTAGTAAGTAGGTCCCCATGCACACTATCAGCCAGCACAGTGTCACATTTGCAGCTCCTTTCCTGTGGGAGCTATCTTCAATAAGACACTTTTTTCTCCTCAGCTCCCATTCAAAAAATACATTGTGTCTCTTAAGGTATACCACTGAGTATGGGACCTACAAGAAAGCAGGAAGGCAGACCGCAGCTACAGTAGTAAGTAGGTCCCCATGCAGTCTATCAGTAACCACGGTGTCAAAATTTGCAGCTGCTTTCCTGTGGGAGCTATCTTTAATAAGACACTTTTTTCTCCTCAGCTCCCATTGAAAATATACATTTCTATGTTAAGGTATACCACTGAGTATGGGAGCTACAAGAAAGCAGGAAGGCAGACCCCAGCTACAGTATTAACTAGGTCCCCATGCAGTCTATCAGCCAGCACGGTGTCACATTTGCAGCTGCTTTCCTGTGGCAGCTATTTTCAATACCACACTTTTTCTCCTCAGCTCCCATTGAAAAAATACATGTGTCTGTTCAGTTATGCCGCTAAGTATGGGAGCTACAAAAAAGCAGGAAGGCAGACCCCAGCTACAGTAGTAACTAGGTCCCCATGCATTATATCAGCCAGCACGGTGTCACATTTGCTGCTGCTTTCCTGTCGAGCTATCTTCAATACCACACTTTTTCTGTTCAGCTGCCATTGAAAAAATACATTTTGTCCGTTAAGTTATACCGCTGAGTATGGGAGCTACAAGAAAGCAGGAAGGCAGACCACAGCTACAGTAGTAAGTAGGTCCCCATGCAGTCTATCAGCTAGCACGGTGTCACATTTGCAGCTGCTTTCCTGTGGGAGCTATCTTCAATACCACACTTTTTCTGTTCAGCTCCCATTGAAAAAATACATGTGTCTGTTAAGTTATGCCACTAAGTATGGGAGCTACAAGAAAGCAGGAAGGGAGATCCCAGCTACAGTATTAAGTAGGTCTCCATGCAGTCTATCAGCCAGCACGGTGTCACATTTGCAGCTGCTTTCCTGTGGGAGCTATCTTCAATACCACACTTTTTCTCCTTACCTCCCATTGAAAAAATACATGTTTCTGTTAAGTTATGCCACTGAGTATGGGAGCTACAAGAAAGCAGGAAGACAGACCCCAGCTACAGTAGTAAGTAGGTCCCGATGCAGTCTATCAGCCAGCATGGTGTCACATTTGCAGCTGCTTTCCTGTGGGAGCTACCTTACAAAAAGACACTTTTTTCTCCTCAGCTCCCATTGAAAATATACATTTCTATGTTAAGGTATACCACAGAGTATGGGAGCTACAAGAAAGCAGGAAGGCAGACCCCAACTGCAGTAGTAAGTAGGTCCCCATGCAGTCTATCAGCCAGCACGGTGTCACATTTGCTGCTGCTTTCCTGTGGGAGCTATCTTCAATACCACACTTTTTCTATTCAGCTGCCATTGAAAAAATACATTTTGTCTATTAAGTTATACCGCTGAGTATGGGAGCTACAAGAAAGCAGGAAGGCAGACCCCAGCTACAGTAGTAAGTAGATCCCCATGCAGTCTATCAGCCAGCACGGTGTCACATTTGCAGCTGCTTTCCTGTGGGAGCTATCTTCAATACCACACTTTTTCTCCTCAGCTCCCATTGAAAAAAACATGTGTCTGTTAAGGTATACCACTGATTATGGGAGCTACAAGAAAGCAGGAAGCAGACCCCAGGTACAGTAGTCAGTAGGTCCCCATGCAGTCTATCAGCCAGCACGGTGTCACATTTGCAGCTACTTTCCTGTGGGAGCTATCTTCAATACCACACTTTTTCTGTTCAGCTCCCAGTGAAAAAATACATGTTTCTGTTTAGTTATGCCACTGAGTATGGGAGCTACAAGAAAGCAGGAAGGCAGACCCCAGCTGCAGTAGTAAGTAGGTCCCGATGCAGTCTATCAGCCAGCACGGTGTCACATTTGCAGCTGCTTTCCTGTGGGAGCTATCTTTAATAAGACACTTTTTTCTCCTCAGCTCCCATTGAAAATATACATTTCTATGTTAAGGTATACCACAGAGTGTGGGAGCTACAAGAAAGCAGGAAGGCAGACCCCAGCTACAGTAGTAAGTAGATCCCCATGCAGTCTATCAGCCAGCACGGTGTTACATTTGCAGCTGCTTTCGTGTGGGAGCTATCTTCAATACCACACTTTTTCTGTTCAGCTCCCATTGAAAAAATACATGTGTCTGTTAAGGTATACCACTGATTATGGGAGCTACAAGAAAGCAGGAAGCAGACCCCAGGTACAGTAGTCAGTAGATCCCCATGCAGTCTATCAGCCAGCACGGTGTCACATTTGCAGCTGCTTTCCTGTGGGAGCTATCTTCAATACCACACTTTCTAACCTCAGCTTCCATTGAAAAAAATACATTTTGTCTGTTAAGTTATGCCACTGAGTATGGGAGCTACAAGAAAGCAGGAAGGCAGACCCCACCTACAGTAGTAAGTAGGTCCCCATGCAGTCTATCAGCCAGCACGGTGTCACATTTGCAGCTGCTTTCCTGTGGGAGCTATCTTCAATAAAACAGTTTTCATCCTCATCTGCCTTTGAAAAAATACATTTCTATGTTAAGGTATACGACTGAGTATGGGAGCTACAAGAGGGAAGGCAGAGCTCAGCTACAGTAGTAAGTAGGTCCCCATGCAGTCTATCAGCCAGCACGGTGTCACATTTGCAGCTGCTTTCCTGTGGGAGTTATATTCAATACCACACTTTTTCTGTTCAGGTCCCATTGAAAAAATACATGTGTCTGTGAAGTTATGCCACTGAGTATGGGAGCTACAAGAAAGCAGGAAGGCAGACCCCAGCTACAGTAGTAAGTAGGTCCCCATGCAGTCTATCAGCCAGCACGGTGTCACATTTGCAGCTGCTTTCCTGTGGGAGCTATCTTCAATACCACACTTTTTCTCCTCAGCTCCCATTGAATAAAATACATTTTGTCTGTTAAGGTATACCACTGAGTATGGGAGCTACAAGAAAGCAGGAAGGCAGACCCCAGCTACAGTAGTAAGTAGGTCCCCATGCAGTCTATCAGCCAGCACGGTGTCACATTTGCAGCTGCTTTCCTGTGGGAGCTATCTTCAATACCACAGTTTTTCTGTTCAGCTCCCATTGAAAAAATACATGTGGCTGTTAAGTTATGCCACTGAGTATGGGAGCTACAAGAAAGCAGGAAGGCAGACCCCAGCTGCAGTAGTAAGTAGGTCCCCATGCAGTCAATCAGTCAGCACGGTGTCACATTTGCAGCTGCTTTCCTGTGGGAGCTATCTTCAATACCACACTTTTTCTGTTCAGCTCCCATTGAATAAAATACATTTTGTCTGTTAAGTTATGCCACTGAGTATGGGAGCTACAAGAAAGCAGGAAGGCAGACCCCAGCTACAGTAGTAAGTAGGTCCCCATGCAGTCTATCAGCCAGCACGGTGTCACATTTGCAACTGCTTTCCTGTGGGAGCTATCTTCAATACCACACTTTTTCTCCTCAGATCCCATTGAAAAAATACATGTGTCTGTTAAGATATACCACTGAGTATGGGAGCTACAAGAAAGCAGGAAGGCAGACCCCAGCTACAGTATTAACTAGGTCCCCATGCAGTCTATCAGCCAGCACGGTGTCACATTTGCAGCTGCTTTCCTGTGGGAGCTATCTTCAATACCACGCTTGTTCTCCTCAGCTCCCATTGAAAAAAATACATGTTGTCTCTTAAGTTATACCGCTGAGTATCGGAGCTACAAGAAAGCAGGATGGCAGATCCCAGCTACAGTAGTAAGTAGGTCCCCATGCAGTCTATCAGCCAGCACGGTGTTACATTTGCAGCTGCTTTCCTGTCGGAGCTACCTTCAATACCACACTTTTTCCCCTCAGCTCCCATTGAATAAAATACATTTTGTCTGTTAAGTTATGCCACTGAGTATGGGAGCTACAAGAAAGCAGGAAGGCAGACCCCAGCTACAGTAGTAAGTAGGTCCCCATGCAGTCTATCAGCCAGCACGGTGTCACATTTACAGCTGCTTTCCTGTGGGAGTTATCTTCAATACCACACTTTTTCTGTTCAGCTCACTTTGAAAAAATACATGTGTCTGTTAAGGTATACCGCTGAGTATGGGAGCTACAAGAAAGCAGGAAGGCAGACCCCAGCTACAGTAGTAAGTAGGTCCCCATGCAGTCTATCAGCCAGCACGGTGTCACATTTGCAGCTGCTTTCCTGTGGGAGCTATCTTCAATACCACACTTTTTCTGTTCAGCTCCCATTGAATTAAATACATTTTGTCTGTTAAATTATATAGCTGAGTATGGGAGCTACAAGAAAGCAGGAAGGCAGACCCCAGCTACAGTAGTAAGTAGGTCCCCATGCAGTCTATCAGCCAGCACGGTGTCACATTTGCAGCTGCTTTCCTGTGGGAAATATCTTCAATACCACACTTTTTCTCCTCAGCTCCCATTGAATAAAATACATTTTGTCTGTAAAGGTATACCACTGAATATGGAAGCTACAAGAAAGCAGGAAGGCAGACCCCAGCTACACTAGTAAGTAGGTCCCCATGCAGTCTATCAGCCAGCACGGTGTCACATTTGCAGCTGCTTTCCTGTGGGAGCTATCTTCAATACCACAGTTTTTCTCCTCAGCTCCCATTGAAAAAATACGTGTGTCTGTTAAGGTATACCGCTGAGTATGGGAGCTACAAGAAAGCAGGAAGGCAGACCCCAGCTACAGCAGTAAGTAGATCCTCATGCAGTCTATCAGCCAGCACGGTGTCACATTTGCAGCTGCTTTCCTGTGGGAGCTATCTTCAATACCACACTTTTTCTGTTCTGCTCCCATTGAATTAAATACATTTTGTCTGTTAAATTATATAGCTGAGTATGGGAGCTACAAGAAAGCAGGAAGGCAGACCCCAGCTACAGCAGTAAGTAGGTCCCCATGCAGTCTATCAGCCAGCACGGTGTCACATTTGCAGCTGCTTTCCTGTGGGAGCTATCTTCAATACCACAGTTTTTCTGTTCAGGTCCCATTGAAAAAATACATGTGTCTGTGAAGTTATGCCACTGAGTATGGGAGCTACAAGAAAGCAGGAAGGCAGACCCCAGCTACAGTAGTAAGTAGGTCCCCATGCAGTCTATCAGCCAGCACGGTGTCACATTTGCAGCTGCTTTCGTGTGAGAGCTATCTTCAATACCACACTTGTTCTCCTCAGCTCCCATTGAAAAAAATACATTTTGTCTCTTAAGTTATACCGCTGAGTATGGGAGCTACAAGAAAGCAGTATGGCAGACCCCAGCTACAGTAGTAAGTAGGTCTCCATGCAGTCTATCAGCCAACACGGTGTCACATTTGCAGCTGCTTTCCTGTGGGAGCTATCTTCAATACAACACTTTTTCTCCTCAGCTCCCATTGAAAAAATACATTTTGTCTGTTAAGTTATACCACTGAGTATGGGAGCTACAAGAAAGCAGGAAGGCAGACCCCAGCTACAGTTGTAAGTAGATCCCCATGCAGTCTATCAGCCAGCACGGTGTCACATTTGCAGCTGCTTTCCTGTGGGAGCTATCTTCAATACCACAGTTTTTATCCTCAGCTCCCTTTGATAAAAAAACATGTGTCTGTTAAGTTATGCCACTGAGTATGGGAGCTACAAGAAAGCAGGAAGGCAGACCCCAGCTACAGTAGTAAGTAGGTCCGCATGTAGTCTATCAGCCAGCACGGTGTCACATTTGCAGCTCCTTTCCTGTGGGAGCTATCTTCAATACCACACTTTTTCTGTTCTGCTCCCATTGAAAAAATAAATGTGTCTGTTAAGGTATACCACGGAATATGGGAGCTACAAGAAAGCAGGAAGGCAGACCCCAGCTACACTAGTAAGTAGGTCCCCATGCAGTCTATCAGCCAGCACGGTGTCACATTTGCAGCTGCTTTCCTGTGGGAGCTATCTTCAATAAAACAGTTTTCATCCTCATCTGCCTTTGAAAAAATACATTTCTATGTTAAGGTATACGACTGAGTATGGGAGATACAAGAGGGAAGGCAGAGCCCAGCTACAGTAGTAAGTAGGTCCCCATGCAGTCTATCAGCCAGCACGGTGTCACATTTGCAGCTGCTTTCCTGTGGGAGCTATCTTCAATACCACACTTTTTCTGTTCAGCTCCCATTGAAAAAATACATGTGTCTGTGAAGTTATGCCACTGAGTATGGGAGCTACAAGAAAGCAGGAAGGCAGACCCCAGCTACAGTAGTAAGTAGGTCCCCATGCAGTCTATCAGCCAGCACGGTGTCACATTTGCAGCTGCTTTCCTGTGGGAGCTATCTTCAATACCACACTTGTTCTGTTCAGCTCCCATTGAATAAAACACATTTTGTCTGTTAAGTTATGCCACTGAGTATGGGAGCTACAAGAAAGCAGGAAGGCAGACCCCAGCTACAGTAGTAAGTAGGTCCCCATGCAGTCTATCAGCCAGCACGGTGTCACATTTGCAGCTGCTTTCCTGTGGGAGCTATCTTCAATACCAGAGTTTTTCTATTCAGCTCCCATTGAAAAAATACATGTGGCTGTTAAGTTATGCCACTGAGTATGGGAGCTACAAGAAAGCAGGAAGGCAGACCCCAGCTACAGTAGTAAGTAGGTCCCCATGCAGTCTATCAGCCAGCACGGTGTCACATTTGCAGCTGCTTTCCTGTGGGAGCTATCTTCAATACCACAGTTTTTCTGTTCAGCTCCCATTGAATAAAATACATTTTGTCTGTTAAGTTATGCCACTGAGTATGGGAGCTACAAGAAAGCAGGAAGACAGACCCCAGCTACAGTAGTAAGTAGGTCCCCATGCAGTCTATCAGCCAGCACGGTGTCACATTTGCAACTGCTTTCCTGTGGGAGCTATCTTCAATACCACACTTTTTCTCCTCAGATCCCATTGAAAAAATACATGTGTCTGTTAAGGTATACCGCTGAGTATCGGAGCTACAAGAAAGCAGGAAGGGAGATCCCAGCTACAGTAGTAAGTAGGTCCCCATGCAGTCTATCAGCCAGCATGGTGTTACATTTGCAGCTACTTTCCTGTGGGAGCTATCTTCAATACCACACTTTTTCCCCTCAGCTCCCATTGAATAAAATACATTTTGTCTGTTAAGTTATGCCACTGAGTATGGGAGCTACAAGAAAGCAGGAAGGCAGACCCCAGCTACAGTAGTAAGTAGGTCCCCATGCAGTCTATCAGCCAGCACGGTGTCACATTTGCAGCTGCTTTCCTGTGGGAGCTATCTTCAATACCACACTTTTTCTGTTCACCTCCCATTGAATTAAATACATTTTGTCTGTTAAGTTATGCCACTGAGTATGGGAGCTAAAAGAAAGCAGGAAGGCAGACCCCAGCTACAGTATTAACTAGGTCCCCATGCAGTCTATCAGCCAGCACGGTGTCACATTTGCAGCTGCTTTCCTGTGGGAGTTATCTTCAATACCACACTTTTTCTGTTCAGGTCCCATTGAAACAATACATGTGTCTGTGAAGTTATGCCACTGAGTATGGGAGCTACAAGAAAGCAGGAAGCCAGACCCCAGCTACAGTAGTAAGTAGGTCCCCATGCAGTCTATCAGCCAGCACGGTGTCACATTTGCTGCTGCTTTCCTGTGGGAGCTATCTTCAATACCACACTTTTTCTGTTCAGCTCCCATTGAATAAAATACATTTTGTCTGTTAAGGTATACCACTTAGTATGGGAGCTACAAGAAAGCAGGAAGGCAGACCCCAGCTACAGTAGTAAGTAGGTCCCCATGCAGTCTATCAGCCAGCACGGTGTCACATTTGCAGCTGCTTTCCTGTGGGAGTTATCTTCAATACCACACTTTTTCTGTTCAGGTCCCATTGAAAAAATTCATGTGTCTGTGAAGTTATGCCACTGAGTATGGGAGCTACAAGAAAGCAGGAAGGCAGACCCCAGCTACAGTAGTAAGTAGGTCCCCATGCAGTCTATCAGCCAGCACGGTGTCACATTTGCAGCTGCTTTCCTGTGGGAGCTATCTTCAATACCACACTTGTTCTCCTCAGCTCCCATTGAAAAAATACATTTTGTCTGTTAAGTTATGCCACTGAGTATGGGAGCTACAAGAAAGCAGGAAGGTAGACCCCAGCTACAGTAGTAAGTAGGACGCCATGCAGTCTATCAGCCAGCACGGTGTCACATTTGCAGCTGCTTTCCTGTGGGAGCTATCTTCAATACCACACTTTTTCTCCTCAGCTCCCATTGAAAAAATACATGTGTCTGTTAAGGTATACCACTGAATATGGGAGCTACAAGAAAGCAGGAAGGCAGACCTCAGCTACAGTAGTAAGTAGGACCCCATGCAGTCTATCAGCCAGCACGGTGTCGCATTTGCAGCTGCTTTCCTGTGGGAGCTATCTTTAATACCACACTTTTTCTCCTCAGCTCCCTTTGAAAAAAATACATTTTGTCTGTTAAGTTATACCGCTGAGTATGGGAGCTACAAGAAAGCAGGAAGGCAGAGCCCAGCTACAGTAGTAAGTAGGTCCGCATGCAGTCTATCAGCCAGCACGATGTCACATTTGCAGCTGCTTTCCTGTGGGAGTTATCTTCAATACCACACTTTTTCTGTTCAGGTCCCATTGAAAAAATACATGTGTCTGTGAAGTTATGCCACTGAGTATGGGAGCTACAAGAAAGCAGGAAGGCAGACCCCAGCTACAGTAGTAAGTAGGTCCCCATGCAGTCTATCAGCCAGCACGGTGTCACATTTGCAGCTGCTTTCCTGTGGGAGTTATCTTCAATACCACACTTTTTCTGTTCAGGTCCCATTTAAAAAATACATGTGTCTGTGAAGTTATGCCACTGAGTATGGGAGCTACAAGAAAGCAGGAAGGCAGACCCCAGCTACAGTAATAAATAGGTCCCCATGCAGTCTATCAGCCAGCACGGTGTCACATTTGCAGCTGCTTTCCTGTGGGAGCTATCTTCAATACCACACTTTTTCTGTTCAGCTCCCATTGAATAAAATACATTTTGTCTCTTAAGGTATACCACTGAGTATGGGAGCTACAAGAAAGCAGGAAGGCAGACCCCAGCTACAGTAGTAAGTAGGTCCCCATGCAGTCTATCAGCCAGCACGGTGTCACATTTGCAGCTGCTTTCCTGTGGGAGCTATCTTCAATACCACACTTTTTCTCCTCAGCTCCCTTTGAAAAAAATACATTTTGTCTCTTAAGTTATACCGCTGAGTATCGGAGCTACAAGAAAGCAGGAAGGCAGACCCCAGCTACAGTAGTAAGTAGGTCCTCATGCAGTCTATCAGCCAGCACGGTGTCACATTTGCAGCTGCTTTCCTGTGGGAGCTATCTTCAATACCACAGTTTTTCTGTTCAGCTCCCATTGAAAAAATACATGTGTCTGTTAAGTTATGCCACTGAGTATGGGAGCTACAAGAAAGCAGGAAGGCAGACCCCAGCTACAGTAGTAAGTAGGTCCCCATGCAGTCTATCAGCCAGCACGGTGTCACATTTGCAGCTGCTTTCCTGTGGGAGCTATATTCAATACCACACTTTTTCTCCTCAGCTCCCATTGAAAAAATACATTTTGTCTGTTAAGTTATGCCACTGAGTATGGGAGCTACAAGAAAGCAGGAAGGCAGACCCCAGCTACAGTAGTAAGTAGGTCCCCATGCAGTCTATCAGCCAGCACGGTGTCACATTTGCAACTGCTTTCCTGTGGGAGCTATCTTCAATACCACACTTTTTCTGTTCAGGTCCCATTGAAAAAATACATGTGTCTGTGAAGTTATGCCACTGAGTATGGGAGCTACAAGAAAGCAGGAAGGCAGACCCCAGCTACAGTAGTAAGTAGGTCCCCATGCAGTCTATCAGCCAGCACGGTGTCACATTTGCAGCTGCTTTCCTGTGGGAGCTATCTTCAATACCACACTTTTTCTGTTCAGCTCCCATTGAATAAAATACATTTTGTCTGTTAAGGTATACCACTGAGTATGGGAGCTACAAGAAAGCAGGAAGGCAGACCCCAGCTACAGTAGTAAGTAGGTCCCCATGCAGTCTATCAGCCAGCACGGTGTCACATTTGCAGCTGCTTTCCTGTGGGAGCTATCTTCAATACCAGAGTTTTTCTATTCAGCTCCCATTGAAAAAATACATGTGGCTGTTAAGTTATGCCACTGAGTATGGGAGCTACAAGAAAGCAGGAAGGCAGACCCCAGCTACAGTAGTAAGTAGGTCCCCATGCAGTCTATCAGCCAGCACGGTGTCACATTTGCAGCTGCTTTCCTGTGGGAGCTATCTTCAATACCACACTTTTTCTGTTCACCTCCCATTGAATTAAATACATTTTGTCTGTTAAGTTATGCCACTGAGTATGGGAGCTACAAGAAAGCAGGAAGGCAGACCCCAGCTACAGTTGTAAGTAGATCCCCATGCAGTCTATCAGCCAGCACGGTGTCACATTTGCAGCTGCTTTCCTGTGGGAGCTATCTTCAATACCACATTTTTTATCCTCAGCTCCCTTTGATAAAAAAACATGTGTCTGTTAAGTTATGCCACTGAGTATGGGAGCTACAAGAAAGCAGGAAGGCAGACCCCAGCTACAGTAGTAAGTAGGTCCGCATGTAGTCTATCAGCCAGCACGGTGTCACATTTGCAGCTCCTTTCCTGTGGGAGCTATCTTCAATACCACAATTTTTCTGTTCTGCTCCCATTGAAAAAATAAATGTGTCTGTTAAGGTATACCACGGAATATGGGAGCTACAAGAAAGCAGGAAGGCAGACCCCAGCTACACTAGTAAGTAGGTCCCCATGCAGTCTATCAGCCAGCACGGTGTCACATTTGCAGCTGCTTTCCTGTGGGAGCTATCTTCAATAAAACAGTTTTCATCCTCATCTGCCTTTGAAAAAATACATTTCTATGTTAAGGTATACGACTGAGTATGGGAGATACAAGAGGGAAGGCAGAGCCCAGCTACAGTAGTAAGTAGGTCCCCATGCAGTCTATCAGCCAGCACGGTGTCACATTTGCAGCTGCTTTCCTGTGGGAGCTATCTTCAATACCACACTTTTTCTGTTCAGCTCCCATTGAAAAAATACATGTGTCTGTTAAGTTATGCCACTGAGTATGGGAGCTACAAGAAAGCAGGAAGGCAGACCCCAGCTACAGTAGTAAGTAGGTCCCCATGCAGTCTATCAGCCAGCACGGTGTCACATTTGCAGCTGCTTTCCTGTGGGAGCTATCTTCAATACCACACTTTTTCTGTTCAGCTCCCATTGAATAAAATACATTTTGTCTGTTAAGTTATGCCACTGAGTATGGGTGCTACAAGAAAGCAGGAAGACAGACCCCAGCTACAGTAGTAAGTAGGTCCCCATGCAGTCTATCAGCCAGCACGGTGTCACATTTGCAGCTGCTTTCCTGTGGGAGCTATCTTCAATACCACACTTTTTCTGTTCACCTCCCATTGAATTAAATACATTTTGTCTGTTAAGTTATGCCACTGAGTATGGGAGCTAAAAGAAAGCAGGAAGGCAGACCCCAGCTACAGTATTAACTAGGTCCCCATGCAGTCTATCAGCCAGCACGGTGTCACATTTGCAGCTGCTTTCCTGTGGGAGTTATCTTCAATACCACACTTTTTCTGTTCAGGTCCCATTGAAACAATACATGTGTCTGTGAAGTTATGCCACTGAGTATGGGAGCTACAAGAAAGCAGGAAGCCAGACCCCAGCTACAGTAGTAAGTAGGTCCCCATGCAGTCTATCAGCCAGCACGGTGTCACATTTGCTGCTGCTTTCCTGTGGGAGCTATCTTCAATACCACACTTTTTCTGTTCAGCTCCCATTGAATAAAATACATTTTGTCTGTTAAGGTATACCACTTAGTATGGGAGCTACAAGAAAGCAGGAAGGCAGACCCCAGCTACAGTAGTAAGTAGGTCCCCATGCAGTCTATCAGCCAGCACGGTGTCACATTTGCAGCTGCTTTCCTGTGGGAGTTATCTTCAATACCACACTTTTTCTGTTCAGGTCCCATTGAAAAAATTCATGTGTCTGTGAAGTTATGCCACTGAGTATGGGAGCTACAAGAAAGCAGGAAGGCAGACCCCAGCTACAGTAGTAAGTAGGTCCCCATGCAGTCTATCAGCCAGCACGGTGTCACATTTGCAGCTGCTTTCCTGTGGGAGCTATCTTCAATACCACACTTGTTCTCCTCAGCTCCCATTGAAAAAATACATTTTGTCTGTTAAGTTATGCCACTGAGTATGGGAGCTACAAGAAAGCAGGAAGGTAGACCCAAGCTACAGTAGTAAGTAGGACGCCATGCAGTCTATCAGCCAGCACGGTGTCACATTTGCAGCTGCTTTCCTGTGGGAGCTATCTTCAATACCACACTTTTTCTCCTCAGCTCCCATTGAAAAAATACATGTGTCTGTTAAGGTATACCACTGAATATGGGAGCTACAAGAAAGCAGGAAGGCAGACCCCAGCTACAGTAGTAAGTAGGTCCCCATGCAGTCTATCAGCCAGCACGGTGTCACATTTGCAGCTGCTTTCCTGTGGGAGCTATCTTCAATACCACAGTTTTTATCCTCAGCTCCCTTTGAAAAAATACATGTGTCTGTTAAGTTATGCCACTGAGTATGGGAGCTACAAGAAAGCAGGAAGGCAGACCCCAGCTACAGTAGTAAGTAGGTCCGCATGTAGTCTATCAGCCAGCACGGTGTCACATTTGCAGCTCCTTTCCTGTGGGAGCTATCTTCAATACCACACTTTTTCTGTTCTGCTCCCATTGAAAAAATAAATGTGTCTGTTAAGGTATACCACTGAGTATGGGAGCTACAAGAAAGCAGGAAGGCAGACCCCAGCTACAGTAGTAAGTAGGACCCCATGCAGTCTATCAGCCAGCACGGTGTCGCATTTGCAGCTGCTTTCCTGTGGGAGCTATCTTTAATACCACACTTTTTCTCCTCAGCTCCCTTTGAAAAAAATACATTTTGTCTGTTAAGTTATACCGCTGAGTATGGGAGCTACAAGAAAGCAGGAAGGCAGAGCCCAGCTACAGTAGTAAGTAGGTCCGCATGCAGTCTATCAGCCAGCACGATGTCACATTTGCAGCTGCTTTCCTGTGGGAGTTATCTTCAATACCACACTTTTTCTGTTCAGGTCCCATTTAAAAAATACATGTGTCTGTGAAGTTATGCCACTGAGTATGGGAGCTACAAGAAAGCAGGAAGGCAGAGCCCAGCTACAGTAGTAAGTAGGTCCCCATGCAGTCTATCAGCCAGCACGGTGTCACATTTGCAGCTGCTTTCCTGTGGGAGTTATCTTCAATACCACACTTTTTCTGTTCAGGTCCCATTTAAAAAATACATGTGTCTGTGAAGTTATGCCACTGAGTATGGGAGCTACAAGAAAGCAGGAAGGCAGACCCCAGCTACAGTAGTAAGTAGGTCCCCATGCAGTCTATCAGCCAGCACGGTGTCACATTTGCAGCTGCTTTCCTGTGGGAGCTATCTTCAATACCACACTTTTTCTGTTCAGCTCCCATTGAATAAAATACATTTTGTCTCTTAAGGTATACCACTGAGTATGGGAGCTACAAGAAAGCAGGAAGGCAGACCCCAGCTACAGTAGTAAGTAGGTCCCCATGCAGTCTATCAGCCAGCACGGTGTCACATTTGCAGCTGCTTTCCTGTGGGAGCTATCTTCAATACCACGCTTGTTCTCCTCAGCTCCCTTTGAAAAAAATACATTTTGTCTCTTAAGTTATACCGCTGAGTATCGGAGCTACAAGAAAGCAGGAAGGCAGACCCCAGCTACAGTAGTAAGTAGGTCCTCATGCAGTCTATCAGCCAGCACGGTGTCACATTTGCAGCTGCTTTCCTGTGGGAGCTATCTTCAATACCACAGTTTTTCTGTTCAGCTCCCATTGAAAAAATACATGTGTCTGTTAAGTTATGCCACTGAGTATGGGAGCTACAAGAAAGCAGGAAGGCAGACCCCAGCTACAGTAGTAAGTAGGTCCCCATGCAGTCTATCAGCCAGCACGGTGTCACATTTGCAGCTGCTTTCCTGTGGGAGCTATATTCAATACCAAACTTTTTCTCCTCAGCTCCCATTGAAAAAATACATTTTGTCTGTTAAGTTATGCCACTGAGTATGGGAGCTACAAGAAAGCAGGAAGGCAGACCCCAGCTACAGTAGTAAGTAGGTCCCCATGCAGTCTATCAGCCAGCACGGTGTCACATTTGCAACTGCTTTCCTGTGGGAGCTATCTTCAATACCACACTTTTTCTGTTCAGGTCCCATTGAAAAAATACATGTGTCTGTTAAGGTATACCGCAGAGTATGGGAGCTACAAGAAAGCAGGAAGGCAGACCCCAGCTACAGAATTAACTAGGTCCCCATGCAGTCTATCAGCCAGCACGGTGTCACATTTGCAGCTGCTTTCCTGTGGGAGCTATCTTCAATACCATGCTTGTTCTCCTCAGCTCCCATTGAAAAAAATACATTTTGTCTGTTAAGTTATACCGCTGAGTATCGGAGCTACAAGAAAGCAGGAAGGCAGATCCCAGCTACAGTAGTAAGTAGGTCCCCATGCAGTCTATGAGCCAGCACGGTGTTACATTTGCAGCTCCTTTCCTGTGGGAGCTATCTTCAATACCACACTTTTTCCCCTCAGCTCCCATTGAATAAAATGCATTTTGTCTGTTAAGTTATGCCACTGAGTATGGGAGCTACAAGAAAGCAGGAAGGCAGACCCCAGCTACAGTAGTAAGTAGGTCCCCATGCAGTCTTTCAGCCAGCACGGTGTCACATTTGCAGCTGCTTTCCTGTGGGAGCTATCTTCAATACCACACTTTTTCTGTTCAGCTCCCATTGAAAAAATACATGTGGCTGTTAAGTTATGCCACTGAGTATGGGAGCTACAAGAAAGCAGGAAGGAAGACCCCAGCTACAGTAGTAAGTAGGTCCCCATGCAGTCTATCAGCCAGCACGTTGTCACATTTGCAGCTGCTTTCCTGTGGGAGCTATCTTCAATACCACACTTTTTCTGTTCAGCTCCCATTGAATTAAATACATTTTGTCTGTTAAATTATATAGCTGAGTATGGGAGCTACAAGAAAGCAGGAAGGCAGACCCCAGCTACAGTAGTAAGTAGGTCCCCATGCAGTCTATCAGCCAGCACGGTGTCACATTTGCAGCTGCTTTCCTGTGGGAGTTATCTTCAATACCACACTTTTTCTGTTCAGGTCCCATTGAAAAAATACATGTGTCTGTGAAGTTATGCCACTGAGTATGGGAGCTACAAGAAAGCAGGAAGCCAGACCCCCGCTACAGTAGTAAGTAGGTCCCCATGCAGTCTATCAGCCAGCACGGTGTCACATTTGCAACTGCTTTCCTGTGGGAGCTATCTTCAATACCACACTTTTTCTGTTCAGCTCCCATTGAAAAAATACATGTGTCTGTTAAGGTATACCACTGACTATGGGAGGTACAGGAAAGCAGGAAGGCTGTCCCCAGCTACAGTATTAACTAGGTCCCCATGCAGTCTATCAGCCAGCACGGTGTCACATTTGCAGCTGCTTTCCTGTGGGAGCTATCTTCAATACCACGCTTGTTCTCCTCAGCTCCCATTGAAAAAAATACATTTTGTCTCTTAAGTTATACCGCTGAGTATCGGAGCTACAAGAAAGCAGGAAGGCAGATCCCAGCTACAGTAGTAAGTAGGTCCCCATGCAGTCTATCAGCCAGCACTGTGTCACATTTGCAGCTCCTTTTCTGTGGGAGCTATCTTCAATTCCACACTTTTTCCCCTCAGCTCCCATTGAATAAAATACATTTTGTCTGTTAAGTCATGCCACTGAGTATGGGAGCTACAAGAAAGCAGGAAGGCAGACCCCAGCTACAGTAGTAAGTAGGTCCCCATGCAGTCTATCAGCCAGCACGGTGTCACATTTGCAGCTGCTTTCCTGTGGGAGCTATCTTCAATAAAACAGTTTTCATCCTCATCTGCCTTTGAAAAAATACATTTCTATGTTAAGGTATACGACTGAGTATGGGAGCTACAAGAGGGAAGGCAGAGCCCAGCTACAGTAGTAAGTAGGTCCCCATGCAGTCTATCAGCCAGCACGGTGTCACATTTGCAGCTGCTTTCCTGTGGGAGCTATCTTCAATACCACAGTTTTTCTGTTCAGCTCCCATTGAAAAAATACATGTGGCTGTTAAGTTATGCCACTGAGTATGGGAGCTACAAGAAAGCAGGAAGGCAGACCCCAGCTACACTAGTAAGTAGGTCCCCATGCAGTCTATCAGCCAGCACGGTGTCACATTTGCAGCTGCTTTCCTGTGGGAGCTATCTTCAATACCACACTTTTTCTGTTCAGCTCCCATTGAATAAAATACATTTTGTCTGTTAAGTTATGCCACTGAGTATGGGAGCTACAAGAAAGCAGGAAGGCAGACCCCAGCTACAGTAGTAAGTAGGTCCCCATGCAGTCTATCAGCCAGCACGGTGTCACATTTGCAACTGCTTTCCTGTGGGAGCTATCTTCAATACCACACTTTTTCTCCTCAGATCCCATTGAAAAAATACATGTGTCTGTTAAGGTATACCACTGACTATGGGAGCTACAAGAAAGCAGGAAGGCAGACCCCAGCTACAGTATTAACTAGGTCCCCATGCAGTCTATCAGCCAGCACGGTGTCACATTTGCAGCTCCTTTCCTGTGGGAGCTATCTTCAATACCACACTTTTTCCCCTCAGCTCCCATTGAATAAAATACATTTTGTCTGTTAAGTTATGCCACTGAGTATGGGAGCTACAAGAAAGCAGGAAGGCAGACCCCAGCTACAGTAGTAAGTAGGTCCCCATGCAGTCTATCAGCCAGCACGGTGTCACATTTGCAGCTGCTTTCCTGTGGGAGCTATCTTCAATACCACACTTTTTCTGTTCAGGTTCCATTGAATAAAATACATTTTGTCTGTAAAGGTATACCACTGAATATGGGAGCTACAAGAAAGCAGGAAGGCAGAGCCCAGCTACAGTAGTAAGTAGGTCCCCATGCAGTCTATCAGCCAGCACGGTGTCACATTTGCAGCTCCTTTCCTGTGGGTGCTATCTTCAATACCACAGTTTTTCTCCTCAGCTCCCGTTGAAAAAATACATGTGCCTGTTAAGGTATACCGCAGAGTATGGGAGCTACAAGAAAGCAGGAAGGCAGACCCCAGCTACAGCAGTCAGTAGGTCCCCATGCAGTCTATCAGCCAGCACGGTGTCACATTTGCAGCTGCTTTCCTGTGGGAGTTATCTTCAATACCACACTTTTTCTGTTCAGGTCCCATTGAAAAAATACATGTGTCTGTTAAGGTATACCACTGAGTATGGGAGCTACAAGAAAGCAGGAAGGCAGACCCCAGCTACAGTAGTATGTAGGTCCCCATGCAGTCTATCAGACAGCACGGTGTCACATTTGCAGCTGCTTTCCTGTGGGAGCTATCTTCAATACCACACTTTTTCTGCTCAGCTCCCATTGAATAAAATACATTTTGTCTGTTAAGGTATACCACTGAGTATGGGAGCTACAAGAAAGCAGGAAGGCAGACCCCAGCTACAGTAGTATGTAGGTCCCCATGCAGTCTATCAGCCAGCACGGTGTCACATTTGCAGCTGCTTTCCTGTGGGAGCTATCTTCAATACCACACTTTTTCTGTTCAGCTCCCATTGAATAAAATACATTTTGTCTGTTAAGGTATACCACTGAGTATGGGAGCTACAAGAAAGCAGGAAGGCAGACCCCAGCTACAGTAGTAAGTAGGTCCCCATGCAGTCTATCAGCCAGCACGGTGTCACATTTGCAGCTGCTTTCTTGTGGGAGCTATCTTCAATACCACACTTTTTCTGTTCAGCTCCCATTGAATAAAATACATTTTGTCTGTTAAGTTATGCCACTGAGTATGGGAGCTACAAGAAAGCAGGAAGGCAGACCCCAGCTACAGTAGTAAGTAGGTCCCCATGCAGTCTATCAGCCAGCACGGTGTCACATTTGCAGCTGCTTTCCTGTGGGAGCTATCTTCAATACCACAGTTTTTCTGTTCAGCTCCCATTGAAAAAATACATGTGTCTGTTAAGGTATACCACTGAGTATGGGAGCTACAAGAAAGCAGGAAGGCAGACCCCAGCTACAGTATTAACTAGGTCCCCATGCAGTCTATCAGCCAGCACGGTGTCACATTTGCAGCTGCTTTCCTATGGGAGTTATCTTCAATACCACACTTTTTCTGTTCAGGTCCCATTGAAAAAATACATGTGTCTGTGAAGTTATGCCACTGAGTATGGGAGCTACAAGAAAGCAGGAAGGCAGACCCCAGCTACACTAGTAAGTAGGTCCCAATGCAGTCTATCAGCCAGCACGGTGTCACATTTGCAGCTGCTTTCCTGTGGGAGCTATCTTCAATACCACACTTTTTCTGTTCAGCTCCCATTGAATAAAATACATTTTGTCTGTTAAGGTATACCACTGAGTATGGGAGCTACAAGAAAGCAGGAAGGCAGACCCCAGCTACAGTATTAACTAGGTCCCCATGCAGTCTATCAGCCAGCACGGTGTCACATTTGCAGCTCCTTTCCTGTGTGAGCTATCTTCAATACCACACTTGTTCTCCTCAGCTCCCATTGAAAAAAATACATTTTGTCTCTTAAGTTATACCACTGAGTATGGGAGCTACAAGAAAGCAGGAAGGCAGATCCCAGCTACAGTAGTAAGTAGGTCCCCATGCAATCTATCAGCCAGCACGGTGTTACATTTGCAGCTCCTTTCCTGTGTGAGCTATCTTCAATACCACACTTTTTCCCCTCAGCTCCCATTGAATAACATACATTTTGTCTGTTAAGTTATGCCACTGAGTATGGGAGCTACAAGAAAGCAGGAAGGCAGACCCCAGTTACAGTAGTAAGTAGGTCCCCATGCAGTCTATCAGCCAGCACGGTGTCACATTTGCAGCTGCTTTCCTGTGGGAGCTATCTTCAATACCACACTTTTTCTGTTCAGCTCCCATTGAAAAAATACATTTTGTCTGTTAAGGTATACCACTGAATATGGCAGCTACAAGAAAGCAGGAAGGCAGACCCCAGCTACACTAGTAAGTAGGTCCCCATGCAGTCTATCAGCCAGCACGGTGTCACATTTGCAGCTGCTTTCCTGTGGGAGTTATCTTCAATACCACAGTTTTTCTGTTCAGCTCCCATTGAAAAAATACATGTGGCTGTTAAGTTATGCCACTGAGTATGGGAGCTACAAGAAAGCAGGAAGGCAGACCCCAGCTACAGTAGTAAGTAGGTCCCCATGCAGTCTATCAGCCAGCACGGTGTCACATTTGCAGCTGCTTTCCTGTGAAAGCTATCTTCAATACCACACTTGTTCTCCTCAGCTCCCATTCAAAAAAATACATTTTGTCTCTTAAGTTATACCGCTGAGTATGGGAGCTACAAGAAAGTAGGATGGCAGACCCCAGCTACAGTAGTCAGTAGGTCCCCATGCAGTCTATCAGCCAGCACGGTGTCACATTTGCAGCTGCTTTCCTGTGGGAGTTATCTTCAATACCACACTTTTTCCCCTCAGCTCCCATTGAAAAAATACATTTTGTCTGTTAAGTTATGCCACTGAGTATGGGAGCTACAAGAAAGCAGGAAGGCAGACCCCAGCTACAGTAGTAAGTAGGTCCCCATGCAGTCTATCAGCCAGCACGGTGTCACATTTGCAGCTGCTTTCCTGTGGGAGTTATCTTCAATACCACAGTTTTTATCCTCAGCTCCCTTTAAAAAAATACATGTGTCAGTTAAGTTATGCCACTGAGTATGGGAGCTACAAGAAAGCAGGAAGGCAGACCCCAGCTACAGTAGTAAGTAGGTCCCCATGCAGTCTATCAGCCAGCACGGTGTCACATTTGCAGCTGCTTTCCTGTGGGAGTTATCTTCAATACCACACTTTTTCTGTTCAGGTCCCATTGAAAAAATACATGTGTCTGTGAAGTTATGCCACTGAGTATGGGAGCTACAAGAAAGCAGGAAGGCAGACCCCAGTTACAGTAGTAAGTAGGTCCCCATGCAGTCTATCAGCCAGCACGGTGTCACATTTGCAGCTGCTTTCCTGTGGGAGCTATCTTCAATACCACACTTTTTCTCCTCAGCTCCCATTGAAAAAATACATGTGTCTGTTAAGTTATGCCACTGAGTAGGGGAGCTACAAGAAAGCAGGAAGGCAGACCCCAGCTACAGTAGTAAGTAGGTCCCCATGCAGTCTATCAGCCAGCACGGTGTCACATTTGCAGCTGCTTTCCTGTGGGAGCTATCTTCAATACCACAGTTTTTCTGTTAACCTCCCATTGAAAAAATACATGTGTCTGTTACGTTATGACACTGAGTATGGGAGCTACAAGAAAGCAGGAAGGCAGACCCCAGCTACAGTAGTAAGTAGGTCCCCATGCAGTCTATCAGCCAGCACGGTGTCACATTTGCAACTGCTTTCCTGTGGGAGCTATCTTCAATACCACACTTTTTCTGTTCAACTCCCATTGAATAAAATACATTTTGTCTGTTAAGGTATACCACTGAGTATGGGAGCTACAAGAAAGCAGGAAGGCAGACCCCAGCTACAGCAGTAAGTAGGTCCCCATGCAGTCTATCAGCCAGCACGGTGTCACATTTGCAGCTGCTTTCCTGTGGGAGCTATCTTCAATACCACAGTTTTTCTGTTCAGCTCCCATTGAAAAAATACATGTGGCTGTTAAGTTATGCCACTGAGTATGGGAGCTACAAGAAAGCAGGAAGGCAGACCCCAGCTACAGTAGTAAGTAGGTCCCCATGCAGTCTATCAGCCAGCACGGTGTCACATTTGCAGCTGCTTTCCTGTGGGAGCTATCTTCAATACCACACTTTTTCTGTTCAGGTCCCATTGAAAAAATACATGTGTCTGTGAAGTTATGCCACTGAGTAAGGGAGCTACAAGAAAGCAGGAAGGCAGACCCCAGCTACAGTAGTAAGTAGGTCCCCATGCAGTCTATCAGCCAGCACGGTGTCACATTTGCAGCTGCTTTCCTGTGGGAGCTATCTTCAATACCACACTTTTTCTCCTCAGCTCCCATTGAAAAAATACATGTGTCTGTTAAGTTATGCCACTGAGTAGGGGAGCTACAAGAAAGCAGGAAGGCAGACCCCAGCTACAGTAGTAAGTAGGTCCCCATGCAGTCTATCAGCCAGCACGGTGTCACATTTGCAGCTGCTTTCCTGTGGGAGCTATCTTCAATACCACACTTGTTCTGTTCAGCTCCCATTGAATAAAACACATTTTGTCTGTTAAGTTATGCCACTGAGTATGGGAGCTACAAGAAAGCAGGAAGGCAGACCCCAGCTACAGTAGTAAGTAGGTCCCCATGCAGTCTATCAGCCAGCACGGTGTCACATTTGCAACTGCTTTCCTGTGGGAGCTATCTTCAATACCACACTTTTTCTGTTCAGCTCCCATTGAAAAAATACGTGTGTCTGTTAAGGTATACCACTGAGTATGGGAGCTACAAGAAAGCAGGAAGGCAGACCCGAGATACAGTATTACCGAGTTCCCCATGCAGTCTATCAGCCAGCACGGTGTCACATTTGCAGCTGCTTTCCTGTGGGAGCTATCTTCAATACCACGCTTGTTCTCCTCAGCTCCCATTGAAAAAAATACATTTTGTCTCTTAAGATATACCGCTGAGTATCGTAGCTACAAGAAAGCAGGAAGGCAGACCCCAGCTACAGTAGTAAGTAGATCCCCATGCAGTCTATCAGCCAGCACGGTGTTACATTTGCAGCTCCTTTCCTGTGGGAGCTATCTTCAATACCACACTTTTTCCCCTCAGCTCCCGTTGAATAAAATACATTTTGTCTGTTAAGTTATGCCACTGAGTATGGGAGCTACAAGAAAGCAGGAAGGCAGACCCCAGCTACAGTAGTAAGTAGGTCCCCATGCAGTCTATCAGCCAGCACGGTGTCACATTTGCAGCTGCTTTCCTGTGGGTGCTATCTTCAATACCACAGTTTTTCTCCTCAGCTCCCATTGAAAAAATACATGTGTCTGTTAAAGTATACCGCAGAGTATGGGAGCTACAAGAAAGCAGGAAGGCAGACCCCAGCTACAGTAGTAAGTAGGTCCCCATGCAGTCTATCAGCCAGCACGGTGTCACATTTGCAGCTGCTTTCCTGTGGGAGTTATCTTCAATACCACAGTTTTTATCCTCAGCTCCCTTTAAAAAAATACATGTGTCTGTTAAGTTATGCCACTGAGTATGGGAGCTACAAGAAAGCAGGAAGGCAGACCCCAGCTACAGTAGTAAGTAGGTCCCCATGCAGTCTATCAGCCAGCACGGTGTCACATTTGCAGCTGCTTTCCTGTGGGAGTTATCTTCAATACCACACTTTTTCCCCTCAGGTCCCATTGAAAAAATACATGTGTCTGTGAAGTTATGCCACTGAGTATGGGAGCTACAAGAAAGCAGGAAGGCAGACCCCAGCTACAGTAGTAAGTAGGTCCCCATGCAGTCTATCAGCCAGCACGGTGTCACATTTGCAGCTGCTTTCCTGTGGGAGCTATCTTCAATACCACACTTTTTCTCCTCAGTTCCCATTGAAAAAATACATGTGTCTGTTAAGTTATGCCACTGAGTAGGGGAGCTACAAGAAAGCAGGAAGGCAGACCCCAGCTACAGTAGTAAGTAGGTCCCCATGCAGTCTATCAGCCAGCACGGTGTCACATTTGCAGCTGCTTTCCTGTGGGAGCTATCTTCAATACCACACTTTTTCTGTTCAGCTCCCATTGAAAAAATACGTATGTTTGTTAAGGTATACCACTGAGTATGGGAGCTACAAGAAAGCAGGAAGGCAGACCCCAGCTACAGTAGTAAGTAGGTCTCCATGCAGTCTATCAGCCAGCATGGTGTCACATTTGCAGCTGCTTTCCTCTGAGAGCTATCTTCAATACCACACTTTTTCTGTTCAGCTCACATTGAAAAAAATACATTTTGTCTCTTAAGTTATACCGCTGATTATGGGAGCTACAAGAAAGCAGGAAGGCAGACCCCAGCTACAATAGTAAGTAGGTCCCCATGCAGTCTATCAGCCAGCACGGTGTCACATTTGCAGCTGCTTTCCTGTGGGAGCTATCTTCAATACCACACTTTTTCTGTTCAGGTCCCATTGAAAAAATACATGTGTCTGTGAAGTTATGCCACTGAGTAAGGGAGCTACAAGAAAGCAGGAAGGCAGACCCCAGCTACAGTAGTAAGTAGGTCCCCATGCAGTCTATCAGCCAGCACGGTGTCACATTTGCAGCTGCTTTCCTGTGGGAGCTATCTTCAATACCACACTTTTTCTCCTCAGCTCCCATTGAAAAAATACATGTGTCTGTTAAGTTATGCCACTGAGTAGGGGAGCTACAAGAAAGCAGGAAGGCAGACCCCAGCTACAGTAGTAAGTAGGTCCCCATGCAGTCTATCAGCCAGCACGGTGTCACATTTGCAGCTGCTTTCCTGTGGGAGCTATCTTCAATACCACACTTGTTCTGTTCAGCTCCCATTGAATAAAACACATTTTGTCTGTTAAGTTATGCCACTGAGTATGGGAGCTACAAGAAAGCAGGAAGGCAGACCCCAGCTACAGTAGTAAGTAGGTCCCCATGCAGTCTATCAGCCAGCACGGTGTCACATTTGCAACTGCTTTCCTGTGGGAGCTATCTTCAATACCACACTTTTTCTGTTCAGCTCCCATTGAAAAAATACGTGTGTCTGTTAAGGTATACCACTGAGTATGGGAGCTACAAGAAAGCAGGAAGGCAGACCCCAGATACAGTATTACCGAGTTCCCCATGCAGTCTATCAGCCAGCACGGTGTCACATTTGCAGCTGCTTTCCTGTGGGAGCTATCTTCAATACCACGCTTGTTCTCCTCAGCTCCCATTGAAAAAAATACATTTTGTCTCTTAAGATATACCGCTGAGTATCGGAGCTACAAGAAAGCAGGAAGGCAGACCCCAGCTACAGTAGTAAGTAGATCCCCATGCAGTCTATCAGCCAGCACGGTGTTACATTTGCAGCTCCTTTCCTGTGGGAGCTATCTTCAATACCACACTTTTTCCCCTCAGCTCCCGTTGAATAAAATACATTTTGTCTGTTAAGTTATGCCACTGAGTATGGGAGCTACAAGAAAGCAGGAAGGCAGACCCCAGCTACAGTAGTAAGTAGGTCCCCATGCAGTCTATCAGCCAGCACGGTGTCACATTTGCAGCTGCTTTCCTGTGGGTGCTATCTTCAATACCACAGTTTTTCTCCTCAGCTCCCATTGAAAAAATACATGTGTCTGTTAAAGTATACCGCAGAGTAAGGGAGCTACAAGAAAGCAGGAAGGCAGACCCCAGCTACAGTAGTAAGTAGGTCCCCATGCAGTCTATCAGCCAGCACGGTGTCACATTTGCAGCTGCTTTCCTGTGGGAGTTATCTTCAATACCACACTTTTTCCCCTCAGGTCCCACTGAAAAAATACATGTGTCTGTTAAGTTATGCCACTGAGTATGGGAGCTACAAGAAAGCAGGAAGGCAGACCCCAGCTACAGTAGTAAGTAGGTCCCCATGCAGTCTATCAGCCAGCACGGTGTCACATTTGCAGCTGCTTTCCTGTGGGAGTTATCTTCAATACCACACTTTTTCCCCTCAGGTCCCATTGAAAAAATACATGTGTCTGTGAAGTTATGCCACTGAGTATGGGAGCTACAAGAAAGCAGGAAGGCAGACCCCAGCTACAGTAGTAAGTAGGTCCCCATGCAGTCTATCAGCCAGCACGGTGTCACATTTGCAGCTGCTTTCCTGTGGGAGCT
Source organism: Colius striatus (assembly GCF_028858725.1). Lineage (NCBI taxonomy): Eukaryota > Metazoa > Chordata > Aves > Coliiformes > Coliidae > Colius > Colius striatus. The sequence continues at coordinate 364,401 of NW_026908523.1, read as the reverse complement.
ATCTTCAATACCACACTTTTTCTCCTCAGTTCCCATTGAAAAAATACATGTGTCTGTTAAGTTATGCCACTGAGTAGGGGAGCTACAAGAAAGCAGGAAGGCAGACCCCAGCTACAGTAGTAAGTAGGTCCCCATGCAGTCTATCAGCCAGCACGGTGTCACATTTGCAGCTGCTTTCCTGTGGGAGCTATCTTCAATACCACACTTTTTCTGTTCAGCTCCCATTGAAAAAATACGTATGTTTCTTAAGGTATACCACTGAGTATGGGAGCTACAAGAAAGCAGGAAGGCAGACCCCAGCTACAGTAGTAAGTAGGTCTCCATGCAGTCTATCAGCCAGCATGGTGTCACATTTGCAGCTGCTTTCCTCTGAGAGCTATCTTCAATACCACACTTTTTCTGTTCAGCTCACATTGAAAAAAATACATTTTGTCTCTTAAGTTATACCGCTGATTATGGGAGCTACAAGAAAGCAGGAAGGCAGACCCCAGCTACAATAGTAAGTAGGTCCCCATGCAGTCTATCAGCCAGCACGGTGTCACATTTGCAGCTGCTTTCCTGTGGGTGCTATCTTCAATACCACACTTTTTCTGTTCAGCTCCCATTGAAAAAATACATGTGTCTGTTAAGGTATACCGCAGAGTATGGGAGCTACAAGAAAGCAGGAAGGCAGACCCCAGCTACAGTAGTAAGTAGGTCCCCATGCAGTCTATCAGCCAGCACGGTGTCACATTTGCAGCTGCTTTCCTGTGGGAGCTATCTTCAATACCACACTTTTTCTGTTCAGCTCCCATTGAAAAAATACATGTGTCTGTTAAGTTATGCCACTGAGTAGGGGAGCTACAAGAAAGCAGGAAGGCAGACCCCAGCTACAGTAGTAAGTAGGTCCCCATGCAGTCTATCAGCCAGCACGGTGTCACATTTGCAGCTGCTTTCCTGTGGGAGCTATCTTCAATACCACACTTTTTCTCCTCAGCTCCCATTGAAATAATACATATGTCTGTTAAGGTATACCACTGAGTATGGGAGCTACAAGAAAGCAGGAAGGCAGAGCCCAGCTACAGTAGTAAGTAGGTCCCCATGCAGTCTATCAGCCAGCACGGTGTCACATTTGCAGCTGCTTTCCTGTGGGAGTTATCTTCAATACCACACTTTTTCCCCTCAGCTCCCATTGAAAAAATACATTTTGTCTGTTAAGTTATGCCACTGAGTATGGGAGCTACAAGAAAGCAGGAAGGCAGACCCCAGCTACAGTAGTAAGTAGGTCCCCATGCAGTCTATCAGCCAGCACGGTGTCACATTTGCAGCTGCTTTCCTGTGGGAGCTATCTTCAATACCACACTTTTTCTCCTCAGCTCCCATTGAAAAAATACATGTGTCTGTTAAGTTATGCCACTGAGTAGGGGAGCTACAAGAAAGCAGGAAGGCAGACCCCAGCTACAGTAGTAAGTAGGTCCCCATGCAGTCTATCAGCCAGCACGGTGTCACATTTGCAGCTGCTTTCCTGTGGGAGTTATCTTCAATACCACACTTTTTCTGTTCAGGTCCCATTGAAAAAATACATGTGTCTGTGAAGTTATGCCACTGAGTATGGGAGCTACAAGAAAGCAGGAAGGCAGACCCCAGCTACAGTAGTAAGTAGGTCCCCATGCAGTCTATCAGCCAGCACGGTGTCACATTTGCAGCTGCTTTCCTGTGGGAGCTATCTTCAATACCACACTTGTTCTGTTCAGCTCCCATTGAATAAAACACATTTTGTCTGTTAAGTTATGCCACTGAGTAGGGGAGCTACAAGAAAGCAGGAAGGCAGACCCCAGCTACAGTAGTCAGTAGGTCCCCATGCAGTCTATCAGCCAGCACGGTGTCACATTTGCAGCTGCTTTCCTGTGGGAGCTATCTTCAATACCACAGTTTTTCTGTTAACCTCACATTGAAAAAATACATGTGTCTGTTACGTTATGACACTGACTATGGGAGCTACAAGAAAGCAGGAAGGCAGACCCCAGCTACAGTAGTAAGTAGGTCCCCATGCAGTCTATCAGCCAGCACGGTGTCACATTTGCAACTGCTTTCCTGTGGGAGCTATCTTCAATACCACACTTTTTCTGTTCAACTCCCATTGAATAAAATACATTTTGTCTGTTAAGGTATACCACTGAGTATGGGAGCTACAAGAAAGCAGGAAGGCAGACCCCAGCTACAGTAGTAAGTAGGTCCCCATGCAGTCTATCAGCCAGCACGGTGTCACATTTGCAGCTGCTTTCCTGTGGGAGCTATCTTCAATACCACAGTTTTTCTGTTCAGCTCCCATTGAAAAAATACATGTGACTGTTAAGTTATGCCACTGAGTATGGGAGCTACAAGAAAGCAGGAAGGCAGACCCCAGCTACAGTAGTAAGTAGGTCCCCATGCAGTCTATCAGCCAGCACGGTGTCACATTTGCAGCTGCTTTCCTGTGGGAGCTATCTTCAATACCACACTTGTTCTGTTCAGCTCCCATTGAATAAAACACATTTTGTCTGTTAAGTTATGCCACTGAGTATGGGAGCTACAAGAAAGCAGGAAGGCAGACCCCAGCTACAGTAGTAAGTAGGTCCCCATGCAGTCTATCAGCCAGCACGGTGTCACATTTGCAGCTGCTTTCCTGTGGGAGCTATCTTCAATACCACACTTTTTCTGTTCAGCTCCCATTGAATAAAATACATTTTGTCTGTTAAGTTATGCCACTGAGTATGGGAGCTACAAGAAAGCAGGAAGGCAGACCCCAGCTACAGTAGTAAGTAGGTCCCCATGCAGTCTATCAGCCAGCACGGTGTCACATTTGCAGCTGCTTTCCTGTGGGAGCTATCTTCAATACCACAGTTTTTCTGTTCAGCTCCCATTGAAAAAATACATGTGTCTGTTAAGGTATACCACTGAGTATGGGAGCTACAAGAAAGCAGGAAGGCAGATCCCAGCTACAGTAGTAAGTAGGTCCCCATGCAGTCTATCAGCCAGCACGTTGTTACATTTGCAGCTCCTTTCCTGTGTGAGCTATCTTCAATACCACACTTGTTCTCCTCAGCTCCCATTGAAAAAAATACATTTTGTCTCTTAAGTTATACCGCTGAGTATGGGAGCTACAAGAAAGTAGGATGGCAGACCCCAGCTACAGTAGTAAGTAGGTCTCCATGCAGTCTATCAGCCAACACGGTGTCACATTTGCAGCTGCTTTCCTGTGGGAGCTATCTTCAATACCACACTTTTTCTCCTCAGCTCCCATTGAAAAAATACATTTTGTCTGTTAAGTTATGCCACTGAGTATGGGAGCTACAAGAAAGCAGGAAGGCAGACCCCAGCTACAGTAGTAAGTAGGACGCCATGCAGTCTATCAGCCAGCATGGTGTCACATTTGCAGCTGCTTTCCTCTGAGAGCTATCTTCAATACCACACTTTTTCTGTTCAGCTCACATTGAAAAAAATACATTTTGTCTCTTAAGTTATACCGCTGAGTATGGGAGCTACAAGAAAGCAGGAAGGCAGACCCCAGCTACAATAGTAAGTAGGTCCCCATGCAGTCTATCAGCCAGCACGGTGTCACATTTGCAGCTGCTTTCCTGTGGGTGCTATCTTCAATACCACAGTTTTTCTCCTCAGCTCCAATTGAAAAAATACATTTTGTCTGTTAAGTTATGCCACTGAGTATGGGAGCTACAAGAAAGCAGGAAGGCAGATCCCAGCTACAGTAGTAAGTAGGTCCCCATGCAGTCTATCAGCCAGCACGGTGTTACATTTGCAGCTCCTTTCCTGTGTGAGCTATCTTCAATACCACACTTTTTCCCCTCAGCTCCCATTGAATAAAATACATTTTGTCTGTTAAGTTATGCCACTGAGTATGGGAGCTACAAGAAAGCAGGAAGGCAGAGCCCAGCTACAGTAGTAAGTAGGTCCCCATATAGTCTATCAGCCAGCACGGTGTCACATTTGCAGCTGCTTTCCTGTGGGAGCTATCTTCAATACCACACTTTTTCTCCTCAGCTCCCATTGAAAAAAATACATTTTGTCTGTAAAGGTATACCACTGAATATGGGAGCTACAAGAAAGCAGGAAGGCAGACCCCAGCTACAGTAGTCAGTAGGTCCCCATGCAGTCTATCAGCCAGCACGGTGTCACATTTGCAGCTCCTTTCCTGTGGGTGCTATCTTCAATACCACAGTTTTTCTCCTCAGCTCCCATTGAAAAAATACGTGTGTCTGTTAAGGTATACCGCTGAGTATGGGAGCTACAAGAAAGCAGGAAGGCAGACCCCAGCTACAGCAGTAAGTAGGTCCCCATGCAGTCTATCAGCCAGCACGGTGTCACATTTGCAGCTGCTTTCCTGTGGGAGCTATCTTCAATACCACACTTTTTCTGTTCAGCTCCCATTGAAAAAATACATTTTGTCTGTTAAGGTATACCACTGAATATGGGAGCTACAAGAAAGCAGGAAGGCAGACCCCAGCTACAGTAGTCAGTAGGTCCCCATGCAGTCTATCAGCCAGCACGGTGTCACATTTGCAGCTTCTTTCCTGTGGGAGCTATCTTCAATACCACAGTTTTTCTATTCAGCTCCCATTGAAAAAATACATGTGGCTGTTAAGTTATGCCACTGAGTATGGGAGCTACAAGAAAGCAGGAAGGCAGACCCCAGCTACAGTAGTAAGTAGGTCCCCATGCAGTCTATCAGCCAGCACGGTGTCACATTTGCAGCTGCTTTCCTGTGGGAGTTATCTTCAATACCACACTTTTTCTCCTCAGCTCCCATTGAAAAAAATACTTTTTGTCTGTTAAGTTATGCCACTGAGTATGGGAGCTACAAGAAAGCAGGAAGGCAGACCCCAGCTATAGTAGTCAGTAGGTCCCCATGCAGTCTATCAGCCAGCACGGTGTCACATTTGCAGCTGCTTTCCTGTAGGAGCTATCTTCAATACCACAGTTTTTCTGTTCAGCTCCCATTGAAAAAATACATGTGGCTGTGAAGTTATGCCACTGAGTATGGGAGCTACAAGAAAGCAGGAAGGCAGACCCCAGCTACACTAGTAAGTAGGTCCCCATGCAGTCTATCAGCCAGCACGGTGTCACATTTGCAGCTCCTTTCCTGTGGTAGTTATCTTCAGTACCACACTTTTTCTGTTCAGCTCTCATTGAAAAAATACATGTGTCTGTTAAGGTATACCACTGAATATGGGAGCTACAAGAAAGCAGGAAGGCAGACCCCAGCTACAGTAGTAAGTAGGTCCCCATGCAGTCTATCAACCAGCACAGTGTCACATTTGCAGCTGCTTTCCTGTGGGAGTTATCTTCAATACCACACTTTTTCTGTTCAGGTCCCATTGAAAAAATACATGTGTCTGTGAAGTTATGCCACTGAGTATGGGAGCTACAAGAAAGCAGGAAGGCAGACCCCAGCTACAGTAGTAAGTAGGTCCCCATGCAGTCTATCAGC